>NC_090448.1:953499165-954884032 GCF_031143425.1 Pleurodeles waltl | reverse complement strand
TTGGCTAGTGCCAGGGTGCCCTCACACTTAGTAACTTTGCACCTAACCTTCACCAAGTGCGGGTTAGACCTATATGTGACTTATAAGTTACTTAAGTGTAGTGTAAAATGGCTGTGAAATAACGTGGACGTTATTTCACTCAGGCTGCAGTGGCAGTCCTGAGTAAGAATTGTCTGAGCTCCCTATGGGTGGCAAAAGAAATGCTGCAGCCCATAGGGATCTCCTGAAACCCCAAAACCCTGGGTACCTCGGTACCATATACTAGGGAATTATAAGGGTGTTCCAGTGTGCCAATCAGAACTGGTAAAATTAGTCACTAGCCTGCAGTGCCAATTTTGAAAGCAGAGAGAGCATAAACACTGAGGTTCTGGTTAGCAGAGCCTCAGTGATACAGTTAGGCACCACACAGGGAACACATATAGGCCACAAACTTATGAGCACTGAAGTCCTGGCTAGCAGGATCCCAGTGACACATATCAAACACACTGACATATACTCACAAACAGGCCGAAAGTGGGGGCAACAAGGCGATAAAGATGCTACCTTCCTACAGTACCTAGGTACAATATTCTAGGAACTTTTAAGGGGGGTCCAGTACGCCAGTTGAAATTGGTAAATGTAGTCACTGGCCTACAGTGACAAATTTAAAAGCAGAGAGAGCATAAGCCCTGAGGGTCTGGTTAGCAGAGCCTCAGTCACAGAATTAATCACAACACAGGCATACATATTAGGCCATAAACTATGAGCACCGGGGACCTGGCTAGCAGGATCCTAGTAAGACAGGCAAAACACACTGACATATAGGTTTTTATCTATGAGCACTGGGGTCCTGGCTAGCAGGATCCCAGTGACACAGTAAAAACACACTGACACACACTCACAAACAGGCCAAAAGTGGGGGTAACCTTGTTAGAAAGAGGCTACTTTCCCACACAACCCCCCCAAATGAAGGACAATAAGACTAATCTTGGCCAGTTGAGACTTTATTGTCTAAGTGGTGATAAGTGGAGAGTAGATCAGCAATATAGTGGTTACTCCCTTTATCATCCACTATATGGTTACTTCCCTCTGGGGATGTAAACCACCCTGTTTGGAGATTTTTACCTAACCATCAGTGTGAGTGTAAATTTTCAGAGTTCCTATGAGTATGTTTTAAAGTTGGGCAGTGGGATTGATCCACTGGGCCTATGTCCAATGCAGGAAATGCGAGACAGGGATGCTATCTCAATAAAGCCATAGCTGGGCAAAAACTTTGTCCATATGGCTGTACGAGAGAACAGGGTTGCTGTTTCTTTTGAGTAGGAGCTGGGCAGGGCTGCTGTCCTATTAGCTCCACACCAGGACAGGGCTTCTGCACTAAGGGGGTCATTTTGACCCTGGCGGTCTGAGACCGCCAGGGCTAAAATGATGGAAGCACCGCCAACAGGCTGGCGGTGCTTCCTGGCCTATTACGACCGCGGCGGTAGCACCGTGGTCGCACCGCCGGGGCCGGTGGTTTCCCGCCGTTTTAGCCCCGGTGGTGATAATCCGCCAGGGCAGCGCTGCAAGCAGCACTGCCCTGGGGATTATGACACCCCTACCGCCAGCCTGTTTCTGGCGGTTTGCACCGCCAGGAAGAGGTTGGCGGTAAGCGGTGTCCTGGGGCCCCTGTGGGCCCCTGCACTGCCCATGCCACTGGCATGGGCAGTGCAGGGGCCACCTAAAAGGGCCCGGCCAGCTTTTCACTGTCTGCATAGCAGACAGTGAAAAGCGCGACGGGTGCAACTGCACCCGTCGCACGGCCGCAACACCGCCGGCTCCATTTGGAGCCGGCTCCTATGTTGCAGCCTCATTCCCGCTGGGCCGGCGGGCGCAAACTTGGTTTGCGCCCGCCGGCCCAGCGAGAATGTCGTGATGGGGGCCGCGGGAGTGTGGCCGCATTGGCGGCCGCACGGCCGTTACCGCCCGCCAATGTCGTAATGACCCCCTAAGTGTTTAGAGGCAGTGCAGGGCTGCTGCACTAAAGTTTCTCTGGGAGGGTTGGAGGGATGCTCCATATTTACTAATATGGTGCAGTTTTGCACATCTGGATTAGTAGTTCCACAGAGAGGTACTTTGTGAGTCCAGCTATGGTAGCTGATGGCTCCTTTGGTACAGGTTACACCCCAGGAGAGGTTTCTCCCACCACAGAATGGTGTCCTTAGTGGCAGGGTGGGGAAGGGACACTTTAATACCCTTCTTATCTGTTGGTGGAGAGAGATCCTGCGATTTCAGGCCTTTTTCTCTCCTTTGATTTTTCATTTTACCACAAATGAGAGGAAGCAAATCCTCAGGGATACCCAGCATGGATGTATGGTACTAACCTCTACCTCAGCCCAACCTGAGGCCTCTAGGTCATTCCCTAAGAGACAATCTACAGCTGAGCTATGTGATACCACCACCTGCTTAGGGCCAGTAACTCCACCCCAACTAAGTTGAACTACAGTTAAGGGGAGAGACTGAGTGGAGTTATTGTAGGAGGCTGGCCTGGCTTATAGTGGGTACCTGAGGGTACTTACACCTTGTGCCAGGTCCAGTTATCCCTTATACGTAGATTAGTAGTGTTCTAGCTGGTTAGGCTGATAGAGGTAGCTATAGCAGAGCAGCTTAGGCTGAACTAGGAGACATGCAAAGCTCCTACTATACCACTTATATCATATAGCACTATATCATAAGAATCACAATACTCAGAGTTACTAAAAGTACTTTATTTTAGCGACAATGTGCCAAAAATATCTCAGAGGATATACTCCCTTAGGAGGTAGGTAAAATACACAAAATATGCACACAAACCAAAATCAGGTAAGTAAACAAAAAAGTAGTGCAAACACTGTAGAATACAATAGGATGCAATAGGCCTAGGGGCAACACAAACCATATACTATGAAAGTGGAATGCGAACCACTTAGGGACCCCAGGCCTAGTGTAGTGTGTTGAGGTTCGCTGGGAATGTAAGAAAACACTAAGGGTGTCCAAGATACCCCACCCCAAGACCTTGAAAAGTAGGAGTAAAGTTACCCTACTTCCCCAGAAACACACTAAAGTTGTGCTAGGAGATTCTGCAAAGACAACAACTGACTGCAAAGCACTGAAGACGGATTCCTGGACCTGAGGACCTGTAAAGGAAGGGGACAAAGTCCAAGAGTGCAAGTGTCCAGGGGGGGCAGGAGCCTACTAAACCCCTGATGAAGGTGCAAAATGGCTGCCTCCGGGTGGAAGAAGCTGAAGATTCTGCAACAACAGAAGATGACAGGAACTTCTCCTTTGCACAGAAGATGTCCCACGGCATGCTGGAGGATGCAGAGTTGTTTCCACGCAGAAAGACCGCAAACAAGCCTTGCTAGCTGCAAAGGTCGCGGTTGAAGAAAATGTTTGTTGCCTGGGCCCAAGAGGGACCAGGAGGTCGCCCCTTAGAGGAGGAGACAGCGGATGTGCTCAGCAAGACAGAGAGCCCACGCAGGAGTAGGCAGCACCCATAGAAGCACTTGAACAGGTGTTCAAATCTGAGCACGGCGGTCTTCTCAGCACTACAAAGGAGGGTCTCACGAAGCCGGTGGTCAACTCAGTGAGTTGAGCAATGCAGGACTTAGTGCTGGGGACCTGGGCTATGCTATGCACAATGCATTACTTGCAAAAGTGCACAGAAGCTTTTGCAGCTGCAGTTCACGCAGTACACAGCATTACTGTCTGGCGTGGGGAGGCAAGGACTTACCTCCACTAAATTTGGACAGAAGGAAAACTGGACTGTCGGAGACACTTGGATCCAGTTTCTGTGTTCTAGGGGTAACTTGGATCCAGTTCCTATGTTCCAGGTACCACGCTCGTCAAGATGAGAGGGGACCCAGAGGACCAGTGATGCAGAAGTTTGGTGCCTACGTTAGCAGGGGGGAAGATTCTGTTGCCCCACGGGAGATTTCTTCTTGGCTTCCAGTGCAGGGTGAAGGCAGACAGCCCACAGAGCATGCACCACCAGGAAACAGTCGAGAAAGCCACCAGGATTAGGCGCTACAATGTTGCTGGTAGTCGTCTTGCTACTTTGTTGCAGTTTTGCACATGTCCTGGAGCAGTCAGCGGTCAATTGTAGGAGGCTGGCCTGGCTTGTAGTGGGTACCAGAGGTACTTACACCTTGTGCCAGGTCCAGTTATCCCTTATTAGTGTAGAAAAGGTGTTTCTAGCAGCTTAGGCTGATAGAAGTTAGCTATGGCAAAGCAGCTTAGGCTGAACTAGGAGACATGTAAAGCTCCTACTATTCCTTTGGTGTCATATGCACAATATCATAAGAAAGCACAATACACAGATATACTAAAAGTAAAGGTACTTTATTTTTATGACAATATGCCAAAAGTATCTCAGTGAGTACCCTTAGTATGAGGATGAGAAATATACACAAGATATATGTACACAATACCAAAATTATGCAGTAACAGCAAAAGGAAGTAATGCAAGCAGTGTAAAGTTACAATAGATTGCAATAGGAGCACATAGATATAGGGGCAACACAAACCATATACCCCAAAAGTGGAATGCGAACCACGAATGGACCCCAAACCTATGTGAGCTTGTAGAGGGTCGCTGGGACTGTAAGAAAACAGTGAGGGTTAGAAAAATAGCCCATCCCAAGACCCTGTAAGGTAGGTGTAAAGTGTACCTACAACCCCCAGAGAGCACAGAATTCGTGATAGGGGGATTCTGCAAGGAAAACCAACACCAGCAATGCAACAACAGTAGATTTCAGGACTTGAGTACCTGTAAGACAAGGGGACCAAGTCCAAGAGTCGCGACAGTGTCGAGAGTGGGCAGGAGCCCAGGAAATGCAAGCTGAGGGTGCAAGGAAGCTGCCACTGGATGGAAGAAGCTTGATGTTTTGCAAGAACGAAGAGGACTAGGAACTTACCCTTTGGAGGAAGGATGTCCCACGTCGTGAAGAAGCTTTCAGAGGTGTTCCCATGCTGAAAAACCACAAACAAGCCTTGCTAGCTGAAAGAGTCGCCTTTAGGGTTTTTGGATGCTGCTCTGGCCCAGGAGGGACCAGGATGTCGCCACTTGGATGAGGAGACAGAGGTGGCGCCCAGCAAGTCAGGGAGCCCTCACAGAAGCAGGCAGCACCCGCAGAAGTACCGGAACAGGCACTTAGAAGAGGAGTGAACCGGAGTCCACCCGAAGTCAGAAAAGGGAGTCCCACGATGCTGGAGGACAACTCAGAAGGTTGTGCACTGCAGGTTAGTGTGTCGGGACCCAGGCTTGGCTGTGCACGAAGAAAATCCTGGAAGAGTGCACAGGAGCCGGAGCAGCTGCAAATCACGTGGTACCCAGCAATGCAGTCTAGCGTGGGGAGGCAAGGACTTACCTCCACCAAACTTGGACTTAAGAGTCACTGTACTGTGGGAGTCACTTGGACAGAGATGCTGAGTTCCAGGGACCACCCTTGTTGTGCTGAGAGGGGACCCAGAGGACCGGTGATGCAGTCTTTTGTTGCCTGCGGTTGCAGGGGGAAGATTCCGTCGACCCACTGGAGATTTCTTCAGAGCTCCTGGTGCAAGAAGGAGGCAGGCTACCCCCAGAGCATGCACCACCAGGAAACAGTCGAGAAAGCCGGCAGGATGAAGCGATACAAGGTTGCAGTAGTTGTCTTTGCTACTTTGTTGCAGTTTTGCAGGCGTCCTGAGCAGTCAGCGGTCGATCCTTTGGCAGATGGTGAAGAGGGAGATGCAGAGGAACGCTGGTGAGCTCTTGCATTCAGTATCTGAAGAATTCCCCAAAGCAGAGACCCTAAATAGCCAGAAAAGGAGGTTTATCTACCTAGAAAGGAGGATTGGCTACTAAGAGAGATAAGAGCCTATCAGAAGGAGTCTCTGACGTCACCTGCTGGCCCTGGCCACTCAGAGAAGTCCAGTGTGCCAGCACACCTCTGAATCCAAGATGGCAGAGGTCTGGGGCACGCTGGAGGAGCTCTGGCAACCTGCCCTGGGAGGTGCAGGTCAGGGGAGTGGTCACTCCCCTTTCCTTTGTCCAGTTTCGTGCCAGAGCAGGGCTGGGGGATCCCTGAACCGGTGTAGACTGGCTTATGCAGAGATGGGCACCATCTGTGCCCATCAAAGCATTTCCAGAGGCTGGGGGAGGCTACTCCTCCCCAGCCCTGACACCCATTTCCAAATTGAGAGGGTGTAACACCCTCTCTCAGAGGAAGTCCTTTGTTCTGCCTTCCTGGGCCAGGGCTGCCTGGACCCTAGGAGGGCAGAAACCTGTCTGAGGGGATGGCAGCAGCTGCAGTGGAAACCCCGGAAACGCAGTTTGGCAGTACCCGGGTTCTGTGCTAGAGACCCAGGGGATCATGGAATTGTCTCCCCAATGCCAGAATGGCATTGGGGTAACAATTCCATGATCTTAGACATGTTACATGGCCATGTTCGGAGTTATCATTGTGACGCTATACATAGGTAGTGACCTATGTATAGTGCACACGTGTAATGGTGTCCCCACACTCACAAAGTCCGGGGAATTTGCCCTGAACGATGTGGGGGCACCTTGGCTAGTGTCAGGGTGCCCACACACTAAGTAACTTTGCACCCAACCTTCACCAGGTGAAGGTTAGACATATAGGTGACTTATAAGTTACTTAAGTGCAGTGGTAAATGGCTGTGAAATAACGTGGACGTTATTTCACTCAGGCTGCAGTGGCAGGCCTGTGTAAGTATTGTCAGATCTCCCTATGGGGGGCAAAAGAAATGCTGCAGCCCATAGGGATCTCCTGGAGCCCCAATACCCTGGGTACCTCAGTACCATATACTAGGGAATTATAACGGTGTTCCAGTATGCCAATGTGAATTGGTGAAATTGGTCACTAGCCTGTTAGTGACAATTTGGAAAGCAGAGAGAGCATAACCACTGAGGTTCTGGTTAGCAGAGCCTCAGTGAGACAGTTAGTCATCACACAGGGAACACATACAGGGCACATACTTATGAACACTGGGGCCCTGCCTGGCAGGGTCCCAGTGACACATAGACTAAAACAACATATATACAGTGAAATATGGGGGTAACATGCCAGGCAAGATGGTACTTTCCTACATCAATCCTTGGCAGAAGTCGAAGAGGGAGATGCAGAGGAACTCTGGTGAGCTCTTGCATTCGTTATCTGACGAGAAACCCACAGGAGAGACCCTAAATAGCCCTCAGAGGAGGAGTGGCCACCTAACCAGGTAAGCACCTATCAGGAGGGGTCTCTGACGTCACCTGCTGGCACTGGCCACTCAGAGGCCTCCATTGTGCCCTCCCACCTCTGCATTCAAGATGGCAGAGGTCTGGGACACACTGGAGGAGCTCTGGGCGCCATCCCTGGGGTGGTGATGGACAGGGGAGTGGTCACCCCCCAGTCTTTTGTCCAGTTTCACACCAGAGCTGGGGTTGGGGCTTCCTGAACCAGTGTAGACTGTTTTATGCAAGGAGGGCACCATTAGAGCCCTTCAAAGCATTCCCAGTGGCCAGGAGAGGCTACCTCTCTCAGGCCCTTAACACCTATTTCCAGAGGGAGAGGGTGTAACACCCTCTCTCAGAGGAAATCCTTTGTTCTGCCTTACTGGGACTGGGGTGCCCAGACCCCAGGAGGGCAGAAGCCTGTCTGTGGGTTGGCAGCAGCGGTAGCTGCAGTGAAAACCCCAGAGAGCTAGTTTGGCAGTACCCGGGGGACAATTCTGGAGCCCCAGGGATGCATGGGATTGGCACCCCAATATCAGATTTGGCATAGAGGGACAATTCCATGATCTTAGACATGTTACATGGCCATGTTCGGAGTTACCATTGTGAAGCTACACATAGGTATTAACCTATATGTAGTGCACATGTGTAATGGTGTCCCCACACTCACAAAGTCTGGGGAAATTGCCCTGAACTATGTGGGGGCACCTTGGCCAGTGCCAGGGTGCCCTCACACTTAGTAACTTTGCACCTAGCCTTCACTAAGTGAGGGCTAGACATATAGGTGACTTATAAGTTACTTAAATGCAGTATAAAATGGCTGTGAAATAACGTGGACGTTATTTCACTCAGGCTTCAATGGCAGTCTTGGGTAATATTGGTCTGAGCTCCCTATGGGTCTCAAAAGAAATGCTGCTCCCATAGGGATCTCCTGGAACCCCAATACCCTGGGTACCTCGGTACCATATACTAGGGAATTATAAGGGTGTTCCAGTGTGCCAATCAGAATTAGTAAAAATTGTCACTAGCCTGCAGTGACAATTTTAAAAGCAGAGAGAGCATAAGCACCGAGTTTCTGGTTAGCAGAGCCTCAGTGATACAGTTAGGCACCACACAGGGAACACATTTAGGCCACAAACTATGAGCATTGGGGTCCTGGATAGCAGGATCCCAGTGAGACAGGCAAAAACAAACTGACACACAAATACAAATGGGGGTAACATGCCAGGCAAGATGGTACTTTCCTACACAACCCCCCCCCCCCAAACGAGGGACAATAAGGCTAACCTTGCCCAGATGAGTCTTCAATGTCTAAGTGGAAATATCTGGAGAGTCCATCTGCATTGGAGTGGGTACTCCCATGTCTATGTTCCACTGTATAGTCCATTCCCTGTAGGGAGATGGACCACCTCAACAATTTAAGGTGTTCACCTTTCATTTGTTTAAGCCATAACAGAGGTGTGTGGTCTGACTGAACAATAATGTGAGTACCAAACAGGTGTGGTCTCAACATTTTCAGTGTCTAGACCACAGCAAAGGCCTCCCTCTCTATGGCAGACCAACACTTTTCTCTAGGGGTCAACCTCCTGCTGATAAAAGCAACAGGTTGATCCTGGCCCTCAGTCTTAAGCTGTGATAGCACTGCCCGAACCCCCAATTCAGAAGCATCAGTCTGGACTATGAACTTTTTGGAGTAGCAAGGGCTTTTTAGGACAGGTGCAGAGCACATGTCCTGTTTGAATCCATCAAAAGCTTTTTGACAGGTAGCTGTCCACAATACCTTTTTAGGCATCTTCTTACTAGTGAGGCCATTAAGAGGAGCTGCAATGGAGCCATAATTCTTGATGAACCTCCTATAGTACCCTGTGAGGCCTAGAAAGGCTCTCACCTGTGTTTGAGTTGTAGTAAGAGCCCATTCCATAATGGTCTGGATCTTCCCCTTCAGTGGTGCAATCTGTTCCTCACCTACCAGGTGGCCCAGATAAACCACTTTCCCCTGCCCTATCTGGCACTTTGAAGCCTTGATGGTGAGGCCTGCCTTCTGCAGGGCCTCCAAAGCTTTCCACAGGTGGACCAGGTGCTCATCCCAGGTGGAGCTAATGACAGCTATATCATCTAGATATGCTGCACTAAAAGCTTTCAAACCTTGTAGGACTGTGTTCTCCAACCTCTGAAAAGTGGCAGGTGCGTTCTTCAAACCCAAGGGCATCACAGTGACCTGATAGTGCCCTCCAATGTGGAAAATGCAGTTTTAGGTTTAGCATCTTCTGCTAATTTAATCTGCCATTACCCTGCAGTTAAATCAACAGTGCTTAGATATTTGGCAGAAGCCAGTGTATCTATTAGCTTATCTGCCCTGGATATAGGGTAAGCATCTGTCTTGGTTACTTGATTGAGACCTCTGTAGTCAACACAAAACCTAATTTCTCTTTTTCCATCCTTACTGTGAGGTTTTGGGACAAGCACCACTGGGCTAGCCCATGGGCTTTCTGAAGGCTCAATCACTCCTAAGTCCAGCATCTTCTGTACCTCTTGTTTAAGGCAATCTCTGACATGGTCAGGCTGCCCATAAATCTTACTTTTGACAGGTAAACTGTCTCCAGTATTGATTGTGTGCTCACACTAGGTACTTGTACCTGGTATCAGTGAGAAGAGGTCAGAAAATTGGCCTAGGAGATTTATGCAGTTGTCCTTCTGCTCAGCAGTAAGGCAATCTGCAAGCACCACTCCCTCCAGTAAGCCATCAGCTTCAGTGGTGGAGAAGAGATCAGCTTGCTGTCTCAAACCCTCTAGTGTGAGACATGTCTTCTGTGCCACACTCAGCTCTTCCCTAGCAGGCCACCCTGCACCCAAAAGCTCAGCAGTGTCTGCTGCCAGCTCCTCTGGTGCAGGTTCTGCACAGGGAGAGGATTCCTCTTCCTCAAAAGGGGAATCTTCTGGAGAGGGAGGGATAGTGGGCAAGGATTTACCCTTACTACCCCTAGCTGTTGGGAGCACTTGGTCCATTGTTCCAGGATCGGAGTTTCCCTTTCCCTTTTGCTTCTTAGCCTGAGCCCTTGTCAAAGCAAACATTTGCCCAGGAATGCCCAGCATTGCTGCATGAGCTTCCAACTCCACTTAAGCCCAAGCTGATGTTTCCAAATCATTGCCTAGTAAGCAATCTACAGGTAATTCAGTGGCTACCACAACTTTCTTTGGACCAGTAAACCCCCCTAGTTGAGATTCACAACAGCCAAGCGGTGGCTAAGTGTGTTATTGTGAGCATCAGTCACTTGGTACTGCTGAACAAGTAGGTGTTGATCTGGGTGAACCAGTTTCTCTATCGCCATAGTGACACTGGCTCCTGTGTCCCTGTAGGCCTCAACTTCAACACCATTTATTAGGGGAAGTTGCTTGTACTTACCCATATTAAGGGGACAAGCAACCAAGGTGGCAAAGTCAATACCACCATCAGAGACTAAAACGGCCTCTGTGGTCTGTAGGAAAGTAGCCTCTTTCTAGCCTTGTTACCCCCACTTTTGGCCTGTTTGTGAGTATATGTCAGGGTGTTTTTACTGTCTCACTGGGATCCTGCTAGCCAGGGCCCAGTGCTCATAGTGAAAACCCTATGTTGTCAGTGTGTTTGATATGTGTCACTGGGATCCTGCTAGCCAGGACCCCAGTGCTCATACGTTTGTGATCTATATGTGTTCCCTGTGTGGTGTCTAACTGTATCACTGAGGCTCTGCTAACCAGGACCACAGTGTTTATGCTCTCTCTGCTTTGAAAATTGTCACTGCAGGCTAGTGACTAATTTTACCAATTCTCATTGGCACACTGGTACACCCATATAATTGCCTTGTATATGGTACCTAGGTACCCAGGGTATTGGGGTTCCAGGGGATCCCTATGGGCTGCAGCATTTCTTTTGCTACCCATAGGGAGCTCAGACAATTCTTACACAGGACTGCCACTGCAGCCTGAGTGAAATAACGTCCACGTTATTTCACAGCCATTTTCACTGCACATAAGTAACTTATAAGTCACCTATATGTCTAACCCTCACTTGGTGAAGGTTAGGTGCCAAGTTACTTAGTGTGTGGGCACCTTTGCACTAGCCAAGGTGCCCCCACATTGTTGATGGCAAATTCCCCGGAATTTGTGAGTGCGGGGACACCATTACACGCGTGCACTACACATAGGTCACTGCCTATGTGTAGCTTCACAATGGTAACTCCGAACATGGCCATGTAACATGTCTAGGATCATGGAATTGTCACCCCAATACCATTCTGGTATTGGGGGGACAATTCCATGCATCCCTGGGTCCCTAGCACAGAACCCGGGTACTGCCAAACTGCCTTTCCGGGGTTTCCACTGCAGCTGCTTCTGCTGCCAACCCCTCAGACAAGTTTCTGCCCCCCTGGGGTCTGGGCAGCCCAGGCCCAGGAAGGCAGAACAAAGGATTTCCTCTGAGAGAGGGTGTTACACCCTCTCCCTTTGGAAATAGGTGTGAAAGGCTGGGGAGGAGTAGCCTCCCCCAGCCTCTGGAAATGCTTTGATGGGCACAGATGGTGCCCATCTCTGCATCAGCCTATATACACCGGTTCAGGGATCCCCCAGACCTGCTCTGGTGCGAAACTGGACAAAGGAAAGGGGAGTGACCACTCCCCTGACCTGCACCTCTCTGGGGAGGTGCCCAGAGCTCCTCCAGTGTGTGCCAGACCTCTGCCATCTTGGATTTAGAGGTGTTGGTAGCGAAACCTCCTTTTCTGGCTATTTAGGTTCTCTCCTCTGAGTATTCCTCAGATAACTAATGCCAGAGCTAGCCAGAGTTCCTTTGCACTTCCCTCTTCGACTACTGCCAAGGATCGACCGCTGACTGCTCCAGGACGCCTGTAAAACCGAAAACAAAGTAGCAAGACGACTACCAGCAACATTGTAGCACCTCATCCTGCTGGCTTTCTCGACTGTTTCCTGTGGTGCATGCTCTGAGGGCTGTCTGCCTTCACCCTGCACTGGAAGCCAAGAAGAAATCTCCTGTGGGTCGACGGAATCTTCCCCCTGCCAGTGCAGGCACCAAACTTCTGCACCACCGGTCCTCTGGGTCCCCTCTCATCCTGACGAGCATGGTCCCTGGAACACAGGATCTGGGTCCAAGTTTCTCCCACAGTCCACTGGCCCATCTGTCCAAAGTTGGTGGAGGTAAGTCCTTGCCTCCCCACGCCAGACAACAAGCTTGTCTACTGCGTGATTTGCAGCTGCTCTTGCTTCTGTGCACTTTTCCAAGGACTTCTTTGTGCACATCATACCCTGGGTCCCCAGCACTCGGTCCTGCATTGCACAACTCGCTGAGTTGAAATCCGACGTCGTGGGACCCTCCTTTGTGACTCTGAGTCGACTGGTGTCCTCAGATTTTCCAAGTTCCTGTTCCGGTACTTCTGCGGGTGCTGCCTGCTTCTGTGGGGGTTCTCTGAGTTTTTGAGCACCCCCTCTGTCTCCTCTTCCAAAGAGCGACATCCTGGTCCTTCCTGGTCCCCAGCAGCACCCAAAATCCTCAACCGCGACTCTTGCAGCTAGCAAGGCTTGTTTGCAGTATGTCTGCCTGAAAACACTTCTGCAACCTCCAGCACTTCGTGCCACATCTTACTTCCAAAGGAGAAGTTCCTAGCCCTTTTAGTTGTTGCAGAATCTTTGGCTTCTTCTACCCGGAGGCAGCCCTTTTGCACCTTCATCCGGTGTTTAGTGGGATCCTGCCCCCCCCCGGACACTTTCGGGACTCTTGGACTTGGTCCTCTTCCTTTACAGGTCCTCAGGTCCAGGAATCCGTCTTCCGTGTTTTGCTGGTGCTTGTGGTTCATGCAGAATCCCCTATCACGACTATTGTGCATTTCTGGGGTGGTAGGGTAACTTTACTCCTACTTTTCAGGGTCTTGTGGTGGGGTATTTTGAACACCCTTACTTTTTTCTCACAGACCCAACGACCCTCTACAACCTCCCATAGGCCTGGGGTCCATTTGTGATTCGCATTCCACTTTTGGAGTATATGGTGTGTGTTGCCCCTAGGCCTATGTCTACCTATTGCATCCTATTGTGATTCTACATTGTTTGCACTACTTTTCGTACTGTTACTTACCTGTTTTGGGTTTGTGTACATATAATTTGTGTATATTACTTATCTCCTAATTGAGGGTATCCTCTGAGATACTTTTGGCATATTGTCACTGTAGGAAGGTAGCCTCTTTCTTGCTTTGTTACCCCACTTTTGGCCTGTTTGTGAGTATATGTCAGGGTGTTTTTACTGTCTCACTGGGATCCTGCTAGCCAGGGCCCAGTGCTCCTAGTGAAAACCCTATGTTGTCAGTGTGTTTGTTATGTGTCACTGGGATCCTGCTAGCCAGGACGCCAGTGCTCATAAGCTTGTGGCCTATATGTGTTCCCTGTGTGGTGCCTAACTGTCTCACTGAGGCTCTGCTAACCAGAACCTCAGTGGTTATGCTCTCTCTGCTTTCCAAATTTGTCACTAACAGGCTAGTGACTAAATTTACCAATTCACATTGGCATACTGGTACACCCATATAATTCCCTTGTATATGGTACTGAGGTACCCAGGGCATTGGGGTTCCAGGAGATCCCTATGGGCTGCAGCATTTCTTTTGCCACCCATAGGGAGTTCTTACAATTCTTACACAGGCCTGCCACTGCAGCCTGAGTGAAATAACGCCCACGTTATTTCACAGCCATTTACCACTGCACATAAGTAACTTATAAGTCACCTATATGTCTAACGTTCACTTAGTGAAGGTTGGGTGCCATGTTACTTAGGGGGTCATTCTGACCCTGGCGGTCGTCGGTGAAGCGGCGGGAAGACCGCCAACAGGCTGGCGGTCTTTTTTCATGTATTCTGACCATGGCGGTTACCGCCATGGTCAGCCGCCGATCCACCGTTCCGACCACCACGGCGGTAACGACAGCCGGGCTGGAGACCTGGGTCTCCAGCCCGGCGGTCGTCACATACCGCCGGCGGTATTCCAACCCGCCTGACCCCGGCTTACCGCCATGGATTTCATGCGGTTGGGGACCACCATTCAATCCATGGCGGTAAGCACTATCAGTGCCAGGAAATCCCTTCCCTGGCACTGATAGGGGTCTCCCCCACCCCCAACCCCCACCCCGACTCCCTCCCCAACCCCCCACCACCCCTGCCACCCCCAAAAGGTTGCAGGACCCCCGTCCCCCACCCGATCCCCAACATATACACACACATACACACATACAGGCACGCATTCATGCACATACACACACCCCCCCGCATTCATGCACGCATACATGCACATACACACACCCCCCCGCATTCATGCACGCATACATGCACATACACACACACCCCCGCATTCATGCACGCATTCACACGCCCCCTCAATATACACACACGCACACCCCCATGCTCGCACACAACTCACAACACCCCCCCACCTCCCTTCCCTAGCGGACGATCACCTTACCTGTTCTGGTGATCCTCCGGGAGGGAACGGGACCCATGGGGGCAGCTCCGCATACACCGCAACGCCACCAGAACATCGCCACAGCGAATCACAGGTCGTGATTCGCTGGGCGGTGTTCTGTTGGCGTGGCGGCGGGGGTGGAGCTACCTCCACTTCCCCGCCTGCCGCCAGTATGGCTGTTGGCGGCTCTTCGTCCGGAAACGGGCGGAGCGCTGCCAACAGTCAGAATGGCCCATGCGGAAGACCGCCAGCACTGGCGGTATTCCGTACGGCGGTCCCTCGGCGGTCTATTGAAAAGACCGCCTAGGTCGGAATGACCCCCTTAGTGTGTGGGCACCCTGGCACTAGCCAAGGTGCCCCCACATCGTTCAGGGCAAATTCTCCGGACTTTGTGAGTGCGGGGACACCATTACACACGTGCATTATACATACGTCACTAGCTATGTATAGCTTCCCAATGGTAACTCTGAACATGGCCATATAACTTGTCTAAGATCATGGAATTGTCACCCCAATACCATTCTGGTATTGGGGGGACTATTCCATGATCCCCCGGGTCTCTAGCACAGAACCCGGGTACTGCCAAACTGCCTTTTTGGGGTTTCCAATGCAGCTGCTGCTGCTGCGAACCCCTCAGACAGGTTTCTGCCCCCCTGGCAGCCTTGGCCCAGGGGCCTTGGCCCAGGAAGGCAGAACAAAGGATTTCCTCTGAGAGAGGATGTTACACCCTCTCCCTTTGGAAATAGGGGTGAAGGGCTGGGGAGGAGTAGCCTCCCCCAGCCTCCGGAAATGCTTTGATGGGCACTGATGGTGCCCATCTCTGCATAATCCAGTCTACACCAGTTCAGGGATCCCCCAGCTCTGCTCTGGCGCAAAACTGGACAAAGGAAAGGGGAGTGACCACTCCCCTGACCAGCACCTCCCAGGGGAGGTGCCCAGAGCTCCTCCAGTGTGTCCCAGACCTCTGCCATCTTGGAAACAGAGGAGTTGGGGCACACTGGACTGCTCTGAGTGGCCAGTGCCAGTAGGTGACGTCAGAGACTCCTTCTGATAGGCTCTTGCCTATCTTGGTAGCCAGTCCTCCATTGTTGGTAGCCAAACCTCCTTTTCTGGCTATTTAGGATCTCTGCTTTGGGGAATTCTTCAGATAACGAATGGAAGAGCTCACCAGAGTTCCTCTGCATCTCCCTCTTCGCCTTCTACCAAGGATCGACTGCTGACTGCTCCAGGACGCCTGCAAAATTGCAACAAAGTAGCAAGACGACTACCAGCAACATTGTAGCACTTAATCCTGCCAGCTTTCTTGACTGTTTCCAAGTGGTGCATGCTCTGGGGGTAGCCTGCCTTCACCCTGCACCAGAAGCTCCAAAGAAATCTCCTGTGGGTCGACAGAATCTTCCCCCTGCTAACGCAGGCACCAAAAGACTGCATCACCAGTCCTCTGGGTCCCCTCTCATCCTGATGTGCATGGTCCCTGGAACACAGCAAATCTGTCCAAGTGACTCCCACAGTCCAGTGACTCTTCAGTCCAAGTTTGCCTCCCCACGCTAGACTGCAAAGCTGTGTACTGCGTGATTTGCAGCTGCTCCGGCTCCTGTGCACTCTTCCAGGATTTCCTTTGTGCACAACCTAGCCTGGGTCCCCAGCACTCCGTCCTGCAGTGCACAACCCTCTGAGTTGGCCTTTGACGTTGTGGGACTCTCTTTTGGAACTTCACGTGGACTCCGGTTCACTAATCTTCTAAGTGCCACTTGGGGTACTTCTGCGGGTACTGCCTGCTTCTGTGAGGGCTCTCTGAGTTTCTGAGTGCCCCCTCTGTCTCCTCCTCCAAGTGCTGACATCCTGGTCCTTCCTGGTCCTCAGCAGCACCCGAAAACCTCTACTGCAACCCTTGCACCTAGCAAGGCTTGTTTGCAGTATTTCTGCATGGGAACACCTCTGCATGCTTCAACGCGATGTGGGACATCTGTCTTCCAAAGGAGAAGTTCCTAGTCCTCTTCTTTCTTGCAGAACTCCAAGCTTCTTCCATCCTGAATCAGCTTCCTTGCACCTTCATCTGGGGTTTCCTGGGTTCCAGCCTCCCCCCGGACACTGTTGTGACTATTGGACTTGGTCCCCTTGCCTTGCAGGTCCTCAGGTCCAGAAATCTGTTGTCAGTGCACTGATGGTGTTTGTTGTTCTTGCAGAATCCCACTATCATTACTATTGTGCTCTTTAGGGGTAGTAGGTGTACTTTACTCCTACTTTTCAGGGTCTTGGTGTAGGGTATCTTGGACACCCTTACTGTTTTCTTACAGTCCCAGCGACCCTCCACAAGCTCCCATAGGTCTGGGGTCCATTCGTGATTTGCATTCCACTTTTGGAGTATATGGTTTGTTTTGCCCCTAGACCTATGTTCTACTGTTGCAACCTATTGTAATTCTACACTGTTTGCATTACTTTTGTTGCTCTTACTTACCTGATTTTGGTTTGTGTACATATAACTTGTGTATATTACTTACCTTCTTACTGAGGGTACTCACTGAGATACTTTTGGCATATTGTCAATAAAAATAAAGTACCTTTATTTTTAGTAACTCTGTGTATTGTGTTTTCTTATGATATTGTGCATATGATATGAGTGGTATAGTAGGAGTTTTGCATGTCTCCTAGTTCAGCCTGAGCTGCTTTACCATAGCTACCTTCTATCAGTCTAAGCTGCTAGAAACACCTCTTCTCTACTAATAAGGGAAAACTGGACCTGGCACAAGGTGTAAGTGCCTTTAGTACCCACTACAAGCCAGGCCAGCCTCCTACATTGGTTGTGCAGCGGTGGGTTAAGTACTTGTAACTATTTACTGTAGGAGGCTGGCCAGGCTTGTAGTGGGTACCAGAGGTACTTACACCTTGTGCCAGGTCCAGTTATCCCTTATTAGTGTAGAGGAGGTGTTTCTAGCAGCTAAGGCTGATAGAAAGTAGCTATGGCAAAGCAGCTTAGGCTGAACTAGGAGAGAAGTAAAGCTCCTACTATACCACTGGTGTCATATGCACAATATCATAAGAAAACACAATACACAGAAGTACTAAAAATAAAGGTACTTTATTTTTATGACAATATGCCAAAAGTATCTCAGTGAGTACCCTCAGTATGAGGATAAGATATATACACAAGATATATGTACCCAAACCAAACTTAGGTAAGTAATAGCAAGAAAAGTAATGCAAACAATGTAGAATTATAGTAGATTGCAATAGGAGCACATAGGTATAGGGTCAACACAAACCATATACTCCAAAAGGGAAATGCGAACCACAAATGGGCCCCAAACCTATGTGAGCTTGTAGAGGGTCGCTGGTACTGTAAGAAAACAGTGAGGGTTAGAAAAATAGCCCACCCCAATACCCTGAAAGGTAGGTGTAAAGTGCACCTACTACCCCCAGAGAGCACAGAAGTCGTGATAGGGGGATTCTGCAGGAAGAACAGACACCAGCAATGCAACAACAGTGGATTTTCGGACCTGAGTACCTGTAAGACAAGGGGACCAAGTCCAATAGTCGCGATAGTGTCGAGAGTGGGCAGGAGCCCAGGAAATGCCAGCTGAGGGTGCAAGGAAGCTGCCACCTGAAGGAAGAAGCTTGGAGTTCTGCAAGAAAGAAGGGATAGGCATTTCTCCTTTGGAAGACGGATGTCCCACGTCGCGATGAAGCTTGCAGAAGTGTTCCCACGCAGAAAGACTGCAAACAAGCCTTGCTAGCTGCAAGGGTTGCAGTAGAGGTTTTTGGGTGCTGCTGTGGCCCAGGAGGGACCAGGATGTCGCCACTTGGAGAAGGAGACATAGGGGGCGCCCAGCAACTCAGGGAGCCCTCACAGAAGCAGGCAGCACCCACAGAAGTACCTGAACAGGCAGTTGGAAGAAAAGTGAACCGGAGTCCATGCGAAGTCACAAAAGGGAGTCCCAGGACAACTCAGAAGGTTGTGCACTGCAGGATAGAGTGTCGGGGACCCAGGCTTGGCTGTGTATGAAGGAAATCCTGGAAGAGTGCACAGGAGCTGGAGCAGCTGCAAATCACGCGGTACCCAGCAATGCAGTCTAGCGTGCGGAGGCAAGGACTTACATCCACTAAACTTGGACTGAAGAGTCACTGGACTGTGGGAGTCACTTGGACAGAGTTGCTGAGTTCCAGGGACCACGCTCGTCAGGCTGAGAGGGGACCCAGAGGACCAGTGATGCAGTCTTTTGGTGCCTGCGTTAGCAGGGGGAAGATTCCGTCGACCCAGGGGAGATTTCTTTGGAGCTTCTGGTGCAGGGTGAAGGCAGGCTACCCCCAGAGGATGCACCACCTGGAAACAGTCGAGAAAGCCGGCAGGATGAGGCGCTACAATGTTGCCAGTAGTCGTCTTGATACTTTGTTGCGGCTTTGCAGGCGTCCTGCGCAGTCAGTGGTCCATCCTTTCGTAGAAGGTGAAGAGGGAGATGCAGAGGAACTCTGGTGAGCTCTTGCATTCGTTATCTAGAGAATTCCCCAAAGCAGAGACCCTAAATAGCCAGAAAAGGAGGTTTGACTACCTAGGAAGGAGGATTGGCTACCAAGAGAGGTAAGAGCCTATCAGAAGGAGCCTCTGATGTCACCTGTTGGCACTGGCCACTCAGAGCAGTCCAGTGTGCCACCAACACCTCTGTTCCAAGATGGCAGAGGTCTGGGACACACTGGAGGAGCTCTGGGCACTTTCCCTGGGAGGTACTTGTCACTCCCCTTTCCTTTGTCCAGTGAGTGGGAGTACCCACTCCAATGCAGAGGGACTCTCCAGATATTTCCACTTAGACAATGAAGACTCATCTAGGCAAGGTTAGCCTTATTGTCCCTCGTTTGGGGGGTTGGGGGATTGTGTAGGAAAGTACCATCATGCCCGGCATGTTACTCCCATTTTTACATGTATGTAAGTTTGTTTTTGCCTGTGTCACTTGGATCCTGCTATCCAGGACCCCAGTGCTTATAGTTTGTGGCCTGAATGTGTGTACCTGTGTAGTGACTAACTGTGTCACTGAGGCTCTGCTAATCAGAACCTCAGTGCTTATGCTCTCTCTGCCTTTAAAATTTATACTATAGGCTAGTGACCACTTTTAACAATTTCAATTGGCACACTGGAACACCCTTATAAGTCCCTAGTATATGGTACCTAGGTACCCAGGGCATTGGGGCTCCAGGAGATCCCTGTGGGCTGCAGCATTTCTTTTGCCACCCATAGGGAGCTCAGACAAACCTTTACACAGGACTGCCACTGCAGCCTGAGTGAAATAATGCACACGTTATTTCACATCCATTTTCACTGCACTTAAGTAACTTATAAGTCACCTATATGTCTAACCTTCACTTGCTGAAGGTTAGGTGCAAAGTTTCTAAGTGTGAGGGCACCCTTGCACTAGCAGAGGTGCCCCCATATAGTTCAGGGCAAATTACCCGGACTTTGTGAGTGCGGGGACACCATTACACGCGTACACTACATATAGGTCAATACCTATATATAGCTTCACAATGGTAACTCTGAATCTGGCCATGTAACATGTCTAAGATCATGGAATTGTCCCCCCATGCCAAATCTGGTATTGGGGTGCCAATCCCATGCATCCCCGGGGCTCCACTATCGACCCCAGGTACTGCCAAACCAGCTCTCTGGGGTTTTCTCTGCTGCTGCCACCCCACAGACAGGGTTCTACCCTCCTGGGGCTTGAGCAGCCCAATCCCAGGAATGCAGAAAAAAACATTTCCTTTAGGAGAGGGATGTTACACCCTCTCCCTTTGGAAATAATTGTTACAGGCATAGGAGGGGTATCCTCCCAGAGCCTCTGGAAATGCTTTGGAGGGCACATATGGTGCCCTCCTTGCATAATCCACTCTACACCATTTCAGGGACCCCCAGTCCCTGCTCTGGCACAAAACTGGAAAAAGGAAAGTGGAGTGACCACTCCCCTGTCTATCACCACCCCAGGAGTGGTGCTCAGACCTCCTCCAGAGGGCCTCTGGGTTTTTTCATCTTGGATTCCAAGTTGGCAGGGAACCCTGGGAGCATCTGAGTGGCCAGTGCCAGCAGGTGACATCAGAGCCCTCCCCTGATAGGTGCACCTGTGTAGCTGACCAATCCCCCTTTCAGGGCTATTTAGGGTCTCTCTCTTGTGTGGTTCTTCAGATTCGGATTGCAAGACTCCAGCAGGAATCCTCTGCATCCTTTACTTCACCCTCTCACCGAAGAAACTGCATCTGGACCCTCCAGGATCTCTACAAACCGCAACAAAGAAGCAAAGGCGACTTCTGCAACATTGTATCTTCAGCTCCTGTCAGCAACTGTTTCTGTTTCCCGGTCATGCATTACAGAGGACAGCCCGTCTTCAGACTGCACCAGAAGAATGAAGGAATCTCCCTTGGAGTGAAGGAGTCACTCCCCTGCTTCAGCAGGCACGGCTCTGCATCGACGACCGGCTGCGTGGGTCCCCTCTCCTGACAAGTTGCGTGGATCCTGCATCACAGGTGGTGGAATGAAGTGGTCCCGATGGTCGTGACGTCCTACTGTCCAACTTTGGTCAAGGTAAGAGCTTGCCTTCCTACGAAAGACAGTACCCCCGTGCACTGCGTGTTTTGCAGTTGCCAAGGCTTGTTGGCATCCTTCTGTTGTGTAGCCATTTTAGTTATAGCTTCAGGCACGTTATTTTAGCACACTAGGCCTGCATCTGTGCACTTTAACCTAGATATATTTTAATAAGCTTTGTTTATTATTTTAGCAATAGCCACATTTGCGGTCTTGTTTTATTTCTCTCTATCTAGCTGTTCTTTGGCTAGGCCAGCACTGCATTCTTAAACAAGACATTGCTTTCACTCTGTGCTTTTCTCAAGGCTGCAGTAAGATAGGTTGCCGGTAAACGTGGTAACGCTTTGTCTCTAGTGGTCATAGAAACATAAACATCCTTACGTAGGGACATTTTCTCAGAACATCAGCTGTTTTATTATAAAAACACTTCTCTGTCCCATACACAGTAGAGGGAGATTTCAGACAGATAACCACAACTGTATGCTGATTGCTAAACGCTTCGCTACAGCTGCTTCTGTAGGCTACAGGCCTCTTGCTCAGGTATGGGGGATGATGTCGTCCCAGGGTAACCTGAAGGGCAGAACTAGAGCTTAACATGCTGTGCTCTACTATAGCCTAGGTAGGAATTACTTTACTGCCTGTTATTTTTAAGCTTTACTCTCCTTGTCACAATTGTAATCCTGTCATGCTTCATCGTCCTGGTTATTGCAGTACATGCTTTATTATCTAAGATGCAGTTGCTTTATTAAAACCTTAATGAAAACATATACTGCCTCTAACTGTCCTTGCACATGTGAGACTAATGTAAATGGGAGAAAGGGATGCGACTTGAGTGACCACATTTTCCCTAAGGAGTCAATTGTGTCATGCGTTCAGCTGCCCAATCATCCCTGCTCTGGGCAGAGATGAGGCACTACTAGTTAGCTGGAGCAAAACCCAGATTAGGCCAACAGGTGTCACCTGTAGTGGGTTAGACTTAGTCCTCCACACCGCAGGCGATTCTGCCACTCAAATCCAGTAGTCTCAATAGAATAATGAGAGCCTACGCGACATGGCGCTGCCAACGTCTGGTCATTCTCTAATTTTTCAGGTCCTCCTGAGTATCTCTGTCTCACTACATACAAAAACAACTCAGTACTATATACAGAGACGTCCATGGTATTGAGGATTTCCTCCTATGTAGGGAGTACCTAACTAACGCTGTAGGTTGTTCAAGCTAGAACTCTAAAAGGATAATCCTCATTTGGTGTGCTTATCTCTGAACAAAATGTATCATTCATTATGGTGAATCCACAACAAGCAGCACTTGCAGTCAATATGCAACCACTCCTTACTGCACATTTACTGGCACAAGACCTAATGGCCCAGGGGGGTCCAGTCACATTTGTTGCTGAGGCTCACCCTGCCTATAGAACAGAAATGTTTTATTCTTGGGTCACATTTCCAGCAGCTGATGGGAACATAAATACATTTCATCACTATACACCTGCAAACGCACGTGTACAATACAGAGCATATGCATATCTAGAAATACCTCTATTTTATCAAGAACACAATAATTGGCATGATGGTGCCCTACCCCACACAATTTTACACGTTTGGTTAGGTCCTCTAAGTAATGATGGTCCTGCCTGGCCTTTATTGGCCACTTATACACCTCACCCTGCTGCGACGAACTTAACTGCAGCTGAAGTTCGCCACTTATCTGCTGAGCTGCTGACAGTATATAGACGATTAGTACAGTTTGTAATGCAAACATTAAATACAAACCCGGCACATGCTGCTCCAGTGCAACCACATGCAGTAACACCAGGCATTAATCCTGGGACTGTAGATTCGATCATGGGTAAAGGGCCCGCCAAACAAGAAGAAATTCCATTTTAGTTTGCTCAAAGAATAAACGCAGCGGAAGCAGTATTTCTCCATACGGGACCTCAGGATAAACACAGAATATTAACTATGTGCTTGCCACTTGGGATGGTCCCCACAATAGATAACTAATACTTGGGGCACAGTATTTGCCAAGCTCTATAATACAGCACACGGTACACCAACACTTGCCAATTTACCGGAAGTGTTGAAACAAATTCAAGATGAATACGGGGCTGCCCCGGCCCTGGACATGGGGATGCAACTAATGGGCAACTTTGCCACAGTATCCTCAATTATATTAAGTACACGTAAATGGGAAGCAGTCGCACTAGTGGTGCGCATGCAGCTCCAGGATGTTCCTCCACTGGACCAAGAACGTGAGCTGCCAAAGATTATCGCAGAGACCTACTCTAGTATTGGTCAAGATAGTCTGGAGGCCAGGCCCACAAAACCACAATTACAGGGTAAATCTAATAAAGATTCATCCAAGCAAGCTTCTGAGGGTACTAAGAAACACTGGGATAAAAAAAAAACACCTAAAAAAGAATGGGGAGAATCTCCGCATACGGAGACCCTACAAAATAGACATAATCTTAGAAATAGAGATAATATAAAAACGCCTGACAGATATCAATATACTGATACACGCCAATCTTGTTCCTTTCAGGACTCACTGGAAAAACACAGTGAGAGAGGTGGGAGGTCAGAGCGAAGAACTGAGTACGTGAAACCGAGACAGGAATCACAACGCTCAACAGAAGTTTCTGTTAAAAAAGAAGAGAAACTTCCCCAACAAAAACCCCAATTCACGAAGAGAAAGGTGGCAGCAGTTGCAGTTCGACATGCCACTCAAGAACAGGGCTCTATTGAAGAACAAGAAGTTGGCATTAGCGCTATTAGACAGCATGGCAGAGGTCACAATAGTTCTCTGGAATCTTCTAGAGCACCTGGAGCATCTGGAGGTGAAAGCAACTGATGACTTCCTACAAGTAGAGACTGCGACATGCGTGTCTCCACGCCTGATAGGGTGTACAAAGTTATAGTTAGAAGGATACATTGAGCACACGATCAACGCAATCTTTTGGGATCGCGTCGTAAACATATATGATATACTACTGGCCGAAAGGGATTGACCACCTGAATTTGTCTGTACCTGCGCATATGGGGAAGATGTTGTTAAACGTTCTTTCTCACCTCTTGTTCTAGAGGAGCTCGCAGAATCCTATGCTGTCAATTGGGCATTGGTGCAGGCACTCACGTTATATTGCAACCACGTAGGGTAGGATAAAGATTCCCTCGATCATGTAATTCCTATTAAAAATCAACCCCAAACACAACCCCAATATCCGATTAAACACGATGCAAAAGCACCCATGAGGGAAATCCTCCCACAATTGGAGTACCAGGGCATAATCAAACTCTGTGTATCACCGATGAATAATCCCTTATTCCCAGTAGCTAAACCAGACCATTCGTACAGAATAGTCTTAGACTACAGACATTTAAACAGTCATACACGCGCATGCGCTATACAAACCTCACATAGCACAGCACTCATGAACAACATAGTGCGCAAAAAATACAAAACAACACTGGACATTTCCAATGGTTTCTTCTGCCAAAATATGGCGCCTGAGAGTAGAGACTTAACCAGTTTCAGCACACTACGCTCCCAGAAAAACTACAATGTTTCTGGTAGTCGTCTTGCTACTTTGTTGTGGTTTTGCAGGTGTCTTGTAGCAGTCAGCGGTCGATCCTTGGCAGAAGTCGAAGAGAGAGATGCAGAGGAACTCTGGTGAGCTCTTGCATTCATTATCTGAAGAGAAATCCACAGGAGAGACCCTACATAGCCCTCAGAGGAAGATTGGTCACCTAACCTATCAGGAGGGGTCTTTGACGTCACCTGCTGGCACTGGCCACTCAGAGGCCTCCATTGTGCCCTCACACCTCTGAATTCAAGATGGCAGAGGTCTGGGACACACTGGAAGAGCTCTGGGCACCACCCCTAGGGTGGTGATGGTCAGAGAAGTGGTCACTCCCCATTCCTTTGTCCAGTTTCACGCCAGAGCATGGGCTGGGGGATACCTGAACCAGTGTATACTGGTTTATGCAAGGAGGGCACCATCTGTGCCCTTCCAAGCATTCCCAGAGGCCTGGAGAGGCTACTCCTCTCAGGCCCTTAACACCTATTTCCAAAGGGAGAGGATGTAACACCCTCTCTCAGACGAAATCTTTGTTCTGCCTTTCTGGGACTGGGCTTCCCAGACCCCAGGAGGGCAGAAGCCTGTCTGTGGGTTAGCAGCAGCAGTAGCTACAGAGAAAACCCCAGAGAGCTAGTTTGGCAGTACCCATGCTGGAGCCCCGGGGATGCATGGGATTGGCACCCCAATACCAGATTTGGCATGGGGGGACAATTCCATGATCTTAGACATGTTACATGGCCATATTTGGAGTTACCATTGTGAAGCTACATATAGGTATTGACTTATATGTAGTGCACACGTGTAATGGTGTCCCCGCACTCACACAGTCCGGGGAAATTGCCCTGAACCAATTGGGGGCACCTTGGCTAGTGCCAGGGTGCCCTCAGACTTAGTAACTTTGCACCTAACCTTCACTAGGTGAGGGTTAGACATATAGGTGACTTATAAGTTACTTAAGTGCAGTGTAAAATGGCTATGAAATAACGTGGACGTTATTCACTCAAGCTGCAGTGGCAGTCCTGTGTAATAATTGTCTGAGCTCCCTATGAGTGGCAAAAGAAATGCCCATAGGGATGTCCTGGAATCCCAATACCCTGGGTACCTACCTACCATATACTAGGGAATTATAAGGGTGTTCCAGTGTGCCAATCAGAATTGGTAAAAAAAAGTCACTAGCCTGCAGTGACAATTTTAAAAGCAGAGAGGGCATAAACACTAATGTTCTGGTTGGCAGAGCCTCAGTGATACAGTTAGGCACCACACAGGGAACACATATAGGCCACAAACGTATGAGCACTGGGGTCCTGGCTAGCAGGATCCCAGTGACACATATCGAACACACTGACAACATAGGGTTTCCACTATGAGCACTGGGGCCCTGGCTGGCAGGATCCCAGTGAGACAGTAAAAACACCCTGACATATACTCACAAACAGGCCAAAAGTGGGGATAACAAGGCTAGAAAGAGGCTACTTTCCTACAGCAGTTAACACTGATTGTTTGTGATTCATACTACTGTGTCCAGTCCTTCAATGAATACCTGCATTAGTGGTGCCAGAATGCGTTCAGAGATTCTAAAGGCAACACCATCAAACACAGACTTCTGTGGGGGAATGTAGCAGATCTGAAGAAAACACTACCAAACGTCCATGGAGTACATACATTTGGACGCCAGCGCGTTGGAATAAACGTTGCTGGAAATACACTGGCTGATGAAGCCACCAAATCAGCAGTAGCTACGGCTGATGTTGCTGCAGTAACCCGTGGTGGAACGAAACCGGATTATGACATATGGGCTGCCGTGAAAGCCACCGCTGAAGACACGCCCTATCCAAAAACATTTCCTGCTAAATAATCCTACTGAATAGAGGGCTGCCTTGAAGCTGAAATCAAAATACCAGCTGTGGTGGTTTGAGTAATTCCCAACAAAGACATAAGATCAGAGATGATTGAAGCAGCGCATGAGGGATTAGCATCTGCCCATGCTGGTGCGACAGCTACAATAGCATTATTGCAAGCACGTTATTGGTGGCCAGGTCTATACAAACAGGCCAAGCAGTTGTGACATCTGCCAACAAATTAAGGGTTCCACCATCAAATGCCCATCGTAGACACCCCTCCTAATTTCCAACAAACCATTACAATGTGTGTACTTGGACCAATGTGGTCCCCTAACACCGGACTGTGCATTCAAATACATCTTAGTCGCTGTTGACTCTTGCTCCAGATTTCTATGGGTGTGCCCACAACGCTCGGCTGACGCTCGGACTGTTATTAAAGATTAGCGAGTCTTTATGAGTACATATGCAGTTGTTGCTTTCCACTCAGACCAGAGCCCTGCTTTCGCCTCAAGGGCATTTTGGGACACCATGGCTTTGTTAGGGGTCCAACTCCATTACTCCTCTCCATTTCATCCCGAGGAAAATAGTGTCATGGAGCGACGAGACCATGATCTAAAGCAGTCCTTAACAGCCAGAGTCTTAGGTATGGGTCGTAGTTGGCTTAATCACCCGTACAGAGTCCAGAGAGCCCTTAACAATCTGTCTAGAAGGTCCCTGGGGGTTCGTACTTCATACGAGTGCCTGTTCTGAACTCAAATGTATGTTCCAGATCTTGATAGCCCTGGCGTGGAGGCGGCAGAAACACCTTTTGACATAAATTAACATGTCACTGTCTTGCAGGAATTACAACAGTTTCATGACGACAACGCTTCTGTCAGTGCTGCCTCCACAGGAATTAAGGATGTACCAATAACACCTACCGGCTCGATTCCTAAAGTTGGGGATCTAGTACGTGAAAAGGTTCTAGCGAAAAAGAAGTTTGATCATTCTTATCGTGCACCGATCCCAGTCTTGGGAATACATGGTACCAGAACAGTCAATCTACCACCGTTGGCTGGTGCTAAAGAAAATCACTTTGTATCTATCGACAATGTTAAATTACACCATGTGGCTGATCCTGCACAGCAGACCAAGAGGAGCAGCCAGTAGTTCCCGAATCCCTCTCACTACTGGTCAAGAAGTCCCTCTACAAGTTTTCAGCAGCAATGCTGACCCCTCTCCGAGCTTGGGGAGGGTGGAAAATGATCTTGCATTAGTTCCACTAACATCTGTTACAATAAACAATAATGAAAGTACTGATCGATTTGACACAACTTCAATACAGATGGATGGCTTCATTTACTATAAACCACTGCGGGAGACCCTTACCAGTTCTCCTCCTACAAATAAGGCTCCAGCTTTTGCACAAACTGCTTCTGGATACTTTGCCATCGTCAACGTCACTTTCTCGGACTCATTTGACTCTTCTACATCTGAACTGCCAAAAACACGTAAGCTGATAAACTGGCTTAAAACACATTATTTTATATTTCCATAGAACTATCTGTGGCTTTCTTTGATGGCATTAGCTTTCCTCCTATGGATTGGCTTTGTTATAATGTTCTTTTTATTAATACATGGTCATTTTCTTCCCGAACGACCAACAGCTGATCAGGTAGATGAGGTCCTAAAACCCAATTTTTCTTCTCACAAGGTCCCACACTTGTCTTTCGCGAACATTTACACTATACCAATTCCTGATGGGATTGTTTGGGATAAGGTCACATTTGATATATACAGCCCTACAGCCCTACGGAGGTCATTCAAATACTATGGGGGTCATTCTAACCCTGGCTGGCGGCGGAGGCCGCCCGCCAGAGTTCCCCCCACCAGAATACCGCACCGCGGTCAGAAGACCGCTGCGGTTATTCTGGGTTTCCCACTGGGCTGGCGGGCGACCGCCAAAAGGCCACCCGCCAGCCCAGTGGGAAACACCCTTCCCACGAGGAAGCCGGCTCCGAATGGAGCCGGCGGAGTGGGAAGGTGCGACGGGTGCAGTTGCACCCGTCGCGAATTTCAGTGTCTGCAAAGCAGACACTGAAATTCTTTGTGGGGCCCTCTTACGGGGCCCCCTGCAGTGCCCATGCCATTGGCATGGGCACTGCAGGGGCCCCCAGGGGCCCCACGACACCCCATACCGCCATCCTGTTCCTGGCGGGCGAACCGCCAGGAACAGGATGGCGGTATGGGGTGTCTGAATCCCCATGGCGGCGCAGCAAGCTGCGCCGCCATGGAGGATTCATGTGGGCAGCGGAAAACCGGCGGGAGACCGCCGGTTTTCCTCTTCTGACCCCGGCCAAACCGCCGCGGTCAGAATGCTCTGCGGGGCACCGCCAGCTTGTTGGTGGTGCCCCGCCGACCCTGGCCCCGGCGGTCCTTGACCGCCGGGGTCAGAATGACCCCCTATATGTGTTTAAACTTTCAATGAATGATGTAATAATACCCGGAGGTGTTTCTGATGACTGGGATGTGAAAACAGTTGATTCTATGATGACTGAATAGCAGTATTTCACTGTATTCGAAAGTGAGGATGTTCATCAATCCAAAGAGAATTACGGTGATATGTTTTGCTATAATTATTATGGGCACCATTTCATTCACAGAGCAAGTACCCCAAAGACAATTTTAATTACACACAATGAGAACATTGTCCAACTCCACCACAAGGGGCTTCTAAAACATATTCTGAAAAAAATGCATATTTTTCTGGGCACAATGTTAAAAATGCTGAGTCATATTATTTCAAATTGCCGTCAATGGGAAATGTACACATATTATTGACAGATACGAAATTAATTTATTTGGATTCCTTTGTTTCCCGGTTGGCCATAGAAGGCTATGAACATTGCCTGAAGTTGATTGACTTAAAAAGTGTGTGGGAAATTAGAAATTGGCAAATAAGGGGGAAGGAAGTTTTATTTAGAGCATGCCTGATACCTGTTCAAATTATATTTTTAAATGAAACTGTGCAACAAACTAGTTGTTTAGGCTTAGCAAAAAATAAGGATTTGAATGGGCCCAGTATTCCTGCCCATGCAAAATTTTACAAATGGCAAAAGTATATAAGTACAGCTGAAGATCAGCTCGATGAATGGGCCCAGTATGGCACATTTAATGCTTCAGTGTCATGTCCTGGTGGGTGGTTATTGTGGCCAATATATACCAACCGGTGTCATAAACATTTTATAAACTCCACAGGGGATTTTAGAACTAGTAGGCTGGACCCTCGCTATGTGTCATCCGAACATGTGGGTATAGTAACAACATACAATGTAGGGAAACTATGCCAGCAATGGTTGAAGAGTTCCTCATTATATGCTGTTAGAGAACACCTCAGTCTCCTGTCTAAGAACACTAATTTACTGGACGTCCTGTTAGGCCCTAGAAAACAACGCAGAAAATGCTTCTTATACGCAGCATGTAATGACATTTGGAAGCTTTCCCAACAAGAAGCTGCTGCCCGGTTAAGGCAAATAGATCAGGAAAACTTACAGAAGGCATTAGCTGTTGTAGATAATGGGATTAATACCCTGTCCAACCAGATATACACCTTAAACAACATCGTCTCTTCTGCAATAGACATAATACAAAGTGATATGTCTTCTTTACACCATGGACAGAGTCAACTAAGGTCCATTATGCAGTTGGGTTGGATACTTAATACATTGATGGCAGGTCGCATTCCCTGGCAACATGTCAGCAAAAGGGATATATTTTCTACCTGTAATTTAACGTAGCAGCAACAACTAATGGCTAAGAAAGAATCGACTTATGTCATGTTAAATATTGAAAAGTTAGACAAGTTGCCTTTTACTGTGGCTCAAATACCATCTGCTGAGTAGTTAATACACAGGTCATCAATATGCCTATATCAACGCTCAAATTCACGCCCTGTTTAAAACACATTCCAATAGGCAGATATGAAAGGCTGGGAGATAGTTACATCCATGAGGTGTAGGAGCTGCCCTTCTGGTAGAAATGTGTCAGTGGCATGAAAGAGTTTTTTTTAGCAGTAGTGAATGCGAGACTTCTGTCAGCCATTCAGTGGTTTGTAAACAGCTGTCCTTGCACGGGGCGTGTAACACTTCAGCAGCCAACTTGGCTTGTTATCTGAAGGGAGTTTCAGTCCCCTTGATTAGACCTGCATTTCAGGTGCTTTCAAATGGTAGCTATGTTTTCCTCAATAGTGAAAACTGTTGTGGGATGCGAGACAGAATAGTTTATGTTGTTTCGGTCTCTAAGATTGTTACATGCTGCTGGAACATACTGTTTCCTCCTACAAGGCAGAGGGAAGTAGCTGAGATTTGGCCCCATATTGCTACTTCCAATGTGAATTTTGACAAGTTGAGCAGACTCAAGGCTTTATTGTTCCAAAAACATGTGGTGCTCACATCTGCACGCGAGACCTACACCCTTCAGGTGGCAAGGTCATCAGCAGCGATAAAGTCCCATTTAAGTACTAACTTTCTGAGACACTTTGGTGAGCTTGTGGGACAACTATTTAATGCGGCCAGTACTACTGGAATCACACATTTCTTTAAGGCTGTTGGTTCTGGTTTAGTTCACACCTTCTCCTCTGTATTCGGTTTAATAACATCAGCCATCTGCTCAATATTCTCCAGTATGTTCAGGGGATTTCCGATAAATTTGGCTATAAAAGGTGGCATTTTGCTATTGCTACTTGTTCTGCACAATGGCTGTCCCGCCGCAACAAGGAGTAATTAAATCACTCCCACCAGTGCAGCTGTGTTGTGAACGCATGATGCAGTACTTCGGAGCAACTCTCCTGGAGCAATTGGAGTGTGACTAGTCTCTGTCATTCAGACCGGTTTTGCATTGTGTGCAGCCCGTGTTTCGGTGCCTCTGGTGCGCGTTTGAACATGCACTGAAAGTTTGTCTTTCTATGCAGTGCTTGCTTTCATTGGACACTGATCTCTTGATGTTCTCGCTGAGGGCTCATTACCAGACATGCAAGTTGAGGTCGCGTTTGCTACGGGAAGCTGCTTATGAGTTGGCCTTCATGGAGGATGGAGCTTTGAACTCATTATTGGGCACACCACAGAACGCTGCTGCCTTGGCTGACACTCAGGCTTTGGAACAGGAATGCTCCTTTGTTCTTCTTGGTGATGAGTTTCTTACTTTACCACCTGCCAAAGTGGAAGATTTCCTTTCTTCAATTATCCCGGATTTGATTGGCAACTTCCAAAATGACTCTAACCCTTGAAATTCGGCCTTTTTAACACCACAAGTTAACATTTTCAAATTTTCCTTTTGTATGGCTAAGTATCTTTTAACTTGTCACTATTGAAATTCATATATATATATATATATATATATATATATATATATATATATATATATATATATGTATATGTACATATATATGTGTATATATATATATATATATATATATATATATATATATATATATATATATATATCTTAGGTTGAATTTTAGTAGCTTTTATACATAATTAGGCTTTGAACCCGCAAGGGGAGGGTGTTGTGTAGCCATTTTAGTTACAGCTTCATGCACGTTATTTTAGCACACTAGGGCTGCTGCTGTGCACTTTAACCTAGATATATTTTATTCAGCTATGTTAATTATTTTAGCAATAGCCACATTTGCGGTCTTGTTTTATTTCTCTCCATCTAGCTGTTCTTTGCCTAGGCCAGCACTGCGTTCTTAAACAAGACATTTCTTTCACTCTGTGCTTTTCTCAAAGCTGCAGTAAGATAGGTTGCCAGTAAACTTGGTAACGCTTTGTCTCTAGTGCTCATAGAAACATACACATCCTTACGTAGGGACATTTTCTCAGAACATCAGCTCTTTTATTACAAAAACACGTCTCTGTCTCATACGCATTAAAGGGAGATTCCAGCCAGATGACCACAACTGTATGCTGATTGCTGAACGTTTCGCTACAGCTGCTTCTGTAGGCTACAGGCCTTTTGCTCAGATGTGGGGGATGAAGTCTTCCCAGGGGAACCTGAAGGGCAGAACTAGAGCTTAACATGCTGTGCTCTAATGTACCCTAGGTAGGAATTACTTTACTGATTCTAGTGACAGTATGGTAGCGTTATGTTTAGGCTTTACTCTCCTTGTCACAATTTTATTCCTGTCATACTTCATCATCCTGGTTAATGCCTACATGCTTTATTATCTAAGATGCAGTTGCTTCATTAAAATCTTATTGAAACATATACTGCCTCTGACAGTCCTTGCATACGTGAGACTTATGTAAATGAGAGAAACACATGCGACCTGAGTGACCACGATTTACCTGAGGAGTCAATTGTGTTGTACGTTCAGCTGCCCAATCCCTGCTCTTGGGTAGAGATGAGGCACTGCACGTTAGCTGGAGTAAAATCTGGATTAGGCCGACAGGTGTCACCTGTAGAGGGTTAGACCCAGTTCCCCACACCGTAGGCGGTTGTGCCGCTCAAATCCAGTAGTCTCATTAGAATAATGAGAACCTATGCGGCACTGCGGTGCTAACCTTTGGTCAGTCTCTAATTTTTCGAGTCCTCCTGAGTATCTCTGTCTCTACATACAAAGACACCTCAGTACTATATACGGAGACATCTGGGTGTTGAGGATTCCCTCCTCAGCTAAGTAGGGAGTACCTAAGTAATGCTGTAGGTTGTTCAAGCTAGACCTCTAAAAGGATAATCCCCAGTTGGTGTGCTTATCTCTGAACAAAACTTAACATTCATTATGGCGAATCCACAACAAGTAGCAATTGCAGTCAATATGTGACCACCCCTTACTGCACATTTACGGGCACATGGTCTAACGGCCCGGGGGGGTCCAGTCACATTTGTTGTTGAGGCTCACCCAGCCTACAAAACGGACATTTTTTAATTTTTGGGTCACATTTCCAGCAGCTGATGGGAACACAAATACATTTCATCACTATACGCCTGCAAACACACCTGCACAATACAGAGCATATCTAGAAATACCTCTATCTTATCAAGAACCTAGTAATTGGCTTGATGGCGCCCTACCCCACAGAATTCTACACGTTAGGTTATGTCCTGTCGTAGTTTGGACTCTTTCTCTGGGCAAGACTGCTGGTTAAAGGATGACAGTACTTTTGCTTGTAAGTGACTAAGCCTTTCCTACAACAAGTCGCAATTGTTGTCCCAACCTTACCAGCTCACTAGCAACACCTCACCAGAAACACAATAGTAAAAGGTGATTTGTGGCAGCCTTTACGCATGGACTCAAGAATAAGACATCTCAGGGAGTGTTGTGGTTAAACTGAGATAACCCCTTTCTCACAGATATATCATGTCTCATACAAACACAAGCAATGACAAAGATGCAGTAAAGTTTCAATAGTTTTTATTCAACATAACTGCAATTTACGATAAGTTGCATGGGCTGCAATGATCAGGATAATGAATAATGCAAGAAACAGATTTGTGAAGACGAGAGTCATTATTACAAAGACCCCCACCATCTTGCAATGCATAGAAAAAACATACGAGATGTAATATGCCCTAATACCCTAATGTGAAAGGCCTAACCTCCTACCTAAAGGAGAGCTGGGTTTGTTAAACCTAATCTGCCAATGCCATGTCCATGAGAGGAGCCCCCAACCCTCGTTACCTTGGAATGAGGTCTCTATCTCAGACTCCGCAGGGACACGAAGACTGGGTCAGCGTCAAGACGACGTGCAGCATCGATATCAGCAATGGTGGCGATGCCCTCTGGTCGGAATCCCTCTGATTATCTGTCAAAAGTGCAAATTATTTATACAGATCTACAAGGACCCCTGACGTAGGTGTGTTCCCAAACAATAGATAACAGACATGCTTGGGACAGCAATTAATATAAACAATCCCTCGAAAGTAGAGAGAGGGACAATCCCTAAGTGTGAACACCTACTGTTTGTTTGTCTTTGTTGCTTGATCTTGACGCCTTAGCGCGGTGACACTGATAATGTAACTCATAACAAGTGGCCTAACTATAAACAAGGCAGCCATCTTAGAAGAATTAAATAATTAAATGGGCTAAGAAAGAGCAAGCTAAGTAGGTTAAAAGTCACTAGGTGACGGGGGCACGAGTCTGCAAGCCAGAGGTAAGCTAACTCCTGTTATCCCATTAAAAACAAACTAGGATACACTACAGTCCTCTAAGTATTGATGGTCCTACCTGGCCTTTATTGGCTACTCATACAACTCACCCTGCTGCAGCAAACTTAACTGCAGGTGAAGTCCGCTTCTTACTTGGTGAGCTGACGGCAATATATAGACGATTAGTACAGTTTGTAATGCAAACATTAAATACAAACCCAGCATGTGCTGCTCCGGCACACCAACATGCAGTAACGCCAGGCATTAATCCTGCGACTGTACAGTTGATCATGGGTAATGTACCCGCCAAATGAGAAGAAATTCAATTTTGATTAGCTCAAAAAATAAACGCACTGGAAGCAGTATTTCCCCATACGGGACCTCAGGATAAACACAGAATATTAACTATGTGCTTGCCATTTGGGATGGTCCCCACAATAGATAACTGTAATACTTGGGGCACAGTATTTGTCACGCTCTATATTACCGCACACGGTACACCAACATTTGCCAATTTGCCGGAAGTGTTGAAACAAATTCAAGATGAATACGGGGCTGCCGCGGCCCTGGACTTGGGGATGCAACTAATGGGCAACTTTGCCACAGTATCCTCAATTATATTAAGTAACCTTAAAGGGGAAGCAGTTGCACTAGTGGTGCGCATGCGGCTCGGGGACGTTCCTCCACAGGATCAAGAAAGTGATCCGCCAAAGAATATCGTGGAGACCTACTCTAGTATTGGTCGAGATAGACAGGGGGCCAGACCCACAAAACCACAATTACAGGGTAAATCTAATAAAGATTCTACTAAGCAAGCTCCTGAGGGTACTAAGAAATGCTGGGATAGAAAACAACAAATACCTAAAAAAGAAAGGGGAAAATCACCCCACAAAATAAGTAGAATATCAGAAATAGAGATAATATAAAAACACCTGCCAGGCATCAATATACTGATACACACCAATCTCGTTCCTTTCAGGACTCACCGGAAAAACGCAGTGAGAGAGGTGGGCGGTCAGAGCGAAGAACTGAGTATGTGAAACCGAGACAGAAATCACAACGCTCAACAGAAGTTTCTGTTAAAAAAGAAGAGAGACTTGCCCCCCTAAAAAAACAATTCAAAAAGAAAAAGGTGACAGCAGTTGCAGTTCGACATGCCACTCAAGAAGAGAACTCTATTGAAGAACAAGAAGTTGGCATTAGCGCTATTAGACAGCGCAGTAGAGGTCACAATAGTTCACCGGAATCTTCTACAGCATCTGGAGGTGAAAGCAACTGATGACTTCCTACAAGTAGAGACTACAAGTAGAGACTGCGGACATGCGTGTCTCCATGCCTGATAGGGTGTACAAAGTGACTTTACAGTTAGAAGGAGACATTTGAGCGTACAATTGACACAATATTTTGGGATCACGTCGTAAACATATATGATATTCTACTGGCCGAAAGGGAGTGGCCACCTGAATTTGTCTGTACCTGCCCATATGGGGAAGATATTATTAAAAGTTCTTTCTCGCCTCTTGTTCCCGAGGAGCTCGCAGAATCCTACGCCATTGATTGGGCATTGGCGCAGGCACCTGCGTTATATTGCAACCACATAGGGTGGGGTAAAGATTCCCCCATCATGTAATACCTATTTGTAGGAGGCTGGCCTGGTTTGTAGTGGGTACCTTGGGTACTTACACCTTATACCAAGTCCAGTTTTACCTTATTAGTGAAATGTAGTAGTGTTCTAGCAGCTTAGGTTGATAGAGGTAGCTATAGCAGAGCAGCTTATTCTGAACTAGGTGACATGTAAAGCTCATACAATACCACTTATAGTTACACAGTACTTATACACAAGTAAAGACAATACTCAGTGTTACCAAAAGATAAAGGTTTATTTGGGTGACCCAGTACCAAAAATATCTTAGAGACAATACTCCTTCTGGAGGTAAATATTATACACAATATATACAATAGACACCAAAATTAGACAAGTAAATTGTCATAGAACAATGCAAACAGTAGGAAATCCTATATAATTCAATGGGAGAAAATAGGTCTAGGGGCAACACAAACCATATGCTAAAAAAGTGGAATGTGAATTACGAATTCCCCCCTAGACAAGTGTAGTGTGTACAGAATCACTGGGAGAGTAAGAATACAGTAAAGGTAAGTAAATTACCCAACCCAGAGCCCAGAAAAGCAGGAGTAAAGTACTGCAAGTTTCCTTAGGGCACACTCACCTCATTTTTGGTATTTTGCAGCAGCCAACGAAGTCTGCAAAGAACAACTGCTGGATTATTGGACCTGAGGACCTGCAAAGGAAGGGGACCAAGTCCAGAAGTCGAAAGACATTCCAAGAAGGACAGGAGCCCATGCAAACCCAGAAAAGGGTGCAAAAGAAGAGTCTCCGGTTAGTTGAAGACTGCAGAAATGCACCCTAGGAAGATGCCAGCGGGTTCTTGCATGATGCAAAAGATGTCGCATGGAGTGAAGCTCGTTGCAGATGAGATTTCATGTTGGAAGGCACCAACAAGCCTTGGCTACGGCAAAAGTATGTTTTTCATCAAAATGGCACTGAATGGACCCAGGAGGGACCTGAAGGCCTCAACTCTGTGTGAGAAGGAAGAGGGCACTCTCAGCACTTTAGAGAGCCCCCAGGATGCCAGCTAGAAACTGCAGGATCTGGGTTCAAAGAAGGTGCAAAATGTGGTTGAAGCAGCACAACAAAAGAAGGTCCCACGCCGCCGGAGAACAACTCAGCGAGTTGAGCTTCGCAGGGTGGAGTTCTGGGGACCTGGGCCAGGCTGTGCATGAAGGAATTTTTCAAAGAGTGCGCAGCGGCCTCAGGAGGCAAAGAAGACACAAAACACAGGGTACCGTCGATTTCCGGGAAGGCATTGTCTTCCCTCCTCCAAATTGCGTCAGCAGGACCTCAGGACAGTCTATGTCGACAATGTCCACCCTCTGTGTCCTTAGGAGCATGCTCGTCACCGTGACAGGAGGCCTAGGGTACCAGTCGTCGCCTTGGAAGGTGCCTGCTTGGAGAAGGGGAGTGATTCCGTCACTCCACAGGAGATTTCTTCAGTCCTTCTGGTGCAGGATGATGACAGGGAATCCCCAGAGCATGCACACCATGGAAACTGTAGACACTTTGGGGGTTATTACAACTTTGGAGGAGGTGTTAATCCGTCCCAAAAGTGACGGTAAAGTGACGGATATATTACGAGTCCATTATATCCTATGGAACTCGTAATACGGCTAGTAGTATATCCGTCATGAAGTTACTACCACTGTCTGACACCAGTTCCTTATGGAAGCCCACTCTGGAAAAGATTCACAGGAGGGCCTTTGCCACTGCAGGAGCTGTAGTGGTCCTTAAGGGGATAGCTTCTGGGTACCTTGTGGCATGGTCCACAACCGCAAGGATAGACCTATTGCCAGAAGCTATTGGAGGGTCAAGGGGGCCAACAATATCAACCCCTACCCTTTCAAAGGGCACCCCAACCACTGGTAGTGGTATTAAGGTGTAGTGTAGCCATTTTATATATAGCTTCATGCACGTTAGTTTAACATACTAGGCCACTGTGCACTTTGCCCTAGATATATTTTATTCCGCTTCGCACTGTTATTTTACAATAACCAGTTTTACGGTCTTGTTTTAATTTCTTCTTTCACACTGTTTAGCTTAGTTCAGCACTGTGTTCTCAAATAATGCATTCTTGATCGCCCTGTGCTTCAGTCAAGGCTACAGTCTGGTACATTGCCGGTAAATGTGGTAGAAGTTTAGTCTCCAGTATCCGTAGAAAATACACATCCTTACGTAGGGACATTTTCTTAGAACATCTGCGTGTTAGTTATAAAAACACTTCCTAGTCCTAGTATACGTCAAGAGGGAGATTCCAGCCAGGGACCTACAACTAGATGCTGAATGCCCCGTTGCAGATGCTGATGCAGATTACAGGCCTTTGCTCAGGTATGAGGGTCGATGTCCTCCCGGGGGAACCTGAAAGACAGGCTTAGAGCTTAGCATGCTCTGCTCCAAATATAACTTAGAGAGAAAATAATCTGGCGGCACTATGATAGCCTTATTCTTGTGCTTCACTCTCATCGTTACTATTTTAACCTGATTGTGCTGTATAGTTCTGGTTATTGCAGCTCACGCTTTGCTATCTAAAATGCAGTTGTTTTATTAAACCAATCTTTAAAACTTAAACTGTCTTTGTCATTTATATATGAGAACGTACTGTGTATGAGAGAACCGGTTGTGACCTGAGTGACCACGACTTCCCTGAGAAGTACTAAGATGTCATGCGCTCGGTTGCCCAATTGTCTCTTCCACTTGGGAGAGATGAGGCACTGCTAGTTAGCCGGAGCAAAACCCGGATTTAGAGTGACAAGTGTCATTCACCGTGGGTTAGACTCAGTCCCCCACATCGTTGACGATCTTGTTGCTCAAAATCCAGTAGTCTCATTATGATAATGAGATCCTACGCGACATGGCGCCGCCAACATTTGGTCAGGCTCTAATTTTCGGGTCCACCGGCATATCTCGGTCTCATTTTTATATAATGACCCCCTCAGTTCCGTATACGGAGACGTCCGTGGTACTGAGGATTTCCACCACCGCCGTATAGGTAATCCTATTTTCAGCGGGTGGTTGTTCAAGCTTGAACCTTAAAAGGAAAAAAAAAACATCTTGGTGTGCCTTCTCTGAACTCTTGGTGCTTCTATGATGGCGAATCCTCAGGTTGTACAAATAGCTCTTAACATGAGACAACCTCTTACAACACATTTACTAGCATATGGTCATACAGCACAGGGAGGTCCAGTTATGTTTGTGGTGGACTCCCATACAGCCTATAGAACAGAGCATTTTTACTCTTGGGTCACATTTCTAGCAGTTGATGGGAACACAAATACATTTCATACATATACAGTTGCGAACGCACCTGGGCAATACAGGGCGTACGCATACTTAGAGATACATCTATCTCATCAAGAACATAATAATTGGCTTGATGGCGCCCTACCCCATACAATATTACCAGTAAGGTTAGGTCCACTAAGTAATGATGGTCCTACCTGGCCTTTATTGGCCACATATACACCACATCCTGCAGTTGCGAATATAGCGTTAGCTGAGGTTCGACGCTCATATATTGAGTTAACAGCAATATACAGACGATTAGTACAATTTGTGATGCAGACGCTAAATAGAAATCCGGCGCCTGCTGCTCCAGCACAACCACATGAAGTAACACCAGGTATAAATCTGGTGACTGTACACTCTATTATGGATAAAGTCCCAGCCAAACGAGAGGAGACTCCGTTTTGGCTGGCACAAAAAATTAATACGCTGGAGGCAGTATTTCCCCATACGGGACCTCACGATAAACATAGAATACTAACTATGTGCTTGCCCTTTGGGATGGTTCCTACAGTTGAACACTGTAATACATGGGGCACGGTATTTGCCGCGCTCTATACAACGGCGCACGGTACACCGACACTAGCCAGCCTACCGGAAGTGCTTAAACAAATTCAAGATGAATACCGGGCTACCCCGGCCCTAGATTTTGGAATGCAACTGATGGGCAATTTTGCCACAGTTTCTTCAATTATCCTAAGTAACCTTAAAGGGGAAGCAGTTACACTTGCAGTGCGCATGTGGCTCCGTGACGTTCCGCAACAAGATCAGGAGCGAGAGCTGCCTAAAATAATAGCGGAAACATATTCCAGTATCGGTCGAGATAGCCTTGGAGCTAGACCACAAAAACCTCAATTTCAGGGTAACATTAATAAAGACAAGTCAAAACAACAACCTGAGGGTAATAAGAAACGCTGGGAGAAAAAATAACAAACACCTAATAAAGAAAGGGGAGAATCTCCACGAGTGGAGACCCCACAGAATAGATATAATCTCAGGAATAGAGAGAATTTAAAAACGCCTGATAGATATCAATATACTGATACATGCAAATCTCGTTCCTTTCAGGACTCATCGGAAAATAGAAATGGGAGAGGTGGGCGATCAGAGCGGAGAACAGAGTATGTGAAACCGAGACAGGAATCACAACGCTCTTCAGAGCTTTCTGTTAAGAAGAAAGAGAAACCAGTACAACAAAAACAACAATTTAAAAAGAAAGAAGTGGCAGCTGTCTCAGTTAGACATGCCACTCAGGAAGATGGTTCTCTTGAAGAACAAGAACTGAGCTCTAGCACTGCTAGACAACACAGCAGAGGTCACAATAGTTCGCCGGAATCTTCTAGAGCATCTGGAGGTGAAAGCAACTGATGACTTAATACAAGTAGAAACAGCGGATATGCGTGTCTCCGAATAGGGTGTATAGAGTAACTGTACAATTGGAAGGAGACATTGAACGCACTATACACGTAATCTTTTAGGACGTGTAGTTAAAATATATGACTTTTTGTTGGCCGAACAAGATTGCCCTCCTGATTTTGTCCGCACCTGCCCATATGGAGAAGAGGTTATTAAACCTTCCTTCTCGCCCCTTGTTTCAGAGGAACTCGCTGAGTCTTATTCTATAGAATGGGCTGTAGCACAAGCACCTGTGTTATATAGAAACCACATAGGGTGGGATAGGGATTCTCCATACCATGTCATTCCCATTAAAAGTGAACCTCAGCCACAACCACAGTATCCCATAAAACATGAAGCGAGGGCACCGGTGAGAGAAATACTTACGCAATTAGAATACCAGGGTGTGATTGAACCCTGTGTCTCACCGATGAATAACCCCTTATTCCCTGTCGCTAAGCCAGACCATTCATACAGAATAGTCTTAGACTACAGACATTTAAACGGACATACACGTACATATGCTATACAAAACTCACATAGCACTGCACTAATGAGCAACATTGTGCGTAAAAAATATAAAACGACTTTGGATATCTCGAACGCGTTCTTCTGCCAGAATATAGCACCTGAAAGCAGAGATTTAACAAGCTTTAGCGCATTAGGCTCCCAGAAAAAATTCTGTTGTTTGCCTCAGGGGTATAAGAACAGCCCAGGAATGTTTGCAGCTTGTGTGACTGCTATTTTACACGAGATAGTCCCTGAAGCTTTGTTATATGTGGACGATATATGTCTCACGGATGACGAGTTACTACAACATTTAAGACGGGTAGCCCTCATTGTTGTAGGGTTTGCCGAACTCGGCTACAAATTGAATTTCAAAAAGTCAAAAATTGCATTCCTCAGCGTCCTGTTCCTGGGATATGAGCTGTCGAATGAAGGGAAGAGCCTAGCGCCACAATTTTTAGAAAAATGTGCACAATTGCAACCACCAAATACGATTAAAAAACTACAATCATTGTTGGGCTTTCTAAATTTTGGCAGAACATACATTCCTGATTATGCTACACACATAAAACCTTTATATGAGTTAATACGTCCTGATTTTTCAAGCAAATTCTGGACAATTGAACATACACATACTCTTAGAGAGTTACAGGCAGATATGCTAGCAGAAAAACATTTACACACACGGGACAAATGAGACACATTTGGTCATCAGGGTAATAGCTGGGGCCATCGGTTTTACTTATGTCACATTTAATGAAGGTGAGACAGTCCCGATAGCATACAAATCACACTTGTATTCTGCTGCTGAACAACGCTTTGCACCCACGGAGAAAATTCTCAGTGCTGTGCAGATGGCTGTTATTAAAGAAAGACCTCTTGCCCAAGGAAAACGCATTATTGTTGTTTCTCCTATTACGGCCCTAGAGGCTGTTACTACAGCTAGCGTCCCGAACGCAAAAGCACTTCATCCACGATGGATACAATGTGCTACGTCTTTAACAGACACTGATGTAGACTACATTTTTGACCCAAAGTTACAACTCAAGAATTTCTACAATATGAAGTAGAATATCCAGTTCCCGCTGACACTTTGCCTATTGATCAATATCATGTAGTCATGTACACCGATGGCTCTGCGCAACCAGCGATTGGAACTAAACATCAATATTCTGCTGCATGTGCGGTCGTGAGCGGCTATATGGAGAGGGAGAAATTCTGTCCCCAACATACCTATACACAGACCTTAGGGGATTGTACAGCACAATTGGCTGAGCTAAAAGCTCTACTGATGGCACTAGAACATACGGATCCGACACAGTTCACACTGATTGTTTGCTATTCATATTATTGCGTCCAGTCTTTTAATGAATACCTGCATTACTGGTGTTTAAATGGGTTCAGAGATTCAAAAGGCAACACTATAAAACACGTACTACTATGGGGGAAGGTAGCAGACCTGAAAGAGACGCTACCCAAAGTCCAGGTTGTGCATACACTTGGACACCAGCACGTTGGAATACATGTTGCTGGAAATACTTTGGCTGATGAAGCCGCGAAGTCAGCAGTGGCAGTCGCCACTGTAGCTGCAGTGACTCGTTCGAGTTCCAAACCAGACACAGACATTATGGCTGCCATAAAAGCTACAGTTGATGGTACGCCTTATCCTAAAGGATTTCCCAACAAATATCAATACTTGATAGGAAGTATGCTGAACGCTGAAGTTAAAATTCCAGGCGTAGGTGTACGCGACATCCCCAATAAAGATGTGAGACCTCAATTGATTAAAGCAGGGCATGAAGGGGTGGCATCTGCAGATGCTGGCGTGGCAGCTACAATATCACTCTTACAGGCCCGTTATTGGTGGCCTGGTCTCTATAAAGAGACTAAGCAGTATGTCCTTTGTTGTGACATCTGTCAACAAATTAAAGTTTCCACGGCTAAGCGCCCGCCGCAGACACCCCTCTTAATCTCAAATAGACCATTACAATGTGTGTACTTGGATCATTGTGGTCCATTAACACCTGATAGTGCATACTAATATATATTAGTCACTGTTGATTCTTGCTCCAGATTTGTGTGGGTGTGGCCACAACGCTAGACTGACGCTCGGACTGTTATCAAAGATTTGCGAGTCTTTGTCGGTACACATGCAGTTGCGGCATTCAATTCGGACCAGGGCCTTGCTTTTGCCTCAAGGGCATTCAGGGACACCATGGCTTCATTGGGGGTCCAGCTCCAGTACTCGTCTCCATTTCATCCAGAGGGAAATTCTGTTGTGGAGCGATTAAACCGCGATTTAAAGCAATCTTTAACGGCCAGAGTCTTAGGTACGGGTCGTAGTTGGCTAACCCACCTGTATGGAGTTCAGAGAGCACTAAATAACCTGCCTAGAAGGTCCCTGGGGGGTCATACTTCATATGAGTGCCTGTTCGGAACACAAATGTTTGTTCCGGATCTTGATGGTCCTGGTGTGGAGGCAGCGGAAACACATTTTGACATAAATGTTCGTGTCACTGTTTTACAGGAATTACAGCAGTTCCGTGAAGATAACTCTTCTAAAAGTGCTGCCTCCACAGGAATTAAGGATGTGCCAGTAACACCTACCGGCTGGATTCCCAGAGTTGGGGATCTTGTTTGTGAAAAGGTGGTATCATTTTTATCGGGAGACGTGGGGGAACGCTGGGTGGAAGGAAATTTGTGGCTCCTCTCAGATTCCAGAACTTTCTGCCACAGAAATGTTAGGAACATGTGTATTTTTAGCCAAATTTTGAGGTTTGCAAAGGATTCTGGGTAACAGAACCTGGTCCGAGCCACACAAGTCACCCCATCTTGGATTTCCCTAGGTCTCTAGTTTTCAGAAATGCACAGGTTTGGTAGGTTTCCCTAGGTGGCGGCTGAGCTACAGGCCAAAATCTACAGGTAGGCACTTTGCAAAAAACACCTCTGTTTTCCTTCACAAATTTGGATGTGTCCACGTTGCGCTTTGGGGCGTTTCCTGTCACGGGCGCTAGGCCTACCCACACAAGTGAGGTATCATTTTTATCGGGAGACGTGGGGGAACGCTGGGTGGAAGGAAATTTGTGGCTCCTCTCAGATTCCTGAACTTTCTGCCACAGAAATGTTAGGAACATGTGTTTTTTTAGCCAAATTTTGAGGTTTGCAAAGGATTCTGGGTAACAGAACCTGGTCCGAGCCACACAAGTCACCCCATCGTGGATTCCCCTAGGTCTCTAGTTTTCAGAAATGCACAGGTTTGGTAGGTTTCCCAAGGTGGCGGCTGAGCTACAAGCCAAAATCTACAGGTAGGCACTTTGCAAAAAACACCTCTGTTTTACTTTACAAATTTGGATGTGTCCACGTTGCGCTTTGGGGCATTTCCTGTCGCGGGCGCTAGGCCTACCCACACAAGTGAGGTATCATTTTTATCGGGAGACGTGGGGGAACGCTGGGTGGAAGGAAATTTGTGGCTCCTTTCAGATTCCAGAACTTTCTGCCACAGATATGTTAGGAACATGTGTTTTTTTAGCCAAATTTTGAGGTTTGCAAAGGATTCTGGGTAGCAGAACCTGGTCCGAGCCACACAAGTCACCCCATCTTGGATTCCCCTAGGTCTCTAGTTTTCAGAAATGCACAGGTTTGGTAGGTTTCCCTAGGTGGCGGCTGAGCTACAGGTCAAAATCTACAGGTAGTCACTTTGCAAAAAACACCTCTGTTTTCCTTCACAAATTTGGATGTGTCCACGTTGCGCTTTGGGGCGATTGCTGTCGCGGCCGCTAGGCCTACCCACACAAGTGAGGTATCATTTTTATCGGGAGACGTGGGGGAACGCTGGGTGAAAGGAAATTTGTGGCTCCTCTCAGATTCCAGAACTTTCTGCCACAGAAATGTTAGGAACATGTGTTTTTTTAGCCAAATTTTGAGGTTTGCAAAGGATTCTGGGTAACAGAACCTGATCCGAGCCACACAGGTCACCCTACCTTCGATTCCCCTAGGTCTCTAGTTTTCAGAAATGCACATGTTTGGTAGGTTTCCCTAGGTGGCGGCTGAGCTACAGGCCAAAATCTACAGGTAGGCACTTTGCAAAAAACACCTCTGTTTTCCTTCACAAATTTGGATGTGTCCACGTTGCACTTTGGGGCGTTTCCTGTCGCGGGCGCTAGGCCTACCCACACAAGTGAGGTATCATTTTTATCGGGAGACGTGGGGGAACGCTGGGTGGAAGGAAATTTGTGGCTCCTCTCAGATTCCAGAACTTTCTGCCACAGATATGTTAGGAACATGTGTTTTTTTAGCCAAATTTTGAGGTTTGCAAAGGATTCTGGGTAACAGAACCTGGTCCGAGCCACACAAGTCACCCCATCTTGGATTCCCCTAGGTCTCTAGTTTTCAGAAATGCACAGGTTTGGTAGGTTTCCCTAGGTGGCGGCTGAGCTACAGGTCAAAATCTACAGGTAGTCACTTTGCAAAAAACACCTCTGTTTTCCTTCACAAATTTGGATGTGTCCACGTTGCGTTTTGGGGCGCTTGCTGTTGCGGCCGCTAGGCCTACCCACACAAGTGAGGTATCATTTTTATCGGGAGACGTGGGGGAACGCTGGGTGAAAGGAAATTTGTGGCTCCTCTCAGATTCCAGAACTTTCTGCCACAGAAATGTTAGGAACATGTGTTTTTTTAGCCAAAATTTGAGGTTTGCAAAGGATTCTGGGTAACAGAACCTGATCCGAGCCACACAGGTCACCCCACCTTCGATTCCCCTAGGTCTCTAGTTTTCAGAAATGCACATGTTTGGTAGGTTTCCCTAGGTGGCGGCTGAGCTACAGGCCAAAATCTACAGGTAGTCACTTTGCTAAAAACACCTCTGTTTTCCTTCACAAATTTGGATGTGTCCACGTTGCACTTTGGGGCGTTTCCTGTCGCGGGCGCTAGGCCTACCCACACAAGTGAGGTATCATTTTTATCGGGAGACGTGGGGGAACGCTGGGTGGAAGGAAATTTGTGGCTCCTCTCAGATTCCAGAACTTTCTGCCACAGAAATGTTAGGAACATGTGTATTTTTAGCCAAATTTTGAGGTTTGCAAAGGATTCTGGGTAACAGAACCTGGTCCGAGCCACACAAGTCACCCCATCTTGGATTCCCCTAGGTCTCTAGTTTTCAGAAATGCACAGGTTTGGTAGGTTTCCCTAGGTGGCGGATGAGCTACAGGCCAAAATCTACAGGTAGGCACTTTGCAAAAAACACCTCTGTTTTCCTTCACAAATTTGGATGTGTCCACGTTGCGCTTTGGGGCGTTTCCTGTCGCGGGCGCTAGGCCTACCCACACAAGTGAGGTATCATTTTTATCGGGAGACATGGGGGAACGCTGGGTGGAAGGAAATTTGTGGCTCCTCTCAGATTCCAGAACTTTCTGCCACAGAAATGTTAGGAACATGTGTTTTTTTAGCCAAATTTTGAGGTTTGCAAAGGATTCTGGGTAACAGAACCTGGTCCGAGCCACACAAGTCACCCCATCTTGGATTCCCCTAGGTCTCTAGTTTTCAGAAATGCACAGGTTTGGTAGGTTTCCCTAGGTGGCGGCTGAGCTACAGGCCAAAATCTACAGGTAGTCACTTTGCAAAAAACACCTCTGTTTTCCTTCACAAATTTGGATGTGTCCACGTTGCGCTTTGGGGCGTTTCCTGTCGCGGGCGCTAGGCCTACCCACACAAGTGAGGTATCATTTTTATCGGGAGACGTGGGGGAACGCTGGGTGGAAGGAAATTTGTGGCTCCTCTCAGATTCCAGAACTTTCTGCCACAGAAATGTTAGGAACATGTGTTTTTTTAACCAAATTTTGAGGTTTGCAAAGGATTCTGGGTAACAGAACCTGGTCCGAGCCACACAAGTCACCCCACCTTGGATTCCTCTAGGTCTCTAGTTTTCAGAAATGCACAGGTTTGGTAGGTTTCCCTAGGTGGCGGCTGAGCTACAGGCCAAAATCTACAGGTAGGCACTTTGCAAAAAACACCTCTGTTTTCCTTCAAAAATTTGGCTGTGTCCACGTTGCGCTTTGGGTCATTTCCTGTCACGGGCGCTAGGCCTACGCACACAAGTGAGGTATCATTTTTATCGGGAGATGTGGGGCAACGCTGGGTGGAAGGAAATTCGTGGCTCCTCTCAGATTCCAGAACTTTCTGCCACAGAAATGTGAGGAATATGTGTTTTTTTAGCCAAATTTTGAGGTTTGCAAAGGATTCTGGGTAACAGAACCTGGTCCGAGCCACACAAGTCACCCCATCTTGGATTCCCCTAGGTCTCTAGTTTTCAGAAATGCACAGGTTTGGTAGGTTTCCCTAGGTGGCGGGTGAGCTACAAGCCAAAATCTACAGGTAGGCACTTTGCAAAAAACACCTCTGTTTTCCGTCACAAATGTGGATGTGTCCACGTTGCGCTTTGGGGCGTTTCCTGTCGTGGGCGCTAGGCCTACCCACACAAGTGAGGTATCATTTTTATCGGGAGACGTGGGGGAACGCTGGGTGGAAGGAAATTTGTGGCTCCTCTCAGATTCCAGAACTTTCTGCCACAGAAATGTTAGGAACATGTGTATTTTTAGCCAAATTTTGAGGTTTGCAAAGGATTCTGGGTAACAGAACCTGGTCCGAGCCACACAAGTCACCCCATCTTGGATTCCCCTAGGTCTCTAGTTTTCAGAAATGCACAGGTTTGGTAGGTTTCCCTAGGTGGCGGATGAGCTACAGGCCAAAATCTACAGGTAGGCACTTTGCAAAAAACACCTCTGTTTTCCTTCACAAATTTGGATGTGTCCACGTTGCGCTTTGGGGCGTTTCCTGTCGCGGGCGCTAGGCCTACCCACACAAGTGAGGTATCATTTTTATCGGGAGACATGGGGGAACGCTGGGTGGAAGGAAATTCGTGGCTCCTCTCAGATTCCAGAACTTTCTGCCACAGAAATGTGAGGAATATGTGTTTTTTTAGCCAAATTTTGAGGTTTGCAAAGGATTCTGGGTAACAGAACCTGATCCGATCCACACAAGTCACCCCACCTTGGATTCCCCTAGGTCTCTAGTTTTCAGAAATGCACATGTTTGGTAGGTTTCCCTAGGTGGCGGCTGAGCTTCAGGCCAAAATCTACAGGTAGGCACTTTGCAAAAAACACCTCTGTTTTCCTTCACAAATTTGGATGTGTCCACGTTGCGCTTTGGGGCGTTTCCTGTCGCGGGCGCTAGGCCTACCCACACAAGTGAGGTATCATTTTTATCGGAGACGTGGGGGAACGCTGGGTGGAAGGAAATTCGTGGCTCCTCTCAGATTCCAGAACTTTCTGCCACAGAAATGTTAGGAACATGTGTTTTTTTAGCCAAATTTTGAGGTTTGCAAAGGATTCTGGGTAACAGAACCTGGTCCGAGCCACACAAGTCACCCCACCTTGGATTCCCCTAGGTCTCTAGTTTTCAGAAATGCACAGGTTTGGTAGGTTTCCCTAGGTGGCGGCTGAGCTACAGGCCAAAATCTACAGGTAGGCACTTTGCAAAAAACACCTCTGTTTTCCTTCAAAAATTTGGCTGTGTCCACGTTGCGCTTTGGGGCATTTCCTGTCACGGGCGCTAGGCCTACGCACACAAGTGAGGTATCATTTTTATCGGGAGATGTGGGGCAACGCTGGGTGGAAGGAAATTCGTGGCTCCTCTCAGATTCCAGAACTTTCTGCCACAGAAATGTGAGGAATATGTGTTTTTTTAGCCAAATTTTGAGGTTTGCAAAGGATTCTGGGTAACAGAACCTGGTCCGAGCCACACAAGTCACCCCATCGTGGATTCCCCTAGGTCTCTAGTTTTCAGAAATGCACAGGTTTGGTAGGTTTCCCAAGGTGGCGGCTGAGCTACAAGCCAAAATCTACAGGTAGGCACTTTGCAAAAAACACCTCTGTTTTACTTTACAAATTTGGATGTGTCCACGTTGCGCTTTGGGGCATTTCCTGTCGCGGGCGCTAGGCCTACCCACACAAGTGAGGTATCATTTTTATCGGGAGACGTGGGGGAACGCTGGGTGGAAGGAAATTTGTGGCTCCTTTCAGATTCCAGAACTTTCTGCCACAGATATGTTAGGAACATGTGTTTTTTTAGCCAAATTTTGAGGTTTGCAAAGGATTCTGGGTAGCAGAACCTGGTCCGAGCCACACAAGTCACCCCATCTTGGATTCCCCTAGGTCTCTAGTTTTCAGAAATGCACAGGTTTGGTAGGTTTCCCTAGGTGGCGGCTGAGCTACAGGTCAAAATCTACAGGTAGTCACTTTGCAAAAAACACCTCTGTTTTCCTTCACAAATTTGGATGTGTCCACGTTGCGCTTTGGGGCGATTGCTGTCGCGGCCGCTAGGCCTACCCACACAAGTGAGGTATCATTTTTATCGGGAGACGTGGGGGAACGCTGGGTGAAAGGAAATTTGTGGCTCCTCTCAGATTCCAGAACTTTCTGCCACAGAAATGTTAGGAACATGTGTTTTTTTAGCCAAATTTTGAGGTTTGCAAAGGATTCTGGGTAACAGAACCTGATCCGAGCCACACAGGTCACCCTACCTTCGATTCCCCTAGGTCTCTAGTTTTCAGAAATGCACATGTTTGGTAGGTTTCCCTAGGTGGCGGCTGAGCTACAGGCCAAAATCTACAGGTAGGCACTTTGCAAAAAACACCTCTGTTTTCCTTCACAAATTTGGATGTGTCCACGTTGCACTTTGGGGCGTTTCCTGTCGCGGGCGCTAGGCCTACCCACACAAGTGAGGTATCATTTTTATCGGGAGACGTGGGGGAACGCTGGGTGGAAGGAAATTTGTGGCTCCTCTCAGATTCCAGAACTTTCTGCCACAGATATGTTAGGAACATGTGTTTTTTTAGCCAAATTTTGAGGTTTGCAAAGGATTCTGGGTAACAGAACCTGGTCCGAGCCACACAAGTCACCCCATCTTGGATTCCCCTAGGTCTCTAGTTTTCAGAAATGCACAGGTTTGGTAGGTTTCCCTAGGTGGCGGCTGAGCTACAGGTCAAAATCTACAGGTAGTCACTTTGCAAAAAACACCTCTGTTTTCCTTCACAAATTTGGATGTGTCCACGTTGCGTTTTGGGGCGCTTGCTGTTGCGGCCGCTAGGCCTACCCACACAAGTGAGGTATCATTTTTATCGGGAGACGTGGGGGAACGCTGGGTGAAAGGAAATTTGTGGCTCCTCTCAGATTCCAGAACTTTCTGCCACAGAAATGTTAGGAACATGTGTTTTTTTAGCCAAAATTTGAGGTTTGCAAAGGATTCTGGGTAACAGAACCTGATCCGAGCCACACAGGTCACCCCACCTTCGATTCCCCTAGGTCTCTAGTTTTCAGAAATGCACATGTTTGGTAGGTTTCCCTAGGTGGCGGCTGAGCTACAGGCCAAAATCTACAGGTAGTCACTTTGCTAAAAACACCTCTGTTTTCCTTCACAAATTTGGATGTGTCCACGTTGCACTTTGGGGCGTTTCCTGTCGCGGGCGCTAGGCCTACCCACACAAGTGAGGTATCATTTTTATCGGGAGACGTGGGGGAACGCTGGGTGGAAGGAAATTTGTGGCTCCTCTCAGATTCCAGAACTTTCTGCCACAGAAATGTTAGGAACATGTGTATTTTTAGCCAAATTTTGAGGTTTGCAAAGGATTCTGGGTAACAGAACCTGGTCCGAGCCACACAAGTCACCCCATCTTGGATTCCCCTAGGTCTCTAGTTTTCAGAAATGCACAGGTTTGGTAGGTTTCCCTAGGTGGCGGATGAGCTACAGGCCAAAATCTACAGGTAGGCACTTTGCAAAAAACACCTCTGTTTTCCTTCACAAATTTGGATGTGTCCACGTTGCGCTTTGGGGCGTTTCCTGTCGCGGGCGCTAGGCCTACCCACACAAGTGAGGTATCATTTTTATCGGGAGACATGGGGGAACGCTGGGTGGAAGGAAATTTGTGGCTCCTCTCAGATTCCAGAACTTTCTGCCACAGAAATGTTAGGAACATGTGTTTTTTTAGCCAAATTTTGAGGTTTGCAAAGGATTCTGGGTAACAGAACCTGGTCCGAGCCACACAAGTCACCCCATCTTGGATTCCCCTAGGTCTCTAGTTTTCAGAAATGCACAGGTTTGGTAGGTTTCCCTAGGTGGCGGCTGAGCTACAGGCCAAAATCTACAGGTAGTCACTTTGCAAAAAACACCTCTGTTTTCCTTCACAAATTTGGATGTGTCCACGTTGCGCTTTGGGGCGTTTCCTGTCGCGGGCGCTAGGCCTACCCACACAAGTGAGGTATCATTTTTATCGGGAGACGTGGGGGAACGCTGGGTGGAAGGAAATTTGTGGCTCCTCTCAGATTCCAGAACTTTCTGCCACAGAAATGTTAGGAACATGTGTTTTTTTAACCAAATTTTGAGGTTTGCAAAGGATTCTGGGTAACAGAACCTGGTCCGAGCCACACAAGTCACCCCACCTTGGATTCCTCTAGGTCTCTAGTTTTCAGAAATGCACAGGTTTGGTAGGTTTCCCTAGGTGGCGGCTGAGCTACAGGCCAAAATCTACAGGTAGGCACTTTGCAAAAAACACCTCTGTTTTCCTTCAAAAATTTGGCTGTGTCCACGTTGCGCTTTGGGTCATTTCCTGTCACGGGCGCTAGGCCTACGCACACAAGTGAGGTATCATTTTTATCGGGAGATGTGGGGCAACGCTGGGTGGAAGGAAATTCGTGGCTCCTCTCAGATTCCAGAACTTTCTGCCACAGAAATGTGAGGAATATGTGTTTTTTTAGCCAAATTTTGAGGTTTGCAAAGGATTCTGGGTAACAGAACCTGGTCCGAGCCACACAAGTCACCCCATCTTGGATTCCCCTAGGTCTCTAGTTTTCAGAAATGCACAGGTTTGGTAGGTTTCCCTAGGTGGCGGGTGAGCTACAAGCCAAAATCTACAGGTAGGCACTTTGCAAAAAACACCTCTGTTTTCCGTCACAAATGTGGATGTGTCCACGTTGCGCTTTGGGGCGTTTCCTGTCGTGGGCGCTAGGCCTACCCACACAAGTGAGGTATCATTTTTATCGGGAGACGTGGGGGAACGCTGGGTGGAAGGAAATTTGTGGCTCCTCTCAGATTCCAGAACTTTCTGCCACAGAAATGTTAGGAACATGTGTATTTTTAGCCAAATTTTGAGGTTTGCAAAGGATTCTGGGTAACAGAACCTGGTCCGAGCCACACAAGTCACCCCATCTTGGATTCCCCTAGGTCTCTAGTTTTCAGAAATGCACAGGTTTGGTAGGTTTCCCTAGGTGGCGGATGAGCTACAGGCCAAAATCTACAGGTAGGCACTTTGCAAAAAACACCTCTGTTTTCCTTCACAAATTTGGATGTGTCCACGTTGCGCTTTGGGGCGTTTCCTGTCGCGGGCGCTAGGCCTACCCACACAAGTGAGGTATCATTTTTATCGGGAGACATGGGGGAACGCTGGGTGGAAGGAAATTTGTGGCTCCTCTCAGATTCCAGAACTTTCTGCCACAGAAATATTAGGAACATGTGTTTTTTTAGCCAAATTTTGAGGTTTGCAAAGGATTCTGGGTAACAGAACCTGATCCGATCCACACAAGTCACCCCACCTTGGATTCCCCTAGGTCTCTAGTTTTCAGAAATGCACATGTTTGGTAGGTTTCCCTAGGTGGCGGCTGAGCTTCAGGCCAAAATCTACAGGTAGGCACTTTGCAAAAAACACCTCTGTTTTCCTTCACAAATTTGGATGTGTCCACGTTGCGCTTTGGGGCGTTTCCTGTCGCGGGCGCTAGGCCTACCCACACAAGTGAGGTATCATTTTTATCGGAGACGTGGGGGAACGCTGGGTGGAAGGAAATTCGTGGCTCCTCTCAGATTCCAGAACTTTCTGCCACAGAAATGTTAGGAACATGTGTTTTTTTAGCCAAATTTTGAGGTTTGCAAAGGATTCTGGGTAACAGAACCTGGTCCGAGCCACACAAGTCACCCCACCTTGGATTCCCCTAGGTCTCTAGTTTTCAGAAATGCACAGGTTTGGTAGGTTTCCCTAGGTGGCGGCTGAGCTACAGGCCAAAATCTACAGGTAGGCACTTTGCAAAAAACACCTCTGTTTTCCTTCAAAAATTTGGCTGTGTCCACGTTGCGCTTTGGGGCATTTCCTGTCACGGGCGCTAGGCCTACGCACACAAGTGAGGTATCATTTTTATCGGGAGATGTGGGGCAACGCTGGGTGGAAGGAAATTCGTGGCTCCTCTCAGATTCCAGAACTTTCTGCCACAGAAATGTGAGGAATATGTGTTTTTTTAGCCAAATTTTGAGGTTTGCAAAGGATTCTGGGTAACAGAACCTGGTCCGAGCCACACAAGTCACCCCATCTTGGATTCCCCTAGGTCTCTAGTTTTCAGAAATGCACAGGTTTGGTAGGTTTCCCTAGGTGGCGGGTGAGCTACAAGCCAAAATCTACAGGTAGGCACTTTGCAAAAAACACCTCTGTTTTCCTTCACAAATTTGGATGTGTCCACGTTGCGCTTTGGGGCGTTTCCTGTCGCGGGCGCTAGGCCTACCCACACAAGTGAGGTATCATTTTTATCGGGAGACGTGGGGGAACGATGGGTGGAAGGAAATTCGTGGCTCCTCTCAGATTCCAGAACTTTCTGCCACAGATATGTTAGGAACATGTGTTTGTTTAGCCAAATTTTGAGGTTTGCAAAGGATTCTGGGTAACAGAACCTGGTCCGAGCCACACAAGTCACCCCATCTTGGATTCCCCTAGGTCTCTAGTTTTCAGAAATGCACAGGTTTGGTAGGTTTCCCTAGGTGGCGGCTGAGCTACAGGCCAAAATCTACAGGTAGGCACTTTGCAAAAAACACCTCTGTTTTCCTTCAAAAATTTGGCTGTGTCCACGTTGCGCTTTGGGGCATTTCCTGTCACGGGTGCTAGGCCTACGCACACAAGTGAGGTATCATTTTTATCGGGAGACGTGGGGGAACGCTGGGTGGAAGGAAATTCGTGGCTCCTCTCAGATTCCAGAACTTTCTGCCACAGAAATGTCAGGAACATGTGTTTTTTTAGCCAAATTTTGAGGTTTGCAAAGGATTCTGGGTAACAGAACCTGGTCCGAGCCACACAAGTCACCCCATCGTGGATTCCTCTAGGTCTCTAGTTTTCAGAAATGCACAGGTTTGGTAGGTTTCCCTAGGTGGCGGCTGAGCTACAAGCCAAAATCTACAGGTAGGCACTTTTCAAAAAACACCTCTGTTTTCCTTCACAAATTTGGATGTGTCCACGTTGCGCTTTGGGGCGTTTCCTTTCGCGGGCGCTAGGCCTACCCACACAAGTGAGGTATCATTTTTATCGGGAGACGTGGGGGAACGCTGGGTGGAAGGAAATTTGTGGCTCCTCTCAGATTCCAGAACTTTCTGCCACAGATATGTTAGGAACATGTGTTTTTTTAGCCAAATTTTGAGGTTTGCAAAGGATTCTGGGTAACAGAACCTGGTCCGAGCCACACAAGTCACCCCATCTTGGATTCCCCTAGGTCTCTAGTTTTCAGAAATGCACAGGTTTGGTAGGTTTCCCTAGGTGGCGGCTGAGCTACAGGTCAAAATCTACAGGTAGTCACTTTGCAAAAAACACCTCTGTTTTCCTTCACAAATTTGGATGTGTCCACGTTGCGCTTTGGGGCGTTTGCTGTTGCGGCCGCTAGGCCTACCCACACAAGTGAGGTATCATTTTTATCGGGAGACGTGGGGGAACGCTGGATGAAAGGAAATTTGTGGCTCCTCTCAGATTCCAGAACTTTCTGCCACAGAAATGTTAGGAACATGTGTTTTTTTAGCCAAAATTTGAGGTTTGCAAAGGATTCTGGGTAACAGAACCTGATCCGAGCCACACAGGTCACCCCACCTTCGATTCCCCTAGGTCTCTAGTTTTCAGAAATGCACATGTTTGGTAGGTTTCCCTCGGTGGCGGCTGAGCTACAGGCCAAAATCTACAGGTAGGCACTTTGCAAAAAACACCTCTGTTTTCCTTCACAAATTTGGATGTGTCCACGTTGCACTTTGGGGCGTTTCCTGTCGCGGGCGCTAGGCCTACCCACACAAGTGAGGTATCATTTTTATCGGGAGACGTGGGGGAACGCTGGGTGGAAGGAAATTTGTGGCTCCTCTCAGATTCCAGAACTTTCTGCCACAGAAATGTTAGGAACATGTGTATTTTTAGCCAAATTTTGAGGTTTGCAAAGGATTCTGGGTAACAGAACCTGGTCCGAGCCACACAAGTCACCCCATCTTGGATTCCCCTAGGTCTCTAGTTTTCAGAAATGCACAGGTTTGGTAGGTTTCCCTAGGTGGCGGATGAGCTACAGGCCAAAATCTACAGGTAGGCACTTAGCAAAAAACACCTCTGTTTTCCTTCACAAATTTGGATGTGTCCACGTTGCGCTTTGGGGCGTTTCCTGTCGCGGGCGCTAGGCCTACCCACACAAGTGAGGTATCATTTTTATCGGGAGACGTGGGGGAACGCTGGGTGGAAGGAAATTTGTGGCTCCTCTCAGATTCCAGAACTTTCTGCCACAGAAATGTTAGGAACATGTGTTTTTTTAGCCAAATTTTGAGGTTTGCAAAGGATTCTGGGTAACAGAACCTGGTCCGAGCCACACAAGTCACCCCATCTTGGATTCCCCTAGGTCTCTAGTTTTCAGAAATGCACAGGTTTGGTAGGTTTCCCTAGGTGGCGGCTGAGCTACAGGCCAAAATCTACAGGTAGTCACTTTGCAAAAAACACCTCTGTTTTCCTTCACAAATTTGGATGTGTCCACGTTGCGCTTTGGGGCGTTTCCTGTCGCGGGCGCTAGGCCTACCCACACAAGTGAGGTATCATTTTTATCGGGAGACGTGGGGGAACGCTGGGTGGAAGGAAATTTGTGGCTCCTCTCAGATTCCAGAACTTTCTGCCACAGAAATGTTAGGAACATGTGTTTTTTTAACCAAATTTTGAGGTTTGCAAAGGATTCTGGGTAACAGAACCTGGTCCGAGCCACACAAGTCACCCCACCTTGGATTCCTCTAGGTCTCTAGTTTTCAGAAATGCACAGGTTTGGTAGGTTTCCCTAGGTGGCGGCTGAGCTACAGGCCAAAATCTACAGGTAGGCACTTTGCAAAAAACACCTCTGTTTTCCTTCAAAAATTTGGCTGTGTCCACGTTGCGCTTTGGGTCATTTCCTGTCACGGGCGCTAGGCCTACGCACACAAGTGAGGTATCATTTTTATCGGGAGATGTGGGGCAACGCTGGGTGGAAGGAAATTCGTGGCTCCTCTCAGATTCCAGAACTTTCTGCCACAGAAATGTGAGGAATATGTGTTTTTTTAGCCAAATTTTGAGGTTTGCAAAGGATTCTGGGTAACAGAACCTGGTCCGAGCCACACAAGTCACCCCATCTTGGATTCCCCTAGGTCTCTAGTTTTCAGAAATGCACAGGTTTGGTAGGTTTCCCTAGGTGGCGGGTGAGCTACAAGCCAAAATCTACAGGTAGGCACTTTGCAAAAAACACCTCTGTTTTCCGTCACAAATGTGGATGTGTCCACGTTGCGCTTTGGGGCGTTTCCTGTCGTGGGCGCTAGGCCTACCCACACAAGTGAGGTATCATTTTTATCGGGAGACGTGGGGGAACGCTGGGTGGAAGGAAATTTGTGGCTCCTCTCAGATTCCAGAACTTTCTGCCACAGAAATGTTAGGAACATGTGTTTTTTTAGCCAAATTTTGAGGTTTGCAAAGGATTCTGGGTAACAGAACCTGATCCGATCCACACAAGTCACCCCACCTTGGATTCCCCTAGGTCTCTAGTTTTCAGAAATGCACATGTTTGGTAGGTTTCCCTAGGTGGCGGCTGAGCTTCAGGCCAAAATCTACAGGTAGGCACTTTGCAAAAAACACCTCTGTTTTCCTTCACAAATTTGGATGTGTCCACGTTGCGCTTTGGGGCGTTTCCTGTCGCGGGCGCTAGGCCTACCCACACAAGTGAGGTATCATTTTTATCGGGAGACGTGGGGGAACGCTGGGTGGAAGGAAATTCGTGGCTCCTCTCAGATTCCAGAACTTTCTGCCACAGAAATGTTAGGAACATGTGTTTTTTTAGCCAAATTTTGAGGTTTGCAAAGGATTCTGGGTAACAGAACCTGGTCCGAGCCACACAAGTCACCCCACCTTGGATTCCCCTAGGTCTCTAGTTTTCAGAAATGCACAGGTTTGGTAGGTTTCCCTAGGTGGCGGCTGAGCTACAGGCCAAAATCTACAGGTAGGCACTTTGCAAAAAACACCTCTGTTTTCCTTCAAAAATTTGGCTGTGTCCACGTTGCGCTTTGGGGCATTTCCTGTCACGGGCGCTAGGCCTACGCACACAAGTGAGGTATCATTTTTATCGGGAGACGTGGGGGAACGCTGGGTGGAAGGGAATTCGTGGCTCCTCTCAGATTCCAGAACTTTCTGCCACAGAAATGTTAGGAACATGTGTTTTTTTAGCCAAATTTTGAGGTTTGCAAAGGATTCTGGGTAACAGAACCTGGTCCGAGCCACACAAGTCACCCCATCTTGGATTCCCCTAGGTCTCTAGTTTTCAGAAATGCACAGGTTTGGTAGGTTTCCCTAGGTGGCGGGTGAGCTACAAGCCAAAATCTACAGGTAGGCACTTTGCAAAAAACACCTCTGTTTTCCTTCACAAATTTGGATGTGTCCACGTTGCGCTTTGGGGCGTTTCCTGTCGCGGGCGCTAGGCCTACCCACACAAGTGAGGTATCATTTTTATCGGGAGACGTGGGGGAACGATGGGTGGAAGGAAATTCGTGGCTCCTCTCAGATTCCAGAACTTTCTGCCACAGATATGTTAGGAACATGTGTTTTTTTAGCCAAATTTTGAGGTTTGCAAAGGATTCTGGGTAACAGAACCTGGTCCGAGCCACACAAGTCACCCCATCTTGGATTCCCCTAGGTCTCTAGTTTTCAGAAATGCGCAGGTTTGGTAGGTTTCCCTAGGTGGCGGCTGAGCTACAGGCCAAAATCTACAGGTAGGCACTTTGCAAAAAACACCTCTGTTTTCCTTCAAAAATTTGGCTGTGTCCACGTTGCGCTTTGGGGCATTTCCTGTCACGGGTGCTAGGCCTACGCACACAAGTGAGGTATCATTTTTATCGGGAGACGTGGGGGAACGCTGGGTGGAAGGAAATTCGTGGCTCCTCTCAGATTCCAGAACTTTCTGCCACAGAAATGTCAGGAACATGTGTTTTTTTAGCCAAATTTTGAGGTTTGCAAAGGATTCTGGGTAACAGAACCTGGTCCGAGCCACACAAGTCACCCCATCGTGGATTCCTCTAGGTCTCTAGTTTTCAGAAATGCACAGGTTTGGTAGGTTTCCCTAGGTGGCGGCTGAGCTACAAGCCAAAATCTACAGGTAGGCACTTTTCAAAAAACACCTCTGTTTTCCTTCACAAATTTGGATGTGTCCACGTTGCGCTTTGGGGCGTTTCCTTTCGCGGGCGCTAGGCCTACCCACACGAGTGAGGTATCATTTTTATCGGGAGACGTGGGGGAACGCTGGGTGGAAGGAAATTCGTGGCTCCTCTCAGATTCCAGAACTTTCTGCCACAGAAATGTGAGGAACATGTGTTTTTTTAGCCACATTTTGAGGTTTGCAAAGGATTCTGGGTAACAGAACCTGGTCCAAGCCACACAAGTCACCCCATCTTGGATTCCCCTAGGTCTCTAGTTTTCAGAAATGCACAGGTTTGGTAGGTTTCCCTAGGTGGCGGCTGAGCTAGAGGCCAAAATCTACAGGTAGTCACTTTGCTAAAAACAGCTCTGTTTTCTGTGATGTGTCCACGTTGTGTTTTGGGGCATATCCTGTCGCGGGCGCTTGGCCTACCCACACAAGTGAGGTATCATTTTTATCGGGAGACTTGGGGGAACATAGAATAGCAAAACAAGTGTTATTGCCCCTTGTCTTTCTCTACATTTTTCCCTTCCAAATGTAAGACAGTGTGTAAAAAAGACGTCTATTTGAGAAATGCCCTGTAATCCACATGCTAGTAGGGGCACCCCGGAATTCAGAGATGTGCAAATAACCACTGCTTCTCAACACCTTATTTTGTGCCCATTTTGGAAATACAAAGGTTTTCTTGATAGCTATTTTTTACTCTTAATATTTCAGCAAATTAATTGCTGTATACCCGGCATAGAATGAAAACCCACTGCAGGGTGCAGGTCATTTATTGGCTCTGGGTACCTAGAGTTCTTGATGAACCTACAAGCCCTATATATCCCCGCAACCAGAAGAGTCCAGCAGACGTAACGGTATATTGCTTTCAAAAATCTGAGATTGCAGGTAAAAGTTACAGAGTAAAACGTAGAGAAAAAGTGATGTTTTTTTCACCTCAATTTCAATATTTTTCTTTTTCAGTTGTTATTTTCTGTAGGAAACCCTTGTAGGATCTACACAAATTACCCCTTGCTGAATTCAGAATTTTGTCTACTTTTCAGAAATGTTGCGGTTTCTGGGATCCAGCATTGGTTTCATGCCCATTTCTGTCACTGACTGGAAGGAGGCTGAAAGCACAAAAAATCGTACAAATGGGGTATGTCCCAGTAAAAAGCCAAAATTGTGTTGAAAAATTGGGTTTTCTGATTCAAGTCTGCCTGTTCCTGAAAGCTGGGAAGCTGGTGATTTTAGCACCACAAACCCTTTGTTGATGCCCTTTTCGGGGGAAATACCACAAGCCTTCTTCTGCAGCCCATTTTTCCAATTTTTTTGAAAAAAACGAAATTTTGACTGTTTTTTGGCTAATTTCTTGGCCTCCTTCTGGGGAACCCACAAAGTCTGGGTACCTCTAGAATCCCTAGGATGTTGGAAAAAAAGGACGCAAATTTGGCGTGGGTAGCTTATGTGAACAAAAAGTTATGAGGGCCTAAGCGCGAACTGCTCCAAATAGCCAAAAAAAGGCTCGGCACAGGAGGGGGAAAAGGCCTGGCAGCGAAGGGGTTAAAGAAACATACTTTGTTTTTCCATGGAACTATGTATGGCTTTTCTTGACTGTCCTAGCCTTCCTGCTTTGGATTGGTTTTGTCGTTACCTTTTTCTTGTTAATACATGGCCATTTTCTTCCCGAGAGATCAGCAGTTGAACAGGTGGAGGAGGATTTGAAACCACACTTTTCTTCACATAAGATTAGAAGAGACTTGTCTTTTGTGAACATTTCTGCAGTGCCAATTCCTGATGGGATTGTGTGGGACAAAGTAATGTTTGATATATATGGTCCCACTGAAATCATTCAAATACCGTATGTGTTAAAGTTATCCATAAACGATATAGTTATACCAGGCATTCTATCTGATGATTGGGATGTGAAAACAGTTGATTCAATGATGACAGAATTGCAATATTATACTGTCTATGAAAGTGAAGATGTTTACCAGTTTAAAGAAAATTATGGTGACATGTTTTGCCATAATTATTATGGGCACCATTTCATACATAAAGCGAAGCAGTCCAAAAACGATATTTGATTATACACAATGGGAACATTGCCCACCTCCCCCGCTAGGGAGTTCAGAAACTTATTTTGAAAAGTCTGCGTATTTTTCTGGGCATCATCAAAAAAATGCTGAGTCATATTATTATAAGGTAACTTCAACTAGGGATAAACATATGTTATTAACCAACACAAAATGTATAGATTTGAACTCCTTTGATTCCTGGTTATCAATTGAAGGTTATGACTATTGGTCAGAACATGTTGATTTGAAAAGTGTTTGGGGAACAAAAAATTGGCAGACCAAGGGTAGAGAAACATTGTTTAGAGCATGTCTCATCCCCGTTCAAATGATTTTTTTAAATGAAACAGTACAACAGACAAGTTGTTTAGGCTTAGCAACAATTAGAGAATTAAACATGCCCAGTATATCTGCCCCTGCAAAATTTAATAAGTGGCAGAAGGACACGAATGCAACTTTTAGTGAGCTCAATGATTGGGTCCAGAATGGTACGTTTAATGGTTCACTGACACGTCCAGGTGGCTGGTTATTGTGGCCGATAGACACCAATGGATGTCATCAACGTTTTGTCACCTCCTCGGGGGGTTTCTGAACGAGTAGGTCAGACCCTCGCTATATAGCACCAGAACATGCTGAAATAATCACAACATATAGTGTAGGAAAATTGTGCCAACAGTGGCTAAAATTATCCTCACTAGATGTGGTTCAAACACATTTCAGTCTCCTGTCTAACAACAGTGACTTACAAGATTTTTTGTCAGGTCCAAAGATACCACATAGGAAGCGTTTCTTGTATGAGGTATACAATGAAATATGGAAACTTTCCCAACAAGAGGCTGCAGCCCGGTTAAGGCAGATAGATCAGGTAAATCTGAAAAAGGCATTAGCTGTTGTGGATAATGGGATTCACACCTTGTCCAACCGGATATATATCATTAACAACATTGTTTCTTCTTCTATAGACATTATACTATCTGATATGTCTTCTATATATCATGGACAGAGTCAGACCAGGTCCATTATGCAGTTGGGTTGGACACTCCAGAAATTAAAGGCGGGTCGCGTTCCGTGGCAGCACAGAAGTGCCAGGGAAATATTTTTTTCCTTTAATTTGACGCGACAACAACAACTAAGGGCAAAAAAGGAGGCGACTTATGCAATGCTTAACATTGAGAAGATAGAAAGATTGCCTTTTACCATGGCCGAGATTCCTTCAGCAGAGTGGTTGATACACGGGGCTATTAATCTGCCTATTTCTACATTACATTTCACTTCTTGTTTTAAACATGTTCCGGTAAGCAGATATGAAAAGTTGGGAGATAGTTACATCCATGAGGTGTGGGAGCTTCCCTTCTCATACAACTGCCTCAATGGCATGAAAGAGGTATTTCTTAGCGGTAGTGAATGCAGGACTTCAGCCAGCCATTCGATGATTTGTAAGCAGCTGTCCTTGCATGGGGCGTGTAATGCCTCTGTTGCGAACTTGGCTTGCTATCTGAAGGGAGTTCCAGTCCCCTTGATTAAACGCATGTTCCAGGTGCTTTCAAATGGCAGCTACGTCCTCCTCAATAGTGAAGACTGTTGTGGCATGCGGGCCGGAATAGTTTACGCTGTTTGTGTCTCTAAGGTCGTTACATGCTGCGGGAACGTGTTGTTTCCCCCCACTAAATTTAGGGAGGTAGCAGATATCTGGCCTCACATTGCTACTTCCAAGGTGAATATTGACAAATTAAGTAGACTGAAGGCTTTCTTGTTTCAGAAGCATGTGGCCCTTACATCTGCTCGCGAGACCTACGCTCTTCAGGTATCAAGGTAATCAGCAGAAATACAGTCTCTGTTCAATACGAACTTTCCGAGACACTTTAGTGAACTCGTGGGACGTATATTTAATAAGTCCAGCACGGCTGGATTAGCGCATTTTTTTAAAGCTGTTGGTATTGGTTTTGTTCACACTTTTTCCTCTATATTCGGTTTAATACCTTCGGCTAGTCATTCAATTTTCGGAAGCATTTTTGGGGGATTTCCAATAACTTTGGCTTTATTAGCCGGCATTTTGATGTTGCTGTTGTTTTTCTGCAATGGCTGTCCTGCCGCAACAAGGACGACTGAAGGCGCTCCTATCAGCGCAGCTGTGTCATGAACGCATGATGCAGCACTTTGGAGCCACACTCCTGGAACATTTGGGGTGTGACTGGTCTCTGTCATTCAGACCGGTTTTGGATTGTGTGCAGCCCGTGTTTCGGTGCCGTTGGTGCTCTTTTGAACATGCACTGGAAGTTTGTCTCTCACAGCAACGCCCCTCAGTGATTGATACTGATCTTTTAATGTTCTCGTTGAGGGTTCATTAACAGACATGCGCGCTGCGGCTGCGGCTGTGTCTGCTCAGAGAAGCTGATTACGAGCTACCCTTCCTGGAGGAAGTTACCATTCGCTTGTTCACAAGCACTACACGGGATGCCGCCTTAGTTGACACTGGGGCTATGGAACACACCTGCTCCTTGGTAGTTTTTGGCTTGGATTTACCAGTTTTGTCATCTGCCGAGGTGGAGAATCTCCTGCTTTCCATGACCGATGCTTGATTTCGAACTGTCCTAAATTGACACTTTCCTTTGAATTCGGCTTTTGACCGCATGCTCATTTTTTAAATTGCCAAATAGTATGCTTGTGTGTCCTCTTGACTTGTTAAAATTAAGTAGGGTTTTAAATATATTTTAGCTTAGGGCATTTTAGCTTTGGCTTAAACCACTTTCTAATGACAAGGGGAGGGTGTAGTGTAGCCATTTTAAATATAGCTTCATGCACGTTAGTTTAACATACTAGGCCGCTGTACACTTTGCCCTAGATATATTTTATTCCGCTTCACACTGTTATTTTACAATAACCAGTTACGGTCTTGTTTTAATTTCTTCTATCACACTGTTTAGCTTAGTTCAGCACTGTGTTCTCAAATAATGCATTCTTGATCGCCCTGTGCTTCAGTCAAGGCTACAGTCTGGTACATTGCCGGTAAACGTGGTAGAAGTTTAGTCTCCAGTATTTGTAGAAAATACACATCCTTACGTAGGGACATTTTCTTAGAACATCTGTGTGTTAGTTATAAAAACACTTCCTAGTCCTAGTATACACACAGAGGGAGATTCCAGCCAGGGACTTACAACTAGATGCTGAATGCCCCGTTGTAGATGCTGATGCAGATTACAGGCCTTTGCTCTGGTATGAGGGTGGATGTCCTCCCAGGGGAACCTGAAAGACAGGCTTAGAGCTTAACATGCTGTGCTCGAAATATAACTTAGAGAGAAAATAATCTGGCGACACTATGATAGCCTTATTTTTGTGCTTCACTCTCATTGTTACTATTTTAACCTGACTGTGTTGTATAGTTCTGGTTATTGCAGCTCACGCTTTGCTATCTAAAATGAAGTCGTTTTATTAAACCAATCTTTAAAACTTAAACTGCCTTTGTCATTTATATATGAGACCGTACTGTGTATGAGAGAACCGGTTGTGACCTGAGTGACCACGACTTCCCTGAGAAGTACTAAGATGTCATGCGCTCAGTTGCCCAATTGTCTCTTCTACTTGGGAGCGATGAGGCACTGCTAGTTAACCGGAGCAAAACCCGGATTTAGAGTGACAAGCGTCATTCACCGTGGGTTAGATCTTGTTGCTCAAAATACAGTAGTCTCATTATGATAATGAGAGCCTACGCGACAAAGGGGGCCTTCTGGGTGCCACCAGTCTTGCCACAAGCTTGGCAGGTGACACAGGAGCGACAAAGCTCCTTTGTGTCTTCTGACATATGGGGCCAGTGAAAATGTGGAACAAGTCTGTCCCATGTTTTACTCTGGCCTAAATGCCCAGCTAATGGGATGTCATGAGCCAGAGTTAGGAGGAATTATCTGTACTTAAGGGGGATGAACAGTCTCCTGGTGGCACCAGGTTTAGGGTCCCTTGCTTCAGTATAAAGGACATTTTTCTCCCAGTAAACTCTGTGTGTGTCAGTGACATCACCATTTTGCTTCTTGACAGTTTGCTGTAGGAGGCCCTCCAATGTGGGACAGTTCTGCTGTGCCACATTCAGCTCTTCCCTGGCAGGCTCAGCTGTATCAGCTTCTAGCTGCTCTGATGTAGGTTCTGCACAGGGAGAGAAATCCTCTTCTTCAAAATGGGAATCATCTGTGGAGGGAGGGATGGTGGACAAGGGTTTGCCGTTCCTACCCCTAGTTTTTGGGAACACTTGGTCCGTTGTTCCAGTATCCAAGTTTCCCTGTCCTCTTTGCTTCTTGGCCTGAGGCCTGGTAAGATCAAAGATGTACCCTGAAATGTCCAGCATTGCTGCATGGGCCTCCAACTCTTCTTCAGCCCAAGCTGGAGTCTCCAAATCATTGCCTAGCAGGCATTCTACAGGTAACTCAGTGGCTTCCACAACTTTCTTTGGACCAGTAACCCCCCCAGTTGAGATTCACAACAGCCATGGGGTGGCTTACAGTGTTGCTATGGGCATCTATCATTTGGTACTGGTGACCAAGTAGGTGTTGCTCAGGGGCAACCAGTTTGTCCATTATCATGGTGACACTGGGGGGGCAGAAACCACTAGAATGCCCCTATTTATTTTAGGCCCATCTGCCCCCAAGGGGGGCAGAAGCCACTTAGACACCAGTGATAGTGTGTATGTTTAGTGGATGGGGTGGTGGCCCCTTGGGCAAAGGTTACCCCCCTTTGGGGGCACGTGTACTATGGCCATTTCTGCCCCCCTTGGGGGCAGATTGGCCTATTATTTTTAGGCTTGGGGGCAGAAACCACTAGAACGCCAGGGATGTTTGTTTATATGTTTATTTATGTGGGGGGCATAGAACTGTTGGCCATTTCTGCCCCCCTTGGAGGCAGATCGGCCTATTTTTTTTTAGGCCCATCTGCCCCAAGGGGGGCAGAAGCCACTTAGACACCAGGGATAGTGTGTGTGTGTGTGTTTAGTGGATGGGTGGGGCGGTCCCTTGGGCCAGGGTCACCCCGCTTTGGGGGCATGTGTACTATGGCCATTTCTGCCCCCGTTGGGGGCAGATCGGCCTATGAATTTTAGGCTGATCTGCCCCCAAGGGGGGCAGAAACCACTAGAACACCAGGAATGTTTGTTTATATGTTTATTTATGTGGGGGGTGGCCCCTTGGGTATAAAACTGTTGGCCATTTGGGGGCAAATCAGCCTATTTTTTTTAGGCCCATTGCCCCCAAGGGGGCAGAAGCCACTTAGGCACCAGGGATAGTGTGTGTGTGTTTTTTTTTGTTTGGGGGTGGCCCCTTGGGCAAGGGTTGCACCCCATGGGGACACACTACTAAAGGTATTTTCTGCCTCCCCTTGGGGCAGATAGGCCTATTTTGTAGTAGGCCCATCTGCCCCTATGGGGGGCAGAATCCACTTAGGCACCAATTTCTAAATGCTTGATGGTGGGGTGTTTGTCAACTGGCGAAGTATTTGCATTTGGGATACATTTTTTTTCTCTTTTTTGTTCTAGTTCAAAGCTTTTGCTTTCTTTGATGTGGCTCCTTGCGGTTTGGCGGTGGTTGACCTGCGGTTTGCATAGTTGCATGTTTTAGGTAGGTAAAAACAATTTACTCCAAAGGACTATTGTTGCAATGAATGAATTACATGTTTGTAGGTGGTGAACTAAATGCAGGATTGTGTGTGACATTGTCCTTAGATCTGTGCACAATGATGTTTGTGTTGTCTTATTTCTAATTTGCTTTTCTTTCTTTCTTTTTAGTGGGATATCATTGGTGATTACTGTCTGTGCATAGTAGTTGCTGGTGAGTTAAGCTTTTTCAGGCAGGTGAGCGGTATAGTTTTTGAGTTTATAACTCTTACTGATAAAGCTACACTTTATTACTTATCTTACACAGTGCTGGTTGGTGGTGGTGCATTTGTCCAGTTACTTTTCATAGGAAAGATCATGGCTAGCCGTAGGATGACCACTCAGCAGTTGGTTGGTATGATTTTTGAGTCATTGTCTGATCATGATTATGAGACAGACTCTGCATCTGATGCAGAGGAGGAAGTGAGAGATTCTGGCAGTGAAGTTTCTGTCGGAGAGGAATCTTCTGATGAGGAAGCCACTCTCAGTGCAGATGAAGGGCCTGTTTTAGAGGAGGACACTGATGTGCCATTACTGCATCCACCTGTGGCTGAAAGGGTTCTCGTTAGAAGACCTGAACTCTAGGTTGCCCCAAACATGGAGTAGCCAGAGTTGCCTGCCTTTACTAGTCTCCCGGGTGTAGAGTCAATGCAGATAACCTTTTGCCTGTCAATTTCTTTGAGTTATTTGTGGATGATGTGTTTTTGGAAGAGATTGTTGAGCAGACTAATTTGTATGAGGCGCAGCATTTGAGGGACAACGCTGCTAGACCTAGGCTACACTCTAGAGCTACCCAGTGGATTCCCACAAATTTGGAGGAGAGGAAAAGGTTTTTGGGTTTGGCTCTTTTGATGGGGTTGATAAGGAAGCCATCACTGGCTTCTTATTGGTCTACTAGTCCTTTGATGGCAAAAGCTATATTTCCTGCAACCATGAGTCGTAATCGGTATTTGTTCTTCTTAGGATGCTGCATTTTGTTGACAATGCATTAACCTTGCCACAAGATCACCCTGATTCTGACCATCTTATTAAGATTAGGCCCGTACTTGATCATTTTGTAGATCGTTTTTCAGAGGTCTATGTTCCAGGCAAAGAAATAGCTGTGGACGAGTCTTTGGTCTTCTTCAAGGGTCGTTTGGTTTTTAGGCAATACATTCCTAGCAAGAGGGCACCATATGGAATTAAATTGTATATGTTGTCTGAAAGTAGTATAAGATATGTGTATAGTTTCCGTGTCTACACTGGTAGGGATTCCAGTATTGACCCCCCAGTTTGTCCTCCCACTTTTGGAGTTACTGAGAAAATTATGTGGTAACTTGTTAGACAACTGTTCAACAAAGGTCACCATTTGTATGTAGATATCTTCTACACTGGAGTGCAGTTGTTCAAGGAATTGTTTAGAGTGGACACTGTTGCTTGTGGCACAAAATTTGTTGTAACCGGAAAGGCTATCCAAGGGAGCTTGTCTGTAAAAAACTTGAGAGGGGACAGTGCAGTGCCTTGCGGAATGATGAGCTGCTAGCTTTGAAATGTTCAGACAAGAGGGATGTCTACATACTGAGTACCACCCATGATGAGAGTACTTCCCCTGTGACTGTTTGGGGCCAGGTTGCTGAAGTGCACAAAACTGTGTGCCTTTTAGATTATACTAATCACAAGGGGAGGTGTAGATAGAGTTGATCAGAGGTTGGAATCTTATACTGCTATTCGTAAGTCTTACGTTTGGTATAAGAAGTTAGCAATTCACCTCTTCCACTTGGCAACTTTTAATGCTTTTATTGTGTTTAAGGATAGGTCTCCAGAGTCAAAGATGACATTTGTGAAATTTCAGGAGTCAGTGATAGAGAGCCTTATTGTGGTGGAACAGACAACAGTTCCTAAAGAAGCAGTGGTGGAGGATGTGGCTAGATTGAAGATCGCCACTTTGCCAAGCCCATTCCTCCTACGCCCAAAAAATACTTTCCAGCTAAGAAATGTAGAGTCTGAGCTCGAAGAGGTATCCGGAGGGAGACTAGAATGTACTGCCCAGATTGTCATTCAAAGCCTGGGCTGTGTGTGGGTGGTTATTTCAAAGAATTACAACACCCAGAAGAATTACTGGGAACTACCATGAGTGTAAACTGCCTGGTTTATATTTTCATGTGTTCAGTTTAATGGTTGGCATTTCTGTCATGTACTTAGTTAGAGCTTTTGTGTTTGTAGTTTTGTAATTATTTCTAATTGGTTAGTGGTTTCTTTGTTTTTAAAACAAAAAAAAAAGTGATGCCATTGAGTGTGGAGTGGCGCTTGGCTGACGGTGTACATTTTGACTTGCTGCTGGCTACTACAACACACTGCCAGCCAAAGGCCAGTCCACACACTCCCATCAGCTGGTGTGACTGCTGTATCAGGCATGTGGATGTATGTAAGTGATGGGCCCTTGAGTGGCGCTGTCTGTCGATGCAAGTGTTGTAATGTGCTGGGCCCATGGCTGGCGGCTTGAATGGTCTTGTGCATGTCATGTATGAAAGGTGTGTGAATGGACTGTAAAGCGGTTGGTGCCTTGTTGTGGCTTTACAGCTCACGAGCTGTGAGTCATTGGTTCAGTTTTTTGGCCTTTCAGTTATTAACAGTGCTTTAAATTTTTGTGAAATCTCTTGTTAATAAAATTTGATCCACTGAATCATCACTCATCCTTATGGCAAATCAAACCAGTATGTGTGGTAAAAATGACAAAACCTGCTCTGCTGTAATCAGGCGTCACAGCACATCTGTGACACACTAGGTGTCTCGGGTGGGACCCCGAGGATGAAGCATGCCACCAACTTGGTTGGTGGGTGAGAGGTCTTTTTAACATAACTTAAGTGCGTTTCTTTTCACAATTTTAGTGTTTGGAATATCACGTAAGCATGTCGGCACACCAAAATGATCTATTGCAAAACTACCTGTGTTTGGGTGGGGGGGTGGCACCTATGTTTTTGGTCCCGGTGCGGCCTTCATCTAGAGAAACCTACCAAACCCAGACATGTTTTAAAAGTAGACACCCCAAGGAGTCCAAGGAGGTGTGGCTTGCCTGGATCCCCCAACATTTTCTGACCCAGACAACCTCAAAATGTGCTTAAAAAATCATATTTTCCTCACTTTTCTTTGTAGGATCACCGCTGCGGCACAAATTTCCTACCACCCAGCGTTCTCCTCGGTCTACCAAGTAAAATTATACCTCCCCTTCCGCCCCTGCCCCCCGAAGTCAGCCTAAAAGATGTATAAAAGAACAATATGTGCTTATCAACTCGCTGTGCTATTCCTTCAATCTCTACAGGTTGTTGGCATTTTTCTGTTGCAGGCACCTGGGCCACCCACACAAATGAGGTATCATTTTTATCGGGAGACTTGGGGGAATGCTGGGTGGAAGGATATTTGTGGCTCCTCTCAGATTCCTGAACTTTCTGTCACCAAAATGAGAGGAAAAAGTGTTTTTTTGGCCAATTTTTGAGGTTTACAAAGGATTCTGGGTAACAGAACCTGGCCAGAGCCCCACAAGTCGCCCCATCTTGGATTCCCCTAGGTGTCTAGGTTTCAGAAATGCGCAGGTTTGCTAGGTTTCCCCAGGTGCTGGCTGAGCTATAGGCCAAAATCCACAGCTAGGCACTTTGCCAAAAACAGCTCTGTTTTCTTTGTGAAAATGTAATATGTCCATTTTTTGTTTCCTGTTGCGAGCATTAGACCTACCTACGCAAGCGAGGTACCATTTTTATTGGGAGACTTGGGGGAACACAGAATAGTAAAACAAGTGTGATTGCCCCCTGTCTTTCTCTACATTTTGTCCTTCCAAATGTAAGACAGTGTGTAAAAAAGAAGTCTATTTGAGAATTGCCCTGTAATTCACATGCTATTATAGGCACCCAGGAAATCAGAGATGTGCAAATAACCACTGCTTCTCAACACCTTATCTTGTGGTCATTTTGGAAATACAAAGGTTTTCTTGATAGCCATTTTTAACTTTTTATATTTCAGCAAATGAATTGCTGTATGCCTGGTATAGAATGAAAACTTATTGCAAGGTGCAGCTCATTTATTGGCTCTGGGTACCTAGGGTTCTTGATGAACCTACAAGCCGTATATATCCCCACAACCAGAAGAGATCAGCAGACATAAGAGTATGTTTCTTTCAAAAATCTGACATCGCAGGAAAAATGTTGTCTACTTTTCAGAAATGTTTAGCTTTATGGGATCCAGCTTTGGTTTCTCACTCATTTCTGTCACTTACTGGAAGGAGGCTGACAGCACAAAAAATAGTAAAATTGGGGTATGTCCCAGTAAAATGTCAAAATTGTGTTGAAAAATGTTTTTTTTGTAATTCAAGTCTGCCTGTTCCTGAAAGCTGGGAAGATGGTGAGTTTATCACTGCAAACCCTTTGTTGATGCCATTTTCAGGGGAAAAACCACAAGCCTTCTTCTGCAGCCCTTTTTTCCCATTGTTTTTAGAAAAACAAAATTGTTGCTGTATTTTGGCTAATTTCTTGGTCTCCTTCAGGGAACCCACAAAGACTGGGTACCCCTAGAATCCCAAGGTTGTTGGAAAAAAAGGACGCAAATTTGGCATGGGTAGCTTATGTGGAGAAAAGGTTCTGAGGGCCTAAGCGTGAACTGCCCCAAATAGCCAAAAAAAGGTTTGGCACAGGAGGGGAAAAGGCCTGGCAGCGAAGGGGTTAATCAGGGGTAGCTGCTTGTACTTATCTATATTAAGGGGACAAGCAACTAAAGTGCCAAGGTCAATGCCACCATCAGAGACTAAAACAGCCTCAGTGATCTCCCTAACTAGACCAACCCCTACTACATTACCAATGGTGAGCCGATCTATACCCTTTGACTAGCTATTAGTAGTGTTTTTCCTACCACCACTGCTATTACTAGGGGCACTAGACGTTGCAGTTGGTGTTGTGGTGGTGGGAGTTTTGGTATTTTTCTTTGGGCAATGAGGATCAGTTGCCCAATGGCCTTTGGCTTTACACATATAACACCAAGGTTTTTTATCTTTGTGAGGAGAGGATTTGGACCCACCACTCCCTGAGGATTTTTGTGGGCCTCATGAAGACTCTGATGATTTTTTATCTTTGTCCCCACCTTTATTGTGTGCTTTACAATCCTTCTTCTTGCCATCCTTGTCACCCCCTGTATGAGTTTTTCTGCTCACCCTTGTTCTGACCCATTTGTCTGCCTTCTTTCCCAATTCTTGGGGAGAGTTCAGATCTGAGTCCACAAGATATTGATGCAACTAATCAGACACACAATTATTCAAGACATGCTCTCTCAAAATCAAGTTATAAAGGCTTTCATAATCCATAATCAGTCACCTTACTGCCATGTAACCAACCTTCTAGGGCCTTCACAGAACAGTTCACAAAGTCTGTCCAGTCCTGTGATGACTCCTTTCCGGTCTCGCTGAACTTAAGTCTCTACTGTTCAGTGGTTAAGCCCAGACAATCCAAGAGTACATTTTTAAGAACCTGATAATTACCTGCATCATCCTTTCTGACAATAAGAAGTCTGTCTCTACCTTTGCCAGAGAAGGATAACCAAATGACAGCAGCCCACTGTACAAGAGGGACCCTCTGAACTTTACAGGCCCTCTCAAGTGCAGCAAACCACTTGTTGATGTCATCACCATCCTTGTAAGGAGGGACAACTTTGTGCAGATTTCTAGAATCAAATGAAGGTTCCCAAACATTTGTATTTATAAAACTGCTGCTGCTGCATTAGTTTCAGTCTGGCCTCCTCTAACCTCAGTTTTCTGAGTTCTCTATCTAGAGACTGCTCCTCAGGGTTAGAATTATGTGAAGCCTCTGAAACAGAGGTAAGATGAGAGTGTGCAGAGGCAGCCCTCTCTCTAACAGGGGCCACTCTAGTGACCTGGCCTCTAGGGTGAAGGGAGCCCTATTTGTGTGTGAACCCTTCCACTACCAGTTATACTAGGGGGCTTGTTGACAGATAGGTCTGTGGAAGGACCCTCCCCAGGATTGTCATCTTGCTCCTCTGATCTTTCCTGGTTGGAGTTATCCTCTACCTCTTCCTAAGTGTTGATTCCCTGGTCATCCTGGAGGAGGAGATTTAAGAGGATCTCCTTATTGAGGCTCTTCCCAATCCCTAAACGTCTTTCAATACAGAGACTCCTCAAACATTTAAAGTTTAGATTTTCATAAGTAGTCTTGACAACTCTAGGGTTAGCTTCTACAGAAGACATATTGAACTAAAAAAGTTTAGGAAAGTGAGTAAAAAGTTAGTAGAATAACAGATCTAACTTTTTACAGAAAATAAGAAAATCTTTTGAGAACTTTGAAAAACGTTTGCAAAGTTAAACTGAACTTTTAAGAAAGTTAGAAAATTGTTTCTAGGTATATCTTATATATGCCTTAAATATTGGAGCAAGCTTTTCTTGTGAAAAGCACAGGTAACAAATTGGTAAAGCAATTGCAAGTACTTATCCCACCGCTGCACCCCCAATGTAGGAGATTAGCCTGGTTTGTAGTGGGTACTTTGGGTACTTGCGCCTTATACCAGGTCCAGTTATCCCTTATTAGTGAAATGTAGTAGTGTTCTAGCAGCTTAGGCTGATAGAGGTAGTTATAGCAGAGCAGCTCAGGCTGAAGTGGGAGACATGCAAAGCGCATGCAATACCACTTATAGTTACACAGTACTTATACACAAGTAAAAACAATACTCAGTGTTACGAAAAAATGAAGGTATTTATTTGGGTGACACAGAACCAAAAATATCTTAGAGACAATACTCCTTCTGGAGGTGAGCATTATACACAATATGTACATAATATGCACACTAGACACCAAAATTAGACAAGTAAACAGTCATAGAACAATGCAAAAAGTAAGAAATCCTATAGAATGCAATGGGAGAAAATAGGTCTAGGGGGCAACACAAACCATATATTAAAAAAGTGGAATGTGAATTACGAATTCCCCCTTATACAAATGTAGTGTGTGCAGAATCACTGGGAGAGTAAGAATACAGTAAAGGTAAGTAAATTACCCTACCCCAGAGCCCAGAAAAGCAGGAGTAAATTACTGCAAGTTTCCTTAGGACACACTACACCTCGTTTTTGGGATTTTACAGCATTCAACCAAATCTGCAAAGAACAACTGCTGGATTATTGGACCTGAGGACCTGCAAAGGAAGGGGACCAAGTCCAGAAGTCGAAAGAAGTTCCAGGAAGGACAGGAGCCCCTGCCAAGCCAGAAGAGGGCACTACACAGGCATACACGTTAAGCCACAAACTATGAGCACTGGGGTCCTGACCAGCAGGATCCCAGTGAGACAGGCAAAGACATACTGACATACATGTGAAAAATGGGGGTAACATGCCAAGGAAGATGGTACTTTCCTACACTATTAAAAATCAACCACAACCCCAGTATCTGATTAAACAAGATGCAAAAGCACCCGTGAGGGAAATCCTCACACAATTGGAGTCCCAGGGCGTAATCGAACCCTGTGTCTCACCAATGAATAATCCCTTATTCCCAGAAGCTAAACCAGACCATTCTCACAGAATAGTCTTAGACTACAGACATTTAAACAGTCATGCACGCACATATGATAGACAAAACTCACATAGCACAGCACTCATGGACAACATAGTAAGCAAAAAATACAAAACAACACTGGACATTTCCAATGGTTTGTTATGCCAAAATATAGCACCTGAGAGCAGAGACTTAACCAGTTTCAGCGCACTAGGGTCCCAGAAAAAATTCTGTAGTTTATCAGAGGGGTACAAGAACAGTCCAGGACTGTTCGCAACTCGTGTGACTTCCATATTGCATGGCATCTACCCTGAAGCATTGTCCTATGTAGATGATATCTATCTCAAAGATGATGAATTACTGCAACATTTAAGACGGGTAGACCACATTGTTGTGGGACTTGCCGAATTCGGCTAAAAATTCAATTTTAAAAACAAAATAGCCTTCCTTAGTGTCCTGTTTCTGGGATGTGAGCTATCAAGTAAAGGAAAGAGCCTAGCGCCAGACTTCCTGGAAAAACGCACAGTTACAATCTCCAAATACAATTAGAAAACTCCACTCCCTATTGAGTTTTCAAAATTTTGGCAGAACCTACATTCCAGATTATGCATCACACATACAAACTTTATATGACTTAACATGTCCTGCTTTTCAAGTAAACTGTAAACTTCGCACTTGTATAGCGCACTACTCACCCATTAGGGTCTCAAGGCACTGTACGCATACCGCTGTGGAATCCCTCCTTCCTGTTCCCTGTGAGGCACCCACTCCTGGGAATCCTCAGGGTGAAGCCAGGCATCCAAGCGCTGTCAGGGCTGGTGTGGAGATTAAGCAAGCTATTGCCCAGAGTTACAGAGTGGGACCCATTAATTAGATTAGGCACTGAGGTGAGAATTATCTGGTCCAAGGGAATTGAGCCCAAGACCTGACGAGGCGGGAATTGAACCCTAGTCTCGGGCCAGATCTCTGCATCAGGGTCTGCAAGTATATTTTGGACAGTCGAACACACATGCATTCTCAGAGCTTTGCAAACAGACATGCTTGCAACACAACACTTACACACAAGGGACAATAACAAATATCTGGTCATCAGCTTAATTGCTGGTGCCATTGGTTTCACCTATGTAACTTTTGATGAGAGTGAGACAGTCCTGATTGCATCCAAATCACATTTGTATTAAGCAGTAGACCAACGCTTTGCTCCCACTGAGAAAATTCTCACTGCTGTTCAGATGGCCGCCATTAAAGAAAGACCACTACCCCAAGGCAAACACTTTATTGTTGTCTCTCCAATCCCAGCCCTTGAGGCTGTTACCAAAGCTAGGGTTCCAAATGCTAAAGCGCTACATCAACGTTGGATTCAATGGGCAACGTTTTTGACAGCCACTGATGATGACTACATTTTTTACCCAATATTACAAACTCAAGAATCTTGGCAATATGAACTAGAATATCCAGTTCCAGCAAATACACTGCCTATTGATCAATATGAAAAGTCATGTACACCTATGATTCAGCGCAACCTGCAATTGGCACAAACCATGAATACTCCGCTGCTTGTGCAGTCGTAAGTGGCTACATGTAGGATAATAAATGTTGTCCCTAACATACATTCACGAATCCCTAGGGGATTGCACAGCACAATTAGCAAAGCTAAAGGCTCTGGTGGTGGCACTGGAACATAGGATCCTGCACAGTTAACACTGATTGTGATTCGTACTACTGTGTCCAGTCCTTCAATGAATACCAGCATTACTGGCACCAGAATGCGTTCAGAGATTCTAAAGGTAACACCATCAAACACAGACTTCTGTGGGGAAAAGCAGTGGATCTGAAGGAAAAGCTACCAAACGTCCATGTTGTACATACACTTGGACACCAGCTCGTGGGAATACACGTTGCTGGAAATACACTGGCTGATGAAGCCACCAAATCAGCAGTGGCTACGGCAGCTGTTGCTGCATTAACCCGCTCTGGAATGAAACAGGACGATGACATATGGGCTGCCGTCAAAGCCACGGCAGAAGGCATGCCCTGTCCAAAAACATTTCCTGCTAAATATTCCTACCGAATGGGAGGCTGCCTTGAAGCTAAAGTCAAAATACCAGGCTGGGCGTTCGAGACATTACCAACAAAGAGATAAGATCAGAGTTGATTAAATCACCGCAAGAGGGGGTAGCATCTTCCCATGCTGGTGTGGCAGCTACAATAGCAATATTGCAAGCACGTTATTGGTGGCCAGGTCTATACAAACAGGCCAAGCAGTCATGACATCTGCCAGCAAATGAGGGTTCCACCATCAAACGTCCACGGCAGACACCCCTCCTAATTTCTATCAAATCATTGTAATGTGTGTACTTAAACCATTGTGGTCCCCTAACACCGGACAGTGCTTGCAAATACATCTTAGTCGCTGTTGACTCTTGCTCCAGATTTCTATGGGTGTGCCCACAACACTCGGCTGACGCTCGGACTGTTATTAAAGATTTGCGAGTCTTTACCAGTACATATACAGTTGCGGCTTTCCACTCGGACCAGGGCCCTGCTTTCGCCTCAAGGGTATTCAGGGACACCATGGCTTCGCTAGGAGTCTAACTCCATTACTCGTCTCCATTTCATCCTGAGGGAAATAGTGTTGTGGAGCGACAAAACCATGATTTAAAGCACTCCTCAACAGCCAGAGTCTTTAGGTACGGGTCATAGTTGGCTTAATCACCTGTAGAGAGTCCAGAGAGCACTTAACAATCTGCCTAGAATGTCCCTGGGGGGGTTGTACTTCATACGAGTGCCTGTTCGGAACATGGAGTGGAGGCGGCAGAGCCACCTTTTGACATAAATGAACATGTCACTGTCTTGCAGGAATTATAACAGTTCCGTGACGACAACGCTTCTGCCAGTGCTGCCTCCACAGGAATTAAAGATGTACCAATAACACCTACCGGCTGGATTCCTAAAGTTGGGGATCTAGTATGTGAAAAGGTTGCTGTGAAAAAGGAATTCGGTCCTTCTTATCATGCACCGATCCCAGTCTTGGGAATAGACAGTATCAGAACTGTCTTTCTACCGCCGTTGACTGGTGGCAAAGAAAATCGCTTTGTATCTATCGACAATGTCAAGTTACACCATGTGGCCGATCCTGCACAGCAGAACATGAAAAGCAGCCAGTAGTTTCCGAATCCCTCTCAATACTGGTCAAGAATGAAGTTTTCAGCAGCAATGCTGACCCCTCTGCGAACTTGAGGAGGATGGAAAATGATCTTGCATTAGTTCCACTAACATCTGTTACAATAAACAATACTGAAAGTACTGATCGATTTGACCCAACTTCAACACAGACGGATGGCGTCATTTACTACGAACCACCGCGAGAGACCCTCACCAGTTCTCCTACTACAAATACGGCTCCAGCTTTTGCACAAACTGCTTCTGCACACTTTGCCGATGTCACCAACACTTTCTCGGACTCATTTGCCTCTTCTACATCTGAACTGCCAAAAACACGTAGGCTGATAAACTGGCTTAAAACAAATTATTTTATATTTCCTATAACTATCTGTGGCTTTCTTTGACTGCATTAGCTTTCCTCCTATGGATTGGCTTTGTTATAACGTTCTTTTTATTAATACATGGTCATTTTCTTCCTGAAAGATCAACAGTTGAACTAGTGGATGAGGTCCTAAAACCCAATTTTTCTTCTCCACAGAGACTTGCCATTCGTGAACATTTCCGCTATACCAGTTCCTGATGGGATTGTTTGGGATAAGGTCACATTTGATAAATAAGGCCCTACGGAGGTCATTCAAATACCATATGTGTTTAAACTTTCAATGAACGATGCAATAATACCAAGAGTTGTTTCTGATGACTGGGATGTGAAAACAGTTGATTCTAAGATGACCGAATTGCAGTATTTCACTGTATTCGAAAGTGAGAATGTTTATCAATCCAAAGAGAATTATGGTGATATGTTTTGCTATCGTTAGTATGGGCACCATTTCATTCACAGAGCAAGTACCCCAAAGACTATTTTTAATTACACACAATGGGAACATTGTCCAACTCCACCACAAGGGAGTTCTAAAATATATTCTGAAAAATGTGCATATTTTTCTGGGCACAATTTTTAATATGCTGAGTCATATTATTTCAAGTTGCCATCAATGGAAAATGTACACATATTTTTGACAGATACAAAATTCATTTATTCGGATTCCTTTGTTTCCCGGTTGGCTATAGAAGGTATGAATATTGCCTGAAGTCGATTGACTAAAAATGTGTGTGGGAAACTAGAAACTGGCAAATAAGGGGGAAGGAAGCTTTATTTAGAGCATACCTGTTCAAATTATATTTTTAAATTAAACTGTACAACAAACTAGTTGTTTAGGCTTAGCAAAGACGTAAGGATTTGAATGCGCCCATTTTTCCTGCCCCTGCAAAATTTTACAAATGGCAAAAGTATATAAATGCAACTGAAGATCAGCTCAACGAATGGGTCCAGAATGGTACATTTAATGCTTCACGGTCACGTCCTGGCGGGTGGTTATTGCGGCCACTAGATACCAATGGGTGTCATAAACATTTTATAAGCTCCACGGGGGGTTTAGAACTAGTAGACCAGACCCTCTCTATGTGTCATCGAACATGCGGGTATAATAACAACATACAGTGTAGGGAAACTCTGCCAGCAATGGTTGAAGAGTTCCTCACTAGATGCTGTTAGAGAACACTTCAGTCTCCTGTCTAATAACACTGATTTAGAGCACTTCCTGTTAGGCCCCAGAAAACAACGCAGAAAGCGCTTCTTATACGCAGTATATAATGAAATTTGGAAGCTTTCTCAACAAGAAGCTGCTGCCCGGTTAAAGCAAGTAGACCAGGAAAACTTACAGAAGGCATTAGCTGCTGTAGATAATGGGATTAATATCCTGTCCGACCGTATAAACACCTTAAACAACATCGTCTGTTCTGCAATAGACATAATACAAAGTGACATGTCTTCTTTACACCATGGACAGAGTCAACTAAGGTCCATTATGCAGTTGGGTTGGACACTTCAAACATTGAAGGCATGTTGCGTTCCCTGGCAACATGTTAGCACAAGTGATATATTTTCTACTTTTAATTTAACGTGGCAACAACAACTAATGGCTAAGAAAGAAGCGACTTATGTTATGTTAAATATTGAAAAGTTAGAAAAGTTGCCTTTTACTGTAGCTGAAATACCATCTGCTGAGTGGTTATTACACAGGGGCCATTAATCTGCCTATTTCAACACTCCAATTCATGTCCTGTTTAAGACACATTCCAGTAGGCAGATATGAAAGGCTAGGAGATAGTTACATCCCTGAGGTGTGGGAGCTGCCCTTCTCATACAAATGTCTCAGTGGTATGAAAGAGGTTTTTCTTAGCTGGAGTGAATGTGAGAATTCTGTCAACCATTCGATGGTTTGTAAACAGCTGTCCTTGCACAGGGCATGTAACACTTTAGCAGCGAACTTGGCTTGTTATCTGTAGGGAGTTTCAGTCCCCTTGATTAGACCTGCATTTCAGGTGCTTTCAAATGGCAGCTATGTTCTCCTCAATAGTGAAAAGTGTTGTGGGATGCGTGCTGGAATAGTTTATGTTGTTTCGGTCTCCAAGATTGTTACATGCTGCAGGAACATACTTTTTCCTCCTACAAGACAGAGGGAAGTAGCTGAGATTTGGCCCCATTTTGTTACTTCCAAAGTAAATTTTGTCAAGTTGGGCAGACTCAAGGCTTTATTTTTCCAAAAACATGTGGCGCTCACATCTGCACGCGAGACTTACGCACTTCAGGTGGCAAAGTCATCAGCAAAGATACAGTCCCTTTAAAGAACTAACTTTCCGAGACACTTTCGTGAGCTCGTGGAACGAATATTTCATGCGTCCATACTACTTGAATTGCACATTTCTTTAAGGCTGTTGGTTCTGGTTTCGTTTACACCTTCTCCTCTATATTCGGTTTTATACCATCAGCCATCCACTCAATATTCTCCAGTATTTTCAAGGGATTTCCAATAACTTTGGCTATAATAGGTGGCATTGGGCTATTTCTTCTTTTTCTGCGCAATGGCTGCCCCCCTGCAACAAGGAGGAATGAAAGCACTCCCACCAGCACAGCTGTGTCGTGAATGCATGATGCAGTTCTTCAGAGCAACACTCCTGGAACAATTGGAGTATGACTGGTCTCTGTCATTCAGACCGGTTTTGCATTGTGTGCTGCCCGTGTTTCGGTGCCTCTGGTGCTCGTTCGAACATGCACTGAAAGTTTGTCTTTCTATGCAGTGCTTGCTTTCATTGGATGCTGATCTGTTGATGTTCTCCCTGAGGGCTCATTACCAGACATGCACGTTGAGGGTGCGTTTGATATGGGAAGCTGCTTATGAGTTGCCCTTTATGGAGGATGCAGCTCTGAACTCAATATTGGGCACACCACGGAATGCTGGTGCCTTTGCTGATGCTCAGGCTTTGGAACACGAATGCTCCTTTGTTCTTCTTGGCAATGAGTTTCTTACTTTACCACCTGCCGAAGTGGAAGATTTCCTGTCTTCAATTATCCCAGATTCGATTGGCAACTTCCAAAATGACTCTTGAAATTCAGCCTTTTTTACACCACGAGTTTACATTTTCAAATTGTCCTTTTGTATGCCTAAGTGTCTTTTAACATTTCATTATTGACATTCTTTTATATATATCTTAGGTTGAATTTTAGTAGCTTTTATACATAATTAGGCTTTGAACCACCTTTGAACCGGCAAGGGGAGGGAGTTGTGTAGCCATTTTAGTTAGAGCTCCATGCACGTTATTTTAGCACATTACGCCTGCCGCTGTGCACTTTAACCTAGATATATTTTATTCAGCTTCGTTTATTATTTTAGCAGCAGCCACATTTGCGGTTTTGTTTTATTTCTCTCTAGCTGTTCTTTGTCTAGACCAGCACTGCGTTCTTAAACAAGACATTTCTTTCACTCTGTGCTTTTCTCAAGGCCGCAGTAAGATAGGTTGCCGGTAAAGGTGGTAACACTTTGGCCCTCATTATTACATTGGCGGTAACTGCCGCCTACCGCCACGGCTGCCAACATACTGTCGCTGTGGCTACCAGCCGCCAACCGCATTATGACCATAGACGGAATACCGCCAGAAGGCTGGTGGTATTCCGTCGATGGTCATGGCGGCTGACGGCAGTAAGGTGGCACACCAGCAAAACACCTCCTACCGTATCATGTTCCATGATACGGCCTGGCAGTGTTTTGCTGGCGAACGCTGCTGCGGCAGCTGCGCTGTGTCCCGTCTCCTGCCGGAGGACCCCCTGCAATCAGGTAAGTCGGGTTCTCTGACAGGAGAGGGGGTGGGGAGTGTTGTGTGTCTGTGTGGGGTTGTGTGTGTCTGTTTTTTTATGCGTGCATGTGGGTGTGAGTCACGTGGAATGCGTGTGTGTATGAATGAATGTGGCTGTAAGTGTATGTTGTGTGATGTGCATGCGTGTGTGATGCAATGTATGTTAGTGTGTGTTGCGATTTGTGGGAATGCACGTGTGCATGCGTGGGTGGATGTGGGCATGCGTGTGTGTATGAGTGTGGAAGTGTGCGCGTGTGGGTGTGTAAATGTGCAGGGGTCAGGAGGGTGGGGGAGGACTCTGGGAAGGGGGACGAGGAAGACCCCTATCTGTGCCAGGGAATTCCTTCCCTGGCACTGATAGTGCCTACCGCAATGGTTTTCGTGGCAGTAGGATTGCCACGCCAACCATGGCAGTAGGTGAGATCATAATCCCGAGGGTGTGATTGTGAAGGCGGCCGGGCTTGAGACCGAAGTCTCCAGCCCGGCGGCTGTTACCACCCTGGCGATCGGAATGGTACATTGGCGGTTTGGCTTGGGCCAAACTGCCAATGTCATAATTTGGTGAAAGGTACCGCCAGCCTGTTGGCAGTGCCTTTCACCAATATACCGCCGCAGCCAGGGTCGTAATAACCCCCTTTGTCTCTAGTGTTCATAGAAACATACACATCCTTACATAGGGACGTTTTCTCAGAACATCAGCTGTTTTATTATAAAAACACTTCTCTGTTCCATACACGTTAGAGGGAGATTCCAGCCAGATGACCATGACTGTATGCTGATTGCTGAACGCTTCGCTACAGCTGCTTTTGTAGACTACAGGCCTCTTGCTCAGGTGTGGGGGATGATGTCTTCCAAGGGGAACCTGAAAGGCAGAACTAGAGCTTAACGTGCTGTACTCTAATATAGCCTAGGTAGGAATGACTTTACTAATCCTAGTGACATGTTAGCGTTATTTTTATGCTTTACTCTCCTTGTCACAATTTTAATCCTGTCATGCTTCATCGTCCTGGTTATTGCAGTACATGCTTTATTATCTAAGATGTAGTTGCTTCATTAAAACCTTATTGAAACATATACTGCCTCTGACTGTCCTGGCATATGTGAGACTAATGTAAATGAGAGAAACGGATGTAACCTGAGTGACCAGGATTTCCTTGAGGATTCAATTGTGTCATGTGTTCAGCTGCCCAATCATCCCTGCTTTTGGGTAGAGATGAGGCACTGCTAGTTAGCAGGAGCAAAGCCCGGATTAGGCTGACAGGTGTCACCTGTAGTGGGTTAGACTCAGTCGCTCACACCGCAGGCGATTCTGCCACTCAAATCCAGTAGTCTCATTAGAATAGTGAGAGCCTACGCAACACATTCATGAAGTTCTTCGTGCACCATGCAACTCTGGCACTCAGCACTCTATCCTGTAATGCACAGCTTCCTGAGTGGTTCTCCAGTGTCGTGGGATATTTTGTTGTAGTGCTGCGTGGGCCTCCTTTTGCACTTTCATTGTTCCCGTGATGTGGGACTCCTATGTGTGCTGCTTGGTCTTCTGTGGGCTCTCTGAGTTGCTGAGAGATCCTTCTGACTCCCCCTTCTGCAATTCTTGGCTTGCCTGAAGGTTCTTATTGGCCTTTTTCATGTACTCAGCCATTCTAGAACTTCGGCCAAGCATATAATCCACCACACCCTGTTTAGGGGGCTTCAGGGGTTGCTCCCAACCCTCACTGACAAATATTAGTGGACCCCTAACAGGGTGTCCAAAGAGGAGCTCAAAGGGGCTGTGGCCCAGTCCTTTTTGGGGTACCTCCCTGTGGGCTAAAAGGAGGCAAGGTAATAGAACATCCCATTTCCTCCTGAGTTTTTCGGAGAGTCCCATAATCATACCTTTGAGTGTTTTATTAAAATGCTCAACCAACCCATTTGTCTGAGAATGGTTAGGTGTAGTGAATTTATAAGCAACCTTCCACGTTGCTTTCAGGTATGTCGACATGAAGTTACTACCTCTGTCTGATACCACCTCTTTTGGGAAACCCACCCTGGAAAAGATTCCCAGGAGGGCTTTGGCCACTGCAGGTGCTGTAGTGGTCCTAAGTGCTATAGCTTCTGGATACCTGGTGGAATGGTCCACCACCACCAGAATGAATCTGTTTCCAGAAGCTGTTGGAGGGTTAAGGGGCCAAGAATATCAACCCCTACCCTCTCAAAGGGTACCCCAGCCACTGGCTTGACAAGTAATATGTGTATCTTCAAATATGTGAAGCCAGGGAAAGTGAGGGACTAGTCTGTCCCAGGTCTTACTTTGCCCCAGATGTCCAGCCAGGGGAATATCATGTGCCAAGGTTAACAAAAATCTCCTAGCACCAGGTTTTGGGCCGCTTGTCTCAGTATACAAGAGATTGTTCTCCTAGTACACCCTGTGGGTGCCACTGATATCCCCTGCCTCTTCTTTCACAGCTTGCTGTCACAAACCCTCAAGTGTGTTGTGCAGGTTTGTTGTGCCACACTTAACTCGTCCCTGGCAGGTCGTCCTGCACCTAAGAGTTCAGCTGTATCAGCTTGAAGTTCTTCAGGTGTATATTCTGTCTAGGGAATTGATTCCTCCTCCTCAAAGGAGGAATCATCAGTGGAGGGAGGGATAGTAGATAACCTTTTACTCTTTCTAACCCTGCTTTTTGGGAAGCTCTTGGTCCATAGTGTCAGGATCCATGTTTCACTGTCCTCTTTGCTTTTTGGCCGGAGCCCTTGTCAAAGCAAAGATATGCCCAGGAATGCCCATCATGGCTGCATGGGCCTCCAGCGCCACTTCAGCCCAAGCTGAAATCTCCAAGTAATTCCGTAGTAGAAACTCTACAGGTAGGTCTGTGGATACCACAACTTTTTTAGGACCAGTAACAACCCCCTAGTTGAGATCAACAAAAGCCATGGGGTGGTTTACAGTGTTGTTATGGGTATCCGTCACTAGGTACTGGTACTGCTCAGGGGCCACCAGTTTTTCAGTCACCATTGTGACACTGGCACCTGTGTCCCTGTAGGCCTCAACCTGAACACCATTTATTAGGGGTTGTTGCTTGTATGTATTAATATTAAGGGGACAAACAACAAGGGTGTCAAGGTCCATGCCACCATCAGAGACTGAAACAGTGTCAGTAGTTTCCCTAACTAAACTAACCCCTACTACACTTCCCAGAGTGAGCCCTGCTACACCCTTGGACTGACTATTTGTAATGTTATTTTTCCCACAACCACTGGGGCACTAGTTGAAGCAGTGGGGTTGTGGTGGTGGGAGGCTTGGTGCTTTTCTTAGGGCAAGAGCTGTCTCCTGCCCTATGGCCTTTAAACCTACAGATGTAGCACCAAGGCTTTCTATTCTGATGGTTGTGAGAAGAGGATTTTGACCCACCCCCAGAAAAGCTTTGTGGCCCTGATAAAGACTCCTTGGTTTTATCTTTGTCCCCACCTTTTTCATGCAACTTACCATCCTTTTTCTTTTCCTTGTCACCCCCTGTATGATCTTTTCTGCTCACTCTTGTTCTGACCCATTTGTCTGCATTCTTTCCCAATTCTTGGAGAGAGGTCAGATCTGAGTCTACCAAGTACTGGTGCAACAAGTCAGACACACAGTTATTCAAACTATGCTCTCTTAACAGAATATTATACAAGCCCTCATAGTCAGACACTTTGCTGCCATGTAAACAGCCTTCTAAAGCCTTGACAGAACAGTCCACAAAGCCAAACCAATCCTGCGAGGCCTCTTTTCTCGTCTCCCTGAACTTGATCTTATATTGTTCAGTGGTGAGGCCAAAACCATCTAAGAGTGCTGTCTTCAGAACACTATAGTTGTCTGGGTCTTCTCTGACAGTGAGAAGTCGATCCTCCCCCTTGTCAGAGAAGGACAACCAGAGAATAGCAGCCCACTGCCTTTGAGGGACCCTCTGAACTTTGCAGGCCCCCACAAGTGCAACAAACTATTCGTAGATGTCATCCCCCACCTTGTACGGGGGAACAATTTTGTGCAGGTTCCTGGAATCAACGGTGTCCTCCCTGACTCTATAATCCCTGAATCTGTTGCTGCTGCCACAATGGGGAACTAATCATAACCCCTGCCTTTCCCTCTCCACTGCCAAGGCATCTCTATCTAGGGCTAGCCGTTGCTGCTGCAGCCTCAGCCTGGCCTCCTCTAGTCTCAGTTTCCTGAGCTCCCTATCTATGGAGTCGTCTCCTGGAATTGTGCAGTTGGATCCCTCAGATGCTGAGGTGATATGGGAATGGGCAGAGGTCGATCTTTCCCTAGCTTTTGTGTGTGACCCAGGTGACCCACATCTAGTTTTCTGTCTGTACAAAAGACCTTCAATTCCTTGAAGGTCATGCCTTCATAGGGAGGACCTCAGAGCTAGGCCCAGCAGTAGACATGATGTACGTAGTGGTGTAGGGTGAACCTAACCTACCTAACCTCTAGTCTCTAGGTATAGAGCGGTATTTCCTGTGGAAAGCACCAGATGACAGAGTGATAAGACAATTGCAAGGAATTATCCTCTGTAGCACCACCAATGTAGGAAGATGGCCTGGTTTGCAGTGGGTGCCTATGGTACTTACACCTTACACCAGGTCCAGTTATCCCTTACTAGTGAAATGTAGGCAGTGTCTAGAAGCCAGGTTCTCTAGAGGTAGCTGTAGCTGAGCGGCCAAAGCTTATTTAGGATAAATGCAAAGCTCATGCAATAGCACTATAGTCATACAGTACTCGCACACACTTTCAGTCACACAGTACTCACGCACATGAAAGAAAATACTCAGTGTTACAAAAATAAAGGTACTTTATTTTGGTGACACAAATACCCAATATACCATAGCAACTATACTCCCTTAGGAGGTAAGTAATACACACATTTTATACACTAGTATGCAGAAATGTGCAGGAAAACTGTTAGAAAACTGTGCAAATAGTGAAAATCACAATAGTTAGAAATGGGCCTAGGGGTAAGACAAATCATGTACTAAGAAAGTGGAATGTGAATGTCAGTTTCCCACCTAGGCAAGTGTAGTGTGTAGAGTGTCGCTGGGAGTACTAGAAAACACCAATGTTAAGTACTAGAACGCATCCCAATGTCCAGGAAAGCAGGAGTAAAACACAGAAACTTTCCCACCACACACAGAAAAATGAGAAAGAAGATAATGCAAGAATAAGAAGAGACTGCAAGACACCAACAGTGGATTCCTGGACCTGAAGATCTGTTGAAGAGGAGGGACCAAATCTAAGAAGCTAAGGAGAGTCCATGGAGAACAGGAGCCCCTGCTGACCCGGATGAAGGTGCAAAAGAAGAACCATTGGTGAAGAAGAACAGTCAGTACTGCACTCAAGAAGACAGATACGGGTTCCTGGTTGGAGCAAATGAGGTCCCACGCCAGATGGATGATTGCAGTCTGGTTTGCATCGATGAAGTCTGCTAACAAGCCATGGCACACGCAAAGCTCGTGGTAAGCAGAAAATGGCACTGCTTAGGATCAGGAAGTACCAGGTGTACTCTACCCACCTGTAGGGGGCTCTCAGAAACTCAGAGAGCCCACAGAAGACCAGGCAGCACACACAGGAGTCCCACAGCACCAGGACAAAGGAGGTGCAAAAGGAGGCCCACGCAGCACAACGACAAAGGCTCCCATACCTCCGGAGAACCACTCAGGAAAATGTGCGTCACAAGATAGAGTGCTGGGGGCTGGAGTTCCACAGTGCACAACAAAATTCGTAGAAGGATTCCAAGAAGCTGTGGCAACTGCAAAACACACGCTGCACATGGTTACTGTCTTGCGTAGGAAGGCAAGTTCTTACCTCCACCAAAGTTGGACAGCAAGACGTCAGGACCGTCAGTACCACTTCAGTCCACCACCTGTGATGCAGGAGCCACGAAGCTCGTCAGGAGAGGGGATCCACGCAGATGGTCATCATTGCAGAAGGTGCCTGCTGAAGCAGGGGAGTGATTCCTTCACCCCAAGGGAGAGTCCTTCTCTCTTCTGGTGCAGGCTGAAGACTGGCTGTCTTAGAGGATGCACAACCCAGAAACAGTTGCAATTGCTGGCAGGAGCTGAAGATACAATGTTGCAGAAGTCGTCTTTGCTTCTTTGTTGCAGTTTGTAGAGTTCCTGGAGGGTCCAGATGCAGTTTCTTTGGTGAGAAGGTGAAGTAGAGGATGCAGGGGATTCCTGCTGGAGTCTTGCAATCCGAATCTGAAGAACCACCTAAAGGAGAGACCCTAAATAGTCCTTAAAGGGAAAGCGGGATTGGTCACCTAAACAGGTAAGCACCTATCAGGGTTGGGCTCTGGCGTCACCTGCTGCCACCGGCCACTCAGATGCTCCCAGAGTTTCCCACCAACTTGAAATCTAAGAGGGCAAAACCCAGGGACCCTCTGGAGGAGCTCTGAGCACCATCCCTGGTTTGGTGATGGACAGGGGAGTGGTCACTCCCCTTTCCTTTGTCCAGTTTCACACCAGAGCAGGAACTGGGGGTCCCTGAACCAGTGTAGATTGGATTATGCAAGGAGGGCATCAAATGTGCCCTTCAAAGCATTTCCAGTGGCTTGGGGAGGCTCCCCTCCCAAGCCTGTAATACATATTTCCAAAGGGAGAGGGTGTAACACCCCTCTCCCAAATGAAATCCTTTGTTCTGCCTTCCTGGGCCAAAGTTTCTCAAGCAACAGGGGGACAGAAACCTGTCTGAGATGTGGCAGCAGCTGGGGCTGCCTGGAAAACCTCAGAAGGCTGTAATAGCAATACTGGAGGCCCTCCAAGGAGACGCCAGGGTGCATGAAATGATACAACCAATGCTTGCAAAAGCCTTGAGGTATGATTCCAACATGTTTGATACCAAACATGGCTATGTTCAGAGTTACCATTATGGAGCTGGATATAGGTAGTGACCTATGTCCAGTACACGCGTAAAGTGCATCCCCATACTCACTAAGTCTGAGAAAATGGTCCTGGAGGTCATGAGGGCACCTCTTCTAGTACAGGGCTGCCCTGACACACAGGCACTCTATATCCTGCCCTCAGCTGGATGACCTGCTATAGGGTTGACTTATAATTGACGTGGTGCAGTGTAAATGGCAGTGAAAGGGTGCATGCACCTTTTCATGCAGTCTGCAATGACAGTTCTGCAGAAGCCTTTGCATGGGCTCCCTATGGATGGCAAAATATATGCTGCAGCACATAGAGGTCCCCTGGAACCCCAATGACCTGGGTACCTAGGTACCATACACTAGGGACTTGTAAGGGAGCACCAGTATGCCAATTGTGGGTGAAATACTGGGTTACCAGTATGCAACAACCACATTTAGAGGATAGAAAGCATAATCACTGGGTTTCTGGTTAGCAGGAACCCGGTTAACACAGTCAAGCACACTGACATAAGGCAGAAAACGGGGGTAACCATGGCAAAAGAGGGTACTTTCCTACACCCTCCGAGGGTTCCTGGGAGTTCGCAAGTTCACTAGATAGGTGACATCACTTTTGAGCTCCACTATCTCAATGGCCCAGTCCACTTGTCTTTGAGAGCTCTAGGCTCCACTGGGGCCATCACTCAAACCTTTTGGCCAGGCTAGAACTCAACCAGAGTGGCAATATGATCGTACCAGTACTTCATATCTTGCTGCTTGCTTGCAGGTTCTCTTTGGCGAGCTTCCTGAAGCGGACTGTGTAGTTCCTAAAACCAGCATGTAACTGAATACATCCTGGGGTGCTTACTGGAGGCGTTCTCCAAGCCTTCCCTAACCAGACTTAAAGGTCCCCCGACAGGGTGGCCATACATTAACTCAAAAGGTCTAAATCCAAGAGCCTTTGGAGGCACCTCCCTGTAGGTGAACAGAAAACATGCTAAGAGGACTTCCCACTTACACCTCAAGGGCTCTGACAGGCCCATGATCCTGCCTGATCATGCCTTTCAAGACACAGTTGAATCTCTCAACCAGACTGTTCCTTTGGGGGTGGTAAGGAGTGGTGAACTTATATGTCACCCCTCACTCCTTCCATAGAGACTTCATATGTTTTGACATGAAGTTGGTATCCCTATCAGATACCACCTCCTTGGGGAACCCTATGAGGGTAAACCCCCCCATCAAAGCACATCCCACCACAGGGGAGGTGACTGACCTCAGAGGAATGGCTTCTGGGTACCCAGTGGCATGGTCCATCAACACCAGGATGAACCTGTTTCCTATGGCTGTCTTGGGATTCAGAGGCCCCACAAGGTCAATACCAACACTTTCAAAGGGGGTGGTGACCACAGGAAAAGGTAGGAGAGGAGCCTTACATTTCCCAACACTCTTGCCACTTGCCTGACAAGTCTGTGTGTGTCATCTGAGTGCCTGCGCATTTGGAGCCAGCAAAAGTGGGTGACAAATCTTTCAAAGGTTTTCTCCTGCTCTAAATGACCAGCTAAAGGCACATCATGAGCCAGACCCAGTAGGTAGGCTCTGATGCACTGGGGTACCACCAGCACATGGGCTGACCCAGGCTCAGCAACCTTAGGCTCACTATATAGGAGGCTGTCCTCCCAGTAGATTAAGTGTGATCCAGGTTCCTTGCCAGATGCCTGGTCTGCAGGCTGCTGCTGCAAACCCTCCAGAGTAGGGCATGTCCTCTGTGCCTCACAGAATGCTTCCCTGGTAAATCCCCCTTCCTGCTGCCACTGAGTCAGCTCAGGGACCTCCCCCAGTTCAGCCACGTATTCCCCTGTAGGATCGAGGGCTTCCCCCTCAGGCTCAGCCTCCTCCTGGACCGTGTGAACTTCTGGAGTGGGTTTCCCACACTCCTTACCCTTCCTCCTTCTGGCAGAAACCTGAGCCACTCTTTCAGGCTCCAGGGTCTCTGGATCACCTTGAAGGGCTGCCATGGACCAGGTGGACACACACACACCCACCAAGGCAGACCCAACATCTCCAAGTGAGACCTGTGTTCTTCCTTCTTCCAAGGGGAATCCTCCAGGTCATTGCCAAGCAGACAATCTTCAGGCATGGTTGGACTCACAGCTACTCTCAAGGCACCTCAGACCCCCCCCCCCATTCAAAGGAAACCTGTGCCACTCTGCACAAGTGCTCTGAGCTGTCTACTTGGAGAATTACTTGGAGATCTATCTGCTCTTCAAACACCAGGTGGCTTCTCACAGTAGTCACACTGGCTCCTGTGTCTCGCAGAGCCTCCACTTTCTGTCCATTGATGGTAACCCACTGCCTGTACTTCTTAGTGTTTTCAGGCACAAGGGTTCTCTGGACCATCTCACTGTCCCCAAGGGAGACAACGGTCATCTCAGCTGGCTCCCACCCACCTGGAACCAACTCTTCCCCAAGTGCTACACTGGCCCAAGCCTGTGACTGAGCACCAGTGGGTGCCGGTGCCCACTTGGGATATTTGGGGTCCCCCCTCACATGACCCACCTGGTCACATGTCCAATATTTGTGGGAACCCCCCTCTGCAAGGTCTCTCTTTAGAAAACCAAGGGTTCTTTTCAACTGGGGGCTTGGAGTACTTCCCCTGGAAACTAGGTTGGGGTCCTTTAGAGAACCCCCCCTGTTTAGCTTTATCCCCCTTATTCTTCTGAGAGAGACCCTGCCCACCCTTGCTGTGGTCTCCCCATACCTCCTTTGGACCCTGTTGCTCTCCCAACGGTCCGCTTCCTGCGCAAGCTATCTGGGGTCGGTCAGCTTGCTGTCAATCAGGTGCTGGCGCAGCTCTGGAAAATAAAGACTATGCATGTGCTCCCAAGCAATCAAATTGTACAGCCCCTCAAAAGTTGTTACGTTACTGCCCTTCACCCAACCATCCAGTGATCTGCAAAAAGAGTCAACACATTCCAACCATGTTTGGGATTCCTTCTTTTTATAGGACCTAAACTTGTTCTTATAGCCATTAACCCACAAGTATATGTCATTCTCCATCTTGTAATCTTTCACTAGGTCTTTGGGAATGTGCACCCTCCTCCTTGTGGTATTGCTGCCACCATCTCTACTAGACTGGCTCTTCTGGTCTAGTTCCCTCAAACTAAGCTTATGAGCCAGGAGAAGCTTCTTCTCTTCAAAGGCCAGCCTCTTCTCCATTTTCATCCTCAACTTCTCTAACTCCAACTGGTGATCAATCTCTGTCTGTCTGCCGTGCAACTCTTCAGGAGTCAGACCCTTGGATGACATACTGCTACCTGCCCTGGAGACCCTCCCTCCAGGCATAACAGGTACATCCACTACACCACTGTGAACACTCTACACCTTCTCATCCTCCTCCTCCTCCTCTGTGTGCCCCCCAGCCTCTTTGGCTGTCATCTAGCCCTCAGTGCCTTTTGCAGGTCCTCCTTCCTGGTGGAACTCTTACTGGGACAAACAAGATCCTTACAGAACTGCTTCAGTTGAGCAACTGTGCACATTTCCAATTTATCTAACTCAAAAACAGCCCCAGCTGGTGCATCTCCAGATTAAAACCAAAATGACAAAAATCCAACATACACAAGTCAAGATATGAATTTTCAAAAAAATAAGAGTATTACTCCATAGAAAACAATAGAAGAGTTGATTTCACACAAAGTACCTGATTTGCGTAAAAAATAAAGCCGCACGGGCGAGCGTGCATCGGAAAAGTCAGCGATGCATTGACTTCTTACCCATAAGTGAGGACGTCCGGCATTTCTTCTCCAGTTGGGTAGGCGATGTGTCGTTATTCTCCAGTGCAGGAGAGCGATGTGTCAATATCCGGACAGGGTACCTCAAATCCACTCGGGTTCACGATGACTTTGACACCCAGGAACGATGTGTGAGAAATCCAGTGGCACAGTGTTAGAAAACCATGCTGCATGGGGTTTGCGTTCCTATTAGCATCCGCAAGCTGGTGTTGCATCATTTCTTGAGCTGCGATGAGTCAATCTCCCAGCTGCGATGCAGGTGGATCGTCGATTTTAGCAGCGAAGTAGGTGGCGTTGCGTTTATCAGCCACGTTGCAGAAATTGTTTGTCAAAACTTTCCCTGCACTGTGTTCTGTGTGTGGATTTCAGCTCTTTTTTTGTCAATTTCACCTTTCAAGGGCCCAGGGACTGGATAAGGCACCACTTGGCAGGGCAGGAGTCTCAGCAGCTGGCTGAGGAAGTCTTTGATGGTCCTGAGACTTGAAAACAGGAGACAAGCCCAGTTCAAGCCCTTGGAGATTCGTCTCAAGCAGGAATGCACAACAAAGTCCAGTCTTTGTCCCCTTTCACAGGCAGAAGCACCAACTGCAGGATAGCCCAACAAAGCACAGTCACAGGCAGGGGCAGCACTTCTCCTCGGCTCTTCAGATCTTCAGCTCTTCTCCTTGGCAGAGGTTCCTCTTGGTTCCAAAAGTGATTTAAAAGTCTCAGTTTTTGGGTCCACTACTTATACACCTTTCTGCCTTTAAAGTAAGCAGACTTCAAAGGAAAGTCTCTGTTGTTCACAAGATCCTGCCTTGGCCAGGCCCCAGACACAGACCAGGGGGTTGGAGACTGCATTGTGTGAGGGCAGGCACAGCCGATTCAGGTGTAAGTGACCACTCCTTCCCTCCAATCTAGCTCAGATGGCTCATCAGGTTATGCAGGATACCCCCCAGCTCCCTTTGTGTCGCTGCTTAGAGGAGATTCACAAACAGCCCAGTTGTCAGTCTGACTCAAACAGGGAGCCACAAGCAGGCAAAGTCACAGAATGGTTTAAGTATTTTAAGTATCCAGGGTAGGCTGACTTTCATGGCTCCTACCAAGCTTAGTTATCTCAAATCCCTTGCAAACCTCAAACTTTGATTAAAAAACACATTTTGCTCTAATTTCTGTGATGAAAAGTTCTAGAATCCACGGGAAGCCATAATCTTCAGTCTATCCAACATTCCCCCAAGACTCCCCATAGTACCTCATTTGTGTGGGTAGACCTAGTGCCCTTGATAGGAAATGGCCCAAAACTCAACATTGACTCAGCCCATTTTTCTACCCAAAACGGACTCTCTTTTTCCAAAGTGGGTAGTTCTAGGTTTTGGGCCCTAGCTCAGCTGGCACCAAGGGAAACCTAGCAAATCTATACTGTTTTTAAAACTAGACGCCTAGGGGTATCCAGGGTGGACTGACTTGTGTGGCTCCTACCACATTTAGTTACCCACAATCCTTTACAAACCTCAAACTTTGACTAACAAAACACATTTTCCTCACATTTCTGTGATGTAAAGTTATAGAATCTCCAGGAAGACAACAAAATCCATCCACCCATAACTCCCCCAAATCTACCAATAAAAATAGTTCCTCAGTTGTGTGGGTAGATCTAGTTCCTACAATAGGAACTGCCAAAACACACTAAAGACGCAGGCCATTTTTCCACCCCAAACTGACCCTCTTTTTCCAACGTGGGTAATTCTAGATTTTGGACCGGAGCTCAGCTGGCACCTAAGGAAACTTAGCCAACCTGTACATTTTACAAAACTAGATACCTACTGGCATCCAGGGCGGGCTGAATTGCATGGCTCTTTTCATGTTTAGTCACCCAGAATCCCCTGAAATCCATAAACTTTGACTGAAAAACATATTTTCCTTACATTTCTGTGATGTAAAGTTCTAGAGCCTGCAGGAAGACAAGAAGATCCATCGACCCATAATTCCCCCAAATCTCCCAATAAAAATAGTTACTCACTTGTGTGGGTAGACCTAGTTCCAACAATAGGAAGTGCCAAAACACAACCTAGACGCAGCCCATTTTTCCACCCAAAACTGACCCTCGTTTTCCAATGTGGGTAGGTCTAGATTTCGGACCCTACCTAGGGGTGTTCAGGGCTGGCTGACCTGCGTGCCACTCATCACATTTAGTTACCTAGAATCCATTGAAAACCTCAAATGTCGACTAAAAAACAAATTTTCTTACATTTCTGTGATGGAAAGTTCTAGAATCCATGGAGAGTGACAAACTTCTGTCCACCCACAATTCTCCCGATAAAAATGGTACCTCCTTTGTGTGGGCCAACCTAGTGCCCGCTACAGGAAACAGCCCAAAACACAACATGGGTGCAGCCCAGTTTTCCACTAAAAAGCTGACCCTCTTTTTCCAATGTGGATAGCTCTAAATTTTTTAACCTAGCTCCGCGGGAACCTAGGGAAATAACATTTCTATGATGGAAAGATCTAGAATCCATGGGGAGCCACATACATCCATCCACTCAGCATTTCCCCAAGTCTCCTGATAGAAATGGTACCTCACTTGTGTGGGTAGACTAACTGGCCGTGACAGGAATGGCCCCAAACGCAGCATGGAGGCAGCACATTTTTCCACCTAAAACTGACCCTTTTTTCTGAAAGTGGATTGCTCTAGATTTTGGACCCTAGCTCAGATGACTATTAAGGAAACCTAGCCAACCTGTACATTTTTAAAAACTAGACACCTAGGGATGTCAAGTGTGAGCTGATTTGTGTTGCTCTCTACATATTTAGTTACCCAGAATACCTTGCAAAGCTCAAACTTTGACTAAAAAACACTTTGTCCTAACATTTCTGTGATGGAAAGCTCTAGAATCCCTGGGGAGCCCAAACGTCCACCCAATCTGCATTTCTACAAATCTCCCGATAAAAATGGTACCTAACTTGTGTGGCTTGGCTTGGTCCCTGCACCAGAACAAATCAAACCAAGGTCAAGGACGGTCCCTTTGGAAGGACTCCCATTGATGTTAGTTTGATCAGTTCCTGTCGCAGGCAGTAGGCCCAGCCACAGAATTGGGCAACATTTTTATTGGAACAGGTGGGGAAATGATGAATGGTAGGAATTTTGTGGTTTGCTTTTGATTCTGAAGAATATGGCATAGTAATGCACAGAAAATATGTGAATTTAGTAACATTTTGAGATTTGCTGGGCATTGTTGGTAAGAAAACCTGTTGGGATCCACGAGAGGCACACCACCCTGCTCTCCTCTGGGTGACTAGTTTACAAAAATATCTAGATTTGGTAGATTTTTCTTAGAGACAATGTACACCACGGCAGAGAAAGACATAAAAGACAAATATTACTTCACAACCCTGTATTCCTCAAGTATACACACATACTGGTTGGATTTGGCACAAGGGTGTGTGAAGGTTCAAAACATAAAATTGTATAAACAAGAGATTTCAGAAAAATGAAATGCACTGTTAATAATTGAAAGTAAAAAATGTTAATGAATGAATCACAGCTCATGAGCTGTAAAGCTGCGACAAGGCACCAACTGCTTTATAGGACATTCACACACCTTTCATACATGACACACACAAGAACATTCACACCGTCAGCCATGGGCGAGGCACATTACAACATTCACATCAACAGACAGTGCCATACAGGGGCCCATCATTTTCATATGCCCAGATGACTGACACAGCAATCACACCAGCTGGTGGTTGACAGAGTGCGTAGACTGGTGTTTGGCTAGCAGTGTGTATAGTAACCAGTAGTATGTTAATGCTCACACATGGAGAATGCCGAGCAGCTGAGCAGCCGTGAGTTCATGACTGCAAGAGACCACAGCCAAGTAATTGAGTCGCTGAACTGCAAGGGTGCAGAGCGGGCAAGTTGCAAGTGGCAACAGGGGCGGGGAGTTGAGGAGACCATTGAGTGGCTGCCAGACTGGGAAGAGATTGTTCCTCCCCGGGCTAGTGCTTTCTCTGTGGTGTTGCCTGCCAAACCTCAAGTCCGGTGTACTCCTGCTTCTGGGTGCGACTCAACACCCATTCAGCCTGGAGCAGAGTTAGAGCGGAGCCAATCGATCACACCGTGGCCCGGCAGTTAGCAGACATCAGTCAACCCCATAACCCTCCTCCCAGCCTACCAGTCACCCGTTCGCCATTTGCTGTCTTCCACCTACAGCTGCACCTTCAGCACGGTACTGTTTGGGAGCTGGTTTGCTGAGTTTCTGGGCTCCCTTCTGTTTCTCCCACCTGCGCCCATTGTGAACACCCAAGGTACTGTTGAGGAAGCAAGTGCAGAGGTTGTAGCTGACCTCTCCAGAGTGTGTGCCCGGGCTCCTGTAGAAGTGCGTCCGGTTAGTCCAGGTGTAGCTTTTGGGTGGTCTCTTGTGCCCTGCTCACAATTTTCCTCCAGTTAAAACAACACGCAGGAGTCACCTGCAATGTTCTCTGGGGCATGCTTGTGCCTGTAGGAAAGTACCTTTTTCCTTGGCATGTTACCCCCATTTTTACCTGTATGTCAGTATGTTTTTGCCTGTCTCACTGGGATCCTGCTGGTCAGGACCCCAGTGCTCATAGTTTATGGCCTAATGTGTGTGTCTGTAAAGTGCTTAACTGTGTCATTGAGGTTCTGCTAACCAGAACCTCAGTGCTTATGCTCTCTCTGCTTTTAAATTTGTCACTATAGGCTAGTGACTTCATTTACCAATTTCAATTGGCACACTGGATCCCCCTTATAAGTCCCTAGTTGATGGTGCCTAGGTACCCAGGGCATTGGGGTTCCAGGAGATCCTTATGGGCTGCAGCATTTATTTTGCCACCCATAAGGAGCTCAGACAAACCCTTCCACAGGCCTGCCATTGCAGCCTGCTTGAAATAGTGCACACGCTATTTCACAGCCATTTTCACTGCACTTAATTAACTTACATGTCACCTATATGTCTAACCTTCACTTGCTGAAGGTCAGGTGCAAAGTTACTAAGTGTGAGGGCACTCTTGCATTAGCAAAGGTGCCCCCACATAGTTCAGGGCCATTTCCCAGGACGTTGTGAGTGCAGGGACACCATTACATGCGTGCACTACAGATAGGTCAATACCTATATGTAGCTTCACAATGGTAACTCCGAATATGGCCATGTATCATGTCTAAGATCATGGAATTGTCCCCCATGCCAAATCTGGTATTGGGGAGCCAATTCCATGCATCCTGGGGGCTCCACCATGGACCCCCAGTACTGCCAAACCAGCTCTCTGAGGCTTGCACTGCAGCTACAGCTGGTGCCACCTCACAGACAGGGTTCTGCCCTCCTGGGGTCTGAGCAGCAATATGTATACAGGCTGGGGAGGGATAGACTCCCCAGCCTCTGAAAATGCTTTGAAGGGCACAGATGGTGTCCTCTTTGCATAAACCAGTCTACACCGGTTTGGGGGGCCCCTTGTCCCCTGCTCTGGCATGCAACTGGACAAAGGAAAAGGGAGTGGCCCCTCCCCTGTCCATCACCACCCCAGGGGTGGTACCCAGAGCTCCTCCAGTGTGTCCCAGACTTCAGCCATCTTGTTTTGCAAGGTGTGGGGGCACTCTGGAGGGGTCCGGGTGGCCAGTGCCAGCAGGTGACGTCAGCGACCCCTCCTGATAGGTCCGTACCTGATAAGGTAGACAATCCCCCTCTCAGGGCTATTTAGGGTCTCTCCTGTGGGTTCACTTCAGATTCTGCTTTCAAGTTACCTTCAGGAATCCCCTGCAACTACTACTTCATCCTCTGACCTCGGATCAACCGCAGTCTGCTCCAAGAACCGCTGTAACAGCAACAAAGTATCCACAAGGAATACTTTTCCTCTGCAACTTCAGCTCCAGCCAGCAACTGCAACAGTTTGCACGGTGTGCACACTCTCGGGACTCCCTGTCTATATCCTGCACCAGAGGGACCGAAGAAATCTCCTGTGGGGTGACGGAGTCGCTCCCCTGCTCACGCAGGCACCTTCCAAGATGACGACCGGTTTTCTTGGAGTCCTCTCACAGCAATGAGTGTGCTCATAAGGAAACAGAGGGTGGACCCCATTGACATACACTGTCCTGAGGTCCTGCTGACGCAATGTGGAGGAGGTAAGACCTTGCCTTTCCCGAGAGCGACAGTACCCCTGTGTACTGCATCTTCTTCACCTCTTGAGGCCTCTGTGCACTATTTGCAAAATTCCTTCATGCACAGCCTGGCCCACGTCCCCAGCACTCCATCCTGTGACGCTCAACTCACTGAGTTGTTCTCCGGTGGCGTGGGACCTTCCTTTGTTGTGCTGCACCAATTACGTCTTGCACCTCCTTTGTCCCCATGTCCTGGGACTCCCGTGGGTGCTGCCTGGCATCCTGAGGTCTCTCTAAAGTGCTGAAGGCCCCCTCTTCCTCTTCAAACAGGGTTGAGGCCCCAGGTCCCTCCTGGGTCCAGCCAGCATGATTTTTATGCAAAACACACATTTGTCATAACCAAGGCTTGTTGGCAACTTCCAACACAAAATCACATCTGTATCCATCTTCACGTCGTGGGACAACCTTTGTATCATGCAGAAACCCACTGGCATCTTCCTAGGGTGCATTTCTGTAGTCTTCGCCCAACAGGGACTCTTCTTTTGCACCCTTTTCTGGGTTGTCAGGGGCTCCTGCCCTTCCTGGAACTTCTTTCGACTTCTGGACTTGGTCCCCTTCTTTTGCAGGTCCTCAGGTCCAGGAATCCAGCAGTTTGTGTTTGCAGACTTGGTTGGTTACTGCAATATCCCAATCACGAGGTGTAGTGTGTCCTAAGCAAACTTGCAGTACTTTACTCCTGCTTTTCTGGGCTCTGGGTGGGGTAATTTAATTACCTTTACTGAATTCTTACTCTCCCAGCCATTATACACTTGTCTAGGGGGGAATTTGTGATTTGTATTCCACTTTCTTATTATATGGTTTGTATTGCCCCTAGACCTGTTTTCTCCCATTGCATTCTATAGCATTTCCTATTGTTTGCACTATCCAATGTCTAATTACTTACCTTATTTTGGTGTCTAGTGTATATATTGTGTATAATACTTACCCCCAGAAGGAGTATTGTCTCTAAGATACTTTTGGTACTGTGACACCCAAATAAATACCTTTATTTTTGGTAACACTGAATATTGTCTTTACTTGTGTATAAGCACTGTGTAACTATAAGTGGTATTGCATGAGCTTTCATATCTCCTAGTTCAGCCTAAGCTGCTCTGCTATAGCTACCTCTATCAGCCTAAGCTGCTAGAACACTACTACTTCACTAGTAAGGTATAACTGGACCTGGTATAAGGAGTAGGTACCCAAGGTACCCACTACAAACCAGGCCAGCCTCCTACATTGGTGGTGCAGCGGTGGGATAAGTAATTGCAATTGCTTTACCACTTTGTTACCTGTACTTTTCACAAGAAAAGCTTGCTCCAATACTTAGAGCATATATAATACATACCTAGAAGTAATTTTCTCACCTTCTAAAAATCAGTTTATCTTTGCAAAAGTTTTTACAAAGTTCTGAAAAGTTTTCTTCTTTTCTCTAAAAAGTTAGCTCTCTTATTCTACTAACTTTGTAATCACTTTCCCAAACTTTTTTTTCCTCTTTCAATATGTCTTCTATAGATGCTACCCCTAGAGTTGTGAAAACAACATATGAAAATCAAAACTTTAAAAGTTTGAGGGGTCTCTGTATTGAAAGAAGTTTGAGTAGTTCCTCTTAAATCTTCTCCTACAAGATGACCAGGGACTCAGCACTGGTCCAGATCAGACAGGGGAAGAGGTAGAGGATGATTCCTGTAGGCGGCTGGTCTGGCTTATAGTGGGTACTAGATGGTACTTACACTTGTGCCAGGTCCAGTTATCCCTTATTAGTAGATTAGTAGTGTTCTAGTAGCTTAGGCTGATAGAGGCAGCTATAGCAGAGCAGCTTAGGCTGAACTAGGAGACATGCAAAACTCCTACTATACCACTTATATCATATAACACTATATCATAAGAATCACAATACTCAGAGTTACTAAAAATAACGGTACTTTATTTTAGTGAAAATGTGCCAAATCTATCTCAGAGGATATACTCCCTTAGGAGGTAAGTAAAATACACAAAATCATGTAAGTAAACAGTAAGAAAAGTAGTGCAAACACTGTAGAATACAATAGGATGCAATAGGCCTAGGGGCAACACAAACGATATACTAAGAAAGTAGAATGCGTACCACGTTGGGACCCCTGGCCTGGTGTAGTGTGTAGAGGGTTGCTGGGAGTGTACGAAAACACTAAGGGTGTCCAAGATACCCCACCCCAAGACCCTGAAAAGTAGGAGTAAAGTGACCCTACTTCCCCAGAAACACACCAAAGTCGTGATAGGCGATTCTGCAAAGACAACAACTGACTGCAAAGCACTGAAGACAGATTCCTGGACCTGAGCACCTGTAAAGGAAGGGGACCAAGTCCAAGAGTCACGCAAGTGTCCGGGGGGGGCAGGAGCCCACTAAACTCCAGATGAAGGTGAAAAAGGGCTGCCTCCGGGTGGAAGAAGGTGAAGATTCTGCAATAACGGAAGATGCCAGGGACTACTCCTCTACACAGAAGATGTCCCATGGCGTGCTGGAGGATGCAGAGTTTTTTCCACGCAGAAAGACCACAAACAAGCCTTGCTAACTGCAAGAGTTGCAGTTAAAGAAAATGGGTGCTGCCTGGGCCCAGGAAGGACCAGGAGGTCGCCCCTTGGAGGAAGAGACAGAGGGTGTACTCAGCAGCACAGAGAGCCCACGTAGAAGCAGGCAGCACCTGCAGAAGCACTTGAACTGGCATTCAAGAAATCTGAGCACAGCGGTTGTCTCAACACTACAAAGGATGGTCCCACGAAGTCGGTGGTCAACTCAGTGAGTTGAGCAATGCAGGACGGAGACCTGGGCTATGCTGTGCACAAAGTGTTCCTGGCAAAAGTGCACAGAAGCCCTAGCAGCTGCAGTTCACGCAGTACACAGGTATACTGTCTGGCGTGGGGAGACAAGAACTTATCTCCACCAAATTTGGACAGAAGGACCACTGGACTGTCGGGGTCACTTGGATCCAGCTCCTGTGTTCCAGGGACTACGCTCATCGAGATGAGAGGGGACCCAGAGGACCGGTGATGCAGAAGTTTGGTGCGTGCATTAGCAGGGGGAAGATTCCGTCGACCCACGGGAGATTTCTTCTTGGCTTCTAGTGCAGGGTGAAGGCAGACAGCCCTCAGAGCATGCACCACCAGGAAACAGTCGAGAAAGCCGGCAGGATTAGGCGCTACAATGTTGCTGGTAGTCTTGCTACTTTGTTGCGGTTTTGCAGGCGTCCTGGAGCAGTCAGTGGTCGATCCTTTGCAGAAGTCAAAGAGAGAGATGCAAAGGAACTCTGGTGAGCTCTTGCATTCGTTACCTGAAGAGAAACCCACAGGAGAGACCCTAAATAGCCCTCAGAGGAGGATTGGCCACCTAACCAGGAAGCACCTATCAGGAAAGGGTCTCTGACATCACCTGCTAGCACTGGCCACTCAGATCCCTCCATTGTGCCCTCACACCTCTGCATTCAAGATGGCAGAGGTCTGGGACACACTGGAGGAGCTCTGGGCACCACCCCTGGGGTGGTGATGGACAGAGGAGTGGTCACTCCCCTTTCCTTTGTCCAGTTTCGCACCAGAGGAGAGTCTGGGGGATCCCAGAACAGGTGTAGACTGGCTTATGAAAGGAGGGCACCATCTGTGCCCATCAACGCATTTCCAGAGGCTGGGGTTGGCAGCAGCAGCAGCTGCAGTGGAGACCCCGGAAAGGCAGTTTGGCAGTACCCGGGTTCTGTGCTAGAAACCCGGGGATGCATGAAATTGTCCCCCCAATACCAGAATGGTATTGGGGGGACAATTCCACAATTCCATGATCCTAGACATGTTACATGGCCATGTTCAGAGTTACCATTGTGATGCTACATATAGGTAGTGACCTATATATAGTGCACGTGTGTAATGGTGTCCCCGCACTCACAAGGTCTGGGGAATTTGCCCTGAACAATGTGGGGGCACCTTGGCTAGTGCCAGGGTGCCCACACACTAAGTAACTCTGCACCTAACCTTCACCAAGTGAGGGTTAGACATATAGGTGACTTATAAGTTACTTAAGGGCAGTGTAAACTGGCTGTGAAATAGCGTGGATGTTATTTCGCTCAGGCTGCAGTGGCAGTCCTGTGTAAGAATTGTCTGAGCTCCCTAGGGGTGGCAAAAGAAATGCTGCAGCCCCTAGGGATCTCCTGGAACCCCAATACCCTGGGTACCTACGTACCATATACAAGGGAATTATAAGGGTGTTCCAGTGTGCCAATGAGAATCAGTAAAATTAGTCACTGGCCTGCAGTGACAATTTTAAAAGCAGAGAGAGCATAAACACTGAGGTTCTGATTAGCAGCGCCTCGGTGATACAGTTAGGCACCACACAGGGAACACATATAGGCCACAAACCTATGAGCACTAGGGTCCTGACTAGCAGGATCCCAGTGACACATATCAAACACACTGACAACATAAGGTTTTCACTATGAGCACTGGGCCCTGTCTAGCAGGATCCCAGTGAGACTGTAAAAACAGACATATACTCACCAGCAGGCCAGAAGTGGGGGTAACAAGGCTAGAAAGAGGCTACCTTCCTTCACCCCTAGACCTATTTTCTCCCATTGCATTCTATGGGATTTCCTACTGTTCGCATTGTTCTATGACTATTTACTTGTATAATTTTGGTGTCTAGTGTATATATTGTGCATAATACTTACCTCCAGAAGGAGAATTGTCTATAAGAAATCTTTGGTACTGTGTCACCCAAATAAATACCTTAATTTTTGGTAACACTGAGTATTGTCTTTACTTATGTATAAGTATTGTGTAACTATAAGTGGTAATGCATCAGCTTTGCATGTCTCGTAGTTCAGCCTAAGCTGCTCTTCTATAGCTACCTCTATCTAGAACACTAATACATTTCACTAATAAGGGATAACTGGACCTGGTATGAGGTGTAAGTACCCAAGGTACCCACTACAAACCAGGCCAGCCTTCTACACAGGGAAACTTGGATCCTAGAACAATGGACCAAGTGCTTCCAAAAACCAGGGGTAGAAAGGGCAAACCCTTTTCCACTATCCCCCCCTCTCCAAAAGATTCCCCTTTTGATGAGGAGGAGTCAATTCCTTGTGCAGAACCTACACCAGAGGAGCTTCAGACTGACACAACTTTACTCTTGGGTGCAGAGGGGGCTGCCAGGGAAGAACTGAGTGTGGCACAACAGACCTGTCCCACATTAGAGGGTTTAAGACAGCAAGCTGTCAAACAAGAAGCCTGGGATGTCAGTGACTCACACACAGTTTACTGGGAGCACAATCTTCTTTATACTGAGGCAAGAGACCCAAAACCTGGTGCTAGCAGGAGACTGGTAGTATAGGGAATTCCTCCTATCTCTGGCACATGATATTCCCCTTGCTGGACATCTGGGACAAACTAAGACTTGGGACGGACTGGTCTCTCACTTTAATTGGCCTCACATGTCAGAAGACACAAAAGAGTTTTGTCTCTCTTGTGTCACTTGCCAAGCCATTGGCAAGACTGGTGGCACTCCAAAGGCCCCCTTGATACCACTACCTGTGGTTGGGGTGCCCTTTGAAGGGGTCGGGTTAACATTTGTGGCCCCCTTGACCCTCCAACTGCTACTGGAAACGTATTCATCTTAGTGGTAGTGGACCATGCCACAAGATATCCAGAAGCCATCCCCTTAAGGACCACTACAGTTCCTGCAGTGGCAAAGACCCTGCTGGGAATATTTTCCAGGGTGGGCTTTCCTGAAGAGGCAGTATCAGACAGGGGTAGCAACTTCATGTCTGCATACTTAAAGGCAATGTGGAAGGAATGTGGTGTAACCTATAAATTCACCGCACCCTATCTTCCACAAACTAATGACTAGTTGAGAGATTTAACAAAACTTTCAAAGGCCTAATCATGGGACTCTCTGAAAAACTCCGGAGGAGATGGGATGTCCTACTGCCTTGCCTCCTTTTTGCCAACAGGGAGGTACCCCAGAAGGGAGTGGGCTATAGCCCCTTTGAAGTCCTTTTTGGTCACCCTGTTAGGGGTCCACTTGCACTTGTCAAAGAGGGGTGGGAGCAACCCTTGAAGCCCCCCTAAACAAGACATTGTGGATTATGTGCTTGGCCTAAGATCAAGAATGGCTGAGTACATGAAAAAGGCCACTAAAAACCTTCAGGCAAGCCAAGAGCTACAAAAGCAATGGCATGACCAGGAGGTTGTCCTGACTGAATTCCAACTAGGACAGGAGGTGTGGGTATTAGAGCCCGTGGCACCAAGGACACTCCAAGGCAAATGGAGTGGACCACATCTCATAGTGGAGAAAAAGGGTGAGGTCACCTACCTGGTGGACCTAGGCACTTCTAGAGGTTCCCTAAGGGTACTTCATGTGAACCATCTTAAACCCTACTATGATAGGGTAGACTTAACCCTACTCATGGCCACTGATGAGGGCAGGAAGAAGAGAGTGACCCTCTCCCTGACCTCTTCTCCAACACTGCATCTGATGGCTCAGTGGAAGGAGTTATCCTTTCAGACTGCCTTACAGCAGAGCAAAAGGAGGACTGCAAAAACCTCCTAGGCCAATTCTCTGAACTCTTTTCACTTACACCTGGTCAGACCACTTGGTGTGAGCATACTTATGATACTGGAGACAGTTTACCTGTCAAAAGTAAGATTTATAGGCAGCCTGACCATGTCAGAGACTGTATTAAATCTGAGATTCAGAAGATGTTGGACATACGAGCGATTGAGCACCCAGATAGCCCATGGTGCTAAAACCTCATTCTCAAAATGGGAAAAAGGAAATGAGGTTTTGTGTGGATTATAGAGGGCTTAACAGAGTCACCAAGACTGATGCTCACCCTATACGCAGGGCTGATGAGCTGATAGATACACTGGCATCTTCCAAGTATCTGAGCACTTTTGACTTGACTGCAGGGTATTGGCAGATCAAACTATCAGACGCTGCTAAGCCTAAAACTGCATTTTCAACCATTGGAGGGCATTACCAATATACAGTTATGCCCTTTGGTCTGAAGAATGCACCTGCCACTTTCCAAAGGCTGGTGAATACAGTCATTCAAGGTCTGGAAGCTTTCAGTGCAGCATACCTAGATGATATTGCTGTATTTAGCTCCACCTAGGATGACCACCTGGTCCACCAGTGGAAAGTTTTGGGGGCCCTGCAAAAAGCAGGCCTCACTATCAAGACTTAAAATGCCAGATAGGACAGGGGAAAGTGGTTTATCTGGGACACCTAGTTGGTGGGGAACAGATTGAACCACTACAGGGAAAGATCCAGACTATTGTAGACTGGTTTACCGCCACTACTCAGACTCGGTTCAGAGCCTTTCTCGGTCTCACTGGTTATTACAGGAGGTTCATTAAGAACTATGGCTCCATTGTTGCCCTTCTTAATGACCTCACTTCAAAGAAAATGCCCAAGAAGGTATTACGGGCAGCCAGCTGTCAAAAAGCTTTTGAGGAGCTTAAGCAGGCTATGTGTACTGCACCTGTCCTAAAAAGCCCAACCTATTCTAAGAAGTTAATTGTCCAGACAGATGCTTCTGAGGTAGGGGTTGAGGCAGTGTTATCACAACTTAATTCAGAGGGCCAGGATCAACCTGTTGCTTTTATTAGCAGAAGGTTGACCCCTAGAGAAAAGCGTTGGTCAGCCCTAGAGAGGAACAGCTTTGCTGTGGTCTGGGCCCAGAAGAAGCTTAAGACCCTACTTGTTTGGGACTCATTTCATAGTTCAGACAAACCACAAACCTCTTCTAGGTTTAAAACAGATGAAAGGAGAAAACCCTAAATTGTTTAGGTAGTCCAGTTACCTACAGGGTATGTGCTTTACAGTAGAACATAGACCTGGGAGTAACCACTCCAAAGCAGATGGACTCTCCAGATATTTCCACTTAGACAATGAAGACTCATCTGGGCAAGGTTAGCCTTATTGTCCCTAGTTTGGGGGGGAGGTTGTGGAGGAAAGTTCCCTCTTTTTGGCAGTGTACCCCCAATTTCTGCCTGATGTCAGTGTGTTTTTGACAGTGTCTCTGCGATCCTGCATGCCAGGACCCCAGTGCTTATGGTTTATGGCCTGCTTGTCAGTGTGTTTCACTTTTTTCTAAATTGCCACTAATCAGAACTCCAGTGCTCATGCTCTCTCTTGTAAATTTGTCAGTACAGTTTAGTGACTCCATATTTCGCTCCAAATTGGCACACTGGATCCCCCTTATAAGTCCCTAGTATATGGTAAATAGGTACCCAGGGCATTGGGGTTCCAGGGAATCCTTATGGGCTGCAGCATTTCTTTTCCCATCCATAAGGAGACCATACAAACAATTCTTCAGGACTGCCATTGCAACCTGTGTGAAATAGTGCATGCACTATTTCACAGCCATTTTCACTGGGTCACCTATAAGTCACCTATATGTCTAACTTTCAGACCCTGAAGGCCAGGTTCATAGTACACTAGCAGAGGTACCCCCACATCGTCCAGGCCCATTCTACCCGACTTCGTGAGAGCGGGGATGCCATTATAAGTGTGCACGACATAAAGGTCAATACATATGTAGCTTCACAATGGTAACTCCGAATATGGCCATGTAAGGTGTCTAACAACTGGGAATCGTTCTCCAATACTGATTCCAGTATTGGTTGCACAATCCCATGCACTCTGGGGGCTCCACCATGCCCCCAGTACTGCCATACCAACCTTCTGAGGTTTCCACTGCAGCTTCCAGCTGCTGCCACCTCACAGACAGGCTTCTGCCCTCCTGGGGCTTGAGCAGCTCAATCCCAGGAAGGCAGAACAATGCATTTCCTTTAGGAGAGGGGTGTTACACCCTCTCCCTTTGGAAATAGGTGTTACAGGCATGGGAGGGGTATCCTCCCAGAGCCACTGGAAATGCTTTCAAGGGAACAGATGGTACCCTCCTTGCTTAATCCAGTCTACACAGGTTCAGGGACCCCCAGTCCCTGCTGTGGCACAAAACTGGACAAAGGAAAGGGGAGTGACAACTCCCCTTTCCATCAGCACCCCAGGGGTGGTGCTCAGAGCTCCTACAGAGTGTCCCTGGGTTCTGCCTGCTTGTTTTCAGGATGTTCAGGGAACTCAGATGCATCTTAGTGGCCAGTGCCAGCAGGTGACGCCAGAGACCCCTCCTGATAGGTGGTTACCTGGTTAAGTGGTCAACCCCCCTCTCAGGGCTATTTAGGATCTCTCCTCTGGGTGTTTTGTCAGATTCGGATTGCAAGACTCCAGCAGGGATCCTCTGCATCCTTTACTTCATCTTCTACCGACAGATCAATCGCTGACTGCTCCAGGAACTCTACAATACTGCAACAAAGAAGCTAAGACGACTTCTGCAACCTTGTAACTTCAACTCCTGCCAGCAACTGCAACAGTTTCCAGGTCGTGCATCCTCCGATGACTGCCTGTCTTCACCCTGCACCAGAATAACCAAAGGTATCTCTAGTGGAGTGACAGAGTCACTTTCCTACTTCAGCAGGAACCTCTCTGCAGCAATGACTCGTGACTTGGGTCCCCTCTCCAGATGACAGGTGTAGATCCAGCGACACGGGTGGTGGACTAAAGTGACCCCAACAATCCCAATGTACAGCTGTCCAATTCTGGTGGAGGTAAGAGCGTGCCTCCCCACACAAGACAGTACCCCCATGCATCTCATGACTTGCAGTTGCCAAAGCTTGTGTGCAACCTTCCCAGACCTTCTTCGTGCTTATCACAGCTTAGGCCCCCCGCACACCATCCTGCGACGCACAGCCTCCTGAGTGGTTCTCCGGCGGTGTTGGAATCCTTTGTGTCATGCTGTGTGCTCCTCCAATTACACCTTCTTTGACCCCGGGCTGTGGGACTCCTATGCTGCTGGCTGGTCTTTTAAGGGCTCTCTGAGTTGCTGAGAGCCCCCTCTGTCTAACCCCCCGGGTAGAGGCCACCAGGTCCCTCCTGGTCCCGGGAAGCCCCATTTTCCTCTAACCGCAAGCTTTGCATTTAGCAAGGCTTGCTGGCGGAATCCAGCAACGCAAACTAGACTGCATTCATCCTTCCGGTGTGGGACATCTTCTGCACCAACCAGGAACCCACATCTGTCTTCTTTGGTGCAATTCTGACTTTGTCTTCTCACCGGTGGTTACACTTTTGCACCTTCATCCTGTAGGAGTCTGGCCTGGTTTGTAGTGGGTACCTTGGGTACTTACATCTTATACCATGTCCAGTTATCCCTTATTAGTAAAATGTAGTAGTGTTCTAGCAGCTTAGGCTGATAGAGGTAGCTATAGCAGAGCAGCTTAGGCTGAACTAGGAGACATGCAAAGCTCCTGCAATACCACTTATAGTTACACAGTACGGATACAGAAGTAAAGACAATACTCAGTGTTACCAAAAATAAAAGTATTTATTTGGGTGACACAGTAGCAAAAATATCTTCGCAACAATACTCCTTCTGGAGGTAAGTATTATACACAATTTATACACTAGACACCAAAATAAGGTAAGTAATGCGACATAGGATAGTGCAAAGAATAGGAAATGATATAGAATACAATGAGAGGGTATAGGTCTAGGCGCAACACAAACCATAAACTAAGAAAGTGGAATGAAAATCATGAATCCCACACCTCGCCCCCCAGACAAGTGTAATGTGTGCAGAATCACTGGGAGAGTAAGAATACAGTAAAGGTAAGTAAATTACCCCACCCCAGAATATCAGGAGTAAAGCACTGGAAGTCTCCTTAGGACACACTACAAGTTGTGATTAGAGTTATTGCAAGAACCAAGCAAAACTGCAAACAACAAATGGGGCATTCCTGGACCTAAAGACCTGCAAAGGAAGGAGACCAAGTCCAGAAGTCAAATGAAGTTCCAGAAAGGACAGGAGCCCCTGCCAACCCAGAAGAGGGTGCAAAAGAAGAGTCTCTGGTTGGACGAAGGCTGCAGAAATGCACCCAAGGAAGATGTCAGCGGGTTCCTGCATGATGCACTCGATGTCCCACGAAGAAAAGTTGGATACAAGTGAGTTTTGGCGCTGGAATTCTCCAACAAGCCTTGGTTGTGGCAACGTCGTGTTTTGCATCAAGTTGGTGCTATCTGGACCCAGGAGCGACCTGGGGCCTCATCTCTGTGTGAGGAGGAAGAGGGGGCTGTCAGCACTTCAGAGAGCCCTTAGGACACCAGATAGCACTCACAGGAGTCCCAGGACATGGGGACAAAGTAGGTGCAGAATGCAGTTGGAGCAGCACCACAAAGGAAAGTCCCATGCCGCCGGAGAGCAACTCAGCGAGTTGAGCGTTGCAGGATAGAGTGCTGGGGACCTGGACCAGGCTGTGCACAAAGACATTTTGCAAATATTGCACAAAGGCATTAGGAGGTGTCTTGCAATCCGAATCTGAAGAACCCCCCACAGGAGAGACCCTAAATAGCCCTGAAAGGTGCTTGGTCACCTAACCAGGTAAGCACCTATCAGGGGAGGGCTCTGAAGTCACCTGCTGGCACTGGCCACTCAGATGCTCCCAGAGTTCCCTGCCAACCTTGAATTCAAGATGAAAAAACCCAGGGACACTCTGGAGGAGCTCTGAGCACCACCCCTGGGGTAGTGAAGGACAGGGGAGTGGCCACTCCCCATTCCTTTGTCACTTTCACGCCACAGCAGGGACTGGGGGTCCATGAACCGGAGTAGACTGATTTATGCAAGAAGGGCACCAAATGTGCCCTTCAAAGCATTTCCAGTGGCTTGTGGAGGCTACTCCTCCCAGCCTGTAACACCTATTTCTAAATGGAGAGGGTGTGACACTCCTCTCCCAAAGGAAATCCTTTGTTCTGCCTTCCTGGGCTCAAGCTTTTTAAGCATCAGGAGGGCAGAAACCTGTCTGGGAGGTGGCAGCTGCTAGGGCTGCCTGGAAACCCTCAGAAGGCTGTAATGGCAATTCTGTGGGGTCCTCTAAGGAGCCCCTGAGTGCATGGAATCATACAACCAATGCTTTGCAAAACCCTTGTGGTATGATTCCAACATATTTAATTCCAAATATGCCTATGTTTGGAGTTACTACTATATAGCTGGACATAGGTAGTGACCTATGTCCAGTGCACACGTAAAATGGCGTACCGCACTCACGAAGTCCGAGAAAATGGGCCTGGAGTTTGTGGGGGCACCTCTGCTAGTGCAGGGGTACCCTCACACACAGGCACTTTTCACCCTGCCCTCTGGGCTGGAAGGCCTGCCATAGGGGTGAGTTATAAGTGACCCGGTGTAGTGACAAATAGCTGTGAAAGGGTGCTTGCACCTTTTCACGCATGCTGCAATGGCAGTCCTGCAGAAGCCTTTACATGGGCTCCCTATGTCTGGCAAAATATATGCTGGAGCCTGTAGGGATCCCCTGAAACCCCAATGCCCTGGGTTCCTAGGACCACATACAAGGGACTTATAAGCGGGCACCAGTGTGCCAATTGTGTGTGACATACAAAGTGATAACAGTTGCCAACAACTAAATTTAAGGGAGAGAGCATCAAACACACTGAAAAACAGGGCAAAAGTGCAGGTAACCAAGCTAGGAAGAGGCTACTTTCCTACATCTGTCATCTTGGAGCTGATTAAAGAGATTCCAGGGCTATCACAGTTGTCTTTGTGAGACATCTTTTCAATTAAATGAAATTCCTTCCTGCTCGAGGACATTAAGGGCCTGATTACGACTTCAGCTGAGGGGATTACTCCGTTCTAAGTGTGACGGATATCCAGCCTGCCGAATTATAAGTCCATAATATCCTATGGAACTCCTAATACGGCAGATGGGATATCCGTCACGTTTGGGACGGAGTAATCCCCTCTGCCGAAGTCGTAATCAGGCCCTAAATTTCAGAGCCCACTCTAGTCATGTTTAGCACACCAGGATTACAGGTGGAAATTTTAGCAAGAAAGACCTTCTGAGAACCTGGGGCATCAAAGTATCACTGTTCCAAGGCCATCTATATCCACCCATACTATTGAACAAAGATGAGATGAGCAACAAGAAAAGCTCCACTCACTTGATACTCAAAGGTGCAGTAGGAATGGCCCCTCAGGTGATCAACAGAGGCTAATTATTAAAGTCAAAGTAATCCATGTTGTGAAGAAACAAAGAAACCCAGCATGGTAGGGAAAGTCAGCCAACTGTGGCTGGCTCCCCTTGGCCCTGCCTTCACCACAAAGGGGGGACTGAAGCCAAATCAGGCCTGTTGACCCACCAAATGCAACAGACAATCTTCGGCTCTGTTCTTGGAATGTGAGGGCTTAGCTGCTAAAATGATAGACCCTGACCTGATACAGTTCCGGAAGAACTTTGCTATAACAGCCCCCAGGAGACATAGACCAGAATGATTTAGTGGAACATCAGATCTGCGCACAGAAATCAAGCAAATATGGTAGGGCTAAAGGAGGTGTATCAGTCTACATCAGTAAAATATATCCATAAAGGTAAAATCATTGGTTATGCAAGACCCATGTATACAGGCATTAGCTTTGGAAGGGTGGTTCCATCATGTACCATCCCCCTGATGCTAGTTTATGTTTACATTACTCCCAGAGGCAAGGAGATCTCGGTGGAGAGGCTGATTGACCATTAAGCCACCTTAAAAAGCAAATATGTGACATCAAACTTTCTAATAACTGAAGATTTCAGTGTCAATCTCTTTCAATAGACCAAAGAATCTCCGGAAGAAGAGGCAAGAAGTGCCTCGCTTGACATATTACCGAGCAAACCTTTCTAGAGATGTGGCACCCAGACAAAATAGGTCGAAAACTAAGAGCCTGTAGACATGCAGAGCTGGCAATCCTGAATGGGAAATGCCAGGGAGACATTTCATCCGCAAGACATGGGCTTCAACCAAGACAGCATCATACATAGACTAAACTATGGTGAGCACCAACATATATAATATGGCCATGAATTTCAGGTTTGATAACCGCTCTGAAAGCAACCACCAGCCTCAAAATGTATGGATAAGAACTGAGCCTTCCAGACTCACCCCTACAAAAGATCTGATTGAACAAGCCAATACTAAAAATCTTAAGCAGCTAAAATGGGACTCGGATAACACTCAAGACCTAGTTGCTAGGTCCCTAGAAGTATTGGAAACTGCCATCAAGAACAAGCTGGATCCACTAAGATAATGGCAGTGTATCCAGCTAAAAGCTCACAGATAAGCATGGACATCAGCGGTGATAGAACAACCCGACTACCCAGAAACATACACCTTATAAAATCCAGAATCAGTCGAACACTGAGGCAAATAAGGATCCACCCACAAAACAACTTGTCAATCACAAGACTGAGGGAGGACAGAAGAAGGCTTAAAAAAGAGGTATGGTCCCCCCCCCCGAAAAAAGCAGGGATGAGAGCTTCTGAGAAAAGCTTATAGAAGCCACAAAAAGTAAAGACCCAAGAAGATTCTGGAGGATCATTCATGATCTAGAAAAGGGTTCCCAACCCGCCAATATTGCCAATACTAGTGAGGTGGCCTGGTTGCAGTTCCTTAGTGCCCACATTTCAACACACTCAGTACGTGGGGTAAATCCAGAAGCCAAGGAACAGGAAATCCCTATGGAAAATCACTCTCTGCTCGAACTTGAGGGAGAAAGTTACTCAATCAACGCAATCAACAGAGTGATTGACCGGTCTCGCGCCAACTGCGCACCAAGCCCCAGTAGTATCCCAAAATCCATAGTAAAGCATAGCACTGCAGTCTGGGCAAAGTACTTGGCAATAATGTTCCGTAGGATCCTGCTATTGTGGGACATGCCAGCAATCTGGCAAGGCCCAACTATCCACTCGATCTTCAAAGGTGATAATGCATTCTTGACAAGCAGTTACCACCTCATAGCCCTGCTAGATGTGGAACTCAAATACTTTTCTTCTGTTTTGCTGCATTGCTTTTCCAATTGGGCAACACAAACAGGAAGAATCCCTTTAAATCAAACAGGGTTCAGGAAAAACAAGGCATTCTCCCAAATTTGATGGCAGTGGGTCTGCTAATGGAGAGAGCATGCAATCGTAACCGGTCACCTATTTATGTGCTTCGTTGACTTCAAGGCATCCTTCGACTCTACCTCGTGGAAAGATGTGGGCCAAATTATTAGCTTGGGGCATTCCTTCCAACCTTTTAAGAGCCATTAGAATGCTCCACTCCATGTGGTTGACAATCATATGGGTGACGGAAGTCATCTATCAAGAGCGGCATCACCAACAGGGGATTGAAGCAGGGGTGCGTTCTTGCCCTCCTCCTGTTTAATCTGTATGTCTCCGACCTCTCATGTGTCCTTGACAAAGTGCCTTTGCATGCCCTAAGTTTGGAAGGTCACCCCATATCGAACATTCTCTATGTGGATGACCTACTGTTGATGAGTGAAACTCGAATGGGGATGCAAAGACTAATTAACGAGCTCTCCAGGTACACAACAGACAACCACCTTGAAATCAGTCTCAATAAGATGAAAGTGATGTCACTCAGGAAACGCCTCATTGGTCAGGGTCAGTTGTGGCTAAATGGACAACCCATAGAAGTAGTAACATTCTATAAATATCCGGACGTTACACTACATTCACAGGCCTCCTTTGTCCCCCCAGAAAGAAATGATCATGGAAAGAGCTACACCTTCGAACTTGGCATTTATAGTCCTTTAAAAAAAAACTGTGGGGCCACTCTTGACGCTAATTCTAGTCGTGATTAATGTAGGAAAGTACCATCTTGCCTGGCATGTTACCCCCATTTTTACTTGTGTGTCAGTTTGTTTTTGCCTGTCTCACTGGGATCCTGCTAGCCAGGACCCCAGTGGTCATAGTTTGTGTCATTAATGTGTTCCCTGTGTGGTGCCTAACTGTGTCACTGAGGCTATGCTAATCAGAACCTCAGTGCTTATGCTCTCTCTGTCTTTAAAATTGTCACTGCAGGCTAGTGACCATTTTTACCAATTCTGATTGGCACACTGGAACACCCTTATAATTCCCTAATATATGGTACCTAGGTACCCAGGGTATTAGGGTTCCAGGAGATCCCTATGGGCTGCAGCATTACTTTTGCCACCCAAAGGGAGCTCAGACAATTCTTACACAGGACTGCCACTGCAGCCTGAGTGAAATAACGTCCACGTTATTTCACAGCCATTTTAAACTGCACTTAAGTAACTTATAAGGCACCTATATCACTAACCCTCACTTGGTGAAGGTGAGGTGCAAAGTTACTAAGTGTGAGGGTACCCTGGCACTAGCCAAGGTGCCCCCACATTGTTCAGGGCAAATTCCCCAGACTTTGTGAGTGCGGGGACACCATTACACGTGTGCACTACATATAGGTCAATACCTATATGTAGCATCACAATGGTAACTCCGAATATGACCATGTAACATGTCTAGGATCATCGAATTTTCCCCACATGCCAAAGCTGGTATTGGGTTGCCAATCCCTTGCATCCCCGGGGCTCCAGCATGGACCCTGGGTACTGCCAAACTAGCTCTCTGGGGTTTTCACTGTAGCTACCGCTGCTGCCAACCCACAGACAGGCTTCTGCCCTCCTGGGGTCTGGGCAGCCCAGTCCCAGGAAGGCAGAACAAAGAATTTCCTCTGAGAGAGGGTGTTACACCCTCTTCCTTTGGAAATAGCTGTTAAGGGCTGGGGAGGGGTAGCCAATCCTCCTTTGAGGGCTGTTTAGGGTCTCTCCTGTGGGTTTCTCATCAGATAACGAATGCAAGAGCTCACCAGAGTTCCTCTCCATCTCCCTCTTCTACTTCTGCTAAGGATTGAATGCTGACTGCTCCAGTAAGCCTGCAAAACCGCAACAAAGTAGCATGAAGACTACCAGCAACATTGTAGCGCGTAATCCTGCCGGCTTTCTCAACTGTTTCCTGGTGGTGCATGCTCTGAGGGCTGTATGCCTTCACCCTGCACTGGAAGCCAAGAATAAATCTCCTGTGGGTCGACGGAATCTTGCCCCTGCTACCGCAGGCACCAAATTGCTGCTTCTCCGGTCCTCTGAGTCCCCTCCTATCGTGAGGAGCGTGGTTCCTGGAGCACAGGAGCTGGATCCAAGTGACCCGACAGTCCAGTGGTCCATCTGTCCACATTTGGTGGAGGTAAGTCCTTGCCTCCCCACGCCAGACAGTAATCCTGTGTACTGCATGAACTGCAGCTGCTAGAGCTTCTGTCCACTTTTGCAAGGAATCCTTCATGCACAGCACAGCCCAGGTCCCCAGCAAGGCTTGTTTGTGGTCATTCTGTGTGGAAACAACTCTGCATCCTCCAGCACGCCGTGGGACATCTTCTGTGCAAAGGAGAAGTTCCTGGCATCTTCCGTTCTTGCAGAATCTTCAGCTTCTTCCACCCGGAGGCAGCCATTTTGCACCTTCATCTGGGGTTTAGTGGGCTCCTGCCCCGCCGGACACTTTCATGACTCTTGGACTTGGTCCCCTTCCTTTGCAGGTCATCAGGTCCAGGAACCCATCTTCAGTGCTTTGTAGTCTATTGTAGTCTTTGCAGAATCTCCTATCACACCTTTAGTGTGTTTCTGGGGAAGTAGGGTAACTTTACTCCTACTTTTCAGGGTCTTGGGGTGGGGTATCTTGGACACCCTTAGTGTTTTCTAACACTCCCAGCGACCCCCTACACATGATACTAGGCCTGGGGTCCCTAAGTGGTTCGCTTTCCACTTTCTTAGTATATGGTTTATGTTGCCCCTAGGCCTATTGCAACCTACTGTATTCCACAGTGTTTGCACTACTTTTTTAACTGTTTACTTACCTGATTTTGGTTTGTGTGTATATTTTATGTATTTTACTTACCTTCTAAGGGAGTATAACCTCTGAGATATTTTTGGCACATTGTCACTAAAATAAAGTACCTTTATTTATAGTAACTCTGCGCATTGTGATTCTTATGATATAGTGCTATGTGATATAAGTGGTATAGTAGAAGCTTTGCATGTCTCCTAGTTCAGCATAAGCTGCTCTACTATAGCTACCTCTATCAGCCTAAGCTGCTAGAACACTACTAATCTACTAATAAGGGATAACTGGACCTGGCACAAGTTGTAAGTACCAGCAGGTACCCACTATAAGCCAGGGCAGCCTCCTACAGTTAAAGCTAAATTTCTACCAACAATATCATATGGCAGTGAACTGATGCTTGGACGTAATGCAAAACTTTTTGATTCCCTTCACATCAGAAGGTACGAGTTAATTTTTTGCACCTTCTGAGAGCAGCCTTCCTAGCTCGGGTTTGCCCTGGCAAAACAAACCCTTGCCAGGAGAGGTGCCTTCTTGAAAATCTGTCATAAACCTCGGTCTGCTACAAGTGAATCTTTGGACCACTACGTTTGGGATGAAATAAATTTGCAGACTGGATTGGAACATTTCAAGAAGTATCTCGAGGAATCCATGTAAATCATGGGGCTTGGGAAGTTGTGGCAAATGTCAATAACCCAGGCTGTAGTAAAAAAAAAAATACAGTGAGTAAACGTATCCAGAAGACAAGTCAACTGGAGGACAAGAGTGACCTTGCAAAGAGGTCACATGGATTGTTATTTCTAAATTCCTATACAAATATACTGAAGCGTCTGTATATGGGGGCCAGCTACTCAATTCACATCGTGAAAAAGTTTATGGCTTTGTGGCGAGGGTCTTTCCCATCCCTATACTTCACCCCAAAGTGGATGGAAGTGGTAATGGCTATGAGTAAAGAATGCAGACTGGGTAATTCATCTGATGAAACCTTGCTACATGTTTTTTGCATCTGTCCATGCTTGTTGAAACACCAAAGGGCCCTGCTATGTAAAGATCTATCGGCCAGATGTACAAAGACATTTAGCATTTCTTAACGGTCCGAATCACTATTTTGGGCCATTAATAAATGCTAAATGGGCTTTTCAGATGTACCAAGCCCTTTATGGAATCCCAAATTGTGATTTCTATCAAGTAGAAATCATAATTTGCGATCCTCTAAATAGAAAATCACAAATAGGGATTACCTATTGGTGATTCCTATTCAGATGTACAAAGCATTTCCTAAATGCAAATTGGGCATTTACAAAATGCAATTACCTTTGACTCCAAGTCGATGGAAACCATGTGCAATTTAAAAAGGCGCCCAAATTGCAATGGAGCACACACATGCCCCTACGGCATATGTGTGCTCTACATTTGCACCACTGTTTTTGGGGTGCATCATGGGGTACCTTCTGCCCATGGCCATCCTTGGTTTTGTATTTCAAAAATAGCGATCTCCTAAGAGGAAATTGCAAAACCGGACCATTGTAACAAATGACATGGAATTTCTTAATTACGATTTTCAAATATTGATTCCTACTTAGGAAATCAGTATTTCGATACATATCAGTTTGCATTTCCTAATTAGCGATTTCCATAGAGTCACTATTTAGGAAATGCAAAATTGCATCCATGTACATCTGGCCTCAAGGGCACTGGGAAAGTGGAGTTGCAGGCTTTGGAGTTCCAGGCAAGCACTTATTGAATTACTGTGCCCTCAAAACCTCATGCTGAATAGTCACTTAGTCCAACTCCTTGACATTTTCAAGAAAGATGTAATAGCCACTGCACAGACCAATGGGGTGAGGCTGCAAGGGGTACCCCGAGGAGAACGTTGTCTACCAGCAAGCAGCGCTTTTTTGATATGCCACTAAGGGAGATGCCTGAATTATCAAAGTGTGTCTGTCCAAGACGGCTGTTCAAAAGCATCATTACCTTAATAAATAGAACACTGTTGACTTTGCCCAATTGCACAGTGAACACTACCTCTCATGTGACCTTAGCATGTTATTACTATCTTAAGATTACTTTTATTTCAAATGGATGAGATACAGTCATCTAATGACTAGACGGTTTTGGAAATGAGGAACGTGAACTGGTTCAACTGTATTATGAATTTTACCTTTTATGAATGCTCTAACATTTTATTCTATTTTAAGGTTTCTTTAATGATAATAAATGCAAAATGTGAAATGTTTTAAAAAACATTGTTATTATTAATTAATCATGATTTTATTAGTAGTGTAATAGTTTTAATATACTACACATTTTGTCAATAAATACAGATACAGGACTAACCACACTTTGTAAATTTAACTATCCGTTAACACCATAATAAATGGTGTAGGAAATGCACCCCTGGCATGAAAGTTAAATGGCACATGTGGACTGAAGGACATAATGTGCCAACCTCTAAGCAGACAAAGAAAATATTGCTCAAGCCTAAATGTGTGGCCTTACTGCCACAGCTTGTAAACCTGTAGGCAGACTTGGAAAAATTACTCTGTTTAATGGGAGAGAATCCTACGTTTAAATATTAAGCGACGCTTAAGAAGACAGTGCAGCCCACAATGTAGAGTGCTTAGTAATCAAAAGTGGAACATGTAAGAATTTAAGGTTGACATGTTTATACGGTGACTAATGCCCATAAGCTATTTTCTTTTTTTAGGTGCTATAGCTTCCTTTATGAGAAAAATCTAAAGTACAACTAACTAAAAACCAAACTACAACTAAAGTGCTATTTTTTAAACTTTTTAATATTTATAAGAAATCCAACCAATGGTGAAGTAGAATTTTTGATAAATATCAAGGTAATGTAACTTTTACAAAAACACACTTTTCCTGCCTGAAGCTCAATTGTATTACCCTGCCTGCAGCAGTAGGATTGTTATTTTGTTGTGCTATGACCTTCTGATTGCTTTGGTACTGCTAAATATTGAGCACATTTTCCATTAATTAGACCTATGTGCTCTGTGCTGTAGCTTCAAATGATTAATCCCAGGTTAAGTTATAAAAACTGAGACTTTTACTTGACAAGAATTTGGACTTATTACTTCACATCCTTCTCAACTACTAACCCATTCATTTTCATGTAAGGTGCATGTTTATTTATTGGGAATTCTCTTTACAACAGAGAGTACTACTTTGTGTGGTTATATGAAAAGAGAGGTTTCCTATTTTTGGGAGTCACATATTTTTCTATTATGTTTTATATAAGTCTTGTTGGGGGTTTAAATTCAGTGTTTTATTTATCCATTATTAGATATGTTGGCATTTATATTTTTGAGGCAAAATTATTCAATGAAAATATATTATATCTTGCCCTGAGCTGACCTATTATTCCTAGAGTTCCTCTTGTATATCACATTTGACGTCAGCTTGTGCCAAGGTCCCAATCAATTCCCCCTATGAACGCTATGCTGTTCTTGGAACTTTTTTATGTAAACATTTTACAAATCATCTCTATGGTTTTTGTTATTGGATTTTAATAATTGTTGTGTTATTTTTCTTATTGAAGTTTTCTTGATGTTTAGAAATTGTCTAGGAGATTTTTATTGTGTTATGTTTTGAGTTTTTAATTGTTTTGGTACTGATAAATACATAATTCATTTTCCATAAGCTATGCATATTTGCTCTGTGTCATAGCTATCAGTTTGAGCCCAGTTTTATTTATTAAAAGTGTATTTTTACCTGACAGGATTGTAGACTTTGCTGGGGAACAGAAATCAACATTTGGGCCTGGGACATCCAACACCTAGGGAAACCTATCAATCCCAGAGATCTCCAATCATTTGAATTCTGGGTGGTATGGCCTGCAAAGATGTGATAACATTTTTATACCCAGAATTCCCTGCACAGGTCATTCTTTACTTGACAAAAAAGATTTCCTCACAGAATATGTGGGGAACAACAAACCTCTCACCACACTGTCTTCCCACACATTATGGCCCTCATTATGACTTTGGTGGTCTTTTTGCAAGGCTGGCAAAGCTGCCACTAGACTGCCATATTACGACTGCTGGCAGCTTTCCAACATTATTTAGGCAGAAAGCAGCCAGCAGTTGTGCTGACGCTTGGCGGTACAGAGGCGGTTCCATCTCCAGCCCTGCCCCGCCAAAAGGACAGCTGTAATATGGCCTGGCGGTGTCCTGATGGCAGGGAGCTGCCGGCGGTGGAAGCTCTGGCTTCCATCCCCTCAGGGAGGAGCACCTCGTCGGACGAGGTAAGTGTCCTCCACAATGGGGGGGTGTGAATGGTTGTGTGTGAGGTTGTGAATATGTGTATGCATGACATGGATGGGGGAGAGGGAGTGTTTGTGCATGCATGTGTGTCTTTGTGTAAATGTGGTGATGGTGATGCGTGTGTGCGTGAATGTGGGTGGTGGGTCATGGTGCATGTGTGTATGCATGTAGACGGGGTGGGGTTGTGTGTGTATGTTGGCAGAGGAGGGAGTGGGGGGATGTAGTGTGTCTGTGTGTCAATGGGGTGAATGTTGTGAGGGTGTGTGTGAGTGGGGGTGTTGTGAGTGTGAATGTTTGTATGGATTTGAGTGGATGAGGGGTTGGGGGAGTCATATACCGTTGACAGGAATGCAAATTGTTGTTGCTGGCACCCTTTCCACCAGGGATTTCATGGCAGTCCTACCGCCACAAAATACCTGGCGGAAAGGGGAGTTGTGATACCGCTGGCGGTCTTTGGTGGATATCTGGGTCAGAGATGCTAATCTCCGTCACAGCGGTCTGACCGCTCTGGTGGTATGCAGGTGGTATGGAGGGAGGTCCCGGGCATCCTAACGTGTTAAATAATCTGTGCGCTGAGCGAGGCAAGGACCGTGACCCGATTCTGGGTCTACGGCCCTGCTGGGCTTGAAAAGCAGCTTGCGCCAAGAGAAAAGGGCCGCGCCGGGTGCTGCGACCCTTGACCCGAGTCGCGGCCTCTCCTGCGGCCCGCTCGCGGGCCGCCGCAGTCTCCTCTGGTTGCCCTGCAGCGGCCCGTGCTCAAGGCCGCAGCGCAACAGTAGGTCCCCCCGAGGCCCCAGGCTTGTGAGGAAAAAGACGGAAGAAACGACGGACCAAAAGAGGGGCATGAACCGACAGAGCATCTTCCCAAGAGCACTCACTCATAGGGTAGCCTTTCCAATGAATAAGATATTGGAGGTGACCATGGAAAACCCGAGAGTCACAGATCTCCTGGACCTCGTATTCGGGCACATTATCAATCAACAGTGGAGGAGGACAGGTGAATTGTCTGTGAAAAGGGTCAGGAATGTAAGGTTTGAGTTGTGAGACATGGAACACAGGATGTATTTTCCAAGTCTGAGGCAGACGAAGGCGTACAGACACAGGGTTGATCTTTTGGAAAATCAGGAATGGACCATAATAACGAGGTTTAAATTTATTCTGGGTAAGTCGGAGAGGCAGAATTTAGAGGAAAGCCAGACCTTATCGTGGACCTGATAACGCGGGGCCTCACAACGCTTCTTATCAGCCATCCTTTTCATGCGTGTCTTCGTGGCTACAAGATTTGAACGGATGACACGTTGGATACCCCGTAGTTGCCGGACATATGAGGATGCAGGGAAGAGAGGAACCCGCAACTGCCAAACCGCCGAAAACCCGACATCCTCAAAAATCCGCCACACCAAAGGTCAGCGAAAAAATGGCGCTGACCAAACCTCCACCGTCACGGCAACAGAAATACGCCCATACCATTCCGACCCACAAATCCACGCGGCGGTCTTTCAAACGTGGTATTCCATTGGCGGTACACACCGCCGCGGTCAAAATACACACACACATAGAAAACTCAGCCACATTGGTTAGTTCGAAATACACACACCTGATACACATACTAACACCACTCCCACACACCCAACACAATATAAAACACACACCCACATCACCCACAAGCCCCTACGACCCGAAATCATTGACGAAGGCTAGAGACAGAGCACAGAAAAGAGAATCCCACAACACAGAGGCACACAACACCATCACCCAGACAGAATCCACGCACCAAACACCACACACCACACACCACCACACGCACCCCACTCATCACCACAAACGCCACCCCACACCTCAAGCACACCACCCCATGGCACCCCAAAGACACCCCAGGTTCAGTGACGCCGAACTCAGGGTCATGGTGGAGGAAATAGTCCGTGTAGAGCCCCAGCTCTTCGGGCACAGGTGCAGCACACCACAATTGCCAGGAAGATGGAGCTATGGCAAAGAATAGTGGACAGGGTTAACGCGGTGGGACAGCATCCACGCAATCGGGAGGACATCAGGAAGAGATGGAACGACCTACGGGGGAAGGTGCGTTCCATGGTATCAAGGCACAACATTGCGGTGCAGAAAACTGGCGGCAGACCCCCACCTACTCCCCCAGAATTTACCGGGTGGGAGGAGGAAGTCTTGCACATCCTGCATCCTGAGGGCCTCGCAGGAGTAGGCGGAGGAATGGACTCTGGTAAGGCAAATCTTCACTACTGCTTCCCACCCCCACCCCACCTGCAAGCCAAATCATACCCCCACCCTCAGCCCCTCCCCCATCACACCAACCCCTAGCAAAAGGCTCACCATCACAACCCCATCCCAACACCAAGCCCTGCATGCGACCCCAAAGCATGGACACCCATCACCAAAGCATGCCCACTGCACACACACATCACCCCCACAAGCCACCCTCACAAAAGCCCCCACAAGGAAATGCCTGCACATGTGTACACGGACACCCACCCATCACACGAAATGCCACACACAGAAGCAATAACCATACCTTTATACCCCTGCAGGACCTGAGCGCCACCACACCGCCACGGAGGGTCCAGAGATGTCCATCCCACCCCCAGAAGAGGCCCCCAGCGATGACAGCAGCTCTCCCTGGAGCCAGACGACCAGCCCGGCCCATCAGGGACCTCTGGACAGTCGGTTCCCCACAGACAGCCAGAGGCTACACCAGACCCAACCCCCTCTGGGAACACCAGCACAGCTCCCACCCAGCGGGCCCATGCCTCTGTCTCCAGGGCACGTAAATCAGCGGTGTGTCCACCACTACAGGGCACCCAGGTTGACCCACCACCCCAACAACAACAGGGACCTGGGGGCAGTGGTAGTGGGCACACCGTCCAGGGGACAGAGGCCCAGGAACACAGGGGAACTGGGAGGGCTGCTGTGCGACAGGGGGGGGACAGGCCCGGGGAACCGACTCTCCAAAAGGCCCTCTCCTCCATCATGGGAGCATACCACCGCTCCCAGGAGACGATGGCGACGGTACTGGCCCGGTTCCAGGAGATCCAGGAACTGCAGGAGGAACGGTACATGGGGTTCAGGGAGGAACTGAGGAACATCGGTTACGCAATGGGGACCATCGTCCTGGCCCTTACCCAGATCGTCACCACATTGCGGGACCATGTGGCACCCCAAAGGGCCCCTGTCACTAGCCCAGGAACAGCCTACCACCTCCGCCGGCGCTAGTGGACAGGAGGCCCCCACACAACGACAGGCCACCAGAACCCCACCTCCTGCAGAAGAAGAACCACCCCGCAAGCGGAACCTGAGATCTCACAAGAAGACAGAGTAGGATTGCAAGACCCCCGCCAGCCTAAGATACCCCCTGATGTCATCCCACTGTCCCACATTGTCACCCTGTCCAACCTTGAACTGCCCCTGCTCCATCCTTCCACAGGCATATGGACAATGCACCTGTGCGACTGAGAACTGGACTCTGCAATGGACATTACTCCACCCCCACCCATCCCCGCTTCACAATCATTTACCTATATGTAGCACTTAAAATAAATCACTTATTCCACTTAAATAAACAGGAGTCTGCTTGTATTCTTAACAAATGTATTACACATAACGGTTCAATAATGTCCAGTTACTTTGTGATGACAACATACCAATTTCAATAAGCTTTAGTCCATGGGCAAACAAAGCTGAAGTCAGGCAGTGGGTCATACAGCTCTGAAAAGGGAAGGGAAAGTCACAAATCAGTTAACAGGAACTGGGGGGAAACACAGACAGTGGAGACGCATGAGGCCTCAAGTAAATGTAAATTGGGGTGGCTGTTTCTTACCTGTGTGCTACTGAAAGTATTGTTGTATGACAGTATCCCTTTTGTCCGTGTCGTCCCCGTCGTCTTCCTCCTCTTCACTCTCCACAGGCTCCACAGCTGCAACAACACCACCATCTGGACCATCCTCCTGCAGAAAAGGCACCTGGCGTCGCAATGCAAGATTTTGAAGCATACAGCAGGCCACGATGATCTGGCACACCTTCTTTGGTGAGTACATGAGGGATCCCCCTGTCATATGCAGGCACCTAAACCTGGCCTTCAGGACCCCGAAGGTCCTTTCTATGATCCTCCTAGATCGCCCATGGGCCTCATTGTACCGTTCCTCTGCCCTGGTCCGGGGATTCCTCACTGGTGTCAGTAGCCACGACAGGTTGGGGTAACCAGAGTCACCAATTAGCCACACACGATGTCTCTGTAGCTGTTCCATCACATAAGGGATGCTGCTATTTCGCATGACATACGCGTCATGCACTGACCCAGGGAACTTGGCATTTACATGGGAGATGTACTGGTCAGCCAAACAGACCACCTGGACATTCATCGAATGATAACTTTTTCTGTTTCGGTACACCTGCTCACTTTCTTTGGGTGGAACCAAAGCCACATGGGTCCCATCAATGGCACCAATGATGTTGGGGATATGTCCAAGGGCATAGAAATCACCCTTCACTGTAGCCAATTCGCCCACCTCAGGGAAAATAATGTAGCTCTGCATGTATTTCATCAGGGCAGACAACACTCTGGACAAAACCTTAGAAAACATAGGCTGAGACATCCCAGATGATATGGCCACTGTTGTCTGGAAAGACCCACTTGCCAGAAAATGGAGTACTGACAGAACCTGCACCAGAGGGGGAATCCCTGTGGGTTGGCGGATGGGGGACATCAGGTCTGGCTCCAGCTGGGCACATAGTTCATGTATAGTTGCTCTGTCAAGCCGGTATGTAAGTATGATATGTCGTTCTTCCATTGTCGACAGGTCCACCAGCGGTCGGTACACGGGAGGATTCATCCTTCTCCTCGCAAGTCCCAGCGGACGGTGCCTAGGAAGGACAACATGGAGCACAGAGTCAAGCAACCCACAGGTTAGTTCACACAGCTTGCACAGTACACAAATCGCTATGCATGGAACAGCTTGTATGAGTGGCAATGCAAGGCCTAGGCCTGTGTGACGCAGTAGAAATCATGCCATGTGGGCCCTTGAAATGGCGGCTGCCTGACCTGTGAAGTGTGACAGTGGGATGTGAGGTCACTGCGCTGGCGTGGCACACCGTGGCGGTAGGCGGTCGAAGACCGCGGCGCAAAGCAGCATTGGTTAACATTGAACCCTATGGGTCTCAGAAGCCAATGACGATGTGCGCCGGCGGTCGCGGTACGCACCGCCGCGGTACGCACCGCCGCGGCGTGGCCGCCATTTTCTATCTGATTAATCACTCGAGACCTGATCATCCACAGGAGAGGACCTATACTGCAAGTGCTGCTGTGACCTCGGTCTGGGACATACAATGGCTGCTGTGACTGGGGAAAGGGCCCCTGCCTTCACTGCCGAAGAATTGGAGAAACTTGTTGATGGGGTCCTCCCCCAGTATGCGCTACTCTACGGTCCTCCAGACCAACAGGTTAGTACACAGGGTGCACGTTGAATGGGCTATGCCTGTGTTGAGTGGGGTGTATGTAAGATGGTGGGAAGGGGAGCGAATGAGGAGTGCAACGCACGAAAGATGAGAGCATGTGCCACATGGCAAGGTTGGGGAGGGGGGGGCCACTCACATTGACCAGGCAGAAAACTGATGCGATTTCCTTTACCACCCTGTACATGTCACATAGGTCAGCGCCCATCAGAAGATCGACATTTGGCGTGCCATCGCCAAGGACGTCCGGGCCCTGGGGGTCCACAACAGACGGGGCACCCACTGCCGAAAGAGGTGGGAGGACATTGACCCCCCTGATGTCCCGGATCCTGGCGGTGGCCTACCCCGATTTGGATGGGCGCGTGAGGACATCACAGCAGACACAAGGGGGTGAGTATCAGCACATTCTGCTATCTTTGCGCGCAGTGAAGGTGTCTGGGTGGGGGAGGAGGGCTGTGGCTATCTCCAGGCCAGGGCGCATTCTGTAGGCTAGGCCCCTTCATTAGACACGGCCCTGTGCCCCCGCCCCCCACCTCTGTAGGGTGCCAAGTACAGCTATCCATGGTCCGGCCTCACCCATGTGTGCATTTGTCGTCCATAGACCCGTAGGCCTAGTCACAATAACTGAGTAGTGTACCCCGATTGCGCGGCCTAGTTCAGGGGGCTTCTGTGTCTGTCCTCTCCGACAACGGTGTTGCCAATGCATGCACTCAACCTGTCTTCATTTCTCCCCCCCCCATTTTCTTTGTCTTCCTGTTCATGTGTGCATTAGCATCATCAGGCGGAGGAGAAGTGGCATGGGCGCACGAGGGAGCTGCATCTCACATGGCCCCGGAGGGCCATACAACAGACTCCGAGTACACCAGTGAGACGGAGGGCGAGTGGAGCTCCACAACGGGGACCCGTGGAGACGTCAGCGACACCGACACGTCCTCGGAAGGGAGCTCCCTAGCGGTGGCGGCAACATCCGTGCCCACCGCCACAACAGGTACAGCCGCCACCCAGCGCACCAGCCCCGCCCTCCCAGCAGCCCCTCAGCCTTCGCTCCGTGCCCGCTCGCCCAGGAAGGTGGGCATCTCCTTCGCCCCAGGCACCTCAGGCCCTGCCCCAGTTACCCCTGCTGCCCTCAGTGAGGAGGTCATTGACCTCCTCAGGACACTCATTGTTGGGCAGTCTACCCTTTTGAATGCCATCCAGGGTGTAGAAAGGGAGGTGCATCGGAGCAATGCATACCTGGAGGGCATTCATTCGGGTCAGGCTGCCCATCAGCGATCGTTCAACGCTCTGGCCTCAGCACTGACGGCAGCCATTGTCCCTGTCTCCAGCCTCCCTCTTCTGACTCCCTCCACCCAGTCCCAGTCTCCTCTTCCTCTGCCTATCCCATCAACACCATCAGACCAGCCTGCACACACCTCTACACCCAAGGGCAGCTCATCCAGACATAAGCACCACAGATCCCACAAGCATTCACCCAAGCAACATCCAGATGCAGACATGCCAACAGTCACTACCACCTCTGTGTCCCCCACCTCCTCATCTCCCTCCTCCCTCCCTGTGACGTCTCCACTCACACTGCATGCACACCACCATCAGCCAGTACTTCCATCACCAGCACACCCTCCATTACAGTCCGCACACGTGCAGTCACCACCCCCACTGCCATTTACACGTCCCCTGTGTCCTCTCCCAGTGTGTTTGTCACCCCCTCTTCCAAAGCACACAAACGCAGGCAGCCACCCACCCAACAGCCATCCACCTCACGACAGCCTCCGTCACAAGCACCTGCACCCAAAGACAGCACAATTGACTCTCCTACAACCACATCCTCTTCCTCCACTCCCAAACCCACTACACCTACCCGTCCCTGTCCTTCCAAAGTCCTTTTCCTTTCGAACCTTGAGCTCGTTCCAATCACTGACCCAACCCCTCCATCTGGGAAGAGTAAAAAAAGCACCTCAGCCACCACCAGCCCTGCATCTACTGTGACCATAGTGCAGGGCTATTGGAGTCCACCAGCTCCTATGGCAGGAACATCGGCCAGCAGCAAGGGGACAGCCAGCCCCCCCCCTGGGAAGAGGACAAAAAAGAAAAAGGCCCGGCGCGACAAGCCTGAGACGGCTGCCACCAAGGACAGTAGCCTTGCCCCGTCACCTGCCACATCATCCAAGGGAGGCAAGGGCCACAGAGCTCCAGCGATGGAGGGCAAGGGCAGCAGGGTGGAGAAGTCAGGCAGCAGGCGAGCTGCCCAGGAGGGCCCCAACAGCCCCATTCCGGGTGTGACGGACGACACCCACGGGCCCAGGACTCCATCACAGGAGGGCGCCGCGACCGCAAGTTCGGATGGTGAATGAACGGGAAGTCTTGCCCAGGTCTGGCTCCCTAGACACACAGGACAAGAACCGCTGAACAGGGCCCCGCCGGGAGGAGCACCACTGAACAGGGCCCCGCCGGGAGGAGCACCGCTGAACAGGGCCCCGCCGGAAGGAGCACTGCTGAACAGGGCCCCGCCGGGAGGAGCACCGCTGAACAGGGCCCGCCGGGACAAGAACCGCTGAACAGGGCCCCGCCAGGACAAGAACCGCTGAACGGGCCCCGCCGGGACAAGAACCGCTGAACGGGCCCCGCCGGGAGGAGCACCGCTGAACAGGGCCCCGCCGGGACAAGAACCGCTGAACAGGGCCCCGCCGGGACAAGAACCGCTGAACGGGCCCCGCCGGGAGGAGCACCGCTGAACAGGGCCCCGCCGGGACAAGAACCGCTGAACGGGCCCCGCCGGGAGGAGCACCGCTGAATAGGGCCCCGCCGGGACAAGAACCGCTGAACAGGGCCCCGCCAGGACAAGAACCGCTGAAAGGGCCCCGCCGGGACATGAACCGCTGAACAGGGCCCCGGCGGGACATGAACCGCACTGCTGGGCCCTGCCGTCTCAAGCACCGTTCCGCTGGGCCCTTCATCTCAAGCACCGCTCCGCTGGGCCCTTCCTGTCAAGCACCGCTCCGCTGGGCCCCGCCGTCTCAAGCACCGCTCAGCTGGGCCCTTCATCTCAAGCACCGCTCCGCTGGGCCCTTCCTGTCAAGCACCGCTCCGCTGGGCCCTTCATCTCAAGCACCACTCCGCTGGGCCCTTCCTGTCAAGCACCGCTCCGCTGGGCCCCGCCGTCTCAAGCACCGCTCCGCTGGGCCCTTCATCTCAAGCACCTCTCCGCTGGGCCCTTCCTGTCAAGCACCGCTCCGCTGGGCCCCGCCGTCTCAAGCACCGCTCCGCTGGGCCCTTCATGTTAAGCACCGCTCCGCTGGGCCCTTCCTGTCAAGCACCGCTCCGCTGGGCCCCGCCGTCTCAAGCACCACTCCGCTGGGCCCTTCATCTCAAGCACCGCTCCGCTGGGCCCTTCCTGTCAAGCACCGCTCCGCTGGGCCCTTCCTGTCAAGCACCGCTCTGCTGGGCCCGCCGTCTCAAGCACCGCTCCGCTGGGCCCTTCATCTCAAGCACAGCTCCGCTGGGCCCTTCCTGTCAAGCACCGCTCCGCTGGGCCCTGCCGTCTCAAGCACCGCTCCGCTGGGCCCTTCATCTCAAGCACCGCTCCGCTGGGCCCTTCCTGTCAAGCACCGCTCCGCTGGGCCCTTCCTGTCAAGCACCGCTCCTCTGGGCCCTTCCTGTCAAGCACCGCTCCGCTGGGCCCCGCCGTCTCAAGCACCGCTCCGCTGGGCCCTTCATCTCAAGCACCGCTCCGCTGGGCCCTTCCTGTCAAGCACCGCTCCGCTGGGCCCCGCCGTCTCAAGCACCGCTCCGCTGGGCCCTTCATCTCAAGCACCGCTGGCCCATTGACAGTGCCGGTTCTGTGTCGAGCAGGGCTTCAGGAAGCACTCTGGGCACCATGCCTCCTCCAATAACAGTGGAGTCGGTAATCCATCTGATGGACTGTGGCTTTGCACTCCCCAGGATGGTCCAGTGGGCAAGCCTCCCACTGTAGACACTTGAGAGACTGTGGCTTTGCACTCCCCAGGATGGTACAGTGGGCAAGCCTCCCACTGTAGGGACTTGTGAGACTGTGGCTTTGCACTCCCCAGGATGGGACAGTGGGCATGGAGGCCCCTCGTGGATCTGGCGTCGTGGACTCATGTGGCTGAGGTGCCCCCCCTTCCCTTCCCCCTGAGGTGCCTGTAGTTTTATCATTTGATGCCCCTGCAGTGTTCTCTCCAATGGTATCTGGTCTCCTGTGTGGGCTTTGCCCATGTGTTTGGGCACATGGGCCCACGGACTATGGAACTTAAACGGAATGTGCAGGACTTTTTGCCTATGTATATATTGTTGACTATGTTCATTCCTTATTTTTGTATCTTTTATATGGCATATTTGCCATTCCTTCAATGGAGCTATTTATACATATATTTTATAGATCATTTAAATTGTGTCTTTGCATTATTCCGGGGGGTTTGTGTGGTGTCACTCTGACTTGTTGCTCGGCATTGGGGTGTAGGTATTTGTGGTGGGGGGGTGGGTGTATGGCGCATGTGTTTACCCGTAAGCTTTCCTCCTCCCCCCTCGCCTGTGTCGTAGGTGCAGTACTCACCGTTGTCGTCTGCGCCGGCGTTCGTACTCCTGGTAGATGAGCAGGTAGACAATAGCTGGTAGGATGTGTAATTCGGGCTCCATGCTGTCCTCCTTCCTCGTGGAGTGTGCATAGGTGAGCGTTTTCCCGTTCGTAGTCTGTTTCCGCAGTGTTTTTGTCTGCGGGGCTCCATCCCCGGAAAAGGTGGCGGATTGGTGAGTTGTGATAGGGTGGGCGGTACATTGTCTGCCGCCTGCCTGTTGGCGGTGACCGCCGCGCTGTTTGTCGGTCCCGCCGTGGCGGTCGGAGTGTTAAAGTGGCGGCCTGTGTTGGCGGTTCCCGCCAGGGTTAGAATTCCATTTTTTTGACCGCTGGCCTGTTTGTGGGTTGGCCGCCGCTTTATCACCGAACGCCAGGGTCAGAATGACCCCCATAGTCCTCAGTATCAGCCTTGATAGTGGGCCACCAGAAAGAGCGAAGCAGGAGCTCTTGGGCAGCTTTCATTCCGCGATGACCTGCGATGGGGGAGTCGTGACACATACGTAGGGCTTCTGTCTGGACTATCTTAGTAGGTAAGAACAGGGCTTTGTTGTGGTAATAGTAACCATGATCTATATGAAGCTGCGGGCGTAAATTGTTCATCTCTGTAGTTTCCAGGTGGGAATATTCGGATTTGACCTGGTCTAGGAATATCTGTACTAAACCAATGATCTTATTGTTTTCAAATAGGTTCTGTACAGGAGTATCGCTACACTCAGGGTAACGCCGGGACAAGGCATCGGCCAAGATATTCTGAGAACCAGGGATGTATGTAATGTAAAAATCATATTGACTAAAAAAGAAAGCCCATCGAGCCTGCCGGCTATTTTGACACTGAAAGTTTCTCAAGCATTGTAAGTTTCGGTGATCTGTCCGTGCCTCAAAGGGTTCTTTTGAGCCCATCAGGAAGTGTCTTCATTCCGTGCACGCTGTCTTCAAGGTGAGTAATTCTCGTTCTAACACCGAATAGTTCCGTTCCGAATCGGATAATATGTGTGAAAGGTAGAATACATGATGCTCTAACCCATCATCATCTTGTTTCTGTAGTAAGGCAGCCCCTATGGCTCTTTCTGAGGCGTCTGTGACAACGATGAACTGTTTGGTGGTGTCTGGGTGCCGTAGAATGGGAGCTTGAATGAAGGCCTTCTTTAATTCTTGAAAAGCCAACTCAGCATCTTGTGTCCAACAAAAACCTTTCCTTAGATTGTCTTTCTTAAGGGTTTGTGTAATATAACTGGTTCTCTGGGCAAAGTCCGCTATAAATTGTCGATAGAAATTGGCCAATCCCAGAAAACACTGAGTTTCTTTGATGGAAGAGGGGGATGGCCAATCCAGAATAGCTTGAATCTTATCTGAATCCATGGCAACACCTACTTGGTTAATGCAATATCCCAGGTATTTCACCTCTGTTCGGTCTAATTCACATTTTTCTGGCTTGCAGAATAGATGATGTTGTCTGAGTCTATCTAAGACTTGGAGTACATGTTTAGTGTGTTGTTCTGGGTGGACAGAGAATATTAAAATGTCGTGCAGATAAACAACCACCATTTGATGTAGAGGATCAGAAAAAATAGCGTCCATGAATCTTTGAAAGATGGAGGGGGCATTGGTTAGTCCAAAAGGCATTACTCTGTATTCATAATGACCGAAAGGTGTTCTGAAGGCAGTCTTCCATTCATCACCTTCCTTTATCCTTAAAAGATGGTATGCTCCTCTAAGATCTAACTTGGTGAATCTCTTTGCCCCTCTGACAGCTTCTAAGATGTCCTTAATAAGAGGTAGAGGGTATCGATCCTTAGTAGTAATCTTATTTAATCCTCTAAAGTCTATACAGGGACGCAAGTCTTTCGTCTTCTTTGGTACGAAGAAGAGAGGAGCCCCGGCATGTGAGGAGGAAGGGGCAATCAAACCACTCTGTATATTCTCCTCTAGGTATTCCTTGAGGATCTTCTTCTCAGGTTCTGTTAGAGAGTACATTCGCTCAAAAGGAACAACGGCATCTGGTTCCAAAGGAATGGCGCAATCGTATTCTCTATGGGGTGGCAGTTCAGGTCTTTCTGGTTTCTGGAATACATCAGCATATTCTAGATAATGTCTGGGTACTCCTTGTAGAACGTTAATGAAACATCCCGCCTTAGGGGGTGCCAGTAAGAGACTCTTTGGGGACCAATAGTCTCCTGCTAAGTAACAGTGGTGTTGGCAGAAGTGAGAGGATAGAGAAATGGTTCTTGTTTCCCAGTTAATGTAAGGGTTATGCCAAGTTAGCCATGGAATTCCCAGAATCATAACGTGATGCGGCGAGGAAATCAAATCAAAAGAAATGTTTTCTTGATGTTTCCCGAATTGTAGACATAGGGTTGGAGTGGTATACTGTACAGGTCCCAAGGCCAAGAGTGACCCATCCACCATGTGGACTTGTTTTGGTACTTCCTTAGGTATTTGAAAAATCTGTCTTTCCCTGGCCCAGGTTTCGTCTAGGTAGATACCACTGGCTCCACAGTCCATCAAGGCCAGTGCCCTTTCTTCACGGCCATCTGTTAAGTGGAGGATAACAGGTAAGAGGAAAAGAGCAGTTCCTTCCTCCCTTGAGGAACAAATGGAAGGTATTTCGAAATATCCCGTCCTCACCCTTCTCATTGAGGACGGGAATTGGCGTTTCCCAAAGGCTTGGCTGGACAGATGGGACATGTGCGAATTAGATGACCAGCAGCACCACAATAAAGGCAAAGTCCTTTCCTTCATCTGTTTTCCCGTTCACTAGATGATAATGGCCTTCATGCCATGTTGATTTGCATAGGCTCTCCATCGGTAGCATCCTCAGAACGATGAGGAAGGGTGAGGGACGTCACCGAGTGGGATAGTATACGACTCTTCTTTTTCTCCATCCTTCGCTCATTTAACCAATATTCTGATCCATTAAACCCTTAAGATTCTCTACTCTGGCAGAGTGCACTAGTTCGTTCTTAATGTCCTCTCTGAGACCCCTGCGAAACAGGGTCACAAAATTACGCTCCACCCAGGAAGTCTCAGCTGCCAACTGTCTGAAACGAGTGATGTATTGTAAGATGTCCTGATTTCCTTGTTGAATATCGCAGAGAGCTTCCTCTGCTGAAGACTCCAGTCCAGGACGCTCAAACATCTGCTTAAAGGCAGTGACAAAGCTGGAATAATTAGACAGGCTAGGGTTGTTGCTTGTCACCAAAGGGGTTGCCCATGCCAAGGCTGGTCCAGATAGGGCGCTGATCAAATACCCAACCTTGGTCTTGTCTTGCATGAACTGTGAAGGACGGAATGCGAAATAGACCATGAAGGCATCCAGGAACTCTCGTAATTTGTTAGGATCCCCGGAGAAGCGAGGCGTAGTTGCAGAGACTGTAGGAACATCGGTGGTTCTAGAGGCGAAGGCTTGTCGGAAGACTGTGTTTTCGGTACATAGCTGTTGGAGTTCTTGGGCCTGTTGTTGTATAGTCAGGAGCAGGGTTTGGCTTGTTGGTTCTGTACTCATCACAGGATTCTCCATGGTTCCGGACGACGACTGGAGTTTTGGGCTTTGCAATCTGTCACGATTCACCCTGAGGTTACCGTCGATGTTGGAGAGAGGTGGTGAGCGGCCCCGCTTCCTGCAAGTCCTGCTCTGGCCGAGGTAGGGGCGACCCCTTCCGGTAGCCACGGTGCTGTTTGACAATAGTATGCCACTACAGTCCGTGCCCTCCAGAAGGAGTCCCAGAGGAAAAACCCCAAAAGGGTAAAAAACCTCCAACAGGAACTCCCTGAAACAGATGGAGGACACAAGGAATTTAGGGCCAGATGTAGGTAGGTTCCAAATTGCGAGTTGCAATTTGCGAGTCCCAGCGACTCGCAAATTGCAACTCACAATTTGGAATGCAGAAAGGTGTCTCAGACACCTTCTGCAAGTCGCTATGGGGTCGCAAAGACCCACCTCATTAATATTAATGAGGTGGGTCGCAATTTGCGACCCCATAGCGATTCAGGGCACTCACGGTGATGGTGGCCTGCTGGGAACAGCAGACCACCATGTCCGTGACTGCTTTTAAATAAAGACGTTTTTTTTTTCTAAGTGCAACCCGTTTTCCTTAAAGGAAAACGAGCTGTACTTTGAAAAAAAAAACGAAACCTTTTGTTTCGGTATTTTTCAGGGCAGGTAGTGGTCCATTGGACCACTGCCTGCTCTGAAAAATTAATTTTTGTGCCAGACACAAAGGGGAAGGGGTCCCATGGGGACCCCTTCCCGTTTGCACCTGGGTTACCATCCACTTCAAGTGGATGGTAACTGCGCTTTCATTTGCGACCGCAATCGCGGTCGCAAATGAAAATGCATACCAGTGTGACTCGCAAATAGGAAGGGAACACCCCTTCCTATTTGCGACTCGGAAATGCATTTTGCGAGTCGGTTCCGACTCGCAAAATGCATTTCTACATCTCAAAGTGGTTTTAGCGACTCGCAAACGGCGATTTTCGCCGTTTGCGACTCGCTAAAGCTTTGCTACATCTGGCCCTTAGAACTTAAGATCCTGGAATTCTGGAGACTGAAGACAGATCAAGAAACAACTGCCGCCACAAAAGGAAACCAGCCGGAGCGTGACTACCACCGTAGGAGTGTTGCAACGCAATGAGAAGAAAGATAGATTCCCCTTATATAAGGAAGTAGTAATACCACCATCTTGGTTTGGGAAAAGGTCATAACTAAAAATAGAAAACATGCTCCTGAGAAAAGAGAAACAATGCATGCAGGGAAGAGAGGAAGTGAACAGCATGCTGGGATGGAGAAAGGCATGCTTTATAACCTAGTCATGTGTAGGCAGACAGATTTTGTGCGTGTGACAGGTAAGTGGATTTATGGAGGGAGGTCCTGGGCATCCTAACGTGTTAAATAATCTGTGCGCTGAGCTCGGCAAGGACCGTGACCCGATTCTGGGTCTCCGGCCCTGCCGCGCTTGAAAAGCAGCTTGCGGCCGTAGAAAAGGGCCGCGGCGGGTGCAGCGACCCTTGACCCGAGTCGTGGCCTCTCCTGCCGCTGTGTCCTCTGGTTGCGCCGCAGCGGCCCGTGCTCACGGCCACGGCGCAACAGGCAGTGGACGATAGACAGGAGGTTGTCTGATCCTTCCCCTCCCAGGGTACCTATGTATGACAAGACATGATTATTGTCATTATTCATTGTGTCCCAAGCAACCAAGCAACATACAGGATGTATGTCAATGTTAGAATGTGGCAAGGCATGTATTGAGGTTTAGACATGATACTCAGTACCCATCACAACTGATAATCACACAGCAGTCACATGTCACCCCCTTGCTTTGACGTACGTGTGTACACATCATGAGAATGGTCATCACAAATTGTGCAACAAAACATGCTGGTTGGGCTGTGCCTTGATGCCCCACGCATTAAAATGACCTTTGTCGGGGGGGGGGAGGGTTTGCCCAAAAGTAAATTGGCATATATGCCTAGCAATGTACAACAATGGTGTTTGAGAAGTAGGAGCACCATGACTGGAAAAGACAAGCAGTTAATGATGCAAAACCCAACAATTTCGGAGGTGTGACGCATTTGTCTGAGCCATATAATACACTTCAGGCCTCTAAAATGGTGGATGCCTAACCTACTCTACAGGACATTGGAAACCTCCCACGATCGCTGGAGGAAGTTGTCATGGTGGTAGGCGGTTGCAATCGCGGTGGGCAGAGCCAGAGGCTAACTTTGATGACAGAAGTGGTTGTAGGCCAATGGTTGTGTCCACTGGTGGTGATGGCCATGGACGTGACACCATGCTCTGCAAAATTCCTCACTTGACTCCTGACACCGCTGCGAGCAAGACCTCCACTACATGACCTTGTGTGTACCACCTCTGGGAGAAATCATGCCAAGACCGGCAGTTGATAGGGCCCCAGCCTTCTCACCAGAGGAGCTAGAGAAGTTGGTGTCTGGGGCCCTAGTCCTGTATGGACAGCTCTATGGTGCACCAGAGGAGCAGGTAAGTACCTCATGTGCACAGTTTTCTCTGTACTTCGACAGATATTCCCTCGTCACAGGCTAGAGTGTGACCATGTGTGGCAGTATGTGAACTCTAAGCCCTGTAGGTACAGTCAGTGTACATCAATGGGGGTGTCAATGCGTATGTATTTGTGTTCAGTGCCAGGTGTTGAGTTCTGATACATTGTGGTGTGTGTGTATTGAGTGTACCCTTATCCACCTTGTATTGGAGGCACATACCTATGGGCCATATGTAGCAAAATATTGCGAGTCGCAAATGGCCCGACACCGCAAAATCGGAAATGGGATGCAAAAATCCCATTTCCGAAGTGCAAATTGCGATGCGAGCCATTACCGACTCGCAAAAATAGCGACCTGATTTAGCGACCCGCAAATAGGAAGTCGCAATTTGCGAGCCGCAAATCATATGAGAAAGCCAGTCGCAAATTGCGACTAGTTGCAGAAAGACCATTTTGCACACCCAAATTAACACTAAGTCATAGCAGGTGGTAACCAGAACCAAAGTATAAAAGGAGACCCAGAAGGCATCTGGGTTACTCAACATAGCTGAAATATATGTGATAGCAAGGAGGAGGAGAGTCCACGCCGCCCAGCAGAGGAAGAGGAGGAGCCAGAGACAGGAGAGGATATACAGTTCCAGGCAGACACTTTTCCAACAAACCTAGGAGGAGATTTATGACAAATACAGACTCAGCAGTGCAGCAATATTAGAATTAATTGAACTACTCAATCCGCAGCTTCAACACCAGACAATGTGCGGCAGCGCCATCCCCACACATGTGCAAGTGCTATGCTCACTGCACCTCTTGGCCTCGGGTAGCTATCAGGTTTTTTTTGCAGTGGCAGGTGGGGTATCCCAAAGTGCACTCTCACGATTCCTCAGATGTTTCCTAGATGCCATACTCACACTTGTCCAGATACATATACCTACCCAGGAATGAGGCAGAAATTAACAGCACCAAGTTGGACTTCTACAGAATTGCCAACTTCCCCCATGTTATAGGGTGTGTGGATGGGACACATATACAAATTTGCCCTCCTGCAAATCTGGAATATCTGTTCCGCAATAGAAAATGTACCCACTCACTGAACATCCAGGTGGTATGTGACGCCCATAATGTCATCACAGACATTGTAGCCAAATTTCCAGGGAGTACACATGACTCATACATATTCAGGCACAGTGGGCTACACCAACGCCTAGAACGTGGGGAGTTTGGAGACGGATATCTATTAGGCATTGCTGAATACACCCAGAAGCCATACACACAGGTCACTGTAGAAACCATCCATGCCCTGCTAACATTGCTTATTTTTGCCAAACAGGTGACAGTGCATATGCGCTAAGACCATGGATACTTACCCCGTACCTAACACCTGGCAATGAGAATGAGAGGCGATATAACAGTGCACATCGGCGGACCAGAAATGTCATTGAGAGGACCTTTGGACTGTTAAAGGCAAGATTCAGATGCCTCCACAGAAGTGAAGGTGCCCTCCAGTATGCCCCAATAACAGTATTCAAGATAGTTGGCGCATACGCAATACTACACAACATTGCCACCAGACGTGGGCTACATCTCACCCCTGAAGACCCAGTTTCGGAGGATGAGGAGCAGGAGCTACCACATCGCCAGCCTGGAGATAGAAGCATTGCAAATCAAGGCAGACAGAGACGGGACCACAATGCAACCCAATACTTTGGAATGTACGTGGCAACTGACACCACACTCACTAATGTCACACAAAAAGAGCCCAGTTGTGTAGTAGAACAAACAAAACTTTTTAATTTGTGAACCAAATGTCGGAAGAACATGACTGTCCTTAAGGGGCTGCACATGTCCACCCTTTATGAGGACACATTAACTGCATGTGCCTCATGAGTCCTGCTGTGTTCTGGCCTACACCCTCCTCCTGGTTCGCCCAGCATGGCTCATCCCAGGTGGGTCAGCTGACCCCTGCCGTGCACTGCCACTCCTTAGCACACGTGAGTCAGTGGCTGACACACTGCTAATAGTGGACCCCTCCTCACAGTCCTGAGGGGTCTCAACCGTGCCCCTTGCCACCTGCCTGGCCTCCAACATGTCCACTGCGTGGCTAATGCGGCCCAGTCCCCGTGCCACATCCCCTGCAAAGTGGCCAAGTTCGACCTGCAGACTCACGGTCCGACTTGACAGGCCTGTAGTGTTCGTGGCAAGACGGCCAATGGACACTGCCATGCGGTCAAATCTCGTAACTAGGTGGCGCTCCCGGCGCCTTGCGCTGTGTCTATCATTCACCCGTCCATCACTAGTTGGCAGATTGACTGTGTAAGTTCGCTCACATTGTCATTTAGTCTTGTGAACTGCAAGGTCACATCAGCCAGGCCATGTGTCATATTATTTTCCAGTCTGTGCAAAGCACCTGAAATTAACCATAATTGCCTTGTTTGCAGGCGCTGACCGGTAAGGAGGGATGCCTCGACTGCAGACATTGCTGCCTCCCCTATCTCCTCCTGGGGCACCGCCTGGACTTGGCATCTGCGCCTGTGACGCGGTTGTGCTGCTGGCTCTGGATGTCTCACTGTGTGGCTGGGGCCAGGGGTCGTGTTTTCTTCCTCCATGCCCTGTACTTCTTCTGGAGGGAACTGTGGTGGTGTCATGCTGGGCCCTGGAGTAGCTGCTGCAGCCTCCTGCACTGCATGTGGCCTGCTGTCTTCTCCCTGGATGGTGTGGCTGGTGGGGGTGTCATGTGGGAGACCTGTGGGACATAGGGAACACACTGTCAGTCTCTCACATCTGTTGTATGCCTCATAATAAACATTTGCCTATATGCTGACTACTGTACTACATTGCCCATAATGCAACAATTCTTGTGGTTGCTAGTCTGGAATGAAGCTAGTCTGGTTGTGCCTGCTGCTGTGTACTGCGAGAGTGTGGATACTACATTTGTAGGTGTACATGCATATTTCATGGTACTCACTTTTGGATGTCCCTTGCGCAGAAGTGTCCAATGCTCCCATTCCTGACACAGCCTCAGGCTCCAGTGTCTGCTCCACCAATTCCTCCATGGCTGTGGGTGGTGGGATGGTGGATGGGCCTCCTACTGTGCCCCTCATGTCCCTGAGGCGCTCTGCCACCCTCTCCTTTGTTCTGGAGCGCAGGTCGTACCACCTTTTTTTTTATTTCATCCAGGGTTCGGTGGCTCACCCCAATGGCATTGATCCTCTCTTGGATTTGCAGCCAGATCTTCCTCTTCTCAGTGTCTGGGACACTCAGGGCTGCCTTGCCAAAATGTTGGTCATGGTGCTGGCAGCATTCTTCTGTTAGCACCTCAAGTTCTTTTTCTGAAAACTTGAGTTTCCTTTTCCTTCCTGCACTGCCTGTCTCTTCCATGGTAGCAGCAGCTCCTCTCTCCTGGTTGTTGCACAGCAGTTTGAAAAGGGTGTGGTCCTCCCTCCTCCCAGGTCTATTTGATGACTTCCTGGTTCTGATGTCATCAGCAAGAGCCAGGAAGTGTTTTTCCAACTGGTATGCTGCACCTGCATGCAATTTGCGGGCCAGTCGCAAATTGCGACACCCGACTCGCAAATTGCAAGTTCAATTTTAGCGAGGCCGCAAAAAGCGACCTCGCTAAAAGCGGACTCGCAATCTGCGGTGCGACATCATTTGCGAGTCGCAATTTGATGTCGTTTTTTTTCTTGGATCCCATTTTGCGAGTCGGAAATTGCAATTCGCATTGACTCGCAAATTTCCAACTCGCAAAATGTTTCCTACCTACATCTGGCCCTATGTGAGGTGACGTAACAGCCATCCCCAGACATTTCTTACCTCATGGATGTCATCAATGTGAGGGCACATTAATTTGAATGACAGCATGATCATTGTATGCATGTTGTATGTGTCAGTTGTGACTAATGTGAGATTTGTATATGGTGCCCACAGACTTTTCAAACCTCATCTGCCTCTGCTAGACTATTGTTTGGAAGGCATATCCCAACTTACTCTGCCCCTCAAGTTGGAACAAAAATACCACATGCCAATTGGCTGTTAGCTACATGATGTACTGTCATGCATGGAAGTGTTGTGAATGTAGTTTCATGTAGATCTATATCCTCAGCCTGTGGAGATCGGGGCCTTTCAAATGTATCTCATTGTATTTGTCCAAGTCTGAGCTTGTTTTGAATCACTTTTTTATGCAACTGTGGCACTGTGCCTCCTCCCTGTATCCCAGCACAACATGTTATGTGTCCAAATATTGCCTCAGTGCTAATATGCAGCATATTGAGGCTCTATCCTCATATAAGAATGTACATGGTATTACGGGAGAGCTGATGATCTGTGACTGATGTGCACTTGGCATCTCTGTCAATGTGTGTTTCAGAGCCTTGACAGGTCCCTTGATCCCACAGCCCTGTTGTCACCTTCATACAGGTCACATGTGTCCTATGCAGGCTGATTGCATTTCTGACATTGAATAAGTGCAAACTGTGGGTTGTTTACTGATAACGCATGATTTGTGACTCAGTTGTCTGGTCGTGTTCCAGAAAATGTACAATGCATTCCCATGTTATTCAGAAGGTGACCTATGTATTATGTACACATATGTCAAAGTGCGTTTTGTGTTGATGATAAGACACACATACCCAAACGCCCTCAAGTGGCAGGAGTCTGCATCTGTATTTGCACATGTCTACATATGGACAGGCTAGACTCTTTCTGTGCCCACCATGCCAATCCCTTCTTTGTTACTCTTGTGTGATGTTAGAGTTTCCCTACAGGCTACTGCCAAGGTACACTGTATGAAGAGAATCATTCTCACAGATTGTGAGTGTTTTGATGCATTCATGGCTGAGGGGTTTACCTTCCAGAAGCCACATAGGTATGATGTGTCTAATAGTGTTTCTGATTTCTGTCAGATTGTTAGATCATGTCCCACAAGATATCAGTTGAACTACCTAGTCAGTGCAGGGTATGAGATGGGTGGTGGGTAGGGCTGCATATTAGGAAGTGTTTGTAGTCATCACTCTGTATTCAATGACTGATAAGTGTCACACACAGGCAGTATGAGCAAGACTGGATGTTCTCACCTTGGTACACTGACTAGACATGGGTGGAGATCACAAAGTTGCACTACGCAGAGCTCTTTGGAGTGCCCAAAAAACTCTGCTGCGCTATGCAGAGTTCTGCAAGCAGCGGAGTGTGTTAGGTCGTGCCATTTGCACTGATTTTTTTGCATCAACTGTTTGTTCTGCAATGAAAAATCTGCGAGAACGGCTTCCTGTGCAGCACAAGAGGACGATGCTTCTTTCCTGCCTCTTGAGTTGATTTTCTACTTGAGAGGCAGCTACCTCAATACGAACAGAAGATTTCTCAACACGAGTGGTCCCAACCATCTGCGACAGCTCGAATTGAGAAATCTTGCAGGAAAGTGTTCTTGAGTAAGATTTTCCTTGCTTGCGCTCGCCAACGCACCAGTGACGAGTGCAAGCGAGAAAAAAACTCCCCTCCACTACGTGGAGTCTTTTGAAACTTCACGCTGTAAGTGGAGCGCGGAGTGGGAAATATTCTGCAAACTCTGCTAGCGGAGCGGAGTTCATCGCCCACCCCTAATACAGACATGTACGTGACTCAGCCATTTTAGATGGGACTTGTTGACATAATTTCTTGTCCTGTCTTTCGCATCCATGCAGGTCAATGCCCATCAGAAGAAAGGGATTTGGAGAGCCATCGCCAAGAATGTGAAGTCCCTGGCAGTCCACAGCCGGCAGAGCACCCACTGTCACAATAGGTGGGAGATTCTAAGACGCTGGGCCTGGAAGATCGCGGAGGGCCATCAGGGGCAGTCCTCCCAAGATGGGTGGGGTGCCCATCAGACCATGACCCCCCTAATTGCCTGCATTCTGGCGGTGGTATACCCGGAGCTGGATGGGCATTTGAGTGTAGCACAGCAGCCACAAGTAGGTGAGTACACAGCAAATTCCTGCCTGCCCATTGCCAGGTGATTGAGTGAGATACTGACTGCTCCCCCTGACAATGGGTGATGAGCCATGTGTCACATAGAAGATGGGAGATTGTTTGTGTTGACATGTCATGTGTATCAAACTGGTGTGCTTTGCCTTTAGGACCTTGGGCCTAGGACATAACTGGGGGGAATCCTCAGACTGTTTGCTCAGCAGAGAGCACAAGTGACTGTGTACCGTAATCATTCATTTACTGATTGTTGTTCTAGTGGTCCAATTGCTATCCAACTGATCACTTTACCTATATCTTACAGGCCAAAGTAAGTAGGTTGTGGATCACTATCGTCTGCCATGTGTCTGGGTATATGTGTATGTAGACATCTGCCCCCAGGAGCAAGTTATCTTCTGAGTATGATGGGTGCTGGTGCCTCACTGTAGTCTGTGATGTGTAGGTGTCCATCATACATATGACATGGCTTACATAGCTATTTGTTTGCAGCTGGAGCAAACTACTTTCCCTTGGTAAGTGGGGAATCTCTATTGACAAGAATGTGTGTCATCACTGTTTGCCAACATTCTTTGGGCCTACATGTCAGCATGTGTCCCTTTCTCTATAGGAAACATTTCTATGCTGCAGTTCCATGCATGTTCTACCCATGTTGATGAGATAATGCCTGTAATCCCTCACCTTCATGTGCACGGGCAACTGTTAGTGGCATAGTAAATCTACAGTAGGTGTCCATTTCATATGGTGCCACAGACAGGAGTGTGTCGCCATTGTTCATCGTCTGACATAAACCTTCATGCGTCATAGTATGTCATTTTGCATGTAGAACTGCAGTAGCTATGAGGGAGATGACAGGTAGGCCCAGAGTGTGGAACCACTTTGTGTTTATCTATGCCCTTGATGTCGAATCATGTGTAAAAGTGCACTGCACATGTGTAATGATTAAGGATTGTGTCCTGACTGTTGGCATGCATCATGGAGTGAATTGCAGTGATGTTGACATCACATGTGTTTGGGTACAGGCATTCATCCACAGACAGGCACTAGGATTGAGATGTCCAAGATGTGGTTAGTGATGTTGGTGCTCAGTGGGCAACAGGTTGAGGGCCTTTTAACGTTCTGTTAAAGGTCTATGGGCCAGATGTAGGAAGATTCCAAATTGCGAGTTGCAATTTGCGAGTCCCAGCGACTCGCAAATTGCAACTCGCAATTTGGAATGCAGAAAGGTGTCTCAGACACCTTCTGCGAATCGCTATGGGGTCGCAAAGACCCACCACATTAATATTAATGAGGTTGGTCGCAATTTGCGACCCCATAGCGAGTCAGGGCACTCACGGGGATGGTGGCCTGCTGGAGACAGCAGACCACCATGTCCGTGACTGCTTTTTAATAAAGCAGTTTTTTTTTTTCAAAGTGCAACCCGTTTTCCTTAAAGTTTCGGTATTTTTCAGGGCAGGTAGTGGTCCATTGGACCACTGCCTGCTCTGAAAAATTATTTTTTATTCCAGACACAAAGGGGAAGGGGTCCCATGGCCATTTGCGCCTGGGTTACCATCCACTTCAAGTGGATGGTAACTGCACTTTCATTTGCGGTGAATAGCATGTGTGTGTGTAAATGCAATGTTGGTGTCATGGCATTGTGTAGTATTTGGTATGATAAGTATTTCTTTTTGTGTTGTGCAATGTGGGCATGCATGGTGTTCAACTTGTCCACCTCATATGGCTTTTGTATGTGTCTGATGTGTGTGTCATCTTGAGTTTTGTTTGTGCAGACGTGGATTGTGTTCAGTTGTGCTTGCTGTGTTTGGATTTGCCAGTGCCTACTCAATGAGGATGAATTTATGTGCCTTAGAGTGGACCGTCCTAGGTTCCCCTGCTTATACACTCTACCCAAAATTCATAAGTAGCTACCTTTTCCACCAGGGAGGCCAATTGTCTCTGGTATCTCAGGACCGAAGGAAAGTATGTGGATATATTTTTGCAACCTTTTGTTAACAACCTTCCTTCTTATATTAAAGATACAAAACACATCCTGAGTATTTCAGGTGATGTTGAATGGGAGGGAAATATGCTGTTGGTGACACTTGATGTTATCTCACTGTATACCAGTATTGGACATGAACTAGGCCTACAAGCGATACGATATTTCCTTAATAAGAGATCTGCTAGCCTATGGGAACACACGGAGATGGTGATCAAAATGATTGATGTGATTCTAAATAATAACTTTTTTTCTGTTTGGTAAGGATTTGTACAAACAGAAACAAGGTGTAGCGATGGGTTCTAGGTTCTCCACTTCTTATGCAAATCTTTTTATTGGTTGGTTTGAGGAGAAGTGGGTTTGGGGTCATGATTCTACACAATGGCAGACACATATATTATATTGGGGCCGCTATATTGACGACTGTCTTATGATTTGGACAGGCAGTGTTCAACAGTTATTAGGCTTCTGTGAGTATTTAAATTCCAATGAGGTAAATACAAGATTTACTTACCATTATCATTTGGAAAGGATTGCATTTCTTGATGTGGCATTATTCATTGACGACAACAAAATACAGAGTAAATGTTTCCGAAAACCTACCAAGTCAAGTGCTCACCCCAAACATCAAATAACATCAATACCATTTGGAGAGATGGTGAGAGCCAGACGAAATTGTAGCAGGGATGAGGATTTTGTACAGTGCATCCAGGAAAGAGGTGAACACTTAAAAATGCGAGGCTGTCAAATGGGAGATAGAAAGAGAGCACGACGCAGGGTTATGCGTATTCCCAGGAGTAAGACATCAGAACCCACCAATATTTCTGTCATTGGGAAAGAGGTTGGTAAGGTTAAATTAGTCACAGACTACATCAGAACATCCATTGCTCTAAGAAAGATGATGAGCAAACATTGGGGCATTCTGTCTCAAGACAATATTCTTAAGGATTTTATTTCAAATAGACCCGATTTTATATCTCGTAAAGGCAGATCTTTGAAAAACATCCTTAGCCCTAGTTTTCTGAAACCCAGAATATGGGACAATTGGCTGTCTGACCAGAGGAAAGTTTTTTTTTAAGTGTGGCCAATGTGGGATGTGTAGATGGGCTTGTCACAGCAAGAAGGAATTTACTAGTACTGTTAAACGAACATTTAAGATAGTATCGGCCATTAATTGCAACACAATATTTGTTATATATATCATAATATGTAAATATGATCTTATCTATGTGGCAAGTACTATTCGTCCACTTAGAATTAGGGTCAGTGAGCATGTGAGAGCACTTATACATGAGGATGAGAGATATCCAATAGTGGCACACATGAGAACTTGCCAGACACAAGGAGTCAGCAAATCACTCATATTTTGTGGCATCGAACATATACAGAGAGATATTAGTGGTGGCAACAGGGAACATGCACATACATTGAGAAGAAAGGAGGCGTTATGGATTATGCGCCTCAGAGCTGTTGAGGACTGTCTAAACACTGACCATGAATTGGAATACTTAGTTATATAAACTTTGTTGAATATGTCTGCATGTTATTATACGTAATGTATAAACCTATTAGTAGTAAACTCCAATGATTATATGTAAATTTTAAATATACATACATAGGGCAAATATTGATTTAAACTGTTATGTTGGAAATAATTATTGTTCTGTGGACGCTGTAGCTATCTTTATACTGTTTATGTGTACTATTTTTGAACATGCACACACATGGCTTAGCAACGGACCCAGATCGATATTCAGGGGCTGATCATCCATATATAATTGTCAAGTAATATTTTATATTCTCTTAAATATCATTATGATCAAGCTTTGTAATTAAACCTGTAAATAATTTACCTTATATCCTTTTCCTTTTGTGGCCTTTAGAACTAGGGGTCTGCTTATTGTATACCGATGGAAGACAGACAAGTGCGACTAGGTAGAATTTTCTATATGATAGTGAATTGTTTCACTGCTTGGCTGTTTTAGATTGAGGCTTAGCTACCTTGCTCATTGAATGACATGGCAATTGAATATGGATATTGGAGTTATATAATCTCAGTATGACATTTGAGGCCATAAGTGTAGTCCTGTTTAACTCTTAGTGACGGTCAAGTTAATCTGCTATTTATACCAATATCGTTTTTCGTTAATTATGATTTTTGCTCTGTTAATAATCAGACATTGCGATTTTACATACAAAATTAAAAAAAATTATACTCCATTAATTTTCGGGCCGAATAAATATGATCCAAATCCATTAGAGGTAAGATATTGTAACACTTTGATGAGAAACTTATATCGGCAGGCTACGAACTGTGGACACTTAAGAGGTTCTACCTTCAAGATGGTGAAGAAGGGAGGATGTAGACATGAGTTCCTCTTTTATCTCCATGGCTTTAGAAGCGGACGTTTTCTGTATGAAAATGTTGGCATACTCGCGGACGTTACCAGTGGCATTGTGTTACTCTATTCTGTATCGTATTAACAGTTATCAGGTGAGCGGTTTCTTAGGCATTTGTGAACCATGGATTTGTGGTCTAATGCTAACCCTCTTGTCTATGATTATTTAGGTTAGTCTGAAATGTATACACAATTCTTTTTTACAATTACATCAGACTCTGGCTCGCCACTAACCTCTACAGCGTTGCAACAACGGTGCATGCTGACTCGATACCAAGGTCTTTTTCTCTGTTTTAGGGTTGTGGTTTTCCGACTACCCAATTGGATAATGGATTGATTTAGGATTCATCTTTTATATTGACAGCTAACAAAGCGTTTGAAATTGAGATTTTCCTAGCCTTGGTGTCAGAAAGGCTAGATTTTATTAAAGACAAGGAGGCGAGTATTATGCTGTTCTTTTCATGCTTTATTTTAAACAGCAGCCAAGAAACTACAAATCCCAGAATCCCTGGGAAAAAACTACAAAACTGCGTCACAATGGGATCCACCAATCACACGACGATCCCTATAATAACTATCTTGACTGAGAGCAACAAGCCCTCTTTTCTTGCGAAAGACAGTCAATAGAACGATTCGAGAAAAACAACAATAGACCATAAAGAGTCAAAAGTGCTGAAAGGACGTCCATACAGAAGGCCTTGAGGAAAGGATAACCCTGTGTAGATACTGTTGATTGAAGAGAAGGTCCAGAAGGAGTTGAAAGAAGTTGATCAGACGGTAGCGCTGTAATTGGTTGCGGTGGAGGCAACTAGAATAAAAGAACAGGGAGGGTTAGAAGAGGCAGGATAATACTCGCCTCCTTGTCTTTAATAAAATCTAGCCTTTCTGACACCAAGGCTAGGAAAATCTCAATTTTATTACAAGACAGGAGGCTCATATTATGCTTGTTCAAAGCAATGAAACAACATTCTGCAGAGGATGATCAACAGGTTTACAATAGAACGTTCTAAACGTATTGACGTTAGACCAATCTGCAGATCTAAGGATATCCTGTAAACTAGCCCCAGTAAAAAAGGCCTTAGAAGCTGTGGCTCCTCTAACAGAATGTGCACCGTAAATGTTAATAGGGACACCAGCCAAATCCATCAGCCACTTAAGCCAATGGGCTAAAGTGGGAGATGATACAGGTTTGTGGGGTTTTTGATAGGAAATCAATAACTGAGAAGAAGATGCTGTCCTGAGATCTGCAGTTCGTGAAACGTACGCTTTCAAGCAATTAGCCACACACAACTTAGGTTGGGAGGGAAAGAAGGGGTAAATCACAGAAGACAAATTGGTCTTAGTACGTCTGGCCACATTAAAAGACACACCGAAGGCAGAGAACTGAAAGGAAGAAACATCCAGAGCTTTGACATCAGAAACTCGTTTGATAGAGACCAAACAGAGGAGCATAGTGATTTTAGCAGACAGATATTTTAACGAGAGGTCCAAATTATCGGGCCAAGAAAGGAGAAGACGGAGGACGGAGTTCACATCCCACATAGAATTATATTTGGGGGTTGGAGGTTTGGAAAAGCGTATTCCTTTTAGTAGGCGGCAAATTAAGGGATGCTCTCCCACTGGTCTACCATCCACCCTGACATGTTCTGAAGATATTGCTGATCTATAGGTATTAACGGTACGGTATGCTTTGCCCTGAGAGGCTAAGGAAGCTAGAAAATTTACAATTAAGGTAACGCTAGCTGAAACGGGATCGGAATCCCTGTCCATACACCATACTGACTAAGCCGCTCTGTAGACCTTTGAGGTACCCGGTGCCCAAGATTGTTGGATGAATTGGACAGCCTGTTGCGAAATTCCTGGGGTTCTCCAGGAAGCCCCGAAACTCTCCAAGCTATGAGGAATAGAGAACCTTGTAATATGAGGTTGTGAGGATGTCCCTGGGGATTCAAAAGAAGGTCTGGGAAGGGGGAGATCAGGACTGGAAGATCTGACGAGAGCTCTAATAGGGTCAGAAACCAGGGTTGAGACTGCCAGAATGGGGTGATTGGAACTAGGGAGGAGCCCTGACGGCGTACATGTGCTATGACTCGGGCAATAAAGAGAAAGGGAGGGAAGGCGTACAGAAGGGAAGGAGGCCACGGCTGGAGAAAAGCATCGGAAGCCAAGGCTAAGGGATCTGGCCTCCAGCTGAAGAATTTGGGAAGATGGGAGTTGAGTTTTGAGGCAAAGAGGTCTATGGACATTATACCGAAGATAGAAGAAAGACGCTTGAATATAGAAGGGTGAAGACGCCAATCGCTCGAGTCGTGGGAGTGTCTTGAGAACCAATCGGCCACCACAGTGAGATTGCCTGGTAGGTATTCCGCTCTGACCGAAATATTTTTGTGAAGACAAAACTCCCAAAGACTCTTGGCCAGAAGGGCTAAAGGTTTGGATCGTGTCCCGCCCAGGCGGTTTATATAAGATACTGCAGATAGATTGTCCATTCGGAGAAGAATGGAACATTTTACTCTGTCTTTGGTAAAGGACTGGATGGCAAAGGAACCTGCAAGCATCTCTAAACAGTTTATGTGCATTGACGACTCCTGAACGGACCATGGCCCGCCAGTCGAGTGTGGACCACATCTTGTGCCCCATCCTGTCAGACTTGCATCTGATTCTAAGACAAGATCTGGGGAGGCAGAGAAAATCGTTCTCCCATTCCAGACGTCTAAATGACTCATCCACCATGTGAGTTCTTCCCTGGAGTCCGCGTCGAGAACAACCTGATCCGAATATGACAGTCCCTGTTGAAGATGGCGGATCTTGAGCCTCTGAAGGGCTCTGTAGTGAAGAGGGCCCGGAAATATGGCCTGGATGGAAGAAGAAAGGAGGCCTACTAGATGAGCCAGTGCCCTGAGGGAAGTATAAGGGAGAGACAAGGCATGACGAATTTCTTTCTTTAGCAAAGAAACTTTGTCCTGAGGAAGCTGGAGAATCGACTCAGCGGTGTTGACGAGGAATCCAAGGAACTCGATAGTTTGGGAAGGAACAAGAGATGACTTTTGGAAGTTTATAAGGAACCCCAACTGAGAAAGGAGGTCCTGGCAAATTTTTAGATGGGATGTTAGGGAAGACCTGTCTTGGGCCATAAGTAGGAAATCGTCGAGATAGACGATAAGGCGTATTCCTTGAGCCCTGAGAAAGGCCACCACTGGTTTGAGTATCTTGGTGAAGCACCAAGGGGCAGAAGAAAGGCTGAAGGGAAGAGTTTTGAAACAAAAGAAAGAATTTTCCCACCGGAACCGGAGGAATTTTCTGAATGAAGGATGCACCGGTACTGAAAGGTAGGCGTCCTGGAGATCTATGCGAACTAGCCAGTCGTTGTAAAGAAGGATATCCCTGAGATGGAGAATAGTCTCCATCTTGAAGTGGTGATACACTACGAAGTTGTTGAACTCCTTTAAGTTTATGACCGGTCGATGTTTTTTGTTTTGCTTTTGAACCAGAAAGATATTGCTGAGAAAACCCGAAGGGTCGAACACCACTTCTTCTATAGCTTGCTTTGACAGTAAACCTTGTATCTTGTCTTGAATGAGACGAGATTGATCGTGAGAAAAATGAAGGGGGCGAGGAAGGAAAGGTTGAAAAGGGGTCTGATAAAGTTCTATGCAATAGCCTTGGACGGTCTGGATTATCCAAGGGTCGGAAGTTATTGATAGCCAAATGTTTAAACACAAAGCTAGTCTGCCTCCTACTGGAGGAAGGCCAGAACTGAAAGTTCTTACCTGCAAGTTGTTCTCCTTTGGCTCTGTATCCCCTGTTGCGGCCACCGCGGAATCTGCGAGGGTAGAATTGGGGTTTGTATCCTTGATACACTTCAAGCTGGTTGGACTGGGTGTAGGAGCCTCTGTTGAGGGATTGACCCCTTGATGAGAAGCGGCCGGCAAAACGGCTCCTTCCTTTGCCGGCCCTTCCAAAAACCCGATTGGAAAAAATTCTCTTCATTGAATAATGGGCTTTGTCCAGGGAATTAAAAGTAGAGACGTATTTGCCCATCTCCTTTATGAAAGAGTCCCCAAAGAGTAGACCATCAGCATTAAGGCCTTCCTCCTTAGAAGCCAGAGTGCTGAGTTTTGGATCAATCCTGAGGAGGAGGCTTTTGCGACGTTTCTGGGAAATGTAGGAGTTGGCGTTGCCCAACATACAGATAGCCCGTTGAGCCCAGTTGGAGAGGGTATCAGGATCCACTTGCGAGCCTTCCATCTTGGCTTCTTCAGCCAGATCGAAAATCCTGGTGAGGGGACCCACCAAGTCTAGGAGTCTATCTTGACAATTTGACCAGGCCCGGTCAACTCCTTTCTTGGGATCTTTCCCAAATTTTGTGAAGAAAAGGAGCATATTGGGATCAATGGCAGGGGTATCTGTGACTTTACAGGGTAGGGAGGGCCTGGGACATTCAGATTTCAATTTATTTCTGGATGATTTATCCAGGTGATGTCGGAGATAAAATGATACGTAATCCGAAACATGATCTGAAGGGAACCATTCCGAAGAATTGGGATGATGTATAGAAGTAGGGTCAAACAAAGGTTCACCAACCAGGTCGTCGGGCACTAAGTGAGGGGAGTACTCATGAGGAGAAATTTTACGCCTTTTCTCCGGAGGCCCATCAAAATAATCATCATCAAGATTGTCTTGTAAGACATCATCATCCCCATCACTATCCGTGTCCCGCAAATGAAGGATATTAAGGGGGGAGGAGGGGAGACCCGAAGATTTCGCCTCTCGGGTTGGAGGCCCAAATTTATGAGAAACGCCTTTTGAACTGTCCCTGGAGTAGGACACATGTTTCTTACCTCTCAAAAGAGGGTTCGCTTTGGGTGCGTGAAGCAGTTTCGAGATAGAGGCTTCCAAATTTTTTGAAACGTCCAACATAGACACTGATACAGCGTGTTGGACCGAATCTTTGATAAAGGATTTCAAATTGTCCTTTATGGACTGGGTTTGGTCGTCCTCTGACATAATGGGAAAAAGAAGAAGGTCTAAATTTAATAAAAGGGAAAGGAACAGGAAAAAATCCCGTTTAAACCAAGGGAAAAACAATTAGGAAAGAGTTAACTGACCTGGGAGGCTGGCCGGGGTTGAGGGAATGTGCCACTAACCTTAATGGAAATAACGCGCTTGTAAAACAGCAAGCGTATTGAGCCACAGAAGGAATTTGAGTTGCGAGTCAAAGAATTAAGCCGGGCAGTCAAGCGTGTAAAGCTTAACACGCTGAGGAGTTGTTTGACAGATGCTCGTAAAAATAACTCGAGTGTGAAGGGCTGAACGCAGATGAGCACACGCTGGGCTGCGGCGTGTGGAAAGGAATATGAGGAATGCCGTTAGTTGAGGCGCGGCTGTTAGAACGTTGAGAGAACGTTCTGACAGACGGCCTACCAGCGCGGAAAGCGCAACGGAGCGCGCGAGCGCTAGAAATGAAAATTAAATTACGGAGGACATTCTATGCAAGACAAGGAAAAACCCCCACAAGAACAGTGACAGAATAAAAGATATAAACACATGACACATCATATAATTACATTATAAAGTCATAGACATATAAAAAAAAAACAGAATGCGAGCAGTGTACTTATCTTGACTGCGAGCAGCAAGAAAAGAGGGCTTGTTGCTCTCAGTCAAGATAGTTATTTTCGGGATCTTCGTGTGATGGGTGGATCCCATTGTGACGCAGTTTTGTAGTTTTTTCCCAGGGATTCTGGGATTTGTAGTTTCTTGGCTGCTGTTTAAAATAAAGCATGAAAAGAATAGCATAATATGAGCCTCCTGTCTTGTAATAAAATTATGTTGGAGCCAGGATAAGGGGGTGATCATGTGTTTTTTCATTTGATCAGAAAACTGATGGAGTAACAGGTTATAATTCCGAGATTATTCTTTTTTGCATTATTCACTGGGTTCTGTTGCACATGTGTGCATGGTTTATTACACTCCTCACTTGGTAGGTTTCATGTTCTATACAATTTTGGGCATGAGAATTTTGATTGTACAACAACCCAAGATAATATATGGCATGTTACTATGCTAGAGGTATCAATGATCATGACAACAATAAGCTAACAAATTGTTCACACTCTTTTAATAATTGTAACATGAGAGGTTTCACAATAACTGTTCTCCATACCCAAGGGATTTTGGTGAAGGGAATGCATTTATTGTAGCTGTAATTTATTTTATTTACAATAAGGTTCTTTTGTTTGATGAAATTACTGCCCTAAGGAAGTCATTTGGGTTATTCTTTAAGACGAAACATGTGTTTGCTATGATACAATTGGAATCTATCATCTGCATAAACAGAAGAAATGAAACTGTGCTTGAATTGGATTAACTTCAAACTGATTCAACCATAAAGAAGGACTGAGCAGCCATTTCTATTTGTAAACAGATTCTCATTGTGATATTGTGATTTGGACTCTGAGGTCCATTCTTCCATGATTAAGATATCTTTATGTACTGAAAACCTACAATGAGTATATGATTTGAAAACTCTTTACTTGAGCGTGTGCCTCTAATGTTATTGATCTATTGTCTGACAAGCTTTGGATTTTCAGGTTTAGGGATAAGGGTGTTTCCCTAAGGAGAGCACCGCTTAGTCGATGTTTGTACAATTATACGCTTGCCAATTGTGTCTTTGAGCACCGGTTTCTCCACTGTCAAACACCCCCCCACTTTTTTTTTTCAGTGCGTGTGGCCACTTAGGTGTGAGTCTATTGCAGCTAGTTCCTGTAGGGGTATGTCTCATGCAGTAGAAGTTGTAGGTGCTTTGTTGACTTGCCCTTCCCCATTGTGAAGATGTGCCTGACATTTGGGTTTAGTATTGTTTGTCCCTGGGACCCATGTAGGGCCATTTCCTGTGCACATGTTGTTTGAGAGGCCTGTTTGAGGTGATGTATGTCCCAGTGCAGTCCCCTTCCCTGGGTGTTCCGGATGCCCTACCCCCATTTGTGCAGGTATAGTTGTCATGTTTTCCTTGTCTATATGTGTCTCTGTGTTTAGTGCATGCAATTGTACTTCCATTGTGCTGTGATGTGTGTGTCCATTGCAGGGTTGTTTCACAGTGGTATTGCCTGTGTTCCATGTGACTTAGATACATATGTGTGTTGGATGTGTGAACAGTCCTTGGCCAGGGGTGTGACAATGTTGTGTCGCATTCACTGTCCCTGAGCCTCAGCTGTGTGTCCTTGTGTATTTGTATAGTGTTGAGGTGCAGTGTGTTTGTGCTGCCCAAAGAGGATGTATAGTGACTGTGTGCGCATCCGTGTTGTTGTATGTTTGTGGGTGTGTGTGGTTTGAGATGTGTACCTGCTGCCTGTGATGTGCCCCCCAATGTGTAAGCAGGCACAACATGCTGTTTTTAAGGTTAATAATACACGTAGGTGTGTGTACTTACGGTTGTTGGCGTGTACAGCAGCATGAATTTTGTTGTCTTTGGATGAGCAGGAACAGCTGCATAATGTTTGCACTGGACTTGTAAGTCTGCCTGCAGGTGAGTGTCTCCCTTTATACTGTCAGGAATCCCCAAGATGCCTCCTGCGTTATCTGTCAGCATCCCCCTATTAGGGTTAAATCATATCTCTGTTCTTGGTAAACCTTCATGTTTCTAAGTAAACATAATGTGCTGTGTTACACAATTGGTTTTATCAATGCCTGTTTTACCAATGCTTGTTTGCTAATGTGAGCAGGTGTAGACATGTGCTTCTAATTGGGTGTGGTGTAGACATGTACTTCTAATTGGGTGTGGTGACTCATCCACATGTGGAAGCTCAACTGCTTTCCTGATTGGCTATAAATAGCAGAGTGAAGCATGCCTCCCTGCTTGGCTCTGTTTTGCTTCCTGGTCTCAGCATCGGATTTGGCAGTCCAGCCCCTGCTGTCATCCTTATATTCAAGACTTTTGAGGTAATTCTTTTCTTCATTCCTAGACAAGCTTACACTAGGCATTCCTCCAGCACTCCGGAAAAGGCTGCAGCCAAGTGACTAGTATTCTCCAGGGCGTTGGTTCGTTGAGCTCCGCGCTTTCCTAGAACAGCTGGTGTATTTCAGACCTCGTATTTTGGCAGCATTCTTATCTTGAAGAGGCAAATGCATTTTTGAACATTCTACATTATTATTGTAGTTACTTGCCTAAATGTGCTTCAGGAAATCCGCTTGAGCTCAAGTACAAAAAAAAAAGACAGTGACGTTTTAAAAGAGCATTTACATGACTTTTCTTTGTCTAATAGCATAACTCTTGGATTTAAATTGTGTCACTCATGCCTGTGTTTCAGGTTTGAGGAATTTGCTTTTGAAGGGTTTTTCACACACACAGTGAAACCAAACCAAACTGCGCCACCCTAACTGTTTAAATCCAGAGTGGACATTTGTGTTTCTTGGATTGTTTTTTTTTCTTTTACTTTAACCCTATGCATGCAGGAAAGTTATATGTGATATAATTAATGCCCTTGTTTGTCTTTCTTGTGCATGATAAGTGCAACCACAGTTGTAATTGTAGTGTGCAACAGCGAATCTCTGTGAAGCCAGCCATAGTGTTGCAGTACTTATTGTTATGGTACTCAGTTTGGGTTTTTGGTAATGCAGTGTTAGTAATTGTGCCAACAGTTATTATTATCCAAGAAAAGTGCTGGAGCATCCCGGTGTTCTTCTACCGCTCCCATGCCCATATCAGAAAGAGAGATTCAGTTTCAAGGAAGTTGAGTGCACTAACTCTACTATCACTCTGTCAACAACGACCTGCACCCCGAAGATACAGGGTGCCTGGCAGGACCGGCAAGATGTGGCAGTGTTTTGTCTCTTTCTCTTCCACTCCCCCTTTTCTTTTGGGACCCCTGCCGGGGTTTCTGTGTCTACCAGGAAGTGCCGAGAGGTGTTCCAGGAGGTCGGTGGCATACCATTGCCCCTGCAGACATCCTGCTTTTTAGGTGAGTGGCCCCATCTCAACATATACTGTTTGTTTCCACCTTCTGATACATGGTGGTTGGACTGCCATGGTCACAATTGCTGTGTGCAACTTTGCAAGGAGTCCAGCGGCAATGCAGGCTCCTCAGGCCTGTTTGTGCTTCCCTGTGCCCATGGCAGTCTGTCCAACCTGGCAGTGCCAGCGAACCGCTGGCAGTCTTCTGTTAATACGACCTCCATACTTGTAATACAGAGGCCCAACTGCCAGATTAACAGTGGTTGGACCGCCACCATAATAATCCACCGGCCACCAAACTTGTAATCAGGCCCTATATCTTCAGGCTGCAATGAGATAATGATGCAGGTTTGCATCAATAGGTAGCCCTCAATGTGGTCAAAAACATAAAAACATATAGGGGCATATTTAAGAGCCCCTAGCGCTATTCTAACGCCACTTTAGTGTCATTGTTTGATGCTAATGTGGCATTAGAAGGCCAATAATGCTGTGCCATATTGACAAAGTGGCCCAATGCCTGAATTGTGCCACTTTATAACCGTTTGTGCTACGTTATGCCTGTGCCAGGCATAATGTATGCAAAGGGGGCATTCCTCCACTAAGGGGGCTGAAAAAATGTCACAAGGAAATCTAAAAATTGTCTTGCATCGTTTCTCTCTGCACTTTTAATGCCTGCTCAGAGCAAGTGTTAAAATGGGGCATGCCGTTGAATACAATGGGCCCTATGTACCCTGCAGGAGTAGCGCCAAAATGTTGGCGCTACTCCTGCAGAGTACATTAATAGCATAAAAAAATGACACTATTGCCCTCTACCCTGCGCCATGTTGCAGTGTATTTTAAATACGGTGCACACGTGTTGGCGGTAGGGTGGAACGGAAGGGTGCAAGAAAAGTGGCGCTGCACTCTGTACAGCGCCACTTTTCTTAAATATGCTTCATTGTTTTATGGGGTGCGTGGGAGATCAAAAGGGTACATGTTCTTGAACAAAGTAATGACAATATTGTGAAAAAACATCTGGCACGGAGCTGCACAAACACCCTGGCAGTGGAAGCATTAAGAAGGACAGGGGGGTGCACTATAGTTAACATTTTATGCATGGGCTGATGAAGAAGGAATCATCCTGATGTTGCTTTGGTGGATGATTTTTTTTTTTTTACGTTAATGTTGTGATTTTTGTTATTTTGCCACAAACATTTGACATTTATGTTCTATTTGTAGTTTTCTTAAATTGTGTCTTAATTATTCTTTTTCCTTGCAGGAATGCCTGGATTATGAAGCAGTTAAAAAACAAATATTTTATTAGAGTGTGCATTTTTTAATATGGTTTTACAATTGTTTTCCTGTGGACTATTTCTTGCTACTGTATTCTTTGGATTCTAGCTATGATGAAATGGGCCATTTCATCAAAACTTTAATGGCTCTAGTCACAAAGTTTAGTGTATATGTGTAGATTTACCACACAACACTAATTATAGCTCACTACTCTATTATGCACTGTGTTATGACAAATAAAGTAAATTGAGAAGTTATAAGTGTTGTTATGAATGCTATGATTGCACATGCTATGGTGATGTAGTATGCATGGGTATAAACAGTGCATGGAAAAGGCATGAGTTATAGTTAATATAGTGTGGCGACTGAGATGACAAGACTGTGTTCAGAAGTGCACGCCTTACAGTAATTTGAAAGTGGTGTGTCAATTTTAAATTAAAGTTATAATTATAACTACAATTTTTTATATTTGTGTATGCTAATTTGGGTTTTTATAGAAGAAACACATCGTTAATTCTAACTATAAATTATCCTTAACCATTGTTTTTTCATTGTATGTCAATGTTTTTTATTTGTTAAATTTTTTTTTTTCGAAATGCAGTGAGCAGTGTCTTTGATTAGAGTACTGTAAAGGGGAGTGCAGTACAGTACAGTGAAGGAGAGTGTCATGCAGTCTAGTGTGGTAGAGTGGAGTATTGTTGAGTAGAATAGAGTGGAGTTGAGTAGAGTGGAGTGACGTATTGTACAGTGGAGTAAAGAGTTATACAGTGGATTGGTATGGTGTGGTGCGGTATGTCGTATAATGGGAGTGAAGTATCGTAGAGTGGAGCAGTGTGTTGTACAGTGTAGTGGTATGTTGAACAGTAAAGCTGAATGTTGTACAGTGGAGTGTTGTTGCCTGGAGTGTCATGAAATGGAGTGTGCTGGTGTGGAGTATCATTGAGTAGGGTGTAGTAGAGTGACAATGAGTGTAACAGAGTGTTGTAGAGTGTAGTGGCATAAAGGGAAGCTCAGTGGAATAGATAGTCATATAGTTCACTGTTGTCGAGTTTAAAATAGTGCAGTAGAGTGGATGAGAGTCTCATGTAGGATATTGTTGTACAGCGGAGTGTCATTATTTATGAGAACACATGACATGGTAGACTGGTGAGTTAGAGTTAGTGTTGTGTGGTTAGTGAGCTGAAAAGAGTGTGTAATGAGGTCTGCTACTTATAATAATTTGAAGGTAGTGAATAGATTGTAAATAAAAGTTGTGACAGTAACTTTAAAGTTTTTAAAGTGTGTGTAGCTTAAACTTAGATTGTACAGAGAAAATATGTTTTCTTAGCTATAACTAAGTGTTAACCTTTGGTTTTTCATTGAATTACAATTGTTTTGAATTTTTTTTAAATAAAAATGTGTTTCAAATCGTAAAGACCAGTGTCATAAGTGAAGAGTTATGTGGTGTGTCCTATAGTACAGTGGAGGAGATTGTTGTAAAACCTCTTGTCATAGACTGGAGTATTGTAGATTTGAATTGAGTAGAGTGTAGTAGTGTATTGTTCCATGTAGTAAAGTGTTATATAGTGTAGTGGCATGGTATCTCATATAGTGGAGTCAAGTTTCATAGACTGGAGCAGCAAGATGTACAGTGGAATGATGTGTCGACTCAGCAGTTGAGTAGGGTGTTGTATACTGTCACAGAGTGCAGTAGATTGTTTTAGAGTGGAGTAGGGTGAAGTAGAGTTAAGTATTGTCAAGTGGGGTGTCATAGAGTACAGTGTAAAAGAGTATTGTAGAGGGGAGTGTTGTGTCATATAGTGGAGTAGTGTCTCATAGAAAGAAGTTGAAGAGCATGCCATTGAGTGTCATACAGTGTAGTACAGTGTTGTAAAGTGGATGGGCATAGAATGGAGTAGGGTGTCATGATGTGGCATAGAGTGTGGTACAACATTGTGGATTGGAGTTGTATACAGTGAAGTAGAGTGTTGGACAGTGGAGCGGCATAGAGCGGAGTATAGTACAGAGGCATAGAAAGGGATAAAGGGCCTGATTCTAACTTTGGAGGACGGTGTTAAACCGTCCCAAAAGTGGCGGATATACCACCTACCGTATTACGAGTCCATTATATCCTATGGAACTCGTAATACGGTAGGTGGTATATCCGCCACTTTTGGGACGGTTTAACACCGTCCTCCAAAGTTAGAATCAGGCCCAAAGTGTGGTAGAGTGGAGTATAGTGGAGTGGTGTATATTGGAGTACAATGGAGTGGGGTAGCATAGACTGGAGTAAAGTATAGAGTGGAGTGGCGTGTTGTAACCTATAGTGGCGTGGAGTGTTGTAAAGTGAAGTGGCATAGCATACAGTCAAATCAAGTTTCATAAATTGGTGTACCATGTTGTGAAGTAGAGTGTAGTGGGGTGTCGTACAGTATTGGAAAGTGATGCAGAGTTCAGTAGAGTAGAGTGGCATACAGTCTAGTTGATTTTTTGAAAGTGGAGGGGTGTACAGTACACAACAGTGTTGTAGGGTGCAGTAGAGTGAATTGGCAACAGTGTTATAAAGTACAATAGCATTGAGTGGCATAGATTGGTATGTCGTACAGTGGACTAGTGGAGCAGAGTGAGGTACTGTGTAAGAGTAGAGTGGAGTAAAGTGGGGTGAAGTGGCATACAAACAGTTGCATACAGTGTCATACAGTGGACTAGAGTATCGGAGAGTAAAGTGTTATATAGTGGAATACAGTTTAGTAAAGTGTTGTACAGTGGAGTGAAGAGATATAGAGAGAAGTAAAGTGTCAGAGAGTCGTATACAGTATAGTAGAGTGTTATAGAGTGGAGTTGCATAGATTACTCTTGTGTGAAAACTGGGTCTGCATAGAGTGGATTGTTGTATAGTAGCTTAGAGTGAGGTAAAGTCTTGTATAGTGGAGTAGAGTCAAGTGGAGCTGTGTAACCTATGAAGTAAATTACAATAGAGTGTATTGGTGTGTCATGGGTAGAGTGGCGTGGAGTGTACTAGTGTAGCGCAGGTAGTAAACTATTATAAATTAGAGTGGGGTGTCGTACAGTAGAGTTGAGTGCTGTGTTGTATAGAAAAGTGTCAAAGTGGAATAGAGTGTTGAATGTTTAGAGTGTACTGGCATAGAGTGGAGTATAGAGTTGGACAGTGGAGTGTACGGGGATAGAGTGGAGTAGAATGTTGTAGAGTGCCATGAAGCATGGTAGACTTTTATAGAGTGGAGTTATATTGAGTGGAAGAGTGTGATATACAATGGAGCGGCATAGAGTGGAGTGGCACATACTGTATTGGCGTATAGTAGATTGCTGTAAAATGGAACAGCATACAGTGAAATAGCATACAGTGGAGTATAGAAGACTGGAGTGGCATAGAGTGGAATAGCGTAGACTATAGTGGTGTACATTGGAGTGGGGTAAAGTGGAGTATGGTATAGTGGATCAACGTAGAATTGGGTGGCATACATTGAAGTGGTGTAGCAAAGAGTCAAGGAAATTGTCATAAACTGGAGTGGTGTCTTATATAGTAGAATGGAGTGCTGTGTTGCACAGTGTTGGACGCTGTTGTAGAGTAGAGTGTTGTGCAATAGAGTGTAGGGGCATAGAGTTGAGTGCAAATTTGGACAATGAAGTATATGGGGATAGACTAGAGTAGAGTCTAGTAGAATGGTATAGAGTACATCATAGTTTTGTAGAGTGACATTATATAGATTGGAGAGTACACTGGATTGGAGTAGAGTAGTGTAGCATACAGTGGAGTGGCATAAAGTGGAATAGTGCAGAGTGGAGTAGTGTAGACTGGAGTGTCATGCAGTAGAGTGGTGTACAGTCGAGTGGCATTGAGTGTAATTGCAGATCATATAGTAGTGTACAGTGGAGGGATACAAAGTGTATTAGTGTGTAGTGTAGTAGCATACAGTGAAGTGGTTTAGACTGGAGTGGTGTATTGTGGGGTGGGGTCGACTGTAGTAGCATATTGTAGAGTGGTATACAGTGGAGGGGGTGAAGTGGAATACCATATAGTAGAGGCACAAAAATTGAAGTTGTGTACAGTGTAATAACGTAGAATGGAGTGGTGTACAGTGGAATAGTGTAGAGTGAAGTGGCATCGAGTAGTATAGCATAAACTGGAATCACATATAGTAGAATAGTTATGAGTGGGGGGTGTAGACTGGAGTGGTGTACACTGGAATGGGGTAGAGTGTAATAGTATCCAGTGGAATGACATACAGTGGAGTGATGTCCAATGTAATACCGTTGAATGGCGGTGGGTAGAGTGGAGTGGCATACACTTGAGTGACATAGAGTGGAGTAGCATAGGGTGGAGTGGCACACAGTGAAATAGCATAGAGTGGAGTGGCGTACAGTCGAATGGCTTAGAGTGGAATAACATATACTGGAGTAGCAGACAGCGGAGTGACATACAGTGAAGTGGTATACATTGAAGAGGCATAGAGTGGAGTTGCATAGAGGGTAATAACATTGAGTGGAGTTGTGTACAGTGTAATAGCGTAGTGTGAAGAGGCATAGACCAGAGTGTTGTACAGTGGAGTAGGGTAGAGTGTAATAGTGTATCATGGAGTAGCGTGCAGCAAGTATTGTATAATGGAGTTGTGTAGACTGTAGTTGCACACAGTGGCATGAGGTGGAGTGTAATAGTATATAGTGGAGAGTCATACATTAGAAAGGTATCTAATCGAATAGAATAGGAAAAGGTGGCATAGAGCAGAGTGCTATACACTGGAGTGAAATAAAGTGGATAAGTATACAGCGGAGTGGCATTCACTGGAATAGCCTACAGTGGAATTGCTGTAGAGCAGAGTGGCATAGAGTGGAATAGAGTGGAGGGGCCTACAGTAGCATGGCATAGGGTGGATATGTGTGTAGTAGAGAAGCATCTAGTGGAGTGGCGTACAGTTGAGTGACATACTGAAGTGGCATTGCATACAGTGGAATAGAGTGGAGTGAAATGGTGTAGAGTGGAATGGGGAGAGAGTAATAGCATACAGTGGAGTGACGTGCAGTGGAGTGGCATTCAATGTAGTAGTGTAGTGTAGAATGGAGTGGTGTATTGTGGAGTGGCATACACTTGAGTGGCATAGAGTGGAGTAGTGTGTACAGTGGAGTGGCACACAGTGAAATAGCATAGAGTGGAGTGGCATACAGTGGAATGGTGTAGAGTGGAATAGCATATACTAGATTAGCGTATAGCAGAGTGGCATATAGTGGAGTGGCGTACACTGAAGAGGCATAGAGTGGAGTTGCATACAGTGTAATAGCATAGAATGGACTGATGTAGAGTGATATTTTGTACAGTGCAATTGCATAGAGTGGAGTGGTGTAGAGCAGAGTGTTGTACTGTGGAGTGGGGTAGAGTGTAGTACAGTGCAATTGCTTAGAGTGGAGTGGTGTAGAGCAGAGTGTTGTACTGTGGAGTGTGGTAGAGTGTAGTACTGAGTAGCATACAGTGAAATAGCATACCGTGGAGTGGCGTACATTGGAGAGGGGTTCTATCGAATAGTGTGAATGAGGTGGCATACACTGAAGTGGCTTAGAGTGGAGTAGAATTCAGTGGAGTTGCATACAGTGGAATAGGATAAAGTGAACTGTTGTACAGTGGAGGAACATATAATGGAATAGAGTTGAATGGAGTGTTGTACAGTAGAATGGCATTGAGTGGAATAATGTATAGTGGAGTAGCATCCAGTGGAGAAGCAAAGAGTGGAGTGACATAGACTGGAGTGGAGTACAGTGGTGTTGCTTACAGTGTAAAAGTATAGAGTGGAGTGGTGCAGAGTGGAGTCTTGTACAGTAGAGAGGCATAGAGTGGAGTGGCACAGAGTGGAATATTGTATAGTTAAGTGGGTACAGCAGAGTGGCATATGAGTGTATATGAAATTAGCAGTAATGTAGGTTATGTTGTACAAAGTAATGTAAAACAGAGAATTGTGCTGCCTTGCTTTTCTCCAGATTTACAGATCAACACAGGGCCACGCATGGTAGCCTTGTGTTCCTTTGTAAATCTGACTTTAGTATTGCATTGCCCATTCAACACCATGAGTGACGCAAGGGTACCACAGTCAAATAATACAGCTAGGCTTCAGTTATATTTTGGGCCACATTAAACCACAATAACTTTGCAGCATTCCATGCTACATGGCGATGACAAGCCTGGGTAATGGCTGTTTTTTGAGAATGAAAAGGCAGCCATATACTACACTTCGGCTGTGTTCAGGGTTACGGCCTTAGATATAGGTGGGTAATAGGTCCCTACTATTACCACTTTATTAAAGTGGTAATAGGTAGTGGAATTAATTTATGTTTTTCATATATTTTTAAATGTTACTCAAACTCACCATGAATAGATCCATTAATTAAAACATTTAAAAGGCAGTTAAAGAGCATCAATAAAACAACCATAACAACATCAAAATTGTTTTGACATGAAAACATTTCTACACTAATTACATGCAGACACAGTGAGTTATAGTTATTTCAATGTTTCAGTGATGTTAATAAGTACTATATGAATATAAAGCTTACAATATGTGATGTAATAAAGAATTACAGTAGTGGATTCAGTTGCAAACTATAAATTTTATATTTTTAAGGTTTATGTAGTTTAAAAGTCCTGTTATACCCATGTAGTAATCCCTAAGAATAACTATCAAGTAACCTTTGTTGTTTTTTGCACATTTATTGGGTTTTTATAGTAAATATATTTTAAAAGTAGTCTTTATATTTAAAGTGTCACTGTTTATTGTTTTTAAAAATGTTGCCTCATTTTGGATTTGGGCTTCATTTGGGCTACAATGATGTAGCTCTCATGTAATATGAAGTGCCTGTAATATTAATCTGTTGGAAATATAGTAAGGTGAGTTTTAAACTTTTAGAAATAGTAGTAGTGACCAGGGTTTAGGTTATATAGGTGCATTATGTATGTTTAGTTTGTATGTTTTTTCAAAAGTTCACCAGTTTTGCGGTACTCACTCATGAGTACAGTGGTACTCCACAAGTGTAACATTGATTCTAATAGGCTGTAAGAAGATCTTGTCAGCCAAAAATAAGCATGTGATTCTTCTTGGTTGTCTTCTGGTTCAGGGCTACTGAAACCTGCCCCAGCGCTGCTGCATCTTGTGGTGGTCTTCTACTGGAGTTGGTGCAGAGACGGCAGAAAGACCTCAACCTGCTGCAGCTGCTCCAGATCCTTTGGAGGGGCAAGAGGAGAACTCTGTTGTCTGGCAGTTCCTCTCTCTTCCATCTCTGAAGAGGAAAGTAAATGCCCCCCTGGTAACTTGTTGCCTGTGCTGAAAATTGACTTCTCAGGGGTCTGAACAACAGTATTCCATTGGGACCACAAGACTGCACCAGCACCTCTGCGGCATACATGCCACCAGTTTGGCATGTGCCGAGATAAGGCATGACCTGGATTTACAGGAACTGGGCCAAGAAGCATCTGGTGCTTCTGCCAACACAACACCTCCTCCTGTTGCCTCAACATCCGGCCTTCAGAGGCAACCACCATCCCAACCTTCCACCTCTTTGCCACCCACCATTCTAGCAGCTGGCTCCCAGGTTCCTGTGAACCGTCTTCACCAAGAACGGAATATCTTTGATTCATATGTGGGTACAGAAATACACTATCTGTGCAGGCAGACAGTTATCATGCAGGGGAGAGTGATTTAAACATTCACAGTGAGCTGGTTCTTGCTCACTATTGTCCTCACCAGAGCCCATAGGGTTTTTGGGGATTTGTTTGCAGGACATGTGTTGACATCCTGACGGGTGCATTCCTGTTTCTGGGTTGTGTTGGTCATGTTGACCTACAATTCCTTCCCAAAAAAATCCCCAAAAATCAACCAAAAAAAAAGAAAAAAACTGTTCTTATTTGAACTATTTCCAGCATTATTTAAATACAGAGCTGTGTGCTATTGATAACTTTATACTTACAGGTACTGGCAGTAAGTGGATGCAGTCAACGAGAAGTAAGTGACCGGTAAATGTCAACTTTTTTTAAATGACTGTTTGCTGTTCCTAAATCAAGAGCAATTATGTACGTCATTTTGAAACTGGTCAAAGGCATACAGTATAGGCGATTTTGTGAGACTGCAGCCTCTTCTTTTATGGTTAAGGGTATGGACAAAGGAAGAGACCACATTAAATTGCGCAGTCTTGGCTGATTGCCTGGCCTTGGAAAAGGGCCTTAAAATTCCCTGGCTCTCATATATATCCAAGACCTGTAACTGGCCCTGGATGAGCTGTTTTTGAATTCCTCCACCGCTAGCTTCAGCTTCAGGACACAATTAACCCAGGCTTTTTTAGAGAGATGTGCAGATAAAAGACTGGCAAAAAATTCTTATTATTTTGGTGAACAATCCACAACATAGGTTTCTGCTAGTTAGATTACGTTTTAATACAGCCTATTTTTTAGTGGCCCATGCTACTCTCCCAGCCTGTCCGTGTGATGGATTGTCTGCACAAGGTACCATTCTTTTTTGTAAATTTTATTCTGCTTTTAGGTCAACATACATTTTGCCATTCTTGAAGCAGTCTAAGATAAGGCAGCGTAGGGCTGCCTTCAAGTTTGTTCAGAGGCTATCTACAGCGAGGTTATGTCATTCAGTGGCAATCTTTATGCACCGGGCTATATGTCAGCACGCTGTGTTAGGATTGGTATAGAATTGATCTCGATAGCACTTGGTATTGGATGTTTAAGGAGTTGTTTTTACATGTATTATACATTGTTTTAAGTGGTATAAGCCAATTTAGGTAACTTTTAATGAGGCATACTTATAGAAGTGCAGTGGTATTGAATGATCTGTTTTGGGTCTTTATATTTTATTATTTCTATGATGTTTTTGATAATTATGTGTACTTTTATGATTTTGTAACTAAAATCAAATAAAGGATTGAATGATTGGTAAATCGCCATTAAAAGTCAATTACATAAAAAAATTATGTTTAAAAGTAGGAATACTTTATAGTACATTTCAAAGTACTCTGTTGTAAACTGTGTAGAAAGAATATTTGTAATCATCTCCTTTCTGAAGCATATTCTGAGCGGAAACTCATGTTTTACTTTACAAGCATTTAATATTACTATAACGTGTCTCCTATTTACATCATCCACTTTGTCCTTTTGAATGTTGTGACTACGGTTTATGTTATACCTTTGGAGTACTTTTTCATTTATTTTGCTGAAGGTCATGTTTTCAAGGCATCATGGTAACTTTGGGTGTCACGAAAACTAATGATCAAAATAAAAAGTAGTATTACAAATAAATACAATGGAGTATAAAGATCTGAGGTAGATGCAACACTAGTTTAATAATAGTTTATTGATAAATACAATGCCAGTTTCCTGTAATTTACCTTAGATGGAAACAATGGAACACTTCTAAACAAATGAGTATATCTGTAATGTTTTGTTCAAGCCCAGCTGTATTAGAGCAAAACTGCACACAACTAAATTGGCTTATGTTTATAGGCTACAGGTAAGTATTATGAAATAGGTATTAGTGTTTCATCCAAATGTTGTTTGGAACAACGCATATAATTGGATACTCATGTCATGTCAATACAATTAGTTTATGTTCTAGGGTCATTTTGAAGAAATTACCCACTATATCCCTTTTTCAGAATGAATGGGCTTCAGTTGTACTGTTTTGACTATATTACCAGCCCAATGTCATATTGAACCAAACAGCATGCTTGTTTTAGAAGTATAATATGTTCCAAATAAGGTCATTGGGTCGTATATTTATAATACTGTACTCTGTTGGTTAATATGGTTATATGACCTTCAATTGTACTGTAATAGCTGAATGCATGCAGTAGTATGTTAAAAAGTAACAGTCTAGTCTTTTTATGAATGAATGGCTTCGCTTGTACTGTTTTGGCTACGTTGCCAGCCCAATGCCATATTGAAGCAATGTTGCCGTGACCTATGACTTTGGTCTCTTGCTGCTTTGAGGGCAAGAAGGAGGTCCTTCTCATTACCAGGCCCTTATTGGGAGTGCTGGAGTGCAGAGACACCTCCCACTGCACAGGATCACAACGCTGTTTCTTTTACCGGGGACTAGGTGTCCCATGGGGCTTTGAGGGCAAGGAGGAGGCCCTTAGTATTGCCAGCACCTGCACCTTATTGGGAGTACTATATTGTGCAGAGATACCACCTGCTGTGATTGGTGACTATGTGTCCCATTCAGCTCTGAGGGAAAGTAGGAGGCCCTTAGCATTACCAGAACCTGCACCTTATTGGGAGTACTGTATAGTGCAGAGGTACCTCCGACTGCACGGGATCCCAAAGCTGTTACTGTGACTGGGAAAAACATGCCTCCTGCTGCTTTGAGGTCAAGGAGGAGGCCCTTAGGATTGCCAGCACCTGCACTTTATAGGGAGCACTATATTGTATTGTATTGTATTGTATTGTATTGTAATAGTATTTATATAGTGCTTACTACCCCTGGCGAGGCGTCGAAGCACTTTTTGGTGAGTAGCATGCTACTCTGGAACCCAACAAGAATTAGTGATGGGTTAGTATCGGGAAATATGAGTACAGTTTTAGTAATATTATGAGTTAATTTGAGCCGCGGGTATGAGAGTTAGATTGACTGGAGTAACGGAGGGGTGGAGGAGGAAAGAAATCCAGAAGTGTTAATTGGGAGTATATCCTTCATTTACTCAACCCAAAGGCTTGGGATGAGTAAAGGGGGATGGATGGAGGAGGGAAGAGTATGTGGAAGGGTTAGGGAGACCATAGTAGCAGGGTGAGATAAATGCAGGAGAATTTAGTAGGGTTGTGTGGGAGGTCACGGTAGTAGAGTGAGGTTTGGTGAGTTAGATGTGGAAGCAGAGAGAAAAACGTGACCAAGACCGGGAAGGTCGAAACACGTTGGTGTTAGTTTGTTTGGGATCCTGTTATGTAATAAAAGCAACCTGCTGTAATCCTGTGAGTGCTGCATTTTTTGATGTAATTGTCAAACTGGTGTGAAGATTATTGATGGGAATAGGTCCTTCCCATGCGGGCACCGACATGAGAAGAGTGCGCCTCTTTGGATCCGTTGGAGCTGAGAGATATATATATATATATATATATATATACATATATATATATACACATACACACATACAAACACACATGAATACACACACATATGCACATACAATACATAATTAGAACCATGGGTAAATATACTTAGTCAAACAGGTTTAAAGAGTGTGTGTGTATTTTATTGTTATGACATAGTAGCAATACATATTTTCTACATAACTATACATAACTAGAAATATACACATAATCAGAAAAAATAATTAGCAACATAGGCATATGCAGTCCATAGTTGTTTGAATATGGTGGTTATGAAGGAAAGAGCCAACTCTTGAGTAGTTTTCTGAAGGCAAGAAAGTTATCTGTGGCTCTTATAGTTGGGGGTAATGAATTCAATAGTTTGGCTGCTTGAACGGAGAAGGATCTACCACCTATAGTCTTTTTCTTGTATGGTGGCATTCTAAGGCGGGGTGCCAATCTTGAGCGGAGGTTTCTTTGTTGGATGTATTTGGTTATTTTGTTTCTGATAAAAAGCGGTCCTGTTCCATGTATAGCTTTGTGGGTGATACAAAGCAGCTTGAAACATCCCATTTTTCAAACAATGACAGATGTAGTGAGTGGAGGACACTGCCAATTACTAAATAGTGGTCGCAGAAGTCTCGTTAAAAAAATCCCAGCTTTGTGATCCCAGGCAAGCAACATCATTTTCCTTTGCCTCCTCCCTGCTTATATTTTAGGTGTTTCAAACCAGAGAAGCTGGATCTACTAGTGACCACTGCCATGTCTTTTCAGTAATCCTGACATTGTAGGGACCCAGATCTGTATCAAAGGTGAGATGATGCATGTTCCCACCTCATCAGAATACTAGGCATCAAATTTGTCCTGATATTAGTGCAAAGACACCTCCCACTGCATGGAATCACAATGTTGTTGCTGTTTCCAGAGACTACATGTCCCATGCTGCTTTGAGGGCCATGAGGAGGCCCTTAGCATTACCAGCTGCTGCATGTTATCGGTAGCGCAATATGGTGCAGAGACACCTCCTGCTGTGTGGAATCACTATTTGTCCCATGCTGCTTTGAGGGCAAAGAGGGAGCCCTTAGCATTACCTGTACCTTATCAGGAGTGCTATAAAGCACAGAGACACCTCCTGCTTTGCAAGATCACAAGCTGTTGCTGGGGACTCTGTCTCATGCTGCTTTGAGGGCAAGGAGGAAGCCTTCAGCATTACCAGCACCTGCACTTTATCAGGAGTGCTATATAGCACAGAGACACCTCCGGCTGCACAGAATCACAATGCTGTTGCCGTGACCGGGAACTTTGTGTCCCATGCTGTTTTGAGGGCAAGGAGGAGGCCCTTAGCATTACCTGCACTGCACCTTATCGGGAGCGCTATATAGCGCAAAGACACCGTCAGCTGTGTGGGATTACAACACTGTTACAGTGGTGACTGGGGACTACTTATTCCATGCTGCTTGAGGGCAAGGAGGAGACCGTTAGCATTACCAGCACCTGCACCTTAGCGGGAGTGCTATATAGCGCAGAGACACGTCCCACTGTGTGGGATCACAATGCTGTTGCTGTGTTCGCAGACCACATGTCCCATGTTGCTTTGAGGGCAAGGAGGAGTCCCTTAGCTTTACCGCACCTACACCTTATCAGTAGCGCTATATAGCGCAGAGACACCTCCCTTTGTGCAAGACACGCCTGGGCAAAGCCCATCCTGCACCCATCAGTGCCAGAAAAAGGCAGGTGTGGAGGCCACTCTCTGTGACTTCCCACCACCAATGCATGGACTTGTTTCTCCAGCCTGTGGTCCTGGATTTTGAGATTACAGCCTACTAAACCACTAGGTGCAGGAACTAACTGTTAACATCTTTGTCAGCTACTGACTAAACTGTTTGGAAGCCCTGCCTCCCTACTTTGACCTTCTGGATTGCCAGCACAAGGAATCAGCAGCTGGCAAAGAACACTCACCTGACTGGTGGGAATTTTGCAATTTTGCAAAGTGCAATGGTTAGGTGCTCCTCTTCTTTTTTGATAATTATTAATTAATTATGAATTAGTGCTGTTTAGTGCAGGAGTGCACCTACGGACTGACATTACCAAGTCCTTTACATTCAAAGACAAATGGATTTTAAATAGTATCTAAAATGTATTTGTAATACTGAATATGAAAACCTTTTTTTATGCAATATGTTTGTTCTCTTACATAGAAAACTGAAGCTTTTAGAGCTGCTTATTGGTTGATATATTTTGTGTGATAATTCTGGTTGGCTACTAGCATTACTAGCTTTACCTGGGGTGGAAGGCCTTGAAACTATTGGTGCTTCTCTTTCTCTGTGAAATATCACCTAGACATACTAACAATACAATAGGTTAGGTGCTGCAGTAGTTTTTGCTTTGCCTCGTCATCATGGTGAAACTTAAAACCAATTATAAATTATCTGACCTAGGGAAAGCAACAAAAAATAAAAACACCAAGACATTCAGCAGGGAATTGCACCCTAGGTGAAATAAATGTAGTGATTGAATAGGCTGAAGGAATGCTAGCCACGAAAGCTAAGGGAAATAAATGGGGAAGAGCAGATAGGGGACATTAAATCATTTTTCAATAAGCTGGTGAAAGTCAGTGTACTGACTACATTGACGTAGATACCAGTGTACTGCCACTTCAGGGGATCAGCCAACAAAGCCACCAATAACGCAGCCATTAGCTCTGGCTACTCTTGTCCCTACAATACCTATTGAATGTAATAACAGGTTCAATGCATTAGGGGCCATGGAAGAACTCATTCCTGATAACCCCCAGACTTTAGCAATTTTTATTGGTATTTCTGCAGCAGACAGGTACCGCTCAAATCTGCAGCTAGTCTTGTTACAAAAAGAGATAATTAGCCTAAGTGTTTGTATTGATAGAATGTCCAAAGCCACCATTGACAAAATGGACAACTTGTTGACTTAGGTAATAAATTTGAATTCCAATTTACACCAAACATAGGGGAAGGACGATTTTGTACATTCTAACCAAGCAAACTATTTGGGAAGCATTCCAGTGAATGGCCTTATATTACGCCCAGCAATTCAGCCCCAAAACACAAATGCATGTGTTACTGCTAGAGTTTTACTATATCATTCCCGCACCTTGGACGCAATCTTAATCCATCTTTGGGGCATGACTGGAGGCCTACACAACTACATAAGGACAAAGGAATATCTGGCCTACAAAATATGATGAAGGCTGTCCCAATACCGAATCCTGGTCGGCGCATTAGGAAAATAGTGACAGTGACGCAGAGGAATTGCTGCTCTAGTGCAGAGAGAGACGTTGAGACGTACGTACATCACAGGAGGCAGAGCGGAGTACGCTTGGTGCTCGCACGCTGCTAGAAATGCTGCTGGAGACACCGGAGCGTGGCTGGAGATGAGATAAGCTCCTAAGGACTCAAGGATTTACTCACCTGCACCGAGTGTTATATTCCCTTCTCCGAGCTTCCCCAGATTTGAAGGAAGGGTTTGGAGCCTGTCGAGGTCTGGGAAAGTAAGGAAGGAGCACGCAAATGCTCGAAAGCGCAAGAAATGCTGCTGTGGCATCGATGTGGGTAATACGACTTCGCTTTCACAATTAGCTTCTGAAAAGTGGTCTCATTCCCCTTCACCCATTGCAATTACTGCAGCCCGTCTTTCACCAGCTGCTGATTTGTCCAGTTCAGCAATTTTGAAATCTCAACCCTCTGTTGTCTATACGCCACATCCATGCCCTTCGAAGCTCCGTGAGTCCTCTCTTCTGACTTACTTTAAGAAAAAAACTAAGTTGGAACCTTTGGCTAATAGTGGGGAGATTAAGCCGGAGTCCAGCGTGAGTGTTTCCATGGAGCCTGCAGTCACCAATCCTTTATCCATTGCTTGTGGTTATTCTATAACAGCGGCACAAGTCCACTGCCAGTTTCTCCCGTCTTCCCTCAATTAGTATCTCAGAGCGAAATAAGTCATTCACCACCTCACGAGGACCAGCCGTCTGCACTTCTGTCAAAACATGAATGTTCACCAATCATCATTTCTAGTGACCACTCTTTAAACGAAGAGGAGTGGGGGCCCTCTTCAGCAGCCTCTCCAGCAAACCTCCATCGGTTGGCAGAGCAAGATGGGCCGACTGCATCTTGCCGCAACTCCCCACAGGTTCACAGCATCCCTCTGCCACCCAGCCCTCCGTCAGCCCAATGGACACGGATTTCAACTGGCAGCATTCATCCAATGTTATCAATAAGGCCTTTTAGCAGGTCTGTTCCCAGCCGTCAAACTGAGTTCATTGAAGGCGAGCTCAATGATCACTCTCTTCTTGACCTCTCTTGTCTTCAATATGATTCTCTGAGCGGTGCTGATGGGGATTTCAACCCTGTGCCTTCTCCTACGATCATGGCAACTGGTTCGGCCTGGCCTCACTTCTGCAAACCCTTCAATCTACTGTGCTGGTTTTGAACTATCACTCTTCCAAACTGGTCGTCCAAGTTGATTTGCTGAGCACATTGGCTTCTTATGTAGCCGGCATTGATCAAAAAATTGAAAACTTCAACCAGTGAACCACTAGAGCGCAGTCAAGCTCCAATTTTGTGCAATCAACATGTTGTTGTTCTCCAATCATTGAAAGCCTTTCTTTGTTACCCACTTTTTAAAGTTCGGTGGTATGTGAAATCAAAAGACTATTTTCAGCTTCTGTGTCTCTGGTGCCCCCGCCGAGTCTAAGCTCCCTCTCTGATTTGGCCGTGGGCCAACTCAATCAAAAACATTAGACGATTACTTTCTTCCAGCTAAAAGTGTAACCTCCATCAATCCTCCTCGGCCAGTTGCTACTGGAGTCCTGGAGCATGCTATTGCGGCCAATTGTGCTCTCACGACTTCTTCCTTTCCCGAACTTGAGTCCACAGTGACGTCCTCTTCCTTTTTTCCTTGTACTCCTGCACAACCTGTTTTGGTTCAATCAATGCCCCAAGAGCTGATCCCGGGGGTCATCCGTTGTTGAGCAAGAGGGAAAAAAAGACTCCTTAAACAACAGAACATTAAGCGGAGTCAACCTCTGCAAGGCCCTTTAACAAACATTCAACTGCTGCTTCATCCTGAGGGGCAGCAGCTCTCGCAGTTGCAGAGTGTCGCTAGTGTGACATCACCATCCAATTCCCTGCTGACCCCACCTGTTGGCTCTCCCCTCCAGACTAAGCCTGTAAAGGACTCTTCGGCTGGCATTACTCTGCAGGAAACTGATCTCCCGCTCAAGGATTGTTTGATCTTGGCCGAGAAAGGCAACCGAGGCAGTGTGTCGGTTTCGGTAGCCCCGCACTGGGGCAGTGGAATGCCTACTTGCCCTGCTGCCACACTAATTGTATCTAAAGCTGTTCATGGGATCATGGATGGTGATGTCTTGGCCCCTGGTTCTTCCAATGTCCTCAGATTGCCCTCTGTGATTTTGCCACCTAGCCTCCGGCCCGTTTCTGCTGACACTCTGGCTTTGGGGGGCTCTGTGGATCAACCCAGTGTAGAGGAACAGCCACAACCTCTATTCCCTTTGTGTCCCTCTACGATTCTATTGGATCGTTCAACTCTTAAACTTGTGTTTACCCCAGAGTAGCGCTCTAGGGGTCCTCATGACATATTGAATAGGGGGAACATTTTGAGACTCTTTAATGCCATCCTGCACCTCAAATACATTGGCCCCAGTGACATTGCGTTTATTGCATTTTTGGACTCCAGGGGGCCCTACCCAAGGGGCTCCACCTTGGTCTCGTTAATGTCTGCTACATTAGCTCATTCTATTCTCTCTAAGAGAGATCTATTTCTCTCATGGGGCATTAAAATAACTCCCTATAAGGAGTCCGGTTACCCTGCATTTCTATCAGAATCCCAATGTTTAACGGCCCCTACAGTATTGAAGCCCTTTTCAATCTTGAAAAGTGCCCTAGGTGGCACCTTTACTTTTAATGGCACTTCTTGTGCTGTTTCTGGTTCTCAGGGGTCTGCTAATTGGGATTGATTGCCATCTACCCTTCTGCATGGACGCTCCTATTGACCCTTACGGGGGTAGTCCTGCTCAAACACTTGGTTAGTTGTCCCTATGTTCATGGAATATCAATGGGGTTACACATAAGTTTACTTCAGCTGACCTCTTAACATTTTTGAACAATTATGATGTAATCACCCTTCAGGGAACTTAGGCTGAGCACAACTGCCCATTGTCAGGGTATCTAGAAATATGGAAATCGGCCCATAGAATGAGTAAGAATGGCCGTGCTAAGGGAGTATTGGCCATCTATGTAACTGTTAAATTAAATGGGAGTATATTGCCACTGGTTTGGGATGATAACTGGATTCAGGGGATTGTCATAAGGAACAGGACCGTACAGCAGACCCTTATAGTAATTAATGTTTACATTGTTCACGGAACAAAGGAAAAAAGGGGCAGATTGTCTCGACTGAAGCAGATTGTGGGCAACTTAGTTGGGGAATACACATGTGCTAATTATCTTGTAACTGGTGATTTTAATACAAACCTGTTTCAGGACATAATGGAGGCTCTTGAGTGTCCCGTCTGTGGTAAACGCCAGTCAATTCCAGATCAATAAAGGCCCCAGGGTTGTCTGCATTGTCCATTGGGAGAGTATGTAGTAACGCACTTTAAAAGTATGGGCTTTAAAGTTCTGAATGGCCATTTACCTGATGATGCCCCCCCCCTCGGTGGACAACGTCCGATTGTCGATCTCGCTCCTATTTAGACTACACCATTTGTAATATTGAATTATTTCCTTTCATTGAACGGTTTTTGATTTCGTCCCAAAGTGAGAGCGATTATTGTCCACAAACTGCTACCAAAATTAGGTTTTCTGCACATAATGTTATGCGGGCAGTGGGTGGTGGTGTTTGTTTTGAGTCACTATAGCGCTTAAAATGGAATGCATCTATTGGCGGCATAGTATTGACTGAATGTATTAATTTCTTTGACACTGAGGGGTCGGGCTGTGGGACCCCAATTTAGTTATGGGTTAAACTTTCTTTGGTTTTGTGGTCAAAGTTCCACCATTCTGCGCGTAACTGCGCTCCATCCTGGTCTTTTGGGCTAAACTTTTAAGTGCAAGTAAAGATCCAAACCCTATGAAATTTTGGTCCCTTATCAACAAATTAAATAGCAACCAAAGGGGCACTCGCGTTGCTGGTATTTCAGAAGGAGCTTGGACGTCTTACCTTACTATCCACTTTTCTGCTAGTGACCAAACTACTAAACTGTGGCATCTCAGCAGTACTCTTGGGTGCTATAATAGAACTCCATACAAACACTTGGGACCGTATTAAGCTTGGTGATGGGTGCTCCCTCTCCAGGAAAATTCCCACCACTTGTGTCCTTTCGCCCCTTCTTTTTAATCTGTTTATTGCAGACATGTCAAAGTTTCTTGATGCCGTTAACTCCCATCCCCCCAAGATTGGTGGCCTTAGGCTTAGTCATCTGCTTTATGCTGATGATCTCACACTATTTACTTGCACTAAGATTGGCCTCCAATGTCTGCTTAACCAACTTGCATCGTATACCTCTACCAATCAATTGGAAGTCAATTTGTTTAAAACAAAAGTGGTCACCTTTGGAAGGAAAAAACATTCGGGCTTTAGTTGGCATTCTAAATCTGTAAACTTGTCTCTGACCAGTCTTATGAATATTTAGGGGTACATTTCGATTCCAAGGGCAGTTTTGTTAAACATATGAAGGAAATCGAACTTAAAGCTATGGCACTGCAAGTGGCCTTCTCCAAACTATCTAAAGTTTTAAAGGGGCCGACTCTTCTTCCTCTAATGGAAGTTATGAGAATAAAGATTATCCCCTCGCTTTCCTATGGCCGAGAAATGCTGTTGGGCAAGGGCTCTTGCCTACTCAATAGGCTGATCAAACAAATCTACAAGAGAGTTTTCCTTGTCTCGCGACTGGCTTCACCTGCGCAGGTAGGGTTGGAAATTGGGCTTCCAGATTTGTTGGCAGTCGTGCTGGTGCTTTTTTGAAGCTATAAATTGCGTCAGGTCACGGACGGTCACTTGGAGGCAGTTCTGTGGCAAGAAATTAGTGAATCAAAATTGAAGTGTACTTCTTCTCATTTATTGGTTGAATGTAAATGGCATTTAGATGCTAGTGACCTTTGGGGAAGTAACCCCTCCTAACCTCTGTTTAAACTAGACATTAAAAGACGCATTCAATTGTATTCCTATCATTCATATTGTGCCCCCCTTTGTTCAATGGAAGCATGCCTGGCCAGTAATAGAATCCTTCAAGCCATCTAGTTTCTTTTCTTGCCCCTATGGGTTTTGGTTGAAAAAGGCCTTCATGGCCTTAAGGATGGGAGATTGTTTTTTTTTTAAAACATCTGCCCCTATGGCAGCTATCTCCTGGGGACCGGATGGTATGTAGAGGCTGTAGCAACGCGGATAAAACCATTGATCATGTGGTTTGCCTGTGTCCAGCTTTATTAAAGGAGCGTAGATTCCTGATTTGGAACAAATGGAATGAACTGGGAATCTGCTCCTGTCAACAGGCTATTATTCAGTCTTTGGACCCAGGCAACCCAACATTAAGGGGGTTATTCTAACTTTGGAGGAGGTGTTAATCCGTCCCAAAAGTGACGGAAAAGTGACGGATTTATCACCAGCCGTATTACGAGTCCATTATATCCTATGGAACTCGTAATAAGGCTGGTGGTATATCCGTCACTTTACCGTCACTTTTGGGACGGATTAACACTCCTCCAAAGTTAGAATAACCCCCTAAATGTGTTATTGACTGAATTTATTAAAATTGCACAATCTAAATTCAATTGCACTGTGAGCAATGAACAGGTATAATCAGAATCCTTTCAGTTCTTACTATATTGCCTGTTACTGGTTAGGTTGAGGAGCTCTAATGGCATATGTTGATGTTTAGTGCAATTACTTCTTAATGCACCATGCACTTTAGGGCATGCCCATGCACTTTGTCTCTGTGTATTATGTGGGGTTCTTTGTTTGGTGGCTTTAGTTATGTGACCCCCAGTGTTTTATTTTTATATTGCAGGATGTTTTACATTTTTAGACTTTTTTAATGGTATGCGTGTCTAATCATGGTGTGCTTTTAGCATGAATTTAGTCTCTGAGGGTATTTATTTTCAACAGTTTTTTTTCTTTTTGCTTCTTCTTTTTTTGTATTGGATTTTATTATCTGTACAATAAATTATCAAATTCAAATTCAATACCAAATCTAAAAGGTTTAAGAGTAAGACCCCCAGGAGTTTCCATTAAGCAAAATGACATCTTCATGAATACTTTCCCCAAACTTTCACATGACAGTGGAGAATCACAAGATACAAAAATCAATAATGCCATTGAGTGGCTCAGAAAGGCCAGAGGCTGCAGATCAGTCATTAGAAAGGACATATTAAATGCCACTCGATTTAGCGATGAGCATTCAACATCCAATTATATTGGTCTGAGGCTAGTGAAGAACAAACTTGTCATCGTGATCATCATCATCCTTTATTTCGATTCATTTGAATCATAAAAGGTACAATTACAAAAAAGTGTAAAACATCAGAAGTTAAAATATAATAACATTCTTGCTACCACTTCTTATGGGATTAAAACCTAGATAAAATATAAAGATATGTACCATACATTAAAATATACAATAAAATACATGTGCTACAGAATTCATTTTGGGCCCTCTGGTTTTAGAATGTTTCCTTGATACTTAGGGACTATGATCTAATGTGCCATATCGCTGTTAAAAACTTTGCTACAGCACGCACAACAACACCATGGGTGCTAGTTCTGCAAATCCTATGGGCTGAATGACGATAGCGAAGCCCCTGAAATTTACAAAGGGATTTAATCCAATGAGCCCTCTGTTTCTTGTAAGGGGGACAAAAGAACAAAACATAGCTAATGTTCTCTTGGGTCATACATCCCATGGGGAAAAAATCTGTTAATCTGCGATTTTGTTTCTGTCTAGTCGTAAAGTCACACAAAGGTAAAGATACAATTCTAAATCTGATATAAAGTGCACGTGATGAAGTCTGTGAAATAGTATCAAAATAGTGTTCTAATTCATAAAAAAAGTTGATTGATTAAAAAAAAGAACTATCCGTCAAACTGCCCGATGATACAGATGCTAATTCCTCCATTTGCACGCTGGGCCAATATAAATCCTTTAGGCTCTGCAAAGCATTTTTGGGACGGTGTGAGCCCAAACCTAATTTAGTAAAACTGCCCTTTACATAACAACACCACCCAATTTTCTCAACATGGGGACCCTCCAACAGCCATCTAAGCCATACCCTCTATGGTTCTTATTTTTCTGTAGACCAAACCCTGATCCAATACTGCAGCAGCCGAAGGGCTGCAATATCTGCAATAGGTAGCAGACTCAAATCCAGACAGATGGGAAGAGTTGGTGAGCTCTGGGGGATCTCTATTAAAGCTTTTAAAAAGTTGTTCTCTACATTTTGCACGTCATCCAATTTGCTGTAACCTCACAACTCAGCGCCATATAGAGCTCCCCCTCTGGCTTGACTTTTGTTGGATGCTTTTCCGTAAAATTTTAGGATTCTCCCTACCTTTTGTCTTAAGGACATGGTACACCTCAACAATGGGCCCGACCATTTTTGGGAATTGTCTAATCTGATTCCCAAGTGGTCGAATTCCGGGATTCTTTCACGTTCCTCTCCATCTAAGAGTATGGATTTCTTCACTCTCTGCTTACTATCTCCAAAGACCAGGGGGCATATTTATACTCTGTTTGCGCCGAATGTGCCTCAAAAAATTTGACGCACGTTCAGTACAAACCGTGCACCATATTTAAACTTTGACGCCCGAGCCCGCAAATGCCAAAATTCCGCTGTGTGCGTCATTTTCTGGATGCAGGAAACTGCCTTGCATTAATGACATGCAAGGTAGGCGTTCCCGTCCACAAAATGACTTAAAAACCCATGCACCTTATTTATCCAACCACGCAAAACTCCTGCACGGCCGGGAGGCGGAGTCGGAAAATGACATACAGCCTGATTTGCGTAAAAGAATAACGCCTGGGTCAGGTCAGGTGTTAAACTGGGTCAAACACACCTGTACTTAATGAAAACAGATGCAACAGCAGAGCTCCAAAAGGAAGACATGGAGGTGCTATTCATCCAGCCTGCACGCAGAGCAAAGGACCAAAAACAGCAGCTTCCACAACACCAGCAGGGACCCCAAAGGCAACACAGAAGGCAGGAGAGGATATTCCGCACCAGGACAACCCTTCTGGGACCCCGCCAACAAGAAATCATTCAGAGGCACAGGCTCAACTGGCAAGCCATTCAGCAGCTGCTGCACAACATTGAGGCACAGTTGGCACCCAGCTTGCAGACACCCCACACCATTCCACCAAAAACCAGCTGCTAGCTGTACTCCACATGTTGGCAAGTGGCTCCTTTCAAACCACTGGTGCCCTGGTTGCCGGGATCTCACAGCCCTCATTCTCCGCCTTCCTTCCCATGGTACTGGATGCTATCATCTCCCTCACACCCCGCCACATCAGCTTCCTCAACACACAGCAGAAGCAGCGGGAGACAAAACAGGGGTTTTACCAAATTAATGGCTTCCCACACGTGCTTGGTGCTGTTGACTGTACGCCTTGTGCTACCTGCTGCAACCGAACATCTATACCGCAACAGGAAGCACACACACTCCATCAATGTGCAGGCCATTGTCGATCACCGGGGATTGATCACCAACATTGTGGCAAAGTATCCTTGGAGTGTACATGATTCATTCATCTTCCGTCACTGCACCATCAATCAACACTTCCAGGATGGACGATATGGAAATGGCCTATTTGTTGGTAAGTACAGAAACCCAGTTATATGCACACAGCACAGCAACCCTCTAGGACACACAACACATACACCACAACATCGACACGTGGCCAGGAAGACAATGAGGTTGTGACACTGCTAGGCATGTTTGATATCCTCACCCAATGGGATACGCACCTATGGACAAATGACAGTATGAAAGAACAACAGATGCCACTCCACAGACACAAGGGGACAATTTAAAACAACACAATGACATGGCTTCAACTGGCAGTACAATTTGGAAGATTAATCTTTCAATATCACATCAAAAACACTCAATCAAACACCCTTCCAACCAATACGTACTGTGTAAGGGGTGTGTAAGGTGTTTCGTTGCAGGTCAAGCACCATGACACACATAGCATGATGATGGCTACAATAAAGGTGACATGCAATCATTGAGGCTGTACCAATATCTTACACCACTCCTGCTCTCACATTGCCCACTACCAATAAGCAAGTGGACTGTGCAAAGAACACATAGTGATGGGACAATATTGGAAGTGCACATTCCTACATATACGCATTGCGACAAATTCACACACACACAGCAGATGTACAGGCACATGGACCTTCTGACACTCAAAATGACAACCTCACAACCAAGTTAGCCATCTGAACTAGAACATGTTCACTAGTATAGGTACATGTTACAACCTGAGTCGACTTGGCAAGGGCAGAGAAATAGGTCTGCAGTGAACTTGTCACACATGTGAAATTAGTGCATAGTCAATTGTCAACACGTCAGTGCTGACAACATATGGAGATGTGTTGTACATTGTCACCTAGCCAAATCTAAGGGTCTCACTGATGTTTAAATAATTCTATTGCATATGTGAAATTGGATGGGTTGTCCAGGGTATATAGATGCAACCGTGTTACCACCACTGTGGAATTGATTCTGTATATGGAAGTATCATCTCACCCCTAGTTAAGACACAGGGACACCTCTTTCACATGACATAATGCAAGGGAGTACACACTGTACTGCAACTCTACAAAAATACTGCTGACATCCGGTCAATCAGCCAAACACCTGTTCAGAAAAGGAAACAACCCAATGCTGATGGTACATCCTAGAAGCCTAGGATTCCACTCAATAACACTAACACCGCTGAGTCACAGACAACACAAGAGAACATCTGCCATGCAAAGTGATAATTATGGTGCAAGCCACATCAACATGTTCTGGCTCATTTTCTCTTTCAGCTGATCAGGGATATGAGATCCAGCCATGGATTATGACCCCATTTGCAAACCCAAGCACTGCAGCACAATGTGCCTATAATGAGGCACATAGGAGGACATGCACCATAGTCGAGAGGACCTTTGGCATCCTGAAGTCAAGATTCAGGTGCCTCGCCATCACCGGAGGCATCCTCCTATACTCACCTGAAATGGTGTGCAAAATAATTTTGACTTGTACCATCTTGCACAACATATGTTTAAGAAGGAACATTCCCCTATATGAACCTGACCCACAAATGCCTGAAGAGGAGGAAGAGGAGGATGCTGTCCATCAACATGAGGGGGACCATCCAAACACAGCTGCAGGATTACGTCAGAGACAACATATTGTCCAAAATGTCTTTTAACTCTACTCATCCATCACCACTGTCTTACCATATGTCAATAAACACCTATTCTAATCAAAATGTCATGGTCTGGATAATCATTGTTGCATAACATTATCCTTGACTATCAGAATCAGAGTGTAGCCTCATGGAGTATTGAAGAAATACAGATTAGGACACAGAAAAATCTGCAGCAAATTTGATGCATGTGAATGTACAGCCAAATTCACACACACTGCAAATGACATATATCCTGTACATTTCACATTTGAAGGGCAATAGCAGAGGACCACAGCTATTTCACACATACATGTTGGCAACATGGTTCATCGCAGCAGATGACACACAACTAAGACACCATCAGTCAATAAGGGAAACAAATGCCTCGTACATGAGGCAGTGGATGTGCTATTGCATTGGTGACAAGAAGGTATGACCAGACCCTTGACAGCAGTAAGTGTTACATCACCTATCTTTTCAAGGACTATGGGGGTCATTCCTACCCCGGCGGTCAGAGACCGCCGGGGCCAGGGTCGGCGGGAGCACCGCCGACAGACCGGCGGTGCCCCGCAGGGCATTCTGACCGCGGCGGTTCGGCCGCGGTCAGATGCGGGAAACCGGCGCGCTCCGCCGCCATGGGGATTCTGACACCCCCTACCGCCATCCTGTTCCTGGCGGGTCTCCCGCCAGGAACAGGATGGCGGTAGGCGGTGCCGCGGGGCCCCACTGCAGGGGCCCCCGTAAGAGGGCCCCACAAAGTATTTCAGTGTCTGCTATGCAGACACTGAAATACGCGACGGGTGCCACTGCACCCGTCGCACCTTCCCACTACGCCGGCTCAATTCTGAGCCGGCGTCCTCGTGGGAAGGTTGATTTGCCCTGGGCTGGCGGGCGGCCTTTTGGCGGCCGCCCACCAGCCCAGGGCAAATCCCAAAATACCCTCAGCGGTCTTTCGACCGCGGAGCGGTATTTTGGTGGGGGAACTTTGGCGGGCGGCCTCTGCCGCCCGCCGAAGTTAGAATCACCCCCTATGTGTGACAAGATTTCCATATAAGCAGCAAATTGATAGCACAAGTGCCTCAGGTATCACTAGCATTGCTCATAAGACATCCCCTGCACATAGCAGCCCATGTCCTAAGTCCTGCCACACCCATGTTCCCTGTCTCACCCCACCCTTCTTCAGATGTCCCTGGAAAGGGAATATGTGGACCCAGATAATCCATCCTCTACACACACCCATACTCACAATGTGAATCCAGTGTGCTTCCCTCTTTAGTACTTCTGTCTGCATGGACTTCTGGTTAAATAATGCATTGCCTTGTAGTCTGCAGAACCTGTAATCACCTGTACATTGACAAATACCTTTGCCCAAATCAGGTGTGGACAAGGGGGCGAGCTGACTGACCCTGTAGCTATCAAAAAAGGAGTTAGACAAGGTTGTGTTTTGGCACCTACTCTTTTTCTGCTCTACATTAATAATTGTATCCACTACCTAGAGAACTGCATAAATGATTCTCCGAAACTGGGTGGGAAAAAAATCCCCTGTCTGCTTTATGCAGATGATACGATCCTATTGTCAAAAATCACCAATGGGAATTCAACACCTGATCAACCAGTTCTGTGCTTACTGTAGCGACTATGGTTTAGAAGTAAACATTAAGAAAACTAAATTCATGATATTCACTAACTCTAAAAAACGATTGTGTACTGATATTAAGATGAATTCAACCCCATTGGAGAAAGTTGAAGAGTTTGACTATTTGGGTCTCAGATTATCTACATCAGGCAAATGGAAGGCAGCTATTGATAAAGGGGCTCTGATCATAAGCCAAAGAGGTGGGGCCTTAGTCCGTAGATCTAGAAAGGCTCCGAGCCCCCCTCTGAACATTCTCGCGGAGATTTATAATGTTCAAATTAGAGCAGCGGCCTTATATGGAGCGGAACTTTGGGGGTCCAACAAAAACCTGGACATTCTGCAAACCAAGGAAAACATTTTCCTTAGGCAGGTGTCCAGGCTAGGTACAGGTACACCAATGACCCCTTTAAGGCTTGACCTTGGTTTAAATGGCATTAAAACCATAGCGGCCTTAAGACCCCTTTCCTACTGGATTCGTCTATGGAAATCTGCTGAACTTGAACCATATAGGCTGGCTATAAGAGAGTTGATAGCTGCCCCCAAGGCATTGGAGAGAATCCCTTGGCTGAAAGAGATGAAAACCGCCTGGGATAAAATGGGTCTTCCCCATTATTGGAACCACCCGGATCAAATCCCTGATAAGGCTAGGAGATTTGTTACAAGCAGATATTGGGAGAAAGTTAACGAAGATTCCTTGCACCAAAAGGGGGCGGGTAGGTTAACAATGGATTTTCTTCAAATTAAGCATGAACCCTGGGCTGAGAATTTCCTGAACCTCCCTATCCCTCCGTATGCCCGCGCTCTTTACCTGCAGTTAAGATATGGTACATTGCCTATCAATGGGTTCACGGCCCATTGACCATCTAACATCGCTACAAATGATAGGTGTATTTTCTGCCAACATTGTAAAGAATCATCAGAGCATGTATTATTCTTCTGCCCTCTGTATAAGACACCAAGAAAGAGGTGGATTATTCCCCTCTGTAAAAATATGTCATTTCAGGATAGAGCAACTGCCATTAGAATCTGCACGCATGATTTCTCTCCCAGGGTAGCCATTCCAGTTACCAAATACTTATCGGAGACCTGGTACATCCGTCGCAAATTCATTGCATCTAAAAGCTCCTGAGTCATTTCTATATTAGTCTTTAGAAGGATTTTAATCTGCTCTTTTTATCTTCCTGTATTGTTTTTAGCAGGAAATTTCCATTAGGAAGTTGTTGCCTTCTTCATGATTTCCTGAGACTGCACTAGCCTATATAGCCTTCCCATATAGCTTTTACTGCTGTTTTTTGATTGGTATTCTGATAATGTTTTTTATTCTATTTTCTATTTTTTAATATAATCAGACTATCTCTGTCTTTTTGTCTTCTGGTCGTGCACACTGGTCCCCCAGACAAAAAGTTTTATACCTTAATTTTTAGCTCTGTCCCCTTTTTTTTTACTACATCTATTTATGTCCTACTTTATTGTATTTATATATTTGATCAAATGCTCTGTCCTGTTGTTTCTATTGCTAGAATGTTTTGACGACTATTGGTTTTACATTGTTACCATGTTTTTATCACTCTTTTCTTTTATGTATGATTGTTATTATTACCTCAAATGGTCTAGATTTCTAGACCGAATGAACTCAAATAAAATAATAAAACCTGTACATTGCTTCCCATGTGAAAGGTACTGTTGGCCCTTTGAACTTGATTCTCACCTACAGGACTTGTGAGAGACTGAAGCTGCACACACCTGTGAGCACCTCCATGGAGACCAGCCATTTGAACATGCACTGCCCTTGTAGCTGCCTGTAACAGCATAGAAGTTGCCATTTTATCTATAACACTGTTATGCATTGTCGTATAAATCAGCTGTGTAACACAGCCCTTGGGTTATTGTGTTACGTTCTAACACACAGGAGAAACACAGTTTTCACTTTCCACAGTGTTGTTCCACCTTTGACCAGTCTCAGTCTGCTCACTGTGTATTTGCCTGGTTAAATTGTTGGATCCTGATTGACCCTGCATCCTGTTAGCCTGACTGGTTCCTGTCTTTGCGTTACCACAAAGGTTCCCTGTGGCTACATTTGTATCATAGTTGCTTTCCCAGCCCTCACTTTCCTGCTGGGGTATTGTGTCAGGTGGGTCTACAATGCATACTCTAATACATTGTATAGCATAATCAGTTTACTTTTTGTACCATGGGGTGGAACTTTTCTCCAAATAGCCGAATCATGGCCTATCCCTTGTCTGGGTTTCATGTATGCATGAGTGACAAATAGTGACAGTGTACCATGGCTGTATGCATGGATTGGGTATGGTTCCTCCAGCACAACAAACAACGTCAGATAATCTGCATCAAATGTCAACACATGAAAGGACCATGACAGTCCACACGCTGATTCGCATTGCCCCCACATACTGATGGGGCAATGCGTGGTAAATAGCTGTGAGATTAATCAGCACAGGGACACTGATGTTTCCGGATGCAGTGGGAATTTAAGAGGCCATCCTTTGTACAAATGTTGTGAGGACACCTGCCGGTTTAAGAATCCTGATACATTATCTTTGTCAGCACACCAAGGTTGCCCTGTTGTCAGTCTCATAACACATCTGCAGTGCCATAGCTGGACTATCCCCATGTGTGTTCTCAGTTCCTCTTCGGCTTTCCTTCAATTGATCTGTGAAGGATACTTTGTAGATGCAGGAAATGGCTCCATAGACTCATGACTAGACCTGCACGTAACTGTGACAACATGGACCCCAATAATGATAGAGGCTAAACATTGGCCAACACACTTAAACCGGACACCTTTGTGCATTTTACCACTGGAAATATGTGAACACGTGCTGCTTGGTCTGCTGTTCCTCCACTGCCACACGAGAGACATGGCTCATTTATATGACTCCAACTGTGGCGTGACATGACATTTGTGGATTGTATTTGGGACTCAGTGTCACAAACATGGTACCCACATAGCATTATCCCATGCCTGACTCATGGTGAGTAAACAAACAAGTACTTAGGAAGTAGTATCCAACATTCCAGGACATATGGAGGCTTAGTTTTGGAACATTGCCATGATCAACCGTCTGCTATCTATCCTGTGCATGCTTTGTCATTGGTGGTGCTTATGGTCCAAAAAAAATAGGAAGTGCACACATATTTTGTTGCTACGTGTATGACAAACACATGTCCTCTCTCATTTCCACACTGAATAGCATCTGAGGGTTGGACACACTGACTCCACATTCATAGATTTGCAAAAATGCGTCTTGTGATGTTCACATAGTGGAACAACAACAATAGTAAGAGCCAAATCACACACATTGACCCATAGGCATTAAGTTACTGTATTGAGTTGCGTCGCCTTGCTATCCTCTCTTGACGCAAAACATGCCCAAACTGGGTAATACCTAATTGTATTCCACACGTTTGGCCATCTATTGTGTCAGTGAAGAGTGCAAATCTGGTACAACAAGTAGAGGATCATGGTCCGCAGTAGTATGATCAGTCACATGTGTCCATACACCGGAATGCACAATGTTGGTGCAATCAGCCTATCTCTGTATTGTCACAACTGTCATGTACTGTTACAAATGAGAAATTACCCAAACCCAGTTAAAGACAGAAATTTTGACGCGTAAAAAAAGACACAAATGCGTCAAAAAATGACGCATATGTGTTGAAATATGACACACATTGCCATGAAACATCCATTGGCCCTGAGAGGTAATTCCCACACTGTACCCCTGAAATTGGTTAAGTATGAAACATATTTCAAAATATGGATGTAGGGTTATTTCTAAGCATGCACGTCAAAAGAAAATTACGCACAGACTGTAAGGGTCATAATATTTTGATGCATAACAATAAAAAAGCACCGTATTTGAGGCAGGAAGTGATGTAATGGGATATCCTGTTAACAGAATTGGTGCAGTGGGTGTACTTTCACTTTGCAGTCTGTGATATTTCCTGACTGTGTGGCTGTGTTTTGACTTGTCTCTCTGTGCAATTTGTGAATTTGTCTCCAGTATGGTCTTTAAATTGTCTTTTTGTGTTTCATAAGTATCTGTGGTATCCTGTGTTAGTGTTTTTTTGGTCATTTCTGGTGTGTCTTTGTAGTGTTGGGAGTCTGTTGTGGGTAGTGTTCGTTTGGGGATAGTTGGACTGAGTTATGTTAGTTATTTTGCATTTCCCTGTCCTACTTTCCCTCTATTCTCCTCTGTACCCCTTTATTCCCTTTTTTTGGTGCAAGCATGTTGGGTAGGCCTTGTCTTGGCAGGATGGGAGAATAGGAGCTGGGTGGCTTTATTTGGCTGGTGTGCCACTTCCTGCCCATAATGATTGAAGCAGGTGGTCGTGTGATACAGGGCTATCACACAGAGGCAAGGAGGCTCAGGTGGGCAAAGGTGTTGTACCATCTACAGCGAATCTACAACACACCACGCAATGACCACCAGCTGAAACACCGTTGGGATATCCTGGTTGCCCGGGAGCAAGACCTGCTGGACCACCCGGGAATTGTGATTGGTGGTCCTGTTGGTGAGTACAAATCAGAGTAATATGCACATTTAAATGTTCTGTAGTAACAGTAGCTGATTTGTTCATATGCTGCAGGCAATGCTTTTGAACATGTGGAATGCAAGTTAAACATATAGGCCCATATTTCTACATTTTTGGCACTGCAGTTGCTTCATTGTTTGAAGCAAGAGTGGCGCAAACTTACAAAATACAATTGTATTTTGTAAGTTAGTGCTGCTTTTGTGTCAGAAAGCAGCACAAATGCTGCATAAAAAATGCCTAAATATGGGCCACAGTTGCCTGTGAGATATACAAAAATTCCTACACATTACCGTCATTTGTTTACGCAACAGCTAATCTAACTTTCAAAACACAACAGGAGCCTGTAAATTAGTGCTGCCTTCACATCAATTGATGATGCTAATGTGGCTCTAACATATGTTTCATGCATGGTCTGTGAGTGTATCATGAAACACATGTTTTAAATCCATATTTTTACAGGAAATATAGGGCCATATTTATACTTTTTGACGCAAAGCTGCACGGCGCAGTTTTGCGTCAAAAAAATTACCGCCGGCTAACGCCATTTTGATGCGCCGTGCGGGCGTCAAATTTATACTTTGACGCACGGCGGCCCAACCAACAGGTGGGAGTCATTATTTTGTGACGCACACAGCGGCGTCAAGTCGTAAAGGAAACGCGACGCAACTGACTGTGGGTCGATTTACGACAGCGCAACCCGGAAAGCGCCGTTTTTTTTTACGCAATAGCGTCAAATTTACCCGCGAACACTGCCCTTTCAGCAGAGGAGAGCCAAAATGGATCCCAGATGCCACTACAGACCCCAGGAAGATGACAGCAGACCAGGAACCAGCCAGGATGATCCATACAGGAACCAAGACATATATAGAAAAAAAAGAAAGTGTTGCTTCAGTGCAGAGGAGCAGGAAATCCTGGTTAAAGAGGTGACGGAACACCAGCACCAACTGTTCATCACATCTAAGTTACCAATCAGCAGGAGAGAGGCCATATGGCAACAAATTGTTGACAAGATCAACAGTGTGGCTGAAGTACGCAGGACAGTCACCAAGTGTAAGAAACGCTGGCATGACTGCAAACGTAGGACAAAGGAAAAAATGGCCAGGAACAGGAAGGCAGCACTGCAGACTGGAGGTGGGAGTCCAGCACACCAGGAGGCCCTGGACCACATGGAGGAGATGGTCGCAGCCGTCATCCCTGAGGAGATCGTCACAGGGATTCAAGGACAGGACAGCGCAGACTACCACGACACAACGCACATGCAGGGTAAGTCGCATGGGTAATTATAATGCAATAATGATAACTGCAACCGGGGTGGGGAATACCTACTACACAATGCATGTAAGTCAGCATATATATGAAGTGGCATGGGTAAAGGGGCACGGCAGGGGGGCATGCCCAGCACAGACAGAAGCTGGGGCACGACAAAACACAGCACCAACAACAGTCCCGTGGGGGCATCCTGTCATGACAACAATGGAGCTAAGGGAAAGCGGCGACAGGTGGGAAGGCCACTACGTCAAACTTACATCCAGGCACTCATCAGTCAAAATGTATCCTACACCAACTAGGTCCCTATCAGTAATGCAGTAGCCAAAACAACAACTGCAATGTAACTGCGACAACAGTTGACAATAACACCTCTGATCTCTGTGCAGCTATAGTAGCCAATGGCAGTAACCTCCCCATGGAACATACATACCTAAATTAGGGGGTGAGGATGACATCTGCAACTATTTCCAGAAATAAGACAAAGGCACCAGTACACTCAAATGTCAATGCCCATAGTTGACACATACATCAGCCAAAGTAAACAGCAATAGGAGTCACACAGCACTAAGGACACACACATGCTGCATACGTCAGGGTCCCTCAGGTGCCTGGCTAACAAGGCAACATCACTAATGTCATACTGCTCAGACAACAACATTGAGGAGGGGACACATGGAACTGGTCATTGAAACACACCTGCACAGTCTGAGAACCAAATAGGACATTGATACGATAAACAGGGCAACCCAATTAAACACACATTACCCAACATCAGCTGGAAACATCAACAATGTCTACATCCATATCACATCGTAACATTGCCATGCATAGGATATGCCACATAACAATTACAATTAGGTCAGTGTGAATAAAAAGATTTTGGAGCAGGTCCTGAGAGGCAAGTGTGCTGCCAGGGCAATCACAACACCCACAGCCAGTGAAAGGTCTCACCATAAGAATAGATATACACGGAGGGACGAGTAGGACAAAAAGATGGCTATTCCCTAATTGGTACAAAGCAACACCTAGAGGCGATTAGGCAGACAAGTCTGATAACTCTATATCATACATGTGAAACACAGGTGGGCCATAGGCCTATAACAATGCCCATATGAAGGACAGCAGATACCAATACCAAACCAGAGCACAAAGTAAAGTCATCAAAGGGCTTGCATGTTACGGCAAAATTGTCACAACACAGACACACTAATTGTACCCTGTTTCATTGCAGAGGAAGATGGATCTCCTGCCGATATGCCTGTCCCTGATTTCCCTGATGACATGGATGACGAGCCCATAAACATTTCCCAGGAGACCATCCAAAAGGTCCTTGAAACCCTCCAGACCCCACCTTCAGTCACAAGGAGGAGCACAGAACAAGCAGCCATCACAGAAGACCCACCCACCACCCCAATTGTAAGACCTGCCAGCTCCAATACAGCTGAGGACTCTGACGACACTGGCACCAGCTTTGAAAGAACTGTAGTTGGTGTACAGCGGGAGCTGGCCAAGGAGGTGCGGGTGGGGATGCAAAATATGGCAGCCAGCCTTGAGGGGGTGCGTTCGTGCATGACGTCAACACAGAAGGAAATCAGCACAGCTGTAATACAGTTGACCCAACACCTACAACTGCAATCCAGTCAACGCGTGCACGAATGCAACATTGAACCCCTCAGGGCCGACCTGGCTGCCTACCATTGTGATGTGGCTGCTATTCTCAAAAACCAGCAGGCCCTCCTTGCAGCAGTACTGCCCTTAAGAACTTCACATGGAGCAGCCCCCGGGATGTCTGACTCCACGTCTTCCAACACTGAGGTGTGTGTTGCCCCTTCACAACCAACAACAACAAGGACAAACCAGGCAACACACACATCAGAAGAAGAAGACATGGAACAGATCACATTCTCACGGAAGAGTACCCGGAAGCACTAGTCCCTGCACCATGGCCTACTTTGACCAAGGTCCTACGTTTTGTCAAATGCCAGTCTCACTACAACTACACTCAATGACTGTTCTGCTAACCACTGTATGACTTGTCACCATTGCCAGTGAATGTCTCTCTCCTACTATTCGGCAAGTCCTGTCCCTCTGCACTGTCTGTGACATCACCCCAGCATGTCAGGAGCATCATCCACACCCCTTCTGTAGGATCACCATGTAAGAATGCACCAGAACGGACTCAGCAAACATGGACAATGGACATTTTGCACTACAGCACCTATCAATAAATAGCACTTGCACACCTAATATGTCTCTGTGTTATTTGACACATCAACTGTGCAGTAGATAACTCTAAAGTGCCTGTGTGACAACCATATAGCTCGTCAATACAACTGTCCTGACATCATGTAGTCTGATACATCTGTGCAGTGGCCAGGATTGCATCATAGCCTTACCATCCTGAGGAGAATAACTGATGAAGGGACAAACCACACACAATCATGCTGTGTTGGACAGAATAATGCTCCATCTATAGCAATTCAAGTCAACTAATGGTGGCTGATAAAAGTAGGCACCATGCAATACTAAAACATGAAATTATGCAGCATAATATAAGCAAACACAAATAAACACTGCATCAATCACCCTTTCTGAGTATACTTCCATGAAGGGAAGTCATGCTGAATTTTTACACACATGATCTATGTCAGCAATGAATGCAACAAGACAAGAGTGTTAACAACACCTCATCTACAAAGATCTCCCTGAACATCACACTGCACTCCGACCTAATAAATTACCCACAATACCAAGTCTGGAAGCACACTTTGTGATGTAGAATACCTACTCATCAACACAAATCCTTGGTGATCGATGTAAACTACCAATGGTGGGTCTCCCAAATGGTGGATACTTACCAAGTTAGCACAGGGGTAGCTGCCATGTTAAACCTCCATTTTCTGTGGTGTGTAGCATAGGACACAAATGTCATAGAAAAACATTCACCTACACTGATGTCAAGGCCATGATCAAGTAGCAGTTAACGCATAATGCAAAGGGTTAACTATATGTTTATTCCTATGTATTCACACCAGAGGCAACTAAGGGAAAAGTCATACCTACACTAATCTAACCTGACTACTCCTAACCCACAACTGTCCCTAACTAACCTAAGCTAAACTTACTCTACACATATAACGAATCGATCTAAACATCAACCCCCCACCCACCATTATGAGACAGGACACATGCAGGACAACACATACTAACCTACACACATACTATACTATCCTAAACAATCATATATTTTTTTGTTATTTTTTTTTTTATTTATTATTATTATTATTTGTAATTTTTTTTTTTTAAATAACAAACAGGAATCCCAACATTGACCCCCACCCACCCACACAAAAATGAAAAATAGAAAGAATAAGGACCCCCCACCCTCCTCCCTAACACTAACTAAGCTAACAACCTACACTAACCTAACACTAATCCCCAAAACCCAACTATCAGTACAAAAAAGGAAAGAGGAGAGAGGGGAGGGGTAAATATAAAACATGCAATAAAGTCCTAGAGGTTGGCCCTCCGTAGGGTCCGCCTGATGGACCGAACCCTTTTCTTAATATATGCCACATCCTGGCTTAGCTTGTCCACCTTTGAAATAAATTTGTCCATTTTATGGTTTAATGCCAGGAATGCCGCTGGATCAATAGGAGGGGCTGCTGCAGTCTGTGTGCTGGCCGAGGTGGACGGTGTGGCAGTAGTTGTTTGCCCACTGGACTGTCCTGCGTGTTGGAAATTTCTGGGTCCAGGTCGTGCTGACGAGGCAGGGTCAACTGTCCCCGCCGTTGCTGGGGCCACTTGGGGAGACCTGGTGGAGGTGGTGGTGGTGGCTGTTGTGGGCAATGTAGGGCCACCCTGTGGTGAGGCCCACCATGCCCCGGAGGCCCGATCGGCTTGGTATTTTCGGGCCATCCTCCTGAACCCCGACTGCACCTGCAGGATGTGCCGGTATCTCATTGCACACCGTTCAAACTGATGTCTCTCTGCGGCACTCATGTTTGCAGCTGTGAAGAGATATGGCAACTATTTACCATAGGAAATGCATTGGGTGGAATTGCACAATGGGTCAATTGCACATTACTTGTACTGTAATTGTTACAGCGATTGTCACAACATAGTTCATTGAAAGTCTCAGAGGAAGTACATGTGAAGCCTGCATACAAAAGGGCATCTCACACCTAGCATATCCATGTCTCAACATGATGGGTGACATCAGCCTAAACTTCTCATCCAAATAATGGGTAATGCAGCTGACATTATGGCTGAACCTCTTCCGCATACTGACTTCACTACATATGTCACTCTATGTGATAACTATCACAACCCTCACTCAATGCCATTTGTAAATGTTTTTTGCAAATATTGAACTCATGTGCCATAACCGAATGTGTACACTAGGTTCTAAACAAAGTTGCAAAAGCTCACAACTATGTGTAACATACTGGTTGCTACAGTCCTTGGTACCCTATTCCCAATCACATGGCAGTCTTTGAGGGTGGGGTGGGAAGAACAACCAACAATCCCAGATTCAAAGCACACCCAGGAGTGTATAGAAAGGTCAACAAGTATTTGCCTCCACACACAACACCAATGAAGGGCTAGCAACAAATTGGAGTCAGCCAAACCTTGTCCTATCCAAGGTCCACACATGTCAAAATGCACTGACTTAGGCCAACATCACATACTACCAGTGAGGCATATTTTAACACACACACAGAGGAGCAAGAACACCCATGATCATGAGTAGAATGAACACCTAGGCCATTGCACTCTAGTCCCACACACTTCTAGTTCAACTTGTGGAAGTACATGCCCCCGGAAGATCCAACCTACAGTGTACTCAGTGCATCCTCAACTAGGGAAGCTGCATATTTAAGACATGCCTTTTGCAGAAGGTATCTGGGAGAATGTCAGTCTGAAATGCAGACTCAGTCCAAGCCAAGTCCCAGAGCAACTCTTACATTAACCAGTGTATTCCACATGACTCATCCCACTCCCCATAGCGGGGCCGACTGGAATGACCTACAGCCCCTACATCTGAGAGATGGATAAGCATTGGTCTACTGAAACTGAAGTGATATTTGAAATCCCACTAATGCAACAATACCAATGAATGGGCAGCGCATCAAACCTTGAATTCTGTTGTACACACAGTAGTCCATCATGCATCACTAGCAAACAATAAAAATAGCACTCATGCCACACTCACTGTAGGTGTCGGAGTCCTCAAAATGAGCCACCTCTCCCACGGTGCACGGTGCAGGTCCACCTGTAAAGCATGGAAGGAAGAATATACTCAGACTCCGTGCACTGACAAACAATTGCAGTTACAATGACAATGTGAGAATATGACATGCGTAATGAAACACTTTCACACATGCTCATACTGCATGGAAGAATTCTTCACCAACATTTACATTGGATGAGTCTCCTGCTACAGTTACACACCCTACTACACACATGCAGTAGCCAGGACAGTCATGTGGTGTCAAAGTTACACCTCCATTAGTATGCCCCAACAATATTGGGGTGCATTCATCTCATCATGTGCATCCCAGAGAGACATCCAAAAGCTGGTTACTTGAGGACTGCATGACCCCTCAAACTCAAACAGGCTATGTGGTCATTTTCAACACTCACCAACCAGACACACATGTGACATATGTGTGGACAACATAGCTAACTTCAATTGACTTGAAGGCACCACTCATTTATAGCATCATATTGGGTTTACAAATTTCTGTCTAGCTATGGCGTCTACATATGTAGGTATGATGTTTCAACATCCATTTTTCACTGGCTATTATGACCTGTAGAGTTGAAATAGAGGCATTAACGTGTCGCTTGTCTGACACAAAGGCAACACTACATTACACACAGCTACAGGCATCGGTATGTGTAGAAAACATGAGCTATCTGACTGCTAGCATTTGTCTTCCTACACATTGTGCAACAATCACCCCGTAGGTTTCCCTAGCATTACACACAGTCAGCTACTTATCTAGCAGATTGGGTAACAATCATCACATGTCCCCACACAGCTTTCAATTATTCACATGTAATTGATTTGTACTCACCAACATGGCCACCAATCCTGATTCCCAGGTGGTCCAGCAGATCCTGCTCCCTGGATATCAGATCAGCCCAACAGTGCTTGAGTTGATGGTCATTCTTCAGGCTACCGTAGACCCGGACCAAGTGATGGCGCACCTTACCCCACCGGACTTTACGTGCCTCCGTGTGATACCCCTGTATCACACGGCCCCCAGCCTCCAGCATGAGTGGGAGGAAATGGCAAACAAGCCATATAAAACCCCCCAATTCCTCCTCACCCATCCTGGCAAGCCGTGGCCTACCTGACATCTCTGCACTTATAAAGGTGAAAAAGTTGGAAAAAATAGGAAAAGGAGGAAATGGGGAAATGTAGAGTAGTGAAAAAAAAAGAAAACTTAAGAATAAGAGCCCAACTAACCCCAAATTTAAACTACCCAGAATAGACTCCCACAGACAATAAAAGAAACACTGGACTTGACAAAAGTATACAAAACAGACTCACACAAGATTCAACAACAACACAGTGATCACAAAAGCACAATAGAGAATGTACACTGGACACAAAAGCACTAAAACACAGGACAACACTTTCCACACAGCCACACAGTCTAGAATAATCTGAGACTGCAAAGTGAAAGTGAAAGTACACCCACAGTACAGAATCTGTAAACAGGATATCCTATTACATCACATCCTGCATAAAATGGCCGCCGTTTTTATTTTTCCGTTATGCGTCATATTTTCACGCATACAGATTGTACGTCATATTTTTTGACGCATAAAAGTGCACATAATGCAGAGTCAAATATTTTTTCGACATTGTTCCCTTATATTTGTGTGAGGCTTATTTTACAGTTCTAGAGTTTAAATTTATGCCGCTGGCAAATATGATGACCAGATATTAAATTTATTTTTGACTCTGCATTATATGCACTCCTGTACGTCAAAAAATGATGACGCCCAAGCTGTATGCGTGGAAATATGACGCATCATAGAAAATATGGTGGCCATGTAATTCTGTTTATTAATATATTAATTTCTAAATGATATTTTTTGACCCTGCATTATGTGCACTCCTGTACGTCAAAAAATTATGACGTCCAAGCTGTATGCGTGGAAATATGACGCATCATAGAAAATATGGTGGCCATGTAATTCTGGTTATTAATATATTAATTTCTAAATGATATTTTTTGACTCTGCATTATGTGCACTCCTGTACGTCAAAAAATTATGACGCCCAAGCTGTATGCGTGGAAATATGACGCATCATAGAAAATATGGTGGCCATGTAATTCTGGTTATTAATATATTAATTTCTAAATTATATTTTTTGACTCTCCATTATGTGCACTCCTGTGCGTCAAAAATGTATGACGCCCAAGCTGTATGCGTGGAAATATGATGCATCATATAAAATATGGTGGCCATGTAATTCTGGTTATTAATATATTAATTTCTAAATGATATTTTTTGACTCTGCATTATGTGCACTCCTGTACGTCAAAATTTATGACGCCCAAGCTGTATGCGTGGAAATATGACGCATTTTGAGAAATATGTCTTAAATTTGTCAGATTGTGAAAGGAATTTTGTCATGACCAAACGGTGCTAAGTGATACACATTTGGGGTTAGCTATGACACATGTCCCTTATAGGATGTATAGAAGGCATTCACAGTGTAATAGTAATGATTGCTCAAAATGGTTATTACCCATATTTGTACACATATTTTGGGTAATTGCTGATGGCTAATTTCAAATGATGAATGGGATACCAGGATGTATTCCTTAGCAACAATGTGTCCACATTTCTCACAGTAATCCAATTATCTATAGTCCAAACAGGTTGTGCAATTGTCACTTACACTTTTTATGGGGGTAACCATGTCCTTATTTTGAATTTGTGTATCTTATATGTGTTTTACTTTTGACATGTATGCCACACATGCGCCTTATGCATGTGTGTACTTCACATGTGCATATTTCATGTATATTTGGGGGGCGGTATAGGTGGACTTAGGTCCCCAGCACCCTAGGGTTTGCCCTTCCAGATTTGCTATTTTATCCAAGGGTTTCATTTATTCAGTAATGCTAAACCTGCAGCAGCAGGCTCATGGAAGGCCATAGGGTATTATTCACTGTTTGCCATTCAATAATCCCATTTGCACATTTGACATTTGCCCTATTGATTATTTGGAGCAATCTGACATACCATTTTGCATTGAAATGTTTTTCTAAATCTCGGGGTTCCTCATGTGCTGATGACAAATAGGTTGTTGATGTATGTGGCCCTTTATGCATTACCTCGTTTAGTGGCATATTTCATTCTTCCTGCTAGGTTCCAACTGGGACACTACTGTGATCGGCTGCTTGCAAATATTTGGTTGATTGGATGGTACATGTTTATAAGTGTGGTCCAATGTAGATCCACTATCAACTGTCTGGGTGTATGTTGTCACTGTAACTTCCAGGTCTCCTCATGAGTTAGTGGCAGCTACTCTTGTTCCAATTGGACATTGTTTGTAGCAGAAATGGAGAGAAGCCATTGAGGACATGGTCACCTACACATGGATGGTCCCACCCTGTCACTGAACACGTGTAATGAGACTTTCAAATGAGCTACATTTTTGTGCTGAGTGAGAGAATGTCTCAGGTGTCTGGATCAGGCTACCGCCAGTGATGTCAAGGCAGCGGAACCTTGACTTTAGAATCCCAAAGGTCCGCTCAACAATGCTGCGTGTCCTCTTATGGGCGTCATTGTATACCCGCTCTGCAGCAGTAGTCGGGTTCCCAAATGGTGTCATTAGCCAAGGCTGGATGCCATACCCCTGATCAGCTGAAAGAAAAAAACAGAATGGGATCATGTAGATGTAGGAGGCACTCTTGTAAAGACCTTTAATGGCAGTAGTTGTCTTGTGGTGTCTGTGACTCTTTTGTGTACTAATGTGACAACCTATACTTGTAGGCTAATACTTTTGCATTGTGTTTTTTCCTTGGCTGAGCAAGTGTTTGTTAGCTAACCGTTTGTCAGCAGTATGTTTTGGGAATTGCAATAGAGTGTGTCCTCCCTAGCATTGTGACTTGTGATACAGGTGTCCGTGTGTCTTCACTGGGGGTGACATGATAATTCCATGCAGAGTTAAAATTGAAAGTGTCGTTCACACGTTCATATGAAAGTACCCTGGACATCCCATACCTTTAGACTTATGCAATGTATTAATGTACAGGTTATTGTGACACTTACAATTTGCAAGGTGACATTTAGGCAACCACACTCATTAATGTCTTCACATTAAGCTGTACAGTAAATTCCAATGTGTGACAGGTTCAATGGTGACTTAAGAAACATGGCTAGTGATGTGAGGACCTCAGTGTGTTCCTGTCGACATGTTGCTGTTGTGGTGTATGTGTTGTGTGTCCTAGAGGGTTGCTGTGCAGTGTGTATATAAGTAGATTTCTGTACTTACCAACAAGTATTCCATTGCCATACCGTCCATCCTGGAAGTGTTGGTTGATGGTGCTGTGACGGAAGATGAAGGAGTCATGTACACTCCCAGGATATTTAGCCACGATGTTGCTGATCAATCCTTGGTGATCGACTATGGCCTGCACGTTGATGGAATGTGTGTGCTTCCTGTTGCGTTAGAGGTGTTCTGTTGCAGCAGGTGGCACAAGGCGTACGTGTGTGCAGTCGATTGTACCAAGGACGTGTGGGAAGCTACTGATGGGGTAGAACCCCTGTTTTGTTTCCTGCTGCTTCTGCAGTGTGTTAGGGAAGCAGATGTGGAGGGGTGTCAGGCGAATGATGGCATCCAGTACTTTTGGCAGAAATGCGGAGAATGATGGTTGTGATATTCCGCCAACCAGGGCACCAGTTGTCTGAAACGAGCCACTTGCCAGCAGGTGAAGTACGGCAAGCAGCTTTGTTTCTGTTGGGATGGTGTGGGGTGTCACTAAAGTGGGGGCCAACTGCTGTTCAATATTTCTCAGCAGCTGCTGAATGGCCTGCCAGTTCAACCGGTACCTCTGTATGATGTCGTGTTCCCTGAGGCCATGCAGGGTTGTTCTTGGGCGGAATATCCTCTTCTGCCTTCTGCACTGCCTTTGGGGTCCCTGCTGTTGTTGTTGTAGCTGCTGTTGTTGCTGCAGGGCTCTGCGTCTACGTGCACGCTGGATAAAAATCACCTCCATGTCTCCCTGTTGCTGCTCTGCTGCTCTGCTGCTCTGTTGTTTGTTCTGTGTGTTCTGATTAAATACATGTGTGTTTGCCCCATTTTAACGCCTGCCCTGACCCAGGCGTTAAATTTTGACGCACATCGGGCTTTGCGTCATTTTTTTTGCTCCGCCTCCCGGCCGAGAGTCATTTTTGCCCGGAAGCATAAATACGACGCATGGCCGTGTGCCTCGTTTTTTGGATGGGAACGCCTACCCTGCATATCATTAACGCAGAGCGGGTTGCCGCAACCAGAAAATGACGCACATTGCAGATTTTTATCGTCCGCGGGCTCGGGCGTCAGGGTTTAAATATGGGGCAATGTTTGCGCTGATTGTGCGTCAAAAAATTTGACGCACATTCGGCGCAAACGGAGTATAAATATGCCCCATAGTGTTCCTCAATGTCTTGTGATACATGTCTGAACTGGATTCTGACACATACGTAACAAGTTACAGCTGACCTCAGGTAACATCTTAGACTGATATTTGGAGTTTGTAGTGCCACATTTAAATTAGGGATGGATGCCAAAAGGTATGCACACAGATTCATATCTCTATGGTTGGTGCAACTTACCATAGCTGTGGCACATCAAATGAAGAAAATGATACAAATTGAGGGCTAACAACTGTCCCTGGCCCTCTGTATATTGTACCTGTGTTTTTTAAATTGGTCTAGTCACAATAGCTGGGTGACTGGTATTGCAGTCCTCCCAGAAATTGGCTTGGCATGTCTCTCATTGTTGGAAGGTGGGTCATTATTTGTGTGGCCTGCACAAGTAACGAGTCCGCACACGACCGCCACTGGGAACCAAACACCACATTGTAGCGCTTGACTCTCATAGGGTAGCGTTGCAGAGCAGTCCAAGGCTTACTCAAGGGAGGTGGTGTGGGCTAGTAATCCCCATTCACCAGCACGCAAGCATGACTCTTAATAAATGAATGTCCAGTCTGTGCTTTTTCTTTTGATAAAGTAAAAGTACATTTATTATTCACACACACTACTCAATACTATGCAACAATCTACAAATATATACAAAGTGATAGAATCACTCTGGGCAAACAGTATGTAATCTCTCAGGTCTCCTCAAGAGAGAATATAATCCAACAATCCACATTGCAAAACAATCCCAGTACCCCCCTTGCGACATTTGAACATTTTGACAGAATTCAACAGTACAGTGCAATGATGACACCTACATTTGTGATTAAATGCTTTCATCTTGCCAAGATGTGACTGTCAGTATCATTATTCAAATTAGCATAATCGGGGAACATGAGAGACCAAATTCTAGAATTATACCCATCAGGATTACATTTAGATCACTTTTGGATTACTCCTACTTAACCATAAAATAACAGTAGAATACATGGGGCCATACCAACCTACACCTATGGTAGATACTCTTGCACAAACAGGAACAAAAGTTCACTGAAGCTTGTGATTCAAATATCCATCCAACCCTTGAGGGGTTATATCTCATGTGTCCCACCCTACCTAGGGTGGGGACACCAACAGATGTTGGGGGGAGGCTGCGCTGCTCCTGCAGCTCCCCCTGTCTCCTAATACTCCGTTGGTGGTGGCCTCCTCTCCCTGGGACCACCACAGGCGTTTTGGGGGCTCAAACAGCAGCCCCCTGCCCTGCAAAGCATGCTGGAGCGGCTGCATTATTGATGAGCGGCTCTCCCGCTGTGCTGGGGAGAGCCGCTGTGCCCGTTTTCCTGCTTTTCTTTCTTGAGGGTGCCGGTCCCACCCGGACACCCCCGCACCACAACAAGGCTCCCTCGTTGGAGGGCGGCCCAGGGAGCCCACCCCTGGCCGCCCCCGCCAGCTCCCCGCACGGCCAGCACCTCCGGGTGCTGCCAGGGGAGCCGGTCTGCTGAATTGGAGTCTGCCCGCTCCCACGGGCAGACTCAGGGATGCTCACGGCTGGAAGGGCCGTGCGGGGGGAGTGCAGCGGCACTCCCCCTTCCTCCTCGCGTCTTTGGGGCCCGGGGTGGGGTCCTGGGCCCCTCTACCTTGCAACGGGGAGCGCGACGGCGCTCCCCGGAGTCATCCCCTTCTCGGGGCCCTGGGATGGGGTCCAGGGCCCCTCCTCTCCTTGGGGGGGAGCGCGACGGCGCTCCCCCGGGCCCTCTTCTGCTCAGGCCCCGGATGGGGTCCAGGGCCCCTGCCAACCAAATTCACGGGGAGCGCGACGGCGCTCCCCGACTTCTGCTTCGGCTGGGGGTGCGCACCCCACTCCTGCCTCTTCTCGGGGCCCCGGGATGGGGTCCGGGGCCCCATGTGGGCCAACTTCACGGGGAGCGTGACAGCGCTCCGCGGCTTTCCTTCTGGTGGGGGGTGCGCGACGGCACCCCCCCATTACTCCTTCCTTCACGGGGAGCGCAACAGCGCTCCTCGGCATGTCTTCGCGCCGGGGGCCCCGGGATGGGGTCCGGGGTCCCTTCCCACAGCGGCAGTGGGGTGCACGACGGCACCCCCCCCATTTTAAACCACCAAAATTGAACCAGGCTTCACGGGGCCCTGGGATGGGGTCTGGGGCCCCTTCCTCTTCAGAGAGGGGGAGTGCGACGACACTCCAGTTTTCTCTTCTTCCTCCTGGGCAGCCCCCAGGCACTGGCCCACCCTGGGGGCACAGTCGCCAGCAGCTGCGGAGCTCCACGCGCTTCGTAGCTGCTTTCCCAAAGGTGAAAGGTTGCCATCCTTTGTCTGGTGATTTCTCGGGCCCCCAAGGGCCGATTTTCATCATTCTTGTGTCATTCCGCTCCTGGTGACAAGCCCTTGCCACCAGGAGCACTCTCCTTAGGCCTCCTGGCCTGGTAGGGTCCCAGATCATCTGGGAGCCAGTCCTACTGACTCCAGCGCCAATCTTTCCTCTGGGTTCCCTCTTTTCCTTCTGGGCAGCGTGCTCTCCTTGCGCTAGCCCAGTCCTTCCCCCAACTAGTCCTCTGGGGGGGTAAGGGGGTCAGCTTGCCTGGCCCTGGCATTCGCCTCGCTGGCCTGGAATCCTTCAGGGGCACAGTCTCTGCCCCAAGGGCAGTCAGGAGTTTCTTCCTTCCAGTTGTCCATGACACCCGTCTGTAGTCCCAGTGTCCAGCAGTGAAGCACAGCCATGAGAGAGAGCTCTCCCATGTGCAGGACCTTTTAAGTGGGGGCGGAAGTGTCCAGCAGGTCTGCACCTCTGGCCTATCCAGATGTGCCACATCACTTCCTTGCCCCCATCCCCTCCTTCTTGCACAGTCTTCTGGGATAGCTCAAGATGGCATCCTCTAGGAGTTAGTTGCCACATGTGCTCTGAAAGTCTCACCCCCTCCTCCCTGACATTCCTCGCAGGGCTTCTCCAGCCTGCTCCTGACACGGAATGACAGCTGGCTGATTCATGCTAGGCCCTGCTCCAGCAACTGGACAGAGCAGTAATTGGCCCTAATCGTGAGCTGAGTCAGAGAAAGATGACATCCCCGGATGACCCATAAGTTGTTCAACTAAGCTTTTGTAACCTACTGCATCATTCTTTTCTTACAGGTTACAGTATACTTTGGTGTGACTCTGGTCTCAAAGAACTGGAGTTGCACCCTAGGCCCTCCTTTCCCATTGACATTCAATGGAGTATCCCCCCAATGCAAATATCTTAAGCACCCTGACATTGGCATTGAACTGGGTGTCCCTACAGTGAAAAGACAGTAAGCACACTGACTCTCCCTCACATGTATACACTCCTCTCATGAGACCTGCTCCAGGTCACCACCCACTCTGCATAGTTCCTCCTGCACCAGGACTACCTAAGCGCAGTTCTTGGGCTGTGCACACTAGGAATCCTCCTCCCACAGCCCTCACATGGGTGCACATCCATGCGCACACATGATCCCATGTAACCTGCCCGGGGCCTCCTGCCCTTGCTGCGCCACAGCAGCCTTTCCTTAGCACGGCGACACCAGCGGGAAACATGTGCAGTCCATTTTACCATGTGTTTACTGTGCGGGAGTCACCTCATAGGAGGCTTCCTCATAGTAAACAGTCAAAAACCAGGTGGTCAAAAATTGAAAAATCAGGGCAGACCTGATGGTAAGAACCATCCTCTAACACTCATGGATACACATGATGAGAGGAATACTCTCCATGAATTAGTCTGCAAACTAATGAAGGAGCATGTTTGCCACCACATGATAGTTAGGGCCACTGCATGTGTGCAGATATGTGTGTATCACTCACTGGAGTCCCTGGGTCTGTACATGTTTGCAGTAGTATGTAGGATGCAGTATCATCATGCCTGAGAGGCTTGACTTTCTGAGTTAATATTACACAAAGTATTTGTATTTTGAAGTGTTGTACAGTGCACAGACTGAGCACATTTCTCCCTTCCATGCCTCACAGGTGGAGCTGCACCCTACACTATCGGAGAGGTGGCTCGATTTGCAGACCTAGACGTCTCCAGTAAGTGTTGATATTTCTGTTGTGTGTTGTGTTTGCTGATGATGTGTGATTGACTCCTGTGTGTTGGACACATAGCAAGGGGTGATGCGCTGGTCAATGATCGGTTATGTTCATTGAGTGGAGTATACATTTTTCCCCATCTTTGAGTTGGCCAGTCATTAGCGTATTGTCATAATTTGGGATTGTAGGTCAGTCCTGTAGGCACGGCCATGTGAATAGGAATGAGTTATGTGGATAAAACTTAAATTCAGAAAATGCAGAGGACAATATTAGTGATTTAGTCAGCAAGTCAGACCCTGATTCTCCCAAATAGGGATGCCAAAGTCTTACCCACAGACTTCAGCTTCCCTATTCACTAATGAACATGTTTGACTGTATGTTTGACTTCTTAGCAGCATGTAGCTCCACATGTTGTGCTACGAGTATGAGGTACTTGAGTACAATGGCATAGGTGTGCATGCAGCTCATGGCAGGAAGTGTGCTTGCATCTATCTGCTTGTTGTAAGTCATGGGTTATTGGTAGGAAATGATGTTGACAATGGTCTGCATTTCCAAACATAAGTGTGGATAGGATTGCCCAAGGTTGGGTGCATCCTAGTTGGACTTCCTCCTTACCTGTGGTGGGCTGGCCCAACCCATGTACAGCTGTCCAGAACTTCCTGGGTGTCCTTGTTGTTTGAAAGTATTTGTTGCTTGTCCACTGTAGGTAAGTACAATCTTGCCTGGCATGTTACCCCCATATTTCACTGTATGTATGTTGTTTTAGCCCTTGTGTCACTGGGATCCTGCCAGGCAGGACCCCAGTGCTCATAGTATGTTGTGCCCTGTATGTGTTCCCCGTGTGGTGCTTAACTGAATCACTGAGGCTCTGCTAACCAGAACCTCAGTGTTTATGCTCTCTCTGCTTTCTAAATTTGTCACTGCAGGCTAGTGACTAAATTTACCAATTCTGATTGGCACACTGGTACACCCATATAATTCCCTTATATATGGTACTGAGGTACCCAGGGTATTGGGGTTCCAGGAGATCCCTATGGGCTGCAGCATTTCTTTTGCCACCCATAGGGAGCTCTGACAATTTTTACACAGGCCTGCCACTGCAGCATGAGTGAAACAGCCATTTTTCACTGCACGTAAGTAACTTATAAGTCACCTATATGTCTAACCTTCACTTAGTGAAGGTTGGGTGGCAAGTTACTTGGTGTGTGGGCACCCTGGCACTAGACAAGGTGCCCCTACATCGTTCAGGGCAAATTCCCCGGACTTTGGGAGTGCGGGGACACCATTACACACGTGCACTATACATAGGTCACTACCTATGTATAGCGTCACAATGGTAACTTCGAACATGGCCCTGTAACATGTCTAAGATCATGGAATTGTCACCCCAATACCATTCTGGTATTGGGGGGACAATTCCATGATCCCCTGGGTCTTTAGCACAGAAACCCGGTACTGCCAAACTGCCTTTCCGGGGTTTCCACTGCAGCTGCTGCTGCTGCCAACCCCTCAGACACGATTCTGCCCTCCTGGGGTCTAGGCATCCCTGGCCCAGGAAAGCAGAACAAAGGATTTCCTCTGAGAGAGGGTGTTAAACCCTCTCCCTTTGGAAATAGGTGTGAAGGGCTGGGGAGGAGTAGCCTCCCCCAGCCTCTGGAAATGCTTTGATGGGCACAGATGATGCCCATCTCTGCACAAGCCAGTCTACACCGGTTCAGTGATCCCCTAGCCCTGCTCTGGTGCGTAACTGGACAAAGGAAAGGGGAGTGAGCACTCCCCTGACCAGTACCTCCCAGGGGAGGTATCCAGAGCTCCTCCAGTGTGTTCCAGACCTCTGCCATCTTGGACACAGAGGTGTTGGGGGCATACTGGACTGCTCTGAGGGGCCAGTGCCAGCAGGTGACGTCAGAGACCCCCTCTGATAGGCTCTTACCTTTCTTGGTAGCCAATCCTCCTTTCTTGGTAGCCAAACCTCCTTTTCTGGCTATTTAGGGTCTCTTCTTTGGGGAATTCTTCAGATAACGAATGCAAGAGCTCACCAGAGTTCCTCTGCATCTCCCTCTTCGACTTCTACCAAGGATCGACCGCTGACTACTCTAGGACGTCTGCAAAGCCGCAACAAAGTAGCAAGACGACTACCAGCAACATTGTAGCACCTCATCCTGCCGGCTTTCTCAACTGTTTCCTGGTGGTGCATGCTCTGGGGGTCGCCTGCCTTCACCCTGCACCAGAAGCACAGAAGAAATCTCCCCTGGGTCGACGGAATCTTCCCCCTGCTAACGCAGGCACCAAAAGACTGCATCACCGGTCCTCTGGGTCCCCTCTCATCCTGACGAGCGTGGTCCCTGAAACACAGGAACTCTATCCAAGTGACTCACACCCTTCAGTCCAACTTTGGTGGAGGTAAGTCCTTGCCTCCTCACGCTAGACTGCAAACCTGTGTACTGCGTGATTTGCAGCTGCTCCGGCTCCTGTGCACTCTTCCAGGACTTCCTTCGTGCACAGCCTAGCCTGGGTCCCCAGCACTCCGTCCTGCAGTGCTCAACCCTCTGAGTTGGCCTCCGATGTCGTGGGACCCTCCTTTGTAACTCTGCATGGACTCTGGTTCACAAATCTTCTAAGTGCCTGTTTGGGTACTTCTGCGGGTGCTGTCTGCTTCTGTGAGGGCTCTCTGAGTTGCTGAGCGCCCCCTCTGTCTCCTCCTCCAAGGGGCGACATCCTGGTCCTTCCTGGTCTTCAACAGCACCCAAAAACCTCTACTGTGACCCTTTCAGCTAGCAAGGCTTGTTTGCAGTATTTCTGCGTGGGAACACTTGTAAGCTTCATCGTGACGTGGGACATCTTTTATCCAAAGGAGAAGTTCCTAGTCCTCTTTGTTCTTGCAGAAATCCAAGCTTCTTCCATCCGTAGACAGCTTCCTTGCACCTTCATCAGGGGTTTCCTGGGCTCCTGCCCCCCCGGACACTGTTGTGAGTATTGGACTTGGTCCACTTGCTTTGCAGTTCCTCAGGTCCAGGAATCCATTTTCAGTGCACTGCTGGTCTTTGTTGTTCTTGCAGAATCCCCCTATCACGACTATTGTGCTCTTTTGGGGTAGTAGGTCTACTTTACTCCTACTTTTCTGGGTCTTGGGGTGGGGTATCTTGGACACCCTGACTGTTTTCTAACAGTCCCAGCAACCCTCTACAAGCTCCCATAGGTCTGGGGTTCATTCGTGATTCGCATTCCACTTTTGGAGTATATGGTTTGTGTTGCCCTTTGTTTTCCTATTGCAACCTATTGTAATTCTACACTGTTTGCATTACTTTTCTGACTCTTACTTACCTATTTTTTGGTTTGTGTACATATAACTTGTGTATATTAATTACCTTCTTACTGAGGGTACTCACTGAGATACTTGTGGCATATTGTCGTAAAAATAAAGTACCTTTACTTTTAGTAACTCTGTGTATTGTGTTTTCTTATGATATTGTGCATATGATATAAGTGGTATAGTAGGAGCTTTGCATGCATGTCTCCTAGTTCAGCCTTAGCTGCTTTGCCATAGCTACCTTCTATCAGTCTAAGCTGCTAGAAACACCTCTATTCTACTAATAAGGGCTAACTGGACCTGGCACAAGGTGTAAGTACCTTTGGTACCCACTACAAGCCAGACCAGCCTCCTACATCCACCCCCTCCCCCCTCAGGCACAGGCGTAGGGTTGTGAATAGTGTACCTAGGACTGATGATCCAAGTTTAGTACACAGACATGTAAATCTGTAAGTCAGTTGTCCAAACCTAGGATACCCACTCATGATTAGCAACTGCATTCTATCCTGGCAATTCCATTTACAACTCGCAGATCTTGTGGCCCTTGATTGTCATCAAGAACATAGGCCCTCATTCTGACCCTGGCGGTTCTCTACCGCCAGGGCCAACGGGGGCGGGAGCACCGCCGACAGGCCGGCGGTGCTCCCTTGGTCATTCTGACCGCGGCGCTTTGGCCGCGGTCAGAACGGGAAAACCGGCGGTCTCCCGCCGGTTTTCCACTGCCCCTTAGAATCCTCCAAGGCGGCGCAGCTCGCTGCGCCGCCGAGGGGATTCTGACCCCCCCTACCGCCATCCTGTTCATGGCGGGAAAGCCGCCATGAACAGGATGGCGGTAGGGGGGGTCGCGGGGCCCCCTAACAGGGCCCAACTAGGCTTTTCAGTGTCTGCGATGCAGACACTGAAAAGCGCGACGGGTGCTGCTGCACCCGTCGCACGCCTTCCACTCCGCCGGCTCGATTCCGAGCCGGCTTCCTTGTGGAAGGCGCTTTCCCGCTGGGCCGGCGGGCGATCTGAATCAGATCGCCCGCCAGCCCAGCGGGAAAGTCAGAATACCCCTCGCGGTCTATTGACCGCGGGGCGGTATTCAGGCGGCTTCCGACGGGCGGGCGGCAACCGCCGCCCGCCTAGGTCGGAATGACCACCATAGTAATTTGTTGGCCTGTCAGTGGTGGAGGACTTGCCGCATTATTTGTACCTGACAAATGGCTGAACAATGATGCCAAAGTCATTCAAGTTGTCACCCATCTTTTAGAGTTTTGCTGTGCTGTTTGATGATAGGACATGTGTAGGCTGCCTCAGCATGTACTGACTCAGGGACACTCAGTGATCTGTATGATGATATGGCCTGTTTCTGGTACATTAGATGTATTGTCTGATTTACTTCTGGAGCCATATCACACAATCAAGTACCTAATGTTTGGTTTTATATTTGTTTTAACAGCTGCCAATATGAATCCCATCCAGATTCGGGAGTTTCAGCGCAGGGCGATGCGTTACCGCCACATTCTGGATGTGGAGTCGGGGCTCAGCAACATGGCAAGGCGTTATCGCCATGAAAGCTCCTCCGGAGTGTGGATTGCATTTGCCCAATGGGGCCGATCCGTGTCCACCACAGACACTACCACCAGAACCACCACTACCATCCAGGTGGCACCAACATTAGCAGGCACCTTTGGGGGACCGTAAACATCCACAGCTCCAGGATCTGTCACAGCACCACCTGCACCTCCTCCTACAGACATGGCACTGACAAGGGCCCATACTTCCTCCACTGACACCCAGACCACCCCTGCTGTAGTCATAGACCCAGCAGCTTTTCTACAGATGCAACGGAACTTGGACCATATGTTGCGGAAAATGACCAGGCTGCAGCAGGAGGTGGCACAAGTAAATCGAAGGGTGCGTGCCATCAAAAAGACCCTGCAGAGGGCCAACTTGTAGACATTATACTCAGCCATGATTCCCTCCCCTCCCTCCTCTTTCCTGGTTGTTTTAATTAGTGGGTTTAGGGGGCTTAGTGTTAGGTTAGTATAGGCTGTTAGTTTAGTTAGTAGTAGTGGGTAGGTGGTGGAGGTATGATCCTTTTTATATTTGTTTTTTATTGTGTGTGTTGAAGATGTTGGGGTTTTGGTGTTTTAAAAAACAAAAAAATATATAGATAAAAAAAAATCCCCAAAAATATGTGTTTAGGTTAGTAGATGGTGTCCTCCATGTGTCCCATCTTATAAGGGGAGTGGGGGGTTGATGTTTAGATTGTTTCGTTAAATGTGATAAGTAAGTTTAGCTTAGGTTAGTTAGGGCCAGTTGTGGGTAATGTGTAGCTAGAATAGTTTAGGTTAGGTAAGGTGTTTCCCCTGGTTTTAGCTTCTGTTTTTACTGTTTAATAAATATTTAGGTAACCCTTTACAGTATGTGCCAAATGCTTGTAGATCAGGTCCTTGTCATGAGTGAACAGTGTCTCTTTTGAATTAGCTTTTGTGTCCCATGCTGCAACCAAATCCCAACTGAGCTGTTAGATTGGCAGCTACACCAAAGCTACTTAGCTAAGTTTCGGCCATCCATTGCACCCACCACTCACGGTTACTATGGATCCCAAAGTGTGGTTAATTTGTGATGTATGTTTTCAATGTCACATACTTTGCTACCATATTTGGTACTGAGGACACTGTATTACGTCTGCCTGCAGCCTGATGTCCAAGCAAATCCTTATAAGGTGAGTGGTAGAATGCTCTCATGTAGTATGGGATACATAACTCACACCTATCATTTGTTACAATGTTCAACCCAGTGACTTATTTGTATGGAAACTCATACACATCCATTCATGCTGTATGGTGTGTGTTATGTAAAAATTGGGGCAAATGCCACATACGTAAGTTTTGGCTTGAAGAAAACATTGAAGGCACTATTTTCTGGCTTAGACATCCCTTGAGGAAGCGTTATTCTGTCCAGCACAGCATTATGGTGTATAGTTTCTATTTTCCTCAGAAATAACCCTCAGGAAGGGCAGATAATGGTACAATCCAGACCACTGTGCATAGTTATCAGCCAACATTCGTTCAGGTCAGGTGTATTGACAATCAATAATCATTGACCTGAGGTAAACATCACTGATGGCCATCACGGTTGATGTGTCACATTACACAGAAACAAAGTTGTTGTGTAAGTGCTATTTATTTGAAAGTGCTGTAGTGCTATATCTACATTGTCCATGATTGTGAGTCCATTAGTGCGACATCTTCCATTGTGATCCTACACAAGTGCAAAAGGACATGTCATTGGACATGCTGGGGTGAAGTGTCAGACAGTGCAGAGGGACAGGATTTGCCAATGAGGTAGTGAGAGACAATCACAGGGCAGGAAGACAAGATAAACAGTGGGCTGAAGAACAGTGCTTGAGTACAGTTGTTGCAAGACTGGCATGTTACAAAGCACAAGACCTTGGTAATAGGTGGCCATGTGGCAGGGACTAGTGCTACCGGGTACTCTTACGAGTGAAGGTGATCTGGTCCATGTCTTCATCTTCTGATGTGTGTCTTATCTCCTCTGCCCTTTGTGGTGGTGGTTGTGAAGTGGCAACACACACCACAGTGTTTGAAGACGTGGAGTCAGACATCCCGGTAGCTGCCAACTGTGGGGCTATTAAGGGCAGTACTGCAGCAAGGAGGAGCTGCTGGTTCTTAAGAATAGCAGCCACATCACTGTGGTAGGCAGCTAGGTCAGCTCTGAGGGGTTCAATATTGCATTTGTGCACGCGTTGACAGGATTGTTGTTGTAGGTGTTGGGCCAACTCTATTACAGCTGTGCTGATTTCCTTCAACCATTTTTCAAGTTCCTACAAGATTGTTGTTTGCCCTTGCATAGCTGCTGCGTGTTCTTCGGTTGACATCATGCACAAACGCACCCCCACTAGGCTGGCTGCCATAGTTTGCATCCCCACCTGCACCTCCTTGGCCAGTTCCCGCTGTACTCCAACTACAGTTCGCTCAAAGCTGGTGGCAGGGTCGTCAGAGTCCTCAGCTGTGCTGGAGCTGGCAGGTCGTACAATTGGGGTGGTGGGTGGGTCCTCTGTGATGGCTGCTAGTTCTGTGCTCCTCCTTGTGACTGAAGGTGGGGTCTGGAGGGTTCCAAGGACATCTTGGAGGGTCTGCTGGCTGATGTTTGTCAGCTCGTCATCCATGTCATCAGGGTAGTCCTGGACAGGCATATCCGCATGAGAGCCATCGTCCTCTGCAATAAGATATGGTACAATTAGTGTGTCTGTGTTGTGACATTTGTAATGTGACATGCCTGCCTTCCGATTATTTTCACACTTTGATCTTGGTTCCTGTCTTTCATATTAGCATTCTCCCAGGCCTATGCCCCACCTGCATGTCACATGTATTGTGGCCAGTTTGTGGACTTGTCAGCATCACATCCTCTAGGTGTTGGTTCAGGCCAAATTGTGAATTGCCACCTTCTTGTCCTACTCAACCCTCCGTCTACTTCCATTCTCATGGTGAAGCCTTTCACTGGTTGTGGGTGTTCTGATGGCGCTAGCACCACACTTAACATTCTGGAACTGCCCCAGTCTCTGATCTTTCACATCCACCTATATGTTGTTGAGATCTAGCATATACTATGTATAGCATTGGTATGGCACGATATGGATGTCAGCATTGGTAATGTGTACTGCTGATGTTGGGGAATGTGTGCTACATTGGATTGTACTGATTGTCCTAGCAGTGTTCCATTTTCTCCTCTGACTGTGCAGGTGTATTTCTGTAACCAGTTACATATGTCCTCCTCCTCAATGCTGTTGTCTGAGCTGTATGACATTTGGGATGTTGCATTGTGACCCAGGCACAGGGTGGACCCAGACATATGCAGCATGGGTATGGCATTAGTGCTGTATACCTCCTAATGTTTATGACAATGGCTGATGTTTGTAGTAACTATGAACAATCACATTTGACAGGATTGGGACATTTGTATTGATTTCAGGGGATTGATAACATTGTCATCCTGAACCCTCTAATTTGGGTGTGTTTGGTCCATAGGGACGTTACTGACATTAGCTACTTGACAGGCATACACAGCAGAGGTGGTAATGGCAACTGTTGTCAATGTTATATTCCACTTGCAGATATGGCCAGAGGTTGTTAATGGGGCCCTAGTTCATGTAGGGAGAATACTGGCTGACGTATGACGGGCTGCCAGTTTTACATTGTACCCTACCCTCCTGGCCTGGCTTTACCTTTCCAACATCATTGGCATGGCAGCATACCCCCATGCAAAGGTTGTTGGTGTAGTGTAGAACTGTGCCCCAGGTTTCCTATGTACAGCCCATGCCCCGTGCCATGCCCCTTTACCCATGCCACTCCCTGAATATCATAACTTACATGCATCGTGTAATAGGTATGTCCACCCCCGCTTACAGTTAACATTTTTGCATTTCAATTCCCCATGCGACTTACCCTGCATGTGTGTTGTCTCCTGGTAGTCTGCGCTGTCCTGTACTTGAATCCTTGTGACGATCTCCTCTGGGATGAAAGCTGCGACCATCTCCTCCATGAGGTCCAGGGCCTCCCTCGGTGCTGGACTCCCACCTCCAGTCTGCAATGCTGCCTTCCTGATCCTGGCCATCTTTTCCTTGGTCCTGCGCTTGCAGTCATGTCAGCGTTTCTTGCACTCGATGACTGTTCCCCGTACTTCTGCCACACTGTTGATCTTGTCAACAATTTGTTGCCATATTGCCTCTCTCCTACTAATTGGCAACTTTGAGGTGACAAACAGTTGGTCCCTGTGTTCCGTCACTTCTTTCACCAGAATTTCCTGCTCCTCTGCACTGAAGCAACACTTTCTTTTCTTCTTCTCCCTGTCCTTGGCCTTGTGTGGGTTCTCCTGGTTGGTTCCTGGTCTGTTTTCATCTTCCTGGGGTCTATGCAAGCATCTGGGATCCATTTTGGCTCTCCTTAGCATATTTTGCTGTGTTTGCACCGCTTTTTGACGCAATTGCGTCAAAAAACGGCGTGTATCCGGTTTGCGACGTCGTAAACCGGCTCACAGCCATTTTCGCCGCGTTAACGTTGTTTTTCTTTACGACGTGACGCATACGTTTGAGTAGAAAAAAATTGACTCACACCTGTGTTTTGTGCTGCAAATAAATGGCGTTAGCCGGCGGTTAACTTTTTGATGCAAAACTGCGTTGGCACAGTTTTGCGTCAAAAAGTATAAATATAGGCCCATGTATTTGGTTTTGGTGTTATTTACTTGCAGACCATGGTCTCTGCAGAACCCCAGGAATTTCTCCAAGAGATTAGACAATCCAGACGCTGTTTGGGTATCATCGGCAAATAACAAGCAGGGTGTCTTTGACCCGTGTATTTTTGGAGCATCATTTTCACAATCGTCCAAATAAGGAATACAGGCATTAGTGTATAGGAGGAAAAGCGTGGGGGCCAGCACACATCCTTGCCTGACGCCTTTCTGAATAGGTATCTCGTCTGATAATTCCCCGTACACGCTTCATCTTATTCTGGCAAATTTCTCGGAGTACAAATCCTTAATCAGTCTTAACAAAGCCCCGGGGATGCCAATTCTAGCAAGAATCTCCCATAGTTTGTATTGAGGGACTAGGCGGAAGGCTGACTTGAGATCTACAAAGGTTACAAACAGTCTCCCGGCGTCCAGGTCAACAGATTTCCACTTTATTGTGAAAAACCGGAAGATCTGGTCCACCATACTTGTCTTCTGCTTGAAGCCTGTCTGTAGGTGGCTGAGAGCATCTTTCTCCATAATCCAGTCCCAAAGCCTGCCCAATATTTGAAAGGAAAATATTTTCTGGAGGTTGTCTAACAGACTAATGGGTCTGTAGTTACCCAGGGCCGACTTGTCTCCTTTTTAATAGCTGGGTACAATAATCGCACCTTTCCAGAAATGGGAAAAATGGCTTCCTGACAGGACAGCCTTTGACACACAGTCTATGTAGGGGCCCAGAGCTTTACATTAGATCTGAACAAGTCAGTCGATATCCTATCTAGCCCAGGCGGTTTCCCTGGTTTCTGCACCATGATAGCTACCTCAGTTTCCCTTAAAGTAAAAGGGGTGATTGATCCAACCCCTTCGTCACTCCACTCATTTGAGTTCACGAAACCTAGTGGTGATCCAGGCTCTTGTCTATTTAGTTCAGCAAAGTGAAGAGTCCAGTTTTAAGCAGAGATGTGACAATCAGGTCTGGGGTTCTCATTGCAACCATAATGGAAACTAGGGACCAGAATCGTTTAGCATTGTTTCTTTTCACTGCTATTAACAATTTGTTCCATGTGTCCTCTTCCCACTATGCCTTGCTAGTTTTAATGACATCTGCATAAGCACGCCTAGCCGAGATCATAGATTTATCTTTCTGTCTTATTGCTTCCAGAAGTCTGCTCATAGCTTTTTTGCATCTACTGTTAAACCAATTGTTGGCTTTACCCAATTTAACCTGCCTTCTTCCTTCATCATCTCTAACAAATAATGCCTTCAAGGAGGCAAACAACTTGTCATGCTTAGCCATGATCTGTTTTAGAGTGTGGATATTAGATATGAATTCTAACAATTGACTGGAAACTAAATCATGTGTCCGGGCTACTAGGTCATCTGAGTTCCTAAAAGTGTCCCATTTTGTTGCACGCTGATTGCTTGACACCACTAGAGAGAACATGGCATCTTGCATTCATGTCCCCCGTGTTCTCCAACGTGTTGACCAGAGTGTTGTCTGCTCTGCTTAAACACATGTCCAGCTACATCGTGTTCCCCCAGGTGGAGGATTTGGCCACAGTGAAGGCTGACTTTTATGCCCTGGGACATATCCCCAACATCATTGGTGCCATTGATGGTACACATGTAGCATCCCCCCCCCCCCCCGGAGAAATGAAAAGGTTTACAGGAATATAAAAAGTTATCACTCGATGAATGTGCAGATGGTGTGTTTGGCGGACCAGTACATCTCCCATGTGAATGCCAAATATCCTGGCTCTGTGCATGACGCCTATATATTGAGGAATAGCAGCATCCCATATGTGATGGGCCAACTCCAGAGGCACCAGGTTGGCTAATAGGTGAGCCAAAGGTCCCCATCCGAGTATATGTTGATGTCTGGGTATGGGATTGCCCCTAAGGGTTAGTGTGTGTCTAACAGTTGTCCCTCCAAATCTGCAGGTGACTCTGGTTACCACAACCTCTCATGGCTACTGACCCCTGTGACGAATCCCAGGACAAGGGCAGAGGAATGTTACAATGAGGCACATGGGCGTACAAGGAGGATTATAGAAAGGACCTTCGGCCTCCTGAAGGCCAAGTTCTGGTGCCTCCATCTGACAGGTGGATCCCTGTACTACTCACCCAAGAAGGTGTGTCAGATCATCGTGGCATGCTGTATGTTACACAACCTGGCCTTGAGACACCAGGTGCCTTTTCTTCAGGAGGATGTGCCTGGAGATGGTCTTGTGGCAGCTGTGGAGCCTGTGGACAGTGACGAAGAGGAGGCAGCGGAAGAAGATGTGGACAACAGAACAAACATAATACAGCAGTACTTCCAGTGACACACAGTTAAGACACTGTAAATTTACTTCACATTTCAATTTTCTGTTGGACATTGTACATGGCAGCCTGCTTCCCTATGTCTATGGCCACTGACTGTTTCCTTTGGATTCTCTATTTTCAGATCACTGTGTCCCATTCTGGCTCTTGCTATATGTACTGATGCCCACCAAAGGTCATCCTGTAGTATATTTCACTGTACATATACATTGCAATGCTTTGATAATGTTGTACTACTACATTTGTGAATCATTAGACTGACTCCAGATTGTTATTTGTTTCAAGGGTGTTTATTTAGGTGCTAATAAGTATAGAGGTATGTGCAAGGGGCTGGGTGTGATGGTGGAGAAAAGTCCATGGTAGAGTTCAGTCTCTTGGTATCACAGGTGCATTGACCAAGGGGGCATGGGAAGGGGAGCAATGGCAGTTCAAGGTGGACAGGGTAACATAGTGGGACAAAAGGGTGACTATCAGGAGAGTCCTATTTCCTGGCGGGGTTCTTTGCAATGTTCTCTGTCTTCTGCCTGGATCGCAGGCACCGTTTGCGGGGTGGTTCTCCTTCTGCAGGGGGTGGCGTGCTGGTAGCCTGTTGGTCCTGTGGTGAGGCCTCCTGTCCACTAGCGCCGGAGGAGGTGGAAGGCTGTTCCTCGATTTGGCTAGTGTCAGGCGCCCTTTGTTGTGCCACTGCCTCCCTCATGGTCTTGCCCATGTCAGCCAGCACCCCTGCAATGGTGACCAGGGTGGTGTAGATTTTTGTTAGGTCATCCCTAATCACCAGGTACTGTCCCTCCTGCAGCCGCTGGGTCTCCTGCAACTTGGCCAGTATCTGGCCCATGGTCTCCTGGGAATGGTGGTATGCTCCCAGCATGTTGGAGAGTGCCTCGTGGAGAGTGGGTTCCCTGGGCCTGTCCTCCCCCTGTCGCACAGCAGTCCTCCCAGCTTCCCTGTTGTCCTGTGCCTCTGTCCCCTGAACCGTGTGCCCACTGCCACTGACCCCAGGTCCCTGATCGTCCTGTGTTTGCCTGGGGTCCCTGTAATGGTGGTAAAACACCCTCTGATTGATGTGTCCTGGGGACAGTGGCATGGGCCCACTGGGTGGGTGCTGTGCTGGTGTTTCCTGAGGGGGTAGGCTCTGTGGTGGGTTGGGACTGTGGCAGGTGAACCGACTGTCCAGAGGCCCCTGATGGGCCAAGTTGGTCATCGTGATCCAGGCGTGCAGAGCTGCTGTCGTCACTGTGGGCCTCTTCGGGGGGGTGGGGGACTGGATGTAACTGGCACCTCCTTCTGGTGACGTTGAGTAGGGGTCCTGTTGGGATGCAAATGCATTGTTAATGTATCTGTGTTGGCCATATTGTGAATGGGTGTGTTTCCATCTCTGATTGTGATTTCCCTGTCGGCTTGCCCTTGTGTGAGTGATGATTTTGTGAGCTGGGTGAGTCTCTCTACTGTGCATGCTCTGGTGATGGGTGTCCATGCAGGCCTGTGATGGGTGTCCATGCACTGGTGTTGCATGCAGGGCTTGGTATTAGGACGGGTGGGTTGTGATAGTGGGGTATATGAGAGTTGGTGGAGTGATGGGGGTGAGGGTAGGGGTAGGGGTTTGTGATGGCATGCAGGTAGTGTGGGGGTATAGTAATAAAGATTTGACTTACCAGAATCCAGTCCTCCTGCTACTCCTGCAAGGCCCTCAGGATGCATGATCGCCAAGACTTGCTCCTCCCATGTTGTTAGTTGTCGGGGAGGAGGTGGGGGTCCACCACCAGTCCTCTGTACAGCAATCTGGTGTCTTAATACCACGGAACGCACCTTCCCCCATAGGTCGTTCCACCTCTTCCTGATGTCATCCCTGGTTCTTGGGTGCTGTCCCACGGCATTGACCCTGTCCACGATCCTCCGCCATAGCTCCATCTTACTTGCAATGGACGTCTGCTGCACCTGTGATCTGAAAAGCTGTGGCTCTACCCGGATGATTTCCTCTACCATGACCCTTAGCTCCTCCTCTGAAAACCTGGGGTGTCTTTGGGGTGCCATGGATGTGGTGTAAGTGATAAGAGTGAGGATGTGTGGGGGGATGTGTGGGGTGATGTGTTGTGGTGTATGCTGTGATGTGCATGAATGGTGTATGGGTGATGGTGGTCTGTGCCTCTGATTGAGTGGGTCCTCTTGCTTGTCTCTCTGTGCTTGGTCTCTTTTTTTTCGCTTTAAGGGGTTGTGGGTGTGTGTTTTATAGTGGTTTGGGTGTGTGGGTGTGGTGCGTGTATGTGTGTCAGGTGTGTGTATTTTGAATTGTCCAATGTGGTGTGGTTTTGTGTATGTGTGTGTGTATTTTCAGCACGGCGGTGTGTACCGCAAATGGTTTACCGCGGTTGAAAGACAATATGCATACGGAGCACCATACATCAGGTGAAAAAGAAAGTTTTGGAACAGATGACGGCCATACACAGCTGTGACAAACACTACCCTAATACTATACATTTATGGAAAGCTCACTTCAGTGATTGGAATCAACTGAACTACTAGGCTAATTAACAAATCCTACATAACATTAGAGAAGGGAACAGGTAGTTATAACTTAGGAGAAGAGTCTAAACAGATCATTGACCATGACGCTGAGGTTCCATGTTACTAGAATACAGGGAGAGAAACGAATGTGCATTTGGGAGATTAATGTACTGATTTTACTGTTCCACTTTCAACGTGTACCATGTTTTGGGTCGCTTTTAATACTTTTTTTAGTCTTTGTATCACATTGAAAGATTAGAAAGGGTATTCTCGGGCAGCAGTGGCCATAGTGTTAGAAAGGTCATATTTTTAGGAACCTCCTACCATTTTCTTCTGAGATCGTCGTTATTATGTGTGATGGCACATGTACGTTTCCTTGAAATATTGCTTTTTTGAAGTTATTGTTTGGTTCGTAAATATTTTATGCATTATTTTCTCGAGGTTGAAGACTTCACTAAGTGTTGCAGTTCACTTGGCCATGTGGACAACATAGTTTTGAAATGACTAAATTCGCCCACTTGCACTAGATTGAAACAACTAATGGTTATTTTGAGAATCAGCTGAGACGGTAGCCACTTGGGTTTTATTGTGAGCTCATTATTTGTTGTCTGTTGTTCTTTACATTAAAATGGTACATTGTTTCTTGTCGGAAGGACTCCCAATGTAGGTAACGTGATTACAAAGCATCTGAAGGATGTATCTTTGCAGAAAGATATAGCAACATTTTTGTTGCAGGAGATGTGATGAGTTTCACCAGTGGTGCGCCCACTTGGGCTGTATTGTTTCCTGGTTTGTATGTATACATTCTTGTTATAATATGTATGTTGGCATAGATAGTGAACCACTCCAAGTTGGTTCCCTGAGTGCCACAATGCAATGTCCTTTCTGTGTTTTGTTTGTACTTTCTCTGTGGAAAACTTTAAATAAGGCTACGACACTCAGTTGGGTGTGTGAACAAGGTTGCTGTTGCTGCCAAAACGTGTCATGAGGTTTAGAATTCAACAATAAACTTCTAACCTCTAGAAGACTTCCTGAGTGAGCGTTTTTTCAAATCGTTGAGATGAGAAGTATGGTTGCTGGCTTTTCTTTCAGATATTGGAGATAAGCAGTACGTTCGCTGGCGGCTCCTCCAGCACGGGAGCAATTTTTGCACTGTGTATTTGAAATGCTTTTTATCGTGTAGAATATTTTTACTACGATATTGTTCTACCAATATGTTTTTGTTGTTTATATTTTGACATACACCCATATGCCCAATATGGGATGGGGAAAAACCACAGATGTGATTTCTTCAGCCATAAAAATATGAACAAAATTGGGAGAAGCATGTGGAAAACAATAGTCCCAACTGTGGCCAAACAGTGTGCAAAGCACTGCTGCCTTAGACGTGAGCGGCCACAGGTGATTAGGGAGGCAAAATAAAGTGACAGTAGGAAAGACAGCAGAAGCTCTCCTCCTTCTGCCCACCCAATCCAGGCTCCACCACAACATCTCCTCCACTGCCCACTAGAATTACTTCCTGGTACAGGGCATTAGAATCTCTTATTTTAACATAAGTGGTGTTGGTTTGATTGATTTGGATAAAATACAATCAACACACCATGGTTGCACCAATATGCATTGCAGGATGATGCCCTACGATGCACTTAGGGGGTCATTATGACCCCAGCGGTCAGAGATAATGTGGTGGTAGTACCACCAACAGGCTAGTGGTACTTACCCCCACATTATGACATTCAGGGTTGGCTGAAGCCAACCCGCCAATGAACAACTCCGACCATCATGGTGGTAGCAATGTCACGAAAATCACAGCGGTAGGCCCTATCAGTGACAGGGAACTCCTTCCCTGTCACTGATAGCAGCCCCCCTGCCCCCAACACTCCCCAGATGCCCCCACCCCCTCTTCATCCACACTCCCCGTCACTTCCAACCTCCCCCATACACACACACACACACGCAGACACACACTCATTCACACAGACATACATGCATACATACACGCATGCATTAATTCATTCATGAATTCACATTTCCATTCATGCACGCACTCACACACATGCATACACGCACGGAAACAACACTAAACACACACTCGCATTTATGCACACACTCAAACGTACATGCAAACACCCCCACACACACACACAAACCCCGACCCCCTCCCCTGTCGGAAACCTTACCTACTGTACCAAGGGGGTCTTCCGGCAGGTGACGGGAAGGGGCGCTGCTACCGCCAGCAGGGCCCACCAGCAGAACACCACCAGGCTGTATTATTTTTCATAATAGGGCTGGCAGCGGTCTACTGGTGTGGCGCTGCTAGTGGTAGCAGCACAACCTTACCATCATCACCCAGTATGGCCACAGCCAGATTTCCGCCCTTCTTGTGGTGGAAATCCAGCTGTGGTTATATTTGGCAAACAGATGGTAGCCGCGACGATGGTCTTTTGGCTGCGGCGGCCGCCGCGGCGGTAGGCGGCATTTTCCGCCATTATTGTAATGAGGCCTTAGTCTTTTGTAGAGGGGAAGCATGAAACTCTTTTTTCTTTCTGACTCTGTCCTACTCTTACTCATACAATAATTTGTCCAATTTGGTGCTAAAGTACAACTGCTTCCACTTAAAAAATTAGTGCTTAGCAGGCCTGGCCAAAATGCCCATTATGTAATCTTACATAATTCTGCAGTTTTGTCCGAAATTCCACCATAACACAACATGGGAACAATGCCAACAAACAGATGATGAGTGACTGTTGTTTGCAGTAGTTATGTCTTTGGTTCTATTTGTTTAGTGCTAACTTCCTCCTTGCATATAAAATGGTTTTGAGGATGCATTTCACCATATAATATGTAAAGTTACATTCCAGTTTTGAATTTTTTAATAACTTTGTGTAATTTCTCAGAATTTTTTTAAAATTTTGCATAATTACCAAAAGGAAATCAGTGAATTTTGCACAACCATAGTGTATAGATCTTCAATAAATAATGATTAAAGAAACCTTACAAGTCCTAACTATAACAAACAAACAGTAAAGATGGATATTTTATTGAGATTTGTGTATATCGTGACAATGAGGGTCATGCCTCAATGAACTTTTTTACTGCAATGCATTGAGCAAAATCAATATTTTATGGACGGGGAGGGTGGTCAAAGAAGAAAACATATTTTGTGTAAAAATACGAGCAATACAAAAGTCAAGCCCTTCGATTGAGGGTTTATTGATTTTGTTTTAGTGTTTGTATGTTTTTCAATCCTGATTAAAAAAAAACTGGGCAAATAAAGTGAATATCGCATTGGACAGTAAAAATAAAAGAAATCTTCATATAAGAGCTGACTACCCTCATAATATGTCATATCCTTTATCAGGAGAATGTGTGTAAAATTGCCAACACAGTTTTAACACTGCACCCTGAGGGCTATTGTGAGCCTTCAGACATATGAATTTCCTGCACCTCAACTGAGCCCAAAAGGCAGAACCTTTGAGCCAGAACTAGACGGGATTAAGAACTGCACATTCACAATTTAAGAACATTCAATTTGGTTTCATAGGAGTCAATATTGAGAGTTGGAGTATATTTCACGATTTTATTAAATGATTAGCCAATCATTTAATCTCAGTGCAGTTACAGACCAAAGCAGGAAGTGTGTTTCATAAAATCTTAGCCCTACTCTTAGCTAATTTCAGGACATAGAACATCAGTAGGATCCATAAGACCTCTTGCCTCAAATGTCATAGCCTATAGTCTTTTAATAGAGCTTCTAATAAAGAGGAGTCTGACAGATTCTGCAGACTCTCTAACAAATAAATTCAAAGCAGGATAGAGTCTGTCTCAGAAAGAATCTGAGACGCATTACCAAAATTTGTCAGAGTATTCTCGCTCAAGGAAAGGGTTCCCTCAATCTTAGTCTGGGAACATGTATTTATACAAAGGTAATAATATAACAAGTTGCAAGTATTCTGTAGGTAACTTCTGGTTTCAGCCAATCACAGTTTGATGTCATCATGAGAACTGGACACCTTCTGTCAATCTTGGAAGTTTTAACAAAGAACATTTTAGACACACAATACATTTACATTTTTATCTGAAACAAAATGAAACTTTAAGATTTCTTCTCAGCATTTGTGGACTATAAGACAAACACGAGTCAAGGTAAGCACAATACATTCCGGAATGAAATCACTCCCATTCTCAAAGTTTTACTAACAGTGCCTATTCGTAAAGAAACAACTTTAAGATTACTCTAACACTGCAGTCGTTTCATAGGTCGAATGGTTAAGATGCTAAGAGTCCGATTTAGATCTTGGTGGTCTTACTGCCAAGCTGAGTCCGTGGCGGGCCTGAAAAGAACGTCACATCGGTGTTCCCCTGATCACTGTATTTAAATGCAGTGCGGCGAAGTCACAGACCGCAACAACGGAGTGGCTCTGTCGTGCTAGCTGCGCCCCGCAGCTGACGCAGCAGACTCCAATGTTGACGGTTAGCACTCAGTCACCGTCTTGACTGCGACTTCCAGCCAAGTCTATTTATATCACATAGTCGTGCTGGCGGTGTGTCAGCAGTAAGAAATGACTGCAGGAGTCTGTGGCACGATCTGTTCAGTATAGTACCACGGCTGTGGCCATTGGTCGAATGCTAGTAGCTCACACCTGTGGTAAATTGGACAATTGTGAACACCTGCAAAACACACTATGAAGTACACTCCATTTCAGACCATGATCCTTTGCCATTACACTCCAGCAGATCATTTGGATGCAGGAATTTTCACACAGGAGCCATTTTTTTCTGTGTTACACTCCCTTTGTTTCTTGCTACCATTACTTTTTGTATTCCTCCATCATCTTTTGGGGCACTCTTTTTTCATAATTAATCAGAATGGCAGGGAGAAGAAATCCGCGTTTTACAGAGGTAGAGTTCCCTGTCATGGTGGATGGAATTATTATAGTAGAGCCATAATTATTTGGAACACAAGTCCAAAATACTCCTATTTCCCAGAAAAGGTGAATGTGTTCCAGAATAGTGGGCAGGGTGAATGCAGTAGCCAACAACCTGCATACACAGAAGTAGATTAGAAGAGGTGGAGCTGTATGAGGCTGGCCTGGCTTATAGTGGGTACCTTATGGTACTTACACCTTGTGCCAGGTCCAGTTATCCCTTATTAGTAGATTAGTAGTGTTCTAGCAGCTTAATCTGATAGAGGTAACTATAGCAGAGCAGCTTAGGCTGAACTAGGAGACATGCAAAGCTCCTACTATACCACTTATATCATATAGCACTATATAATAAGAATCACAATACTCAGAGTTACTAAAAATAAAGGTATTGTATTTTAGTGACAATGTGCCAAAACTATCTCAGAGGATATACTCACTTAGGAGGTAAGTAAAATACACAAAATATACACACAAACCAGAATCAGGTACATAAACAGTTAGAAAAGTAGTGCAAACACTGTAGAATACAAAAGGATGCAATAGGCCTAGGGGCAACACAATCCATATACTAAGAAAGTGGAATGCAAACCACTTAGGGACCCCAGGCCTAGTGTAGTGTGTATGGGGTCAATGGGAGTGTTAGAAAACACTAAGGGTGTCCAAGATACCCCACCCCAAGACCCTGAAAAGTAGGAGTAAAGTTACCCTACTTCCCCAGAAACACACTAAAGTCATGATAGGAGATTCTGCAAAGACCACAACAGACTGCAAAGCACTGAAGACGGATTCCTGGACCTGAGGAACTGCAAAGGAAGGGGACCAAGTCCAAGAGTCACAAAAGTGTTCGGGGGGGGCAGGAGCCCACTAAACCCGGGATGAAGGTGCAAAAGGGCTGCCTCCATGCGGAAGAAGCCAAAGATTCTGCAACAACGGAAGGTGCCAGGAACTTCTCCTTTGGTCAGAAGATGTCTCACGGCATCCTGGAGGATGTTTCCATGCAGAAAGACCGCAAACAAACCTTGCTAGTGGCAAAAGTCGCAGGTGAAGGTTTTGGATGCTGCCAGGGCCCAGGAAGGACCAGGAGGTTGCCCCTTGGAGTGGTGGTGACAAAGGGGGTGCTCAGCAACAGAGAGAGCCCACGCAGAAGCAGGCAGCACCCACAGAAGGACCTGAACAGGCATTCAAGAAATCTGAGCACGGCGGTCGTCTCAGCACAACAAAAGAGGGTCCCACGAAGTCGGAGGTCAACTCAGTGAGTTGAGCAATGCAGGACTGAGTGCTGGGGACCTGGGCTAGGCTGTGCACAAAGAAATCCTTGCAAAAGTGCACATAAGCCCTAGCAGCTGCAGTTCATGCAGTACACACGATTACTGTCTGGCGTGGGGAGGCAAGGACTTACCTCCACCAAATTTCGACAGAAGGACCACTGGACTGTCGGGGTCACTTGGATCCAGCTCCTGTGTTCCAGGGACTACGCTCGTCAATGAGAGGGGACCCAGAGGACCGGTGATGCAGAAGTTTGGTGCCTGCGTTAGCAGGGGGAAGATTCCGTCGACCCACTGGAGATTTCTTCTTGGCTTCCAGTGCAGGGTGAAGGCAGACAGCCCTCCGAGCATGCACCACCAGGAAACAGTCAAGAAAGTCAGCAGGATTAGGCGGTACAATGTTCCTGGTAGTCTTCTTGCTACTTTGTTGTGGTTTTGCAGGCGTCCTGGAGCAGTCAGCTGTCGATCCTTGGCAGAAGTCGAAGAGAGAAGTGCAGAGGAACTCTGGTGACCTCTTGCATTCGTTATCTGAAGACGAGCCCACAGGAGAGACCCTAAATAGCCCTCAGAGGAGGATTAGCTACCTAACCAGGTAAGCGCCTATCTGGAGGGGTCTCTGACATCACCTGCTGGCACTGGCCACTCAGGGGTCTCCATTGGGCCCTCACACCTCTGCATTCAAGATGGCAGAGGTCTGGGAAACACTGGAGGAGCTCTGGGCACCACCCCTGGGGTGGTGATGGACAGGGGAGTGGTCACTCCCCTTTCCTTTGTCCAGTTTCGCACCAGAGCAGGGGCTGGGGGCTCCCTGAACCGGTGTTGAATGGTTTATGCAAGGAGGGCACCATCTATGCCCTTCAAAGCATTTCCGGAGGCCAGGAGAGGGTATTCCTATCAGGCTCTTCACACCTATTTACAAAGGGAGAGGGTGTAACACCCTCTCTCAGAGGAATTCCTTTGTTCTGCCTTCCTGGGATTGGGCTGCCCAGGCCCCAGTGGGGCAGAAACCTGTCTGAGCGCTGGCAGCAGCTGTATCTGCAGAGAAAATCCCAGAGAGCTAGTTTGGCAGTACCCGGGGTCCATGCTGGAGCCCCGAGGATGCATGGGATTGTCACCCAAATACCAGAATGGTATAGGGGGGACAATTCCATGATCTTAGGCATGTTACATGGCCTGTTCGGAGTTACCATTGTGAAGCTAAACATAGGTATTGACCTATATGTAGTTGGGGAAATTGCCCTGAACAATGTGGGGGCACCTTGGCTAGTGCCAGGGTGCCCTCACACTTAGTAACTTTGCACCTAACCTTCACTCCGTGAGGGTTAGACATATAGGTGACTTATAAGTTACTTAAGTGCAGTGTAAAATGGCTGTGAAATAACGTGGACGTTTTTTCACTCGGGCTGCAGTGGCAGTCCTGTATAAGAATTATCTGAGCTCCCTATGGGTGGCAAAAGAAATGCTGCAGCCCATAGGGATTTCCTGGAACCCCAATACCTACCTAGGCACAATACAGTATACTAGGGAATTATAAGGGTGTTCCAGTGTGCCAATCATATTTGGTAAAATTAGTCACTAGCCTGCAGTGACAATTTTAAAACCAGAGAGAGCATAAACGCTGAGGCTCTGGTTAGCAGAGCCTCAGTGATACAGTTAGGCACCACACAGGGAACACATACAGGGCACACTTTATGAGCACTGGGGTCCTGGCTAGCAGGATCCGAGTGACACAGGCAAAAACAAACATACATATAAGTACAAAATGGGGGTAACATGCCAGGCAAGATGGTACTTTCCTACAGCACCACATTAGGGTCATCATCAACGTAGGAAAGTACCCTCTTTTTGGCATGTTACCCCCAATTTCTGCCTGATGTCAGTGTGTTTTGACTGTGTCACTGGGATCCTGCTAGCCAGGACCCCAGTGCTCATGGTTTGTTTGTCCTTATTGTCAGTATGTATCACTGTTTTTCAAAGTATGCTTGACTGTGTCACTGAAGTCCTTCTAACCAGGACACCAAGGTTTATGCACTCTCTGTTTCCAAATTGATCAATACATACTTGTAACCTAGTATTTCACTCCAAATTGGCATACTGGTCACCCCTTATAAGTCCCTAGTATATGGTACTTAGATGCCCAGGGCATTGGGGTTCCAGGGGATCCCTATGGGCTGCAGCATTACTTTTGCCACCCATAGGGAGCTTTGTAATGGTGTATGCACCCTTTCACAGCCATTTTCACTGCACCATGTCACTTATAAGCCACCTATATGTCAGGCCTTCCAACCCAGCACTAGCAGAGGTGCCCCCACGTTATGAAGGACTATTTTCCCGGACTTCGGGAGTGCGGGGACGCCAGTTTACACATGCACTGGACATAGGTCAATACCTATGTCCAGCTTCACAATGGTAACTCTGAATATGGCCATGTAAGATGTCTAAAAATTGACAATTGTACCTCAATACTGATTCTAGCATTGGTTGCACAATTCCATGCACTCTGGGAGCTCCACTATAGACCCTCAGTACTGCCATTCCAGCCTTCTGAGGTTTTCCAGGCAGCCCCAGCTGCTGCCACCTCACAGACAGGTCTCTGCCTTCCTGTTGCTTGAGCAGCTCAAGCCCAGGAAGGCAGAACAAAATATTTCCTGTGGGAGAGAGGTGTTACACCTTCTCCCTTTGGAAATAGGTGTTACAGGCATGGGAGGGGTAGCCTCTCAGAGCCTCTGGAAATGCTTTGAAGGGCACAGATGGTGCCCTCCTTGCCTAATCCAATCTACACCAGTTCAGTACCCCCAGTCCCTGCTCTGGTGCGAAACCAGACAAAGGAAAGGGGAGTGACCATTCTCCGTCCATCACCACCCCAAGGGTGGTGCTCAGAGCTCCTCCAGAGGGTCCCTGGGTTCTGCCATCTTGTTTTCAGGATGAGCAGGGAACTCTGGGAACATCAGAGTGCCCAGTGCCATCTTATGATGTCAGAGCCCTCCCCTGATAGGTGCTTACATGGTTAGGTGACCAAGCCCTCTTTCAGGGCTATTTAGGGTCTCTCCTCTGAGTGTTTCTTCAGATTCAGATTGAAAGACTCCAGCGGAAATCCTCTGCATCCTTTATTTCATCTTCTACTGACGGAACCGCAGCTGAACCCTCCAGGAACTCCACAACTTGCAACAAAGAAGCAAAGACAACTTCTGCAACATTGTATCTTCAACTCCTGCCAGCAACTGCAACAGTTTCCAGGTCGTGCATCCTCTGAGGACTGCCTGTCTTCAGCCTGCACCAGAAGAACTGAAGGAATCTCCCGTGGAGTGACAAAGTCACTTCCCTGCTTCAGCAGGCACCTCTAAGCAACGAGGACCGGTGGCGTGGGTCCCCTCTCCAGACAACGAGCGTAGATCCAGCAACATGGGTGGTGAACTAAAATGACCCCGACTTTCCCAAGGTCTAGCAGTCCAGCTTTGGTGGAGGTAACAACTTGCCTCCCCACGCAAGACAGTCCCCGTGCACTGCTTGACTTGCAGTTGCCAAGGCTTGTGTGTGACCTTCCATGAAGTTATTCGTGCACACTACAGCTTAGGCCCCCAGAACTCCATCTAGTGACGCACAGCTTCATGAGTGGCTCTCCGGCGGCGTGGGATTCGTTTGGGTCGTGCTGTGTGTACCTCCATTTGCACCTTCTTTGTCCCCATGCTGTAGGACTCCTGTGCATTCTGCCTGGTCTTCTGAGGGCTCTCTGAGTTGCTGAGAGCCCCATCTTTCTCCCTGTCCTGAGTAGCGGCCACCAGGAACCTCTTGGTCCCGGGCAGCACCAGCTTCTGCCAACCACGAGTTTAGCGTGTGCCAAGGCTTGTTGGCAGATTCCAGCGACGCAAACCAGACTGCAATTATCCATCTGGCAAGGGAGATCTTCTGCACCAACCAGGAACCCACATCTGTCTTCTTGGGTGCATAACTGACTTTGTCTTCTCACAATGGTTCTTCTTTTGCACCTTCATCCGGGTTAGCAGGGACTCCTGTTCTCCCTGGACTCTTCAGTGCTTCTTTGACTTGTTCCCCTTCTTCCACAGGTCTTCAGGTCCAGGAATCCATTGTTGGTGTCTTGCACTCTCTTCTGGTTCTTGCATAATCTTCTATCACAACTTCTTGTGTGTTTCAGGAAACTTACTGAGATTTCCTCCTGCTTTCCTGGGCTCTGGGGTGGGTTCTATTACTTACCTTTGGTGTTTTCTTACAGTCCCAGTTCCCCTCTACACACTACACTTGCGTAGGTGGGAAACCGACATTCGCATTCCACTATTTTAGTATATGGTTTGTGTTCTACCTAGGCCCATTGCAACCTATTGTGGTTTTCACTATTTGCACTGTTTTCTGACTGTGTACTTACCTGTTTTTGGTTACTAGTGTATATATTGTATATATTACTTACTTCCTGAGGGAGTATAGTATCTAGGGTATTTTTGGCATTGTGTCACCAAAATAAAGTACCTTTATTTTTGTAACACTGAGTATTTTCTCTCATGTGTGTGAGTACTGTGTGACTACAGTGGTATTGCAAGAGCTTTGCATGTCTCCTAGTTCAGCCTTGGCTGCTCAGCTACAGCTACCCCTAGACAGCTTGGCTTCTAGACACTGACTACATTTCACTAATAAGGGATAACTGGACATGGTATAAAGTGTAAGTACCTTTGGTACCCACTACTAACCAGGCCAGCCTTCTACAATCAACAGAAGGCCCATGCAGCTGCTTGGCATGCATGGTAGATAGGATATCTTTCTCACATGGGCTGAGAAGAAGACGGGTTGCAGTTTGTCCTTCAGGGAGAGCTGGGGCACCCTTTATCCTGGTGCCCTTCTCCTCCACTTTCCTCCACTCATCCTCCCACTTCTTTTTTATGTATGTGACAGACTGGACATCCTCCCCTGAGTGAATAGGGCTGCCTTCTGTGTTGTACTGCTAAAGTATGGAGGTAGACTATGTAGTTTTTGGTAATTCCAAAGGTCACAATGATGGTAGTCTCCTCCTCAGAGTAGTTCATCTTCCACCTCACAGGTAACTAGGTAATGGCAAGGTACAGTAGAAGCTGGTGACATGTGGGTGCGAAAAACCAGAGTCTTGGAAGTGTGCTGGTTTTATGTGGTTTGTTGTACATGGGTTGCAGGAAACATTAATTGACTGCAACTGCATAAAATTACACTCTTTCCACTCCAAGTATGAAGTTTCTGCTCTCAGTGTCGAGTCTTTGCTCTGAGTGAGGAAATTCTGCCCCAGTTGAGGAGATTCCACCCTGAGTGCAGTACATCTGCAATCCTGAAGATACGACTCATAAGTCCCTTTGTAAATGTCAAAAATCATAAAGTTAGACTTTTGGTCTACCTTCATCTTTGTGAAGCAGGCTCCTGGACTTTCTATTATCACACTTTAACACGCCACAAATTCTGTACGGTTCAGTTTCAGGAGAGATGAGCTCCTTTTCTTATAAGTGTATAGAGACTAAGGGGCATATTTAGGAACTGTGTGTAGCATCAATTTTTAGTGCCCTTTACCTTCCCCCTACAGCCACCATGTGTGAGCCGTATTTAAAATATGGCACACCATGGCGCAGGGTAGTGGGAAATAGCGTTAATTTTTCATGATGCTATTGATGTACTCTGCAGGAGTACTGCCAAAATATTGGTGCTACTCCTGCAGAGTACATCAGGGCCCATTTTAAATAATGGAAGCCCCTTTTAATGCCTGCAGGCGTTAAAAGTGCTGTAAAAATCTATAGATTTCCTTGTGCATTTGTTCAGCCCCCCAATGGGGAAACGCCCCCTTTGCATACATTATGCCTGGACTAGGCATAATGTGGCACAAAGGATTACGAAGTAGCTCAATGCATGCATTGTGCCACTCTGTAAATGTGATGCGAGGATTTTGGCCTCGTTTCGCCAAATTAGCGTAAAAATTATGCTAATGTGGCGCAAGTTCGCGCTAGGGGCTTATAAATATGCCCCTCAATGCTTCTTTTTTCATATCCTCTCTGTTGACACATCTAATCACGGTGAGTGCTGGGAGTGAAATGCTTTACTGAGAATGTTATCACTTTCTTTGCGTGAATAGGCTGTATAATGATTCATCTGAGCAGAGTACACAGTCTCTGTAGGAGTACGGACAGAAGAAGGAGCCTTCATGCACTATATTTCAGCATGCTACATATTCTGCATGATACAGTTTCATCAACCGGTGATACTATATCATAGTATCCTGTAAAATCACTCTGTCTGACTGACAGTTCAACAGAGAACTATTGTTTTGCAAACAAGACAATTGAGAGCTAGTTCCTCATGTGTTATATAGCTTTATGAACAGCAAGCTGCCTACTGATATCTGTGAACAGAGTAAAGGGTATGTGTAAAAGGAATCAGACAAACACTAGTCCCTGTGCTACTACGTTTTACCGAAGGAGGGATGAGGGATAGTTAAGTTTGATTTAAAATAACAAGTTTGTTATAGAGTTGTATACAGAATGATTAGTTCATTTGTATCAGAGCATTCCCACTCTACTAAGAGGTCTGTAGAGTTTAAAGGTTGGGTGTAAAAAAATGTACTGAGTAATTCACTCCTGCACAAAGGTTTTTCCACTGTGAGAATATGTTGTATATATGGGTTTATAGACACCAAGGTCTCTACGGATACCTCTGACGAGAGTAAAGGGTCAATATAGAAGGTTTTAGACAAGCACTAGGCTCTCTCCTACCAGATGTAAACAGGCTACACTTTGCTTGTAATACTGTTTTTTGGAATAATAGTTGTCTCTAATACACGCCTACATAGAGTGAATGCTTCAAATTTATAATAGCATACCACTCTGTTTACAGCTATGTACAGTTTAGATAATACGTGTGAACATATTTACTAATACACCCATCTCTCTAAACACACTTTTGTCAGAGTGAACAGGGAGTTTGCTTCAGATCAGAAAGACCTACCTAACAGTTCTGAAGAGGATAAGGGATACATGTAGAAGGATCTATGCAAACAATAGGCCCTCTATTATCACCCATTAACATTGACTTATTGATTGAATAAAGTGCAATTTGATAGAAACCTTCCGTGTACATCATACAACTTAGAGTATGAATACTTTAGTTTAATGTCAACTTGAACTCTGTACAAAACATCTTTGCCCAGGGTGAAACCTCTGTGTTAAACAATTTAGTAATTTATTCCTTATGAAAATATATTTTTTCTGAGTGAGTACCAGCTATGATTCAATTCACTTGGTGCATACTCTGTAGTGCAAAAGCACTCTAGTATATGTTTAACTGTGTTTAGCACATCCATTGTCAAAAAATTATATAGTAATTTCAAACTTTAGTATATACATCAAACATGCATCAGAAACACCTAGAACCCAAAGCAAAACAATCTCCATAGCAACTTATGAGTGCAACAATACATGGAAGATACAATCAGCTGACATTTAATGGCAAGCACTTGTAATTTTTATTTAGCATTTTCAACATTCAAACTAGACAAATATATTGAAAGTTGTTCCTAAATATATTATTTTATTTTACTATTTAGTCAGACATTACATAAATAAATTATAGTATATTTTCACTTACCTGAAAATGAAGCTGTATCTTGAAAGTAGCGGAATACACCAATCACTTTTAATCAAAAGTCAAATGACTTCTGCTGAGCACAAGTCAATGAGATTATACTTGCTTCACTTCCAAACCACCAAGGGCAATCTCAGATGCCTGAGGTTATGCAACACAAGTATATGACCCCTCAAGCTTTGAAGGCAATCACATTGTTGATTTTTTTTAACTTATAGAGGGAAAGTCAAACATAACCTCAGTCTTGCATTCTACAAATAAGAAATGCATCTGTTTCACAGTAAATGTACTACATGTACCTCAATCCCTTTTAATAGCTATTGTAACCTTTAATTTTACCTTAATTATTAACATTTACTACCTGTGTTACTTCGATTGGTTTATGGTTGTTTTAACCAGTTAATGGCACTTGTACTGTGGTAATACATGTTCTTTTCTCTCCATGTACAATACAACTTGCAAGACTCTTGCAAGATTGAAACAAAGTGTGTGGCAAGGTCACTCGGTCAAGGGTCATGGTGCTCTGACGGGATCATGGGTGTCCTCTTATCAAGCTTCATCTGTAGAAGCTTGTCAGTGACTCTCACGAGACCCTCACAGGACTGTACATAATTTTGAAAATCAGCCAATAGAAAAGGTCATTCTGTTTATCAAGTAATTGTACACCATAGAAACCGCAGATGGTCACAACTTAACCTACTGTCTAACTGCCAAAAACATACCAATTACATTTATAATTTTACCACACTCTAATTTTTTCTCTCCTGATTTAACTTTATCTTCCTCCTGGAGCTTGCTGATTTTGCTGAGCACTCCTCTTGTGACTGAGATCTCCATACTGGACCATGGTTTGCCTCTAGATTTTGGTACTTTAGGATATAGCTTTGGTTAGACCTGGCATCTTTTGGTGTGCTTTCCCTGTTTTTTTGCACTCTGACTTCCTGTTTTTATTGTATGCTGTATTCTGTTTTTGCTGATTTATTGTCTCTGCGCACTTTACAACTGCTGATCAGTGCTAAAGTGTAAGCGCTCCCTATGTAAATTATATTGGTGATTGGTTTTCCATGACTGACATATTTGATTTACTAGTAGAACCATAGTAAAGTGCACCATGTGTGCCTAGAGCCTGTAAATCAAATGTTACTAGTGGACCTGCAGCACTGGATGTGCCACCCACACGAGCAGCCCTGTAACTATGACTCAGACCTTCCACTGCAGTGTCTGTGTGTGAGGTCTTGCACTGCCAATTCGACCTCGTAAGTATATCCACTTGTTAGGCCCAAACCCTCCCTTTTTGCACATGTAAGACATCCCTAATGTAGGCCCTAGGTAGCCCCATAGGCATGGTGCAGTGTATTTAAAAGGTAGTAGATGTACTAGTGTGTTTTACGTGTCCTGACAGTTAACTATTGCCCTGGTGCAAGGTCTATCTCTCTCATAGATTTAACATGGAGACTCCCTTTAAATATTTTAAGTGCAGTTTCTAATTGGGAGCAGCTTTACCATTCTGGTCCTTTGCCTGCCCGTGTTTTCCATGTCTGGATCAGACTGACAGTTGGGCTGTTGTGAATTTCCTCTAGACAGTGACACAAAGGGAGCTGGGGTGTAGCCTGCATAACCCGATGAGTCTCCAGGAGTCTCCTGGGCTAGAGTGAGAAGGGAGGAGATGACACTTACACATAAAAGGGCTGTGCCTGTCATCACACAATGCAGTCTCCAACCCCCCGGTGTGTGTCTGGAGCCAGGCCTGGGTAAGGCAGGATCTTGTGAACATCAGAGACTTTTCTTTGAAGTTTGCCTACTTCAAATGCCAGAACTGGTGTAAGTAGTGGACCCAAAACCCCAGACTAGTAGAATACTTCTGGATCAAGAGGAACCTGTGCCAAGGAGAAGAGCTGAAGAGCTGGAGGAGGAGTGCTGCCCCTTTGCTGTGTGTGCTTTGTTGGGTTGGCCTGCAGTTACTGCTTCTGCCCTAAAAGAGGGCAAAGACTGGACTTTGCTGTGTATCCAGCTTGTGAACTTTCTCCAAGGGCTTGGAGTAGATCGTACCTCCTGTTGAAGTCTTAGGGATATCGAAGACATCAGTTTTATCTGCCTACAGCAATGGGAACTGTGTGTTTTGTGCTGCAACAGAAGAAAAACCACTGCGACACTGTCACTGACGCCGCCAATGGCACCGTGACTGACAACGCCACACAGAGCTGTGCCCCACACTGCACCGCAACCCTGGTCTCACAATGCTGCCACCTGTTGCCGTCACAGAGCTGCTACTTGCACCATGACCTGTGGGCCCCGCACTCTGCATCGCCTTGCTCACACCACAGCCTTGACATCCCTGATGATGATGCTTCACGCTGACACCGACGTTGCTGCCTGCACCGTGGCTTGTGGGCACTGTTTGTGAGGTACACGAAGCACCGTCCCACCCCCCACAGCAGCCCTGATCCACCAACGCTAGCGCCATCAACTCCATCGTTGTCATCCGACACCTCTGTCTGCACTGCGACCCGTGAGCGGTGCACGTACCCCGGCCGCATTGTACCGCTGTCTTGTGCCAACCAAAGCCATTGCTTCAGCAGCGACAATGACGCTGCCTGCACCGTGACCTGCGACACCACACGTCGCACCACCCCGCTTCACATCCCAGACCTAGTCTCACTGATGTTGCCGGATGCCGTCACCGAGACGCTGCCTGCACCGTGACCTGTGGGAACCGCTCGTCACATCCTCCCGTGTCGTACTACAGCCCTGACGTCATCAATACCAGCTCTCCTGACTCCATCATCAGCCCGGAGTTAGATCTCCAATGCATGTGACTTCAAGGACCTGATGACCCCCCCTCACTAACCTCCAGAACTGATGCCTGCGACACCAGCAATGCTGCACTCCGGATCTCATCGCGAGGATCACGATGCCCTATATTTCCAAGGTACTGTTTGCGGGTCTTCCTGACACCATGGCTGGCCTGTGATGCCGCAGCCGGCCTGAACTGTTGGATTTGTTGTTCAGGATGCTATGATAGCCCCAGACAAAGCTATCAACTTCAAGGAACTGTATTTTTTAAGTTAATTCTTGTAAAATTCATACTTTTATAACTGTATGTTGGATTTTCTTGTTTTGGTTTTATTTTACAAAGATAAGTATTGGCAATTTTTTCTAAAACTGGTGTGGTGTCCTTTGGTAGTGTTCTCCCTTTATTACTGTGTGTTATGTGTAATGGCTACACAAATTGCTTCTGAGATAAGCCTGTCTGTTTGTGCCAAGCTACCAAGGGAGTGAGCAGGGGTTATCTGAGCTGGGTATCTCCCTTATCCTGACTAGAATGAGGGTCCCTACTTGGATAGGGTAGAAAATGACTGCCAACTAGAAACACAATTTCGAACACCCTCATCCACTGGGCTACAGCATATGCCATGAATTGTGGTATTGACAAGAATCTTGGATTTCCGAACTTGAACATAACTTGGATTGGCCATAGAGGTTGGAAGTGGCATGAATTGTTACCAATGGTTGAGAGCATTTTTGATTGTGAGCAACCAGACCTGATGATAGTGCACTGTGGTGGCAATGACCTAGGCACAATCACAGGGTTGACCTTAAAAACCAAATGAAGGAGACCTTTTCACAATTTATGTCTCTCTTTCCTCAAACTGCCTTAGTATATTCTAATATATGCCAAAGCAGAAATGGTAAGGATCAAAAAAGGTTTGTCCTAAGATTGAGAAATCCCAGTAGCATGTCAATAAAGCAGTTTCTGCGTTTCTTCTTGACTATGGCATGGGCTTTCTATATCATAGCAACATCCGATTTGATATGCTTGGTACCTGTAGGTGAGTTGGAGTGCACTTCACTGCAAAAGGGAACAGGATCTTCCTTAATAACATCAAGGAAAGCATCCAGTTGAATGTGTAACTGAACATTACGTACTATAAACACAAAGGCTCTTGTCAGAGCCACCCTATCCCTACATCCTGTGATTACTTCCTGTCATAACTCCCTTTTCTATTTTGGGCAACTGATAACTGGGAGTCTCTTGCCAGAGTTGGAGCACCCAAACACCTGCCTCCACCCGCATGTTTGTCCGACACTCACAAGAGGCTCACAAATTCAAACATTTCACCTATATTACATGGATAACAACTGTACATAGTAGGGTGTATATACTACAGTCTACAAACACACAAGCCTGTGCACTGAAACCTCTGTCTTGAGACAGATTGTCTTGACTCCCAACTTACGATCCCCTGAGAGTCTTGCTAGAGCAAGAGCACCCAAATGCCTATTCCACATGCTCCCAAGCTCAAACATTTCACCTATCTTACATGCAATATAACTCTGAATCATAGCGAGCGTGTATTGGACAGTGCAAACATACAAGCTTCTGCAGTGAAACCTCACTCTTGAGAACGATTTTCTCCACACTCTTATTTTTTTCAATCCTGCAAGAGTCTTTCAAGATCCTAAAACTTTTTGGGGAGAAATTTACACTTTTCTTCATTACAGTACTTATGCCTTATAGTCCCCATTAGTGGTGTATGGAGAGACAGTGGCCCCTCCAAAGAGTCATTTTTACTCTATGACAATATTGCACAGTAGGGTGTGAGGAAACACTGGCTTCTCACTCAGACCTCTCCCTAGACCATCAACTGTGTATAGTAGAGGGTAGGGACTGCCCTCTCCACTCAGACCTTGCATCAAGGTAACCATGGTGTAGAGTAGAGTGTAAAGATATACTGCCTCTCCACTCACATGTTCCCCCAAGCTCAGCAGTATGCATATTAGGGTGGGGAAGGTACTCACCTTACAGGTGAGACATATCTATTGCATAGCAAGTATAACAAGTACTGTCCTCTCCACTGAGCCCTCTCCCCAGAGAAATAACCATATGTATTAGGGTGTGGGAATGGGTTTACCTGTCCACTCAGACCTCTACCCGGGATGACAGACATGCACAGTAGTGTGTAGGGAAACATCCTCCTCTCCACTAACACCTATCTCCTGGACAACATGGATGTGCATTACAGAGTGGGCAAGGAGTGACCTTTCTGCTGATGCCTCTCCCTGGAGCTACAGGGATATGCTGTACTGTCTGGGAATGGAATGGACTGTCTGCTAACACATCTCACCAGGATGAGAGGTATCTGTAGTAGGGCTTGAGAAAAAATGACTTCTCTGCTCAAACTTTTTCTAATGCTGACAGGCATGCATAGTAGGCTACGGGGAGGAGCTGCAGTTTTTGCTGACACATCTCTCTTGCATGATAAGTCTGAATAGTAGAGTATGGGGAGAGAATGGACTTCCTCCTGTGACCTGTGTCTTTGATGACAGGCTTGCATAGGGTGTGAAAAGGGGCTTAGCTCTCTGGTCACAGCTCTTCCCAGGATGAAAATTTTAAAAGTAAGGCATGGGGATAAAATTACCTCTGTGCTGAGAAGTCTGTCTTACATAACAACTATAGAAACTATAGCATGTAAACACACGTCCCTGTCAGCTCAGACACCTCCCCAGATTAAAATATGTGCAAAGTAGGCTGTGGGTAATGACAGATAGTGATGAATGTCGATAGTAGACTATAAAATGGTGTATCCTCTCTTTTGAGAATTGTGTTGTGAACAACTGAAGTGCATATTTGAATGTAGCAACATACTCACTTCTCTTGCAGATGTTTCCCAATGGTGACAGCCTTACATAGTAGGGTATGCACATGGACATACCTCACTGTTTAAACCTCTCTTCAGAGTCAAAAGTATATATAGTGATGCGCAAAACAACTGCCCTCTCCACTATCATATCTTCAGCAGATGATAAGAGTGCATAGTAGAGTATGAAGATGCAGTACCCTCTGGGCCAAGACCTCTCACTTGTATCAGAGGTCCCTATACTACAGTGTAGAAAAGGACTGATCTCTCTACTGACCCGTCACTGTTGCATGACAATTCACCATAGTTGGATAGTGAAATAATTGGCTTTGCTACTACCAAGTCTCTATAGCATAAAAGATGTGCATAGTACCATATAGATATATGTACTTGCAGCAGAACGTTTACACTCCTTGAAGATGGAACTAATAGTTTTAATCAATATTGCAATACTATAGTAAAAGTGAAAATGATAACTAGTAAGGAAAGAAATCAATAGTAACTTTAAACCTTTATATTAGCAAACTATGTCAACAACTGTGAAGCAAAACAATAACCAATTTCACTAATTAAGATATTTTTTATTTCTGACTTTCATCAGCAAGCATCAACACCTCCACCCTTTTTGCTTCATTTACCTACTGGATTTTGATGTAGGTAGACCTTCTTTTCCTGTCCTTTAGTCACCTTAGCCTGCTAAAAAGTCTTCTGTTTCCTACTTTTTCATAGTAGGCTATATGGCAAAATAGACTCAGCAAATTATCACATCTATAAACTCTTTTTTTTTTAAAAGAGTTCACAAAGTATAGCTTGTGCAGAGTTAGCTCATACTATTGAACTAGATAACTCTTCAGGTGGTTCCACATCCTTTCATCCTGAATGTACTGTTCCTGATCGGGTACTTTTGCTGAACAACACAATAATCCTGCTTGTCTCAACAAGGCTCCTTTTACTGCTTATGTAAGCTAGATAGTGCAAACAATAGGAAATGCTACTAGAATGCAATGGGAGAAAATAGGTCCAGGGGCAACACAACCCATATACTAAGAAAGTGGAATGCAAATTAGGAATTCCCCCCTAGACAAGTGTAGTGTGTGCAGAATTGCTGGGAGAGTAAGAATACAGTAAAGGTAAGTAAATTGCCCCAGCCCAGAAAAGCAGGAGTGAAGTAATGCAAGTTTCCTTAGCACACACTACAAGTCGTGATTAGAGTTATTGCAAAAACCAAGCAAGACTGCAAACAACAAATGGTGGATTCCTGGACCTGAAGACCTGCAAAGGAAGGAGACAAAGTCCAGAAGTCGAAGGAAGTTCCAGGAAGGACAGGAGCCCCTGCCAACCCAGGGTGAGAAAGAAGAGTCCCGGGTTGGACGAAGTCTGCAGAAATGCACCCTAGGAAGATGTCAGCAGGTTCCTGCATGATGCACTGGATGTCCCACGAAGAGAAGTTGGATGCAGGCGAGTTTTGGCACTGGATTCCTCCAACAAGCCTTGGCTCCAGCAAAGTCGTGTTTTGTGTCAAGTTGGTGCTATCTGGACCCAGGAGGGACCTGGGGGTCTCAACTCTGTGTGAGGAGGAAGAGGGGACTCTCAGTACTTTACAGAGCCCTCAGAATGCCAGATATCACCCATGGGAGTCCCAGGACATGGGGACAAAGGAGGTGCAAAAAGCAGTTGGTGCAGCACTACAAAGGAAGGTCCCACGCTGCCGGAGAACAACTCAGGAAGATGAGCGTCACAGGATAGAGTGCTGGGGACCTGGCCCAGGCTGTCCACAAAGGAATTTTGCAAATAGTGCACAGAGGCCTCAGGAGGTGAAGAAGACGTGGTGCACAGGGGTAGTGTTGTTCTTGTGGAAGGCGAGGTCTTCCCTCCTCCAAATTGGGCAGCAGGATCTCAGCACAGTCTGTGTCAAGGAGGTCCACCCTCTGTGTTCCAAGAAGCACGCTCGTCACCAGGAGAGGAGTCCAAGAGAACCGGTTGTTGACTTAGAAGGAGCCTGTGTGAGCAGAGAAGTGATTCTGTCGCTTCACAAGAGATTTATTTGGTCCTTCTGGTGCAGGGTGAAGACAGGGAGTCCCCAGAGCGTGGACACCATGGAAACTGTTGCAGTTGCTGGCTGGAGCTGAAGTTGCAGAGGAAAAGTATACCTTCTGGATACTTTGTTGCTGTTACAGCGGTTCCTGGAGCAATCTGCGGTTGACCCGACGTCAGAGGATGAAGTAGTAGTTGCAGAGGATCACTGCTGGAAACTTGTAAGTAGAATCTGAAGAGAAACCGCAGGAGAGACCTTAAATAGCCCTGAGAGGGGGACTGGCCACCTCATCAGGTAGGGACCTATCAGGAGGGGTCTCTGACATCACCTGCTGGCACTGGCCACTCAGAGGCCTCCAAAGTGTCCCCACACCTTGCAAAGCAGGATGGCTGACGTCTGGGACACACTGGAGGAGCTCTGGGCACCACCCCAGGGGTGGTGATGGACAGGGGAGTGGTCACTCCCCTTTCCTTTGTCCAGTATCATGCCAGAGCAGGGACAAGGGGCCCCTGAACCGTTGTAGACTGGGTTACGCAAGGAGGGCACCATCTGTGCCCTTCAACGTATTTCCAGAGGCTGGGGAGGCTTCCCCTCCCCAGCCTGTAACACCTATTTCCAAAGGGAGAGGCTTTCTTTTGCATTCCTGGCACTCAGCTGCTCAGACCCCAGGAGGGCAGAACCCTGTCAGTGAGGTGGCAGCAGCTGTAGCTGCATTGCAAGCCTCAGAGAGCAGGTTTGGCAGTACTGGGGGTCCATAGTGGAGCCACCAAGATGCACAGAATTGGCTCCCCAATACCAGATTTGGAATGGGGGACAATTTCATGATCTTACACACCTTACATGGCCATATTCAGAGTTACCATTGTGAAGCTACATATAGGTATTGACCTATATGTAGTTTACGCGTGAAATGGTGTCCCCGCACTCCCAAAGTCCCGGGAATTGGCCCAGAATTATGTGAGGGCACATGTGCTAGTGAAAGGGTGCCTTCACACTTAGTGACTTTGCACCTAACCTTCAGCAAGTGAAGGTAGACATATAGGTGAGTTATAAGTTACTTAAGTGCAGTGAAAATGGCTGTGAAATTGTATGTGCACTATTTCACGCAGGATGCAATGGCAGGCCTGTGGAAGGGTTTGTCTGAGCTCCTTATGGGTGGCAAAAGAAATGCTGAAGCCCATAAGGATCTTCTGGAACCCCAATGCCCTGGGTACCTATGTTCCATATACTAGGGACTCATAAGGGGGGGTCCAGTGTGCTAATTAAAATTGGTAAATGAAGTCACTAGCCTATGGTACAAATTTAAAAGCAGAGAGAGCATAATCACTGAGGTTCTGGTTAGCAGAGCCTCAGTGACACTGTCAAACACTATACACAACACACACATTAGGCCATAAAATATGAGCACTGGGGTCCTGACCAGCAGGACCCCGGTGAGACAGGCAAAACCGGTTTGACCTATATGTAGTGCACACGTGTAATGGTGTCCCCGCACTCACAAAGTCCGGGAAATTTGCCCTGAACAATGTGGGGGCACCTTGGCTAGTGCCAGGGTGCCCACACACTAAGTAACTTTGCACCTAACCTTCACTAAGTGAGGGTTAGAAATATAGGTGACTTATAAGTTACTTAAGTGCAGTGTAAAATGGCTGTGAAATAATGTGGATGTTATTTCACTCAGGCTGCAGCGGCAGTCCTGTGTAAGAATTGTCTGAGCTCCCTATGGGTGTCAAAAGAAATGCTGCAGCCCATAGGGATCTCCTGGACCCCCAATACCCTGGGTACCTAGGTACCATATACTAGGAAATTATACAGTGTGCCAATGAGAATTGGAAAAATTAGTCACTAGCCTGCAGTGACAATTTTAAAAGCAGAGAGAGCATAAACACTGAGGTTCTGCTTAGCAGAGCCTCAGTGATACAGTTAGGCAAGACACAGGGAGCACATACAGGCCACAAACTTATGAGCACTGGGGTCCTAGCTAGCAGGATCCCAGTGACACATATAAAACACACTGACAACATTGGGTTTTCACTATGAGCACTGGGCCCTGGCTAGCAGGATCCCAGTGAGACAGTAAAAACACCCTGACATATACTCACAAACAGGCCAAAAGTGGGGGTAACAAGGCTAGAAAGACGCTACCTTCCTACACCCCCTGCCCAAACGAAGGACAATAAGGCTAACTTTGGCCAGTTGAGTCTTTATTGTCTAAGTGGTGATAATTGGAAAGTAGCTCTGCACTAGATTGGTTACTCCCTTTATCATCCACTGTATGGTTACTTCCCTGTGAGTATGTGAACCACCCTGTTTGAAGTTTTTTAGCTAGCCAACAATGCGAAGTTATATTCTCAGAGTTTCTATTAGTATGTTTTAGTTTAGAGCAGTGTGAATTGTCCACTGGACCTATATCAAGTGATGAGAATGCCAGGCAGGGATGCTGTCTCAATAAAGCCATAGCTGGGCAAAAAAGTTTGTCTATGTAAGAGAGAACAGGGTTGCTGTTTCTCTTGAGTTGGTGCAGGGCAGGGATGCTGTCCTATGAGCTCCACACTAGGGCAGGGCTGCTTTCCTAAGTGTTGTGAGGCAGTGCAGGGTTGCTGCACTAAAGTTTCTCTGGGAGGGTTGGAGGGATGCTCCTTGTTAACTAAAATGGTGCACTTTTTCTCACCAATATTAGCTATCCCACAGAGAGGCACTTCTACCTCAGGGAGTACAGCTGTGTTAGCAGATGATTCCCTTCGTACAGGTGCCCCCCCGGGAGAGGTTTCTCCCGCCACAGGAATGGTATCCTGAATGCCAGGGTGGGTAGGGGATACTTTGATACCCTTCTCACCTGTTGTTGGAGAGGGATCCTGAGTTTTCAGGCCCTTTTCTCTCCTTTGCTTTTTCATTTCAGCTGAAATGAGAGGAAGCACTTCCTCAGGGATACCCAGCATGGCTGCCTGGGTATTAAACTCTACCTCAGCCCAACCTGAGGCCTCTAGGTCATTACCTAAGAGACAGTCTACAGGTAAGCTAGGTGATACTACCACCTGCTTAGGGCCAGTAAGTCCAACCCAACTAAACTGAATTATAGGTAACGGAAGGAACTTAGTGGAGTTATGGACATCAATAATCTTGTACTGTTGTCCAATGATGTGTTGTGCAGGAGACACTAGGTTTTCAGTCACCAAAGTGATACTGGCACGTGTGTCCCTGTAGGCCTGAGCCTCAACACCATTTATTGAAATTGTCTGCCTGTACTTATCCATTGTAAGGGGACAAGCAGCCAGTGTGGCAAGGCCAGTGCCACTAGGTGTGACAGAAACTGTCTTGGGACTTACTACCCCAGTTTCTAGGATGGACCCATAAGTGAACCCAACTACACCCTTATTTTGACTGTTGCCAGCAGTCCCACCACTATTACCACTACTTCTAGGGGCACTAGAGTTTGATGTATTAGTGGTGGTAGGCTCAGGGGGTTTACCTGGGCAGGACTTATCCCCTGGCCTATGGTCTTTATTTTTACACACATACCACCAAGGCTTTTTAATGTGTGTGGGTTGTGAAGTAGAGGAAGACGATGATTTATCTCCACCCCCTGAAGAGTGTTTAGGATTTGAAGAAGGATCTTTAGTTTTACCCTTATCCCCATGCTTATCCTGAGATTTCTCACCATTGTTCTTCTTGCCATCCTTGTCACCTCCTGTATGAACTTTTCTGTTCACTCTTGTTCTGACCAATTTGTTTGCCTTCTTTCCCAATTCTTGGAGAGAGGTCAGATCTGAGTCTACCAAGTACTGGTACAACAAATCAGGCACACAATTGTTAAGAATATGCTCACTCAGGATCAGATTATACAGGCTTTCATAGTCAGTCACCTTACTGCCATGCAACCAACCCTCCAAGGCCTTCACTGAACAGTCTACAAAGTCGGTCCAGTCTTGAGAGGACTCTTTTCTGGTGTCTCTGAACTTAATCCTGTATTGTCCAGTGGTTAAGCCAAATCCATCCAAGAGCGCATCTTTCAAAACTTTGTAGTTATTAGCATCACTTTCTCTGACAGTAAGGAGCCTATCCCTACCCTTACCAGTGAAAGATAGCCACAAGATAGCAGCCCACTGCCTTTGAGGGACCAACTGTACCATACAGACACTCTCAAGTGCAGCAAACCACTTGTTAATGTCATCCCCCTCCTTGTAAGGGGGGACTATCTTATGCAGGTTTCTGGAATCTTGCTCGTTAACAGGATTGCTATCAGAAATACTGCTGCTGCCACCATGGGGAACTAACCCCAACCTCTGTTTTCCCTCTCTATGTCTAGGGATTCCCTATCTAAGGCCAGCTGATGCTGTTTAAGCTTCAGTCTGGTCTCTTCAACCCTCAACTTTTTGAGTTCCCTTTCTAACAAGTTATCCTCAGGGTGGGTGGGTTGGGAATGCTTTGACACAAAGGAAATGTGGAAAGTTTCAGAGGGGGACCTGTCCCTAACTGTCTGGACCCTAGTAACCTGGCCTCTATGGGTGAAAGATGGCATACTGTTGTGGGAGCCTCTATCACTACCAGTATCACCAGGTGCCCTGCTAGGGGGCAGGACCTGATACAAACCCTCCCCAGCTTTCTCAAGGAACTCCCCTGAGTCAGACTGGGAAGCTTCCCCATTTTGGGCCAGATGTAGCAAAGGGTTTTACCCATTCAGTGTCTATGGGAAAATGTGTTCGTACATATGGCCCTTTCTAACCTCTCCTGAGATGGGCCAGACTGGTTCTGGTCATCTACAATGAGCATGTTGAGGAGGAACTCTTTTGTAGAATTCTTTGCTATACTCAAACCTCTATCCAGGCAGAGACCCCTCAAACATTTATAATTTAAACTCTCATCTGTTGCATTAACAATTTTGAGAGTGGGCTCTACAACAGACATGATAGTATAGGTTTAAGAATAGTGAGAAAGAAAAAGTTTTAGAACTTTAAAAAGCACAGAAAAAATACTTTTTAAACTTTGGGAAAACTTTTAGAAGTTTCCAAAAACTTTTCAGAACTTTGTTAAAAGTTTTAGAATAGAAAAGTAAACTTTTTTGATCAAGTGTACAAATTCTGAACTATTTGGTATATGATTCTCTGAAAAGTACCAAATGACAAAGTAATAAAGCAGTTGCAAGTACTTATCCCACCGCTGCACTACCAATGTAGGAGGCTGGCTTGGCTTATAGTGGGTACCTTGTGGTATTTACACCCTGTGCCAGGTCCAGTTATCCCTTATGAGTAGAATAGAGGTGTTTCTAGCAGCTTAGGCTGATAGAAGGTAGCTATGGCAAAGCAGTTTAGGCTGAACTATGAGACATGCAAAGCTCCTACTATACCACTTATATCATATAACACAATATCCTAAGAAAACACAATACTCAGAGTTGCTAAAAATAAAGGTACTTTATTTTTATTACAATATGCCAAAAGTATCTCAGTGAATACTCTCAGTTAGAAGGTAAGTAATATACACAAGTCATATGTACACAAACCCAAAACAGGTAAGTAATAGTAAGGAAAGTAATGCAAACAGTGTAGAATTACAATAGAATGCAATAGGCGAACATAGGTTTAGGGGGAACACAAACCATATACTCCAAAAGTGGAATGCGAATCACAAATGGACCCCATACCTATGGGAGCTTGTAGAGGGTCGCTGGGACTGTGAGAAAACAGTCAGGGTGTCCACGATACCCCACCCCAAGACCCTGAAAAGTAGGAGTAAAGTACCCCTACTACCCCAATAGGACACAATAGTTGTGATAGGGGGGTTCTGCAAGAACCACAAACACCAGCAAAGCACTGAAAACGGATTCATGGACCTGAGGACCTGCAAGGCAAGGGGACCAAGTCCAAGAGTCACGATAATGTCCAGGGGGGGCAGGAGCCCAGGAAACCCCGGATGAAGGTGTAAGAAGGCTGCCTCTGGGTGGAAGAAGCCAAGGATTCTGCAACAACAAAAAGGGATGGGAACTTCTCCTTTGGATGGAAGATGTCCCATGGCGCACTGGAGGTTGCAGAAGTATTTTCACGCAGAAATACCACAAACAAGCCTTGCTAGCTGCAAGGGTCACGGTAGAGGTTTTTGGGTGCTGCTGGGGACCAGGAAGGACCATGATGTCACCCCTTGGAGGAGGAGACAGAGGAGGCACTCCACAAATCAGAGAGCCTCCACAGAAGCAGGCAGCACCCACAGAAGTACTGGAGCAGGCACTTAGAAGATTTGTGAACCGGAGCTGGCTCAGAGTCACTAACGAGGGTCCCACGATGTCGGAGTCCAAATCAGAGGGTTGAGCTCTACAGGACAGAGTGCTGGGGAGCCAGGCTAGGATGTGCATGAAGGAATCCTTGGAGAAGTGCACAGAAGCCAGAGCAGCTGCAAATCACACAGTACACAGGTTTGCAGTCTAGCGTGGGGAGGCAGGGACTTACCTCCACCAAACTTGGACTGAAGGATCAATGGACTGGGGGGGGGGTCACTTAGATATAGCTCCTGTGTTCCAGGGGCCATGCTCATCGAGATGAGAGGGGACCCAGAGGACTAGTGATGCATAAGTTTGGTGCCTGCGTTAGCAGGGGGAAGACTCCGTCAACCCACAGGACATTTCTTTGTGATTTCCAGTGCAGGGTGAAGGCAGACAGCCCTCAGAGCATGCACCATCAGGAAGCAGTCGAGAAAGCTGGCAGGATTAGGCGCTACAATGTTGCTGGTAGTCGTCTTGCTACTTTGTTGCGGTTTTGCAGGCGTCCTGGAGCAGTCAGCAGTCGATCCTTGGCAGAAGTCGAAGAGGGAAGTGCAGAGGAACTCTGGTGAGCTCCTGCATTCGTTATCTGAAGAATACTCCAGAGGAGAGACCCTAAATAGCCAGAAAAGGAGGTTTGGCTACCAAGAAAGGAGGATTGGCTACCAAGAGGGGTAAGAACCTATCAGAGGGTATCTCTGCCATCACCTGCTGGCACTGGCTACTCAGAGCAGTCCAGTGTGCCCCCAACACCTCTGTTTCCACGATAGCAGAGGTGTGGGACACACTGGAGGAGTTCTAGGCACCTCCCCTGGGAGGTACTGGTCAGGGGAGTGGTCACTCCCCTTTCCTTTGTCCAGTTTCACACCAGAGAAGGGATGGGGGATCCCTGAACCGGTGTAGACTGGCTTATGCAGAGATGGGCACCATCTGTGCCCATCAAAGCATTTCCAGAGGCTGGGGGAGGCTACTCCTCCCCAGCCCTTCACACTTATTTCCAAAGGGAGAGGGTGTAACGCCCTCTCTCAGAGGAAATCCTTTGTTCTGCCTTCCTGGGCTGGGGCTGCCCAGACCCCAGGAGGGCAGAATCCTGTCTGAGGGTTGGCAGCAGCAGCAGCTGTTGTGAAAACCCCAGAAAGTTAGTTTGACAGTACCTGGGCTCTATGCTGGAGACCCGGGATGCATGGAATTGTCCCCCCAATACCAGAATGATATTGGGGTGACAATTCCATGATCCTAGACATGTTACAATGCCATGTTCGGAGTTACCATTGTGACGCTACATTTAGGTGTTGTCCTATATGTAGTGCACGCCTTCACTAAGTGAGGGTTAGACATATAGGTGACTTATAAGTTACTTAAGTGCAGTGTAAAATGGCTGTGAAATAACATGGACGTTATTTCACTCAGGCTGCAGTGGCAGTCCTGTGTAAGAATTGTCTGAGCTCCCTATGGGTGGCAAAAGAAATTCTGCAGCCCATAGGGATCTCCTGGAAACCCAATACCCTGGGTACCTCGGTACCATAAACTAGGGAATTATAAGGGTGTTCCAGTGTGACAATGAGAATTGGTAAAATTAGTCACTAGCCAGCAGTGACAATTTTAAAAGCAGAGAGAGAATAAACACTGAGGTTCTGGTTAGCAGAGCCTCAGTGATACAGTTAGGCACCACACAGGGAACACATACAGGCCACAAACTTATGAGCACTGGGGTCCTGGCTAGCAGGATCCCAGTGACACAATTCAAACACACTGACAACATAGGGTTTTCAACATGGGCACTGGGCCCTGGCTAGCAGGATCCCAGTGAGATGGTAAAAACACCCTGACATATACTCACAAATAGGCCAAATGTGGGGGTAACAAGACTAGAAAGAGGCTACATTCCTACAGATGGAGTCTACTCCATTTGTTCTGGAGTGCTCTTGGGACCACAGGCTCCAATACCCACACCTTCTGTCCTGGGTGGTACTCTGGCAGGACAGCCTTCTGGTCATGCCATTGCTTTTGGAGCTCTTGGCTGGCCTGAAGGTTTTTAGTGGCCTTTTTCATGTACTCAGCCATTCCTGATCTTAGACCAAGTACATAGTCCACTATGTCTTGCTTTGGAGCTTTTAAAGGTTGTTCCCAACCCTCCTTAACAAGAGCAAGGGGACCCCTAACACGGTCACCAAATAGGAGTTCAAGGGGGCTGTAGCCCACTCCCTTTTTGATGTACCTCACTGTAGGCGAAAACGAGGCATGGCAAGAGAACATCCCATCTCCTTCTGAGTTTTTCAGAGAGTCCCATGATCATGCTTTTGAGAGGTTTATTAAACCTCTCAACCAATCTGTTTGTTTGTGGATGATAAGAGGTGGTGAACTTGTAGGTAACACCACACTCCTTCCACATTGCCTTGAGGTATGCAGACATGAAGTTACTACCTCTGTCTGATACAACTTCGTTAGGGAAACCCAACCTGGAAAAGAGTCCCAGGAGGCCTTTTGCCACTGCAGGTGCTGTAGTGGTCCTTAAGGGTATAGCTTCTGCATACCTTGTGGCATGGTCCACCCCCACAAGGATGAATCTATTGCCAGAAGCTGTTGGAGGGTCAAGGGAGACAACAATGTCAACCCCTACCCTTTCAAAGGGCACCCCAACCACTGGCAGTGGGATTAAGGGGGCCTTTGAGGTGCCACCAGTCTTGCTACTGGTTTGGCAGGTGAACCAGGAGCGACAAAACTCCTTTGTGTCTTCTGAAATATGGGGCCAGTGAAAATGTGGAACAAGTCTGTCCCATGTTTTACTCTGGCCTAAATGCCCAGCCAAGGGAACGTCATGAGCAAGAGTTAGGAGGAATTCGCTGTACTGAAGGGGGATGACCAGTCTCATGGTGACACCAGGTTTAGGGTCCCTTGCTTCAGTATAGAGGAGCTTATTCTCCCAGTAAACTCTGTGGCTGTCATTGACATCCCCATTCTGCTGTTTTACAACTTGCTGTCTGAGGCCCTCCAATGTGGGACAGGTTTGCTGTGTCACGCTCAGCTCTTCCCTGGCAGGCCCCCCTGCACCCAAAAGCTCAGCTGTATCAGCTTCCAGCTCCTCTGGTGTAGGCTCTGCACAGGGAGAGAATTCCTCTTCCTCAAACGGGAAATCATCTGTGGAGGGAGGGATAGTGGACAAAGATTTGCCCTTCTTACCCCTAGTTTTTGGGAGCACTTGGTCCATTATTCCAGGATCCAAGTGTCCCCGTCCTCTTTGCTTCTTGACCTGAGCCCTGGTAAGAGCAAGGATATGCCCAGGAATTCCCAGCATTGCTGCATGGGCCTCCAACTCCACTTCAGCCCAAGCTGAAGTCTCCAAATCATTGCCTAGCAGACATTCTACAGGTAAATCAGTGGCTACCACAACTTTCATGGGACCAATAACCCCCACCCCTAAGTTGAGATTCACAACAGCCATGGTGTGGCTAACAGTGTTGCTATGGGCGTCTGTCACTTGGTACTGATAACCAAGTAGGTGTTGATCAGGGGCAATCAATTTCTCCATCACCACTGTGACACTGGTACCTGTGTCCCTGTAGCCCACAACCTGAACAGCATTAATCAGGGGTATTTGCTTGTACTTATCCATATTAAGGGAACAATCAACTAAGGTGGCGAGGTCAATGCCAACATAAGAGACTAAAACAGCCTAAGTGATGTCCCTAACTAGACCAACCCCAACTACATTACTAATGGTGGGCCCAGCTACACCCTTTGATTGGCTATTAGTAGTGCTCTTCCCACCACCTCTGCTATTAATAGGGGCACGAGTGGTTGCAGTAGGGGTTGTGGTGGTGATGGGTTTGGTGTTTCTTTTTGGACAATGAGGATCAGTTGCCCAGTGACCTTTGGCTTTACACAGATGACAGCATGGTTTCTTATTATTGTGAGAAGAGGATTTGGACCCACCACCCACAGACTATTTGTGTGGGCTTGATGAAGACTCTGATGATTTTTTATCTTTGTCCCCACTCTTGTCATGTGACTTACCTTCTTTCTTCTTGCCATCCTTGTCACCCCCTGTATGAACTTTTCTGTTCACCCTTGTTCTGACCCATTTATCTGCCTTCTTTCCCAATTCTTGGGGAGAGGCCAGATCTGAGTCCACAAGATACTGATGCAACAAATCAGACACAATTATTCAATATATGCTCTCTCAGAATTAAGTTATATAGGCTTTCATAGTCAGTCACCTTACTGCCATTTAGCCAACCTTCTAGGGCCTCCACTGAACAGTCTACAAAGTCTGTCCAATCCTGTGATGCCTCCTTTCTGGTCTCTCTGAACTTTATCCTGTATTGTTCAGTGGTTACGTCCAGACCATCTAAGAGTGCACTTTTGAGAATTTGATATTTATCTACATCATCCTCTCTGACAATGAGGAGTCTGTCTCACCCCTTGCCAGAGAAGGATAGCCACAGGATAGCAGCCCAATGAACATGAGGCACCCTCTGAACTTTACAGGCCCTCTCACTTATTTATGTAATCTCCATCCTTGTAAGGAGGGACAACTTTATGCAGATTCCTAGCATCAAATCATGGTTCCTTAACATTGGAATTTCTAAAACTGCTGCTGCCACCACGGGGAACTGACCCAATACCCTTCCTTTCCTTTTCCACAGCTAGGGATTCCCTGTCTAAGGCCATCTGTTGCTGCAATAGCCTCAGTCTGGCCTCCTCTAACCTTAGCTTTCTGAGATCCCTAGAGATCCCTATCTAGGGACTGTTCCTCATGGTTAGATGTGTGGGATACCTCTGATACAGAGGTAACATGGGAATGTGCAGAGGGTGATCTTTCTTTAACTTGAGTCACTCTAGTGACCTGGCCTCTGGTGATGAATGGAGCCCTACTAGTGTGCCAACCCTTCCCACTCCCAGTTATACCAGGGGGCCTGTTAACAGAAAGATCAATGGAAGGACCCTCCCCAGGATTATCAGTGTGCCCCTCTGAGCCTGCCTGGTTGGAATCTTCCTCTACCCGCCCTCCCCCGTCTGATCTGGACCAGTGCTGAGTCCCTTGTCATCTTGGAGTAGAAGATTTAAGAGGAACTCTTTGTTGGGGTTCTTCCCAATCCCTAAACTTCTTTCACTACAGAGACCCCTCAAACTTTTAAAGTTTAGATTCTCATAGGTAGTTTTTACAACTCTAGGGGTAGCTTCTACAGAAGACATATTGAAAGAGAAAAAGTTTAGGAAAGTGAGTAAAAGTTAGTAGACTAACAGAGCTAACTTTTTAGAGGAAAGAAGAAAACCTTTCAAAAACTTTGAAAAACTTTTGCAAAGTTGAAAGAACTTTTTAGAATGTTAGAAATTACTTTTAGGTATATACTATGTATGCAGTAAGTATAGGAGCAAGCTTTTCTTGTGAAAAGCACTAATAACAAAGTGGTAAAGCAATTGCAAGTACTTAACTCACCGCTGCACCACCAATGTAGGAGTCTGGCCTAGGTTTGTAGTGGGTACCTTGGGTACTTACACCTTACAACAGGTCCAGTTATCCCTTATTAGTGAAATGTAGTAGTGTTCTAGCAGTTTAGACTGATAGAATTAGCTATAGCAGAGCAGCTTGGGCTGAACTAGGAGACATGCAAATCTCCTGCAATATCACTTATAGTTACACAGTACTGATACACAAGTAAAGACAATACTGAGTGTTACCAAAAATAAAAGTAGTTTATTTGGGTAACACATTAACAAAAATATCTTAGAGGCAATACTCTTTCTGGAGGTAAGTATTATACACAATATATACACTAGACACCAAAATAAGGCAAGTAATTAGACATACAATTGTGTGAACAATAGCAAATGCTATCGAATGCCATGGGAGAAAATAAGTCTGGGGTAACACTAACCATATACTAAGAAAGTGGAATGCGAAGCCCGCATTCCCCCCTAGACAAGTGTAGTGTATGCAGAATCGCTGGGAGAGTAAGAATACAGTAAAGGTAAGTAAATTACCCCACACCAGAGACCAGAAAAGCAGGAGTAAAGCACTGCAAGTTTCCTTAGAACACACTAGAAGTCGTGAATAGAGTTATTGCAAGAACCAGGCAAGTCTGCAAACAGTGGATTCCTTGACCTGAAGACCTGCAAAGGAAGGAGACCTGGGGCCAGATGTATGAAAACTGGGGTCTGCAAATATTTGTGGTTTGCGAGGCCCATTTACCGAATCGCAATTTGCATTCTCGCAATTTGCGATTTTTTTGCGATTCGGTAAATGGAGTTCGAGAATGCACACCTGGAGGAGCCTGATGACTCACCAGCAGGAAAGAGTCATCCCAGGCTGTTTCAGGTGCCACATCCAAACCAGCATCCTGAGTGAGAGCAGCCCAGCCACTGTGAGCAGCACTGTGAAGGAGCAGCATCACCTGAGCCACAATGGAGCCCCAAGGTCCAGGATCTGAGAAGCAGGAGAGGAAGCGCAAACTGAAGTTCAGTGAGCAGGAGCTGGAGGTCTTAACAGAAGAGGTGGTGAGGAGTCATGACCGCCTGTTTGGCAAATCATTCCTACAGGTGCCAGAGAGTGAGAAGAGAAGACTTTGGCTTGAGATTCATAGTAAAATCTGAGCAATTGGAGTGGCACTACGCTCCATTGAAGATATCAAGAAACACTGGTATGACCCTCGGTCCTGGGCAAAGGAGAGGGTGGTAAGGCGACTTGCAGAGGCCAGGAGCACAGGAGGAGGACCACCAACCGAGCCACCTGCCACACCACTGGAGGACCTGGTGGAATCAACACTCCTACCGGAAGCAGTGACAGGGGTCACAGATATAGACACCTCCGCTCAACCAAGTACCAGCCAAGGTAAGTGCAATGTTGTCGAGTGAACCCAATATATGCATGCATAAAAGCCCCTTAGGAATTAGCATGTAATGTGAAGTAGTGTGTGAAGTAGTCCACTCCACATCTTAGTAGCAGCACAACAATGCATTATGGGAGTCGTGGTCCACAAACTAGTACAGACAGTGGCATGATAATTGAAGCAAGCATAGTGGCACCCAAGGTAACACAACACACACTACACCATGTAGAGCAGTACCTATAGCTTTATTGCCATTTCTGGACAGAGAATGTAACATACAGAACTGACATGCTGCATATTGTTGTTGCAGGTGGGCCTGGCACAGCAGCCACAGAAATTGTGTGTGTAGGGGAGACGGACACACACAGCTGCCCTCTGACACCAACACCAGTGGGTCCATCAATGTCTCAACTGTGCGCCGCAGGCCCAGGCCATTGCCACTTCCAGACCTCAGTGGTGACTCCGATGTGCAGCAGGAGGGGCCAGGCACACCATCTGCACCCGAGAGGCGCAGCCAGGTCCCAGAGGACAGGGGTCATTCAGCGCATTGTAGAAGTGCCACAGTGTCCCAACACCAACTGCAGGAGGCAGCTGAGGGTACATCCCTGTTTGGTGGACTTGAGGCTGCTATGTTGCAGCAACAGCGCCTGCAAAACAGAAGAATACTGAGTCTGGACAGGAACCTTAGAGTCCACAACAGAAATATGGTTGGCCTGCATCGGAGAATTGACACCCTGAACGAAAATATCAACCAGCTGCGTGAGGGACAGGTGCAGACCTCCCAGGACACTAGGGAGCTGACCAGTGCAGTGCGTGACCTGTGTGAGGAGCTGAGACACGAAAGAGTGAGTCGACGCAGACATGAGCACCGTTTTCGCACCATGTTTGCGAACTACTGCAGGTCCTCAAATCGGATGGCCAACTCCACCACCCTCATCGCCCGTCGTGCTGTGGCGGCCCAGGTGGAGGCTGCACACACCAGCAGGGATGTGGTCCAGGGCCTTGTCCAAATCCCCAATGTGATAGAACTAGTAATGGGACAGAGGTCGGCCACTCCCAGTGAGGTTGCCTTGGTTGACACAGTGGACACTTCGAGCCTCAGTAGTGTGCACGTACCTGCTTCAGACACCAGACGGCGCAGTGCCAGGCGCAGCACTGCCACTGAGGCTGACATTCAGGGTGCCAGTGAGTCAACTGGGCACCCCAGTGGTGTGCGAGGGAGGAGGAAGTGACTCTTGTCGCATTGACTCTGGTGTCCCCACTATGGATTAATAGTGTGGGACTCAGTTCATTTGTTGATTTTCATTTTTCTCATCCACCTTTTTACTTCTTTCATCACAATTAATAACCTGACGTAAGGTAATAAATATTTCTATCACTACAGCTACAGTTGTCAGTGGAGTTTTGTTATACATACTCACGTCTGAAATGGTTGTGTGTGATGTCAGCACGCCTTTGCCGTCCCTCTGCTTCACTGGTCCTGTCTGCTGGCTGTAGAGGTGGTATGGGATCGTCATCCTCATCTGATTCAGTGTCACTGATTTCTATAGGAATGCCCCTGGTTGTAGCTATATTGTGCAGGATTGCACAAGTAGCCACTATTCTACATGTGGTTTCTGGACTGTACTGTAGTGCCCCTCCACTCTTGTGGAGGCAACGGAAGCGACTCTTCAGGAGGCCAAATGTGCGCTCCACCACGTTGTGGGTTGCCCTGTGTGCTGCATTGTATCTATGTTCTGCCGGTGTGGTGGGATTGAGGTAGGGCGTCATCATGTAGGTGCGCACTGCATAGGCACTGTCTCCTGAAAGGGACAGAAGGTTTGATGAGTACCTCAGCCATCTGAAATGGGTTTGTTATCTATGCGCCATTGTAAAGAGTGACATTACCTAGTAGATATCCTCCACCAAACTCCCCAGCTAGCAGTCTTGTGTGAATGCCGCTGTGGCGAAAGATGTATGAATCATGTGTGCTCCCTGGGTACCTGGCCACAAGATCATTTATGATGTAGGAGGCATTGCATATCACCTGTATATTCATGGAATGTTGGTGTTTACGGTTTCGGTACACATACTCTGTGACAGAAGGTGGACATATTGCCACATGTGTGCCATCTATGGCACCTAGGACGTGGGGGAACTGTGCTATCTGATAAAAGTCCATTTTTGTCTGCTGTATTTCCTGTGGGGTGTGGGGTAATCGGATGTACTGTTGGAGTTTGCTTAGCATGGCGTTGATAAATGCACTGAAGAATCTGGAGAGGGTGCTCTGTGAGACCCCCCCAGCTGCTGCTATGACCCCTTGATAGCTCCCTGAGGCGAGTAGGTGTAAGGAGCATAATACCTGCACATGGGTGGGGATACTATGGGGGTCATTCTGACCCTGGCGGTCATCGACCGCCAGGGTCAACAACCACGGAAGCACCGCCAACAGACTGGCGGTGCTTCCTCTGTTATTCTGACCGCGGCTTTACAGCCGCGGTCGCCCAGCCGGGTCCGGCGGTTTCCCGCCGGATTTCCCCCGGCTGGGCTGAATCTCCATGGCGACGCTGCTTGCAGCGCCACCATTGAGATTCTGACCCCCTTCCCGCCATCCTGTTCCTGGCCGTAAAACCCGCTAGGAACAGGATGGCGGGAACGGGTGTCGCGGGCCCCTGGGGGCCCCTGCACTGCCCATGCCACTGGCATGGGCAGTGCCGGGCCCCCTAACAGGGCCCCAGCAGGATTTTCACTGTCTGCTTTGCAGACAGTGAAAATTGCGACGGGTGCAACTGCACCCGTCGCACCCCTGCAACTCCGCCGGCTCCATTCGGAGTCGGCTTCCTCGTTGCAGGGCCTTTCCCGTTGGGCCGGCGGGCGCTCCTTTGGCGGGCGCCCGCCGGCCCAGCGGGAAAGCCAGAATGGCCTCCGCGGTCTTTTGACCGCGGAGCGGGCAAGTGGCGGTTCCCGCCCGGCGGGCGCCGCCCGCCGGAATCGGAATGAGGCCCTATGTGTCCTTAGTGTTCTGCGCTGCAGTATGGGTTGTAGCTCAGCTATCAGGTCAAGTATCATGGCTGAGTTCAACCTATACCTCTCATATATTTCCTCATCTGTGAGGTCAAAAAGTGTAGTGCCCGCTCTGAAAATTCGCTCCTGTCTCCTCCTCCCTCTCCTCAAACCTGCCAGGATCCTCATCCTCCTCGCCATGACGTAGAGTGCAGCCATTGTGGTAGAGAGTCTGAGGCATTCTGGGCCTCTTTATATAGGTTGCACCTGGTTACCACCTGCTTTCACTTAGTAGTATTTTGCATGTGCAAAATGCCATTCTGCGAAAAATCGCTAATTGCGATTTTTTGCTGCATCTCTTTGCGATTCGGATTTTGCGATTCGCATTTTGCACCTCGCAATTTCCTACTGGAAATACCGAATCGCAAAATGCGACTCGCAAAACCCGGTCGCACCGCAAAAAATCGAAATTTTCGCGATTTCTTTTTTTTGGTCTGCGAATGCCTTTCATGCAAAAGAGGTGCAAAATGCAGTTTGGTGCAGCACTACAAAGGAAGGTCCCACGCCACCAGAGAACAACTCAGCGAGTTGAGCGTCGCAGGATAGTGTGCTGGGGATCTGGACCAGGCTGTGCACAGAGGAATTTTGCAAATATTGCACAGAGGCCTCAGGAGGTGAAGAAGATGCTCAGGGGTACTGTCATTATTGGGGAAGGCAAGGTCTTACCTCCTCTAAATTGGGACAGCAGGACCTCAGAACAATCTGTGTCGATGGGGTTCATCCTGTGTGTTCCAAGGAGCACGCTCGTCACCAGGAGAGGAGTCCAAGAGAACCGGTCATCGACCTTGAAGTTGTCTGCGTGAGCAGGGAAGTGACCGAGTCACTTTACTGAAGATTTCTTCGGACCTTCTGGTTCGAGCTGAGGACAGGGAGTCCCCAGAGCGTGCACACAATAGAATCTGTTGCAGTTTCTGGCTGGAGGTAAAGTTGCAGAGGAAAAGTAGCCCTTCTGGATACCTTGTTGCTGTCACAGCAGTCCCTGGAACAGTCTGCGGTTGATCCGAGGTCAGAGGATGAAGTAGTAGTTGCAGAGGATTCCTGCTGGTCACTTGCAAGTAGAATCTGAAGAGAACCCACAGGAGAGACCCTAAATTTCCCTGAGAGGGGGATTGGCTGCCACCAGGAGGTCTCCAGAGTGTCCCCACACCTTTCAAAGCAAGACGGCTGAAGTATGGGACACACTGGAGGAGCTCTGGGCACCACCCCTGGGGTGGTGATGGACAGGGGAGTGGTCACTTCCCTTTCCTTTGTCCAGTTTCACGTCAGAGCAGGGATAAGGGGTCCCTGAATCGGCATAGACAGGCTTATGCAAGGAGGGCACCATCTGTGCCCTTCAAAGCATTTCCAGAGGCTGGGGAAAGCTTTCCCTCCCCAGCCTGTTACACCTATTTCCAAAGGGAGAGGGTGTAACACCCTCCTCACAAAGGAAATGCTTTGTTTTGCCTTCCTGGGACTGAGCTGCTCAGACCCCAGGAGGGCCGAACCCTGTCTGTGAGGTGGCAGCAGCTGTAGCTGCATTGCAAGCCTCAGACAGCTGGTTGGCAGTACTGGGGGTCCAGAGTGGAGCCACCAGGATTAATGTAATTGGCTCCCCAATACCATATTTGGAATGGGGGGACATTTCCATGATCTTAGACACCTTACATGGCCATATTCGGAGTTACCATTGTGAAGCCACATTTAGGTATTGACCAATATGTAGCGTACGCGTGTAATGGGATCCCCGCACTAACAATTCCTGGGAATTGGCCCTGAACTATGTGGAGCACCTTTGCTAGTGCACGGGTGCCTCACACTTAGTAACTTTGCACCTAACCTTCAGTAAGTGAAGGTTAGACATATAGGTGACTTATAAGATACTTAAGTGCAGTGAAAATGGCTGTGAAATAGTGTGTGCACTATTTCACGTAGGCTGCAATGGCAGGCCTGTGGAAGAGTTTGTCTGAGCTTCTTATGCGTGGCAAAATAAATGCTGCAGCCCATATGGGTCTCCTGGAACCCCAATGCCCTGGGTATCTAGGTACGATACTAGGGACGTATAAGGGGGGGTCCAGTGTGACAATTGAAATTGGTAAATGTTGTCACTAGCCTATAGTGACAAATTTATTAGCAGAGAGAGCATAAGCACTGAGGTTTTGGTTAACAGAGCCTCAGTGACACAGTCAAACACTGTACACAACACACAAATTAGGCCATAAACTATGAGCACTGGGGTCCTGACTGGCAGGATCCCAGTGAGACAGGCAAAAACTGACATACAGGTAAAAATGGGGGTAACATGCCACGAAAGATGGTACTTTCCTACACCAAGCAAGCCTGCAAGCAACAAACAATGGATTCCTGGCCCTGAAGACCTGTGGAGAGAGGAGACCAAGTACAGAAGTCGAAGAAGAGTCCAGGAAGAACAGGAGCTCCTACCAACCTAGAAGAAGGTACAAAAGTGGATTCTCCTGTCAGAAGAAAAGTACAGAAGAGCACCAAAAAAGATGCCTGAGGGTTCATGCTTGGTGCAGGAGATGTCCCACGTTGAGTTGTTGGATGCAGGCTGTTTGCGTCACTGGATTCCGCCAACAAGCCTTGGTTCAAGCAAGATCATGGTTTGCATCAAAAAGGAGTTGCCTGGACCCAGGAGGGACCTGGAGGTCTGAAATTGGACTGAGGAGACAGAGGGGGCTCTCAGCACTTCAGAAAGTCCTCAGAAGACCAGGCTGCACCCACAGGAGTCCCAGAACACAGGTACAAAGAAGATGTAAAGTGCAGTCGTCGCAGCACTACACTGGAAGGTCCCATGCCGCTGGAGAACAACTCAGGGAGCTGTGCATCGTAGGATGGAGTGCTGGGGACCTGAGCTACGCTGTGCATGAAGGATTCTTGGAAGAAGTGCACAGAAGCCCAAGGAGCTGCAGAAGACGCAGTGCACAGGGGCACTGTTGCAGCACGGAGAGGCAAGCTCTTACCTCCACCAAATTTGGACAGCTGGACCTTTGGACAGTCTGGGTCACTTCGGTCCTCCCCCTGTGTTCCAGGGAGCATGCTCATCGTCAGGAGAGGAGTCCCAGAGTACAAGTTGTCATCGCATAAGGGTGCCTGCAGAAGTAGGGAAGTGACTCCATCACTCCACAGGAGATTCCTTCGATTCTTCTGGTGCAGGGTGAAGACAGGCAGTCCTCAGAGTGTGAATACCCTGGAAACTGTTGCAAATGCTGTCTGGAGCTGACGTTGCAGGTCACAGAAGTTTTTCTGGATACTTTGTTGCAGTTACAGTGGTTCCTGGAGCAGTCTGCAGTTTTCCAACGGTCAGAAGCTGAAGCAGAGGATGCAGAGGAGTCCTAGATGAATCTTGCAAACCAAATCAGAGGAAACACCCAGAGGAGAGACCCTAAATAGCCCTGAGAGGGAGATTGGCTACCTACCCAGGTATGCACCTATCACTGGGGGTCCCTGAACTGGTGTAGACTGGATTATGCAAGGAGGGCACCGTTTGTGCCCTTCCAAGCATTTTCAGAGGCTCTAGGTAGCTACCCCTCCCATGCTAGTAACACCTATTTCTAATGGTAGAGGGTGTAACACCCCTCTTCTAAAGGTAATGCATTGTTCTGCCTTCCTGGTATTGACCAGCTCAATCCCCAGAAGGACCGAAACCTGTCTGTGGGGTGGCATAAGCTGGGGCTGCAGTGAAAACCTCAGAGAGCTCGTTTGGCAGTACTGGGTGTCCATGGGGGAGCCCTCAGGGTACATGGGATTGTCCCCCAATACCATATTTGGATTGGGGGAACAATCCCATGATCTTAGACACCTCACATGGCCATATTGGGAGTTACTATTGTGCAGCTATGTATATGTATTCAACGTATGTAGTGCACGCTTATAATGGTGTCCCCGCACTCACGAAGTCCGGGGAATTGGCCCTGGACAATGTGGGGGCACCTTTGCTAGTGCAAGGGTGCCCTCACACACAATAACTTTGCACCTAGCCTTCAGTAAATGAAGTTTAGACACATAGGTGACTTATAAGTTACCATAGTGCAGTGGCAGTTCTGAAGAAAGGTTTGTATGGACTCCTTATGGGTGGCAAAAGAAATGCTGCAGCTCATAAGGATCTCCTGGAACCCTAATGCCCAGGGCTTCCTAGGTACGATATACTAAGGACTTATAAGTGGGGGTCCATTGAGCCTATCAGAATTGGAATATGGAATCACTAAAGTGTAGTGACAAATTTGGGGAGAGCATAAGCACTGGAGTTCTGGTTAGCAGAACTTCAGTGACACAATCAAGCATACTGACAATACACATAGGCCACAAACTATGAGCACTGGGGTCCTGGCTAGCAGGATCCCAGTGAGACAGGTAAAACACACTGACAAATAGGTTTTAAACTATGAACACTGGGGCCCTGGCTAGCAGGATCCCAGTGAGACAGTAAGAACACATTGACAAACACTTACAAACAGGCCACAAATGAGGGTAACCATGCTAGAAAGAGGCTACTTTCTCAAAGAAAGGGGTAGATCTGTCATATGTAGTGTCCATGGGATTTTAATGATAAATCTTCTTAAATGATAAAGTCAGGTTTCTTGTTACAATATTAAAAATTACACTTTTTGAAAGTTTACATTTTCCTGCTCTTAGCCCCGTGTGCCTGCAGACTGTCTCCAATACACGTCTGGGTTGGGTGACAGCCTGGTATTGTGCATTCCCTGTAGACAGCCACAAACAAAGGGAGGTTAGGTATGACTGATGGGCCGTCCACATCCTAATGGGCTGTCCTGGGCAGGATGGGAGGAAGGAGTTGGGCACAGCCTCACACCTACACCTGAATAGGCAGTGTCCTGTCCCATCAGAAAGGACTGCTGAAACCCCTGTTGTAAGTCTGGAGCCAGGGCATGAAGGGAGGCCCGCTGTCCACATCAAAGCCCTTCTTTAAAGTCTCCCCCACTTATAAGGCACCATTTGGTATAAGAACAGGACTTCTGACCTTACACACTCAGTACGCTTCTGGACCTGTGGGTACTCTAGCCAGGAAGATGGACTGCTGTGCTACTTCAAGGACTGCCACTCTGCTGGACTGCTGCTCTGGAAGAACGTCTGTCTTGCTGTGCTGACCTACTGTACTCTTTGCCTGGTTGAGAAGGACTGGACCCACATCACCTGAACTCAACATCCAGAGTGACTCCAAGAGCCAGCTGACTGATCTTCTGGTTTCTGAAGTCTCAGGGACACTAAAGACTTCTAACTGTCCTGCTACAGCACATGGACTTTCCTATCTGTGATTCTTGCCCTGCAAGTGGTGCCAATTCAGTCCTGGGCCTTTGGAAGTGGGTATAAAGTGTTGCCTTAGACTGAACCCCCTCATTAGCAGTATTGTGCTGCTCGGAACTGGAGCATCTGCATTAACGCTGACACTTCGCTGCTGAACTGTGCATTGCCTCAATTTCCAACACATCTCCAAATTTGTGAGGCTCAGAGCTGACCCACGGCCTCCATCACAAGGGTTGATGATGCCTCATCACCTCCTCTGCTCCTCGTATCTTATTCAACTTCGACGCAATCAAGGTACTTTTTCAGTGGGCCAAGGCTGGATCCAACCGGCATGGTTGGCCTGAACTTTCAGATTACACCCAGTCTAGAGCCACCAGATTACCCCATTTGGCATTTTATACTTTTAAGCAATACATTTCAGTTTATTCTTTAGAAATTAATATCTCATGTTCTTCCTACTGATTTTTTGTTGTTTTTATTTTTTATTTGTTCCTTAAATTAAGCTTTATTTTTCTAAGCAAGTGTGGTATCTTTTGGTGTGGTGTTTTCACTGTTTCACTCTTTAAAGTGTTGCACACATATTTAACACATTGCCTCTTAAACTAAGCCTGAATGCTCCTTGCAAAGCAATCCAGGGAGAGAGCATAGGTTAAGTTAGGGTGTGTTGGTGGCTAACAGAAACGCATCAGCTTCCCAATAGGGGAGTTGGGAATTTTTGAATGATTTTGACTGTATTTCTGTTTGAAAACATTGATGCGTCTCTTATTGAATCAATTTGCAATGACACCTACAGCATGCCCTTTCCTATTGAATAATGCGTTATAGAATGCAATTTTACCCTATTTTTTTAAACAGTTCTTTCATGGGAGAACCCCTACACCCTTCAAAAAGTCATCAAGTCGTGCTTGTTTGGAACACAAATTATGGGGGCCGATATTTCATAATTTAAGTGAGTATTTTTTGTTTCCTGCTCGGCCCTGTGTACTAGAGATGCAGAATTCTAACAATGATACACAGGTGAATCAATAGGCAGACGCAGCCATTCTGGGACAGTGTTATAAATACTCATTTTCTGTTCCCTATTGCTGATGCCCCTATTTCCAGGCACCAACGGACAGACGAATTTGTATACAGATTTTTTTGTTCAGTTCCTCGAAAGCCACATCGTTCAAAACCTTCTGCACATGAACTTTATTCTGCCTAAAACTGGTCATATGCTTATCCATGCACAAACTCTATAGAAGTAGGCTAATCGTATACAATGGCTCCTTTGTTTTCGTAATCTTCTTATGGAGACTTTTCCTGGTATTTCTGCAATACTAACATTGTCGGAATATCTATACCACGAATTTCAGGAAGTTCAAAAGCTCCCTTTAAGACATAGAGATTAAAAATGGAAAACACAGCAGTTCATTAGCATTACGCTGTGTAATAATATTGGAAAGCGTTATCTTATTCTCAGAAATCAAAACATTCCAGTGCTGCCAAGCAGAACACTATACTACTTAACACTGATCGTCTAATGTAACTAGAAAACTGCTTATTGGTTTGAACTTTGGACGAGAATTGAGAGTCTTAAAGGTAACTAACTAGCAAGATCCTGGAAAACAAAACCACTTTGAATGCGTTTAATTTTAATGTCTCACTCTCCAATATAATGAAACCTTTCTCTGGAAAGTTCTCCACCAAACGTTTGATAAAAGATCTTCCTGGAAATAAAAATTATATATATATATATATATATATATATATATATATATATATATATATATATATAAATAAGTGAAGGTTCACAAACGTAGAAAGAAAATAAGACATTGTGTAGAATGGTGTCCAATAATGCGTTTTGGCGCCACAAAATGAAGAATGAAGTGTATCATTGTAGGAAAGTACCATCTTGCCTGGCATGTTACCCCCATTTTCAATGTATGAATGTTTGTTTTTGCTCTTGTGTCACTGGGATCCTGTGTATGCCCTGTATGTGTTCCCTGTGTGGTGCCTAACTTTATCACTGAGGCTCTGCTAACCAGAACCTCAGTGTTTATGCTCTCTCTGCTTTCTAAATTTGTCACTGCAGGATAGTGACTAATTTTACCAATTCTCATTGGCACACTGTTACACCCATATAATTCCCTTGTATATGGTAATTAGGTACCCAGGGTATTGGGGTTCCAGGAGATCCCTATGGGCTGCAGCATTTCTTTTGCCACCCATAGGGAGCTCTGACAATTCTTACACAGGCCTGCCACTGCAGCCTTAGTGAAATAACGTCCACGTTATTTCACAACCATTTTTCACTGCACATAAGTAACTTATAAGTCACTGATATGTCTAACCCTCACTTGGTGAAGGTTGGGTGCCAAGTTACTTAGTGTGTGGGCACCCTGGCACTAGCCAAGGTGCCCCCACATCATTCAGGGCAATTTCCCCGAACTTTGTGAGTGCGGGGACACCATTTCACCCGTGCACTGCACTTAGGTCACTACCTATGTGTAGCGTCGCAATGGTAACTCCGAACATGGCCATATAACATGTCTAAGATCATGGAATTGTCACCCCAATACCATTCTGGTGTTGGGGGGACAATTCCATGATCCCCCGGGTCTCTGTCACAGAACCCGGGTACTGCCAAACTGCCTTTCTTGGGTTTCCACTGCAGCTGCTGCTGCTGCCAACCCCTCAGACAGGATTCTGCCCTCCTGGGGTCTGGACAGCCCCGGCCCAGGAAGGCAGAACAAAGGATTTCCTCTGAGAGAGGGTGTTACACCCTCTCCCTTTGGAAATAGGTGTGAAGGACTGGGGAGGAGTAGCCTCCCCCAGCCTCTGGAAATGCTTTGATGGGCACAGATGGTGCTCATCTCTGCATAAGCCAGTCTACACCAGTTCAGGGATCCCCCGGCCCTGCTCTGGAGCGAAACTGGTCAATGGAAAGGGGAGTGACAACTCCCCTGACCAGTACCTCCCAGGGGAGGTGCCCAGAGCTCCTCCAGTGTGTCCCATACCTCTGCCATCTTGGATTCAGAGGTGTTGGTGGCACACTGGACTGCTCTGAGTGGCCAGTGCCAGCAGGTGACGTCAGAGACCCCTTCTGATAGGTTCTTACCTCTCTTGGTGGCCAAACCTCCTTTCTTGGTAGCCAAACCTCCTTTTTTGGCTATTTAGTGTCTATCCTCTGGGGTATTCTTCAGATAACGAATGCAAGAGCTCACCAGAGTTCCTCTACACTTCCCTCTTCGACTTCTGCCAAGGATCGACCACTCACTGCTCCAGGACACGTGCAAAACCGCAACAAAGTAGCAAGACAACTACCAGCAACATTGTAGCGCCTCATCCTGCCGGCTTTCTCGACTGTTTCCTGGTGGTACATGCCCTGGGGGCTGTCTGCCTTCACCCTGCACTGGAAGCCAAGAAGAAATCTCCTGTGGGTTGACAGAATCTTTCCCCTGCTAACGCAGGCACCAAAAGACGGCATCACCGGTCCTCTGGGTCCCCTCTCATCCTGACGAGCGTGGTCACTGGAACACAGCAGCTGGGTCCAAGTGTCTCCCACAGTTCAGTGGCCCTTGCCGCCCCACACCAGACAGCAAACCTGTGTACTGCGTGATTTGCAGCTGCTCCGGCTCCTGTGCACTTTTCCAAGGATTCCTTTGTACACAGCCTAGCCTGGGTCCCCAGCACTCCGTCCTGCAGTGCTCAACCCACTGAGTTGGATCCGACGTCGTGGAACCCTCCTTTTGTGACTCTGAGTTCACAGATCTTCTAAGTGCCTGTTCCGGTACTTCTGCGGGTGCTGCCTGCTTCTGTGGGGCCTCTCTGAGTTGCTGAGCGCCCTCTCTGTCTCCTCCTCCAAGGGGCGACATCCTGGTCCTTCCTGGTCCCCAGCAGCACCCAAAAACCTCTACAGCGACCCTTGCAGCTAGCAAGGCTTGTTTGCAGTATTTCTGTGTGGAAACACTTCTGCAACATCCAGCACGCTGTGCGATATCTCCCATCCAAAGGAGAAGTTCCTAGCCCTTTTTGTTGTTGCAGAATCTTCAGCTTCTTCCACACAGAGGCAGCCCTTTTGCACCTTCATCCGGGGTTTCCTGGGCTCCTTCCCCCCCGGACACTATTGTGACTCTTGGACTTGATCTCCTTGCCTTGCAGGTCCTCATGTCCAGGAATCCATCTTCAGTGTTTTGCTGATTCTTGTGGTTCTTGCAGAATCGCCCTATCACGACTATTGTGTCTTTCTGGGGTAGTAGGGTAACTTTACTCCTACTTTCTAGGGTCTTGAGGTGGGGTATTTTGGACACCCTTACTGTTTCCCCACAGTCCCAGCGACCCTCTACAATCTCCCATAGGTCTGGGGTCCATTTGTGATTCGCATTCCACTTTTGGAGGATATGGTTTGTGTTGCCCCTAGACCTATGTTCACCTATTGCATCCTATTGTGATTCTACAATGTTTGCACTACTTTTCTTATTGTTACTTACCTGTTTTGGGTTTGTGTACATATAACTTTTGTATATTACTTACCTCCTAAGTGAGGGTATTCTCTGAGATACTTTTGGCATATTGTCACTAAAAAAAAGTACCTTTATTTTTAGTAACTCTGAGTATTGTGTTTTCTTATGATATTGTGCTATATGATATAAGTGGTATAGTAGGAGCTTTGCATGTCTCCTATTTCAGCCTAAGCTGCTTTGCCATAGCTACCTTCTATCAGCCTAAGCTGCTAGAAACATCTCTATTCTACTAATAGGGGATAACTGGACCTGGCACAGGGTGTAAGTACCACAAGGTACCCACTATAAGCCAGGCCAGACTCCTACACTCATAAACAATAGTACACAATATTATACATCTCAGTATGGGTTAGAGTATAGAATCGCTTTGTGATATATTAATGTTTCCTGATTTACTCAAACGTTCTACTTTCAGAGGTTCGTCTGAAAACTAGGCTCCTGGGATTGCTAATGACACTGCCGGTACACTGATGCAGCTGCCTGCAACTTCAGGCAATGGGTCGACACCTGTGCCAATACTCTTGCCTCAATCAAGAATCCTTCCAACAGACACACCAACAGAAAGGCTTTCTGGTTTACCGCCGATCTACACGAATCTAAGCAAACCTGCTGAAGACAGACACTACCAACTCATCTGAGCCGCCAAGAGAACCTCCTTCAAAGACCGAATCAACAACAACGCACACAGCCACAAGGAGCTAGCTCTTCAACTTTGTGAAGGAACTCTCCAACCCCAGCTCCAATGCCAGCGACATCCCACCATCCCAAGACCTCTGTGACTCCCTGGCCTCCTACTTCCACCGCAAGATTGCAGACATCCACGACAGCTTCAACACCCAGACCCCCCAGCAACCACCAACACTACAGATTCACCTCCGACCAACCTCCTGATCTCCTTGACCCCCATCAATGACAACAACATCATCGAAATCATGAACACCATCCACTCCAGCTCTCCATTTGACCCCTGACCTCACCACATCCTCAACAAAGCAAGCTTTGTCATTGCACTCCAACTACAGAAGATTATCAACAGCTCCTTCGAGTCCGCCACCTTCCTGGTGAGCTAGAAACACGCCGAGATCAATGCACTCCTCAAAAAACCCAAGGTGGACCCAAAGTACCTCAAGAACTTCCGGCCTATCTCCTTGCTCCCCTTCCTGACAAAACTCATTGAGAACGCTGTCAACAGACAACTAACCTGCTTCCTCGAGGAGAACTGCACCCTGGACACTTCCCAATTAGGATTCCGCAGCAATCACAGTACCGAAACCGCCTCATCACCACCACCGACGACATCAGAACCATACTGGACAGCGACAAAACCGCAGCCCTCATCCTCCTGGACCTCTCGGCTGCGTTCGACACAGTCTGCCACCACACCCTACACTCACGCCTCAGCAATGCAGGAATCCACGACAGAGCCCTGGTCTGGGTCACCTCCTATCTCACCGGCAGAACCCAGAGAGTTAACCTCCCCCCATTCCGCTCGTAGGCCACCAAAATCATCTGCGGTGTACCCCAAGGTTTGTCCCTCAGCCCGACCCTCTTCAACATCTACATGACCCCACTTGCTAACATCGCCGGATCCCACAACCTCAACATCATCCCATACGCTGAGGACTCTGCCAAGACCAACCTCCACGAAGGAATGAAGGCCATCGCCAAATGGATGAAGAGCAGCTACCTCAAACTCAATTCTGACAAGATGGAAGTCCTCATCTTCGGCTCCACCCCCCTCCGCATTGGGATGACTCCTGGTGGCCTGCCACTCTCAGAGCCGCTCTGACTCCCACCAACCACGCACGCAACCTAGGATTCATCTTGGACTCCTCATTATCCATGACCCAGCAAGTCAATGCCATCTACTCCTCCTGCTTCAACACCCTCTGCATGCTCCAAAAGATCTACAAATGGATACCCACTGAAACCAGAAGAACAGTCACCCAAGCCCTCGTAAGCAGCAAACTGGACTACGGCAATGCCCTCTATGCAAGAACCAAAGCCAACAGAAAAGGCTGCAACACATCCAGAACACCTCCATGCCTTATCCTGGACATCCCCGCCACTGCCACATCACAGGCCATCTGAGAGACCTGCACTGGCTCCCATCCAACAAGAGAATCACCTTTAAACTCCTCACCCATGCTCATAAAGCACTGCACAACACCAGACCAGAATACTTCAACAGACGGCTCTTCTTCTACACCTAGACCCGGCATCTCTGCTCTGCCGACCTTGCCCTCGCAACCATCCCACACATCCACAGAACTACAACTGGTGGCAGATCATTCTCGCACCTCGCCGCCAAGATGTGGAACACTCTTCCCACCCACCTGCGTCAGACCAAAAACCTCCTTACCTTCAGGAGTCTTCTCAAGACCTGTCTGTTTGAGCAGTAGCAGCACCTCCCCACACCCCCCCTGTCCTCCCCTCCTCAGCACCTTAAGACCCTCATGGGTGAGTAGTGCGCTTTACAAATTCATGATTGATTGATTGATTATTTGTATTTCTCTATGATGTACACAGCACTCTGTCTTCAGAACAAAAATCAATCAAATGATCAATTCTCCACCTGCATTGGACTCTAACAGCCTCACCACATCGTCAATTCCATTGAGCCTCGTTTGTATCCTACCTGTTCTTCCCTTGGAAATGCCCTACGATGTATACTTTGTAACATATATTCCTGACACCATGAAAAATTTGAAAAGAGCAATATCTGAACCACTACGGTTAAAGGCTCACTATTTTCTCCACAAAACACTTTGCTTATGCTACCTGATGAAAGGCTCCATCAATGTTACTTGATTTTCAAGGTGGTCCTTTCATCACTGTGCAGTAAGTATAGACTATTTCAACGTTTTGACCAGATTAACTACATTTCTACTAAGGTTATTGTGGTAGTGAAAGTAAATCTAGTAGCATTAGCCATTGGGTTGACTTGTAGAAAATAGATGCATTTATTTAGAGTTGGGAGGGAAATGGACATACAATATTGGAGGACTTGTATCTGTCTGTAGAATTTTCACTCAGAATCAAACGAGTTTGAATTAATATGTAACCCTTTAGCAGCCCCTTAGCCTTTTCAATCACCTGTCGCTTTCTTTTTTGTGTTAATTCTTTATTGCATTTTGAAAAAGAAAAAAGGAAAAAGCATCCTAGGACGGGTTTCAGGGTATCACCCTTCATGAGCCAGGCTAGCTTGAATCCAAACTACTGAACTGCTGGGCCCAAACTAAAATGGCATGGCAAGCAAAAAAACTGATGGATTAAACCCAGATCGGTGACTGGGGGGTGAATGTTTGATTTGTTCTACATTCCGTCCATCATCTGTTCTTTTTGCATTTGTTGCCCTGAGTGGGAAGGGTATACCCAGATGTGGGTCTTGTGCTTGCTATGCCACCATATTCAACCTAGCTTGGCTGAGAAGGGGTGATACGCTGAAACCGGTGCAGGATGCTTGTTTCTGGTCCAGGCAGGACCCAGTCTGGCAGTTCGGGCTGGACTATTTCCATGGGGAATAGGGTCAAGTCTTATTTACATACGGCTGGGTGCAAACTAAAATGGAATGGCGAGGAAGAAAACTGATGGAATAAATCCAGATCTGTGACTGGGGTGAATGTTTGATTTGTTCCACATTTCGTCCATCATCTGTTCTTTTTGTATTTGTTTCACTAAGTGGGAAGGGTATGCCCAGACGTGGGTCTTGAGCTTGCTATGGCCCTGATTCAAGCTAGCTTGCCATGAAACCGGTCCCAGGATGCTTGTTTCTGCTCCAGGGAGGACCTCGTCTGGTAGTTCAGGCTGGATTGTACACATGGGGAACAGGGTCAAGAATGATTCGCATACGGCTGGGTCCAAACTAAAATGGCATGGCAAGCAAAACAACTGATGAATTAAACCCAGATCTGTGACTGGGGGTGGATGTTTGATTTGTTCCACATTCCGTCCATCATCTGTTCTTTCTGTGTATATTAAAAAAGGGCATGTTTATTTTATGTTTTACATGTCCTCACAGTGAAAACTCACCATAGTCATTTTCACCATGGAAAGGCTGCCATTCCTGTTGACTAAAATGGAGTTACAGTTTTACATGTACAAAGTACTAACTTCCATTTGGGAATACCAAAGTAGTAGTTCAAGGTATCAAATTAATATTGAGATCCAATCTGAGTTGTTGCTAAAGTCAGATTTAAGCTACCTATTATTAAAAATATGACTTTAAAAAGTCACCACTTCCTGCTTAAAATGTTCCTAGCAGCCATTTCTGACTAACTCCAGCAGCTGTTAACTGAGACTATCTGCTGCCCTCCTACCCGGAGGTGTGAACTGTTCCCAGGAAAGGAGAATAATAGAGTTATTGGTGGGAGGAGGAATGCCCTTCTTGTGACAGATAGGTCAGATGACTGTGACTGAAAATGGTCAAGGTACAAAGGGTCAGCCACCAGTCACAGTCAAATATGATTCACACTTTAGCCTGCTGTCCCCTTTCTCTAGGTAGACAGGTTGGTATCTCTCCCAGAAAGGGAAAACCTATTGCAGAACCAGTTTGCCAGGAGACATTGCTCTTTATGCCTTACACACCTCAGGTGCGTCCTCTGCTCAGACTCAGCGAAAGAAGGATCTGACATCTGGACATGGGCAGAGAAATGCTCTATGAGTTTGTTTAGTGTCAGTCCTAAGAGCAGTAATGGTGATGCAAGAGTGGGTAGGGTTATTGGTGGGAATTTTATTTTTATTGGTCAGGAAGTCCTACCCACCCACACTCTTGAGACTGACATAACAGTGTCACCCTTGGATTCCAGCCTTGAAACACTATTGAAACTGTAGAGGACAGAAAAAGGATTGCACCTACTGACCTCCTGTTGGACTCTAAGCAAAGAGGACTAGACCAGTTGTACAACTGGTAGAGAGAAGCTCTGCACAGGACAAAAGAGCGGACTCCACTCTAGTTGGCTAGCCTCCTGTTAATTTCCAAGAACACAAAGGGTAAAATTCCTTGCACCTGTCAGAGCCCAGTGGTCCAGTTACAACTGGATTTGTCCTGGATCCCTCTGATGCATTTTGGGAGATTGCGTCCTAGCCCCCAAAAGGTGCCCACCAGGTCCTATACCCTTGGCTGGTGGTATAGTTTAGTCTTTCCTTTGGAAGAACTCCAATATAGGAGCCAAGCGCTCAAAGAGTTTTAGAAAAATAAGAAGAGGCTACCAAACTGTCACCACTCAGCCCCCCATCATAGTTGAGGCCTTCCTGGGTGGTCAAATTCAGACTGCAACCGTTTGAAAGGTTTTGCCTGATTGTGGATAGCCTCGAACTCCCATCAAGAATCAAGGGTCTCAAAGGACTGCTGGACTTTGCCTGCCTGCTGACATTGAGCACAGCACTGGATCCAAGCTACAGAGGACCCCTCCAACAAGCCCCATCAATGAGGATAAGAATCAGAAAAGTTTCCACTTGCATAAGTGAAAGCCTTCAGCAGTACCTGTCAGTGCCCTATATCTGATTGCCGCTCCATTGTGGTCGGCCTAAAACTTTGACTTTGCCAGAAACTCCCAAGTTTGAGACTCATAGACCTCTACAAGTGAAAAGCAATGATTTATGAAACTTTTTGAGTAAGTTGGAGTTATTTATGAAAACGTTTGAACAAATCTTCTCTCCGATACCCTTCATCAGATTTTTGCTGTTTAGGTCTCTATGTATAGCTCAAACTATACGCTAGTTTTATCAATTGGAGTGGGATTTTTATTGTGTTGTGTTTTCTACTTATTGTCTGCTTTGGTACTGGTAAATGCTTTATACTTGATTCCCTAGAGTTAAGCCTGACTGCTCTGTGCCACAGCTACCCAGGCCTGTGCTCAAGTTTAAATGAATGTAACCCAACTGGACCTGATATTGATTAGTGACATTATTACCTGGTGAGATCCTCCAACCGCTCCAACTAATAATCCACATTCCAACACTCACGAGGTCCCTCAGAATTCCATCACAGCTGTCACCCTGTTATCCACAGTGTGAAACCTTGGGGAACATTTAGAAGTCAATTTTTTACCGTAATACTGTTCACTGTTTTCAAATGATGAAATGTAATTGTTATATCAATTATTAGGTGTTGATCTGTCATTGAATCTGTAATCACATTGTTAATAATGTGTTCTTGTTGTAGTTGCATTAAACCATGTAACTCATTTCCTTTTGATTTATTCATATAATTACGTGTAAATTCTATTTTATTATGAATTGGAAATTAATTTGATTCATGAGTTAATATGGTTTATTGTTTTTCTGGTTTATGTAGTGGTAAGTTGAATATGTGAGTTGAAAACATATATTTGGTGTATATTAGGGGCAGGAAAATGAATGTTCACTCCTGATGAAGAGATTCCTATCTCGAAATGTACACAAACCCCCTAGAGGGGGAGACAGAGAATCAACACTTAGAAGGTTAGAGGCTAGACTTATCCTAGAAAAGGATAACAGAGAACTTAACAGTTCTCTATATTGATAATTGAAACATATATATATATACAACAGTTACTGGGTCGTTATAATTAGATTCAGAATTTACTCGCACAAAACCGTAGATATTTAGCAGTTCTAGTTATGGATATCTCAAGTAACTATACCTCTCACTGTAAGGTGAGTAAACTCGTGCCCCCAACATGCAAATTTTTCTCTTAAATAATTTTACAGCTAATGTTACATTGATATTTTTAATGATGTTATAAAAGATGCCATAATACAGTTATATCTGGGGTAATTAGCAGTGCATGGGGAGGATGCAACTTACAATTACCTTAAAGAGAAAGTTTTTAAAGTGAATTTTTAAATTGTATTTCCTAACTATCACGTCCCTATAACCTATGTTTTTTCGTTGAATTTCTAGTTTTTTTTTAATCAAAGTAATTTTAATTACTTTACTTTAATCCAACCACTGTGCACAGCCTTTGGCTGTGTGCGGTTGGCTGCATGGTCTGGTACCTACCCCACACAGCCAACTTACTACGCAGCACACATGGCCTTCGGCCAAGCACAGTAGGCATTGGTCGCAGAGCCTGCCCTGCAGCCAGGCCCTGCATCCCACCCCCTATAAGTGCCAAATGTCATGTCACACATGGCCTTTGCCAAACACAAAAAAAAGAAAATGGGTCTAGGTACAAACACCCTAACACCCTTGTCTTGGTCCTGGGGTCCTCCATGGCCAAAATGATTTTTAAAATAAAAAAACAATGCAGTCTCCCCACTTCTTAGTAATTTGCGCCCTGGTGGGCTAGGCCCCGTGCGCATGCCCAATACAATAGATAAAGAGGGGGGTGCAGAGGGCCCCTCTCCTAGAGCTTTTAAAAGGCCCAAGGACCACCACCTCCCTGGGACTACATTTAATAAATCTACAGGGGGGTCACACAGATCCCCTGGGCCCTGGGACTATCACCTCACCAGGGCTGCATAATTAAATTATTTAGGGGGTCATGCAACCCCCACCAGCTCCCCAGGTCTACATTTAATATGTGAAGGGCTGCGCAGACACCCACAGGCCCCAGAGACCACCATCTCCCCAGGGCTACACTTAATAATTGTAAGTGGGGCCACGTGATCTCCCCAGGCCCCAGGGATCACCACCTCCCCAGGGCCAAATATTTACTTTCAAATCACAGGGGGGGCATAGGGCCCCCTCCCTAGGCTGATTTCAGCCCAGAGGTCAAAATCCCCCAGGGGCCAGCCACATCTTCATGGGTGCCCTGGCCCCACTCTGGGCACCTGGTAGACTTTGATGGGGACCGTGGAGGGAGCCTCAAGGCTCCCCTGGTCCCAGCCAGCTTCCCGCCTCCTTCTAAATATGCAGCTCCCTGTGTTCAGGAGCAATAATTTAATCTTTTTCCATGCCCACATGTCTACAGGCAGAGGAAGAGGTGAAATCTCTGCTTCAAGCAAGTAGGAACATGCTTTCTGCTCTCTCTTTCTGAAAGCAGAGTGTTTGCTTTTGCTAACTAAAACGTTCCTGTAACCTTTGGCATATTTAGTTGAATATACATATATATATATATATATATATGTGAGAAAACAGGGCTGATTGCAGAGGCCCCCAAACCTTTTACCCCATTTTCACTTTTTGCTGGTGTTTTCATCACTTTAATGGTGCCCTGGATACTGCTAGCAAATCCCAGGGCCTGTGCTCTGTGTAAAATGAGTATGAAAATTAGGCTAATTATAATTGGCTATGTCAACCTACCTATAAGTCCCTAGCATATCGTGGGGCATGTAGGTCTAGGGACCCCAGCATAGGTAGTGCACCTATGGGTGCACTGCTGAGGTGCCCAGTGTAATTTTAAAGGCACGCCTGCCTTGCTGGCTGCTTTTAAACTAAAGTTAAATGCAAATTCGTCTTTGGAATTAAAAGTGCTTCCAAACCCTTAAACAAACTTATTTTTACACGTAAGTCACCCCTAAGGTGTGCCCTATGTGTCCCTAGGGTTGGGTGCCATGTAACTATAAGCAGGGGCCTTATAAAAATGGTTTTATAAGCCCTGGTGAGGTAAAATAGCCAAAGTAATTTTTCCCTCACTGTAGTGAATGGCTACAATATGCTAACATGGGGAGACTTTATTTTAATTAATAAAGCCCCCTTAACTGGCAGATATCTTGAGTTTGGTATCAAAGTAATTGTTATAATAAATCCCACAACTTACAATTGTTGGACTTAATATAACTAGTTCAGGTGAAGACTTTTAAAACTCTACCTGAAAGTTGCCAACTTCAGCTCTGTAGTGACCTTCTCTGTTTGGCCAGGCTGCCTTGATGAGGTGTGAAGTGGCCTGGGCTTATACAAAGGATGTGCTTGGGGAGGAGATCTGCCTCAGCAGATGGGGAAGGAGGAAGGGAGAAGGACGGCGAAACTGGTCTTCAAAGGAAGGGAAGGACATTTGGAGGAGCCCAACACCTCCCTCACATCCTGCAACCCCAATTAGGTCCCCTGTTAATTAGGAGAGGGCAGAAGAGGGGTGTGCTTAGGGTTTTTAGCCACATCATTGAGTGGGCTTAGCCAGATTTAACCTCCAACAATCTCTTTCAGCCATGTTGGATTTTTAAGAAAAGTTGCTCCCTGGGATTGATTTTTGCCACACTTCCCAGGAAGTGGTCATCAAAGGGGAAGGAGCCTGACTGTGGTTAGGTACCTAAGACCCCCCTGTTCTTCACCCAGGAGCAAGGATAAATATGGCAGAGCAGCACCCACACCTCAGATCCCTACAAGGAACAAAAAGAAAGACTCCCCTGCTGGACCCCTGATCTGCACCTGGACAATGCACTCTGAAGGATGCACCAGCTGCACACTTGGGATTCACCAATAAAAGGACTTTGCCTGCCTTCTATTGCTTCCGGGAGGGACTCCCTGTTTGCTACAGGTATAAAGGAGCTGCCCAGAGTCCCCTGCATCAAGTCCTGCAAGCAGAGCCAAGCTGACCAGCGTCCAGTGGCCATTTGAGGATTCTGATCAGGTGCATTCTGGGAATTGTAGTCCCAACTCCCAAGGAGCAACTCAGAGCTTCTAGAACCTTGGCTCAAGTTGTGGACACATCAATGACCCAAAAAGAACCTCTGGAAGAAGATCCAGAAGTTTGGAGATGTTTGGAGCAACTCCAGTAGTTGAAGAGGTGCATTATGGGAGTTGTAGTCAGGGACTCTAAGAGGCAAACCAGAGCCTCTGAACCCTTGGCTGGTGCTGTGGACCACTTTCCTGAATCAAGAAACACTTCTGAAAATAAGTGTGACAGTGTTACCTCGTGGGTGGCCTGAATTCTCCACGTTGTCCCTTTTTAGTGTGACCTTTTTTAACCCTTTGAGCGCTAGTTGCCTCTATGTGACAGAAAACATGAATTCTTTAAAAATTCATATACCCTGTTCCCCTTATCCGATTTTAATCATGTTGGTGTCATTTTAAAGATAAAGAAATATATTCTATTTTTATAAATTGGTTTTGGATTTTTATTGTGTTTTGTGTTTTACTTATTTACTATTTTGTGATTGTTAAATACTTTACAAACTTGTCTCCTAAATTAAGCCTTGTTGCTTGCTGCCATGCTACCAAGGGTTGAGCTGAGTTCAATTTATTGAGACCTAAATGGAACTAAGTGGAGGTTAGTGGCCTATTGCTAAGTGTAGGTACTTACCTGCCCTTATCAATAATCCACTTTCCAACAATATATATATATATAAAGGTGCCCACCAGGTCCTATACCCTTGGCTGGTGGTATAGTTTAGTCTTTCCTTTGGAAGAACTCCAATATAGGAGCCAAGCGCTCAAAGAGTTTTAGAAAAATAAGAAGAGGCTACCAAACTGTCACCACTCAGCCCCCCATCATAGTTGAGGCCTTCCTGGGTGGTCAAATTCAGACTGCAACCGTTTGAAAGGTTTTGCCTGATTGTGGATAGCCTCGAACTCCCATCAAGAATCAAGGGTCTCAAAGGACTGCTGGACTTTGCCTGCCTGCTGACATTGAGCACAGCACTGGATCCAAGCTACAGAGGACCCCTCCAACAAGCCCCATCAATGAGGATAAGAATCAGAAAAGTTTCCACTTGCATAAGTGAAAGCCTTCAGCAGTACCTGTCAGTGCCCTATATCTGATTGCCGCTCCATTGTGGTCGGCCTAAAACTTTGACTTTGCCAGAAACTCCCAAGTTTGAGACTCATAGACCTCTACAAGTGAAAAGCAATGATTTATGAAACTTTTTGAGTAAGTTGGAGTTATTTATGAAAACGTTTGAACAAATCTTCTCTCCGATACCCTTCATCAGATTTTTGCTGTTTAGGTCTCTATGTATAGCTCAAACTATACGCTAGTTTTATCAATTGGAGTGGGATTTTTATTGTGTTGTGTTTTCTACTTATTGTCTGCTTTGGTACTGGTAAATGCTTTATACTTGATTCCCTAGAGTTAAGCCTGACTGCTCTGTGCCACAGCTACCCAGGCCTGTGCTCAAGTTTAAATGAATGTAACCCAACTGGACCTGATATTGATTAGTGACATTATTACCTGGTGAGATCCTCCAACCGCTCCAACTAATAATCCACATTCCAACACTCACGAGGTCCCTCAGAATTCCATCACAGCTGTCACCCTGTTATCCACAGTGTGAAACCTTGGGGAACATTTAGAAGTCAATTTTTTACCGTAATACTGTTCACTGTTTTCAAATGATGAAATGTAATTGTTATATCAATTATTAGGTGTTGATCTGTCATTGAATCTGTAATCACATTGTTAATAATGTGTTCTTGTTGTAGTTGCATCAAACCATGTAACTCATTTCCTTTTGATTTATTCATATAATTACGTGTAAATTCTATTTTATTATGAATTGGAAATTAATTTGATTCATGAGTTAATATGGTTTATTGTTTTTCTGGTTTATGTAGTGGTAAGTTGAATATGTGAGTTGAAAACATATATTTGGTGTATATTAGGGGCAGGAAAATGAATGTTCACTCCTGATGAAGAGATTCCTATCTCGAAATGTACACAAACCCCCTAGAGGGGGAGACAGAGAATCAACACTTAGAAGGTTAGAGGCTAGACTTATCCTAGAAAAGGATAACAGAGAACTTAACAGTTCTCTATATTGATAATTGAAACATATATATATATACAACAGTTACTGGGTCGTTATAATTAGATTCAGAATTTACTCGCACAAAACCGTAGATATTTAGCAGTTCTAGTTATGGATATCTCAAGTAACTATACCTCTCACTGTAAGGTGAGTAAACTCGTGCCCCCAACATGCAAATTTTTCTCTTAAATAATTTTACAGCTAATGTTACATTGATATTTTTAATGATGTTATAAAAGATGCCATAATACAGTTATATCTGGGGTAATTAGCAGTGCATGGGGAGGATGCAACTTACAATTACCTTAAAGAGAAAGTTTTTAAAGTGAATTTTTAAATTGTATTTCCTAACTATCACGTCCCTATAACCTATGTTTTTTCGTTGAATTTCTAGTTTTTTTTTAATCAAAGTAATTTTAATTACTTTACTTTAATCCAACCACTGTGCACAGCCTTTGGCTGTGTGCGGTTGGCTGCATGGTCTGGTACCTACCCCACACAGCCAACTTACTACGCAGCACACATGGCCTTCGGCCAAGCACAGTAGGCATTGGTCGCAGAGCCTGCCCTGCAGCCAGGCCCTGCATCCCACCCCCTATAAGTGCCAAATGTCATGTCACACATGGCCTTTGCCAAACACAAAAAAAAGAAAATGGGTCTAGGTACAAACACCCTAACACCCTTGTCTTGGTCCTGGGGTCCTCCATGGCCAAAATGATTTTTAAAATAAAAAAACAATGCAGTCTCCCCACTTCTTAGTAATTTGCGCCCTGGTGGGCTAGGCCCCGTGCGCATGCCCAATACAATAGATAAAGAGGGGGGTGCAGAGGGCCCCTCTCCTAGAGCTTTTAAAAGGCCCAAGGACCACCACCTCCCTGGGACTACATTTAATAAATCTACAGGGGGGTCACACAGATCCCCTGGGCCCTGGGACTATCACCTCACCAGGGCTGCATAATTAAATTATTTAGGGGGTCATGCAACCCCCACCAGCTCCCCAGGTCTACATTTAATATGTGAAGGGCTGCGCAGACACCCACAGGCCCCAGAGACCACCATCTCCCCAGGGCTACACTTAATAATTGTAAGTGGGGCCACGTGATCTCCCCAGGCCCCAGGGATCACCACCTCCCCAGGGCCAAATATTTACTTTCAAATCACAGGGGGGGCATAGGGCCCCCTCCCTAGGCTGATTTCAGCCCAGAGGTCAAAATCCCCCAGGGGCCAGCCACATCTTCATGGGTGCCCTGGCCCCACTCTGGGCACCTGGTAGACTTTGATGGGGACCGTGGAGGGAGCCTCAAGGCTCCCCTGGTCCCAGCCAGCTTCCCGCCTCCTTCTAAATATGCAGCTCCCTGTGTTCAGGAGCAATAATTTAATCTTTTTCCATGCCCACATGTCTACAGGCAGAGGAAGAGGTGAAATCTCTGCTTCAAGCAAGTAGGAACATGCTTTCTGCTCTCTCTTTCTGAAAGCAGAGTGTTTGCTTTTGCTAACTAAAACGTTCCTGTAACCTTTGGCATATTTAGTTGAATATACATATATATATATATATATATATATATGTGAGAAAACAGGGCTGATTGCAGAGGCCCCCAAACCTTTTACCCCATTTTCACTTTTTGCTGGTGTTTTCATCACTTTAATGGTGCCCTGGATACTGCTAGCAAATCCCAGGGCCTGTGCTCTGTGTAAAATGAGTATGAAAATTAGGCTAATTATAATTGGCTATGTCAACCTACCTATAAGTCCCTAGCATATCGTGGGGCATGTAGGTCTAGGGACCCCAGCATAGGTAGTGCACCTATGGGTGCACTGCTGAGGTGCCCAGTGTAATTTTAAAGGCACGCCTGCCTTGCTGGCTGCTTTTAAACTAAAGTTAAATGCAAATTCGTCTTTGGAATTAAAAGTGCTTCCAAACCCTTAAACAAACTTATTTTTACACGTAAGTCACCCCTAAGGTGTGCCCTATGTGTCCCTAGGGTTGGGTGCCATGTAACTATAAGCAGGGGCCTCATAAAAATGGTTTTATAAGCCCTGGTGAGGTAAAATAGCCAAAGTAATTTTTCCCTCACTGTAGTGAATGGCTACAATATGCTAACATGGGGAGACTTTATTTTAATTAATAAAGCCCCCTTAACTGGCAGATATCTTGAGTTTGGTATCAAAGTAATTGTTATAATAAATCCCACAACTTACAATTGTTGGACTTAATATAACTAGTTCAGGTGAAGACTTTTAAAACTCTACCTGAAAGTTGCCAACTTCAGCTCTGTAGTGACCTTCTCTGTTTGGCCAGGCTGCCTTGATGAGGTGTGAAGTGGCCTGGGCTTATACAAAGGATGTGCTTGGGGAGGAGATCTGCCTCAGCAGATGGGGAAGGAGGAAGGGAGAAGGACGGCGAAACTGGTCTTCAAAGGAAGGGAAGGACATTTGGAGGAGCCCAACACCTCCCTCACATCCTGCAACCCCAATTAGGTCCCCTGTTAATTAGGAGAGGGCAGAAGAGGGGTGTGCTTAGGGTTTTTAGCCACATCATTGAGTGGGCTTAGCCAGATTTAACCTCCAACAATCTCTTTCAGCCATGTTGGATTTTTAAGAAAAGTTGCTCCCTGGGATTGATTTTTGCCACACTTCCCAGGAAGTGGTCATCAAAGGGGAAGGAGCCTGACTGTGGTTAGGTACCTAAGACCCCCCTGTTCTTCACCCAGGAGCAAGGATAAATATGGCAGAGCAGCACCCACACCTCAGATCCCTACAAGGAACAAAAAGAAAGACTCCCCTGCTGGACCCCTGATCTGCACCTGGACAATGCACTCTGAAGGATGCACCAGCTGCACACTTGGGATTCACCAATAAAAGGACTTTGCCTGCCTTCTATTGCTTCCGGGAGGGACTCCCTGTTTGCTACAGGTATAAAGGAGCTGCCCAGAGTCCCCTGCATCAAGTCCTGCAAGCAGAGCCAAGCTGACCAGCGTCCAGTGGCCATTTGAGGATTCTGATCAGGTGCATTCTGGGAATTGTAGTCCCAACTCCCAAGGAGCAACTCAGAGCTTCTAGAACCTTGGCTCAAGTTGTGGACACATCAATGACCCAAAAAGAACCTCTGGAAGAAGATCCAGAAGTTTGGAGATGTTTGGAGCAACTCCAGTAGTTGAAGAGGTGCATTATGGGAGTTGTAGTCAGGGACTCTAAGAGGCAAACCAGAGCCTCTGAACCCTTGGCTGGTGCTGTGGACCACTTTCCTGAATCAAGAAACACTTCTGAAAATAAGTGTGACAGTGTTACCTCGTGGGTGGCCTGAATTCTCCACGTTGTCCCTTTTTAGTGTGACCTTTTTTAACCCTTTGAGCGCTAGTTGCCTCTATGTGACAGAAAACATGAATTCTTTAAAAATTCATATACCCTGTTCCCCTTATCCGATTTTAATCATGTTGGTGTCATTTTAAAGATAAAGAAATATATTCTATTTTTATAAATTGGTTTTGGATTTTTATTGTGTTTTGTGTTTTACTTATTTACTATTTTGTGATTGTTAAATACTTTACAAACTTGTCTCCTAAATTAAGCCTTGTTGCTTGCTGCCATGCTACCAAGGGTTGAGCTGAGTTCAATTTATTGAGACCTAAATGGAACTATGTGGAGGTTAGTGGCCTATTGCTAAGTGTAGGTACTTACCTGCCCTTATCAATAATCCACTTTCCAACAATATATATATATATATATATATATATATATATATATATATATATATATATATATATATATATATATATATATCCATATATATATTTATATATATATATATATATATATATATATATATATATATACATATATATATATATATATATCTACACACACACACAACACTTTAAGTTATCACTAAATCTTTCCTTTGCTTACTTTAGAAATATGAAAGATAATGCTATCAGAATGTGGCTTGAGCTTTGAACATGGTCTTATTTTCCTGCCATTGCCAGTCTGAACTCTGAAACAGTCAGAAAAATGTTTGCATTTCTATTACACTGAAAAGCAGTACAATGTTTTCTTTGGTATAAACTAGAAAAATCTTCAAAGAGAGAGCGATATCTCAGGCCCATCTTCAACCTAAACTAAGCCTTGACCTTATTCGGAAAACAACGGATTCACTTTGTCAGTTAGTTCAATTATAGTTGAAATTGTTCATGCCTCACAAACTGTAATCATTGCTGGAATACGTTCATCCTATTTACATTTCTTGGAAGCATTTTTGCCTTAATTCGATGAAGACACAGACATTACGTTCCCTCTTACACGGGCAAAACACATTAAACCCTTTAAACGTTTTAACAGCCAAACGCATTCATTTGTACCACGAGTTCCCCTGTTAGCTATTATTTAAAAGCTCCGCATGCCTACACTGATGCTCGTGGTCAGACTGGGACAGGCGATAGGCCCGGGCTCCAAAATGAAAGTGTTCCCGTTTAGTGGATGAAATAGCTAAAAAGGTGGCCCACATTCTGTTAATCAGGCAGCTTTGAAGTTGTAAGGACACAATGTAAAGGTGTTTTGGAAAGTATGGGACAATAAAAGAATTGGTGTTTGCTGCAGTCAATGTTTGTGGAAACATCATGGAACTCAACAGTAAAAAAAAAACGGCCAACCAGGCCATAAAATAACCCAGAAATAGCCACCCTTATCTGCCAGACCAGCCCTTCAAGAAATGCTAGATTTCCCTACAGGCGAATCCGAGCCTGGTGGTACCTTATTACACACCTAGTGCCCTTTCGTGATTCGTTTCTATTATCAGCGATTGTGCAGTTCACGATTTATAGAATAGCGAGTGAACAGATTTGTCACATGGTTACAACTTTGCTAGCTTACCTCCATGCTCTGTGTTGCTATCATTGAACTTTAGTACTTTGCCAGTTGCTATTTTCAGGCACCTAAAGAATGTAAGTAAGCATTCTCATCAAGCAATTGCATTTGATATGTAACCTTTGTGTGCTCGCTTTAAATCCCTCTTATGCCCCCACACAATTACTTTACCAACAAAAATGCCACAATTTGCAGACACTGTTCATATCCCTTGAATATGGCATATATCGTGCGTTTGGCAGCCAGTTCAGTTTTTTCAGGCTTCCTAAACACTAACTGCAAACAAGAGTCTGAGCAGTGAGCAGAATTTCACATAGTGTGATACTTTTCGCAATCTGCTGTAACCACTGACAAATTTCTGCAGGTCAAATTTGTCAAAATTTCTCAAGGGAAAATGCTCAGGAAAAAAGGCAATGCGGAATGTGGTGCTTTAAATATCGATTGTGCATAACATGGCTGCTTTCGAAGAAAACTTTTCTGGATTAGCGGTATTTGCTACATCCACAGCCGCACCCTAGGATAATGGCATCTGCTGAATGTGGTAAATAGATCACTCTTGCCTGGCCCACTTGTAATTGAACCAAAAACAAAGTGATGGCTGTAACTATAGAGTGGCACAGTGTCCAAAAAATGATGGACTGGGATACGGCCCAGTGGTTGCTAGAGGCTTGGATTAAGTCAGTCATTGCATTTATCACTTTTTTGTATTCCACTTGTAATTGGGGCATTAGTCTACCCATTGGATGCATATATCTCCCACGTATCCAAATGAACACCTACGTTGCACATGTTAATCTAATCAGAAAGCTGGTGCAGGGAATTCAAGCATAGTGAGAGATACAATCTGCTCTGAGTGGAGGAGCACGCTTACCAACAACACAATGTGCACTACGCATCACCAGCCCTCAGTTTTCCATACTGCACATGCCACAACAGTTACCTGATTATAAACTACCCCTCCATAGCTAGTGGAAGGTAAAGGACCCGTGCATGACTCTGAAGTGTTTGTGCTGCTTCTTTGAGTCCCCGTTTGTGATTTTCTGTTTTTCCTACTTGTACCCTCATATCACATAACAATCATGCATGTGCACTGAGTGTTCCTTGTGACATGGAACAAGATCCAGACCTGGGCTCTGTGGTCTTCAAGGGCATACCAAGTGCACTCTCTTTTCGTCTGTGGTCAGCTCACTGGGCTGTAGAAGACTGGCAGTCTACCAGCAACAGAGTCTAATGGCAGTCCTTTGTACACATCACCTACTGGCTTAGATTTTAAATTGGTCTGTCACCGTTTGGACAAAATATTGAATTAAATATATTGTAAAACAAAATATTGTCAATAATATTGTGATGTCAGAAATATCATATACACAAATATAGAAGGTAAGAGTATTGTTTTAAGTTCTGTTTTCAATATCATTGTGAAAAATGACATTTTCTCAATTATTGCTGTATGTATTAGGGTTATTTATATATATTTCTAGTTATTTAATTTCTGTTACATGTTAATTATTTTGGTGGATTTTACCTTTCTAATTTATCCTATGTTATTTATAAATATTATAATTCATTTTTTAAATATTACTTAGAGGTAGTTTGTATTTTTACGAGTCATATAATGTTATAGGACCACAGAGTTGGGTTTTATAAGCTAAAAGGTTGGGGAGATTTTTTAAAACATACCTGTACTCATTTTCATGTAAAATTTGGTGTAACAGTTACAACTTATTTTTTTAAAATTTCTTATGCAATTTTCAAATGTAACAATTTCTGTTTTATAAGAAAATATTTTTTCAAATATTTTAAAAACATTTGTTTGAAAAAACATTTATTTTTCGTCTTATTCTATTGCTGTTGTTTTATATTTATTTAATTACTTTTGTAAATTTGATATACAATTTAGTATAAAACATTGCAAATATTTTTTCAAAAAATATTTTGACAAAATTGTATGAAATTTCTGATATAGTTTTGTAGAAAGTTTATACTTCTTGTTTAATGTTAAATTGTATTTCTTTCTTTCTTTATTTATTTATGTAGTCAGTTATATTACTTAAAATGTTTTACATTGTTATATATATTTAATTTTGTAAATATATAAATTTATTACATGTTGTTTTAGAATTGTATATATATTTTATGTAGCTGAAATGCAAACCTTTATATTAAATTAGTTAAACATTGATAGCTTTTTAATTATGTATTAGGTTTTAAATTTAAATACAGCATCTATATATATATATATATATATATATATATGTGTGTATATATATATATATTTTATCGAGTTTTCTCACCCACTAGGACAGGAAATCAAGACACAAAACGGACAGTTCCAGAATATATTGAAAGAAGCAAAATGGTCCTCCTCCCAGCCTCGATAAGTCTGTTTTTTTTTGGGGCTCTATATATATATATATATATATATATATGTAAAAAGATTCCTCAAGTCGGTGAAGGAAAAAACGCACTCCAAAAGTTTCCGTTTTAAAATTTCTGAGCTCCGTATAAATCAAACTTGACACAAAGCTGCCCAACGCGTTTCGGTTATAATGACCTTGTTCACAGGCATTTCCGGTCATGAACCCCTTCTTCTGTATTTATATCTAATTCTTTTTAAACCCTCACAACCAAACAAATATTTACTTCACCTTATCATATGTGTTTCTAACTATTAAATTACTAAGTTATTAACCTACGTGACTAATTATAAATTCAAAAATGAACTAAAATATTGCGTGTGCCCTAATGTGTGAATTCTGCTGCATTGTGGGTATGGTAGTTTATACCTTTAGTTAGAGTATCTTCAGGATTAAATTACATCATAGTGATAAGAGCTTATAGAATAATGTTAGCAAATGCCTTTAGCTGCTTTGAGTATGGTTCTTATCACTAACGGTGCTATACCTGACTATAAATCTGCATGATGATTTATTATTTTAACTATTTCTTCACACTGCAAGAATTCACAACATTAAATTATTTTCCTATAAACAACACATTTGACATGCTGTGTTGGTTTAAAAATTCTCTTATATGTAATGGAAAAAACAGCATATGTTATGAGCATAGTCTGAGTGAAGCGTTTCTAAATGTACAAAAAATTCTTCGTCCTGGTTCATTCCCAAAGGAGTCAAGGTATTTATATATATATATATATATATATATATATATATATATATATATATATATAAGGAAGTTTTGGGATATATATATATATATATATATATATATATATATATATATATATATATATATCCCAAAACTTCCTTCGCCCTCTGTCCAACAAAGGAGCAGACGCTAGCACCCAAACCCAAGCTGTGTACCATGTTCGGCCAAGTGCAGCATGTGCTTGGATGCATTGGTCATTTATTTTTTTCATTGTATTTCTGGATCCTCTGATCCACTTGTGGATTTGTGAATCCACAAATCCAGGTGTGGATCCGTGAATCATCGGATTAGGGTAAAAAATATTGGGCAATTTTTTACCCATGACCGGTCCCTAAAGGGACACCTCTGTGTGTCCTAGGGAGTTAGGATACATGTATCCTCACCCCTTATGTGTTTTTCACTGTTCATTTCCCATCCCCCGACCCAATGCCACAAAAGAAAATGGCTGCCACAACTTTTCTTTAAGGTTGCAGGCCACCAATCAGGGCCTTGCTTTTTCCCTGGATCCGCGGATCAAGATGCATGATTCTGAATCCGCGGCCCTAGATAGCTAGATTTTTTAAAGTCTAATATCTCGGAAACTACTGAACGGATTTACACCAAATCACATAAAGGACAATCTGCATAACAAGGTCTAGCTTCCTGACAGATTTGGTGTATTTCTGTTGAGCAGTTCGGGTTGTAGGCGTGTCTAAAGACCTTGTGGGAAAATGAATGAGGAAAATGCATTTTGGGACAACCACTTTTTCTCGGCCCCCACTTGACGGATCACCCCAAAACTTTTAGGATAGCAGCTAAACTGACCAAAGTATACGTTTTGAAAATTTTGTGAAGATCCGTCAAGCTGCACTAAAGTTGTTCGCAAAACAAAAAACAATCTTCCAATGAGAACTAGGTCCTAACTATAATTACCTACTGGTGACCCTCAGTAGTATATATATGTACATCAGGGTGAGACACCCAGGATACCATCAGAACCACACCTCACTTCTCCAGCAAGAAGGAGCACTCCAGAGGAAATTGGTGATCGAAATACATCAATTCATTGAAAAATGTATTTGGGTGCATCCTACAAACAGCAGCCCAAAACATTTAATCGATCTAGCTGCCTTGTTAACGGGTGAGTTAGAATGTTCACAGCATCATTTTTAAGAACAAAACATCATGAAGTGAAAATAGCAACATAAAGAAAGGACAGGGGTGGTGTGGCCAAAAAGAGTGGCCATTACTAAGATGTTTCCATCATAGTACATCAAACATCTTTATTTCTCACAATCATTCCATAGTCAAATCAAATTAACATCAATCATATTTTGTCAATTGTAAATTGCAAGTTAAATAGAATTAGTTAATATTTTGCCTGGACAGCCTATGTAAGCAAAGTTGGACCAGAGTGGCTGACATATGTAGAGTGGAGAAGTGTGGCACAATGGTTAGAGCGGCAGACCCTGATGCAGAGATCTGGCCCAGGACCAGGGCTCAATTCCTGCCTCAGCGGGTCCTGGGCTCAGTTCTCTTGGACCTGATAATTCTCACCTCGGTGCCTAATCTAATTAATGGGTCCCACTCTGTAACTCTGGGCAATAGCTTGCTTAATTTCCTCAACGTCCTTGACAGCGCTTGGATGCCTGGCTTCACCCTAGGGGTTGCCAAGGAGTGGGCACCTGACAGGGAAAAGCCAGGAGGGGTTCCACAGTGGTATGTGTACAGTGCCTTGAGACCCTAACGGGGGAGTAGTGCTCTATATAAGTGCGAAGTTTTCCATATGTAAGTAACGTATGCTGAATACAGTTGTCATCAAATTCAATTAAACTAAATTCCAGCCCTGCCCAAGAGTCATAGTCATCTTAGCTGACAATAAATAATAGTTGGGTAGTAAATGGAGATCATAATGAAATTACTAGGCAGCCTCAAATTTCCTATATACTCATTTGGTTGCCTATTGTGGTACTGAAATCATTACCTATTGTGAATAAGGTCTCATGGGTATATCCACAATCACTGATTTTGCTGTCCACAATGAAGCCCAAGTGAGCAGTTCATCATCCAAAGTGCAACACAATGAGATAATTACACTTAAATAATATCAATACAAGATAAGTAAGGACACTTATCAGTCCTTCTGGAAATTTAGTATCAACAATATATGGTAAGATACAAACTTTGAGATACTTAAGAAACTGGGACAAAGTTAATCTCGCAAGTGGATATACATCTCATCTACATTCAAACCCTTCAGTACTTTACTGTCCAATTCCAAGATATACCGAGACTCAGGTTGTCTTAATATGCACACTCAATGCCGCCCCTTGCAAAGACCGGTATCCTATCCAGAGTAAAATAAAGTAATAGATCCCTATTGCTGTCATGTTTGTTCTCAAAATGGCGTCCCACTGGGTACTGTCTAACCGTTTTTTGTAGGGCATGTATATGCTCAAGTATGCATTTTTCACAGGAACAGTAGTGCTCCCTACGTAAAGCCTCTTACACAATGGCGGCTGTTGGCATTTGAAAGTGGTGGGGTGTAAAAGTTGTCGATGAGTTTTATGTCAATAGAGAAGTGAGTGAGCTCAACCAACAAAAGCGGGCTTTGGGGGGTTTCCTCCAAGAACATTTAGAAGAAAGTAGCAAATGGTGCATTTTAAAGGACATTTGAGAAGGCATGAAGGCTATAAAGTGACTGTCAACATGTCATCTTGAAACATTTAAACACATTAAAAACTGTCCCATATGCTAAGTAACTCACATATTCCTTTATTTAATTACTTTTACAAATTAAATCTACTAAGAAAATACAAGGCCTACTTATGTGTGGTTGGTCTGACTGAACATCTTATCCAGGGACCAGAGCCTGACGAAATATGATCATATCACTCCTGTACTGATGAAACTCCATCGCTCCCCTTGCTGGAACACTATGGCCATCATTATGACATTGGCGGTTAGTCCTGCTTACTGCCATGCTGACTACCGCCAACATACTGTACTGCAACCGCGGCGGTATACCGCTACCCATATTATGAATCACTCATAGCAATCCGTCATTATATAGACACAGACACAAGTCCACCAGCCCAAAGGTCAGTGATAAACTGGCGGTAGCAAAACCCACACTGTTACGCCAACAGAACTATGCCCACAATATTATGACCCATGAATCACTGCGGTGGACATTCAACCATGGCAAACCATTGGCGGTACATACCGTAATGCTCAAAATACACACACATACATACAAAACAACATCACATTGGAGAATTCAAACTACACACACCTGACACACATACACACCACTATAAAACGCATCCCCACATTACCCACATCCCTTTACGACAACACAAATTGCCACTAGAGAGAGATACAGCAAGAGCACCCACAGAACCAGAGCCACAGAACACCATCACCCATACACCATCCACACACCTCACAGCACACACCCCAACACATCACCCCACACACCCTCACACACACCACTCACACGACACCCATGAGCCACAAAGACAACCCAGGTTCTCAGAGCAGGAGCTAAGGGTTATGGTGGAGGAAATCATCAGGTAGAGCCACAGCTATTCGGATCACAGGTGCAGCAGACATCCATTGCTAGGAAGATGGAGCTATGGCAGAGAATCGTGGACAGGGTCAATGCCATAGGACAGCACCCAAGAACAAGGAATGACATCAGGAAGAGGTAAAATGACCTACGAGGGAAGGTGCGTTCCGAGGTAGCAAGACACCAGATAGCAGTACAGAGGACTGGCGGTGGACCCCCACCTCCTCCCCCACAACTAATAACATGAGAGGAGAAAGTCTTGGCAATACTGCATCCTGAGGGCCTGGTAGGAGTAGCAGGAGGACTGGACTCTGGTAAGTCAAATCTCTATTACTATCAACCCCTACCTGCATGCCATCACATACCCCCACCCCTACCCTCACCCCATCACTCCACCACCTCACATACACCCCACCAACACAACCCGCCCATCCCTGTACCCAGCACTGCGTGCACCACCAATGCATGGACATCACTCACAGTCCTGCATGGACACCCATCACCACAGCATGCACACTAGAGAAAATCACCTAGCCCACAAAATAACTACTCACACAAGGCAAAGCTGACAAGGCACTCACAACCATAGAGGCCAACACACCCATGCACAAGATATCACACGGAGAAACAATAACACTGCATTTAAATCCCCACAGGTCCCCCACACAATGTCACCGGAGAGGAGGTGCCAGCAACATCCAGTCCCCCCCCAGAAGAGGCCCACTGTGATGACCGCAGCTCTGCTTACCAGGATCAGGATGACGAACCTGGCCCATCAGGGACCTCCGGACAGTCGGCTACCCAGGCACAGTCCCATACCACCACAGAGCCTCCTCCCTCAGGAAACACCATCACAGTACCCACCCAGCGGGCCCATACCTCTGTCCTCAGGACAAGTTAATCAGCAGTGTGTCCACCACTACACGGACCCCAGGCCACACCACAAACACAGGACGATCAGGGACCCGGGGTCAGTGGCAGTTGGCACACGGTTCAAAGGACAGAGGCACAGAACAACAGGGAAGCTGGGAGGACTGCTGTGCGACAGGGGTTAGACAGGCCCAGGGAACCGACTCTCCGTGAGGCACTCACCAACATCCTGGGAGCATGCCATCATTCGTAGAAGACGATGAGCTAGATACTGGCCAAGTTGCAGGAGGCCCAGCGGCTGCAGGAGGGAAAATACCTGGGGATCAGGGAGGACCTGAGGGACATCCACACCACCCTGGTCACCATTGCAGGGGTGCTGGCAGACATGGCCAACACCATGAGGGAGGCAGTGGCACACCAATGGGCCCCTGACACTAGCCTAACAGCCCTCCACCTCAAGCTGACGCTAGTGGACAGGAGGCCCCACCACGGGAACAACAGGCCACCAGCACCCCACCCCCTGCAGAAGGAGAACCACCCCGCAAATGGTCCCTGTGAATCAGGCAGATGCAAGAGAACATTGCCAAGACCCCAGCCAGGAAATAAGACTCTCCTGATTGTCACCCTTGTGTCCCACTCTGTCACCCTGTCCACCTTGAACTGCCATTGCGCCACTTCCTATGCCCCCTTGGACAATGCACCTGTGTTACAAATAGACTGGACTCTATCCTGGACTCTCCATCACCACCCCCAGCCTATAGCAATACCCCATCCACCTATTAGCACATGAATAAACATCCTTGAAATAAATACAAGTATTGAGTCTGTCAAGTGATTGAACTATGTATTTGTTTCACAATCTGTATACATTGCAATTCAATTGCACAGTAATGTATACTTAGGTATGACCTGTAGTTTGCTGCAGTCAATTCACCAGGAGCCAGAGTGGGGCACAGATATCTGTAAATCGACATGTGAAAGGGTACAGTACGTGCCCATAGTAGTGGGAATATCAGCCTGCTAGTGTAGGAAGGTAGCCTCTTTCTAGCCTTGCTACCACCACTTTTGGCCTGTTTGTGAGTATATGTGTAGGAGGCTGGACTGGCTTGTAGTGAGTACCAAGGGGTACTTGCACCTTGCACCAGGCCCAGTTATCCCTTATTAGTGTATAGGGTGTCTAGCAGCTTAGGCTGATAGATAATGGTAGCTTAGCAGAGCAGCTTAGGCTGAACTAGGAGACGTGTGAAGCTACTACAGTACCACTTAGTGTCATATGCACAATATCATAAGAAAACACAATACACAGTTATACTAAAAATAAAGGTACTTTATTTTTATGACAATATGCCAAAGTATCTTAGAGTGTACCCTCAGTGAGAGGATAGGAAATATACACAAGATATATATACACAATAGCAAAAATATGCAGTATAGTCTTAGAAAACAGTGCAAACAATGTATAGTTACAATAGGATGCAATGGGGAAACATAGGGATAGGGGCAACACAAACCATATACTCCAAAAGTGGAATGCGAACCACGAATGGACCCCAAACCTATGTGACCTTGTAGAGGGTCGTTGGGACTATTAGAAAATAGTGAGAGTTAGAAAAATAACCCTCCCCAAGACCCTGAAAAGTGAGTGCAAAGTGCACTAAAGTTCCCCTAAGGACAAAGAAGTCGTGTTAGAGGAATAATGCAGGAAAGACACAAACCAGCAATGCAACAACTGTGGATTTCCAATCTAGGGTACCTGTGGAACAAGGGGACCAAGTCCAAAAGTCACAAGCAAGTCGGAGATGGGCAGATGACCAGGAAATGCCAGCTGCGGGTGCAAAGAAGCTTCTACTGGACAGAAGAAGCTGAGGTTTCTGCAGGAACGAAAAGGGCTAGAGACTTCCCCTTTGGTGGACGGATCCCACTCGCCTTGGAGAGTTGTGCAGAAGTGTTTTCCCGCCGAAAGAACTCTAACAAGCCTTGCTAGCTGCAAATCGTGCGGTTAGCGTTTTTGGACGCTGCTGAGGCCCAGGAGGGACCAGGAGGTCGCAAATTGGACAAGCAGAGAGAGGGGACGTCGAGCAAGACAAGGAGCCCTCTCTGAAGCCGGTAGCCCCCGGAGAAGTGCCAGAAACAGGCACTACGAGGATGCGTGAAACGGTGCTCGCCGAAGTTGCACAAAGGAGTCCCACGTCGCCGGAGACCAACTTAGAAAGTCGTGCAATGCAGGTTAGAGTGCTGTGGACCCAGGCTTGGCTGTGCACAAAGGATTTCCGCCGGAAGTGCACAGGGGCCGGAGTAGCTGCAAAGTCGCGGTTCCCAGCAATGCAGCCCAGCGAGGTGAGGCAAGGACTTACCTCCACCAAACTTGGACTGAAGAGTCACTGGACTGTGGGGGTCACTTGGACAGAGTCACTGGATTCGAGGGACCTCGCTCGTCGTGCTGAGAGGAGACCCAAGGGACCGGTAATGCAGCTTTTTGGTGCCTGCGGTTGCAGGGGGAAGATTCCGTCGACCCACGGGAGATTTCTTCGGAGCTTCTGGTGCAGAGAGGAGGCAGACTACCCCCACAGCATGCACAAGCAGGAAAACAGTCGAGAAGGCGGCAGGATCAGCGTTACAGAGTTGCAGTAGTCGTCTTTGCTACTATGTTGCAGGTTTGCAGCCTTCCAGCGCGGTCAGCAGTCGATTCCTTATCAGAAGGTGAAGAGAGAGATGCAGAGGAACTCGGATGAGCTCTTGCATTCGTTATCTGAAGTTTCCCCAGAGACAGAGACCCTAAATAGCCAGAAAAGAGGGTTTGGCTACCTAGGAGAGAGGATAGGCTAGCAACACCTGAAGGAGCCTATCACAAGGAGTCTCTGACGTCACCTGGTGGCACTGGCCACTCAGAGCAGTCCAGTGTGCCAGCAGCACCTCTGTTTCCAAGATGGCAGAGGTCTGGAGCACACTGGAGGAGCTCTGGACACCTCCCAGGGGAGGTGCAGGTCAGGGGAGTGGTCACTCCCCTTTCCTTTGTCCAGTTTCGCGCCAGAGCAGGGCTAAGGGGTCCCCTGAACCGGTGTAGACTGGCTTATGCAGAATTGGGCACATCTGTGCCCAACAAAGCATTTCCAGAGGCTGGGGGAGGCTACTCCTCCCCTGCCTTCACACCATTTTCCAAAGGGAGAGGGTGTCACACCCTCTCTCAGAGGAAGTTCTTTGTTCTGCCATCCTGGGCCAGGCCTGGCTGGACCCCAGGAGGGCAGCTGCCTGTCTGAGGGGTTGGCAGCAGCAGCAGCTGCAGTGAAACCCCAGGAAGGGCAGTTTGGCAGTACCAGGGTCTGTGCTACAGACCACTGGGATCATGGGATTGTGCCAACTATGCCAGGATGGCATAGAGGGGGCAATTCCATGATCATAGACATGTTACATGGCCATATTCGGAGTTACCATTGTGAAGCTACATATAGGTAGTGACCTATATGTAGTGCACGCATGTAATGGTGTCACCGCACTCACAAAGTTCAGGGAATTGGCTCTGAACAATGTGGGGGCACCTTGGCTAGTGCCAGGGTGCCCTCACACTAAGTAACTTTGCACCTAACCTTTACCAGGTAAAGGTTAGACATATAGGTGACTTATAAGTTACTTAAGTGCAGTGTAAAATGGCTGTGAAATAACGTGGACGTTATTTCACTCAGGCTGCAGTGGCAGGCCTGTGTAAGAATTGTCAGAGCTCCCTATGGGTGGCAAAAGAAATGCTGCAGCCCATAGGGATCTCCTGGAACCCCAATACCCTGGGTACCTCAGTACCATATACTAGGGAATTATAAGGGTGTTCCAGTAAGCCAATGTAAATTGGTAAAAATGGTCACTAGCCTGTCAGTGACAATTTGGAAAGAAATTAGAGAGCATAACCACTGAGGTTCTGATTAGCAGAGCCTCAGTGAGACAGTTAGTCACTACACAGGTAACACATTCAGGCACACTTATGAGCACTGGGGCCCTGGGTTACCAGGGTCCCAGTGACACATACAACTAAAACAACATATATACAGTGAAAAATGGGGGTAACATGCCAGGCAAGATGGTGCTTTCCTACACAACCCCCCCCCAAACGAAGGACAATAAGACTAGCCATGACCTGATGAGTCTTCATTGTCTAAGTGGAAATATCTGGAGAGTCCATCTGCATTGGAGTGGCTACTCCCAGGTCTATGTTCCACTGTATAGTCCATGCCCTGTAGGGATATGGACCACCTCAACAATTTAGGATTTTCACCTTTCATTTGTTTTAGCCAAAGTAGAGGTTTGTGGTCTGTCTGAACAATGAAGTGAGTGCCAAACAGGTATGGCCTCAACTTCTTCAGAGCCCAGACCACAGCAAAGGCCTCCCTCTCAATGGCAGACCAACGCTTTTCTCTAGGGGTCAACCTTCTACTAATAAAAGCAACAGGTTGATCCTGGCCCTCAGAATTAAGTTGTGATAGGACTGCCCCTACTCCTAATTCAGATGCATCAGTTTGGACATAGAATTTCTTTAGAGTAACAAGGGCTTTTCAGGACAGGTGCAGAGCACATGGCCTGCTTCAGCTCCTCAAAAGTTTTCTGACAGTTTGCTGTCCATAATACCTTTTTAGGCATTTTCTTGGATGTGAGGTCATTAAGAGGGGCTGCAATGGAGCCATAGTTCTTAATGAACCTCCTGTAATACCCAGTGAGGCCTAGGAAGGCTCTCACCTGAGTCTGAGTGGTAGGGGGAACCCAATCAATAATAGTTTGGATTTTCCCCTGAAGTGGTGCAATCTGTTCCCCACCAACAAGGTGTCCCAGATAAACCACCTTACCCTGCCCTATCTGGCACTTTGAAGCCTTGATAGTGAGGCCTGCCTTTTGCAGGGCCTCCAAAACTTTCCATAGGTGGACCAGGTGATCATCCCAGCTGGAGCTAAAGACAGCTATATCGTCCAAATATGCTGCACTGAAAGCTTCCAGCCCTTGCAGGACTGTGTTTACCAACCTCTGAAAAGTGGCAGGTGCATTTTTCAAACCAAAAGGCATTACAGTAAACTGGTAATGTCCTCCAATGGTAGAAAATGCAGTCTTAGGTTTAGCATCTTCTGACAATTTGATCTGCCAATACCCTGCAGTCAAATCAAAAGTGCTTAGATACTTGGCAGATGCCAGTGTATCTATGAGCTCATCTGCCCTGGGTATAGGGTGAGCATCAGTTTTGGTTACCAAGTTGAGACCTCTATAGTCTACACAAAACCGCATTTCCTTCTTTCCATCTTTGGAATGGGGGTTTGGTACCAGTACCACAGGAGAAGCCCATGGACTGTCAGAGTGCTCAACCACTCCTAGTTCTAACATTTTCTGGACCTCTTGCTTTATGCAGTCCCTGACATGGTCAGGCTGCCTATAGATCTTACTTTTGACAGGTAAACTGTCTCCAGTATCTATAGTGTGCTCACACCAAGAAGTGGTACCTGGCACAGTAGAGAAGAGTTCAGAGAATTGATCTAGGAGATTTATGCAATTATCTTTCTGCTCAGCAGTAAGACAATCAGCCAAAACTACACCTTTCACAAGAGCATCTTGATCTGTGGAAGAGAAGAGATCAGGTAGAGGATCACTGTCTTCTTCCTGTCCCTCATCAGTTGCCATGAGCAGGGTGAGATCAGCCCTGTCATAGTAGGGTGTCAGGCGGTTGACATGGAGCACCCTAAGGGGACTCCTGGGAGTGCCTAAGTCAACTAAATAGGTGACTTCTCCCTTCTTTTCAACAATTGTGTGGGGACCACTCCATTTATCTTGGAGTGCTCTTGGGGCCACAGGCTCCAAGACCCACACTTTCTGCCCTGGTTGGTACTGAACCAAAACAGCCTTCTGATCATGCCATTGCTTCTGGAGCTCTTGGCTGGCCTGAAGGTTTTTACTGGCCTTTTTCATGTACTCAGCCATCCTTGATCTGAGGCCAAGTACATAATCCACAATATCCTGCTAAGGAGCTTTTAAAGGTTGTTTCCAACCCTCCTTTACAAGTGTGAGTGGACCCCTAACAGGGTGTCCAAAAAGAAGTTCAAAGGGGCTGAAGCCCACTCCTTTCTGGGGTAGCTCCCTGTAGGCAAAAAGGAGGCATGGTAGAAGGATATCCCATCTCCTGCGGAGTTTTTCAGGGAGACCCATAATCATGCCTTTGAGAGTTTTATTAAATCTCTCCACCAGTCCATTTGTTTGTGGATGATAGGGTGTTGTGAACTTGTACGTTACACCACACTCCTTCCACATGGCCTTTAAGTATGCAGACATGAAATTGCTTCCCCTGTCTGATACCACTTCCTTTGGGAAGCCCACCCTGGAAAATATTCCCAGGAGGGCCTTTGCCACTGCAGGTGCTGTAGTGGTCCTTAAAGGAATAGCTTCAGGATATCTTGTGGCATGGTCCACTACCACTAAGATAAACCTATTGCCTGAAGCAGTAGGAGGGTCAAGGGGGGCAACTATGTCAACCCCTACCCTTTCAAAGGGAACCCCAACCACAGGCAGTGGGATAAGGGGTGCCTTTGGGGTGCCACCTGTCTTGCCACTGGCTTGACAGGTTTCACAGGACTTACAAAATTCCTTTGTGTCCTCAGACATCCTAGGCCAATGAAACAATGGAACCAATCTGTCCCAAGTTTTCATTTGACCCAGGTGTCCAGCTAGGGGAATGTCATGTGCCAGGGTTAGGAGGAACTTTCTGTACTCCTGAGGAATCACTAATCTCCTGGCAGCTCCAGGTTTAGGATCCCTATGCTCAGTGTACAAGAGGTTGTCCTCCCAGTAAACTCTGTGAGAGTCACTGACATCCCCATTAGCCTGTTTGACAGCTTGCTGTCTGAGACCCTCTAATGTGGGACAGGTTTGCTGTGCCACACTCAGCTCCTCTCTGGCAGGCCCCCCTTCACCCAAAAGCTCAGCAGTGTCTGCTTCCAGCTCCTCTGGTGTAGGTTCTGCACAGGGAGGGAATTCTTCTTCCTCAGAAGTAGAATCCACTGTAGAGGGAGGGATAGTAGGAAGTGGTTTGCTATTACTAGCCCTAGCTTTAGGGAGCACTTGGTCCATTGTTCCAGGATCCAAGCTTCCCTGTCCTTTTTGCTTTTTGGCCTGAGCCCTTGTCAAAGCAAAAATATGCCCTGGGATGCCCAGCATTGCTGCATGGGCTTCCAACTCCACATCTGACCAAGCTGATGTCTCCAAATCATTCCCTAATAGACAGTCTACAGGTAAATCTGAAGCTACCACAACGTTCTTTGGACCAGTAACTCCCCCCCCAGTTGAGATTAACAACAGCCATGGGGTGGCTAAGTGTGTTGTTGTGAGCATCGGTTACTTGGTACTGGTGACCAAGTAGGTGTTGTTCAGGGTGGACCAGTTTCTCTATGACCATAGTCACACTGGCACCAGTGTCCCTGTAGGCCTGAACCTCAACACCATTTATTAGGGGTAGCTGCTTGTACTTATCCATATTAAGGGGACAAGCAACTAAGGTGGCTAAATCAATAGCCCCCTCAGAGACTAACACAGCCTCTGTGGCCTCCCTAACAAGGCCAACCCCAACTAAGTTACCAATAGTGAGCCCAGCTACTCCCTTGGATTGGCTATTAGTAGGTTTGCTCCGACCACCACTGCTATTAGTAGGGACACTAGGTGTAGCAGTAGGGGTTGTAGTGGTAGGAGGCTTGGTGCCTTTCTTTGGACAACTGGGATCTGTTGTCCAATGGCCTTTTATTTTACATAAATAGCACCATGGTTTCTTTTCCTTGTTCTGATTAAAAGAGGATTTGGGCCCACCACCCCCACCAGAGTGTTTTTGTGGGCCTGATGAAGACTAATTTTTAGATTTGTCCCCACCCTTGTCAGAAGACTTACCATCCTTCTTTTTGTTGCCATCTTTGTCACCCCCTGTATGAACTTTTCTGTTCACCCTTGTTCTGACCCATTTGTCTGCCTTCTTTCCCAATTCTTGGGGAGAGGTCAGATCAGAGTCCACCAAGTACTGGTGCAACAAATCAGACACACAATTATTAAGAATATGCTCTCTCAGGATCAAGTTATACAGGCTGTCATAATCAGTAACTTTACTGCCATGTAACCACCCCTCCAAGGCCTTCACTGAATGGTCAATGAAATCAACCCAGTCTTGTGAAGACTCCTTTTTGGTCTCTCTGAACTTTATCCTGTACTGTTCAGTGGTTAAGCCATAACCATCCAGGAGTGCATTCTTAAGAACTTGGAAATTATTAGCATCATTTTCTTTCACAGTAAGGAGCCTATCCCTACCTTTTCCACTAAATGATAGCCATAGGATAGCAGCCCACTGCCTTTGAGGGACATCCTGTACAACACAGGCCCTCTCAAGTGCAGCAAACCACTTGTTAATGTCATCCCCCTCCTTGTAAGGGGGAACTATCTTGTGCAGATTCCTGGAATCATGCTCTTTTGCAGGATGACTATGGGGAATACTGCTGCTGCCACCATGGGTTTCTAAACCCAGTTTCTGTCTCTCCTTCTCTACTTCTAAAGTCTGTCTATCCAAATCCAGCTGTTGCTTCTTGAGCTTCAGTCTGGTTTGTTCCACTCTCAATCTATTGAGCTCCCTTTCTAACAATCTGTCATCAGGGTGGGTGGGAGGGACATGTCTTGAAACAGAAGTATGGTGAGAATGGACAGAAGGAGACCTGTCCCTTACAGAAGCCACCCTAACAGCTTGGCTAACAGAAACATCACTACCAGTATGGTGAGAATAAATGCTTTTGCTATGATGTGAGACAACACTATTTATATGGTGTGGCTCATCATCATTACCAACTATGCTAGACTGTCTAGTAATGGGCAGGCTAGGAAGTTTCTTTCCTGAATCTTTTCCTGGGGGAGTCCCTGGATCAGATTGAGAACCATTAGCTACTTTTTCACCAGATTGGGCACTTATGGCCTTATCCTGTACTCTAAGCATGTTAATTAACAGTTCTAAGGAAGGATTCTTCCCTACACTCAAACCTCTCTCTATGCAGAGATTCCTTGCTCCTTTCCAGCTAAGGTGATCATATGCAAGTTTGGACAGATCAACATTTTGGCCTGTGCCAGACATTTTTAGAGAGAGTTAAAGTGATAGTAAAAGATAAAAAGTTTGTCAGAGCTTTTAGAAAGACAGAGAAAAAAAACTTTTAAAACTTTTTAGAACTTTTTAGAAAGTTAGAAGTACTTTTCAGCACTTTAGAAAAGAGTGAAAAGAGGAAATGCAAAACTTTTTGGCTATGTGTATATACACTGACCTTGTTTTGTATATTTTTCTCTTATGAAAAGTACAATGACAAGAGTGGTAAGTAGTCTCAAAGCACTTATCCCACCGCTGCACAACCAATGTAGGAGGCTGGACTGGCTTGTAGTGAGTACCAAGGGGTACTTGCACCTTGCACCAGGCCCAGTTATCCCTTATTAGTGTATAGGGTGTCTAACAGCTTAGGCTGATAGATAATGGTAGCTTAGCAGAGCAGCTTAGGCTGAACTAGGAGACGTGTGAAGCTACTACAGTACCACTTAGTGTCATATGCACAATATCATAAGAAAACACAATACACAGTTATACTAAAAATAAAGGTACTTTATTTTTATGACAATATGCCAAAGTATCTTAGAGTGTACCCTCAGTGAGAGGATAGGAAATATACACAAGATATATATACACAATAGCAAAAATATGCAGTATAGTCTTAGAAAACAGTGCAAACAATGTATAGTTACAATAGGATGCAATGGGGAAACATAGGGATAGGGGCAACACAAACCATATACTCCAAAAGTGGAATGCGAACCACGAATGGACCCCAAACCTATGTGACCTTGTAGAGGGTCGTTGGGACTATTAGAAAATAGTGAGAGTTAGAAAAATAACCCTCCCCAAGACCCTGAAAAGTGAGTGCAAAGTGCACTAAAGTTCCCCTAAGGACAAAGAAGTCGTGTTAGAGGAAAAATGCAGGAAAGACACAAACCAGCAATGCAACAACTGTGGATTTCCAATCTAGGGTACCTGTGGAACAAGGGGACCAAGTCCAAAAGTCACAAGCAAGTCGGAGATGGGCAGATGCCCAGGAAATGCCAGCTGTGGGTGCAAAGAAGCTTCTACTGGACAGAAGAAGCTGAGGTTTCTGCAGGAACGAAAAGGGCTAGAGACTTCGCCTTTAGTGGACCGATCCCTCTTGCCGTGGAAAGTCGTGCAGAAGTGTTTTCCAGCAAAAAGAACACTAACAAGCCTTGCTAGCTGCAAATCATGCGGTTAGCATTTTTGGACGCTGCTGAAGCCCAGGAGGGACCAGGAGGTCGCAAATTGGAGCAGCAGAGAGAGGGGACATCGAGCAAGACAAGGAGTCCTCTCTGAAGCCGGTAGCACCCGGAGAAGTGCCAGAAACAGGCACTACAAGGATGCATGAAACGGTGCTCGCCGAAGTTACACAAAGGAGTCCCACGTCGCCGGAGACCAACTTAGAAAGTCGTGCAATGTAGGTTAGAGTGCCGTGGACCCAGGCTTGGCTGTGCACAAAGGATTTCCGCCGGAAGTGCACAGGGGCCGGAGTAGCTGCAAAGTCGCGGTTCCCAGCAATGCAGCCCAGCGAGGTGAGGCAAGGACTTACCTCCACCAAACTTGGACTGAAGAGTCACTGGACTGTGGGGGTCACTTGGACTGAGTCACTGGATTCGAGGGACCTCGCTCGTTGTGCTGAGAGGAGACCCAAGGGACCGGTAATGCAGCTTTTTGGTGCCTGCGGTTGCAGGGGGAAGATTCCGTCGACCCACGGGAGATTTCTTCGGAGCTTCTGGTGCAGAGAGGAGGCAGACTACCCCCACAGCATGCACAAGCAGGAAAACAGTCGAGAAGGCGGCAGGATCAGCGTTACATAGTTGCAGTAGTCGTCTTTGCTACTATGTTGCAGGTTTGCAGCCTTCCAGCGCGGTCAGCAGTCGATTCCTTATCAGAAGGTGAAGAGAGAGATGCAGAGGAACTCGGATGAGCTCTTGCATTCGTTATCTGAAGTTTCCCCAGAGACAGAGACCCTAAATAGCCAGAAAAGAGGGTTTGGCTACCTAGGAGAGAGGATAGGCTAGCAACACCTGAAGGAGCCTATCACAAGGAGTCTCTGACGTCACCTGGTGGCACTGGCCACTCAGAGCAGTCCAGTGTGCCAGCAGCACCTCTGTTTCCAAGATGGCAGAGGTCTGGAGCACACTGGAGGAGCTCTTTACACCTCCCAGGGGAGGTGCAGGTCAGGGGAGTGGTCACTCCCCTTTCCTTTGTCCAGTTTCACGCCAGAGCAGGGCTAAGGGGTCCCCTGAACCGGTGTAGACTGGCTTATGCAGAATTGGGCACATCTGTGCCCAACAAAGCATTTCCAGAGGCTGGGGGAGGCTACTCCTCCCCTGCCTTCACACCATTTTCCAAAGGGAGAGGGTGTCACACCCTCTCTCAGAGGAAGTTCTTTGTTCTGCCATCCTGGGCCAGGCCTGGCTGGACCCCAGGAGGGCAGCTGCCTGTCTGAGGGGTTGGCAGCAGCAGCAGCTGCAGTGAAACCCCAGGAAGGGCAGTTTGGCAGTACCAGGGTCTGTGCTACAGACCACTGGGATCATGGGATTGTGCCAACTATGCCAGGATGGTATAGAGGGGGCAATTCCATGATCATAGACATGTTACATGGCCATATTCTGAGTTACCATTGTGAAGCTACATATAGGTAGTGACCTATATGTAGTGCACGCATGTAATGGTGTCACCGCACTCACAAAGTTCAGGGAATTGGCTCTGAACAATGTGGGGGCACCTTGGCTAGTGCCAGGGTGCCCTCACACTAAGTAACTTTGCACCTAACCTTTACCAGGTAAAGGTTAGACATATAGGTGACTTATAAGTTACTTAAGTGCAGTGTAAAATGGCTGTGAAATAACGTGGACGTTATTTCACTCAGGCTGCAGTGGCAGGCCTGTGTAAGAATTGTCAGAGCTCCCTATGGGTGGCAAAAGAAATGCTGCAGCCCATAGGGATCTCCTGGAACCCCAATACCCTGGGTACCTCAGTACCATATACTAGGGAATTATAAGGGTGTTCCAGTAAGCCAATGTAAATTGGTAAAAATGGTCACTAGCCTGTCAGTGACAATTTGGAAAGAAATGAGAGAGCATAACCACTGAGGTTCTGATTAGCAGAGCCTCAGTGAGACAGTTAGTCACTACACAGGTAACACATTCAGGCACACTTATGAGCACTGGGGCCCTGGGTTACCAGGGTCCCAGTGACACATACAACTAAAACAACATATATACAGTGAAAAATGGGGGTAACATGCCAGGCAAGATGGTGCTTTCCTACACAACCCCCCCCCCAAACGAAGGACAATAAGACTAGCCATGACCTGATGAGTCTTCATTGTCTAAGTGGAAATATCTGGAGAGTCCATCTGCATTGGAGTGGCTACTCCCAGGTCTATGTTCCACTGTATAGTCCATGCCCTGTAGGGATATGGACCACCTCAACAATTTAGGATTTTCACCTTTCATTTGTTTTAGCCAAAGTAGAGGTTTGTGGTCTGTCTGAACAATGAAGTGAGTGCCAAACAGGTATGCCTCAACTTCTTCAGAGCCCAGACCACAGCAAAGGCCTCCCTCTCAATGGCAGACCAACGCTTTTCTCTAGGGGTCAACCTTCTACTAATAAAAGCAACAGGTTGATCCTGGCCCTCAGAATTAAGTTGTGATAGGACTGCCCCTACTCCTAATTCAGATGCATCAGTTTGGACATAGAATTTCTTTAGAGTAACAAGGGCTTTTCAGGACAGGTGCAGAGCACATGGCCTGCTTCAGCTCCTCAAAAGTTTTCTGACAGTTTGCTGTCCATAATACCTTTTTAGGCATTTTCTTGGATGTGAGGTCATTAAGAGGGGCTGCAATGGAGCCATAGTTCTTAATGAACCTCCTGTAATACCCAGTGAGGCCTAGGAAGGCTCTCACCTGAGTCTGAGTGGTAGGGGGAACCCAATCAATAATAGTTTGGATTTTCCCCTGAAGTGGTGCAATCTGTTCCCCACCAACAAGGTGTCCCAGATAAACCACCTTACCCTGCCCTATCTGGCACTTTGAAGCCTTGATAGTGAGGCCTGCCTTTTGCAGGGCCTCCAAAACTTTCCATAGGTGGACCAGGTGATCATCCCAGCTGGAGCTAAAGACAGCTATATCGTCCAAATATGCTGCACTGAAAGCTTCCAGCCCTTGCAGGACTGTGTTTACCAACCTCTGAAAAGTGGCAGGTGCATTTTTCAAACCAAAAGGCATTACAGTAAACTGGTAATGTCCTCCAATGGTAGAAAATGCAGTCTTAGGTTTAGCATCTTCTGACAATTTGATCTGCCAATACCCTGCAGTCAAATCAAAAGTGCTTAGATACTTGGCAGATGCCAGTGTATCTATGAGCTCATCTGCCCTGGGTATAGGGTGAGCATCAGTTTTGGTTACCAAGTTGAGACCTCTATAGTCTACACAAAACCGCATTTCCTTCTTTCCATCTTTGGAATGGGGGTTTGGTACCAGTACCACAGGAGAAGCCCATGGACTGTCAGAGTGCTCAACCACTCCTAGTTCTAACATTTTCTGGACCTCTTGCTTTATGCAGTCCCTGACATGGTCAGGCTGCCTATAGATCTTACTTTTGACAGGTAAACTGTCTCCAGTATCTATAGTGTGCTCACACCAAGAAGTGGTACCTGGCACAGTAGAGAAGAGTTCAGAGAATTGATCTAGGAGATTTATGCAATTATCTTTCTGCTCAGCAGTAAGACAATCAGCCAAAACTACACCTTCCACAAGAGCATCTTGATCTGTGGAAGAGAAGAGATCAGGTAGAGGATCACTGTCTTCTTCCTGTCCCTCATCAGTTGCCATGAGCAGGGTGAGATCAGCCCTGTCATAGTAGGGTGTCAGGCGGTTGACATGGAGCACCCTAAGGGGACTCCTGGCAGTGCCTAAGTCAACTAAATAGGTGACTTCTCCCTTCTTTTCAACAATTGTGTGGGGACCACTCCATTTATCTTGGAGTGCTCTTGGGGCCACAGGCTCCAAGACCCACACTTTCTGCCCTGGTTGGTACTGAACCAAAACAGCCTTCTGATCATGCCATTGCTTCTGGAGCTCTTGGCTGGCCTGAAGGTTTTTACTGGCCTTTTTCATGTACTCAGCCATCCTTGATCTGAGGCCAAGTACATAATCCACAATATCCTGCTAAGGAGCTTTTAAAGGTTGTTCCCAACCCTCCTTTACAAGTGTGAGTGGACCCCTAACAGGGTGTCCAAAAAGAAGTTCAAAGGGGCTGAAGCCCACTCCTTTCTGGGGTACCTCCCTGTAGGCAAAAAGGAGGCATGGTAGAAGGATATCCCATCTCCTGCGGAGTTTTTCAGGGAGACCCATAATCATGCTTTTGAGAGTTTTATTAAATCTCTCCACCAGTCCATTTGTTTGTGGATGATAGGGTGTTGTGAACTTGTACGTTACACCACACTCCTTCCACATGGCCTTTAAGTATGCAGACATGAAATTGCTTCCCCTGTCTGATACCACTTCCTTTGGGAAGCCCACCCTGGAAAATATTCCCAGGAGGGCCTTTGCCACTGCAGGTGCTGTAGTGGTCCTTAAAGGAATAGCTTCAGGATATCTTGTGGCATGGTCCACTACCACTAAGATAAACCTATTGCCTGAAGCAGTAGGAGGGTCAAGGGGGCCAACTATGTCAACCCCTAACCTTTCAAAGGGAACCCCAACCACAGGCAGTGGGATAAGGGGTGCCTTTGGGGTGCCACCTGTCTTGCCACTGGCTTGACAGGTTTCACAGGACTTACAAAATTCCTTTGTGTCCTCAGACATCCTAGGCCAATGAAACAATGGAACCAATCTGTCCCAAGTTTTCATTTGACCCAGGTGTCCAGCTAGGGGAATGTCATGTGCCAGGGTTAGGAGGAACTTTCTGTACTCCTGAGGAATCACTAATCTCCTGGCAGCTCCAGGTTTAGGATCCCTATGCTCAGTGTACAAGAGGTTGTCCTCCCAGTAAACTCTGTGAGAGTCACTGACATCCCCATTAGCCTGTTTGACAGCTTGCTGTCTGAGACCCTCTAATGTGGGACAGGTTTGCTGTGCCACACTCAGCTCCTCTCTGGCAGGCCCCCCTTCACCCAAAAGCTCAGCAGTGTCTGCTTCCAGCTCCTCTGGTGTAGGTTCTGCACAGGGAGGGAATTCTTCTTCCTCAGAAGTAGAATCCACTGTAGAGGGAGGGATAGTAGGAAGTGGTTTGCTTCTACTAGCCCTAGCTTTAGGGAGCACTTGGTCCATTGTTCCAGGATCCAAGCTTCCCTGTCCTTTTTGCTTTTTGGCCTGAGCCCTTGTCAAAGCAAAAATATGCCCTGGGATGCCCAGCATTGCTGCATGGGCTTCCAACTCCACATCTGACCAAGCTGATGTCTCCAAATCATTCCCTAATAGACAGTCTACAGGTAAATCTGAAGCTACCACAACGTTCTTTGGACCAGTAACTCCCCCCCCAGTTGAGATTAACAACAGCCATGGGGTGGCTAAGTGTGTTGTTGTGAGCATCGGTTACTTGGTACTGGTGACCAAGTAGGTGTTGTTCAGGGTGGACCAGTTTCTCTATGACCATAGTCACACTGGCACCAGTGTCCCTGTAGGCCTGAACCTCAACACCATTTATTAGGGGTAGCTGCTTGTACTTATCCATATTAAGGGGACAAGCAACTAAGGTGGCTAAATCAATAGCCCCCTCAGAGACTAACACAGCCTCTGTGGCCTCCCTAACAAGGCCAACCCCAACTAAGTTACCAATAGTGAGCCCAGCTACTCCCTTGGATTGGCTATTAGTAGGTTTGCTCCGACCACCACTGCTATTAGTAGGGACACTAGGTGTAGCAGTAGGGGTTGTAGTGGTAGGAGGCTTGGTGCCTTTCTCTGGACAACTGGGATCTGTTGTCCAATGGCCTTTTATTTTACATAAATAGCACCATGGTTTCTTTTCCTTGTTCTGATTAAAAGAGGATTTGGGCCCACCACCCCCACCAGAGTGTTTTTGTGGGCCTGATGAAGACTAATTTTTAGATTTGTCCCCACCCTTGTCAGAAGACTTACCATCCTTCTTTTTGTTGCCATCTTTGTCACCCCCTGTATGAACTTTTCTGTTCACCCTTGTTCTGACCCATTTGTCTGCCTTCTTTCCCAATTCTTGGGGAGAGGTCAGATCAGAGTCCACCAAGTACTGGTGCAACAAATCAGACACACAATTATTAAGAATATGCTCTCTCAGGATCAAGTTATACAGGCTGTCATAATCAGTAACTTTACTGCCATGTAACCACCCCTCCAAGGCCTTCACTGAATGGTCAATGAAATCAACCCAGTCTTGTGAAGACTCCTTTTTGGTCTCTCTGAACTTTATCCTGTACTGTTCAGTGGTTAAGCCATAACCATCCAGGAGTGCATTCTTAAGAACTTGGAAATTATTCGCATCATTTTCTTTCACAGTAAGGAGCCTATCCCTACCTTTTCCACTAAATGATAGCCATAGGATAGCAGCCCACTGCCTTTGAGGGACATCCTGTACAACACAGGCCCTCTCAAGTGCAGCAAACCACTTGTTAATGTCATCCCCCTCCTTGTAAGGGGGAACTATCTTGTGCAGATTCCTGGAATCATGCTCTTTTGCAGGATGACTATGGGGAATACTGCTGCTGCCACCATGGGTTTCTAAACCCAGTTTCTGTCTCTCCTTCTCTACTTCTAAAGTCTGTCTATCCAAATCCAGCTGTTGCTTCTTGAGCTTCAGTCTGGTTTGTTCCACTCTCAATCTATTGAGCTCCCTTTCTAACAATCTGTCATCAGGGTGGGTGGGAGGGACATGTCTTGAAACAGAAGTATGGTGAGAATGGACAGAAGGAGACCTGTCCCTTACAGAAGCCACCCTAACAGCTTGGCTAACAGAAACATCACTACCAGTATGGTGAGAATAAATGCTTTTGCTATGATGTGAGACAACACTATTTATATGGTGTGGCTCATCATCATTACCAACTATGCTAGACTGTCTAGTAATGGGCAGGCTAGGAAGTTTCTTTCCTGAATCTTTTCCTGGGGGAGTCCCTGGATCAGATTGAGAACCATTAGCTACTTTTTCACCAGATTGGGCACTTATGGCCTTATCCTGTACTCTAAGCATGTTAATTAACAGTTCTAAGGAAGGATTCTTCCCTACACTCAAACCTCTCTCTATGCAGAGATTCCTTGCTCCTTTCCAGCTAAGGTGATCATATGCAAGTTTGGACAGATCAACATTTTGGCCTGTGCCAGACATTTTTAGAGAGAGTTAAAGTGATAGTAAAAGATAAAAAGTTTGTCAGAGCTTTTAGAAAGACAGAGAAAAAAAACTTTTAAAACTTTTTAGAACTTTTTAGAAAGTTAGAAGTACTTTTCAGCACTTTAGAAAAGAGTGAAAAGAGGAAATGCAAAACTTTTTGGCTATGTGTATATACACTGACCTTGTTTTGTATATTTTTCTCTTATGAAAAGTACAATGACAAGAGTGGTAAGTAGTCTCAAAGCACTTATCCCACCGCTGCACAACCAATGTAGGAGGCTGGACTGGCTTGTAGTGAGTACCAAGGGGTACTTGCACCTTGCACCAGGCCCAGTTATCCCTTATTAGTGTATAGGGTGTCTAACAACTTAGGCTGATAGATAATGGTAGCTTAGCAGAGCAGCTTAGGCTGAACTAGGAGACGTGTGAAGCTACTACAGTACCACTTAGTGTCATATGCACAATATCATAAGAAAACACAATACACAGTTATACTAAAAATAAAGGTACTTTATTTTTATGACAATATGCCAAAGTATCTTAGAGTGTACCCTCAGTGAGAGGATAGGAAATATACACAAGATATATATACACAATAGCAAAAATATGCAGTATAGTCTTAGAAAACAGTGCAAACAATGTATAGTTACAATAGGATGCAATGGGGAAACATAGGGATAGGGGCAACACAAACCATATACTCCAAAAGTGGAATGCGAACCACGAATGGACCCCAAACCTATGTGACCTTGTAGAGGGTCGTTGGGACTATTAGAAAATAGTGAGAGTTGGAAAAATAACCCTCCCCAAGACCCTGAAAAGTGAGTGCAAAGTGCACTAAAGTTCCCCTAAGGACAAAGAAGTCGTGTTAGAGGAAAAATGCAGGAAAGACACAAACCAGCAATGCAACAACTGTGGATTTCCAATCTAGGGTACCTGTGGAACAAGGGGACCAAGTCCAAAAGTCACAAGCAAGTCGGAGATGGGCAGATGCCCAGGAAATGCCAGCTGTGGGTGCAAAGAAGCTTCTACTGGACAGAAGAAGCTGAGGTTTCTGCAGGAACGAAAAGGGCTAGAGACTTCTCCTTTGGTGGACGGATCCCTCTCGCCGTGGAGAGTTGTGCAAAAGTGTTTTCCCGCCAAAAGAACACTAACAAGCCTTGCTAGCTGCAAATCGTGCGGTTAGCGTTTTTGGACGCTGCTGAAGCCCAGGAGGGACCAGGAGGTCGTAAATTGGACCAGCAGAGAGAGCGGACGTCGAGCAAGACAAGGAGCCCTCTCTGAAGCCGGTAGCACCCGGAGAAGTGCCAGAAACAGGCACTACAAGGATGCATGAAACGGTGCTCGCCGAAGTTACACAAAGGAGCCCCACGTCGCCGGAGACCAACTTAGAAAGTCGTGCAATGCAGGTTAGAGTGCCGTGGACCCAGGCTCTGCTGTGCACAAAGGATTTCCGCCGGAAGTGCACAGGGGCCGGAGTAGCTGCAAAGTTGCGGTTCCCAGCAATGCAGCCCAGCGAGGTGAGGCAAGGACTTACCTCCACCAAACTTGGACTGAAGAGTCACTGGACTGTGGGGGTCACTTGGACTGAGTCACTGGATTCGAGGGACCTCGCTCGTTGTGCTGAGAGGAGACCCAAGGGACCGGTAATGCAGCTTTTTGGTGCCTGCGGTTGCAGGGGGAAGATTCCGTCGACCCACGGGAGATTTCTTCGGAGCTTCTGGTACAGAGAGGAGGCAGACTACCCCCACAGCATGCACAAGCAGGAAAACAGTCGAGAAGGCGGCAGGATCAGCGTTACAGAGTTGCAGTAGTCGTCTTTGCTACTATGTTGCAGGTTTGCAGCCTTCCAGCGCGGTCAGCAGTCGATTCCTTATCAGAAGGTGAAGAGAGAGATGCAGAGGAACTCGGATGAGCTCTTGCATTCGTTATCTGAAGTTTCCCCAGAGACAGAGACCCTAAATAGCCAGAAAAGAGGGTTTGGCTACCTAGGAGAGAGGATAGGCTAGCAACACCTGAAGGAGCCTATCACAAGGAGTCTCTGACGTCACCTGGTGGCACTGGCCACTCAGAGCAGTCCAGTGTGCCAGCAGCACCTCTGTTTCCAAGATGGCAGAGGTCTGGAGCACACTGGAGGAGCTCTGGACACCTCCCAGGGGAGGTGCAGGTCAGGGGAGTGGTCACTCCCCTTTCCTTTGTCCAGTTTCGCGCCAGAGCAGGGCTAAGGGGTCCCCTGAACCGGTGTAGACTGGCTTATGCAGAATTGGGCACATCTGTGCCCAACAAAGCATTTCCAGAGGATGGGGGAGGCTACTCCTCCCCTGCCTTCACACCATTTTCCAAAGGGAGAGGGTGTCACACCCTCTCTCAGAGGAAGTTCTTTGTTCTGCCATCCTGGGCCAGGCCTGGCTGGACCCCAGGAGGGCAGCTGCCTGTCTGAGGGGTTGGCAGCAGCAGCAGCTGCAGTGAAACCCCAGGAAGGGCAGTTTGGCAGTACCAGGGTCTGTGCTACAGACCACTGGGATCATGTGATTGTGCCAACTATGCCAGGATGGCATAGAGGGGACAATTCCATGATCATAGACATGTTACATGGCCATATTCGGAGTTACCATTGTGAAGCTACATATAGGTAGTGACCTATATGTAGTGCACGCATGTAATGGTGTCCCCGCACTCACAAAGTTCAGGGAATTGGCTCTGAACAATGTGGGGGCACCTTGGCTAGTGCCAGGGTGCCCTCACACTAAGTAACTTTGCACCTAACCTTTACCAGGTAAAGGTTAGACATATAGGTGACTTATAAGTTACTTAAGTGCAGTGTAAAATGGCTGTGAAATAACGTGGACGTTATTTCACTCAGGCTGCAGTGGCAGGCCTGTGTAAGAATTGTCAGAGCTCCCTATGGGTGGCAAAAGAAATGCTGCAGCCCATAGGGATCTCCTGGAACCCCAATACCCTGGGTACCTCAGTACCATATACTAGGGAATTATAAGGGTGTTCCAGTAAGCCAATGTAAATTGGTAAAAATGGTCACTAGCCTGTCAGTGACAATTTGGAAAGAAATGAGAGAGCATAACCACTGAGGTTCTGATTAGCAGAGCCTCAGTGAGACAGTTAGTCACTACACAGGTAACACATTCAGGCACACTTATGAGCACTGGGGCCCTGGGTTACCAGGGTCCCAGTGACACATACAACTAAAACAACATATATACAGTGAAAAATGGGGGTAACATGCCAGGCAAGATGGTGCTTTCCTACACAACCCCCCCCCAAACGAAGGACAATAAGACTAGCCATGACCTGATGAGTCTTCATTGTCTAAGTGGAAATATCTGGAGAGTCCATCTGCATTGGAGTGGCTACTCCCAGGTCTATGTTCCACTGTATAGTCCATGCCCTGTAGGGATATGGACCACCTCAACAATTTAGGATTTTCACCTTTCATTTGTTTTAGCCAAAGTAGAGGTTTGTGGTCTGTCTGAACAATGAAGTGAGTGCCAAACAGGTATGGCCTCAACTTCTTCAGAGCCCAGACCACAGCAAAGGCCTCCCTCTCAATGGCAGACCAACGCTTTTCTCTAGGGGTCAACCTTCTACTAATAAAAGCAACAGGTTGATCCTGGCCCTCAGAATTAAGTTGTGATAGGACTGCCCCTACTCCTAATTCAGATGCATCAGTTTGGACATAGAATTTCTTTAGAGTAACAAGGGCTTTTCAGGACAGGTGCAGAGCACATGGCCTGCTTCAGCTCCTCAAAAGTTTTCTGACAGTTTGCTGTCCATAATACCTTTTTAGGCATTTTCTTGGATGTGAGGTCATTAAGAGGGGCTGCAATGGAGCCATAGTTCTTAATGAACCTCCTGTAATACCCAGTGAGGCCTAGGAAGGCTCTCACCTGAGTCTGAGTGGTAGGGGGAACCCAATCAATAATAGTTTGGATTTTCCCCTGAAGTGGTGCAATCTGTTCCCCACCAACAAGGTGTCCCAGATAAACCACCTTACCCTGCCCTATCTGGCACTTTGAAGCCTTGATAGTGAGGCCTGCCTTTTGCAGGGCCTCCAAAACTTTCCATAGGTGGACCAGGTGATCATCCCAGCTGGAGCTAAAGACAGCTATATCGTCCAAATATGCTGCACTGAAAGCTTCCAGCCCTTGCAGGACTGTGTTTACCAACCTCTGAAAAGTGGCAGGTGCATTTTTCAAACCAAAAGGCATTACAGTAAACTGGTAATGTCCTCCAATGGTAGAAAATGCAGTCTTAGGTTTAGCATCTTCTGACAATTTGATCTGCCAATACCCTGCAGTCAAATCAAAAGTGCTTAGATACTTGGCAGATGCCAGTGTATCTATGAGCTCATCTGCCCTGGGTATAGGGTGAGCATCAGTTTTGGTTACCAAGTTGAGACCTCTATAGTCTACACAAAACCGCATTTCCTTCTTTCCATCTTTGGAATGGGGGTTTGGTACCAGTACCACAGGAGAAGCCCATGGACTGTCAGAGTGCTCAACCACTCCTAGTTCTAACATTTTCTGGACCTCTTGCTTTATGCAGTCCCTGACATGGTCAGGCTGCCTATAGATCTTACTTTTGACAGGTAAACTGTCTCCAGTATCTATAGTGTGCTCACACCAAGAAGTGGTACCTGGCACAGTAGAGAAGAGTTCAGAGAATTGATCTAGGAGATTTATGCAATTATCTTTCTGCTCAGCAGTAAGACAATCAGCCAAAACTACACCTTCCACAAGAGCATCTTGATCTGTGGAAGAGAAGAGATCAGGTAGAGGATCACTGTCTTCTTCCTGTCCCTCATCAGTTGCCATGAGCAGGGTGAGATCAGCCCTGTCATAGTAGGGTGTCAGGCGGTTGACATGGAGCACCCTAAGGGGACTCCTGGGAGTGCCTAAGTCAACTAAATAGGTGACTTCTCCCTTCTTTTCAACAATTGTGTGGGGACCACTCCATTTATCTTGGAGTGCTCTTGGGGCCACAGGCTCCAAGACCCACACTTTCTGCCCTGGTTGGTACTGAACCAAAACAGCCTTCTGATCATGCCATTGCTTCTGGAGCTCTTGGCTGGCCTGAAGGTTTTTACTGGCCTTTTTCATGTACTCAGCCATCCTTGATCTGAGGCCAAGTACATAATCCACAATATCCTGCTAAGGAGCTTTTAAAGGTTGTTTCCAACCCTCCTTTACAAGTGTGAGTGGACCCCTAACAGGGTGTCCAAAAAGAAGTTCAAAGGGGCTGAAGCCCACTCCTTTCTGGGGTAGCTCCCTGTAGGCAAAAAGGAGGCATGGTAGAAGGATATCCCATCTCCTGCGGAGTTTTTCAGGGAGACCCATAATCATGCCTTTGAGAGTTTTATTAAATCTCTCCACCAGTCCATTTGTTTGTGGATGATAGGGTGTTGTGAACTTGTACGTTACACCACACTCCTTCCACATGGCCTTTAAGTATGCAGACATGAAATTGCTTCCCCTGTCTGATACCACTTCCTTTGGGAAGCCCACCCTGGAAAATATTCCCAGGAGGGCCTTTGCCACTGCAGGTGCTGTAGTGGTCCTTAAAGGAATAGCTTCAGGATATCTTGTGGCATGGTCCACTACCACTAAGATAAACCTATTGCCTGAAGCAGTAGGAGGGTCAAGGGGGGCAACTATGTCAACCCCTACCCTTTCAAAGGGAACCCCAACCACAGGCAGTGGGATAAGGGGTGCCTTTGGGGTGCCACCTGTCTTGCCACTGGCTTGACAGGTTTCACAGGACTTACAAAATTCCTTTGTGTCCTCAGACATCCTAGGCCAATGAAACAATGGAACCAATCTGTCCCAAGTTTTCATTTGACCCAGGTGTCCAGCTAGGGGAATGTCATGTGCCAGGGTTAGGAGGAACTTTCTGTACTCCTGAGGAATCACTAATCTCCTGGCAGCTCCAGGTTTAGGATCCCTATGCTCAGTGTACAAGAGGTTGTCCTCCCAGTAAACTCTGTGAGAGTCACTGACATCCCCATTAGCCTGTTTGACAGCTTGCTGTCTGAGACCCTCTAATGTGGGACAGGTTTGCTGTGCCACACTCAGCTCCTCTCTGGCAGGCCCCCCTTCACCCAAAAGCTCAGCAGTGTCTGCTTCCAGCTCCTCTGGTGTAGGTTCTGCACAGGGAGGGAATTCTTCTTCCTCAGAAGTAGAATCCACTGTAGAGGGAGGGATAGTAGGAAGTGGTTTGCTATTACTAGCCCTAGCTTTAGGGAGCACTTGGTCCATTGTTCCAGGATCCAAGCTTCCCTGTCCTTTTTGCTTTTTGGCCTGAGCCCTTGTCAAAGCAAAAATATGCCCTGGGATGCCCAGCATTGCTGCATGGGCTTCCAACTCCACATCTGACCAAGCTGATGTCTCCAAATCATTCCCTAATAGACAGTCTACAGGTAAATCTGAAGCTACCACAACGTTCTTTGGACCAGTAACTCCCCCCCCAGTTGAGATTAACAACAGCCATGGGGTGGCTAAGTGTGTTGTTGTGAGCATCGGTTACTTGGTACTGGTGACCAAGTAGGTGTTGTTCAGGGTGGACCAGTTTCTCTATGACCATAGTCACACTGGCACCAGTGTCCCTGTAGGCCTGAACCTCAACACCATTTATTAGGGGTAGCTGCTTGTACTTATCCATATTAAGGGGACAAGCAACTAAGGTGGCTAAATCAATAGCCCCCTCAGAGACTAACACAGCCTCTGTGGCCTCCCTAACAAGGCCAACCCCAACTAAGTTACCAATAGTGAGCCCAGCTACTCCCTTGGATTGGCTATTAGTAGGTTTGCTCCGACCACCACTGCTATTAGTAGGGACACTAGGTGTAGCAGTAGGGGTTGTAGTGGTAGGAGGCTTGGTGCCTTTCTTTGGACAACTGGGATCTGTTGTCCAATGGCCTTTTATTTTACATAAATAGCACCATGGTTTCTTTTCCTTGTTCTGATTAAAAGAGGATTTGGGCCCACCACCCCCACCAGAGTGTTTTTGTGGGCCTGATGAAGACTAATTTTTAGATTTGTCCCCACCCTTGTCAGAAGACTTACCATCCTTCTTTTTGTTGCCATCTTTGTCACCCCCTGTATGAACTTTTCTGTTCACCCTTGTTCTGACCCATTTGTCTGCCTTCTTTCCCAATTCTTGGGGAGAGGTCAGATCAGAGTCCACCAAGTACTGGTGCAACAAATCAGACACACAATTATTAAGAATATGCTCTCTCAGGATCAAGTTATACAGGCTGTCATAATCAGTAACTTTACTGCCATGTAACCACCCCTCCAAGGCCTTCACTGAATGGTCAATGAAATCAACCCAGTCTTGTGAAGACTCCTTTTTGGTCTCTCTGAACTTTATCCTGTACTGTTCAGTGGTTAAGCCATAACCATCCAGGAGTGCATTCTTAAGAACTTGGAAATTATTAGCATCATTTTCTTTCACAGTAAGGAGCCTATCCCTACCTTTTCCACTAAATGATAGCCATAGGATAGCAGCCCACTGCCTTTGAGGGACATCCTGTACAACACAGGCCCTCTCAAGTGCAGCAAACCACTTGTTAATGTCATCCCCCTCCTTGTAAGGGGGAACTATCTTGTGCAGATTCCTGGAATCATGCTCTTTTGCAGGATGACTATGGGGAATACTGCTGCTGCCACCATGGGTTTCTAAACCCAGTTTCTGTCTCTCCTTCTCTACTTCTAAAGTCTGTCTATCCAAATCCAGCTGTTGCTTCTTGAGCTTCAGTCTGGTTTGTTCCACTCTCAATCTATTGAGCTCCCTTTCTAACAATCTGTCATCAGGGTGGGTGGGAGGGACATGTCTTGAAACAGAAGTATGGTGAGAATGGACAGAAGGAGACCTGTCCCTTACAGAAGCCACCCTAACAGCTTGGCTAACAGAAACATCACTACCAGTATGGTGAGAATAAATGCTTTTGCTATGATGTGAGACAACACTATTTATATGGTGTGGCTCATCATCATTACCAACTATGCTAGACTGTCTAGTAATGGGCAGGCTAGGAAGTTTCTTTCCTGAATCTTTTCCTGGGGGAGTCCCTGGATCAGATTGAGAACCATTAGCTACTTTTTCACCAGATTGGGCACTTATGGCCTTATCCTGTACTCTAAGCATGTTAATTAACAGTTCTAAGGAAGGATTCTTCCCTACACTCAAACCTCTCTCTATGCAGAGATTCCTTGCTCCTTTCCAGCTAAGGTGATCATATGCAAGTTTGGACAGATCAACATTTTGGCCTGTGCCAGACATTTTTAGAGAGAGTTAAAGTGATAGTAAAAGATAAAAAGTTTGTCAGAGCTTTTAGAAAGACAGAGAAAAAAAACTTTTAAAACTTTTTAGAACTTTTTAGAAAGTTAGAAGTACTTTTCAGCACTTTAGAAAAGAGTGAAAAGAGGAAATGCAAAACTTTTTGGCTATGTGTATATACACTGACCTTGTTTTGTATATTTTTCTCTTATGAAAAGTACAATGACAAGAGTGGTAAGTAGTCTCAAAGCACTTATCCCACCGCTGCACAACCAATGTAGGAGGCTGGACTGGCTTGTAGTGAGTACCAAGGGGTACTTGCACCTTGCACCAGGCCCAGTTATCCCTTATTAGTGTATAGGGTGTCTAACAGCTTAGGCTGATAGATAATGGTAGCTTAGCAGAGCAGCTTAGGCTGAACTAGGAGACGTGTGAAGCTACTACAGTACCACTTAGTGTCATATGCACAATATCATAAGAAAACACAATACACAGTTATACTAAAAATAAAGGTACTTTATTTTTATGACAATATGCCAAAGTATCTTAGAGTGTACCCTCAGTGAGAAGATAGGAAATATACACAAGATATATATACACAATAGCAAAAATATGCAGTATAGTATTAGAAAACAGTGCAAACAATGTATAGTTACAATAGGATGCAATGGGGAAACATAGGGATAGGGGCAACACAAACCATATACTCCAAAAGTGGAATGCGAACCACGAATGGACCCCAAACCTATGTGACCTTGTAGAGGGTCGTTGGGACTATTAGAAAATAGTGAGAGTTGGAAAAATAACCCTCCCCAAGACCCTGAAAAGTGAGTGCAAAGTGCACTAAAGTTCCCCTAAGGACAAAGAAGTCGTGTTAGAGGAAAAATGCAGGAAAGACACAAACCAGCAATGCAACAACTGTGGATTTCCAATCTAGGGTACCTGTGGAACAAGGGGACCAAGTCCAAAAGTCACAAGCAAGTCGGAGATGGGCAGATGCCCAGGAAATGCCAGCTGTGGGTGCAAAGAAGCTTCTACTGGACAGAAGAAGCTGAGGTTTCTGCAGGAACGAAAAGGGCTAGAGACTTCCCCTTTGGTGGACGGATCCCTCTCGCCGTGCAGAGTCGTGCAGAAGTATTTTCCCGCCAAAAGAACACTAACAAGCCTTGCTAGCTGCAAATCGTGCAGTTAGCGTTTTTGGACGCTGCTGAAGCCCAGGAGGGACCAGGAGGTCGCAAATTGGACCAGCAGAGAGAGCGGACGTCGAGCAAGACAAGGAGCCCTCTCTGAAGCCAGTAGCACCCGGAGAAGTGCCAGAAACAGGAACTACAAGGATGCATGAAACGGTGATCGCCGAAGTTACACAAAGGAGTCCCACGTCGCCGGAGACCAACTTAGAAAGTCGTGCAATGCAGGTTAGAGTGCCGTGGACCCAGGCTTGACTGTGCACAAAGGATTTCCGCCGGAAGTGCACAGGGGCCAGAGTAGCTGCAAAGTCGCGGTTCCCAGCAATGCAGCCCAGCGAGGTGAGGCAAGGACTTACCTCCACCAAACTTGGACTGAAGAGTCACTGGACTGTGGGGGTCACTTGGACTGAGTCACTGGATTCGAGGGACCTCGCTCGTTGTGCTGAGAGGAGACCCAAGGGACCGGTAATGCAGCTTTTTGGTGCCTGCGGTTGCAGGGGGAAGATTCCGTCGACCCACGGGAGATTTCTTCGGAGCTTCTGGTGCAGAGAGGAGGCAGACTACCCCCACAGCATGCACAAGCAGGAAAACAGTCGAGAAGGCGGCAGGATCAGCGTTACAGAGTTGCAGTAGTCGTCTTTGCTACTATGTTGCAGGTTTGCAGCCTTCCAGCGCGGTCAGCAGTCGATTCCTTATCAGAAGGTGAAGAGAGAGATGCAGAGGAACTCGGATGAGCTCTTGCATTCGTTATCTGAAGTTTCCCCAGAGACAGAGACCCTAAATAGCCAGAAAAGAGGGTTTGGCTACCTAGGAGAGAGGATAGGCTAGCAACACCTGAAGGAGCCTATCACAAGGAGTCTCTGACGTCACCTGGTGGCACTGGCCACTCAGAGCAGTCCAGTGTGCCAGCAGCACCTCTGTTTCCAAGATGGCAGAGGTCTGGAGCACACTGGAGGAGCTCTGGACACCTCCCAGGGGAGGTGCAGGTCAGGGGAGTGGTCACTCCCCTTTCCTTTGTCCAGTTTCGCGCCAGAGCAGGGCTAAGGGGTCCCCTGAACCGGTGTAGACTGGCTTATGCAGAATTGGGCACATCTGTGCCCAACAAAGCATTTCCAGAGGCTGGGGAGGCTACTCCTCCCCTGCCTTCACACCATTTTCCAAAGGGAGAGGGTGTCACACCCTCTCTCAGAGGAAGTTCTTTGTTCTGCCATCCTGGGCCAGGCCTGGCTGGACCCCAGGAGGGCAGCTGCCTGTCTGAGGGGTTGGCAGCAGCAGCAGCTGCAGTGAAACCCCAGGAAGGGCAGTTTGGCAGTACCAGGGTCTGTGCTACAGACCACTGGGATCATGGGATTGTGCCAACTATGCCAGGATGGCATAGAGGGGGCAATTCCATGATCATAGACATGTTACATGGCCATATTCGGAGTTACCATTGTGAAGCTACATATAGGTAGTGACCTATATGTAGTGCACGCATGTAATGGTGTCCCCGCACTCACAAAGTTCAGGGAATTGGCTCTGAACAATGTGGGGGCACCTTGGCTAGTGCCAGGGTGCCCTCACACTAAGTAACTTTGCACCTAACCTTTACCAGGTAAAGGTTAGACATATAGGTGACTTATAAGTTACTTAAGTGCAGTGTAAAATGGCTGTGAAATAACGTGGACGTTATTTCACTCAGGCTGCAGTGGCAGGCCTGTGTAAGAATTGTCAGAGCTCCCTATGGGTGGCAAAAGAAATGCTGCAGCCCATAGGGATCTCCTGGAACCCCAATACCCTGGATACCTCAGTACCATATACTAGGGAATTATAAGGGTGTTCCAGTAAGCCAATGTAAATTGGTAAAAATGGTCACTAGCCTGTCAGTGACAATTTGGAAAGAAATGAGAGAGCATAACCACTGAGGTTCTGATTAGCAGAGCCTCAGTGAGACAGTTAGTCACTACACAGGTAACACATTCAGGCACACTTATGAGCACTGGGGCCCTGGGTTACCAGGGTCCCAGTGACACATACAACTAAAACAACATATATACAGTGAAAAATGGGGGTAACATGCCAGGCAAGATGGTGCTTTCCTACACAACCCCCCCCCAAACGAAGGACAATAAGACTAGCCATGACCTGATGAGTCTTCATTGTCTAAGTGGAAATATCTGGAGAGTCCATCTGCATTGGAGTGGCTACTCCCAGGTCTATGTTCCACTGTATAGTCCATGCCCTGTAGGGATATGGACCACCTCAACAATTTAGGATTTTCACCTTTCATTTGTTTTAGCCAAAGTAGAGGTTTGTGGTCTGTCTGAACAATGAAGTGAGTGCCAAACAGGTATGGCCTCAACTTCTTCAGAGCCCAGACCACAGCAAAGGCCTCCCTCTCAATGGCAGACCAACGCTTTTCTCTAGGGGTCAACCTTCTACTAATAAAAGCAACAGGTTGATCCTGGCCCTCAGAATTAAGTTGTGATAGGACTGCCCCTACTCCTAATTCAGATGCATCAGTTTGGACATAGAATTTCTTTAGAGTAACAAGGGCTTTTCAGGACAGGTGCAGAGCACATGGCCTGCTTCAGCTCCTCAAAAGTTTTCTGACAGTTTGCTGTCCATAATACCTTTTTAGGCATTTTCTTGGATGTGAGGTCATTAAGAGGGGCTGCAATGGAGCCATAGTTCTTAATGAACCTCCTGTAATACCCAGTGAGGCCTAGGAAGGCTCTCACCTGAGTCTGAGTGGTAGGGGGAACCCAATCAATAATAGTTTGGATTTTCCCCTGAAGTGGTGCAATCTGTTCCCCACCAACAAGGTGTCCCAGATAAACCACCTTACCCTGCCCTATCTGGCACTTTGAAGCCTTGATAGTGAGGCCTGCCTTTTGCAGGGCCTCCAAAACTTTCCATAGGTGGACCAGGTGATCATCCCAGCTGGAGCTAAAGACAGCTATATCGTCCAAATATGCTGCACTGAAAGCTTCCAGCCCTTGCAGGACTGTGTTTACCAACCTCTGAAAAGTGGCAGGTGCATTTTTCAAACCAAAAGGCATTACAGTAAACTGGTAATGTCCTCCAATGGTAGAAAATGCAGTCTTAGGTTTAGCATCTTCTGACAATTTGATCTGCCAATACCCTGCAGTCAAATCAAAAGTGCTTAGATACTTGGCAGATGCCAGTGTATCTATGAGCTCATCTGCCCTGGGTATAGGGTGAGCATCAGTTTTGGTTACCAAGTTGAGACCTCTATAGTCTACACAAAACCGCATTTCCTTCTTTCCATCTTTGGAATGGGGTTTTGGTACCAGTACCACAGGAGAAGCCCATGGACTGTCAGAGTGCTCAACCACTCCTAGTTCTAACATTTTCTGGACCTCTTGCTTTATGCAGTCCCTGACATGGTCAGGCTGCCTATAGATCTTACTTTTGACAGGTAAACTGTCTCCAGTATCTATAGTGTGCTCACACCAAGAAGTGGTACCTGGCACAGTAGAGAAGAGTTCAGAGAATTGATCTAGGAGATTTATGCAATTATCTTTCTGCTCAGCAGTAAGACAATCAGCCAAAACTACACCTTCCACAAGAGCATCTTGATCTGTGGAAGAGAAGAGATCAGGTAGAGGATCACTGTCTTCTTCCTGTCCCTCATCAGTTGCCATGAGCAGGGTGAGATCAGCCCTGTCATAGTAGGGTGTCAGGCGGTTGACATGGAGCACCCTAAGGGGACTCCTGGCAGTGCCTAAGTCAACTAAATAGGTGACTTCTCCCTTCTTTTCAACAATTGTGTGGGGACCACTCCATTTATCTTGGAGTGCTCTTGGGGCCACAGGCTCCAAGACCCACACTTTCTGCCCTGGTTGGTACTGAACCAAAACAGCCTTCTGATCATGCCATTGCTTCTGGAGCTCTTGGCTGGCCTGAAGGTTTTTACTGGCCTTTTTCATGTACTCAGCCATCCTTGATCTGAGGCCAAGTATATAATCCACAATATCCTGCTAAGGAGCTTTTAAAGGTTGTTCCCAACCCTCCTTTACAAGTGTGAGTGGACCCCTAACAGGGTGTCCAAAAAGAAGTTCAAAGGGGCTGAAGCCCACTCCTTTCTGGGGTACCTCCCTGTAGGCAAAAAGGAGGCATGGTAGAAGGATATCCCATCTCCTGCGGAGTTTTTCAGGGAGACCCATAATCATGCCTTTGAGAGTTTTATTAAATCTCTCCACCAGTCCATTTGTTTGTGGATGATAGGGTGTTGTGAACTTGTACGTTACACCACACTCCTTCCACATGGCCTTTAAGTATGCAGACATGAAATTGCTTCCCCTGTCTGATACCACTTCCTTTGGGAAGCCCACCCTGGAAAATATTCCCAGGAGGGCCTTTGCCACTGCAGGTGCTGTAGTGGTCCTTAAAGGAATAGCTTCAGGATATCTTGTGGCATGGTCCACTACCACTAAGATAAACCTATTGCCTGAAGCAGTAGGAGGGTCAAGGGGGCCAACTATGTCAACCCCTACCCTTTCAAAGGGAACCCCAACCACAGGCAGTGGGATAAGGGGTGCCTTTGGGGTGCCACCTGTCTTGCCACTGGCTTGACAGGTTTCACAGGACTTACAAAATTCCTTTGTGTCCTCAGACATCCTAGGCCAATGAAACAATGGAACCAATCTGTCCCAAGTTTTCATTTGACCCAGGTGTCCAGCTAGGGGAATGTCATGTGCCAGGGTTAGGAGGAACTTTCTGTACTCCTGAGGAATCACTAATCTCCTGGCAGCTCCAGGTTTAGGATCCCTATGCTCAGTGTACAAGAGGTTGTCCTCCCAGTAAACTCTGTGAGAGTCACTGACATCCCCATTAGCCTGTTTGACAGCTTGCTGTCTGAGACCCTCTAATGTGGGACAGGTTTGCTGTGCCACACTCAGCTCCTCTCTGGCAGGCCCCCCTTCACCCAAAAGCTCAGCAGTGTCTGCTTCCAGCTCCTCTGGTGTAGGTTCTGCACAGGGAGGGAATTCTTCTTCCTCAGAAGTAGAATCCACTGTAGAGGGAGGGATAGTAGGAAGTGGTTTGCTTCTACTAGCCCTAGCTTTAGGGAGCACTTGGTCCATTGTTCCAGGATCCAAGCTTCCCTGTCCTTTTTGCTTTTTGGCCTGAGCCCTTGTCAAAGCAAAAATATGCCCTGGGATGCCCAGCATTGCTGCATGGGCTTCCAACTCCACATCTGACCAAGCTGATGTCTCCAAATCATTCCCTAATAGACAGTCTACAGGTAAATCTGAAGCTACCACAACGTTCTTTGGACCAGTAACCCCCCCCCCAGTTGAGATTAACAACAGCCATGGGGTGGCTAAGTGTGTTGTTGTGAGCATCGGTTACTTGGTACTGGTGACCAAGTAGGTGTTGTTCAGGGTGGACCAGTTTCTCTATGACCATAGTCACACTGGCACCAGTGTCCCTGTAGGCCTGAACCTCAACACCATTTATTAGGGGTAGCTGCTTGTACTTATCCATATTAAGGGGACAAGCAACTAAGGTGGCTAAATCAATAGCCCCCTCAGAGACTAACACAGCCTCTGTGGCCTCCCTAACAAGGCCAACCCCAACTAAATTACCAATAGTGAGCCCAGCTACTCCCTTGGATTGGCTATTAGTAGGTTTGCTCCGACCACCACTGCTATTAGTAGGGACACTAGGTGTAGCAGTAGGGGTTGTAGTGGTAGGAGGCTTGGTGCCTTTCTTTGGACAACTGGGATCTGTTGTCCAATGGCCTTTTATTTTACATAAATAGCACCATGGTTTCTTTTCCTTGTTCTGATTAAAAGAGGATTTGGGCCCACCACCCCCACCAGAGTGTTTTTGTGGGCCTGATGAAGACTAATTTTTAGATTTGTCCCCACCCTTGTCAGAAGACTTACCATCCTTCTTTTTGTTGCCATCTTTGTCACCCCCTGTATGAACTTTTCTGTTCACCCTTGTTCTGACCCATTTGTCTGCCTTCTTTCCCAATTCTTGGGGAGAGGTCAGATCAGAGTCCACCAAGTACTGGTGCAACAAATCAGACACACAATTATTAAGAATATGCTCTCTCAGGATCAAGTTATACAGGCTGTCATAATCAGTAACTTTACTGCCATGTAACCACCCCTCCAAGGCCTTCACTGAATGGTCAATGAAATCAACCCAGTCTTGTGAAGACTCCTTTTTGGTCTCTCTGAACTTTATCCTGTACTGTTCAGTGGTTAAGCCATAACCATCCAGGAGTGCATTCTTAAGAACTTGGAAATTATTAGCATCATTTTCTTTCACAGTAAGGAGCCTATCCCTACCTTTTCCACTAAATGATAGCCATAGGATAGCAGCCCACTGCCTTTGAGGGACATCCTGTACAACACAGGCCCTCTCAAGTGCAGCAAACCACTTGTTAATGTCATCCCCCTCCTTGTAAGGGGGAACTATCTTGTGCAGATTCCTGGAATCATGCTCTTTTGCAGGATGACTATGGGGAATACTGCTGCTGCCACCATGGGTTTCTAAACCCAGTTTCTGTCTCTCCTTCTCTACTTCTAAAGTCTGTCTATCCAAATCCAGCTGTTGCTTCTTGAGCTTCAGTCTGGTTTGTTCCACTCTCAATCTATTGAGCTCCCTTTCTAACAATCTGTCATCAGGGTGGGTGGGAGGGACATGTCTTGAAACAGAAGTATGGTGAGAATGGACAGAAGGAGACCTGTCCCTTACAGAAGCCACCCTAACAGCTTGGCTAACAGAAACATCACTACCAGTATGGTGAGAATAAATGCTTTTGCTATGATGTGAGACAACACTATTTATATGGTGTGGCTCATCATCATTACCAACTATGCTAGACTGTCTAGTAATGGGCAGGCTAGGAAGTTTCTTTCCTGAATCTTTTCCTGGGGGAGTCCCTGGATCAGATTGAGAACAATTAGCTACTTTTTCACCAGATTGGGCACTTATGGCCTTATCCTGTACTCTAAGCATGTTAATTAACAGTTCTAAGGAAGGATTCTTCCCTACACTCAAACCTCTCTCTATGCAGAGATTCCTTGCTCCTTTCCAGCTAAGGTGATCATATGCAAGTTTGGACAGATCAACATTTTGGCCTGTGCCAGACATTTTTAGAGAGAGTTAAAGTGATAGTAAAAGTTAAAAAGTTTGTCAGAGCTTTTAGAAAGACAGAGAAAAAAAACTTTTAAAACTTTTTAGAACTTTTTAGAAAGTTAGAAGTACTTTTCAGCACTTTAGAAAAGAGTGAAAAGAGGAAATGCAAAACTTTTTGGCTATGTGTATATACACTGACCTTGTTTTGTATATTTTTCTCTTATGAAAAGTACAATGACAAGAGTGGTAAGTAGTCTCAAAGCACTTATCCCACCGCTGCACAACCAATGTAGGAGGCTGGACTGGCTTGTAGTGAGTACCAAGGGGTACTTGCACCTTGCACCAGGCCCAGTTATCCCTTATTAGTGTATAGGGTGTCTAGCAGCTTAGGCTCATAGATAATGGTAGCTTAGCAGAGCAGCTTAGGCTGAAATAGGAGACGTGTGAAGCTACTACAGTACCACTTAGTGTCATATGCACAATATCATAAGAAAACACAATACACAGTTATACTAAAAATAAAGGTACTTTATTTTTATGACAATATGCCAAAGTATCTTAGAGTGTACCCTCAGTGAGAGGATAGGAAATATACACAAGATATATATACACAATAGCAAAAATATGCAGTATAGTCTTAGAAAACAGTGCAAACAATGTATAGTTACAATAGGATGCAATGGGGAAACATAGGGATAGGGGCAACACAAACCATATACTCCAAAAGTGGAATGCGAACCACGAATGGACCCCAAACCTATGTGACCTTGTAGAGGGTCGTTGGGACTATTAGAAAATAGTGAGAGTTAGAAAAATAACCCTCCCCAAGACCCTGAAAAGTGAGTGCAAAGTGCACTAAAGTTCCCCTAAGGACAAAGAAGTCGTGTTAGAGGAATAATGCAGGAAAGACACAAACCAGCAATGCAACAACTGTGGATTTCCAATCTAGGGTACCTGTGGAACAAGGGGACCAAGTCCAAAAGTCACAAGCAAGTCGGAGATGGGCAGATGCCCAGGAAATGCCAGCTGCGGGTGCAAAGAAGCTTCTACTGGACAGAAGAAGCTGAGGTTTCTGCAGGAACGAAAAGAGCTAGAGACTTTCCCTTTGGTGGACGGATCCCTCTCGCCGTGGAGAGTCGTGCAGAAGTGTTTTCCCGCCAAAAGAACGCTAACAAGCCTTGCTAGCTGCAAATCATGCAGTTAGCGTTTTTGGACGCTGCTGAGGCCCAGGAGGGACCAGGAGGTCGCAAATTGGACCAGCAGAGAGAGGGGACGTCGAGCAAGACAAGGAGCCCTCTCTGAAGCCGGTAGCACCCAGGCACTACGAGGATGCGTGAAATGGTGCTCGCCGAAGTTGCACAAAGGAGTCCCACGTCGCCGGAGACCAACTTAGAAAGTCGTGCAATGCAGGTTAGAGTGCCGTGGACCCAGGCTTGGCTGTGCACAAAGGATTTCCGCCGGAAGTGCACAGGGGCCGGAGTAGCTGCAAAGTCGCGGTTCCCAGCAATGCAGCCCAGCGAGGTGAGGCAAGGACTTACCTCCACCAAACTTGGGCTGAAGAGTCACTGGACTGTGGGGGTCACTTGGACAGCGTCGCTGGATTCGAGGGACCTCGCTCGTCGTGCTGAGAGGAGACCCAAGGGACCGGTAATGCAGCTTTTTGGTGCCTGCGGTTGGAGGGGGAAGATTCCGTCGACCCACGGGAGATTTCTTCGGAGCTTCTGGTGCAGAGAGGAGGCAGACTACCCCCACAGCATGCACAAGCAGGAAAACAGTCGAGAAGGCGGCAGGATCAGCGTTACAGAGTTGCAGTAGTCGTCTTTGCTACTATGTTGCAGGTTTGCAGGCTTCCAGCGCGGTCAGCAGTCGATTCCTTATCAGAAGGTGAAGAGAGAGATGCAGAGGAACTCGGATGAGCTCTTGCATTCGTTATCGGAAGTTTCCCCAGAGACAGAGACCCTAAATAGCCAGAAAAGAGGGTTTGGCTACCTAGGAGAGAGGATAGGCTAGCAACACCTGAAGGAGCCTATCACAAGGAGTCTCTGACGTCACCTGGTGGCACTGGCCACTCAGAGCAGTCCAGTGTGCCAGCAGCACCTCTGTTTCCAAGATGGCAGAGGTCTGGAGCACACTGGAGGAGCTCTGGACACCTCCCAGGGGAGGTGCAGGTCAGGGGAGTGGTCACTCCCCTTTCCTTTGTCCAGTTTCGCGCCAGAGCAGGGCTAAGGGGTCCCCTGAACCGGTGTAGACTGGCTTATGCAGAATTGGGCACATCTGTGCCCAACAAAGCATTTTCAGAGGCTGGGGGAGGCTACTCCTCCCCTGCCTTCACACCATTTTCCAAAGGGAGAGGGTGTCACACCCTCTCTCAGAGGAAGTTCTTTGTTCTGCCATCCTGGGCCAGGCCTGGCTGGACCCCAGGAGGGCAGCTGCCTGTCTGAGGGGTTGGCAGCAGCAGCAGCTGCAGTGAAACCCCAGGAAGGGCAGCCTTTGAATTCCCTAGTATATGGTACCTAGGTACCCAGCGTATTGGGGTTCCAGGAGATCCCTATGGGCTGCAGCATTTGTTTTGCCACCCATAGGGAGCTCAGCCAATTCTTACACAGGACTGCCACTGCAGCCTGAGTGAAATAACGTCCACGTTATTTCACAGCCATTTTACACTGCACTTAAGTAACTTATAAGTCACCTATATGTCTAACCCTCACTTAGTGAAGATTATGTGCACAGTTACTAAGTGTGAGGGCACCCTGGCACTAGCCAAGGTGCCCCACATTGTTCAGGGCAATTTCCCTGGATTTTGTGAGTGCGGGGACACCATTACACACGTGCACTACATATAGGTCAATACCTATATGTAGCATCACAATAGTAACTCCGAACATGCCCATGTAACATGTCTAGGATCATGCAATTGTCATCCCAATACCATTCTGATATGGGGGGACAATTCCATGCATCCCCAGGGCTCCAGCATAGAGGCCGGGTACTGCCAAACTTTCTGGGGTTTTCTCCAAAGCTACCGCTGCTGCCAACCATCAGACAGGTTTCTGCCTCCCTGGGGCCTGGGAAGCCCAGTCCCAGGAAGGCAGAACAAAGGATTTCCTCAGAGAGAGGGCGTTACACCCTTTCCCCTTGGAAATAGGTGTGAAGGGCTGGGGAGGAGTAGCCTCCACTGGCCTCTGGAAATGCTTTGAAGGGCCCAGATGGTGCCCTCCTTGCATAAGCCAGTCTACACCATTTCAGGGATCCCCCAGGCCTGGTCTGGCGTGAAACTGGACAAAGGAAAGGGGAGTGACCATTCCCCTGTCCAGCACCTCCCAGGGGAGGTGCCCAGAGCTTCTCCAGCGTGTCCCAGACCTCTGCCATCTTGGATGCAGAGGTGTGAGGACACAATGGGCACCTCTGAATGGCCAGTGACAGCAGGTGATGTCACTGGCCCTCCTAATAAGTGCTTACCTTTCTCTGTAACCAGTCCTCCTCTGAGGGCTATTTAGGGTCTCTCCTTTGTATCTCACCAGATAACGAATGCAAGAGCTCACCAGAGTTCCTCTGCATTTTCTCTTCGACTTCTGCCAAGCATCGACTGCTGACTGCTCCAGGACGCCTGCAAAACCGCAACAAAGTAGCAAGAAGACTACCATCAACATTGTAGTGCCTCATCCTGCTGGCTTTCTTGACTGCTTCCTGGTGGTGCATGCTCTGAGGGCTGTCTGCCTTCACCCTGAACTGGAAGCCAAGAAGAAATCTCCTGTGGGTCGACGGAATCTTCCCCCTGCCAACGCAGGCACCAAACTTCTGCATCACTGGTCCTCTGGGGCCCCTCTCATCTTGACGTGCGTGGTCCCTGGAACACAGGAGCTGGATCCAAGTGTCCCCGACAGTCCAGTGGCCCTTCTGTCCAAATTTGGTGGAGGTAAGTCCTTGCCTCCCCACGCCAGAAAGCAATCCTGTGTACTGCGTGAACTGCAGCTGCTAGGGCTTCTGTGCACTTTTGCAAGACTTCCTTTGTGCACAGCCTAGCCCAGGTCCCCAGCACTCCGTCCTGCATTGCTTAACTCACTGAGTTGGACTCCGACTTCGTGGGACTTCCTTTTGTTGTGCTGAGTTGACCATCATGCTCAAATCTTCTGAACACCTGTTCAGGTACTTGTGCGGGTGCTGCCTGCTTCTGCATGGGCTCTCTGTGTTGCTGAGTGCCCCCTCTGTCTCCTCCTCCAAGGGGCGACCTCCTGGTCCTTCCTGGGCCCTGGCAGTACCCAAAACCTTCAACCATGACTCTTGCACCTAGCAAGGCTTGTTCACAGTCTTTCTGCGTGGAAACAACTCTGCATCCTCCAGCCCTCTGTGGGACATCTTCTGGCCAAAGGAGAAGTTCCTGGCACCTTCTGTTGCTGCAGAATCTTCAGCTTCTTCCACCCAGAGGCAGCCCTTTTGCACCTTCATCCGAGGTTTAGTGGGCTCCTGCCCCCCCCCGGACACTTGTGTGACTCTTGGACTTGGCCCCCTTCCTTTACAGGTCCTCAGGTCCAGGAATCCATCTTCAGTGCTTTGCAGTCAGTTGTTGTCCTTGCAGAATCCCCTATCTCGACTTTACTGTCTTTCTGGGGCAGTAGGGTAACTTTACTTCTACTTTTCAGGGTCTTGGGTGGGGAATCTTGGACACCCTTAGTTTTTTCGTACACTCCCAGCAACCCTCTACACACCACACCAGGCCTTGGGTCCAGTCGTGGTTCGCATTCCACTTTTGGAGTATATAGTTTGTGTTGCCTCTAGGCCAATTGTCTCCCATTGCATTCTATTGTGTCCTACAGTGTTTGCACTACTTTTCTAACTGTTTACTTACCTGATTTTGGTTTGTGTGTATATTACTTACCTCCTAAGGGAGTATATCCTCTGAGATACTTTTGGCATTTTGTCAGTAAAATAAAGTACCTTTATTTTTAGTAACTCTGAGTATTGTGTTTTCTTGTGATATAATGCTAAATGATATAAGTGGCATAGTAGGAGCTTTGCTTGTCTCCTAGTTCAGCCTAAGCTGCTCTGCTATAGCTATCTCTGTTAGCCTAAGCTTCTAGAACACTTCTAATCCACTAATAAGGGATAACTGGACGTGGCACAAGGTGTAAGTACCACAAGGTACCCACTATAAGCCAGGCCAGCCTCCTACAGCCAGTGAAAACTTACAATACAAAGCTGCAATGGAAGGTGAAGTTACAGTATCTTACCTGTGTGTCACTCAAAGCACTGTCAAATGATTACTGTTCTGTTGTCCACATCCTCATCCTCTGCTTCATCTTTGTCACTGTCCACAGGGTCCACCACTGCCACACGCCCATCTCCAGCCTCATCCTCCTGCAGAAAAGGCACCTGGCGACGTAAGGCAAGGTTTTGCAACATGCGCCATGGCACAATGATCTGGCACACCTTCTTGGGTGAGTACCACAGGGAACCACCTGTTAGATGGAGGCACTGAAAGCTGCCCTTCAGGACGCCAAAGGTTTGCTCTATAATTCTTCTTGTTTGCTCACTTGCCTCATTGTAACGTTCCTCTGCCCTTCTCCTAGGATTCCTCACTGTGGTCAGTAGCCATGAGAGGTTGGGGTAACCAGAGTCACCTGCAAATACCAAGGGATACCTGTTAGCCAGACACTAACCCTTAGGGCCAACCCCATACCCATACACCAACACATACTGGGTGGGGACCATGGGCTCACCTACTAGCCACACTGTGTGCCTCTGGAGTTGAAGCCATCATATATGGGATGCTGCTCTTCCTCAGGATAAAGGCATTATGCACAGACCCAGGATACTTTTAATTCACATGGGAGATGTACTCGTCCGCAAGGCACACTATCTGCACATTCATAGAGTGAAAGCTCTTTTGATTTCTGAACACCTGTTCATTTCTCCAGGGGGGCGGGGGGGGGCAAATGCAATATGTGTACCATCAATTGCCCCAATAATGTTGTGGATATGTCCCAATGCATAGAAGTCAGCTTTCTCTGTGGCCTAATCCTCCACCTGGGGGAAAACGATTTAGCTGTGCATGTGTTTCATCAGGGCAGACAACACTCTGGTCAGCACTATTGAGAACATTGGCTGAGACATTCTTGCTGCCAAGCCCAATGTCACTTGGAAGGAGCCAGTTGCCAAGAAATGGAGCACAGATAGGACTTGCGCAAGAGTTGGGATCCCAGTGGGGTGACGGATAACAGAGATCAGGTTTGGCTCCAATTGGGCACACAGCTCTTAGATTGTTGCCCTGTCAAGTCTGTAGGTGAGGATAATGTGCCTGTCCTCCATTGTTGCCAAGTCCATCAGGGGCCTGGATACGGGGGATGTCTCCATCTCCTATTCATCCTCAGCGGTTGTAATCTAGGGGGAAGAACGATGAGCATCTGGTCAGTTTTCAACATTTCCTAAATGTACAGTACATTGCATGTTGTGACAGAAACAGTATGTTGATGTATAGACACAAATGGTGCCTATGTGTGCTGTGACGCAGTTAGGTGCCATGGCCTGCCCCACCTGAAATGGCGGCCGCCTGTCCTGCATGGATGGACAGATGGAAATGAGGTAAAGCTGCTGACGTTGTGCGCTGTTGTGGGAGGCAGCCGAGTACTGCTGTGCAAATTCTCATTGGTTAACATTGGGCCCTATGGGTTACAGTAGCCAATAGTGATGTATGCCGGCATTGACGGTACACACCGCCACAGACGTGATCGTAATTTTCTGTTCACTCACTTGCTACTTGACCTTCAACAGGAGAGGACCTACACTGCATGTCTGGAACTGACCATGGCTCATGTCACTGGGGAAAGGGCCCCTGCCTTCACCTCTGTGGAGTTGGAGAGACTGGTGGATGGGGTCCTATCTCAGTACCGAATGCTTGATGGGCCTTCAGACCAACAGGTGAGTACACTGTGAGCCTGATGCATAAAGTGCTGTATGTGAGGGCCTCGTGTAAGGGGGGTGGTTGAGGGGTACTGGGCTGCGTGCTGCATGTATGGTGGACAATGTATGTGCGTAAGGGGATGGGAGGGATATGGTGGGCCATTAGTGTAACAGGCCGGACGGTATGGCTGATACCCTTTTTCTATGTGCATTTCCTCTGCAGGTCAGCACCCATCAGAAAAAGGGTATTAGGCGTGCCATCCCCAAGGATGTGCAGACCCAGGAGGCTGAATCCACCGACGGTGAGGGCACCAGTGGGACGGAGGTCAAGGGGAGCACCACGGCGGAGACAGGAAGGGACAGTTCGGACAGTGATACCTCCTCCGATGGATGCTCCCTGGTGGTGGTGGGCACCTCTGTGGCCACCACAACTACAAGTACAGCTGCCACCCCCTGTACCAGTACCACCCTATTAGCAGCACCTCAGCGAGTTTCCCATGCCAGCTCACTGAGGAGGGTGGGCATCTCCTTCACCGCAGGCACCTCAGGCCCTGCCCGAGTTAGCCCTGCTGCCCTGAGTGAGGAGGCTATTGACCTCCCGCGATCCATCTCAGTTGGGCAGTCAACCATAGTGAATGCCATCCAGGACCTGGCAGGGCCTTTGCAACATACAAATGCATTCCTGGAGGGCATTCACCCTGGCGGTGGCCCAATAGAGATCATTCCAGGCTCTGGCCTCCTCCCTGATGGCAGCCATTGTTCCTATCTCTATCCCCCTCCCTGCAACTTCCTCTGCCCAGTCTCTTTCCCCTGAACCACAACCTATTCGAAGTACACATTCAGACCAGCATGCACCCAAGACAACACACAGGAGTGGCTCAAACAAACACAAGCACCACACATCACCCCACAGACACTCACACAAACACCATACAGATGCTGACATAACAACATCCACTGCCTCCACGGTGTCTCCCTCCACCTCGTCGTCCACCTTCCTCCCAGTAGCATCTCCTCTCACACCTGCATGCACTACATCCACACCCACGGCCTCCATCACCATCACACCTATCACTACACGCCCCTCACTGGCAGTCACCATGCCCACATCCATGCATACGTCCCCTGTGTCTTATCCCACTGTGTCTGTGCCCCCTCCTCCCAAAGTACACAAACGCAAACACTCAGACACCCAACGGCTATCCACCTCACAACAGCATACAGCCCATGCATATGCACCCAAACACTGCAACCAGACACCTCCGACAACCCCCACCCTCTTCCTCGACTCCCAAACCTTCACCCTCTTCCTGCCCCAGTGTCCCTAAGAAGCTTTTGCCTCCGTTGTTGACCCCTTCCCTACCTCTCCCCCCCCAGTCCTTCACGTCGGGCCAGGATGGGCAGAACCCAGGCTAGCTCCTCAGCCACCCAGTCCACGTCCACTGTAGTTTCGGCAGCTACTGCAGGTGTGAGAGGCTGCAAGGAAACACCCATCAGCATTGACAGTGTGCCTGCACCAGCTGCCAAGGGGAAGGGCAAGGATGTACCACCAGCTGCCAAGGGCAAGGTGGCACCACCGGCTTACAAGGAGAAGGGCAAGGAGGCACCACCAGCTTACAAGGGGAAGGGCAAGGTGGCACCACCAGCTTACAAGAGGAAGGGCAAGGAGGCACCACCAGACGGCAAGGGGAAGGGCAAGGAGGAACCACCAGATGGCAAGGGCAAGGAGGCACCACCATACGGCAAGGGCAAAGGGCCTGCCCCTGCAGGCAGGAGGGACAGGAGGCCTGGTGCTGTCATTGAATTTGAGCCTCTAACACCAACCTTGGCGCTTCAGCTGTCCGAGGCTGCAGGAGAGCTGGAGCCTCCCACAACCACAGCCGGCTCCGCCACCAGCACTGCCAGCAGCCCCAGTGGGCAGCCGTCCGAGGCTGCAGGGGATGGGCTGGAACCTCCTCCCACCACTGCCATCACCACCACCAGCACCACTGCCAGCAGCAGCAGCCCCAGTGGGCAGCCGATGGAGGTTGCAGAGGATGGGCTGGAGCCTCCCCCCACCACTGCCAGCACTGCCACCAGCACAACTGCCAGCAGCAGCGCCCCAGTGGGCAGCCATCTGAGGCTGCAGGGGATGGTCTGGAGCCTCCCCCCACCACTGGCAGCACCGACACCAGCACCGGCACTGCCACCACTGAGCAGCCGTCGCCGCCGGCGGGCAGTGTGTAGTCCTGCCTCCATGGAGTGTAATGCATCCTGCCCACTGCAAATCATGTGGGTCTGACACCCAGGTGAGTGACTGTGACCTTGCACTCCCAAAGATCTGAATCACATGGCACAAAGCCCCATCCAGAACCAGTGGAAGAAGGCATTCACTCACCCCCTCCTTGCCAGGATGAAGCACACTGGGCACAAAGCCCCCTCCAGAACCAGTGGAAGAAGGCATCCACTCACTGCATCCTTGCTAGGATGAAGCACACTGAGCACAAAGCCCCCTCCAGAACCAGTGGAAAAAGGCATCCACTCACCCCCTCCTTGCCATGATGAAGCACACTGGGCACAAAGCCCCCTCCAGAACCAGTGGAAGAAGGCATCCACTAGAGAGACTGTGGCCTTGCACTCCCCAGGACCAAGCAGTGGGCAACCCACCCACTTGAGAGACTGTGGCTTTGCACTCCCTAGGACATCGCACAGGACATGTTGCCCCCTCTAGGACAAGTGATGTTGTACCATCTCCGGCAGAGATGCCCCCCCATTCCCAGTCGCCCTGAGGCGTCTGTGTATTTCCTACCTGATGCCCCAGCAGTGTTCGCTCCGTGTTGATGCAGAAGTAAGGTGGGGCCTTGGCCTATGTGATGTGGCTCTCTGGCCCACAGATATTAAGGACTGGGCAGTGTCCCTCCATTTGTCAAATCAAATCATTAACATTTATTTTATATATATATTATTATATATATAATATAATATAATATATATATATTATATATATATATTATATATATATTTATACATATATTTGTATATATATAATACTGTTTTGATTTTTGAGGGGACGTATTTCTAGTAGTTTATCTTTTTACACTCACTTAAATCACTTCCTTTTGTCCTTGCATTATTCCTGAGGGGTACAGGGTGGATGTGTAATGCTGTTGCATCTATTTGTGAGTATGTTGTTGGGGTGGAGATGTTGTGTGTTGCATGTGTGTGTCACTATCTTTTTCCTCCCCCCACCCTTGTGTGCTAGGCGGCAGTACTCACCGTGGCCGTCGTCGCCAGCGTTGGTATTCTTGGTGTAGGAGGAGGTAGACCAGCATGGGGAGCACCTGCAGTTTGGGCTTCTTGACAGCGTGGTTCTTCCCTAAGTCTCCAGGGGTGAGTCGTTTGACTTCTGTGATCTGTTTCCGCTGTGCTCTTGTTGTCGTTGGTACTGCCTCAGAAAGGTGGCAGATAGGCTTATTGTAATACATTGGGTGGTACATTGTCTTCCACCTGGCTGCTGGCGGTTACCGCAGCGGTGCTTGTTGCTACCGCCGTGGCGGTCAGTGTGTTAAAGTGGCTGTCTGTGTTGGCGGTTTCCGCCGTGGTCATAATTAAATTTTTTTTTACCGCCCGCTTGTTGGCGGTATTACTGCATCTTTATCACAGACCGCCAGGGTTGTAATGTGGGCCTATATCATCAAAGCTAGCTGCATCATATACAAAGATTGTGAATGATGTAGCTGGTTTTGTTGATGTAGTGGGTCAACAAAGCCATCCTGAAAAGCAGCAATCCCTTTTATCTGAGATTTATGCTTGATTTGGCAACATGTAGGGCTTGCTTCATGATGCAACTTAAAGGGAAGTAGTTCAGGAATGCCATTATTATGATGCTCCCCGTGAACCAACCAACCGACAATATGCTAACGTTTCCTCTCTTGGACTGGCATAAATCCCGAGTAGGCTCTTCACAGCTCAGCAGCTTTGCTGAAATCAAATGTGTTCTCTCTGCAGCACAACTGAGAGCGGACTTAGACAGAGAGATTTAATTTCTACTTACATAACACCATCATTCCTTTTATTTTAATGTTGTTGATAGCACAGTACATTTGGCGTGTATAGCAATGGTGCTGCTCCCACATTTACAGGAAGCAGTGGGTTCCTTATGCTATGAGTGACTAGGACCCGAGGAGCCAGGGGGCGCTGCATTAATTTTTTCAACTGCATTCCATCTTGATATGCAGGATTCTTGCTCAGCTGCCTGCTGCCAATAAAAAGCCCCACCATGCCCACACGCAGTGTGATCTGAGCAACCAACCCATCTCATGGCAGCGGCTGAAATAAAAGCACTGTAAATAGGCAACTGGGGAAAAAAACATTGTACTAATTTAATAGTATTTTACTTTTTTTTATGCAGAAGCCAGCGGGGCAATGAAAATAAGAGGGTCAAGTCCCAGTGCCCCAATAAAGATACCGCTCCTGCCTTAGTTTAGTGTGAGACTAAACTAACTGTCTGATCTATGGGCCTACAACATATTCTTAAACCCATAACTCTTCCAGACAGATGTTATCTGCTATTAAAAGAAAATATATTACTGACAACATAATTAAAACATTTGCCCTGCAAAGAATATAAACAACTGCACTTGTGGACTTTGCAATTGTCTAGGAAAATCAAAGCCCGATGACATCCGTTTTGGGTGCAATAAGGATATTTTGGCCCATATTTATACTTTTTGACGCAAAACTGCGCCAACGCAGTTTTGCGTCAAAAAAATTAGCGCCGGCTAACGCCATTCTGAAGCGCCATGCGGGCGCCGTATTTATTGAATGACGTTAGCCGGCGTTAGCCGCCGGCGCTGTCTGGTGTGCGTTAAAAAAAACGACGTACACCAGGCAGCGCCGGCATAGGGGGAAAATGGCGTATGGGCGTCCAGAAATGGTGCAAGTCAGGCTGAGGCAAAAAAATCGCCACAACCCGATTTGCGCCATTTTTTTACGACGCCCATCCCCCTTAGCAAAGACAGGAGTCATGCCCCCTTGCCCAATAGCCATGGCCAGGGGACTTCTGTCCCCTGGGCATGGTCATTGGGCATAGTGGCATGTAGGGGGGCACAAATCAGGCCCCCCTATGCCACAAAAAAAAACTTACCTGGACTTACCTTAATGTCCCTGGGGTGGGTCCCTCCATCCTTGGGTGTCCTCCTGGGGTGGGCAAGGGGGGCAGGGGGTGTCCCTGGGGGCAGGGGAGGTCACCTCTGGGCTCATTCTGAGCCCACAGGTCCCTTAACGCCTGCCCTGACCCAGGCGCTAAAATCCGGCGCTAATGCGGGTTTTTTAGACCAGCCCACTCCCGGGCGTCATTTTTGCCCGGGAGTATAAATACGACGCATATGCATCGCAGTCATTTTTTAAGACGGGAACGCCTACCTTGCATATCATTAACGCAAGGAAGGTGTTCACTCAAAAAAATGACGCTAACTTCATGAACTTTGGCGCTAGATGCGTCTAAAGCCAAAGTATAAATATGGAGTTAGTTTTGCGTCGAATTTGCGTCGAAAAAAACGACGCAAATTCGGCGCAAACGGAGTATAAATATGCCCCTTTGTCTCAGTTGCTGAAAAGCAACGTAAACCACTGTTACAACTGTTGCCACTGAAAATCTACCAGGGGCACCCACAACTGCGATGACAGCCTCATAAGCAACCCTGACCAGTCACTCTTTTTCTATAAACATTATATTGGCATTTACCAAGCGTGCAGTACTATAACAATTTATACAGCATTTCAAGCCTATCACATCGTATCTGTGAGCCTTGGTAGGGGACTCCATTTGAGTGAATCTGACATTCGTTTTATGACATCCACATCTCTGCCCGGTCACTCTCACACCACACGCAATGCATACGTTTTCCATAACTAAGTTAAACAAGAATCCCTGCGTGTGCCTCTCTGAAGCATTGTCTGCTTGGCATTGTAAACAAACTGTGTAATCTCAGTTGTGTGCTCGAGTGCCCTTTGCTGTGGTAGACCACTGGAGTGCAAAACATTTATGCCATGTCCTTGCTGTAAGGGCAGGAGTAAGTACCTAGGGCTCTCATTCTCTTTACAGGCACCCTTCTCAGTTCATTTAATTCCCTTCGGCTTGAGCTTGAAGTACAAGATTTATCATCATCAATGTCAATACAGACCTTGGCTCTGCTTTGGTCAATGTTCATCATTTGTTCCTTTCATAAATCATGATATTTACCCTTAAGTCAATAGTCACGTAACAGATGGACGCTGCTCTTCAGTGACTGTGTAAATGAAAGAAAGACTAGTGGAGTCGCTCAGATCTCGACTCACACATTTAATTAAATTAAATTAAAAAAAACACTTACCTCTTCAGAGGGGTCTCGGGCCGCGCTCCTCTTCCCTGCTGGCTGTATGCAAGCACAGGCTCCCAGCCTGCCCTGCGGCCAATCCTGATGCTGCTCAAAGCAGCATCAGTATTGGCTGGGAGTGCCCTGGCTGGGCGCTCCCAGGCAGACTGGGAGCCTGTGCAGGCTCTCTCCAGCCTGGCAATTGTGTTGCCGGGCTGGAGAGAGCCTACCATGCATTTTTGTTTCGCCGGCTGGCCAAACATACATGCGCAGTGAGGGGGGGTATTGAGCACTCCCCCTCACTGCTCCTTACCCAAGAGGCCCCTCCCCTTTCACAACGAGGGGATAATAAACATAGTTTATCATCACCTCATTGTGAAAGTTTTGCTGCTTCTGCTGCTGGTGGAGAGCGACGCTCCTTCGCCCTAACGGAGGAGCCGCCCCTGCTCTTACAGGGGCATACCAGAGCATATACGTAGAAATCAGAGTGACACATTAAATATTTGTCAATGCATCTAACTGTGTTGTCCAAAGGGGAACAATACTGCTTCACATTGTGGTTGAAGTTACATGCTTTACGGCTCCCACATGGGTAAAATCCCATAATAGTTTTGCCTGATTTTTTAGGTTTACTGATAACACTATTTTTGCATAACTTTTCCTTGAGTGAACTGCCTTTACCGAAAGTGACATTTGGGTACTCCCCGACCAGATCGGATAATATTCTTCTGTTCTGAGTATGGACCGGTGTTTATTTAATATTTTTCTGTTATCCTTAGCTTTATTGCTGAAGGAAGTGATGAATCTAGCTACCTGTGAGGTTGTCATATCACAAGCTTGTCTGGGGGATAAAAGTGTTTCCCTGCTCACACTCTGAGCTCTCAATAATGCATACTTTAGGACATCTTTGTTGTACCCCCTTTCCCTGACCCTGGCAACTATCACCTTGCTCCCCTCTTCAAAATCTGTATCAGAGCTGAAATTCCTGCATGCCAGTAGGAACTCCCCGTGAGGGATACTTTGAATCAAGTTTCTAGGGTGGCTGCTGTCTGCATGTAATAAAGTGTTGCCCACTGTTGCCTTTCTATATAGTTCAGATATTAGTTTGCCTTTCTTCACTGTTATTCTCACATCCATGACAGCAACACACACATCACTTATATTGATCTCAAATCTCAAATTGTAGCTGTTATTATTCCATTTGGCAATAAAATCAGATGCCTCTTCCTTGCCACCTTTCCACATCAGCAACAGGTCATCTATAAACCATAGCCACACAACTACATGTGTGCCACACTCCTTAAGGTTTAGGGCACCCGTTGCACTCAGCACCTCATGAACAAGTTGGTGTAGCTTGGAGCAAAACAGGTACCCATTGCTGCACCCTGTACTTGCCTGTACAGCTGATTATCAAGGGAGATAAAGTTGTTGGTTAGGCAAAAGTCAATCATAGATAGTAACATTTTTGTATAGAAAAAAGGCAGGGCAGCGTGCATTGAAAAATATATATCCGTGCCTGCACGCCATCCTCATGCTAAAGTAGAGACTGCATGCATCCCGGATAATCAACCAGTAATCCTATTCCCAAAGGACATCATAGATTCTTTGTAGAAAATCTTTAGTATCCTGATTGTATGATGGAAGGGTGGACACAAAAGGTCACAAAAAGTAATCTATGTCTTTGAATGTGTTTTCTAGAAGTGATCCAATAGAGGAGATAATCAGTCTTCAAGGGGAAGAGGAAGGATTTTTATGCAGCTTCAGCAGCAAATACAAAACAGGTAACTTAGGTTGTTTGTAGAGAAGGAAGGAAAATGCCTTCCCCTCAATAAGTCCCCGGTACCTTCAAACCACCAACATGTTATAAAATTTGGAGTTAGAGCGAGCTGTCAATGTCATGATTAGAAATGATGTTGTAATTCTCTGTTTGATTCAATCGCCTCATGCTTCCTTGAGAGGCCAACATTGCCCCCCTTATCAGACTGATAGGTGACATTGCTGTTGTCACTCTCCACGGTTCTTAATTCCAACCTTTCACATTTTTTAAGATTATGTGATTTCCATTTATGTTGACTAGGTAGTCTTTTGAAGTCCTTGATGACCACATTTTCATAGAAATCTATGGAGTCAAAGGGAAGGATAGTATTAAAAATCAACTTAGGCCTGATCTAATTTGGGCAATTTCTATCAAAGTCAATACCCAGGGTCTCTAGGTTCAAGTAAGAGTCTGACTCTGTTTCAAACTCTCACTTTCATTTTATTAGGAAATGTAAATTATTACAAATTTGTACTCAAGAAAAAAATAAGCCCATTCCATATAAACACAATTTGTATAAAGAGGTGGATTCCTTGGATTTATCTAGATAATTTTGTATTGGGGACATTGAAGGCCTGGCTACTTTGGGAGAATTGGTAGTAGGGGGAAGATTGTGGGAAACTGAGAGAGAGTTACTCTGTGATTTGGGACTGAAGGTGGACAGGACAAGAACACATGCTTTCAGGCCAAAGTCTAGATGCAATCCTTCTATACCTTATGATAATATTGATTCTTTCCATGATGGTGTTTTCTTTGATTTATTGAAATTGTGGAAGGAAAGTAAAAACACGTTTGCTAATAATCTTACATCAGGCCAACGCACAGCTCTTAATACACTCAGGGAAGTCACATCTTTTACAATTAAGCCAGCAGACAAAGGTGGTAATGTGGTTTTATGGAATTTAAAGAAATGTCAACAAGAGGCAAGATGACAATTAAAACTATCAGGTTGAGAGGTCAACAGTAAAGGCACATATGTTTCTATTGCTTATTATCATTCTTTGTTTTCTGAATGGTGCTATCAGGGTCTTCTTACAGATGATAAATTGCAATTTCTTATAATAAACAAACCGGTGGTTCCATGTTGCTATAGGTTGCCAAAGATTCATAAAGATCGCATTAATCCACCTGGCAGGCCTATTATTTCAGCTCATGGCAACCTCATTGAAAATTGATCTATCTATCTTGACCATTTCTTATGTCCTTATGTTTTAAGTCTATCTTCCTATTGCAGGGACAGAATGGATTTTGTTACTAAAATTCTAAAATATTCAATGGGAATCTAGCTCTATAATGGTCACCATAGAAGTTGTATCTCTGTACACATGTATAAAACATGATCTCTGCATAAAGGCATGTGAATACTTTTTCAGAGATAATCCACTATTTCTATATGGCCATTCTAAAATGCTTTTGAGGATGTTAAGATTCTGTTTGGAGAAAAACAGTTTCTTATATGAAGAACAATATGTAGGAAGCTGGCTTGATGTGTGGTGGGTACATAAGATACTTACACCTTATACCAGGTACTCCCTATTAGTGTAGTGTAGGCAGCATCTAGAAACCAGGCTCTCTAGAGATAGCTGTGGATGAGCAGCCAAGGCTTATCTAGGAGACATGGAAAGCTCATGCAATACCACTGTAGTCACACAGCACTTCCACACATCAAAGAATACACTCAGTGTTACAAAAATAAAGGTACTTTATTAGGGTAACACAACACCCAAATTACTAAAGAGCCAATACTCCCTTAAGAGGTGAGTAATACACAAGATATATACTCTAGTTGGCAGATATAGGTGTAAGAATAGTTAGAAAGCAGTGCAAACAGTATAAAACACGATAGAGAATAATGGCGCTATGGGGAGCACAAACCATATACTAAAAAATGAAATGCAAGAGTGTCACCCCCACCCAGTTAAGTGGAGTGTGTAGAGGTCACAGGAGGTACCAAGAAAGCACAAATGTAAATACCACAACACCGTCCAGCAACCAGGAAAGCAAGAGTAAACTACTAGAATGTCCCCAGAACACCCACTTAGAAGAAAGGAAGAGAATTGCAAAACCCAGAGATGACTGCCGGAAACAGACGGTGGATTCCTGAAGAGGAAGACCTGTGGAAAGAGGGGACGAAGTCCATAAGGCACAGCAGAGTCCAGTGGGGGCAGGAGCCCCTACCCCCCAAACTGAGGATAGCAGGAGTTGGTCGATGGTGTAGAAGAAGAGTCAACACTGCAGCCCTGGAGTCAAAGTTGAGTGTCTGGAGTAGGCAGGTGATGTCCCATGCCGGAAGCAAGATTGCAGTCGGGTTTGTGTGTTCGGATTCCACCAACAAATCTTGGCACAGGCAAAACTCGCTGTTGGTGGAAAGTGGTGCTGCTGGGGACTAGCAAGGAGTCCCGCAGGATGGGGACACAGGAGGTACAAATGGAGCCCATGCAGCGCTACGGAAATTAGTCATACACTGCAGGAGAGTCACTCAGGTAGCTGTGCATCACAGGAAGTAGTGCTGGGGGCTGAAGCTACAGAAAGACTGAAGACCCCTTGGAAAAAGTGCCAACAAGCCTTGGCAGCTGCAAAAGATGCATTGCACGGGGTAGTGTCCTGCGTGGGAAGAAAAGGGCTTACCTCCACCCAAGTTAGAAAGCTGGTAGAGAGGACCATCTGGACCTCTTCTGACCACCACCCGTGTTGCGCGATCTACATAGCTCAGCAGGAGAGGGGTTCCATGCAGCCGGTTGTTGTTGCTGTATGTGCCTGTAGATGCAGGGGAGTGACTCCTTCACTCCAAGGGAGACTCCTTCTTCTTTCCTGTGCAGACTGAAGCTAGGTTGTCCTCAGAGGATGCACGACTAGGAAAATGTTGCAGAAGCTGGAAGGAGCAGTGGGAACAATGTTGCAGGTGAAGTGTTCACCTTTGTTGCAGATTGTCGGGTCCTGGAGAGTTGAGATGCATTTTCTTTGGTCAGAAGTCAAAGTAAGGGATACAGAGGAATCCTGCTGGAATCTTGCAAGCCAAATTTGAAGAACCACCCAAAGGAGAGACCCTAAATAGCCCTGAAAGGGTGATTGGTCACCTAGCTGGTGGACCACCTATCAGGAGGGGGCTTTAACATCACCTGCCTGGCCTGACCACTCAGATGCTCCTAGAGTTCCCTGCCAACCTTAGATTCAAGATGGCAGAACCCAGGGACCAACTTGAGGAACTCTGGGCACCACCCCTAGGGTGGTCATGGACAGGGGAGTGGTCACTCCCCTTTCCATTGTCCATTTTCACGCCAGAGCAGGGACTGGAGGTCCCTGAACTGGTGTAGACTGGTTTATGAATGGAGGGCACCAAATGTGCCCTTCCAAGCATACTAGTAGCTTGGGTAGGCTACCCCTCCCAAGCCATGTAACCCCTCTCCCAAAGGAAATCCTTTGTGCTGCCTTCCTGGGCTTTAGCTGCTCAGCAACAGGAGGGCAGAAACCTGTCTGTGAGGTGGCAGCAGCTGGGGCTCCCTGGAAAACCTTAGAAGGCTGTAGGAGCAAGGCTGGGGATCTGATGCGGAGCCCCCAGAGTTCATGGAATCATAGAACCAAAAGTATTGGGGTATGATTCCAAACATACAAAACATGCCTAGGTTTGGAGGTACCATTATGTAGCTGGACATAGTTAGTGACCTATTTCAAATGCGTCCCACACTCACAAAGTCCAGAAAAGTGGGTCTTGAGTTTGTGGGGGTACCTCCACTAGTGTAGGGGTGCCCTCACACACAGGTACTTGCACCCTGCCCTCTGGGCTGAGAGGACCTACCATAGGGGTGACTTATAGTGACCTGATGCAGTGACCTATAGTGAAAATGGGTGCATGCACCCGGTTCACACAGTCTGCCATGGCAGTGCTGCAGAACCCTTTGCACGGGCTCCCTATCGGTGGCAGTATAACTGCTGCAGCCCATATGGATTCCCTGGAACCCCAATGCCCTGGGTACCTAGGTACCATTTACTAGGGGCTGATATGGGGCCACCAGTATGCCAATTGTGGGATGAAATACAGAGTTTTTGTGAGAGAAAACATAATCACTGGGGTCCTGGTTAGCAGGATCCCAGTAAAGACAGTCAAACACACTGACATCAGGCAGAAAAGGGGGTAATCATGCCAAGAAAGAGGGTATTTCCTACACAATAGTATAGACAAGTCAGAGGGACAGTGATAGGAGATTGTTTTTCACCCAGTTATGCCTGTTTGCTCATAGGATGGTGGAAAGCCCAACATGTGTGGTGTGCAAAAAATGAAGGATGCATGAAGTATGTAATTTTTTGGACAAGATATATTGACCAATTGTTTATCATTTGGAATAGATCAGAGAAGATTTTGTATGACTTTTTGGAATGGTTATCAGACAATGATCTAAATCTGAGCTTTACGTGTAAAAGTGAAAGATTCTTGATGGATTTTTTGGATATTTTAGTCACAGTGGAAGGGGAGATCCTTCGCACTAGTTTCTTCAGGAAAAGCACTGCGGGCAATAGTATTTTACATGCATAGAGTCATCATCCACCGAGATTGAAGTGGAGCATTCCATATGGAGTTAGTTAGAGACAAGAGGAATAGCAGTAAGGCCGAAACTTTTCTAAAAGAACAAATGAATATGGTGGGAAGATTCAGGTGCAGGGGGTATCCAGTGAAAGTGATTAAGAATGCTTGTGAGGAGGTTTCCAAGATGCAGCAGGATAATCTTCTTATCCCCAAAGAACGAAAGAGGGAGGACAATACAGTGAGATGTATTACCACCTACAATTCTGATTCTGATTGGGTGGTAAGGATTATGAAACAGTATTGGCATTTGATCAGAGCAGATATAGTGATTGGTCGATTGGTTATTCCCAGTCCCAAAATCACATACATAAAGAGTAGTTCATTGAGGGACATGATTGTACATAGTCATCCAATTAGGCAGAAGGATACAAGGTTTAGAGATCAGCAGGGTTTTTACAGAAGCATTACATGCAAGGCTTGTACAAACAGTACTAATCATAAGACCTTTTGTTTACCCACAGGCAGAGAGGTGAAGATAAACAAGCTCAATAATTGTAATTCTGAATTTGTTGTTTATGTTATAACTTGCCCATGTGGACTTCTATATGTGGGCAGAACCACCTTCCCTGTTAAAAAAAAGACTTCTTGGTACAGTGATTTGCTATCAGGAATAATGATGTAAGCTATCCTGTGACATAACACAGTAGACAGGTACACAATGAAGAAATTGATGGTATGTCTTTTTTCAGAATTGACAGGGTGATGCTGACTCAGAGAGGAGGAGTCAGGGAATCCACCCTTAGGAAGATGGAATCTGGATATAGTATCAGCATGAACAGTAACATACCGGTGGACTTAATCATGAAGAAGAACTTTATGTACATGTAGGATGAGAACTAGGTATAGATGGTTTGGATTTGAAGTTGTAGAATTAAAGTAAAAGTGCTTATATTTTTGGTCTTTTCACTTTGTATTATTATCTTTTATTTTTCTTCGTCCTGGGAATTTTGGTTAGTAAATATATGCTCCTTTCTTTCCCTTCATAAAGATCAGACATACATTCGTAAAGTAATTTGGGTCTTTTTGCCACTGGGTATATATATATATATATATATATATATATGTTGTTCTACAGTTCTGTATGATACATAGTGACACCCATCAAATGTGACATGAGAGTAAATATATTGGCTATTTTGCTGAGGTGTGTTTATGTTTAGTATTTTTAACATTTAATATCATCTTATGCTAACTTGTCTTCAATATTGTTGGTAAGTGCTGTAAAGATCGTGGTGGGTGTTTTGATTTGTTTTCAGTAGAAATATAAATAAGAATTATTATTGACTTTTCATGTCTGGAGTGAATATAAATGTAAATTACTTACAGGCGGTTGCCAGTAGGTAGTTATTGTTAGGACCATGTTTCCATAAGAAAATCGTTTTTTGACTTGTCTATAGCTTTGGCACCGTTTGACAAATCTTAACGACATTTTCCCCAAAAAAGTGTCATGGTGATTCCTGTTGGGCATTGAAAGTTTCGGGGGGATCTGTCAAGCAGGGGCTCAGAAAAAGGGGTCTGAAAAAAGGTTGTGTTTCCCATGTTAATTTCCATAGGTCTTTTTAGACGCGACTACAGGCCCAAGCACTTGATGGAATTTGGAACACCAAATTTGACCGAAAGCTAGCTGCCAGTACGCAGATCTTGCTTGTGGTTACTTGGTGTGAATCTGTTCAGTAACTTTTGAGAAATTTAGGAAAATTCTAATTTGCATATCTCTGACTGAAAAGTATTTGCTAATAAAGACAAGCTTGTGCAGGGAAATGCACAGCTCAGATTGGCTGCCAACACTTCAAGCCAGGAAGTGTTGGTAGCCATCTTGGGATTTGGCATGATACGAGTCCCAGATAAAAAGAAAAAAAAAAAGAAAAACAGCCCAAAAAAGTTAAAAAAATAAGCGAAGGCTCTCATGCTTGTTTTTTTTTATAGACCCCCAGGTGGGCCAGGACCTGGGGGCATTACACATTTTGTGTGTGGGGGCCTACTGCCCCACCCACAGCTCTGGGGACCACCACCTCCTCAGACCTTTTTATTTATATATGCGGGGGACCCATGGCCCCACTCTGTGCTCTGGGGACTGCCACCTCCCCAGGGCTTTCAATTTAATATACACGGGGGTCTGTGGTCCTCTGTGCCCTGGGGACCACCACCTCCACAGGGCATCCATTTAAAAATATGTGGGGCCCATGGCCCCCCCACCCTGGGGACCACCACCCTCAGGACTATTCTCATTGGAGTGGGGGCCATGCAGCCCCTCTTGTGGAGCCACTGATGGCCCTGGGGACCGCCACCCCCCAGGGCGGGCTCCTGCTATATCCCTGGGGTGCCCACGCCCAGGACATAGCTGTTTGCAGTGGCTTAGCTGCAGCCAAGGCACAGCAAACAGTTCAGGTTTTGAAAGCGGGACCTGTGGAGCAGGTCCCACTATCAAAATTCGAAATTTCAACTCTGTCCCCTGCAGATGTGCAGGGGACAGAGATGAAATGCTTCTGCAAGCACAGAGCTGCTGTCAAAGCAGATCTGGGCTTGCTGAAGGATTGTCATTGCGGGGGAAGCCTTAAGTCTTTTCTCGCAATTCCAGGTAGCCCGTAAAGGGCGTTTTTTTTTATTTTTTTAAATTAAGTAAAAATATGTATGGGACCACGGGGAAGCCCTAAAGGCTTCCCCGCAGTTCCAGATAGCCCATAAAGGGCTTTCGATTTTTTTTTCAAATGAATTATATGACAGCCCATAAAAGGCTAGAATTTGTTTTATAAAATAAAATTCATACTGAGCTATGGGGGTTCGAGTCCAGCTTGACTCGTTTCCATTTATTATTTTAATTAAACATTTTTTATATTTTAAAATATATATATATGCATTTATTTTCAAAATTGGAGATAAATAACACATTCTAAGTATATCAGACAATAAAGCCTAAAAAGCTCTATCTCTCTCCCTATCACTTTCTTTCTCTCTCTCAATCAATTCTCACACACCCACTCAGACACTTACACACTCACTCACAGACCCATCCATACACTCACGTAGCCACTCACAGACCCACTCAGACCCTCATGCACTCACTCCTAGCCAGTGTCAGACCCTCATGCACCCACTCAGACCCACTCAGTTACCAACTCACTCACACACCCACTCAGACCATCACAAACCAACTAATACACCCACTGATACCCTGATGCACCCACCCACAGACCCGCACACATACTGATGCACCCACTAAAACACTGATGTACGCACTCCCACACTGAGACAGACACTCTGACAGCCACTCTTATCCCCAGATACAGCCTCTCACACCTATTGTCACATCCACAGATGCCGTGGCTAACTTCCGCAGTGCATGTGCAAAGGGCTGTGTACAACATCAGGTTGGGTAGTTAGGTGGGGTTGGCCACAGGGACTGGCTGCAGACCAGCCCTTGCCGGCTACCCCTACTGCTCACGGGAGTGGGCAGTGCACAGTGCAGGGTTGGGGTGCTTGTAGGGGGTTTGGCTCAGGTCCATATATAGCTATATATAGCTTTCAGATAGCAATTAAAATGTCAAGATAACGCTTGTGATTATGTTCCTCCTGCAGAAAGACATCTGACTTTTGTCTAGTGGCAGTATTGATGCCATAAAGTAGCGCGGAATGTTTATATGCCCGTTGCAAAGAACAGATCTGTCTTTTCTGTGAGCTGCTGAGTGGATTAGTAAAGCCAAATCTTACCTGTGCTTTAAAACAAATGAAATGTATGTGCAAGGGGGGCTATGGAGATATGAAGGGCAATTTTGCTGGGTGGTAGTGAGGGAATCCAAGGAGGAGGTCATGGGAGGGGAAACGGCCAAAAAGCTTGTTGCACTGGGAACCACTGGTACTAAAAACTGTGATGATGGGTATGTGGCAAGGTGTAGTAATAGTTTGTCTTTTTGGGGTTTTCTTTTTAGTGTCTTCAGAGAAGCTGCTGATTGGGAGAAGAAACAAAGGTAAGATGACTAACAATTAATCACACATCACACACACACACACTAGTAATTTTGTCCCCGTATCTGCCCTCACGTAAGCTAGTGTTTTAGAAGGACAGTTTAGCCAGCAGCAGAGGTGGCATCTCGTTGGATGACTGCTGCTAAAGCCATAACTCAGGTTACGGCAGACAGCTCTGAGGCATGATCAGAGACTGAGACAGCAGATAGTGAGACAGCATCTAAAGGAGAGGACAATGGAGCAGAATCTTGGAGTAATTTTTCAGTCGGTGGAGTCCCATCCGACAACACCTCTTCCAGTAATTCTGAGGGAGACAATGAAGACAGTAGTGCTGTCCGTTCGCAAGCACAGTCTGTGCAGCGGGACAACAGTGAGTTAGCCAACTCAGAGAGCAGGGTTGTGTGGCGGCAAGCACAGACAGAGTGCTCTGTTGGCAGCCCCACCAATTTAGTTCAACCCCTAATTCCACCATTTACTGGTGGCGCTGGAAGTATGGTTGATACAGCCAACTTTCTGCCAGTCGGCTATGTCCATCTCTTTTTGGATGTTGACGTCCTTCAGCAAATTGTGCAACAGACAAGTGTGTGTGCCAAACAATTTCTGAGGGAGCATGGAGGCATTCTAGGGCCCAGTTATACGGATCACAAGTGGACTCCTATTTCACTGGTGGAGTTGAAGATATTTTTGGGCCTTACGCTCAAAATGGGGTTATGCAGAAACCCACCTTGCAGTCGTGCTGGATGATTTACTCGGTTTGGGTAACCCCATCTACGCACAAGGCCGTGACAGGGAAGGGCCCAAACCATACTGTGGAGACATCAAAATTATCTATCACAAAACAACCTCGTTTTGTGAGGTAGCATTTGTGTTTGGGTCCTGGACTCGGCAGCTACATAAGAAAACCTACCAAACCCAGACATTTCTGAAAACTAGACACCTGGGGGAGTCAACAGAGGTGTGGCTTGTGTGGATTCCTCAAAGTTTTCTTACCCAGAATACATTGCAAATGTATAACATTGAAAAAAGCTTTTTCCCTTGCATTTCTGTCACGCAAACCACAGGAATATGCAGGGATCCGCAAAATTCCTTCAACCCATTTCCCCACTTGTCTTGATAAAAATGCTACCCCACTTGTGTGCCGTGCCTAGTGCCTGTATCAGGAATGGATCACCCTAGGGTCAACAGTAGCCTCATGTAAGGACCACTATTGACCTTTATGTAATCTATTCCTGTCACGAGCACTAAGCCAAGGCACACCAGTGGAGTAGCGTTTTTATCAGGAAAAGCTGGGGAACGTTGGGTGGTATGCAGTTTGTGAATTCCTGCATATTTCTGTAGTTTACGTCACAGAAAGGCAAAGAAAAATAGCACTTTTATTCAACGTTTTACCTTTGCAGGGCATTTTGGGGAAAAAAAAACTTTGTGGAATTTTCACAAATAATGCCTCTCAGGACTCCTCTTAATGTCTAATTTTCAGAAATGTCTGGGTTTGATAGGTTTCCCTAAATGGTTCCCGAGCCCAGGACAAATCAGTACACTCACCTTAGGTATCGTTATCACCACAATACATTTTGGGACCTTCCCTGTTGCAGACACTTGGCCTACCTACACAAGTGAGGTAAAAGTTTTAGCAGGGGCCCTGGCGAAATGCTGGGTGGAAGGAAGTTTGTGGCATCTCTCAGATTCTAGAACTTTCCATCACTGAAATGTGTGGAAAACGTGTTTTTTAGCCACATTTTGAGGTTTGCAAAGGATTCTGTGTCACATAACTTGGTAAGAGCCCACCAAGTCACCCTACTCTGTATTCCCCTATGGGTCTAGTTGTAAAACATGTATAGCTTTGCTAGGTTTCCCTATATGCCAACTGAGTGTGACCCGAAATCCACAGCTAGGCACTTTGCAAAAAACGCGTCCGTTTTCATTGGAAAAATGTGATGTGTCCACGCAGTGTTTTGGGATGTATCCTATCACAGGCACTAGGCCTACCCACACAAGTGAGGCACCATTTTTATTGGGAGGCTTGGGGGAATGCTGAGTGGAAGGAAGTTTGTGGCTTCCCTCAGAGTCCAGAACTTTTCATCGCTGAAATGTGAGGAGATTTTGAGGTTTGCAAATGATTCTAGGTAACAGAACCTGATAAGAGCCCCACAAGTCACCCCCATTCTGGATTTCCCTAGGTGTCTAGTTTTAAAAAATGTATATGTTTGTTAGGTTTCCCTATGTGGCGGCTGAGCTAGAGGCTAAAGCACACAGTTAGGAACTTTGCAAAAAAATTGTAATTTTTCATTGGAAAAATGTGATGTGCCCACATAGCGCTTTGGGGCATTTCATGTCACGGGCAGTAGGTCTACTCACACAAGTGATGTCCCATTTCTATCGGGAGACGTGGGGGAATGCTGGGTGAAGGAAGTTTGTGGCTCCCCTCAGATTACAGAACTTTGCATTGCTGAAATGTGAGGAAAATGTGTTTTTGGATAAATGTTGAGGTTTGCAAAGGATTCTGGGTGACAGAATCCAGTGAGAGCCCCACAAGTCACCTCATTCTGGATTTCCTTATGTGTCTAGTTTTAAAAAATGTATAGGTTTGCTAGGTTTCCCTATGCGCGGGCTGACCTAAAACACAAAATCCACAGATACGCATTTTGCAAAAAACATGTCATTTGGAAAATGTAAGATGTCCATGTCATGCTTTGAGGGGTTATCTGTCGCGGGCACTGGACCTATCAACACAAGTAAAGTACCATTTTCATTGGGAGACTTAGGGATATGCTGGGTGGAAGGAAGTTTGTGGCTCCCCTCAGATTCTGGAAGTTTCCATCACCGAAATGTGAGGAAAATGTGTTTTTCAGACACATTTTGAGGTTTGCAAAGGATTCTAGGTGACAGAATCTAGTGAGAGCCCCACAAGTCACCCCATCCTGGACTTCCTTAGGTGTCTGTGCTTGAAAAATGTGTGGGTTTGGTAGATTTTCCTAAGGTGCGGCTGATCTAGAGCCCAAAATCCATAAGTAGGAACTTTGCAAAAAACACATCAGTTTTCATTGGAAAAATGTGGTGTGTTCACGTTGAGTTTTGGGGCATTTCCTGTTGCAGGAACTAGGCCTACCCACACAAGTGAGGTACCATTTTTATATGTGGACTTGGTAAACACAGAATCGAAGAACAAGTTGTATTGCCAATTGTCCTTCTATACATTTGTGCCTCCAAATGCAAGGCAATGTGTATGAAGTAATTTTTAATAATGCCCTGTAATTCACATGCTAGAAAGAGTAACCCCAAATTCAATGATGTGCAAATAACCACTGCTCCTAAAGTACATATCTTGCGCCCATTTAGGAAATACATAGGTTTCCTTGGGACCAGTTTTTTACACTTTACATTTTACCAAATGAATTGGTGTATACCAGGTATACAATAAAAACCCATTGCAAGGTGCAGCTCATTTATTGGCTCTGGGTACCTTGGGTTGTTGATAAACCTACAAGCCCCATATATCCCTGCAACCAGTAGGGTCCACCAGGTGTAACAGTATATTGCTTTTACAAATCTTCCATAGCTGGAAAAAGTTACAGATGAAGAAATATACAAAAAAGGTTGAGTTTTTCCAAATCAATTTGAATATTTTTTTTATTTCAACTGTTACTTTCTGTAGGAAAACCTTGAAGGAGCTACACAAATGACTCCTTGCTGAATTCAGAATGTTGTCTTCTCTTTAGAAATGTTTAGCTGTTCGGGATCCACCAATAGTTTCACACCTATTTCTGTCACTAACTGGAAGGAGGCTGAAAGCAAAAGAATAGTAAAAATGGGAAATGTCCCAGTAAAATGCCAACACTGCGTTGAAAAATGTGGTTTTCTTATTCAGGTCTGCCTTATGGTGATTTTACAATGCAACCTGTTTGTTGGTCCTATTGGCTGGGAAAAAAAGATGCTTTCTTCTGAAGCACTTTTTTTCCATTTTTCCCCCAAAAAACAAATTAGCTGTATTTTGGCTGATTTCTCTGTCTCCCCCAGGGGAACCCACAAACTCCGGGTTCCTTTAGAATTGCCATGATGTTGATAAAAAAGGACGCAAAATTGGTGTGGGTATCTTATGGGGACACAAAGTTATGGGGGCCTAAGTACAAAGTACCCCAAATGACCAAAAAAGGGGTCAGCACTAGGGGGGATGGGGGTAGGCCCAGCAGCCAAGGGCTTAATAGTTCTGGATCTGGTTGCTCATCAGAGAGGGCTATCAAGATCCTTAAGCCGTTTGGGATACTGTCATTTTCCAGATATTTCTCCAGCGTCACAACTGATGACGCAGAAATGAAGGTTTTACATTTATTAGCGCTTAAACGTAGTGCCGCAATAATCAAGTGTGACTTTAATCGAACGAATAAAGATTGTACGGGGACAAATGTGCCCTCAGAGTAGTTTGCCAACATTTATAAGCGTGCTTTATATAACGTGATGTATTAGAATTGCACGAATCTGACAAAATCGTAAACGTGTGCTATGATTTGCTTGTTTGAAATGTTTTAGCTTAGCATAACTTTAGTGGAGGCTTTGGCCTAGTTGCCTGGTCTCACGGTTTAGATGCTCGTGTTTTTCTAAATGTGCTAATAAACGTGTATTTCTGCTTGAAGCTGTACTTTTCCACTGAGATCGTTCACATGCTTATCTATAGGGTTTCGTGCCAGCCTGGCATCTTCTTCTTTGCTCCAAGGTCAATCTGCAGGTGCGGACAATGGAAGCTCTGAAAGTGAGTTAATTGGTATAAAATGTTGCAACTTACGTACCCGTCTCCAAGGATAATGTATGCCTAGGTAGAAGCTTGAGAACTGTTGTTTTTGATTGGACAATTTGAAGCCAACCTATGAACCCTCCAATGGAAGACCCTACTGGATTTGAACTGTTGTCTATTTAAACCAGGTGCACAAGAAGAAAGCAGCCATTTTGCACCCTTTACAGACATTACCCGCCTTTAGCCATTTTTGCAGCCATTATGGCCCATCTTGCTGACTTCGTCATTTTTGCCATCTTCTACGATGCCAATTGATGTCCGATGCAATTTTGAATGAGACTTTGATGCTTTCTCTAATCGAGAGAAAGAGACTTTAAATAATTCTTGCCCTAGAGACTTCAACTTTGAACTGTCCCTTTGCATGAAGTAGTAGGTTATCTTGCCGCCGTGAGGCAATTGCCCCGTCCACTTTGCCCCTTTGCCCCGTCCCATGCTGATCGGAAAACCGGTACCTGTGAGACGAAGACTTCCTTGAATGCTGATTGTAATTGGTAAATATGAAAGGAAATTGTACAATTGCATTGTGTTTCTTTTAGGTAACCAACTGCTGATTTTGATAAGAGCCCTAGCTAGGAGTTTTCTAAATTAATGTTACTAAATTGTTTTTGCATGAAGTCCCACATGCAGATGCTAATTCGAGGTTAGATGATGAATCATTGGTGCACGATGCAATTTGAGACCTTGTTATGCTGACTAATGTATTCAATTAGCTCATTACAGATTATAGTTTTAGTGGTTTGCGTTGCTATTATCGAATGCATTGTTATTCAAATACTGCATAGATTGCATCTTTTCCGCCGTTATGGACAGCTATTAATGTTCATTTACATATATCAATTGGTGTTGAGACACATCTATATTGTGCTAGCTTTGTTAATATAGGGAAATAAATTAATTAACTTTGAATAAACTGGTGTGGTTATTCATGGCCGAAAGGTCATGGTTTGCCGAAATGTATTCTGGATTAATTGTTAAGTGTTATGTTGATCAGGGTATTGCTTATGTTCGTTATTGATTATTGATTAGATTAAATTGATTGATCTCGGGTGAAGAGAGTCTCACTTAGCCAAAAGATTCATCGACCCGAAGAGCGTCCAAACACAGGTAAATTATTAGGGAGGAACGCTCTACCAGTAGATGGTAGCAGAGGACGGTTTAGACTTTTGAGACCCCACTCGAGAGGTATATGGTGTTGAATTAGATTTTTCTTGGGCTAAACAGATTGAGAGAATGATGATGGGCTAAGTCCCCCGCGACTTTCCCGGGATCTTGGAGCTTGCGAATGGAGAGAATGGAGGTGTGAAATCAGCGTTGGCGGTACTGGTGACGGTATGAGTGAAGTTAGGATTTTGCGCTTGCACAGCTTATTGCCGCAGATTGTTTGAAAAGGTTGCGAGGATTTTAGACAATAGCGGAGGTGCGACTCCGAGTGTAGGAGTAGGGAAGTCGTCGAACTTCATAGAAATAGCGGAGGTGCGACTCCGAGTGTGAGAGTAGGGAAGTCGTCGAACTTCATGTGCATGTGGCGCTTTGTGCAGAAAAAGGTCCACGTGGTTGTTGTTGTTGAGACGGGCCCTGCGAGGTCAAGAGACTCCGGAGTATGTTGAAAAGTGTATGAGACACTTGTTTTATGTTGTGGTCTGGTCGGTTTAGTAGGTTGATCGGGCGTGGTCAACGAGTCGGTACGTGCGTTAAGGGAGTGAAAGAAAACTTCGACTTCGGGCTTTGACAAATTCTAAGTGCACTGGAATAGATCATTGACAAGTTGAGAGCAGTCTGCGGGTCAGATTTGCTTGCGAAAGTGGGGACCGAGAAAGATGGAATAACTGCCGAGGCTAGTGAAAAATCCTTAAGGTCCTGAAGCGATTGTGTTACCCTTCCTATAGTAAACCGACAGATTGTTTTATTATTATTTTTTTGGTAGCTCGCGATATATGCCAGAAGTTGTTACGAGAGGAGCTGAGTGAAGGAGGACAAGCCGCGAGGCTTTGTCAGCCGCAGTGTGTGTGAGTGTGACGTCACTAGGAGCCGCGCTGGGATAGGTTGGTTGCAGAGAAGGGTCACGCACGGATTGGACGCAGTCCGTGGGGCTCGATTGGAAGGGGAAAGGCAAGCGAAGAGTATTCCGGGAATTAAAGTCACTTATTGATTACAAACTTTGTGAAATAAAAGACGAGAAAATGAATTTTTTTTAAAGCATTTAAGAGTGCGATGAAGGGGGAGTCTTACATTAAAGCGAGCGTAGGAGAGGAGACGCCGCCCGAAGGTACACCAGCTTACATTGTAATGGAGGAAAAAGGGGTAGCTCCGTGCCTTTGGCTAAAGCAATGGCACAAGCTGACAGAGAAACATGGGAGCGTAGCGTTCCCGATCCATGGGACATTCAATATAAGGATCCTAGAGAATTTGAGATTCGCGATGTACGACATGAAGGTACCTCCAAGGCCAGCACAGTTTGAGGCTCTAGCGATTTGGGAACTAATGGCTAGACAGCAACAGCAAAATAAGTTCGAGACCAGGATAAGGAAGGTAGAAAAGACACTAGCGGACGCTAGGTGGGATAATGCACAGAAGGTGTGGAGATCAGATGTATTGCAGGGGATAAAATTGTTTCCCGCAATTACTAAGGAAGAAGAGGCGACAGGCAAGAAAGTTACCTGTAAGACAAACAGGAGGTGTTCCAAAGATAGAGAGGACGAGGAAAAGTTAAGGAGAGAAGAGGAGTTAGAGGATGAGGAATTAATAATGCAATTGCTGAACGACCGTCCGCCACCTTATGCAGAGAATGGACAAGGTCCAAGTACCAGTTCTGCCCCTCAGGCACCGGTACAGAATAATGAAACCCCGAGTTCAGGAACGCCATCGGGATCTAAGGACCCGAGTTTACTGTTCACCCCGCAGATACCGCAGGTTAGGAGAATATATCCAGATGTGCCTATACTGAAAACAGCAGAAAATTATCAGCCGCAGGTCCCAAGGCACTACAGCAGTGACAACAGTACGGGAATGACCCTAGATCCAACTGTAATGGGAGTACAGACTGGTCGCAACCCAACATTGGCACAAGCTGAATCAACTCAGTTTTTGATGCCTCAAAAACAGATGCAGGGGGGAACCGCACATGCTCAGATGACGGGGAGTCAGATGGGCATGCCGGCAATGATGACCCATAGTGTGGGAATGAACATGCCTCAGAACATGGGGAATGGACAGAACGTAGATGCGATATCCCTACCCATTACTGTAGGTCCACCGGTACCTTTGTACATTCAGCCTAATTCAGGTACGAGCGGTCAAGGATCAATGGTGCAGAGTGGAATGGAAAGGAGGTGCATACAAAACACTCCAGAGACAACTCCGATAGCGGCTCTGCCAACTGGATCTGGGCCCTTGATGGAGTTCAGTCCCATATGTGCTCAGTCAACAATGGTGAGGTCGAGTCCCCCACTGATGATACCGCTATCATCGAACACTGAAAAGTTGCCGCAACCATCAATGGCAGTCGATGTGAATGCTACACTGATGGGGTTGAATGCGCAACAGCTGACACAGTGGTTCAACAGTCTGAATTCCACACAAAGCTCAGACAATGGGAAGGGAGAAGACTATCTGAATAGGGTCAGGTTGAACATGGAAGCAGAAGAATTGGTGGAAGGGACTATGGGTGTGAATAGGTTAGAGTCCTACTCGGAAGAAGAGTTGAGGTATCTATGTCCCAGGATTACGAGAGAAGTGAACAAGGTACATAGAAGGTTGCAAGAAATAGCTGACAAAAACGGGGTTGAGATAGACAAGACGAAACACTTGAGCAGGAGCTATAGATTGGATTTTGGGACCACAGACTTTGAACACATGAGGTCAGCAGGCATGAAGACACACCTTAGAGAATTGCTGCAGAGTGCGCAAGTGTGGAGGTGCTTAGACAAATGGGAAAGCAGGTGGGTAAAGAGAAAGGAAAAGAGGAAAGACAGTGTCCCAGAGCTCAACGAAAAAAGACCACAGAGCAGTGATGCAATAACCATGTTACCAATGAGGGAGACAGCAGGGGGAAAATTAGTACATGTACCGTGGCACAGGAGCGACATTCAGTCTTTTACGGATGATTTTCCCATACTGAGAGAGAAACCGATAGAATGGTATCAACAGACTGATAGGTTTGTGAAGCTTGCAAAATGTCTCTGGGAAGACCTGAACACCCTCTTTGAGATTGTGGTTCTGGCAGATTTGTGGGAAGACTGCAAAAGGGCTGTAGGTTGGCCGACAAGTGAACCAGAGAGAGACAGGGATACGGGTGCACCATCACCTATGGTGATGAGCTTGTACTATAAGGTGATTGAGCATTTGAAGACGAAAGTTGCTTCGAAAAATGTGGATTGGCAGAAGATTGATCGAACTGCCCAAGAGGCTAAAGAGTCGATTCATAGTTACTATGAGAGGTTGTTGAAGGCGTTCAAGAATTACAGTGGCACGGAAACAATAGAGGCGAAGGACATGCTTCATTTTGTGTTTAGATTTGTGGAAGGGCTGAGACCAGAGATAAGTCAGATGATAAAGTCGCATTTGATTTGTTGGCAGTCGAAACCTATTGATGAGGTGTTGAATTACGCGAAATACTGTAGCGACGAAATTGAAGTGAAACAGAAAAGGTTGAAGGAGAAAGTGATGATGATGCAACTTAAAGCAGCTCAGACAGGTCTAAAAGGGTTGCAAGGGTTCCAACAGCAGATACCGCAGCCGCAGCCGTAGGGAAATATGGTGTTTCAGCCACAGGCGAGAGGCAGAGGCAGAGGAGGTTTTGGAAGTAATGGTCCGGATTTGAACACTGTTGTAATTCCGAATGGTGTGCAGGCAATGAAAAGGGTGATGCCGTGTCACGTGTGCGGAATCGTCGGTCATTGGAAACGCGAGTGCCCGATGGTGGTGCAGGAAGGTGCAGGTGTTGGTCAGCAAAACAATGATGTCAATGCATTCCAGACAATGAGGGGACCGAAAATGAGAGGTCCAAACCCAAATTTTCAGACCATAAATCAGCTGCAGGGGTTACAGCCCATGCAGCCGCAGCAGATGCAGATGCCCCGTATGCAGATGACGCAAATGCAGCCAATGCAACAGCAGTTTCCCATGGTACCTAATCAGCAAATGCAAATACATTTGGCACCAGTGAGTCAGCAGCAAGTGATGGTTCCTCCACAGGTCTCGGGTCAGGTAATGAGTACAAATGGCACCGTACAACAGTTCCCATTACACAGTGAGAGTGGAATAAACAATGTATGGGAGAGTGAAAGTTCAGATGAGGAGGGAAATTGTGTGCTTGCAGCATCCTTGGAAGTTGATCAAAAGGGTCCATATGTGGAGGGAAGAGTTATGGGTCATAGCGTTTCATTCTTGGTCGACACAGGAGCCACACGTTCAACTGTTAGGAGCATTGAAGTACCAAATTTGCCACTCTCAGGGAGGACAGTCCAAGTGGTGGGAGTAGCAAACAGGTACCTGACGAACCCAATCACAGATCCAGTACCAGTCAGCATTGGTAACTATCAAGGGTTACATAAATTCGTGGTATGTGACTCAAGCCCGATAGCACTGTTAGGGAGAGACCTATTGTGCAAATTGGGATGTTCGATTATGTGTTCGAACAATGGAATCAAAATTCAGACGAGCAGTGATGGGGAAGAAGAGGACAGTGAAGAAGGGGATGGGATGGAAACTGTCGATGAAAAATATCCTCTGATTAACCTTTTTCCGATGATAACTGAAGAAGATATTCCAACTGAATTACGAGAAACAGTCGGAAAGGAAGTGTGGGATATGACAGGGAAAGAGGTGGGATTGATGAAAGGAGTGGAACCAGTGAAAGTGACTGCAAAACCCAATGCAATCTTTCCCCAGACCCCACAATACCACATGGCACAAGACACCCTCATGAAAGTCGCCCAACTCATTGACGAGTTTGTAAAACAGGGAGTACTGAAAGAAGTGTTATGCAGTCCATGTAATTCACCAATCATGGGACTAATAAAGCCGAGTGGGAAGGTCCGAATAGTGCAGGACTTGAGGAAAATAAATGACATCATAATTAAATGCTGCCCTGTCGTACCCAATCCAGCTGTGATAATGTTTCAAGTCCCTTGCGATGCCGAGTGGTTCTCAGTCATTGACTTGTCACAAGCATTCTTTTCGGTGCCTCTTCATGAGGACAGCCAATTTCTCTTTTGTTTCAAATTCTTAGGCAGTTGGTGTCGAATTCCTCAAGGGTTTTCGGAGTCACCGTCAATTTTCAATCAGATTCTAAAGAAAGACTTGGAAGCGTTAGAATTGCCATTCGAGTCAACCCTAGTACAGTACATCGATGACTTATTGATTGCATCTAAGACAGAAAGTGGCTGCACAGCCGACACCATTGCGCTACTGAACCATTTGGGAAGGAATGGACACAAGGTGTCTCCTTCAAAGTTGCAGTTCTGTCAGAAGAAAGTAAAATACTTGGGTCATCAAATAGAGAAAGGGTCACGGAGAATAATGAAGGAAAGAATAACAAGTGTACTTCAAATGAGTCCACCAAAGACGAGGAGGGAGGTGAGGAAGTTTTTGGGGATGGTGAGCTACTGTCGCCAGTGGATCCCCAACTTTTCAACTCTAGCAAAGCCTTTACTGAAACTGACCCAGAAGGATGCCTTGGATCAAATTGAGCTGAAAGGAGATGAGATGGATGCTTTTATTGAATTGAAAGAATGCATGTGCAGGGCTCCAGCTTTAGGTATGCCTGATTACACAAAGCCTTTCACATTGTTTTGTCATGAACGCGATGCATGTTCCTTGTCTGTCTTGACTCAAGCCCATGGTGGCATAAACAGACCAGTAGCGTATTTTTCAGCTACTTTGGATCCGGTCGCAGCCGCACTGCCAGGGTGTTTGCGCGCCGTAGCAGCAGTTGGTATCAGCCTCACTCAGAGTGAAGGAATAGTGATGGGACACCCAGTAACAGTCATGGTCCCTCACTCAGTTGAAATACTTTTGACCCGCTCCCGAACGCAACACATGACTGGAGCAAGACTCACAAGGTATGAAACAATAATTCTGGGCTCACCGAATGTGCAGCTGAAAAGGTGCACTACGTTGAATCCAGCAACCTTGCTTCCCGGTGAAAATGCTGAAATTGAGAACGCTGAAGACGTCGAGCACGACTGTCTTCAGGTGACTGAATTTTGCACAAAACCTCGACCTGACATTAAGGATACTAAGCTTGATGAAAATGACCAAATTGTTTTTGTTGATGGATCATGTTTAAGAGATGCATTGGGAATTTTGAAAGCAGGATATGCTGTATGTACTGTAACAGGTGTCTTGGAAGCGTCCTGGCTTCAAGGAGTCTATTCTGCACAAGTAGCAGAACTTGTAGCACTTACAAGAGCATGCCAACTGTCTACATTGATGAAAGTTACCATTTACACTGACAGTCAGTACGGGTTTGGAATTGTGCACGATTTTGGGCAACTATGGTCACAGAGAGGTTTCCTGACCTCTTCAGGGTCCCCAGTGAAAAACGGGGAGAGAATAAGGGAATTGTTACACGCCATCCAAATGCCAGCCGAAGTTGCAGTGGTAAAGTGTAGTGCTCATACAAAAGGACAGGACTATGTTTCTCTGGGAAATGCATATGCGGATCAAGTCGCAAGATTTTGTGCCTTGAACTGTATATTACTCAGGGATGAATGGAATTCGATAAGTGAACCAGAACTCGAACCAGCTGAAGCATTTGCCTTGAAGGTCGTAGATACAATGGATGAACTAAAAGCATTACAGAATAGCGTCAGGGAGGATGAAAGAGATTCCTGGATTAAATCACAGTGTACAAAGAGACCAGATGAGTTATGGGTTTCAAATGAGGGAAAATTTGTTTTACCAAATAGTCTCTTATCGCAGCTAGCGCGGTTCTATCATGGGCAGGCTCACCTAGGGAGAGATGCCATGATAAGATTGTTCAAAACTGATTGGTTTAACCCCAGATTTCGTCAAGCTGCAGAAGCAGTTTGCCATCAATGTGTCATTTGCCAGCAGATGAACCCAGGGAAGGGAACGGTTGTGAACATGGGCCACATTGGCAGGGCAAGTGGCCCTTTCAGCAGAATGCAGATGGACTTTATTGAGATGCCTGTGCATGGAGGTCTGAAGTATGTGTTGGTGATTGTGTGCATTTTTAGTCACTGGATTGAAGCATACCCCACACGTAGGAACGACAGCCTTACAGTTGCAAAACTCTTGTTGAGGGAGTTGATACCACGTTTCGGATTCCCGATCTCTTTAGAATCAGATAGAGGAAGTCACTTCAATAACGAGGTGATAAAGTTACTTTGCGCAGCGCTGAACATTGAGCAAAAACTGCATTGTAGCTATCGCCCTGAAGCCTCAGGACTGGTGGAACAGATGAATGGTACACTGAAATCAAGAATGGCGAAAATATGTGCATCAACAAATTTGAAATGGCCTGACGCATTGCCTTTGGTGTTAATGTCAATGAGAAACACCCCTGACAGAAAGACTGGATTGTCCCCGCACGAAATTCTCATGGGCAGGGCCATGAGACTTCCTGCAGTTCCCGCAAACGCGCTTTTGAATATTACAAATGATATGGTGTTAGACTACTGCAAAGGTCTGGCTGACGTGGTTCGCTCTTTCTCTCACCAGGTGGAAGCAACCACCTTGCCACCGATCCAAGGTCCAGGACACACACTGAAAGCAGGTGACTGGGTCGTGATAAAGAAGCACCTGAGGAAGTCGTGTCTGGAACCCCGTTGGAAAGGCCCTTTCCAAGTGATCCTGACGACCACTACCGCTGTGAAGTGTGCGGGAGTTCCCAACTGGATTCACGCCAGTCACACAAAGAAGGTGTTGTGTCCCACAGATGAGGAAGTTGAAGCGCTGAAACTGCCAGTAACTGATAACACAGTGCCGAGCGCTGAGACAGAGCAAAACAGAACTAGAAGCGAACAGGCAGAAACAGGAGAGAGAGAAATATTTTCTGAGGACGAAACAACCGATTCGCTTGGGGAAGACCAAGGAGAAACCTCAGACAGCGACGAAACAGCTGAAGGTGACAAAGAGCCTGAAGCAGCTGAGGGTAGCAAAGAGCCTGAAGCAGCTGAAGGTGACAAAGAGCCTGAAGCAGCTGAAAGTGATAAAGAGTCTGACGAAAGTAACGGTGACGAAGGGCTCGAAAGAGGTGAAAAAGCAGGAGAGCCTGATCAGAGGAGGGCTTTCCCAGAAGCAGACGGTACAAAAAAGGAAAAGAAAAACCTGATTGACTCCCCAGAAGGAGGGGACAAGGCAAAACAGGACGAAACTGTTCAAAGTTCCTCAGAAGAGATCGCAGGTCCATCAAGTGGACACAATGCAAAGAGGAGACTAAGTACATCACCAGTGAAAGCAAAGACTAGAGAAAAGTTGAACGACGGTGAAGGGCCAAAGGTGAAAGAGAAAAGAAAGGAAGTGTCTGTCGTGGTACCAACACCAAGTGAAGAAAAGGACTTTGCCAAAGAGGAAAGTACCAGTGAGGCAGAATCAAAGAGAGAGGCAAAATTGAAAAGGAAAAGAATCCCAAACAGGAGATATTCCGGTCCAGAATGGGCATATGCAATCAATGACGACTGGACTGACGAATTTGTATCTCTTAGCCTCGAGAACGAAGAAGAAGAGATACCAATAGAAAAGAAAAGTTTTATGGACACTGTTGATTGAAAGGGTGATAAATGACAATGCTTGCTACAATCTAACGTGATACAACCAGCTGAGACATTGCTAAACCGGATGAGACATTTGCTAACTTGATAAGACTTTGATAACCTGATTGACTCTTAAACCCGATTTGAGACAACGTTGCTAACTGATAAAGACTGAGTTATTGCCGAATTGAGACAAATGCTGCTAACCGATAAGTGACTGGGCTCCTAAAGAAAACTGTATGAACATTGCGCTCGTTCAGCTTTGTAACTAAATTGCTAAATCGTTTTCTTTATAGGTGCTTCTAGCTCTCTGATTCTATACAGATCATGGCTACACAAAACAGTAGAGTGAAATATTGTAAATATGTGTGTATAGGCTTGATAACTGCATGTGTACTAATAATAATGGCAGTAGTGCTTGCAACACGTGGAAAGGGTGAGAATGAGAAAATTGATGCTTCTACTTTTGCTCCTGTTACTGTCACTGAACTAACTGCACTGAAAAGATTAGAATTAGATGAGAGACACTTGCATGATAAGAAGGAACTTTCGTATAACGTTTTCTATTGCTTGCTAACGGAATATGTTGAGACTATGGATGCGAAAGATTGTTATGTGTGCACACAGATACCGACATCAGTAAAGAAAGGGGTGACTTATCACCACATGCCTCTTACATACGGGATTACATGTAGTATAGTAACTTCTAGATTTTATGGTCAGACAAACATACAGTATTTTTATTCAAATTATGATGTTACCTTTGCATATGTTCCTATAATAGCGCAGCTAAGTCAGATTGCTAAAGATTGGGATGCTAAAATAATGAGGGAATTTTTCGAGCCAATGCAACCTTTTGAAACGGCTCACGCACATAGGGAAAACCTTACCTGCTCGCTCTCTGCAGTAGAAATAAGCTTTTTAGATCGCACAGATGATAGAAGGGCACAAATGAATGCGAAATTAGAAAAAGAGCTAAGTAAGAGGACTTCAGTAGATCATTATGATTTTGCCGCAATAAAAACACAAGGGAAAATAGCTTTAGATGCTTGGCATGTAGGGAAATTTTTTATATATCGTGGTGAATCTTATTATGACAACATTTTTGTGGGAGCGAGTGAGTGTAAACATACGTTTATCTTTAAAGCCAAATGGACATTCATGATGAACGGACTTGACCCTGTCATACCAGGTGTATATTACATTTGTGGGTATAATGCCTATTATCGTCTTCCAAAAGGGTGGTGGGGGAGATGTTATTTGGGTATAGTGTTCCCAAAGGTTTATCAACTGGATGACTTATCGATGATTCCAAAGACGTCTGGATCCCATCGTATCCAGAAAAGAGAGACTGCAGCTGCTGTGGTAGGAGATATATTTGGAGCCATGATTCCTTCATTGGGAGTTGTGTTGAATTCCATCAAAATAAGAAAGTTGTCTACTATAGTGGATAACATGTTGACAAAGTTTTCAGGTGCTATAATCCTGATGGATGCTGAACTTGCAGCAGAAAGAGCTATGACTCTTCAAAACAGGCTTGCCTTAGACATTCTTTTAGCAAAAGATGGCGGCGTTTGCAAAATGCTTGGTGCGCGTCACTGTTGTACGTATATTCCTGACAACAGTGTAAAGATTAAAACAATGCTTGCTAATCTAACAAAAGAGAGTGCAGACTTGAAGGAATTGAAGGAACCAGGAGTGTGGGAGAAGGTTGGAAAGGGAATTACTTCAGTGGGAAATTGGCTTGGTGGCATTTGGAATGGAATATTACTCAAAATAATACAGGGAATACTAATAGTAATAATTTGCATCTTTGGGATTTGCGGAATAAAAAGGGGAATAATAATGATAATGGAAAGAATTAAGAGAAGGAAGGAAGAGAAAATGATGAAAAGAATGGCAGAAGAATACAAAGAGAGAACAAGGGGAACTAAAAGGAAAAGAGAACTGACAGAATTTTAGTGGAATAAAATTTGTGGGAATAGTTTGTGTGATGACAAGTAGTCATCAGAGGAGGGATTGATGACGCAGAAATGAAGGTTTTACATTTATTAGCGCTTAAACGTAGTGCCGCAATAATCAAGTGTGACTTTAATCGAACGAATAAAGATTGTACGGGGACAAATGTGCCCTCAGAGTAGTTTGCCAACATTTATAAGCGTGCTTTATATAACGTGATGTATTAGAATTGCACGAATCTGACAAAATCGTAAACGTGTGCTATGATTTGCTTGTTTGAAATGTTTTAGCTTAGCATAACTTTAGTGGAGGCTTTGGCCTAGTTGCCTGGTCTCACGGTTTAGATGCTCGTGTTTTTCTAAATGTGCTAATAAACGTGTATTTCTGCTTGAAGCTGTACTTTTCCACTGAGATCGTTCACATGCTTATCTATAAGGTTTCGTGCCAGCCTGGCATCTTCTTCTTTGCTCCAAGGTCAATCTGCAGGTGCGGACAATGGAAGCTCTGAAAGTGAGTTAATTGGTATAAAATGTTGCAACTTACGTACCCGTCTCCAAGGATAATGTATGCCTAGGTAGAAGCTTGAGAACTGTTGTTTTTGATTGGGCAATTTGAAGCCAACCTATGAACCCTCCAATGGAAGACCCTACTGGATTTGAACTGTTGTCTATTTAAACCAGGTGCACAAGAAGAAAGCAGCCATTTTGCACCCTTTACAGACATTACCCGCCTTTAGCCATTTTTGCAGCCATTATGGCCCATCTTGCTGACTTCGTCATTTTTGCCATCTTCTACGATGCCAATTGATGTCCGATGCAATTTTGAATGAGACTTTGATGCTTTCTCTAATCGAGAGAAAGAGACTTTAAATAATTCTTGCCCTAGAGACTTTAACTTTGAACTGTCCCTTTGCATGAAGTAGTAGGTTATCTTGCCGCCGTGAGGCAATTGCCCCGTCCACTTTGCCCCTTTGCCCCGTCCCATGCTGATCGGAAAACCGGTACCTGTGAGACGAAGACTTCCTTGAATGCTGATTGTAATTGGTAAATATGAAAGGAAATTGTACAATTGCATTGTGTTTCTTTTAGGTAACCAACTGCTGATTTTGATAAGAGCCCTGTGAGAAGGTAGCCTCTTTCTAGCCTTGTTACCCCCACTTTTGGCCTGTTTGTGAGTGTATGTCAGGGTGTTTGTCACTGTTTTCACTGTCTCACTGGGATCCTGATAGCCAGGCCTCAGTGCTCATAGTGAAAACACTATGGTTTCAGTATGTTTGTTATGTGTCACTGGGATCCTGCTGGTCAGGACCCCAGTGCTCATAGGTTTGTGGCCTATATGTATGTGTCACTGGGACCCTGTCACACAGGGCCCCAGTGCTCATAGGTGTGCATGTATATGTTCCCTGTGTGGTGCCTAACTGTCTCACTGAGGCTCTGCTAACCAGAACCTCAGTGGTTATGCTCTCTCATTACTTTCAAATTGTCACTAACAGGCTAGTGACCATTTTTACAAATTTACATTGGCTTACTGGAACACCCTTATAATTCCCTAGTATATGGTACTAAGGTACCCAGGGTATTGGGGTTCCAGGAGATCCCTATGGGCTGCAGCATCTCTTTTGCCACCCATAGGGAGCTCTGACAATTCTTACACAGGCCTGCCACTGCAGCCTGAGTGAAATAACGTCCACGTTATTTCACAGCCATTTTACACTGCACTTAAGTAACTTATAAGTCACCTATATGTCTAACCTTTACCTGGTAAAGGTTAGGTGCAAAGTTACTTAGTGTGAGGGCACCCTGGCACTAGCCAAGGTGCCCCCACATTGTTCAGAGCCAATTCACTGAACTTTGTGAGTGCGGGGACACCATTACACGCGTGCACTACATATAGGTCACTATCTATATGTAGCTTCACCATGGTAACTCCGAATATGGCCATGTAACATGTCTATGATCATGGAATTGCCCCCTCTATGCCATCCTGGCATTGTTGGTACAATTCCATGATCCCAGTGGTCTGTAGCACAGACCCTGGTACTGCCAGACTGCCCTTCCTGGGGTTTCACTGCAGCTGCTGCTGCTGCCAACCCCTCAGACAGGCAGCTGCCCTCCTGGGGTCCAGCCAGGCCTGGCCCAGGATGGCAGAACAAAGAACTTCCTCTGAGAGAGGGTGTGACACCCTCTCCCTTTGGAAAATGGTGTGAAGGCAGGGGAGGAGTAGCCTCCCCCAGCCTCTGGAAATGCTTTGTTGGACACAGATGTGCCCAATTCTGCATAAGCCAGTCTACACTGGTTCAGGGACCCCTTAGCCCCTGCTCTGGCGCGAAACTGGACAAAGGAAAGGGGAGTGACCACTCCCCTGACCTGCACCTCCCCTGGGAGGTGTCCAGAGCTCCTCCAGTGTGCTCCAGACCTCTGCCATCTTGGAAACAGAGGTGCTGCTGGCACACTGGACTGCTCTGAGTGGCCAGTGCCACCAGGTGACGTCAGAGACTCCTGCTGATAGGCTCCTTCAGGTGTTAGTAGCCTTTCCTCTCTCCTAGGTAGCCAAACCCTCTTTTCTGGCTATTTAGGGTCTCTGTCTCTGGGGAAACTTTAGATAACGAATGCATGAGCTCAGCCGAGTTCCTCTGCATCTCCCTCTTCACCTTCTGATAAGGAATCGACCGCTGACCGCGCTGGAAGCCTGCAAACCTGCAACATAGTAGCAAAGACGACTACTGCAACTCTGTAACGCTGATCCTGCCGCCTTCTCGACTGTTTTCCTGCTTGTGCATGCTGTGGGGGTAGTCTGCCTCCTCTCTGCACCAGAAGCTCCGAAGAAATCTCCCGTGGGTCAACGGAATCTTCCCCCTGCAACCGCAGGCACCAAAAAGCTGCATCTCCGGTCCCTTGGGTCTCCTCTCAGCATGACGAGCGAGGTCCCTCGAATCCAGCGACACCGTCCAAGTGACCCCCACAGTCCAGTGACTCTTCAGCCCAAGTTTGGTGGAGGTAAGTCCTTGCCTCACCTCGCTGGGCTGCATTGCTGGGAACCGCGACTTTGCAAGCTACTCCGGCCCCTGTGCACTTCCGGCGGAAATCCTTTGTGCACAGCCAAGCCTGGGTCCACGGCACTCTAACCTGCATTGCACGACTTTCTAAGTTGGTCTCCGGCGACGTGGGACTCCTTTGTGCAACTTCGGCGAGCACCGTTTCACGCATCCTCGTAGTGCCTGTTTCTGGCACTTCTCCGGGTGCTACCTGCTTCAGTGAGAGCTCTTTGTCTTGCTCGACGTCCCCTCTCTCTTCAGGTTCAATTTGCGACCTCCTGGTCCCTCCTGGGCCCCAGCAGCGTCCAAAAACGCCAAACGCACGATTTGCGTGTAGCAAGGCTTGTTGGCGTCCATCCGGCGGGAAAACACTTCTGCACGACTCTCCAATGCGTGGGGGATCCATCCTCCAAAGGGGAAGTCTCTAGCCCTTGTCGTTCCTGCAGTATTCACAGTTCTTCAGCCTAGTAAGAGCTTCTTTGCACCAACCGCTGGCATTTCTTGGGCATCTGCCCATCTCCGAGTTGCTTGTGACTTTTGGACTTGGTCCCCTTGTTCCACAGGTACCCTCAGTCAGGAATCCATCGTTGTTGCATTGCTGATTTGTGTTTTCCTTGCATTTTCCCTCTAACACGACTATTTTGTCCTTAGGGGAACTTTAGTGCACTTTGCACTCACTTTTCAGGGTCTTGGGGAGGGTTATTTTGCTAACTCTCACTATTTTCTAATAGTCCCAGCGACCCTCTACAAGGTCACATAGGTTTGGGGTCCATTCGTGGTTCGCATTCCACTTTTGGAGTATATGGTTTGTGTTGCCCCTATCCCTATGTTTCCCCATTGCATCCTATTGTAACTATACATTGTTTGCACTGTTTTCTAAGACTATACTGCATATTTTTGCTATTGTGTATATATATCTTGTGTATATTTCCTATCCTCTCACTGAGGGTACACTCTAAGATACTTTGGCATATTGTCATAAAAATAAAGTACCTTTATTTTTAGTATAACTGTGTATTGTGTTTTCTTATGATATTGTGCATATGACACTAAGTGGTACTGTAGTAGCTTCACACGTCTCCTAGTTCAGCCTAAGCTGCTCTGCTAAGCTACCATTATCTATCAGCCTAAGCTGCTAGACACCCTATACACTAATAAGGGATAACTGGGCCTGGTGCAAGGTGCAAGTACCCCTTGGTACTCACTACAAGCCAGTCCAGCCTCCTACATTGGTTGTGCAGTGGTGGGATAAGTGCTTGAGACTACTTACCACTCTTGTCATTGTACTTTTCATAAGAGAAAAATATACAAAACAAGGTCAGTGTATATACACATAGCCAAAAAGTTTTGCATTTCCTCTTTTCACTCTTTTCTAAGTGCTGAAAAGTACTTCTAAACTTTCAAAAAGTTCTTAAAAGTTTAAAAAGTTTTTTTTCTGTCTTTCCAAAAAGTTCTGAAAACTTTTTTCTCTTTTTCTATCACTTTAACTCTCTCTAAAAAAAATGTCTGACACAGGAAAAAATGTTGAACTGTCCAAACTTGCATATGATCACCTTAGCTGGAAAGGAGCAAGGAGTCTCTGCATAGAGAGAGGTTTGAGTGTAGGGAAGAATCCTTCCTTAGAACTGTTAATTAATATGCTTAGAGTACAGGATAAGGCCATAAGTGCCCAATCTGGTGAAAAAGTAGCTAATGGTTCTCAATCTGATCTAGGGACTCCCCCAGGAAAAGGTTCAGGAAAGAAACTTCTCAGCCTGCCCATTACTAGACAGTCTAGCATAGTTGGTACAGAGGTTGAATCACACCATACTGATGGTGTGCTCTCACATTATACTGGTAGCCAAGCTGTTAGGGTGCCCTCTGTAAGGGACAGGTCTCCTTCTGTTCATTCCCATCATACCTCTGTATCTAGAAATGTCCCTCCCACCCACCCTGATGACAGATTGTTAGAAAGGGAGCTCAATAGATTGAGAGTGGAACAAACCAGACTGAAGCTCAAGAAGCAACAGCTGGATTTGGATAGACAGTCTTTAGAATTAGAGAAGGAAAGACAGAAGTTGGGTTTAGATACCCATGGTGGCAGCAGCAGTATTCCCCATAGTCATCCTGCAAAAGAGCATGATTCCAGGAATCTGCACAAGATAGTTCCCCCTTATAAGGAGGGGGATGACATTAACAAGTGGTTTGCTGCACTTGAGAGGGCCTGTGCTGTACAGGATGTCCCTCAAAAGCAGTGGGCTGCTATCCTATGGCTATCATTTAGTGGAAAGGGTAGGGATAGACTCCTTACTGTGAAAGAAAGTGATGCCAATAATTTTACAGTTCTTAAGAATGCACTCCTGGATGGTTATGGCTTAACCACTGAACAGTACAGGATAAAGTTCAGAGAGACCAAAAAGGAGTCTTCACAAGACTGGGTTGATTTCATTGACCAGGCAGTGAAGGCCTTGGAGGGGTGGTTACATGGCAGTAAAGTTACTGATTATGAAAGCCTGTATAACACAATCCTGAGAGAGCATATACTTAATAATTGTGTGTCTGATTTGTTGCACCAGTACCTGGTAGACTCTGATCTGACCTCTCCCCAAGAATTGGGAAAGAAGGCAGACAAATGGGTCAGAACAAGGGTGAACAGGAAAGTTCATACAGGGGGTGACAAAGATGGCAATAAGAAGAAAGATGGTGAAAAATCTCAAGATAAGCATGGGGATAAGGGTAAAACCAAAGATCCCACTTCAAATCTTAAACACTCTTCAGAGGGTGGGGATAAAACAAATTCTTCCTCTTCTTCCCAACCTGCACACATTAAAAAGCCTTGGTGCTTTGTGTGTAAAAACAGAGGCCATAGGCCAGGGGATAAGTCCTGTCCAGGTAAACCCCCTGAGCCTACCACCACTAATACATCAAGCTCTAGTGGCCCTAGCAGTAGTGGTACTAGTGGTGGGACTGCTGGCAACAGTCAAGCAAAGGGTGTAGTTGGGTTCACTTATGGGTCCATAGTGGAAACTGATGTAATCAGTCCCAAGACAGTTTCTGTCACACCTAGTGGCACTGGCCTTGCCACACTGGCTGCTTGTCCCCTTACAATGGATAAGTACAGGCAGACAGTTTCAATAAATGGTGTTGAGGCCTTGGCCTACAGGGACACAGGTGCCAGTTTCACTTTGGTGACTGAAAACCTAGTGTCTCCTGAACAACACATCATTGGACAACAGTATAAGATTATTGATGTCCATAACTCCACTAAGTTTCTTCCCTTAGCTATAATTCAGTTTAGTTGGGGTGGAGTTACTGGCCCTAAGCAGGTGATGGTATCACCTAGCTTACCTGTAGACTGTCTCTTAGGTAATGACCTAGAGGCCTCAGGTTGGGCTGATGTAGAGTTTTATGCCCATGCAGCCATGCTGGGCATCCCTGAGGAATTGTTCCCTCTCATTTCAAGTGAAATGAAAAAGCAAAGGAGAGAAGGCCTGAAAACTCAGGATCCCTCTCCATCAACAGGTAAAAAGGGTATCACAGTATCCCCTAACCACCCTACCATTCAGGATACTATTCCTGTGGTGGGAGAAACCTCTCCTGGGGTGGCACCTGTTCCAAGGGAATCATCAGCTGGCAAAGCTGGACTCCCTGAGGTGGAAGTACCTCTCTGTGGGATAACTAGCATTGGTGAGAAAAAGAGCACCATTTTAGTTAACATGGAGCATCCCTCCAACCCTCCCAGAGAAACTTTAGTGCAGAAACTCTGCACTGCCTCACAACACTTAGGACAGCATCCCTGCCCTAGTGTGGAGCTCATAGGACAGCATCCCTGCCCTGCTCCAACCCAAGAGAAACAGCATCCCTGTTCTCTCTTCCAGCCATATGGACAAAGTTTTTGCCCAGCTATGGCTTTTCTGAGACAGCATCCCTGTCTGGCATTTCCATCACTACAAATAGGGTCAGTGGACAATTCCCACTGCTCTAAACTAAAACTTACTGATAGAAAATCTGAAAATACATCTTCACATTGTTGCTTAGCTAAAAAAACTTCAAACAGGGTGGTTTACATCCCCACAGAGAAGTAACCATATAGTGGATGATAAAGGGAGTAACCAGTCTATTGCAGAGCTACTCTCTACTTATCACCACTTAGACAATAAAGTCTCAACTGGCCAAGGTTAGCCTTATTGTCCTTCGTTTGGGGGGGGGTTGTGTGAGAAGGTAGCCTCTTTCTAGCCTTGTTACCCCCACTTTTGGCCTGTTTGTGAGTGTATGTCAGGGTGTTTGTCACTGTTTTCACTGTCTCACTGGGATCCTGATAGCCAGGCCTCAGTGCTCATAGTGAAAACACTATGGTTTCAGTATGTTTGTTATGTGTCACTGGGATCCTGCTGGTCAGGACCCCAGTGCTCATAGGTTTGTGGCCTATATGTATGTGTCACTGGGACCCTGTCACACAGGGCCCCAGTGCTCATAGGTGTGCATGTATATGTTCCCTGTGTGGTGCCTAACTGTCTCACTGAGGCTCTGCTAACCAGAACCTCAGTGGTTATGCTCTCTCATTACTTTCAAATTGTCACTAACAGGCTAGTGACCATTTTTACCAATTTACATTGGCTTACTGGAACACCCTTATAATTCCCTAGTATATGGTACTAAGGTACCCAGGGTATTGGGGTTCCAGGAGATCCCTATGGGCTGCAGCATCTCTTTTGCCACCCATAGGGAGCTCTGACAATTCTTACACAGGCCTGCCACTGCAGCCTGAGTGAAATAACGTCCACGTTATTTCACAGCCATTTTACACTGCACTTAAGTAACTTATAAGTCACCTATATGTCTAACCTTTACCTGGTAAAGGTTAGGTGCAAAGTTACTTAGTGTGAGGGCACCCTGGCACTAGCCAAGGTGCCCCCACATTGTTCAGAGCCAATTCACTGAACTTTGTGAGTGCGGGGACACCATTACACGCGTGCACTACATATAGGTCACTACCTATATGTAGCTTCACCATGGTAACTCCGAATATGGCCATGTAACATGTCTATGATCATGGAATTGCCCCCTCTATGCCATCCTGGCATTGTTGGTACAATTCCATGATCCCAGTGGTCTGTAGCACAGACCCTGGTACTGCCAGACTGCCCTTCCTGGGGTTTCACTGCAGCTGCTGCTGCTGCCAACCCCTCAGACAGGCAGCTGCCCTCCTGGGGTCCAGCCAGGCCTGGCCCAGGATGGCAGAACAAAGAACTTCCTCTGAGAGAGGGTGTGACACCCTCTCCCTTTGGAAAATGGTGTGAAGGCAGTGGAGGAGTAGCCTCCCCCAGCCTCTGGAAATGCTTTGTTGGACACAGATGTGCCCAATTCTGCATAAGCCAGTCTACACTGGTTCAGGGACCCCTTAGCCCCTGCTCTGGCGCGAAACTGGACAAAGGAAAGGGGAGTGACCACTCCCCTGACCTGCACCTCCCCTGGGAGGTGTCCAGAGCTCCTCCAGTGTGCTCCAGACCTCTGCCATCTTGGAAACAGAGGTGCTGCTGGCACACTGGACTGCTCTGAGTGGCCAGTGCCACCAGGTGACGTCAGAGACTCCTGCTGATAGGCTCCTTCAGGTGTTAGTAGCCTTTCCTCTCTCCTAGGTAGCCAAACCCTCTTTTCTGGCTATTTAGGGTCTCTGTCTCTGGGGAAACTTTAGATAACGAATGCATGAGCTCAGCCGAGTTCCTCTGCATCTCCCTCTTCACCTTCTGATAAGGAATCGACCGCTGACCGCGCTGGAAGCCTGCAAACCTGCAACATAGTAGCAAAGACGACTACTGCAACTCTGTAACGCTGATCCTGCCGCCTTCTCGACTGTTTTCCTGCTTGTGCATGCTGTGGGGGTAGTCTGCCTCCTCTCTGCACCAGAAGCTCTGAAGAAATCTCCCGTGGGTCGACGGAATCTTCCCCCTGCAACCGCAGGCACCAAAAAGCTGCATCTCCGGTCCCTTGGGTCTCCTCTCAGCACGACGAGCGAGGTCCCTCGAATCCAGCGACACCGTCCAAGTGACCCCCACAGTCCAGTGACTCTTCAGCCCAAGTTTGGTGGAGGTAAGTCCTTGCCTCACCTCGCTGGGCTGCATTGCTGGGAACCGCGACTTTGCAAGCTACTCCGGCCCCTGTGCACTTCCGGCGGAAATCCTTTGTGCACAGCCAAGCCTGGGTCCACGGCACTCTAACCTGCATTGCACGACTTTCTAAGTTGGTCTCCGGCGACGTGGGACTCCTTTGTGCAACTTCGGCGAGCACCGTTTCACGCATCCTCGTAGTGCCTGTTTCTGGCACTTCTCTGGGTGCTACCTGCTTCAGTGAGGGCTCTTTGTCTTGCTCGACGTCCCCTCTCTCTTCAGGTCCAATTTGCGACCTCCTGGTCCCTCCTGGGCCCCAGCAGCGTCCAAAAACGCCAAACGCACGATTTGCGTGTAGCAAGGCTTGTTGGCGTCCATCCGGCGGGAAAACACTTCTGCACGACTCTCCAAGGCGTGGGGGATCCATCCTCCAAAGGGGAAGTCTCTAGCCCTTGTCGTTCCTGCAGTATTCACAGTTCTTCAGCCTAGTAAGAGCTTCTTTGCACCAACCGCTGGCATTTCTTGGGCATCTGCCCATCTCCGAGTTGCTTGTGACTTTTGGACTTGGTCCCCTTGTTCCACAGGTACCCTCAGTCAGGAATCCATCGTTGTTGCATTGCTGATTTGTGTTTTCCTTGCATTTTCCCTCTAACACGACTATTTTGTCCTTAGGGGAACTTTAGTGCACTTTGCACTCACTTTTCAGGGTCTTGGGGAGGGTTATTTTGCTAACTCTCACTATTTTCTAATAGTCCCAGCGACCCTCTACAAGGTCACATAGGTTTGGGGTCCATTCGTGGTTCGCATTCCACTTTTGGAGTATATGGTTTGTGTTGCCCCTATCCCTATGTTTCCCCATTGCATCCTATTGTAACTATACATTGTTTGCACTGTTTTCTAAGACTATACTGCATATTTTTGCTATTGTGTATATATATCTTGTGTATATTTCCTATCCTCTCACTGAGGGTACACTCTAAGATACTTTGGCATATTGTCATAAAAATAAAGTACCTTTATTTTTAGTATAACTTTGTATTGTGTTTTCTTATGATATTGTGCATATGACACTAAGTGGTACTGTAGTAGCTTCACACGTCTCCTAGTTCAGCCTAAGCTGCTCTGCTAAGCTACCATTATCTATCAGCCTAAGTTGCTAGACACCCTATACACTAATAAGGGATAACTGGGCCTGGTGCAAGGTGCAAGTACCCCTTGGTACTCACTACAAGCCAGTCCAGCCTCCTACAAGCCCTAGCTAGGAGTTTTCTAAATTAATGTTACTAAATTGTTTTTGCATGAAGTCCCACATGCAGATGCTAATTCGAGGTTAGATGAGGAATCATTGGTGCACGATGCAATTTGAGACCTTGTTATGCTGACTAATGTATTCAATTAGCTCATTACAGATTATAGTTTTAGTGGTTTGCGTTGCTATTATCGAATGCATTGTTATTCAAATACTGCATAGATTGCATCTTTTCCGCCGTTATGGACAGCTATTAATGTTCATTTACATATATCAATTGGTGTTGAGACACATCTATATTGTGCTAGCTTTGTTAATATAGGGAAATAAATTCATTAACTTTGAATAAACTGGTGTGGTTATTCATGGCCGAAAGGTCATGGTTCGCTGAAATGTATTCTGGATTAATTGTTAAGTGTTATGTTGATCAGGGTATTGCTTATGTTCGTTATTGATTATTGATTAGATTAAATTGATTGATCTCGGGTGAAGAGAGTCTCACTTAGCCAAAAGATTCATCGACCCGAAGAGCGTCCAAACACAGGTAAATTATTAGTACGGAACGCTCTATCACAACCTCCCACCATTTTGCGATTTCTTCCCATAAATGTTTTTCCTAATCATAAAGTTTCTAGTTAACAGCGATATCCACTGCATTGTTGATAATTGCACCCGCCTGTTTATCCCCATGGCAAATAACTTATTTGCTTTATTTCTTCTCGTGGTATCCAGATCATTAGCCATTATTTGTAAGAGATATGCACCAATATATATATCACAAATTGAAGTTTTTTAATTTACCATTCCTCATTCACAGACTCAACCCACTCACTCAGAGGACTCTGTGAAATGTCTCCAAGTTCTCCAATTGAATTGATAAGGTAAACTACCTGCAATGTCTTTTGCAACCCCCTAAATATCTTTAAGAATGCATGAAGCACACGACCATCCAAAAATAAATGCAATGTAGTTGCTCGTTAGTGCCACAAGGATATACGTTCACCCCTACTACAGCAAGAAACACTTCTAGTCCTCTGACCTCTGACTCTATATGATGGTACGAACTGGTTACCGAACATGATCGTGCCATGTATCACGGGTCACAGGCTTCTAAATTTAAATATTTTTTTTCACCATGGCCCCTGGCCAGGCTCCTCTTTTCGTTGCTGCACGTCCGGGTGAGGCCCCCGGGATACCCTCGGAACCACACCTCACTTCAACAGCAAGAAGCGCACACTCCAGAGGAAATAAATTAGCAAAAGCCGTCAGTCTTCGTTGCTAAACGTATTTAGGTGCATCAGCAATCCAATGCATTTCGGCAGACTAACCGCCTTGTTCATGGGTGAGTCAGCATTTTACCAACACCATTTTTCAAAGAACAAGACATCATCAAGTGAAAATACCTACATAAAGAATGGACTGGGGCGGGGCGGCCGAAAAGAGTGGCCATTACTAAGTTTTTTTCCATCATAATGTAGCAAACATAATTTTGTTGTCACAGTCATTCAGAGTCAGATCAAATTAATATCGATCATATTTTCTCAATTGTGTATTGTAAATTAAATAGAATCAATTAATATTTTGCCTGGAGAGCCTATGTAAACAAAGTTGGACCAGAGTGGCTGAGTTATGCTAGCAACATATGCTGAATACAATTGTCATCCAATTCAATTCAATTAAGTTCCCGCTGCATCCAAGAGTCATAGTCGTCTTAGCTGGTAATAAATAACAGTTTGTTAGGAAATAGTGATCGTAATGAAATTGCCAGGCAGTCTCACGTTTCCTATATCCTCATTTGGTTGCCTATTGTGGGTACTGAAATCAATAACTATTATGAATGAAGTCTCATAGGTGTATCCATGATCACTGATGTTAAAGTTCTGATGTTACAGTCCACAATGAAATCCAAGTGGGCAGTTTATCATAGAAAGTGCAGCAAAATGAGATAATTACACATAAATAAATTCGATACAAGATAAGTAAGGACACTTATCAGTCCTCCTGGAAAATGTGTGGCAACGATATATGGTTAAATTAAACCTCATGGGGTAATATAGCATTGTAATTTACAATATGTGCAATCAAACACAAGTGGGCTGAAAATCACAGTGTGTGAAAAGGTACTGAAAAAATAAGATATCTAAGCTCTTTTGCTGACTCCCAGGACATGCGAACAGAAGAATCCAGTAACTGAATATCCATTGAACCAAGTATGCCAGGGCTGAATCCAACCACAAATAGCCCCAATCTGTAGTGAAAACATAAAACACACATTAAGATCAAATCATTATAAAATCAATATGCTGAGTGGATTTCAGTCAAAAGAACAATATTTGCAACACACAGCAACCCTCATTAATGCATTGAAATGTAAGATGCAATCTTTGAGATACATGACAAACTGGGACAAAAGTAATCTCCCCAGTGGATTTACAATATTGTTGTCTACATCCAAATCCTTCAGTATATTACTGTCCAATTTCAAGACATACCTTAATTCCAGTTGTCTTAGTCTGCATACCTGAGCTCCACCCCTAGCAAAGACGGCTACCCTATCCACAGCAAAATAACATAGGAGATCCCTATTACTGTCATATTTGTTCTCAAAATGGCATGCCACTGGGTACTGTCTATCCCTATCCCTTGCATATGCTCAAGCATGCTTTTTTCACAGGAAAAGTAGTGCTCTCTATATAAAGTTTTTACATGGTTATACCAGAGCATATATGCAGAAATCAGAGTGACTCATTAAATGTTTGTCAATGCATCTAACCGTTGTACATAGGGGAATAATATTGCTTCACATTGAGGCTGAATGTACTTGCTTTACAGCTCCCACATGGGTAAGATCCCATAATAGTTTTGCCTGATTGTTTAGGTTTACTGATAACACTGTTTTTTGCATACCTTGTCCTTGAGTGAACTGCCTTTATTGAAAGTAACACTTGGGTACTCCCCCTCAAGAACGGATAATGGTGGTCATTACAACCCTGGCGGTCGGTGTTAAAGCGGCGTTAAAACCGCAAACAGACCAGCGGAAAACAAAATGGAATCACGACCGTGGCGGAAACCGCCAACAAAGACAGCCACTTTAACACTCAGACTGCCACGGCGGTACAAACAAACAGTGCTGCGGTCACCGCCAACAGACAGGCGGAGGACAACGTGCCGCCCACAGTATCTCAACCTACCAATCCACTACCTTTTCCGGGGCGGATTCCCCGCGAACAAAAACACAGCAGAAACAGGACTTCTAAGGGGAAACGCTCACCTCTACACACCCCACGAGGAATCTGGACGCCATGGACCCCGAGCTCCAGATCCTGCCAGCCCTTATCTTCTTGCTCCTCTACCAGGAGCACGGACGCCGGCGGCGAAGACCACGGTGAGTACTGCACCTATGACACAGGGAAGGGGGGAGGGAAAAAAACAGGGACACACACACGCAACACCCCAGCCCCACCCTCACCCACGCCAACACACACACTAATACATATTGATACATTACAGTTACACCCCCCAAACCCCCCGGAAGAATGCAAAGACAAAAGGAAATGAGGTTAACCATTGTAATATATTAAAATCCAGGACGCAAAAATATATATATGTACACTATAAACAAAGTATACACCAAGAATAGTGGTCCAGGTAGTGCTCCATTGAAGTCCGTGTCACACTGGGCCCACACGGTATGGGCGAGGCCCACACTCAATCCACGACCATGACTGAGAGAACACCGCAGGGGCATCAGATAGCAATAAAACAGGCACCTCAGGGGGATGGGAAAGGGGGGCACCTCAGCCGGTTGAGTGCACAATGCCAAATGCACGAGGGGGCCACATGCCCACTGTTCCATCCTGGGGAGTGCAAAGCCACAGTCTCTCAAGTCTCTACAGTGGGTGGTTGCCCACTGTTCCATCCTGGGGAGTGCAAAGCCACAGTCTCTCAAGTCAAACAAGTGGGTGGTTTGCCGACTGCTTTATCCTGGGGAGTGCAAAGCCACCGTCTCTCAAGTCTCTACAGTGGGTGGTTTGCCCACTGTTCCATCCTGGGGAGTGCAAAGCCACAGTCTCTCAAGTCTAACAAGTGGGTGGTTTGCCCACTGCTTTATCCTGGGGAGTGTAAATCCACAGTCTCTCAAGTGGATGCCTTTCTCCACTGGTTCTGGAGGGGGCTTTGTGCCCAGAGTGCTTCATCCTGCCAAGGACTGAGGTAGTGGATGTGATACTCCACTGGTTCTGGAGGGGGCTTTGTGCCCCGAGCGCTTCATCCTGCCAAGGACAGGGGTAGTGGATGTGATACTCTACTGGTTCTGGAGGGGGCTTTGTGCCCAGAGTGTTTCATCCTGCCAAGGACAGAGATAGTGGATGTGATACTCCACTGGTTTTGGAGGGGGCTTGGTGCCCAGAGTGCTTCATCCTGCTTGTGGCGGACTCAGTAGCATCAGTGCCCTTGGCGCCCATGGGGCAGTGGGGCTAGTGGCGGCGGTGCCCTGTTCAGCGGTGCCCTGTTCAGCGGTGCTAGTGGCGGCGGTGCCCTGTTCTGTTCAGCGGTGCTTGTGGCGGCGGTGCCCTGTTCAGCAGTGCTTGTGGCGGCGGTGCCCTGTTCAGCGGTGCTTGTTGCAGCGGGGGCCTTTGCAGTGACTAAGCTGCTGGCGGTCCTGTCTGGCCCAGCGGGGCTGGTGCTGGCAGTCCTGTCTTGCCCAGCGGGGATGGTGCTTGCGGTCCTGTCTGTACCAGCGGGGCTGGTGCTGGCGGTCCTGTCTGGCCCTGGTGCTGCCGGTCCAGTCTGGCCCAGCGGGGCTGGTGCTGCCGGTCCTGTCTGGCCCAGCGGGGATGGTGCTGGCAGTCCTTCATGGCCCAGTTGGGCTGGTGCTGGCGGAGGCCTCCTGGGCAGCAGGGCTGGTGGTGGTCACCTCCTGGGCAGCAGGGCTGGTGGCAGTGACCTCCTGGACAGCAGGGATGGTGGCGGTCGCCTCCTGGGCCGCGGGGATGATGGCGGTCTTCTCCGCCGTGCTGCTCTTCCAAGCCTTGCTGACTTTCTTGGGGCCATTTCCCACCTTGGAAGGTGTTGCAGCTGATTCCACACTCCCACCTGTACCCCTGGGAGCGGCTTTGGTGGCTGGAGTCTTCCCCCTCTCCCGCCGGGCACTGGCCAACTTTTGATGCTTGACAGGTGGGGGACTGTCCATGCTGTGGCTCTGTGCCACACTGGCTGCCCTGGTGGCCGGTGCACTCCAGATTCCGGTGACTACAGAGACCACTGGTCCCGGAGATGTTGTGGCTGAGGTCTAGGTTGGGACCTGGAGAGTCAGGCCCTAGGAGACGGACAGGGTGGGGGAGGTGTGGGAAAGAGGTCAAGGTTGGACAAGAAAATTTTTGGGGGAACACTGGGACGGGTAGCTGGAGGGTGTTTGTGAGTGGAGGAAGAGGTTGTGGTTGTAGGAGGTGTTCGTTTGGTGACTTTGAGTGAAGGTGCATGCGCTGGAGGCTGTTGTGAGATGGATGGCTGTTGGGTGGGTGTGTGCCTGCGTTTGTGTATCTTGGGAGGGGGCGTCAGAGACACACTGGGAGAGGACACAGGGGATGTGTGAATGACAGTGGGGGTGGTGACTGCACGTGAGCGGGGTGTGGTGGTGGGTGTGCTGGTGATGGAAGTAGTGGCGGTAGATGTAGTGCATGCAGGTGTGAGTGTAGACGAGACAGGGAGGGAGGAGGGAGACGAGGAGGAGGGGAACACAGTGGAGGCAGTGGATGTTGGTGTGTCTGCATGTGTGTGATGCTTGCGTGAGTGCCTGTGGGATGTGTGGTGCTTACGTTTGCCAGAGCTTCCCTTGTGTGTTGACATGTGTGCATGCTGGTGTGAAGGTGTGCTTGGGATAGGCTGAGGTAGAGGGGATTGGGTCTGGGTGGAGGAAGTTGGAGGGGGGAGGCTAGAGACAGGGACAATGGCTGCCATCAGTGCTGAGGCCAGAGTCTGAAAAGCTCGCTGAAGGGCCGCCTGACCAGAATGAATGCCCTCCAGGAATGCATTTGTTTATTGCAACTGCCTTTCTACACCCTGGATGGCATTCAAAATGGTAGACTGCCCAACAGTGAGGGACCTAAGGAGGTCAATGGGGGCAGCAGAGGTGACTGGGGCAGGGGCTGAGGTGCCTGGGGCGAAGGTGATGGCCACCCTCCTGGGTGAGCGGGCACGGGGCAAAGGCTGAGGGGCTGCTGGGAGGGCGGTGCTGGTAGGGGGGGTGGCGACTGTACCTGTAGATGCATTACCGCTACCGTTGGCGGACACGACAGACACAGACGCACTACGCCGCGGACTTGGCCTCCACTGTTCAATCCCTGGGACATGGCCTACAAGACTATGGACGACATCTGCACACATGGATGACACAGGAGCCTGACTAGGTGCACTTGGCACTGTACACAGGTGGGTTTGTGGTGCCACAAGGTCTGCCAGAACAAGGGGACCTAACTAGCACACTGGCCCTGGCCTAGGGAAACCCAAAGCCCGCCTCCCTCACCCAGACACCTCCACTGCGCACAAAATCAGCAGAATGAGAGTGTACTCACCCCCTTGTGGCTGCTGTGATGCCCTCAAGCACCCATCCAACTCCGGGTATGCCACTGCCAGGATCCTGAACATCAGGGGGGTCATGGTGCGACGGGCACCTCTCCCACGTTGGGAGGCCATCCCTTGCTGGGCCTCCGCCGTCTTCTTGCTTCAGCGGCGAATGTCCTCCCTTCTCTTACGACAGTGGGTGCTCCGTTTGTGGTAGACCCCTAGGGTCTGGACATCCTTGGCGATGGCACGCCAAATATCTTTTTTCTGGTGGGCGCTGACCTACATGAATTGTACAGGGGGAAAAGAAAAGTTATTACCAAATGTACCGTCACAGTCATTGGCCTCCATCCCTACCCTTGTCATGATGCACATGCACTCACCGTCGTTTCATGCATGCCTCAATCTCCCCCCCCCATCTTTCATCCACCCCACTCCACACAGGCATAGCCCATACAGCATACTCCCAGTCTATTTACCTGTTTGTCAGGAGGACCGTAGAGTAGCGTGTACTGGGGGAGGACCCCATCCACGAGTTTCTCCAACTCCTCCGATGTGAAGGCAGGGGCCCTTTCCCCAGATGCACGAGCCATTTACTCTTCCAGGCCGAGGTCACAGCAGCCCTGCAGTGTAGGTCCACTCCTGTCGAAGATCAGGTATCGAGTGATTGAACAGATAGAAAATGGCAGTCGCGTTACGTCACCGCCGGCGTACATCGTCATTAGCTCCTGTGACCCATAGGGTCCAATGTTCACCAATGCAGCATTGCGCCGCAGTCATCGACTGCCTACAGCGACGATGTACAACGCCAGCACAGTTACCTCACATCCCATTGTCCCACTTTACAGGTCAGGCAGCTGCCATTTCAGGGGCCCACATGGCTTAATTTTTAACTGCGTCACACATACCTAGGCCTTGCCTCAACACTCATACAGGCCAAATATCGGATTATGATTCGTGTTCTGTGTAAGCTGTGGGTACGTACCTCTACGATGGTTGACTCTGTGCTCGCTGTTGTCCTTCATAGGCACCGTGCGCTGGGACATGTCAGGAGATGGTGGCATCCTCCGGTGTACAGACCGCTGGTGGACCTGTCTACAATGGAGGAAAGACATGTGATCATCACCTACAGGCTTGACCGTGCCACAATCCTGGAACTGTGTGTCCAGCTGGAGCCAGACCTGATGTCAGCTATCCGCCATCCCACAGGAATCCTCCCTCAAGTGCAGGTGCTGTCAGTACTCCATTTCCTTTTAAGTGGGTCATTTCAAACAACAGTGGCCATAGCATCAGGGATGTCCCAGCCTATGTTTTCCAACGTGCTGTCCAGAGTGTAGTATGCCCTGCTGAAACACAGGTGGAGCTCCATCATTTTCCCTCAGGTGGAGGATTTGTCTACATTGAAAGGAGACTTCTATGCCATGGGACATATCCCCAACATCATAGGTGCCATTGATGGGACCCATGTGGCTTTGGCACCCCCCGCAGGAGTGAACAGATGTACAGAAACCAGAAGAGTTATCATTCCATGAATGTGCAGATGGTGTGTTTGGCAGACCAGTACATCTCCCATGTTAATGCCAAGTTTCCTGGCTCAGTGCATGACGCTTAGATCCTGCGGAATAGCAGCATCCCTTATGTGAAGGGTCAACTCCAGAGGCACCGTGTGTGGCTATTAGGTGAGCACCTGGAAGCAAGTCTGTGGGAATGGTTGTCTGGGCCTGGGGCTATCCCTACAGGTTAGTGCGTGTCTAACTGTTGGCCCTCGCTTTTTGCAGGTGACTCTGGTTACCCCACCCTGTCATGGCTACTGACCTCAATGAGGAATCCCAGGACAAGGGCAGAGGAACGCTACCATGAGGCCCATGGGCGAACTCAGCAGATAATAGAGCGGACCTTCGGCCTCTTGAAGGCCAGGTTTAGGTGCCTCCATATGACAAGTGGATCCCTATTCTACTCACCAAAGAAGGTGTGCCAGATCATCGTGGCCTGCTGTATGCTTCACAACTTAGCTTTGCGATGACAGGTGCCTTTTCTGCAGGAGGATGGTCCAGACGGCGGTGTTGTTGCAGAATAGGACATAGACAACAGGAACTCGTGATCCTGCAATATTTCCAGTGAGACACAGGTAAGAATACAAACCTGCCTACTACATGTACGTTTACACTACTACCTCTCTACTGTCTGTCGTTTTCACCCAGTGTATGGTCACTGAGTTGTCACTTTCCCTTACGATTTCACAGATGTGGGTCCCATTGTGTGACATCTGCTTTATTTCCTCATGGACTAAAGCTGTGTGACATAGGTATGTTGACATTACATATGAAAGAGCATTTTGACACTGTAATTGCTAATACACTATTTCGAAATCACAGACTGACTCCAGATTGTTTTGTGCTTCAAGGGTGTTTATGTAAGTGCTCAATAATGGTGGGGGTTGTAGAATGGTGAGGGGTAATGGTGGAGGAATGTCCATGGCAGAGTCCAGTCTATTAGCCTCACAGGTGCATTGCCCAAATGGGCATAGGAAGTGGAGCTGGGGCAGTTTGAGGATGGACAGCGTGACAAAGTGGGACAGACAGATGACATTCAGAGTGGTCTCATTTCTTGGCGGGGGTCTTGGCATCGTTCTCTGTCATTGTCCTGGATCTCAGGGATCGCTTGTGGGTGGTTCTCCCTCTGCAGGGGGTGGGGTGCTGGTGTGGTGGTTCTGTGGCTGTGCCTCCTGTCCACTAGCGCCAGCGGATGTGGTGGGCAGTTCATCTTCCAGGCTAGTGTCAGGGCCCCATTGTTGTGCCACAGTGTCCCTACTGGTGTTGAGTACTTCCTTCAGCACCCCTACGATGGTGCCCAGGATGGAATTGATGGCTCTGAGTTCCTCCCTGAAGCCCAAATACTGTTCCTCCTGCAGGCACTGGGTCTCCTGAAACTTGGCCAGTACCGTTGCCATCGTCTCCTGGGAGTAGTGGTAGGCTCCCATGATGTTGGAGAGGGCCTCGTGGAGAGTGGGTTCCCTTGGCCTATCCTCCCCCTGTCACACAGCAGCCCTCCCAGTTCCCCTGTGTTCCTGGGCCTCCGTCCCCTGGACCGTGTGCCCACTACCACTGCCCCCAGGTCCCTGGTGATGATGGGGTGGTGGGTTAGCCTGGGTTCCCTGTAGTGGTGGACACACTGCTGATTGACGTGTCCTGGGGATATGGGCCGGGTATGGGCCCGCTGGGTGGGTGCTGTGCTGGTGTTTCCAGAGGGGGGAAGCTCTGTAGTGGCCTGTGACTGTGTGAGGGGAACCGACTGTCCCGAGGTCCCCGATGGGCCGGGCTGGTCATCTAGATCCAGTTGGACAGAGCTGCTGTCATCACTGTGGGCCTCTTCTGTTGGTGGTGTGGACATGTGTGGACCCTCCTGTCCGGTGATGTTGGGAAGGGTCCTGCATGAGAATAAAGGGATGTTTATTACATCTGTTTGTGCCATGGTGTGCAATGGGTGGGTGGCCATGTACCCCAGTGCTTGCATTCCTGTGTGGGACCTTGTGTGATGGTGGTTTAGGGGGGTGTATGGGTATGTGTAGTGGCCATGCTTTGGTGATGGGTGTCCATGCTTTGTTTTTGCATGCAGGGCTTGGTGTTGGGATGGGTGGTTTGTGATGTTGGGACATTTGTGAGGAATTGGAGTGATGGGGGTGAGGGTGGGGGTATGTGATGGCATGCAGGTAGGGTGGGGGATGTAATATTTAAGATTTGACTTACCAGAGTCCATTCCTCCATCTACTCCTGTGAGGCCCTCAGGGTGCAGAATCGGCAAGATCTGCTCCTCCCATGTTGTTAGTTGTGGGGGAGGAGGTGGGGGTCCGCCGCCAGTCCGCTGAACCGCAAGGTGGTGTCTTGAGACCACGGAACGCACCTTCCCCCGTAAGTCATTCCACCTCTTCCTGATGTCATCCCGATTTCTTGGGTGCTGTCCCACTGCGTTGATCCTGTCCACTATTCTTCACCATAGTTCCATCTTCCTAGTTATGGAGGTGTGCTGCACCTGTGATCCGAATAGCTGTGGCTCTGCCCGGAAGATTTCCTCCACCATGACCCTGAGCTCCTCCTCAGAGAACCTGGGGTGTCTTTGCCGTGCCATGGGGTGGTGTGGGTGATGTGTGGGGTGGTGTGTGTAGTGATAAGTGTGATGATATTTAGTGGTGTGTTGTGTGAGGTGCGTGGAAGTTCTGTGGGTGATGGTATTGTGTGCCTGTGGATGCTTGGTAGTTGTTTGTAGTGTCTCTCTCTGGCCTTCTCTCTGTAATTGTGGTTGTAGGGGTTTGTGGGTGATGTGGGTGTGTGTGTTATATCGTAATGGGTGTGTGGGAGTGGTGTGTGTATGTGTATCAGGTGTGTGTGTTTCGAATTGTCCAATGTGGCTGTGTTTTGTAAATGTGTGTGTATTTTGAGCGCAGCGGTGTGTATCGCCAATGGAATACCGCGGTTGAAAGACCGCCACGTGGATTCGTGTGTCGTGATAGTGTGGGCATATTTCTGTTGGCGTGACAGTGGAGGTTTTGTTTTCGCCAGTTTATCACTGACCTTTGGTGTGGCGGACTTGTGTGGGTGTCTGGATTTTGGCAGATTCCGAGCTGTGGGTCATAATAGCTGTGGCGGATTTCCGCGGCCGCGCACGGTATGTTGGCGGTCTTCTGCACGGCGGTAAGCGGCTTTTACCGCCAATGTTGTAATGACCACCAATGTGTCTTCTGCATTGAATATGGACCAGTGTTTGTTTAATATTTTTCTGACATCCTTAGCTTTATTGCTGAAGGTAGTGATGAATCTGGCTACCTGTGATGTTGTCAGCTCACAAGCAGGTCGGGGGCTAAAAGTGTTTCCCCTCCTCACACCCTGAACTCTGAATAATGCATTTTTCAGAACACCCTTCTTGCGACCCTTTTCTCGGAACCTGGCAAATATCAGCCTGCTCTCCTCCTTGAAGGCTGTATCAGAGCTGCAATTCCTGCATGCGTAGGAACTTCCCATGAGGGATATTTTGAATCAATTTTCTATGGTGGCTGCTGTATGCATGTAATAAAGTATTGCCCACTGTTGCCCTTCTATATCGTTTAGATGTTAGTTTGCCATTCTCCACTGTTATTCTCACATCCAAGACGTTGACATGCACACCACTTTTATTCCCCTCAGATCTTAAATTGTAGCTGTTATTATTCAATTTGGCAATTAAATCAGACGCCTCTCTCTTCCTTTCCACCTTTCCACACCAGCAATAGGTCATCTATAAACTGTAGCCACACAACTACATGTGTGCCAAGCTCTTTCAAGGTTTTAGACACCCGTTGCTCTCACTACCCCACAAACAAGTTGGCGTAGCTGGGAGCAAAGCAGATGCACATCGCTGTACCCTGTACTTGCCTTTACAGCTGATTATCAAAGGAGAAAAAGTTGTTGGTTAAGCAAAGCTTGATTATAGATAGTAGCATTTCTGTATGGAAAAATAGGGAGAGGGTGTGTGCTCTGAGAAAACATCTCCGTGCTTGCACCCCATCCTCATGCCGCATGTTGGTGTAGATACTACATACATCCAGGGTAATGAACCAGTAATCCTCTTCCCAAGGGATATCATAAATTATTTGCAAAAAATCTTTAGTATCCTTGATGTGTGATGGAAGGGAGGATGCCAAAGGACGTAAAAGGTAACTTATGCATTTGGACAATTTTCTAGAAGTGATTCACTAAAGTAGACAATCAGTGTTCCAGAATGAGATGAAGGATTTTTATGCAGCTTCAGCAGCAAATACTAAACAGGTAACCTAAGGTGTTTGTTAAGAAGGAAGGACAATTCCTTGCACTCAATAAGTCCCTGGTCTCTCCAATCCACCAACATACCTTCTTGCAAATACACTATTTTGGAGAGAACAACAACATTACCTCCCTTGTCAGACTGATGGATGACAATTCTGTCCTCCTCTCTAGAGTTCTTAAAGACAATCTTTCACGTTTTGTTAGATTCTCTGATTTCCATTTATGTTGACCAGATAGTCTTTTAAAATCCTTAATGACTACAATTTCTTAGGAATCTATGGCGTCAAAGGAAAGGATGGTGGTTGTGACGGTTTGACCCCCACATTACAAGGTTGGCGGGCAGATCTGCGAACCTACCACCGTCCCCACCAAGATCTTCGATCCCGACAAGCTGACGGCAGGTGCAGGTTGTAATCAGCCAGGGCAGAGCTGAAATCGGCGCTGCCCTGCTGATTACAACCTTGTTCTCCATCAGCCTTTTCATGGCAGTACCACCACCATGAAAAGGCTGACAGAGAACAGGTGCAAGGGGCCACAGCGTGCCCCTGCACTGCCCTTGCCTTTGGCATGAGCATGGGCCGTGCGGGGGTCCCCCTGCCCAGCACCTTCGAATCAGTGCAGACAGTGCACATTTCAAGGGTGCTGGTGCCCCCTGCATGCGGCAGCATTACCACTGACTCAATTATGAGCCAGGGACAATGCTGCTGCCACTTTCCCACTGGCTGACCGGTGGAAACTTTGGTTTACGCGGGTCAGCCCAGTGGGAAAGTCATAATGGGGCCAGTGGGGAGATCACCAGCAGGGCAGCCACCACCCCAATGGGAATTTGGCAGACGGGTGTTCCTGTACGCCAAACTCGTAATGTCACCTCAGTGTCCAATAATTTCCCCTAAATGGCTTAGAATGGAGTAGGAATTGCAATTGTAATCCCTTTAGTTAACATCATATCTTCTAGAGTGGTTTCAATAGTAATGGAAGAAGTAAATGTATCTATTTTAGTGTGCAACATGTTAAATGTGTTATCTTACAGTGTGAGTATTATATGCAATTTTTAAAGTATTGCATTTTCACATAAATGATTAGTAATTACTTTTTTTGAAAGGACAACAAATGCGACAGTTTCTATTTTTTATTTTTCTTTATTTAGTTTTTTTCTATTTTATTTAATGTATATGTTTATATTTTTCAATAGCTATATATTTTGAAGCATAAAATAAAAAGAGTTTTTATTGTTATTTTGTAACAACCTTTCTTTTTTTTTTTGGGAATACAAAACTTTATATATTTTGTTTAACAATTTTTCACATATTGGTATTATTCAACATTTTTGCAAATATGGTACTTTTTAAATCAAATACATTTGCTCCACCTACGTTGTTTTTTCATAACAGATTTGATATATTTTTTAAGGTTTATTATAAATTGTACTTTAGTATACTACTTATGTTTATAGTACTATTTATTGTATTCTTTACATTATTATTTATGTTTATATAATGCATTTAATTACATTTTCAACATATTTTATAATATTTTTACAAATTTTTTACCCATTTTAAATTAATTTTTACCTAAAGTATTATTGTTTTCTACAGAGAGATAGTTTTTTTTTGTTTTCATTTATCGACCATTTGATTAAGCTAAGCACATTTTTGTAGCCTATTCCTATCAATTCTCATCAGATTTGCTGGCAGAGAGTCGTGGTTATTTGCTAGTGATTGTTGGATAAGGTAAGAGCTTTTTTAAGTCTTCCTAGAGGATTTTGCTGGTGGGAGGATGTGGATAGAACTAGTTAATAGCAGTTATAGTGTTGATTTTCATTTATATGGTTGCTTAATCGCAGTTTGTGTTCCGGTGTTTAATAGTGTTGTGCGTTAGACCTACTTAGAGTTTTGTGGAGTCTAGTGTTATTGCGGGCATTGTCTTTGTTAGACCTGCTAGCCTTATGGTGGTCTTCCCCTAGACTTTTGACTCCGCTTCCCATTTTTTCTGATCTCATTTTTGCTGGCCTTAGGACTCTGCACACCTTACCACTGGTAACCAATGATAAAGTGCTTGTGCTCTCCCTCACAAACATCATAATTTTGGCTTATATTCAATTGGCATTTTAAACATGTCTTAGGTTTACCATGGCAGCATTTGTGCGCAGTTTTAACTGCCATTTCAGCTTGGCAAAGTAAACCTTTTTGCCAGGCCCAAATCGTCCTTTTCAATACATATGTCACCCCTAGAGTAGGCCATGGACAGCCCAAAAGGCAGGCTGCAATGTATTCAAAGAGTAGGACGTGTGCTTTTAAGTTTTAGATGTACTTGTAGTGAAAATATTTAAAATACATTTTCCACTACTAGAAGACCCACCTCTCCCAATGAATAACATTGGAGTTATCTTATTACATTTTATAAGTGTATTTTCCAAATGGGAACAGGTGCCTGGTTTATGTTTCGTGTCTCTGGAATCACAGTTCAAAATCATAACTTATAGTGAAGTTGGATTTCAAATTGCAATTTTGAAAATGACACTTTTAGGAAGTTGGCACTTTCTTTGGTGCCTGCAGCCTGTCTCTGGTCACATGACTGGGTGTAACTAACAGTAGGACATTGTGTATTACTCATAGACAGCCACACACAATGGGAGCTTAGGTGTGAATTAATGGGTCACCATGGGCAGGATGACAAGGAGGAGCTGGACACAGCCTCACTTATACTTGAATAGGGTATATCCTGTCCCCACACAAAGGGATAAACAACCCTGTGTTATCACCCCAGCCAGCTTGGAGCCAGGGTAGGGGAGGATAGGAATTCCTTTCAATTCAAAGCCACTGTGTAGAAGCTTCTCCCACTTTACAAAACCACTGCACCACAGTATAAATACATGAGCTCAGACACCACCACTTCAGTACACTTCCGGACCTGTGGGGACTCTGCTAGGAAGAGGACTGCTGTGCTGCTGAAGGACAGTCACTCTGCACTGCTGACTACTGCTGCACTACTGTGCTGCTTTTTGCTTTGCTGACCGGCTGCCTGTTGCCCTCCTGTTGGGGTGAGGAGTTGACCTACATTTCTTGAACCCAGAGTGAATGAAAGGGTTATTTGGCTGTCCTCCTGATCTGAAGCCTCAGAGATATAACAGGCTTCCAACAACCTGATAACTGCACATGAACTCTGCCATCTGTAAGTGTACCCTGCCAAGTGGTGCAACCCCAGTCCTGGACCTGTCGAAGTGGGCCTCAGGTGCTCTGACAGCCTCTGTAGACCCAGCGGAAGTGATGCAGCTCCTCTCCTATGCGGCGCAACCCTGAGCACATGTGACACGTTGCTGTTGCTTTGTGGATCAGAACCATAACAAAGACCTGCATCTCAAGGTTGCCCATTGCCACATGGAAACTGCTGCTGCGCATCCTCAGCATGGGCCTGACCATCCCTCCACTACAGCAGCCTTCATGATAATGCCAGATTCCGCATCCCAGCCTCACAGCTCCTCAGAAAAAAACACATCACCCCGACTGCGCGAGGCATCCCGACTCTCATCACAAGCCCCATTAGATGGGATCTATGACGTAGCAGGACCTCACACTGCAACCTCGCTGCATCTCAGAACCACTGCATCACTTCAGCTGCACGACGCATCTTAACACAGATCCTTGCAATGCTCTGCAAACCAGGTTTGAAGGTACTTTGTTCATTTGGCCTAACTGGGTCTCTGTAGCTGGCCCATTCTCTATCACGGTCTGTCTGGACTTGTGACTTTGGTCTCATTATGATCTCGGTGGTCCAAACAGTGGACCGCCGAGATCACTGCTGCGGCAGGACCGCCATATAATGACGCCTGGTGACACACTGCCATTGATGGCGGTGTGAACTGCCAGACGCCATACTGGTGGTTGGTGGCGGAGGTGGATGCTGCTCCACCTTCACCAGCACGTCAGCCAGACTCCGCCACGCATATTATGATTCAATAATAGGCGTGGCGGTGTATGGAGATGAAGCGCTGCAGGCAGAGCAGCATCTAGGGAGCCCATTCCCTCCTGGAGCAGCACCACGGAAAAAGTAAGTACTGTTCAAGAGGGCAGAGGGGGTGTGGGTCCTGAACAGAGGTGGACGGGTGGGGATGGTGAGGGGGGTTGGGGAGGGCCTACATGGAGATCCGGGGAAGGAGGGGTGATGGTTCGATTTTCAGGGTCGGGTTGGGGGGATCTAGGGGCTTGGGGGAGGTTGGGCGTTGTGGCAGTGGAGGGTATGCCAGGCATGTCACATACTGGTGACAGGAATGAGAATTCCTGTCACCAGTATGCTTTCCGCCAGGGATTACCTGGCGGTGTATCCCGCCAGGAAATCCCTGGTGGAAATGGGATCATTATCCCACCGGTGGTCTATGGTTGACCGCCGGGTCGAAGGTGTCTAACTTCGATCTGGCGGTCGACTCAGCCCTGGCAGTAGGTGGTAGTGAACTGGCTGCTTTGCAGCCAGTTCACAACTTGCATCATTATATGGTGGTCGTGCACTGCCATGCCATCGCCGATCATACAGCCACCGCCGGCATTGCAGTGCTCAACTGCCAGGATCATAATGAGGGTCTTTGTCTCGATCTAGCACAGATATCCACAGTTGGTGCTTTACACCTTTGGTGCTATTTTTACTAACGTCTTTAAAACTGAATACCTCAAGTTCTACTGATAAGATGTTTGTTGTGTCGTTCTTAATTTATTTATTACAAATTACTCCATTTTTTTCTAACTCTGTTGTGGGCTCCTTTTGTGGTGCATTTTCACTGTTTTAAGTGTTGCACAAATACTTTACACATTGCCTCTGAATTAAGTCTGACTGCTCTGTGCCAAACCACCTGAGGGATGAGCACAGGTTAATTTAGGGTTCGCTAGTGAGTTCACCCTGGAAGAACAGTGGTTACTGCTTGAGAAGGATTTCAGCCCCTCAAATAGTAACCCAATTTCTTGCAGTCATGTTATATTTTGTGAATATTACAGCTGTAATGTAATGTTTATATTATTTTTGAAAATATTGCTTTGTGTGGGTGTGTATCATATGTTTTTACAGGTTTATGTAACGGAAGTCATCTAATGAGCTTTTTAAAGCAAATTAATTTGAGTTCTGGTAATCTAATATCATTATTTTTCATTTTGTTTGATTTTGGTGTTTCCTAGAGTGTGTTGTTGTATTTCTTAGGTTTTTAATGGTTCCTTATGGCTTTCAATTACTTCATTGGATTTAACTTAACAAAATATGATAATTAGTTAAATGCATAACTTTGGTCTTGTACAATGATAAACTGCAAGCAAAGTATAGGGACAAAAGAAATCTCAAATACGCAAAGTTGGCTTTCATTTCCAGGGTTATTACATGAGGAGGGTAACCTGCACAGCTAGTCTTGGTGTTGAGAAGTGGGACACCACACACACACACACACACACAGACACACACCTCTTCCACACGTGTGTTCTCCAGGCTCTAGGACAAATCCTGGTTGTTCACAAATCCTCTAGGAAAAGCTACATGAGGCCTATCTGAGGGAAGAGGCAGGCGTAATGCTTTGATGGGGTGTGCCAGAATGGACAAACATTGGACTCTGATCCAACAAGAGCAATGTGCTGTTCGACCCTTGCCTGGCTCAGAAATAATCCCATACAGTAAAAATATGTAGTCTAACCCTAGGAAGAGAGAAGAGTGAAAACTGTCCCACTGAATATCACTACTGCTGACTTGTCACTTTGGTGGGCACCTACGTCTTTCTATCACAGTGGATAGGCACTCTGGCAGAATGTTGGTGATAGTTTTATTCAATATTTTACATCACAATTAGAAAACAGCAGCAAAACAGATGAGAAATCCAACGTGTTTCGGTGTTGCACATGTCCTGGTTGACCTGTGCATGCACGCAACACTGCAGCATCTATCTATCTATCTATCTATCTATCTATCTGCATACATGATAAAACCATAATAAATGAACAACATTTAATAGGTTAAAATATCATAATTAATTGTTCGCAAAAAAATAAATATTAAACATGAAAAATCCAAAAAACACATTCACAAATTTTAAAATAAAAACAAATAGAATTACATAAAGAAAACAATTAATTATATAGACTCTATTTAACCAACATTATTAAAACTATACTGCCTTGGGTTCAGTCAGGTACATTTATTTAGCCTTAAGCTCGACCCTGGTTTGCTTTGTCTGTCAGTTGCAAGGCTTAGCAAAGGAACAATGTGTAAAGCATTTAACAGCACCAAACAACTGAATAAGAACATCACACGACATGAAAGAAACAAGACATCAGTTTAAAAAACATAGAACAGATTGTTATGAACTTTTAGAGACCTTAATCATCAAAATCCAGTGGAGGGTTCCGGAGATACAGATTTTAGAAATCATAAATAATTTTTATATCAACCACAAATGAGCATTGGCCACAAAACACCTGCCAAACTTTTGAAAAGTTTATAAAAGTTAGTTCTACAACTCTGGCCCAGGTTGGGCAACCAAGTCCAGCAGGACCGAGTTCTAGGGAGCCAGAAAAGATGCTTTAGACTGTTACCCGGTCCCAGTGCATTTTTAGAGCAAGATCAAAACTTCACAGGCTGACAATGGAATGGTTCTGATGTTGGCTCAATGATGCTCAAGTATGCTCTTGGCGCCATTCGGTTACCGGGAGTGAAGTCTGGATGAGTCCTCGGTCCACAGGTGAGTGGGGGAGATTCTGTCCATGGATCTCTGGGTCCCCCGTACTCCTTTTTACAGGATTCCAAGGGCTGCTGATGCAGACCTTGCACTTTTGCAACACAACAATCACAGTGCAAATCTTTGGTGGGGGCTAGTGTCCACCTTGGTTGATGAATCTGTTAAAACTAACACCCACACATCCAGCAGACATGGGTGCACCTTTTGGATATCTCTGAATTGTCCTTTGGGGTGTCTGGTGTCTGTTAGTGGCAAAATGTTTGTGGTAGCTACCAGAAGTGTGAGTTGGGCTCTTTCAGCTTTATTGTCACCAGTGACAATCTGGAATGTCAGTCAACTGAACCTTGGAGTCTCTGTTTCAGACTAGGGCTGGGAATCTGCTTTTCCCCAAGCAGGCACACAGAACAGGGTACAAACTCTGCTAGCCCAACTTGCAGCAGGTGCAGTTGCTCCAGCATATCAGCCTCTTTTTGTGTGCTTCTAATGGGTGCAAAGTGGTCTTCTCTTCGTCCTCCTATCAAGTCCAGTGAGCACTGAGGGTCAACCTGCCACGGGTGCCATATTTATCCCAAGAAAGTGCCCTTTAAGGACTACACAGTTTCTAGCCAATGGGCTACTGGGTCCCCTCCTACATAGTGATGAAGGTCCTGTGATGTGTAGCATCTTGCTGCCCCAGAATGCCACATTCTTGCCCCCTTCAAGATGGCACAACCCTTCCTCAGTCATCAGGGGCAATGTAGTTGACTAAAGAGGTGTGGCTACCTGATGGCAACATGCCCATGGTAAAACCGTTTTGGGGGTGAGTTTCCCCTCTCTGTCTCCTTGGTATCTACAGTAACAAAAGGCATCCTAGTCAGGAATGTTTTGCCAGGTGGCCAATAAACGGTGGTTTCTCCTTTAAAGCACACTTTCGGGCTAACCCTCAGAGTGGCCATTCTGGCTGAGGAGGTGACAGCTCACTTCTGCGGCACTGCCTTTGTTCCTGAGTCTGGGGGTTGTTAACATGTCTCACCTGGTGTCTGTATGTGTATGCCTTTTTGAGGCTGCTGGAGGAGCAGAGCACAGAGTAGCAACTTCCTAAAAGTTGCCACCTTTAAAAGTGACATTATGTTCGACCTGGGCATAAGGTTGCATTTAATGCTGCAATTCATTTGAAACCTTATGTGACCCATTTGGTAGGCCCAGGCAAAAGTTAGCCAGGTTGTGAAGCCACCCTGTAACTCTGTATTAGTCAGTGGGGCCAACAGATATACCCACAGCAAAACAGCAATTTGTAAGTGTTGCTGCTAAGACATATTGTAAAACATATGTGCTAATTAACAAATCATAGCTCCCTGCCATAGAGCTCTATAGGCCTTCCTTAGGGGAGATGTACTAGGTAGATGTACAATATTAGGGGATAGGGTGGTTTTGCCATTGGTTTAAATGGCAAAATCGAACTGTGAGTGAAAACACTGCCCTTCCACTCTGCAGGGGCAGGCTGGGAGCCAGCAAGTTGACAAAGAACAGGTGTTCTATTCACTCACAAAGTGAAGGAGCAATAAAAATGCCTTCAAGTCTTGTTTTTATCTTGTCACATTTGCTATGTGTTAAGAGACTGAGGTCAGAAGTCAGTTTCCTTGTCTGACTGCAGCGTACCAGGATTTGACCTGCTGTACAAAGAATGTGAAATGAAAGGCTTTAAGGTGCTGTGTCAGATTTTTTCTAACATACAACATTTAAATAGCTAATACCTCAAATGTACAACAATTTCAAAATATATTTAAATATCTGTGAAAGTTATCTTTTTGTACTTCTGTGTGATTTAAAAGGTTGAAATAAAATCAGAACACTTAAAATATTTGCTTAGAACCACATAATTTGAGACCAATTTGCGGGTCAAGAACATTTCAGTTAGGTAGAGTAGATTAGTTACGTTACTTGAACTGCAGTTCCCGTAACATTTTTATGATTTTTCGAGGCCTGAGTAAGTCAGGCCTTGCAAATTGGGTGTATCCAGTTTGTGATGCAAATTGTATAGGGTTAAAACACAGTTGCACTGTAACAGGCCACAATGCAACAGCTAATATTCCAAATGGGGTCAGAAAGTGGAGGGAAACCTGCAAAAAGCCTGCATCTTAACAAAAGCAACATTAAAAAGTCAATATCATAAAATGATATTAATTACATAAAAACATGATATCCTTGTCAACGATGTGTGCATCACAATATTTGTGTATCACAATATTTCCTCTCCATTATTTCTGCCTCTTAATCCAATATTTTGTCTAAATACCACTACAAAGTCTAAATTGCACTATGGCATTGCATCTCACTTTTCTTTCTCTTAAAAAGTGTTTGTTAGGTAAATTAAATTTCTGAAGTTTCTTGATTTTAAAACTGTGTAGTAACATTCTATCAAGTTGATTCAAATAATTTACTATCCCATTTCAACAATGGCTAAGCTATACAAGATTGAGCTCTTATCCTTTGTGAAGGTTTTGCATATTGTTATTGACTAGTACATGCTTTTACAAATGACAGACACCGTCTTTCTGTCATACCATTCTGGTTGGCTTCACTGGAGTATATTGAACATAGTGTGATATATGTATGCCAGTGTTTGTCAGTGATCAGTACAGGCATTCATTTCAAGGGACCATAACACTGTGTGCACATAGCTGGTTGCATGTGGAGTGAAGGGAAACGAGTACTGCTCTTTGCTGTGTTAGATTTGAGACTCATAGGCCCTCATTATGACCCTGGCAGTAAATCCTGCTTACCGCCATGCTGACGGCTGCCAACTTACCGCTGTGGTGGCGGATATCTGTTCACCATATTATGACACATACACCAATCCGACAGAATTCAGCCACAGACACAAATCCACCAGACCAAAGGTCAGGGATAAAGTGGCGGATTCAAAACCCACACCGTTATGCCAACAGAACAACGTCCACCACATTATGACCCATGAATCACCACAGCGGACATTCAATGGCGGTAACCCATTGGTGGTACATACCGCCGCACTCACAATGGTCACCCACAGACAAAACAATACCACATTGGACAATTCAAACAACACACCTGACACCCATACACACACAACACCCACACCACTATAAAACACACACCCACAGTAAACACAACCCTTCCCGAATACAAATCATTGGCACAAGACTGACACTAAGACAACTGACACAACTACATACACACACCACATACACCCATACATCCCTCACGTACCCCACTTCACACACCCCAACACATTACCCAACCCACCCTCACCAACACACATCACATAACATCCATGGCACCACAAAGGCACCCCTGTTTCACTGAGGAGGAGTTAAGGGTCATGGTAGAGGAAATTGTCAGGGTAGAGCCACAGCTATTTGGAGCACAGGTGCAGCAGATGTCAATAGCCAGGAAGATGGAGCTATGGCGGAGAATCGTGGACAGGGTCAATGCCGTGGGACAGCACCCAAGAACAAGGGGCGACATCAGGAAGAGGTGGAACGACCTATGAGGGAAGGTACGTTCTATAGCAGCAAGACACCAGCTTGCTATACAGAGGACGGGTGGTGGACCCCCATCTCCTCTCCCACAACTCACAGCATGGGAGGAGCAAGTCTTGGCAATACTGCATCCTGAGAGCCTGACCAGAGTCAGAGGAGGACTGGACTCTGGTAAGTGAACTCTCTACTATTATCAACCCCCCTACCTGTATGCCATCACATACCCTCGCCCTCACTCCTATCACTCCACTACATCCCACTCACTCCACCATCACATCTCTTCAATCCCAATGCCAAGCCCTGCATGCTGTACCAATGCATGGACACCCCTCACAGACCTTCATGGACACTCATCACTAAAGCATGCACAGCATAGAGAACTAACAATCCCACCACACACCAACATACACAAGTAAAAGCTGTCAGGGCAATACCAACCATAGAGGGGAAGGCAGGGATGTAAAATATGTCATACACATTAACCATAACATATAATTTACATTCCAACAGGTACCCCAGCCAATATCACCAGAGAGGAGGTGCCAGCACTATCCAGTTCCCCAACTGAAGAGACCCACAGTGATGACAGTAACTGTGGTCTTCAGGATCTAGATGATCTACCTGGCCCACCAGGGACCACTGGACAGCCGGTTACCCAAGCCTAGTCACAGACCACCACAGAGCCTCCCCCATCAGGAACCAACATCACAGCACCCACCCAGCATCCCCAAACCTCTTTCCCCAGGACACGTCAATCAGCAGTAGGCCCACCTGTAAAGGGACCCCAGGCCACACCTCGCACACAAGACAATCAGGGACCTGGATCAGTGGCAGTGGGCACACCGTTCAGGGGACAGAGGCACCAGCCAACAGTGACACTGGGAGGACTGCTGTTCCCCAGGGGGAGGTCAGTCCCAGGGAACTGACTCCCCAGGATGCACTCTCTGAGATCTTGGGAGCCTACCACCATTCCCAGGACACGATGGGCCAGATCCTAGACAGCGTGCAGGAGAACAGGCGGCTGCAGGAGTGACAGTATCAGGGGTTCAGGGAGGACTTGCAGGCCATCAACAACACCCTGATCTCCATAGCAGGGGTGCTGGCAGACATGGCCAACATTATGAGAGAGGCAGTGTCACACCAGCGGGCCCCTGCACAAGCCAATCATCTGAATGGCTTTCCACGTCTGCTGCCGCTAGTGGCCAGGAGGCCCCTGCCACAGGACTCACAGCCACCAGCACCCGTCCCGTGCAGAAGGTGAACCATCCCGCACACGTTCCCTGTGATCCAGACAGAAGCCAGAGACACGTGCCAAGACCCCCCCAGGAAATGAGACTCTCCTGATTGTACTCCTTGTGTCCCACCCAATCACCGTGTCCACCTGAACTGCCATTGCTCTCCTTCCTATGTCTCTATGGACAATGCACCTGTGCTATAATCAGACTGGAACAATACCCTGGACTTTCCTCTACCATCACCCCAATTTTATTGCACTTTCCCCCTTAATTTTACATCATCACAATAAACACCCTTGAACACAACTTGAATGATAGCATTTTATGTGTTGAAAATGTGCATTTATGGGAACAGTCACATCTGGTGCAAATGTTGTGAACACTGTGATAGGATACATTTATTGGCCTGTATCTGTCCGTAGTATTCACATCAGCACACCGTTGTCATATCACCAACATCTGTAAGATTACAAGCCATGGGTGACAGCAAGTGGACATAGAAGTGGCAAATGCCTGCATGCCAATGCCACACAAAATACAACCAAAGTTATTGAAATGTAAATTTGCACTGTCTCACCTGTGTCTCATTGGAAGTACTTCTGTTGTCCACATTCTCATCCTCTGCCTTCTCATTCTCACTGTCCACAGGGTCCACTGCTGCCACAGGGGCATCTCCAGTCTCCTCCTCCTGCAGAAAAGGGACATGGCGTTTGAGGGCCTGGTTGTGCAACATGCAGCATACCACCACTATCTGGCAGACCTTGTTGGGTGAGTAGCACAGGGATCCACCTGTTAGATGGAGGCACCGGAACCTGACCTTCAGGAGGCCAAAAGTCCTTTTAATTACCCTTCTGGTTCACCCATGTGCCTCATTATAACGTTCTTCTGCCCTTGTCCTGGCATTCCTCACAGTGGTCAGCTGCCATGATAGGTTTGGGTAACCCGAGTCACCTGCAAATATTGAGAGACAACATTTAGCCACACACTTTCCCATATGGCCAACACCATAGGCATACAACAACATATACTGGGTGGGAACCAGGGCTCACCTATTAGCCTCACCCTGTGCCTCTGTAGTTGGGCCATCACATTTGAGATGCTGCTATTCCTTAGGACAAAGGCATTATGCACCGACCCAGGATACTTAGCACTGACGTGGGAGATATACTGGTCCCCAAAACACACCATCTGCACATTCATACTGTAAAAACTCTTATGATTCCTGAACACCTGTTAGTTCTGGCTGGGTGGGACAAGTGCAATAAGTGTTCTGTCAATCGCCCCTAATATATTGGGGATATGTCCCATTGCATAAAACCCGGCCTTCACAGTGGCCAAATCCTCAACCTAGGGGAATGGAATGTAGCTCCACATGTGTTTTATCAAGGCAGTCAACACTCTTGTCAGCACTATTGAGAACATTGGCTGTGACATTCCTGCTGCCAAGCCCACTGTCACTTTGAAAGAACCAGTTGCCAGGAAATGGAGAACTGATAGCATTTGCACAAGAGGGGGGATCCCAGTGGGATGACGGATAGCAGATATCAGGTTAGGCTCCATTGGGCACACAGCTCTGAGATTGTGGCGCTGTCCAGTCTATAGGTGAGGATAATGTGCCTGTCCTCCAGTGTAGCCAAGTCCACCAGGGGTCTGTATACAGGGGTATGTCTCCATCTCCTATTCATCTGCAATGGTAGGTATCTAAGGGACAAAAGAGTGAGGAGGCTGTCATAAACTGAACAATGGAGCCACAGCAGTAGTCTGCAATCTGTAAACATGTTATGGGACAGTGTGATTTGTCAAGTATGTGCCTATTTATCCTGTGGCGCAGCAATATTCCATAGGCTTGCCCCGCCCCCAAAATGGCATCCACCTATCCTATGTGGAGGGACAGGTGGAAGTGAGGTAATACCGCTGACGTTGTGCACCATGGCGGGAGGCGGTCGGGAACCGCAGTGCAATTCCTCATTGGTTAATATTGGTCCCTATGGGGTACAGTGGCCAATAGTGATCTACGCCGGCAGAGACGGTATGCACCTCCGCAGACATGACCGCCATTTTCTATCTGATTCCTCATTTGATTCCTGACCTTCATTGGAGAGCACCTACACTGCATGTGCTGCTGTGACCTATGTCTGGAACCTACCATGGCCTGTTTAACTGGGGAAAGGGCCCCAGCCTTCACTTCAGAGGAACTGGAGAGACTGGTGGATGGGGTCCTACCCCAGTACAGACTGCTGTATGGGCTTCCAGACCAACAGGTGAGTACACTGTGGGCATGATGCATGTGGTCTGAATGTATGGAGGTGTGTGTAAAAGCATCGTGTAAGGGGGGGAGGGATGTCCTCTTGGCTGGGTACACATTGAGTGCTGGGCTATGTGTGTGCCAATAGTGATGGAAACGGGTATGGAGAGTCATTCGTGTCACAGGCTGGACTGTTTGTCTAATGGTGTTGTCCTGTCTATATTGCCTCTGCAGGTCAGCCCCATCAAAAGAAGGGTGTATGGTGTGCCATCACCAAGGAGGTGCAGACCCTGGGGGTCTATGGCAGGCCGAGCACCCACTGTTGCAAACCGTGGGAGGACCTGAGACGCTGGGTACGGAAGACCGCGGAGGCCCAGCTGGGAATGGCCTCCCAACGAGGGAGGGGTGCTCATCGAACCATGATCTCCCTGATCGCTTGCATACTGGTGGTAGCATGGATGGGTGCTTGAGGGCATCACAGCAGCCACAAGGAGGTGAGTACAGTGGCCATCATTAAAAGAAACAGCTGGAGGGGTGGTGTCCGGGTGGTGGGTGGGTGTCTGTGGGTGCCCCTAGGCCAGGCCAGACATAGCAGCGTAGGTCCTCTGGTGGGTAAGAGTCTTAAGGGGAAATACTGCCTACCTAGCTTGTTAGCATCCACTACTAGTCAGGGTTGCATGGGTCCCAAGTGGCCTGCAGTTGGAATTGTGTGCTCCTCCTCATGCCTTGGTGGCTAGCAATATCACTGATAGTGCAATGCATAGTGCGTAGGCCTGTACCCTGTGTGTGAGTTGTTGGTGCAGTCAATGACCCAGTGTATCCTTTGTCTCTCTCCCTCCCTTTCTTGTTTTGTCATCCTGTCCTTATGTGCATTAGCATCATCTGGCGGAGGAGCAGAGGCACCAACGATGGAGGGAGCTGCATCCCACAGAACCCAAGAAGCAGAGCCCACCGGCACTGAGGGCACCAGTGGGACGGAGGGTGAGGGGAGCACCACAGCTGAGACTGGAGGGGACAATACAGACACTGATACCTCCTCCGATGGGAGCTCCCGGGTGGTAGTTGACACCTCTGTGACCACCCCAGCTACAGGTACAGCCACCACCCCAATTCCAGCTCTGCCCTCCCAGCAGCCCCTCAGCCAGTTGCCTGTGCCCGCTCACCCAGGAGGGTGGGCATCTCCTTCGCCCCAGGCACCTCAGGCCCTGCCCCAGTGAGCCCTGCTGCCCTGAGTGAGGAGGCTATTGACCTCCTGAGATCCATCTCTGTAGGGCAATCCACCATTGTGAATGCCATCCAGGGGCTGGCAGCCCAGATGAAGCAATCTAATGCATTCCTGGAGGGCATTCACAGTGGATTGGCGGCCCAACAGAGATCAATCCAGAATCTGGCCTCCTCTCTGATGGCAGCCATTGTCCCTGTTTCAACTGTCCCCCCTCCAACTACCACTTCCCAGTCCCATTTTCCTCAACCCCAATCTACCCCAAGCACACAGCCAGACGAGCATGCACACAGGACAACTACCAATAGTGTCACAGGCAAACACAAGCACCACACTTCATCCCACAGGCACTCACACAAACACCATTCCTTTGCAGACACTACAACATCCACTGTTTCACTGTCTCCCCTCCTCCTCCTCCTCCACCTCCCACCCAGTTACGTCCACACTCATACCTGAATGCACTACATCACCATCCACTACCTGCATCATCACCACACCAAGCAGAACACACACCTCACTGGCAGACACCTCCACAACACCCATGCACATGTCCCCTGTGACCTCTCCCACCGTGACTGTCACTGCTCCTAAAGTACACAAACACGAGCACTCAGACACCCAACAGCCATCCACCTCACAACAGCATACAACCCATGCACCTGCACCCAAATCCAGAAAACACCTCCAACAACCACTCCCGCATCCTCCATTCCCTCATCCTCCACTCCCACTACTTCTTCCTCTTCCCGCTCCAGTGTCCCTAAAAAGCTTTTCCTTTCCCAGCCCAGATTGACCTCTTTCCTACCCCTCCCTCCCATCCTACACGTATGGCCAGGGTATCAAGGACCCAGCCAAGCACCTCAGCCAAACAGTCCACGGGCCCAGTTTCATCAGCACCTACTCGTGGTGGAAAGGATTCCAGGCCACAAATACTGAAGGGGAAGGAGCCTGCACCAGCCAGGAAGAAGGGAAAGGAGCCTGCACCATCCAGCGATAAGGGGAAGGATCCTGCACCAGCCGGAAAGAAGGGGAAAGAGCCTGCTCCAGCCAGAAAGAAGAGCAAGGAGCCTGCCCTAGCAGCTGTCACATAGCCCCCACTGCCAGCTGTGGTTGTGCAGCCATCAGTGAGTGCAGGGGCTGAGCATGAGCCTCCCACTACCACCACCACGGTGCAGCCATCGGAGGGCGCAGGGGTTGAGCAGGAGCCTCCAACTACCACCACCACAGTGCGGTCATCAGAGGGTGCATGGGCTGAGCAGGAGCCTCCCACTACCACCACCACAGTGCAGCCGTCACAGCCGGCGGATGCCATATGATCCAGCCTCCATGGGCTGCTGTGCGGCCTGCCACCACCAGAACCTGTGGGCAAGTCACCCACCTGAGAGACTATGGCTTTGCACTCCCCAGGACCAAGCACAGGGCATGTTGCGCTCTCCAGACCCAGTGGACAAGACACCCACTTGAGAGACTGTGGCCCTGCACTCCCCAGGACCAATCACAAGGCATCTTGCCCTCTCCAGAACCAGTGGGCAAGACACCCACTCAAGAGACTGTGGCCCTGCACTCCCCAGGACCAAGCACAGGGCATGTTGCCCCCTCCAGAGCCAGTGGTCTTGTTTCTGCATCTGGCTGGTGTTCTTCCCTCCCCCTGTGGTACCTGCCTATTTGCCAACTGATGCCCCTGCAGTGTTCTCTCTGTATTGGTGCAGGGATCGAGTGGGGCCTTGGACTTTGCCAGGTGGACATGTGGCCCCTGTGAACTGTGCACTGGGCATTGTCCCTTTTTTGTACATTTGTACATATCTGTTGTATTGAAACATCCACTTTTTATTTTTGATGTTGATCTTATCACAATCACTTTAACCAATTCCTGTTGTCCTTGCATTATTCAGCAAATTTTGGGGGATACATTGTTTTCTTGTGCAGCTGGTTGTGTGTATGGTGTGTGTGTATGGGGTGTGTGTTGTACGTGTGTGTGTGTGTCACTCTCATTTTCCTCCCCCACTCCCTTGTGTGCTAGGCAGCTGTATTCACTGTCATCGTCTTTGCCGGGGTTGGTGTTCGTGGTGGAGCATAACGTAGAAGATCATCGGAAAGACTTGCAGTTCCAGGTTCCATGGCAGTGTGGTTCTTTCCTGTGTCTCCAATGATGAGTCCTTTTAATTCTGAGCTTTGTTTGTGCCAGGCTTTTGATGGCGTTGATACCACCCCGGAAAAGGTGGTGGATTGCCATGTCATAATATGGTGGGCAGAACTTTGTCTTCCTCCTGGCTATAGGTGGCTACTGCCGTGGTGCCTGTTGTTTCCGCCCTGACGGTAGGTGTGGTACATTGGCGGTCGTTCTGAGATATTACCGCCATGGTCATAATTTGGCGGTAGTTACCGCCAGCCTGTTGGCGGTATTGCCGCCACTTTATCACCAACTGCCAGGGTCGTAATGAGGGCCATAGTCTGTTTTTCTAAAATCACCATCAGTGATGCGTAGACATGTGTCAAAGACCTTGAGCTTAGGTGTGCTGCATGAATGGATGTTTCCCAAGTTATGCCATCACCGCAGATCAGGTCAATTTCATTAATTCAAGGGACTGATGGGACTGATTACGACTTAAGGCATGAAATAGTGTGAGAGAGTCTTCATCAACAGTTGAACTTTTTAGAGCAGCTGTCTCTCCACCCATCCTGGCCACTATCTGATATTGAAAGATTCCTTCCCAGTGGACTGGAGCATCTTTGATCGGGTGTTCAGGTTCAGACCTGTCCTTGCTGTCACTTGAGGAGCAATAAGCTTCATATCCAACCACCCTCCCTGCCTGAGACTGGTGCCTCAGAGTTTGAGCTTACTGGCACTCTGATGTAGAGTTCCTGCCATCTAGCCCGTACAGGCACAGCACATCATGGTGTCAATCTGGGAGTTTTGTGATTACTAGTGGCAATGCCTCCATGGGCATGTTTACTGCTTGCATCAGTGGCACACATGGTCCATATTCACTCACCTGACCTTGTTGAAAGTTGAACCACTTTCAACTTTCAGGTGGCACCTTCTCCCAAGTACTAACAATTTTGAATCCTGTTCTGTATATGGTGTATCACTATTTAATTTCATCACATGATGGTCAGAAATGGTCCTGCATGTGCCAGTGTGGTTGAAGACAGAGGCAATCTTGGGCGTGGGCCAGAAAGACCCAGAAAATGTGCATCTTCCCAAGTTGTTATAAAATAAATGAGGTAAAAAAATTGTAAACAATGTAAAAATACTGAGGTCAGCACAACCCCCAAAGTCAATATAAGTGATCTGGCAGGGGGCTCAAATATTGACTACAGGTGACACCCAAACTGCTCCCTTATCTACTTAATGTGACCTCTCCAGATATAGACCAAATACGGAATGGGAAGAGCAGCTCACTCCAATCATTGCTTATAATCCAAGTGGGACCTGGACACCTAGCCTGCCACTTGCTTGTGGCTTCCAGTTCCTGCTTTTCCAAGCTGATCCAGTGACTTCACAGCTGCCTGGGTTTTCCCTCTGAGGTTTTCCCGACCAGGTTTTCCCACTCACTGTTCTTCCCACAACAGAAGCCCTGCCCACCCCAGGACCTACTTAATGCAGGCTTCACCGCGACCACATTAGTGTGCATCTGGACACCTAGCCTGCCACTTGCCTGCGGCTTCCAGTTCCTGGTTTTCTAGACTGATGCAGTAACTTTGCTGCTCCCTGTGTTTTCCTGACAGGGTTTTCTCACTCACCACTCTTCCAGCCAACAGAAGCCTCGCCCACCCCAGGACTTAATTCATGCAGGCTGTAGTGCAACCATGCAGTGGGTATGCTGCTGGCACAGGCAAGCCCATTTGTACCCATATGCACCTTGACCACTCCCAGCGCCATGACCCCTGGCCCCCCCTCCCATCGAAGATACACCATCGCTGAGCTCTACACCCTCAGCCCCTGATACCACAACAAACACTGCCACCCCACTGACCCACGCTCCACATTAGGACCCATTACCTGCACCCACTACCATTTCACATGCCATAGCACACACACCAGCTCACCAACTAGCCGCCACCCCAAACACACCAGAGATACCACCTGAACAAAAACATCAACTAGCAAGCACACACGGTCACTATGTAAGCATTCCACTAAATTATGGGACCTCATCGCCACCCTCACACCTGACATTGTCTTCCTCACTGAGACCTTGCTCGACCCCACATCCATCCCAGACATTCCCACAGCGATTCCCAATGGATATAAAATCACTCACCAGGACCGCACAAACAAGCCGGGAGGAGGAACAGCCATCATCCACAAAGAAACTATATAGTGCACTACCACCACCAACAACACCACCACGGCCATGGAACATCTCAACTTCAAGCTCCACATGGATGAGAAAACAATCATCAGAGGCACCCTTGCATACTGACCCCTAGTCCTGCACTCCAGCTTCTACAACACCATTGCAGACTTCATTGCACCCTTAGCCTTAGACTCCAAGGACTACATCTTCCTCAGTGACCTAAATTTCCACATCGACAACCCCAACAACAATAACACTGCACACCTCCTCAACAGTATGAGCTGCCTCGGATTGGCCCAGATCATCCGCGATCCCAACATACACCCTGAACCCCATTTTCACCTCCAGCAACTGCATCAAAAACAGCCATGTAATGGAACTCACATGGACCGATCACTCCATTGTCCACTTCAGCATCTCCAGCCCCCACACCACCCCCAAGATGACCGCACCCCTCACCAGAGGTGGAACAAAATCTCAGAGACCAGCTGGGCAGATACCCTTAACACCTCCAACCCCGCTATTGCCACCAACGTCGAACAGGGAGTGAAAAACTTCAACACCTGGGTCACCAATTGTGCCAACAGCATCATCCCCATCAAGAGCAACACACAGAGAAAATCCTCCAAAAAGGCCAGCTCGTATACCCAAGAACTCAGAAAAGTGAAACAAGACAGCAAACAGCTGGAGAGGAAATGGCGTGCCAGCAAGGACACCTTAGACAGAGCAGCTTTCAAGACCTCCCTCAAATTGTACAACTGCCTGCTGAGGGCAACAAAGAAGACAGCCCTTGCTCATGCATCAAAACCAGCACCAACAACACCAAGAAACTTTTCAACATCGTTGAGGAATTCTCCAACCCGGTTGCCAGTGAAAACAACATCACACCCTCACAGGAGCTCCGTGAAAACCTTGCTCACTTCTTCCATGACAAGATCACAACTTTATTAAGATACTTCAAACCCTACCAACACCTACGGGCCGCTTTCAACTGATACACCACCACCGTAATCGACATGAACCACGTACTGACCACCTGGAACATCCTCTCCACCCAGGGCATCACCTCCACCATGAAATCCATCCACTTGGGAGCTCCCACAGATCCATGCCTGCACTACATCTTCAACCTTGGAAACCAAAGGATCGGCCAGGAACTCACCACCCTGTTCAACACCTCTATCAACACAGCAACATTTCCCGACACCTGGAAGCACGCCAAAGTCAGACCACTACTAAAAAAAAAAAAAAAACTACAGGCCGATCTCCCTGCTCCCATCCCAACGAAGGTACTGGAAAAGATCTTCAACAAGCAACTCATGAAATACCTTGAGCAGAACCAACTACTCAATGCCTCCCAATCTGGCTTCCGCAGAAATCACACCACCGAAACTGCCATGATCGCAGCTACTAATGACATCCGAATCCTCCTTGACTAAGGACAAACAGCAGCTTTGATCCTCCCCTCCCTTTAGTCAGCCTTCGACATGGTATCCCACCACATGCTGATCAAAAGACTCCAACACATCAGCATCCAAGAGGACACGTTCAGATGGATCACTTCTTTCATCACCAGAAGAACCCAGAAGATCTACCTCCACCTTTCATCTCTGTACCCATGGAGATCACCTGCAGTGTCCCCCAGGGCTTATCCCTCAGCCCCCAAGCTCTTGAACACATATATGACCCCACTGGCCAACATCGTCAGATCCCACAGTCTAAAAATATTTTCCTAAGCAGACGACACCCAACTCATTTTTTTACTCACCAACGACCCCTCCACCACCAGAACCAGCCTCCTCAGATGCATGACAAGAGTCACTGATTGGATGAATAACAACTGCCTGCTGCTGAACACAGACAAGACGGAAGTACTGATCTTTGGCAACAGCAGCAACACATGGAATGACTCCTGGTGGCCATCAGACCTAGGACCCACACCCACTCCCTCGGACCATGCAAGGAACCTCAGAATCATCATTGACAACAAGCTCACTATGAAATTACAGATCAACGCCGTTTCCTCCGCCTGCATCCTCACTAGGCGCATTCTACAAAAGATCTTCAAGTTGCTACCTCTACACACGAGACACACTGTGACACAGGCCCTCAACCCCAGCCGACTGGGCTATGGCGACACCCCTCTACATAGGAATCGCTGCGCACCTCCTACAGACACTTCAGACCATACAGAACGCCTCAGCCAGACTCATCCTCGGCCTTCCCTGACGAGCCCACATCACACCCCACCTCAGGCAACTTCACTGGCTCCCCATTCAGAAGAGATGTCAATTCAAGCTGCTGACCCACGCACACAAGGCTCTACACAACCAAGGACCCACATACATTAACCACCACCTGAACTTCCACCAACCATCGAGATGACTACGCTATGCTTCCCTCTCACTTGCCCATACTCCTCGCATATACAGAAGCAGAAGTGGAAGACACTCCTTCTCTTAGGTTGCAGCAAAAAACCCGGAACAGCCTCTCCACACAACTCTGGATCATCACCTCACCTCCAGAATTCCGAAAGGCCCTCAAAACCTGGCTGTTCGAATAAGCCTCTGGGACTTGCAAGTGCCTGGATAGCCTTTTGGGTAATTAGCTGCACCTTATAAATCCTGATTGGTTGATTGATTGATTGCTAATTCCAGAATGAGAGGGCATCAACTGAATGACCATTGGTGGCTGTGATCCCTTTAAACTCTTGCACAGCATCGAGAAAAAGGCTGTTGTGCAATAAGTCCTCTTAAGTGGGCTTCCATAAATAAAAGCTACAGTTAATGTATCTTTTCCTTATTCTGAGGTGGATTATATAAGTACTGAGAAACACTTGAGTTGAGCAATAAACTCACAAGCTGCTTATAATTTTCTGTTATTTTATGGTATGTTGAATTGTATAGCACACTAATCACCCAAGAGGGTATCCAGGTGCTTGGGTAGGTTTGTAAGTGTGTGGTCCCCAAGCTGTTTATAGAAGAGCCAGGTTTTCATCTTAATGTGGATCTCAAGAAGTGAGGAAGAGGCTGTGATGTGTTGAGGGAGGTTCCATGTCTCGGGTGAGATGAGGAGAATGAACTACCTTTTGTTTTCCTTTTGCAGATGTGGGGAATGTGTGCAAGTGAAAGTGAGGTACAGCGCAGGTATCTGATGGGTTTATGAAAGTGTATGCAGCTGTTCAGGTATTTTGGTCCTGTATGGGTAGGACTTTAAGGCTTCAGGGACTTGTTATGTACCTGTAGTTCATGCAAGAGGCTAGCCAACTAGTCCTTGCAGTCATTTTAGGTGATCATGGTTTTAAGGAGATTATTCAGTTCTCTTTCAAGCTGCAAGACAGTCGTTCAAGCACCAAGGCACTCCTCTGGGGGTCAAGGCAGTCCTTCTGAAGTCTTCCACAGGTCCAAGAATGTAGTGAGGACGTTTTCTAAGGGTCCTATATTTATACACATTTCCAGCCTTTGAAGTTGGAGGATTACCTCCTCATTTGGCCCTGGGAAGATAATATCTTCCCTTGCCAAGGATCCAATAAGTATGTGGTGACAAAAGGCTGATATCTTGGTCCTTTGTGTGTGCTAGAGGCAAGCCCTTTGAAGTGTAAGTGGGGCAGGCAACCGCTCTGCCCCGGCCTTACTGAAAGGATGGCCCATGCTACTCACACCTAGTCTCCTATTGTCTCACTGTCTGGGAGGAATGCATAAAGCCCATCATCAGAGTCATTCACAGTCATGTGCCCTAGGACACCAGTAGACCCACAAATGTTCAAGAACATAGCAACTTTCTAAAGGAGTCTTCTTCTAGAATTGTAACTTAAAATCTGACTTTACCCCATTAATGAGTATTTTAAATTACAATCCATTTGAGTCTAAACATGATATCACCATCTCCTCCCAATCGAAGTTAACACCTATTAAATGTAATAAGGTATTCCAATGTTATCCATTGGGAGAGATTAGCCTTCCACTAGTGAAAAACACATTTGCAATTTATTTACTACTGAGACATGTAAAATTTAAACCCACATGTCCCTACTTCTTCCATACAATTTGCCCTGCACTATGTGCTTTTAGAGCCTACCATAGGAGTGGCTTAAAAGTATTACAAAGGAAGGTTCTAAAGTAGCAAATATTTTATTTTGCAAGGTCAAAATGACAGTTCAAAACTTCATTAGAGGGCTTTGGATCCAGCAGATATAACAGAAAATTGACACTGGTGCGGTGTCAAAAGGCAGGTATGCAGCAGCACAGCACCACAAACTGTTCCGGCCCACTTACTCTAGCTTGATTGGGTCATAGTGTGTACTGAATGATGGTAAGGCAGAGCCAGAGGTGAAATAGTTTGAGACCCTACCGCAAACGTAACTGCTATTCTCAACAGGTTGCTCTCTGTTATAGTTGAAAAGCAAAACAGTTTCAATTGTAACATTGGAGGTGCCAGTACCCTGTACACAGGTGTTCGTAAATGTAATGTATCATAGGGGCCACAGTGCACCCTGCGCATATGTTGTAAAAATTGACACATGGTATAGCATTCCGAATCGGTGCCTGCCTTTGTGAGCCACAGTGCCATTTAATTCTTTGATTCATTAGAGTTAAACCGGATTTTTAAACAATGGTAAAAATACGAGGGCGACCCGACCTGGTCTGCAAGCATTCTGAAAGCAGTGGTTCATGCCCTGAGCAAGCCTTGCCTTTATCACAGCAGTCTCCTTAGTTAGCTTCCGCTTGGCATCGATTTTTCCAAGTGGAACCCGTCCCATCAAGGCTATTTGCCACAAATTCAGTGAGAGCACAGGCTGTTCTCTCTTTATTTTTGAAACAATTTTCTTCCTTGCTGCCAGGAATGTTTCAGCAATCTGTCTTTTTAACTTAGAGACACCCTTAATTTGTGAAGTGTCACCCATTACCGCAAAAACTGGCGTACAACCCACCTTCTCGTGTTTCATCCTTGCAAATCTCTGCGTTATTTCTCTTGCCATAACCAATAATGAAAAAGGCAGGCAGAACACATGAATCTTGATAATGACAGCCAATTAAACTTAAATTCAATTATTTGCCCAGTTAAAATGCTGCCTCCTTGCACCGAACACATTAGAGGCCTTTTTATGTGAACTCTTACATATTAACATGGACTGCAACGTTTAATTGATATGTGTGTTTTGCTATGCTTAAGTACAATTTCTTTCTCAAGCTTGCCTTCAGGAGAAGCTTAATCAGAATTCTGGCCCTCTCTGTCAAATGTACGTAAACGGAATGGTGGCTACGCTTGTCATTTAGAGCTTTGTGCTAAAGACACCATTGGCAAAAAGCACAGCGTCACAAAGGATCAATCATGGTGCCTAGACATTTAATTAATTTGTTTTTTTACAGCACCAAACCTCTTTGACGTTCTGCTACTTCAGTGTGCCTGGTATGCATACCACAGTAAAAGGTTATATTTTATGAGGAGCTACGCCTTTGGTGATGTGCCTTTTGGGGATTGTGCTCACTGCAGGCCCATAGCGTTCTGCCACATGAATATTGTCCTATCATGATTTAAAGATTTGTCATTTTGAGTGTGATGTTTGATTTAAGTGGCTATACTTTATTTATTTGTTTCGTCAGATATCTGTCCATGAACTTCATGGACTCTATCTTCACGTAACCCCTTTCCTAACCCACACCATGGTTTCCCTGAATTCCACCTTTTCAGGGGCAATTACCCTATTACTCCTAAATCTCTTTCACGACCTAATGTAAGAATTGATATCTTAAATTTAGAAGCTTAGATAATTCTTTTGACCTCTTTCTAAATGAAAAAATCCAGTAATTATGTTGTTATATTTTTGGATCTAACCAAAATGGCAAATGCTTTTTACTTACTCAAATACTATCAATATGACCCTTGGTGAAAAAAGAGGAGGCGTGGATTTTAGGAAAAAGAATAGTTTTAATGGTGTGTATTTTTGTACTACAAAAGAAAAAAAGTTTAGACCATCTGTCCCTGGAATCAGTTGAAGTACTGAGAGAAAGTTAACAACTTCTGATGTTTTATTGTATACTTCATTAAATTTGTATCAGATTTCTGCCTATGTACTTGAAGTTAGTACTCAAACGGACATATGAGATATTTTAAAAACGTATTTCAGAAAAAGATAGTTTCTCACAAATGCTCTCCTAGCATAGATTATGGTTGAAAATCAGACCGAGCTATCTGACTTGTTTCACCTATGCAATCATATGCTCATGAAAATCCTACATTTCATGGCATTGAAGTTTCCAAAATGTAGTCTTTTGCTTACATTTCAAACTGCTGCTTGTATGAATTGGTGAACTAAACTAGGCTACTTGGTTACGGTAGGCTCTTAGGAGTTTGGGCCAGCATAGTAGCATCATTAGCAATATTACTGGTAGTGTTTTCTTCCATGCGAAAAACAAATCAGTGTCATCCCAGATCAACTAAAATAATATTTTATATGTGAAAGCTAGGAGACAGCCCTGTTCTACCAATGGGCATTGTAGTGTTTTTAGTTTGTAAGCGAGTGGGCCCATGTATTAGTGTACACCTTGCTATATTTATTATTATCAATTTATTTCAAAGCAGAACCCTAAAATCCATGGATCAGAAAAATATAATGTGATATTTCATGTTAGTCCTGGCTCTCTCACTTGGGGTATATTGTAATTAATAGGTTGTACATGCACATTCAAGTTTTGCATATCCTTGTGGTAAAACACTCCTAAATTTGTTTTTCACTACTGTGAAGTCTACTTGAGGACAGATAAGCATTCCAGGTTTGGTGTCTAAGGAACTGCAATTAAAAGTCCTCTTTAACGATAAATTCCGATTTTGAATTACAATTCTGAAAATGTCACTTTTAGAAAGTTGATATTTTTTTCCTACCCTCATTTGGTGCCTGCAGCGTATCCTAGGTCACATGACTGGGTGTAGTTCGCAGTTAAGCTTTGTAAATTCTCCCAGACAGTTACAGAATAGAGGGATTAGGTGTGCCAGAGTGCTGGCAGGATGGGGGGCGGAGTTTGGCACAGCCCCACTTGCAACAAAAAAGAATGCACTCTGCTTTCGCACTAAAGGCTTGTAACCACTGCATTGTTCCTGCAGCCAGCTTGGAGCTAGGGCAGAGGAGTCAGGAAATCCCAAGCACTTCAAAGAGAAACCTCTAGAAATTTCTACTATTTTGAAGACAGCACCAGGTATTAAAATAGGGCCATCAGACCCACACATTAGTTCACTTTCTGGAGCTGCAAAAGGATCCTCAGATTACTGCCTGCTGCTGTGGCCAGCTGTGTACTCTACAAACTGCTTTACTGCACCTTAAAGGACAGTTTTTCTGATTGGAGCCTGTCTTGAACCCTAGGAGGCCTGCCCTGCTGCTTGAGTTCAGCTTCATCACTTAAACTGTGGTCTACTCTTGGAGGCACTCCAAGAGCTAGTTTACTAGCCTCCTGTTCACAGCCACAAGGACTTAACAGGCTCCCATATATTGAACCCACACTTGAATCCAGTCTGAGTGAATACTAATCCCACCAAGTGGTGCCTCTCCAGTCTTGGACCCTTGGTGGTAGTGCTAAAGGTGCCAAGATAGCCATAATTGAAACTTGAGTACTTTGAAAATGTTTAGCTAAAAACTGGTCTGATAACTGAGGGAAGACCAGGGCTTACCCGCTTGTCAATCCGCCGGAGAAGCATTACTGATTGGACTCACTTCACAGTAGCTCCCACTATGTTCTTTTCTGCAGCAGCAAATCCTGTTCAGTGTCCCTTTGCCATAGCAGAATCCAGCCTTCTTGATTTCTCGTCAGCTTTCTGCCTTGTCTCTCCAGAGATTTTCAACTTCCAAAAAAGTGACTAAGGGCCTGATTACGAGTTTGGCAGCCCATTCACCACCATGGTGGCAGCGGTGGTCTGACCACCGTCGGCTTGGCAGTCAGACCACCGTATCATAATGCATGCGGTTCCTTAGACCAAAGACTGCCATGGTCCCACTGGCACCGCCAGGCATTGCAGACACCTGCGGTGGCGAGAAAGACCAGAGAGGCCATTGGAGCTAGTGTTTCTGCCAGACACATTATGATGTGGAATTCCGTCAACGTGACCAACACAACCAACGGTAAGGCAAAACACCTACCCGTGTCTCCAAACTCACCAACAGATCGAGGCACAGCTGTCTACCTGGTATGTAGGTTACTCTATGGGGACAAAGTACACTTGTCCTTGTGTCCCGGATCAGAGTAGTACACAACGGATGACCCATACAAAACCACATGATGCCTCCTTTGGGCAGATCACAGACACTGCACCATTACACAACACAAAAACACATGTATGCTCCTCACAGTTTCAGGGACAGTGAAGTGTTTAGAGCACTGTGTCACACAACAGCCGCACCACATCAGGATCACACATAATTCAACTGACACCCTCACCTTGATCACATGCCATGGACTGTCATGAGATTCAAAACACATATGTATGGCTGTGTCATTTAACACAAATACCCCTTCGATGTAACATCCCTGTTATGAACCCACACAAATCACCCACCCATCGCAAAACAATGAAAGGTCAAAGGGATGCGCAATATTTTATGAGACAAATATCCCAATTTCACAATGGAAACAATAGCTGCACAATAAGGGTGGGGGACAATGGAGCACTCCATGAAAGATACTGACCTGGGCCACATACCACTTTGCACATGGCCCAAAACACCATTTGCACAGGAACTGGCCTTCATGTATCGCAGGGACAAACAATCGTAGAGTCAAGTGACAACCTCTCTGCCAAATGTGTAAGTGCAAGTCAAGAAAGCATATACAACAGCAACAGCATGTGCCGTACATTTATATGAAGTAGCTGGAAAGTACACACATCAAAATGGACACATAGTCAGTCAAAAGTATAGGAAGGTAGCACAATTAAACACCCGCCATGTGTGGACAAGTAAAACTCTAGCTTCCACACATGAGGTGAATATCCAATCCATATCAGGGGGAAAAAACGAACCCAGTAAATGCTGACATTGGCCAACCCAAGATGAAATACTTATCATATCAAACAAAACACAATGCAATGACACTCCAATCGGATTACCAACCACATATCCATACAGTGAACATCTACCCTTGTCGAGGGTGACACCAGCACTGCCCTCAAAGTCAGATTTTGCCAAACACAACAAATGGACACAATCAGGGTGAAACACACACAACTGTAGGCATACAACACAAAACACTCAGGAACAACAAAGAGGTAGAAAAGCAATGACAGGATAAAAGTGCACCCTAACAACAACAATTTGGGTTTATTCATTGTAAATGCTAAATAGCAAAGGCCATTGGCCAGTCCAATGTGTATTATAACAAGCACATGATTGTGCCCAAGCTTGACTCCAATCACTACCAGGTAACCTGCATTGAAAGGGGCATCAGGTGGGCATATAGGCACCTCAAGGATCATGCTTTGGTAGAGTGGGGTCAGATTTGGGACAGTGGGTTTGGGTTTGGGAGGAGTGGCCTGTTTCTGTGGCTGGGTGGGCTTCTTCTTTGGGGGAGTGGTATGGGTGCTTGCAGGTGGGGCAGGTATGACAGGGGAGGACTTTGATGTAGAGGGGATGGGTAAGGATGTGAGTGGGTGCCATTTGTGTTTTGGTGGGGGTGGAGATCACAGGGGTAAGAGCAAGCTCAAAAAGGAAACTTTACTTTGGGAAACAGGTAGGGTTTTCAGAAGGGACTGGGGATTTGGGGGTTGAGGGAGTGGTGGTCTTGCCTATGGATGTTGATGCTTTTGGTGTGTGCATGTGTGAGGTATGCTTGGGTTTGGGTGGTGTCTGTTGAGGGTGTAATTGTGGGTGTTTGCATGTCTTGGGGACTGTGAGGTGTAAGTGCTGGATGACGTGGGAGTGGTGGATATATGTGGGGTTTGGGGTGGGGTTTGAGGGTATGATGAATGTGGTGGGTGTGTCTGTCAGTGTTGTGGTGGTGTCTGGGTGGATGGTGTCTGAAGTGTGTGGGTCTGTGGGTTGTGAGGTGTTGTCTGGGTATATGGAGGGTATGGTGGATGTGTCACTAGGTGTTGTGGTGGTGTCTGTGGGTATGGTGTCTGCAGTGTGTGGGTTGTGAGGTACTGTCTGGGTATATGGTGGGTGTTGTGGATGTGCCACTGGGTGTTGTAGTGGTGCCTGTGGACATGGTGGTTGTGGTGTGTGGGTCAGTGGGGGTGGTGGGGTGTCTGTGGGATTAGTGGTTTTTGTGGTGTCTGTGGGTGACTATTGAGTGTTTGTGTGCCAGTGTGTCTTGTGGTGCTACTGTTTATGTGTGCTGTTTATGTAAGTTTAGGAGGGTGCATGCGGATGTGTCTGTGTGCTTGGGACAGATAGGGGAATAGGGAATTTGGATTGGGAAAGGGGGGGTGGGGGAGGATTGTGGGGGTGGATGGCTGCCATCTGTGAGAAGGCCGCATCCTAAAAAGATCTCGCTAGGCCAGACCTGCCTTCCAGGTATGCATTCATCTGCTGGAGCTGGCTGGCCAAACCCTGGATGACATTCAGAATGGCCCTACAGAGATACTCATCAGGAGGTCAATAAGCTCCTCACTCAGGGCAGCAGGGGTAACAGGGGCTAGGGGTTGGGATGCCTGGGGCAATGGAGATGCCCACCCTCTTGAGTGAATGGGCATAGCCAACAGAGTGGGGAGCAAAAGAGAGGGTGGGGATGGAACTGGGGGTGGCAGACAAGGATGGTACAGGAGCAGGTCCTGATGGGTCCATCACCACTATGCAGTGGCCACTGGGAGTAGAGTCAAAAGATGATGCAGTCGATCCTGTGTCCTTCGTGGCATTCCCCTCACCCTCCTAGGCACTGGGTCCCTCTATGTCAGTGGTGTCATGACTGGAGGTACCATGTCCAGATGCTTCCCTAGGTGGTTCCACCTTGTCTCCTTCACTTGCCTGGGATGATGCTGAAAATAGAAAGAGAAGTAGTGTCACTACATGTTCCTTATCACACTTGAACAACAGCTGTGATTAGCCAACAATACCATGCCATAAAGTAGGCCTGAGCAGCAAACTCCACTGAAGTGGCTGCTACATTTGCCACACCATATGCATGCATGCCACATTAGCTGACAACAGTTGCTCCCAGGAAATTCACAATCACAGACAACTCCAGTTGCATCGGTGAAGTTGTGCCATCACAGTACCCATTTAACAAGCAGGAGACCATCTCACCTTCAATGGTTTGACTCATGTTGTATTCTTCAGTTACCTGTTGTCACACAATAGTAGGGCAATGCCAAGTTCATTTACACAGATCACACACAAGGTCATGCATACAGTTAATCGTCACATACCCAATAGTATATTATGAAGAAATGATGGTCCAAAATCCTGGCATGTTGCTGATAGAAATACAGAAGCCTGAAGAAGGTGACACAGAAATGCCCAAGTCACACTGGAAACAAATCAACAATACCTACCTCACCATGTGTACATTGTCCTAATACAGGTTGTACTAATGTTGCTCAGATAGATAACACATCTAGCACTGAAATGTACACTGGAGACAAATTGTGCAAAATGTCAGGGAAATATGTCTACAAAATCCACAACACAATGAATCAGCTAGCTCTAGGAAAATCACCTCTCTTGAGTGCTAGCCCTGACATTAACATACTCTGATTGCATCAGTAGAAGCAAATAGTCCTTTGAATGATGGGGAGGTCCAGGGATTCTCAACTACTTGTAGAAGGCCCTCAACATGTTGCCCAACGGGAAGCCATATTACTGTCTCCATTTTTGTCCTGCAAATACAGATTTCCATGGATTATTGGTTGTACACACCCACACATGATCCCCACAGAATTGCAAGTCGCTCCATGATGCATGCCAACACCGAGTTAACAAACCTTCTCCATTTTACATGTGCAAAGCACTTTGCTACATGATGCCACATCAAAGGCAAGGAAATGCACATTGTGGGTAAAAACCTGCAATCATACCTGTCATGTCTGACTGGTGAGGGTATGTGTGAGCCAACAATCAAAGGTGGAACACTCCTGTCTGTGGCACCACATGACATGTAGCCCCAAGACATATGTCCACTTCCAACACTTGTGAACACACCATAACTGTAAAGCACTTATGCTGTTAAATACACACTAACCCACTACCTCTACCACTATTGGCCAACATTGACTAAGAAAAACTACTGACATCGGGTAGGCCAGGCTCAAGCAACATGTACTGTGATGTGAGCCACAATGAAACACAACATTGTGCCTTCTGAAGGGTAAACTCCTTGGGCCTCACTGGACCAACACATTTACACTCTGCAACATTGATTCACTCTATACAGTCCATTCAGGCAAATACCATAGTGCAAATTTCACCCTTACACTTGACTGACAATAAAAGGGCTGGCATGGTGGCCATGGAAAGTCTCTTCCCTGTGCATTTGTGGACATGTGGCCTACCAAATGCAGACTCATGCCACTTCAGGTTGGGTTTCTGTTGTATGTGCCTGAACCACAGAACACACCTTTGACAATATGTGGCAAACCTACAAAGATGACCTCCAACATACAAAGGTATGTTTGGTTTAATTCCTGCTAAGCAACCATGCCACTGTGTCACATGTCATGGCCTCCCTGGAATCCTCACACTATCCGCACTGTGGGTTTGTCAAATGCACAATACGTCTGTATTGGAAAAATATGACTTATGTGAAGTTGACAACAGAGCTGTGGAGTAAGGGACCTGTCATGAGTGAAAGACACGCAATGACAATAATGCAAAATGCACATATGGACTAGTTCACAGATTTACCTCAGTACCCATTCCCTATCTAGTCAATGGACTGAGGCATTCAGGGCAAGTTTTGCCACTAGAGCCTCTTATTGGCCACATGCCGGATCTGCAGATCTACAGGGAGTGGGCACAGTGCCACAGTTGCAGAGCCACAATGACTCTCCCACAGTTGGAGTATGTCCCATACTGGGAGATAAATTTGACAGGCCCTGGTCTATGCAGGCTGAGCAAACAGACCCAATATGACACTTACATTTCCATCGCTTCCATGCATGACAGTACATCATGTGCCCATCATCAATGTGGCTTGTGTGGCACTCTGAAGGGCACAGTGAGTCATGATATGCCTCTCAAACACAGTTTGACAAGGGCAGATGTGGGGTGAGAGATCTGTGGCACAGTACACATTGCTTACAAGATCCTCAAATGACTAAAAAAAAGATGTATAGATAGCCCATGCTGTCATGGACCTACAGATTGTTAGAGATTTACAACAATTATACACAAAGAAATGACGTTGTATGGCAGTAAAGTCTCCTTGCCTATATATATGCATATAACACAAGGAGGATCTAGGCCTCAAAACACATCACATAACACAATGCAAATGCCCAAAACATACAGTACTTTCCTGCAATACCTGTACCATGTACATCTCATTGATGCCACACAAACTGCGACAATAGGCACACAAGAAGTCTAACTGGCACAGAGGGGCACACTATAGCCTGTGAGGAGGGAAAGGATGATGTAAAACAGAGCCAATTGTGCCTATGAGATTCTTACTTGCTCCTCTGGTGAGGAGGTGACCATACATGGGAAGGACTTTATTCCCAAGCTTCTCCAGCTCCTCTGGAGAGAAGGTAGAGGCCCTTTCACCTGCTAGCCAAGGACTGATTAGTCCCAGAAGTGGCACATGGCAGATGAAGTGGTAGATGTCTTGATGGCAGCAGTGTCATGAGTCAAAGGACTGATTTTGAAAAACGCAGCATATACGTATGCCACCTACATGGTCATCACTGCTGAAGTCCACAGCCATTGGCCCACGACCATCACAAGCAACCACGTTAGCCTATGGCTGTGTCAGCAGCAGCTGGTACCGCCCACTGCTCGGGTGACTTCCGCCGGTTGGCAGTTCCTAATGTCCAGTAGAGTAGGTCAAAAATCCATCATTTTGGCGGTTAGAATATGGTATATGGCCCTGTTAAATGCGTCACAACAACAATACATGTGTCAGATCATCAAAAGCATTCTAAATCAGTCTTGTTGTGTAGGTCCTACTACAAAATCACCTATGTAGTGTGTTGCAGGGCACAGTTGGCATATGATGGTGGTGCACTGACCACTGCCACTGACAGAATTTTTGGCAGTTGGAAAACACTGTTGAATTTCGAGGGGCGATTCAGTAGCAGATAGTTGGGTGTCATCCGAATCCTTGTGTTGACAACCATGGAGGTCACATTTGACCCTTGTGCAGCTGTGAGCTGTACTGGGTGTAATGTTTTTTTCAGTCAGAAATGCTTTGTCACATGATTTTGTTGGTATGCATCTTGTATGCTGGTGTGGACAGAGTGACTAATGCTCCAAGTCATGTTAGACACTGGGCAGATCGTAAATATATAAGGAAAATAACAATGGTGCCAACAAGCAGCCTTGCTTTAAACCATTTTTTGTGGGGAATTTAGCTGACAAGTCCTGTTCGCCCCCTAGCAGAATTTTCCACCAGGTAGAAGAGTACAATGCTTATAACCAAATGTAGCAGGTTTGGGGGAACACCTAGCTCAAATAATTTTTTCCACAGTGTTTTCCTATCCACTCTGTCGAAGGCCGTACAGAAATCTATAAATGTTGCATATACTGATCCCCCACTTATCTGAACATATTTTAAATTTATAGTATGTAACAATTGTAGGAGGCTGGCCTAGTTTGTAGTAGGTACCTTGAGTACTTACACCTTACATCAGGTCCAGTTATCCCTTGTTAGTGAATGCAGTAGTGTTCGAGCAGCTTAGAATGATAGAGATAGCTATAGCAGAGCAGTTTAGGCAGAACTAGGAGACATGCAAAGCTCATGCAATGCCACTTATAGTTACACAGTACTTATGCACAAGTAAAGACAATACTCAGTGTTACCAAAAATAAAGGTATTTATTGGGGTGACACAGTACCAAAAATATCTTAGAGACAATACTCCTTCTGGAAGTATTATACACAATATACAGTATACACTAGACACCAAAAGTAGACAAGTAAATAGTCATAGAACAATGCAAACAATAGGAAATCCTATAGAATGCAATGGGATAAAATAGGTCTAAGGGCAACACAAATCATATACTAAAAAAGTGAAATGTGAATCATGAATTCCCCCTAGACAAGTGTAGTGTGAGCAGAATCGCTTGGAGAGTAAGAATACAGTAAAGGTAAGTAAATTACCCCACCCCAGAGCCCAGAAAAGCAGGAGTAAACTACGGCAAGTTTCCTTAGGATACACTACACCTCGTTTTTGGGATTTTGCAGCAGCCAGCGAAGTCTGCAAAGAACAACTGCTGGATTATTGGACCTAAAGATCTGCAAAGGAAGGGGACCAAGTTCAGAAGTCGAAAGAAGTTCCAGGAAGGACAGGAGACCCTGCTAAGCCAGAAGAGGGTTCACAAGAAGAGTCCCCGGTTAGTAGAAGACTGCAGAAATGCATCCTAGGAAGATGCCAGTGGGTTCCTGCATGATTCAAAAGATGTTCTACGGTGTCAAGATCGTTGCAGATAAGATTTTGTGTTGGAAGGTGCCAACAAGCCTTGGCTACGACAAAAGTGCATTTTTCATCAAAATTGCGCTGATTGGACCCAGGAGGGACCTGGGGGCCTCAACTCTGTGTGAGGAGGAAGAGGGGGCTCTCAGCACTTTAGAGAGTTCTCATGATGCCAGACAGCAGCCTTAGAAGCCACAGGACCTGGTTTCATAGGAGGTGCAAAATGTGGTTGATGCAGCACAACAAAAGAAGGTCCCACGCTGTCGGAGAACAACTCAGTGAGTTGAGCGACACAGGGTGGAGTGCTGGGGATCTGGGCCAGGCTGTGTATGAAGGAATTTTGCAAACAGTGTACAGAGGCCTCAGGAGGAGAAGAAGACACAATAAACAGTGCTACCATCGTTCCCGGGGAAGGAAAGGTCTTACCTCCTCCAAATTGCGTCAGCAGGACCTCAGGAAAGTCTATGTTGATGATGTCTACCTTCTGTGTCCTTATTAGCACGCTCGTCACCGTGAGATGATTCCCAGGGTACTGGTTGTCGCATTGGAAGGTGCCTGCTTGGAGCAGGGGAGTTACTCTGTTACTCCACAGAAGATTTCTTCAGTGCTTCTGGTGCAGGATGAAGACAGGGAGACCCAAGAGCATGCACACCATGGAAACTGTTGCAGTTGCTGACTTGGAGTTGAGATTGCTGAAGAAAAGTGTCTCTTGTAGTCACTTTGTAGCAGTTACAGCGTTTCTTGGAGCAGGCTGCGGTTGATCCGAGGTCAGAAGAGTCTGAAGATGTTGCAGAGTATTTCTGAAGGAAACTTGCAAGCAGAATCTGAGGAGAACCCACAGGAGAGACCCTAAATAGCCCTGAGAGGGGGATTGGCTACCTTATCAGGCATGGACTTATCAGGAGGGGTCTCTGACGTCACCTGCTGGCACTGGCCACTAAGAGCCCTCCAGAGTGTCACCACACCTTGCAAAGCAAGATGGCTGAAGTCTGGGACACACTGGAGGAGCTCTGGGCACCACCCCTGGGGTGGTGATGGACAGGGGAGTGGTCACTCCCCTTTCCTTTGTCCAGTTACGCACCAGAGCGGGGGAGAATGGGTCCCTGAACTGGTGTAGACTGGTTTATGCAAGGAGGGCACCATCTGTGCCCTTCAAAGCATTTCCAGAGGCTGGGTGAGGCTACCCCTCCTCAGCCTGTAGCACCTATTTCCAATGGGAGAGAGTGTAACACCCCACTCCCAGAGGAAATGGTTTGTTCTGCCTTCCTGGAACTTGGCTACCCAGACCCCAGGAGGGCAGAACCCTGTCTGTGAGGTGATAGCAGCGGTAGCTGCAGTGCAAGCCTCAGAGAGCTGGTTTGGCATTACTGGGGGTCCATGGTGGAGCTCCCAGGATGCATGGAATTGACTCGCCAATACCAGTTTCTGTACAATCTTCTGTAGCTGTGAGAATGTGTAGAGTCGATTACTGAAAATAGTTAGGGAGCTAATACACAGGCAAAATTAGGCAAAATTTGTTTGATGAGACAGCTTTTGACACATCCCGACCTTGATAATGTTGCTTTGTTTGTGTAAGATGTATTGCAATGTACTTTGTTTTCCAGATGATTGCTATGTGACTTGTGTCATATAAATTGTTTCATTCCTATCCCCTTTGTTTTGTTCTTTGTATAGGTACCTTCATCATGACATCTTCATGTGTGCATTTCAGAGTTGTGACATTGGCAGATATGTGATGCTCTTCTGACATATGAAATAGGCATGGATTGTTCCAGGGAATGTGGGTCACACACCTTGGGTGTAAGAGACCTGTGCTGAGACTGCTTGCACAGTGTTAGGCTGGAAATTAAGAAGACTACATTGGACTTGTTTTGTGCCCCATGGTGGCCCTGATCCTTCATGAAGTCGTAGGCCACAACCATGACAGTTACCCTTCACATTGACTAAACACTCTTTTTGTATGACCTATATGTGCTTTTGATGTGTTTCCTCATTGTAGGTTAAAGTACATTTGCCAAATCACTGACATGTGTTTGTGACATACCACCAAATCCATGTGCACTGGATTGTAGTGACCCTGTGATCAGAAACTGTTGTACTGCTATCTGTCTGAGTCTTGCAATGTATGATGTTGAATTACTTTGGTGTGGTAGGTGATATGGCTCCAGCTGATGACATCAACCACTTTAATGTTTGCCTATTCTGCAGGACAATGTCTGACAAATTCCTTCCCTCTATGGTCTGGAGGTCTGTATCTGTAAATATATGTGCATTTTCCCAGTTTGATTCAATCATGTATGATTTGCTATGTTTCAGACATATTGACAGCCTATGTGATGAACAATGTAATCAAATGTCTTCATTGACAAGACACTTGTATGTATATGTTTGTGTGGAATGGTTATAATCCTGAGCTCTGGACACTGTGTATATGCAACATATACCATTTAGAACAAGCACCTTGGATCATCATCTTACGTTTCACACAGTCTGATACATCTACATGGCAAAATGTGAAGTTAAAGTCAGCAGACAATGAGTGACAGTTGAATTTATTGGAAAGCTACAACTAACAGAAAATGTATGACATGGCTCAACAACAATTCACATGTGGAGGGGTCAGTCATGGTGAATGCAATTATTGGAGTAGATGCCACACCATTGGAAGTCCAAAGTCCAGAGTACTTCTCCCATTGGAAATGGCAAGTGGCTCAGGATCAGTCCACTGAGTGAATGTGTGACACACAAAAAAGGACATCAAGCAAAAGGATTCTTGCTGGCAGTGGTGGGTTTCTTGCCATCCGCAATCCCTGGATTCTTACATGGATATCCCAGCTTTCCAGGGGGATCAGCTGCTGCAGAGGCAGGGGTGTCCATGGCTGTTTATACCTCTGTGAGGCCCTCCCTTCCTGTGTCTGCCACAGATGTAGTTTGGCATGACGTACTTGCCACACAGGAAGGGATAGATGTTTTGGAATAAAGCCCTGATCAGTGTGGTGTTAATTTTCCACAGAACCCCTGTTAGGGTGCCCGTTTCGGTATTATAGACATCCATTTTATCAATTGTGACCCTGTGTGGCTGCCTAATGTCCTGGAGTTCAGTCAACAACTGGCCCATCTCAACTTGGGACTTCTGATAGATCCGCAAAAGGTGGCTGACGGTGTTCTGGAAAATAGCAGCCCTAGTGGCCTCACTACGCAGGCCCACACCCTCATTCCCACACACCCTACCGCACGAGCCTGTGCCCTTGGCACAGGCTGCACTCTCCATCTGGATCCTCGACCCTCAGTGTCTGCATTGTCGAGTTACACCTCAGGATCCAGGACATGGAGGCACAAAATGGTGGTAACTGTGTTAGGTGCACAGGTTGAGGGGCACATTGTTAATTGGGATGTTGAAGCAACAGGGCTGGGAGGTGACATTGTGGGCACAGTGAGACTCACTGTTACCGTCTGACCAGGTTGCCAAGATGGGTCAGGACCTTCTTCCACGTCCACAAGTCCAGTAGAGTTGTCATCACTGAGGCCTTCATCCAGGGGTGTAGTGGTAGTCTGTTCTGTGGCCTCTGTGTGACCAGTGGCAGCTCGACCTGCTGAAGAGGAACATACGTTATTACTGGTTGAAGTGTGACATCTACCTCCAAAGGTTTTGTGTTACAGTAAGCAGAGACATTGGATATTCTTATTTTGCAGGTTATGCCTTTGTGCCAAGTTACCATGGTATTGGGTTATTTGACATGACGTGTGAAGCTTTCCTAAACAATTTGACTTATGCAGCTCATGAGATCTGCAGATCAGTTGCACTTAGGAAGATGGACTAAAAATGACATCTTACTAACGGTGAAGCTAACACAGTGGAGAGGCAACATATGGCCTTGTCCATTTGGAGGCCTAGTTGAGTTAGATACAGGCAGACACCGGCCTTTGTTGTTTTTATGGCTGGAGTCATCATGTGCACAGTGATGTGTCAATGTGTTTGCTGCCGGTACCAATCTGGTGACGCAGCTTGAGGCCTTAGGGATACTTGTTGTACACACTTGGTAAGCTGTTATTCTTGTCCTCAACAGTTTCATCTTGGGTTATCAGGTTAAGATGGAGCTAGGTAGACAGACATGTATATAAGTTGAGCAGGATCTGTATATTGCTCACTTACAGGTGGGTGAGCACACTTCAATTGAGAGTTACCAAACAGGGGTATATGGATAAGTGACCACTGGGCTGGTGGTTGCAGTTACAGAAATAGGGCCTATTGGGCTTTGCAGTCAGGTCACTCCCTCTATTTCCCAACACTTGACAAATGGCATACTCCCAGGTGAGTACACTTCAATTGAGAGTTACCAAACAAGTATATTTGGACAAGTGAACACTAGGCTGGTGGTTGGAGTTAGAGAAACAGCACCTTGTGGGTGTTGCAGTCAGGTCACTCTCTCTACTACACACACTATACATATGGCATAGTCCCAGGTGAGTACACCTCAACGGAGAGTTACCAAACAGGGGTGTATAGACAAGTGTACACTGGGCTGGTGGTTAGAGTTAGAGAAACAGTGCCTCTTGGGAGTTGTAGTCAGGTCCCTCCCTCTACTTCCCATACTTGACAAATGGCATACTCCCAGGTGAGAGAAGAGCATTAGAGAAATACAAACAGGTGTGTATTTGGCCAATTGAACACTGGACTGGTGATTGGAGTTACAGACACCAGGCCTCCTGGGAGTTGCAGTCAGGTCACTCCCTCTTCTCCCCAGCACTTGACAAATGTTGAGTATTACATATCTGCATGCAGTTTGCATTTAGGTTTGAGCATACGTTTACATTTTAGGACATACCATGAATCATGGATTTCTTTTGTTGATATTGTTAGATTTACAGGCACCATTTGTACTTATGGCATGTTATGGGCCTAGGTAGCTGTGATGCTGGGTCCAGCAATACATTGCCAGTACTAAACTCAGATACTCTGGGTATTGAATGTTGGTTAAGTACATGAACAAGACAGTGGCAAAAGCTGAACTATGAGCATGCAGAACAATGCAATTTTCTGACAGTTTTTGTGTTGCAACTTACCAGACTCCACTCCTCCAGGTATTCCTGGCAAGCCCTCAAGAGGCAGGATGGCCAAGACCTTCTCCTTCCAGGGAAGTCTTAATAGGGCACTCGGAGGGCAACGCCAGTCTTGTTGGCCTCCAGATGCTGCCTGGAGACCAGAGAACACTCCTTGCCCCTCAGGTCATAGAACCTCTTCCTAATGTCCTCTTTTTTGTGCAGGTTGGTGCCTACAGCATTCACTCTGTCAATGATCCTTTGTCACAATTGTATTTTCCAACGGAGAGGAATGTGCTGGACTTCGGCTTCAAGAAATTGTGGCTCTATTCTAGCGGTTTAATCCACCATGACTCTCAACTCATCTTCGGGAAAATGGGGATTTTTGAAAAATGTGACATGGTGGACAACTAAAGTGGGTGATAGGGACTTACTTAACAGGAGAAGTGAAATACAGACTAAATGGACAGAAATGTGCTGGGTGGTCTATGGGATGGTGGAAAAATGGGTGCCTAATCTATGTAATATACAAAAAAAAGGTACTCTGGATTCTTCAGCTTCCTGTGGAAATGCACACGATTGTGGCCTGTGAGGGATGTGTTTTATAGTGTGATTTGCAGGTGTGTTCACTCGACCAATGTGTGTCAGCTGTGTTGTTTTTTACTTCATCCAATGTGCATGTGTCTGTTACTTTGCTGGAAGCATACCGTGATGGTCAACCGTTGCAAGGGTACCGCCATGGTGTTGTGTTTGTAATAGGCTCGGTGGTTGGCTGCAGAGTTGATGGCGCTGGAGATCAGATTGCCTAGATACAAGGCCGCTGCACCGCTGGTGGGCTGCCTTTTTGCTTGGTTGGCTGCAGTTCTGCCTGTTTGCATTGTTTTACCGTGGTCTGGGGACCACCGGCGCACCAGTCTTTTTAGGCCTACCAACATGCCAGTCTCGTGGTCCGACCGCCAAACTCATAATCAGGCCCTAATTCTGAACGTAGAAATCTTCATTTTGACTTTATCTGGCACCCCCCAACGATGACACCTCCACCTCGAACACCCCCTCCACCCGTGCTCTGCTGAGCTTTAACTTCTTAGAACATTTTATGTGAAAATTGTCCTAAGTTGGAAGGTCTGAAGCCTTAGGGTCCAATCCACTTCTTGTATCCGACCTGCGCTCCATCATGGTCGACCCTATTTTACGACTTTGACCTGGACTCACATGACTAGATGTCTATGGTTGGCACTTCAAACATTTAGGCCCACATTTTTTACTACAAACTTTAAAAAAAATCAGAACTCTGGTTCTACTTAATTGGTGTGGGATTTTTCTTGTGTTATGTTTTTACTTTATAACTGTTTGTGTGCTGCATAAATACTTTACACATTGGCTCTAAGTTAAGCCTGACTGACTTTTGTGCCGAGCTACCAAGGGTTAAACACAGATTAGTTTAGTGACATTTTGTGGATCATCCTGTCAGGGATTGTGGCTGTTGCTTGACTAGGTTTAACACCCAAATCAACCAACAACACAATTTTTTCACACTACTGCCTTGTGTCTCTAAGTGAATGTACATGCATGTAACCTAGAATTATATATTAGTCGGTGGTCAATTGACCTTATCAAAAGCCTTATAGTACAAGAGGGTTACAGTGGCCCTCTTTGACTTGCTTTGCAAATACCTCACCTATTGCTTTGGTAGTCATGATAGCTTTTCAGGATCATGATCATTATTTGAATCCTGCTCCTACTGAGGAAACATTATGCTAATTTCATTATAAATGATATGTCATCACTAAAATAATTGTTTACTGCAGGGTATCATAAGGTCCCCACCAGTTAAGATAGACTTACATCCATATACCCACAAGGCTGTCAGAAAATGGGATTCTAGGTTATGTTAATGCTATTTGTTTTGTGCGCTTACAGCCATAATTTGTTCAGGTGCTCACAAAAACTTTGTACACAGGTTAAAGGAAAGAGTCATTATTGCCCTTTTCACTTTTCTGCAATTCCTGGACGTAGCATTCACATTGATTGCCTACTTATGACTATTGGACATAGAGAATGATATCTCTAGGAGAACCAATTACATCTGATGATAGAGTATGCAGTATTTTAATTGTTGAAAGCCTGTTAACTCGCTGAATTAGAGAGTGTATGTTATATGGGCTAGCATTCTGTAAACTGTGTGCATGCTTACGCCACTTGGAAACAGCTGTACTGGTGAGACAGTAGCTTCTAGACAATGACTGGTAACCTGAGAGAGGGATAGAAGCTTCACTTTTGTATATAGAAGAATGTCCGAGAAGTGCACTTTAGATAGGTTAAAAAATGTGACTTCAGCTTTATCTTGAATTTTCTGAGGACTGTAGAAATGCTATTGTTCAGTGAAGGCTATTTAAGAGGCAAGGTACTTTAGATGAGGAGCATCTGCCTCCAATCTAATGTTTTAACACACTAATTCCTTCTACAGTATCTTATGTCTACAGCTGTTCTGCCGTGCCCCTTAACTGTTGAGATGGAAAATGTAAGGGCCTACTCACAAAGGCAAATATACACATGTAGATTTAATCATGTGTGTATGTGTATGTTTGGACTAGTCTGTCTTCACACCCCCAAACCAGGAGATGGAGACATCTAAGACTGAATGTACAAGTGTAAAGTTGCTACTAGTATGTTTTCACGAGTAGGTAGAGATCTCTTTATGGGAAAATATAAAAAAAATAATCATGTTTAATTACTTTGAAAATAATATATTAAAAATAGTTCATGGAAAATACATTTAGGTTATTGTAACCTAGAACTAATCAAATTAAATGTTACAGAAAATGAACTCTTTCAAATAAATATTGATTAAATAATTTAAACAATAGATATATAATTAATTTTATAAACAGTATTTTTTAAGAAAAACAGACAAATTCCTACCCTCACTATTTATAAATAATATTTAGTAAAATAATTAAAAGGTATGTGTTTAATTAATGCACATCATTTTTTAATTTTTAACAAAAGCTTTACAATTATAGTTTCATTTAAAAAATAAGTTAGCAATTTAAATAAGGGAATATTTTGTTTTTAATTTTGTAAAACCTTTTACCACTAAACCAACGTTTACACCTGTTTCATGGCCTTTCGGCCTGTAGTACCTTTAGAAATGTCATTTGTGAATAGCAATGGCCTATTTTGAGGGGTGTGTGCTTACATTAGCATGTCCCTTCCTAAACCCCTATTTATGCTTCTGTAAACCCTGTCCATTTAGGAGTAGATAGTCCCAATTTTTCTTCCACTTCCCCAGGTGCCTTCCACCTTTGCACCAAAATCGTATACTTACGTGTGAGCAATCTCTTCTTATGAAAGATAGGAGAGATGAAGGCGGGGGTCGCCTCTTGCAAGTTTGTGATTAGCATTTTGTAGTACGTGCTACAGTATCAGTATTCCAAACACTACAAATTACAATTTGCATATAGGCCTCCCAGGGTTTTTATTATAAACAATTAATATGGAAATTGAATCCAAATTCATGCGATGCTATGGTTCATGAGTTACAACTCCTTTCTTTTCAGTAACCAAAATAAGGCTAATTGTAAACTACACATCAGGTGGAGTTAGATCCAGGTGCTCCTTGGCAATACATTTTGAGTTCTATGGTACATGCATTTTGGCTATTTTATTGTTTTTCGTGTTCTAGGTACTGTGACAATTTAAGCATTTTTTGATCAGTTTCTTATGACGATGTCTTTTGTTGCCCTCAGATCCATCTTCAGGTGAGACTGAAAAGACTGGCCTTTGTACTTCAAGTACATCACAGGCAGCTATATGTAAATTATGTGACAAGGGAACGTTGTGTTGGGGTTTTCAACTGTATTCATTATTGACCTGCAAACTTTGTGGCTTGAATTAGCAAAACTCATTGTTGCACTATTTCATTGCGGTTGCATTAGAAAATATTGAGGGCCAGATTTATACTTTTTGACGCAAAACTGCTTTAATGCAGTTGTGCGTAAAAAAGGATAGCGCTGACTAGCGCCATTTTTTAAAGCCACCCGGGCGTCCTATTTATACTATAATGCTGGGTGATGGTAAAAACTGGTTAGAGTAATTTTTTCCAAGGTTAACCATTGCGCCTTTACAGAAGGCAAAATTATGTTAATGGATGCAAAAATGACTCTAATTTGGTTTATCAAATCAAATCAAATCATTAACATTTATAAAGCGCCCTACTCACCCGTGCGGGTCTCAAGGCGCTAGGGGAAAAAGGGGGGGTTATCGCTGCTCGAACAGCCAGGTCTTTAGGAGTCTCCGGAAAGCGGAGTGGTCCTGGGTGGTCCTGAGGCTGGTGGGGAGGGAGTTCCAGGTCTTGGCCGCCAGGAAGGAGAAAGATCTCCCACCCGCCGTGGAGCGGCGGATGCGAGGGACAGCAGCGAGTGCGAGGCCAGAGGAGCGGAGGAGGCGGGTGGGGACGTAGAAGCTGAGGCGTCTGTTGAGGTATTCCGGTCCCTTGTCGTGGAGGGCTTTGTGTGCGTGGGTGAGAAGTCGGAAGGTGATCCTTTTGCTGACTGGGAGCCAGTGCAGGTGTCTCAGGTGTGCGGAGATGTGGCTGCTGCGGGGTATGTCGAGGATGAGGCGGGCCGAGGCGTTTTGAATGCTTTGCAGGCGATTTTGGAGTTTGGCTGTGGTCCCGGCGTAGAGGGTGTTGCCGTAGTCCAGGCGGCTCGTGACGAGGGCGTGGGTCACGGTTTTTCTGGTGTCGGCGGGGATCCAGCGGAAGATCTTGCGGAGCATGCGGAGGGTGAGGAAGCAGGCGGAGGACACGGCGTTGACCTTATCAAAAGCCTTATAGTACAAGAGGGTTACAGTGGCCCTCTTTGACTTGCTTTGCAAATACCTCACCTATTGCTTTGGTAGTCATGATAGCTTTTCAGGATCATGATCATTATTTGAATCCTGCTCCTACTGAGGAAACATTATGCTAATTTCATTATAAATGATATGTCATCACTAAAATAATTGTTTACTGCAGGGTATCATAAGGTCCCCACCAGTTAAGATAGACTTACATCCATATACCCACAAGGCTGTCAGAAAATGGGATTCTAGGTTATGTTAATGCTATTTGTTTTGTGCGCTTACAGCCATAATTTGTTCAGGTGCTCACAAAAACTTTGTACACAGGTTAAAGGAAAGAGTCATTATTGCCCTTTTCACTTTTCTGCAATTCCTGGACGTAGCATTCACATTGATTGCCTACTTATGACTATTGGACATAGAGAATGATATCTCTAGGAGAACCAATTACATCTGATGATAGAGTATGCAGTATTTTAATTGTTGAAAGCCTGTTAACTCGCTGAATTAGAGAGTGTATGTTTTATGGGCTAGCATTCTGTAAACTGTGTGCATGCTTACGCCACTTGGAAACAGCTGTACTGGTGAGACAGTAGCTTCTAGACAATGACTGGTAACCTGAGAGAGGGATAGAAGCTTCACTTTTGTATATAGAAGAATGTCCGAGAAGTGCACTTTAGATAGGTTAAAAAATGTGACTTCAGCTTTATCTTGAATTTTCTGAGGACTGTAGAAATGCTATTGTTCAGTGAAGGCTATTTAAGAGGCAAGGTACTTTAGATGAGGAGCATCTGCCTCCAATCTAATGTTTTAACACACTAATTCCTTCTACAGTATCTTATGTCTACAGCTGTTCTGCCGTGCCCCTTAACTGTTGAGATGGAAAATGTAAGGGCCTACTCACAAAGGCAAATATACACATGTAGATTTAATCATGTGTGTATGTGTATGTTTGGACTAGTCTGTCTTCACACCCCCAAACCAGGAGATGGAGACATCTAAGACTGAATGTACAAGTGTAAAGTTGCTACTAGTATGTTTTCACGAGTAGGTAGAGATCTCTTTATGGGAAAATATAAAAAAAATAATCATGTTTAATTACTTTGAAAATAATATATTAAAAATAGTTCATGGAAAATACATTTAGGTTATTGTAACCTAGAACTAATCAAATTAAATGTTACAGAAAATGAACTCTTTCAAATAAATATTGATTAAATAATTTAAACAATAGATATATAATTAATTTTATAAACAGTATTTTTTAAGAAAAACAGACAAATTCCTACCCTCACTATTTATAAATAATATTTAGTAAAATAATTAAAAGGTATGTGTTTAATTAATGCACATCATTTTTTAATTTTTAACAAAAGCTTTACAATTATAGTTTCATTTAAAAAATAAGTTAGCAATTTAAATAAGGGAATATTTTGTTTTTAATTTTGTAAAACCTTTTACCACTAAACCAACGTTTACACCTGTTTCATGGCCTTTCGGCCTGTAGTACCTTTAGAAATGTCATTTGTGAATAGCAATGGCCTATTTTGAGGGGTGTGTGCTTACATTAGCATGTCCCTTCCTAAACCCCTATTTATGCTTCTGTAAACCCTGTCCATTTAGGAGTAGATAGTCCCAATTTTTCTTCCACTTCCCCAGGTGCCTTCCACCTTTGCACCAAAATCGTATACTTACGTGTGAGCAATCTCTTCTTATGAAAGATAGGAGAGATGAAGGCGGGGGTCGCCTCTTGCAAGTTTGTGATTAGCATTTTGTAGTACGTGCTACAGTATCAGTATTCCAAACACTACAAATTACAATTTGCATATAGGCCTCCCAGGGTTTTTATTATAAACAATTAATATGGAAATTGAATCCAAATTCATGCGATGCTATGGTTCATGAGTTACAACTCCTTTCTTTTCAGTAACCAAAATAAGGCTAATTGTAAACTACACATCAGGTGGAGTTAGATCCAGGTGCTCCTTGGCAATACATTTTGAGTTCTATGGTACATGCATTTTGGCTATTTTATTGTTTTTCGTGTTCTAGGTACTGTGACAATTTAAGCATTTTTTGATCAGTTTCTTATGACGATGTCTTTTGTTGCCCTCAGATCCATCTTCAGGTGAGACTGAAAAGACTGGCCTTTGTACTTCAAGTACATCACAGGCAGCTATATGTAAATTATGTGACAAGGGAACGTTGTGTTGGGGTTTTCAACTGTATTCATTATTGACCTGCAAACTTTGTGGCTTGAATTAGCAAAACTCATTGTTGCACTATTTCATTGCGGTTGCATTAGAAAATATTGAGGGCCAGATTTATACTTTTTGACGCAAAACTGCTTTAATGCAGTTGTGCGTAAAAAAGGATAGCGCTGACTAGCGCCATTTTTTAAAGCCACCCGGGCGTCCTATTTATACTATAATGCTGGGTGATGGTAAAAACTGGTTAGAGTAATTTTTTCCAAGGTTAACCATTGCGCCTTTACAGAAGGCAAAATTATGTTAATGGATGCAAAAATGACTCTAATTTGGTTTATCAAATCAAATCAAATCATTAACATTTATAAAGCGCCCTACTCACCCGTGCGGGTCTCAAGGCGCTAGGGGAAAAAGGGGGGTTATCGCTGCTCGAACAGCCAGGTCTTTAGGAGTCTCCGGAAAGCGGAGTGGTCCTGGGTGGTCCTGAGGCTGGTGGGGAGGGAGTTCCAGGTCTTGGCCGCCAGGAAGGAGAAAGATCTCCCACCCGCCGTGGAGCGGCGGATGCGAGGGACAGCAGCGAGTGCGAGGCCAGAGGAGCGGAGGAGGCGGGTGGGGACGTAGAAGCTGAGGCGTCTGTTGAGGTATTCCGGTCCCTTGTCGTGGAGGGCTTTGTGTGCGTGGGTGAGAAGTCGGAAGGTGATCCTTTTGCTGACTGGGAGCCAGTGCAGGTGTCTCAGGTGTGCGGAGATGTGGCTGCTGCGGGGTATGTCGAGGATGAGGCGGGCCGAGGCGTTTTGAATGCGTTGCAGGCGATTTTGGAGTTTGGCTGTGGTCCCGGCGTAGAGGGTGTTGCCGTAGTCCAGGCGGCTCGTGACGAGGGCGTGGGTCACGGTTTTTCTGGTGTCGGCGGGGATCCAGCGGAAGATCTTGCGGAGCATGCGGAGGGTGAGGAAGCAGGCGGAGGACACGGCGTTGACTTGCTTGGTCATGGTGAGAAGAGGGTCCAAGATGAAGCCGAGGTTGTGGGGGTCGGTGCGGTGCCGAGGGCCGTGGGCCACCAGGAGTCGTCCCAGGCGGACGGGGTGTTGCCGAGGATGAGGACTTCTGTTTTTTCAGAGTTCAGCTTTAGGCGGCTGAGCCTCATCCAATCTGCGACGTCCTTCATACCCTCTTGTAGGTTGGCCTTGGCGCTGGCGGGGTCCTTGGTGAGGGAGAGTATAAGTTGGGTGTCGTCGGCGTAGGAGGTGATGATGATGTCGTGCTTGCGTACGATGTTGGCGAGGGGGCTCATGTAGACATTGAAGAGTGTCGGGCTGAGTGATGAGCCTTGGGGTACGCCGCATATGATCTCGGTGGGTTCTGAGCGAAACGGAGGGAGGTAAACTCTTTGGGAACGGTTTGAGAGGAAGGAGGCGATCCAGTCCAGGGCCTGGCCTTGGATTCCAGTGGAGCGGAGGCGGGTGATTAGGGTGCGGTGACAGACGGTGTCAAAGGCAGCCGAGAGGTCGAGCAGAATGAGGGCGACTGTTTCACCGTTGTCCATCAGGGTTCTGATGTCGTCAGTGACTGAGATGAGGGTGGTTTCAGTGCTGTGGTTGGTTCGGAATCCGGTTTGTGAGGGGTCGAGCAGGTTGTTGTCTTCCAGGAAGGTGGTCAGCTGTTTGTTGACGGTCTTCTCTATTACTTTGGCTGGGAAAGGCAGAAGAGAGATGGGACGGAAGTTTTTCAGGTCGCTCGGGTAAGCCGTAGGTTTCTTTAGTAGGGCGTTGACTTCGGCGTGTTTCCAGCATTCGGGGAAGGTAGCAGAAGAAAAAGAAGAGTTGATGACGGTCTGGAGGTGCGGGGCGATGATGTCGTTGGCTTTGTTAAAGATGAAGTGCGGGCAGGGGTCCGAAGGGGTGCCGGAGTGGATAGAGTTCATGATGGATTTGGTTTCTTCCGTGTTGATGTGGGACCAGTTGTTGAGGGTGATGGCCGAGGATGCCGGTTCGGTGGTGTTTGGTTGGGTCTGGTGTCCGAAGCTGTCGTGGAGGTCGCTAATCTTGCGATGGAAGAAAGTGGCGAGGGATTCGCACAGATCCTGTGACGGCGTGACGGCGTTGGCGTTGGCGCTGGGGTTGGAGAACTCCTTGACGATGCTGAAGAGTTCTCTGCTGTTGTGTCTGTGCTGTTGTTTACGACATGTAAACACGTTGCAAAACGGAAATGCACCATTTTTGCCTGCAATAGCGTAAAAAACTGACGCTAACTGAAAGAACGGTGCAAAGGAGAGCCAAAATGGAGTCAGGAAGCCAGGAGAGACGTCATTCAACCAGGAACCAGCCAGGAGGACACAGACAAGACCCAGTGGAGGGAGAAGAAAAAGAGGAAGGGTCATTTCAGCGCAGAGGAGCATGAAGTACTGGTGAGAGAGGTGACAGACATCCACATCAACTCTTCGTCACCTCAAAATTGCAAATTGGAAGGAGAGAGGCAATCTGGCAGCAGATAGTGGATAAGATCAACAGTATGGCAAAGGTCAGTAGAACTGTAACTGAGTGCAAGAAACGCTGGCATGACTGCAAGTGAAGGACAAAGGAAAAAATGGCAGGGAACAGGAAGGCAGCACTGCAAACTGGAGGTGGGAGTCCAGCACCACAAGAGGACTTGGACGAGATGGAGGAGATGGTTGCAGCGGTCATCCCGGAGGAAATCATCACAGGAATACAAGGACATGACAGTGCAGGCTATAAGGAAACACCACAAATACAGGGTAAGTTGCATGGGGGAAATGTATGTTGAAATGTCAAGTGCAAGAAGGGGGAAGCACATAGGACTCACACAATGCATTTCAAAGGAGCACAGAGGGACACAATGCACATTAATCAAGTTGCACCATGCCAACATTAGCTACACATGTACCTATGCCTTGGTAGTGCCATGCACCATGACACATACACAACCTGGACATATCTTGAACACCAGGCCTAAATACCTACATGTACATATGCCGCACATGGAATGGATGCCATGTATAATCACTGTGCCACTGGTTGTGACATCACAATATCCCTTGCAGGTAGTCACATCAACACCACCAACATGACCAAGACCTCAGAGACCAGGTAGTAAGTCAACACCATTCCTGGGGTTACATCATAGTGGTGACCCTTGCAGTAACACCTTGCAACTGTCTACCCTCATAGCCCAAATACATGTGTGCTACATCTCACAGCACACACGTCATTGCAACTGTCTCAACAGTACCCAGGCATTTGCCAGTAGCACCACCACACTGCACATAGATAACACATCCACATGAGGCAGCCATCCCTACATCATGCAGCCAGGGTGTCCCCTGGGTGCATGGAACAATGAACTAAACAGGCGCTGGGGGAATATCAGACTGGACCTGTATCATTGGTAGCATGCCACTACCCAGACCAACTAAACTGACGTAGTGTTGAATCACACATCTTGGTGCTGAATTCAAATGTGCCACTACAGAAAATATGTTCCACAGGTAGCAAACAGTAGGTCACAACAGTAACAGGCTGAGCCCACAACTACTCTGACACAACCATGCTAGACACATGGGAATGGGGAAACAAATATACACATTCAACACATGGGGTATGACTGTGAACATAATGGAGGATAATTCCACATCAACGGGTGGGGGATGGTGCATGGGCAAGTCCGGTGTTGGTAAGACTGCCAGTGCAATGTACTCTTTGCACCTGGCAGTATGAGTCACACGTTCGGATGGCGGGTAGAAATCTGTCTGCTCATGGTAGCACTGTGGGGCACTTATAGGAGGCTGGCCTGGTTAGTAGTGGGTACCTTGGGTACTTACACCTTACACCAGGTCCAGTTTTCCCTTATTAGGAAATGTGGTAGTGTTCTAGCAGCTTAGGCTGATAGAGGTAGCTATAGCAGAGCAGCTTAGGCTGAACTAGGAGACATGCAAAGCTCATGCAATACCACTTATAGTTAAACAGTACTGATACACAAGTAAAGACAATACTCAGTGTTACCAAAAATAAAGGTAGTTTAGTTGGGTGACACAAGGCCAAAAATATCTCTGAGGCAATACTCCTTCTGGAGGTAAGTATTATACATAATATATATACACTAGACACCAAAATAAGGTAAGTAATTAGACAAGGGATAGTGCAAACAATAGGAAATGCTATAGAATGCAATGGGAGAAAATAGTTCTAGTGGCAACACAAACCATATACTAAGAAAGTGGAATGCGAACCATAAATACCCCCCTAGACAAGTGTAGTGTGTAGAGAATCGCTGGGAGAGTAAAAATACAGTAAAGGTAAGTAAATTACCCCACCCCAGAGCCAAGGAAAGTAGGAGTAAAGTACTGCACGTTTCCTTAGGACACACTACAAGTCGTGATTAGACTTATAGCAAGAACCAAACAAGACTGCAAACAACAAATGGTGGACTCCTGGACCTGAAGACCTGCAAAGGAAGGAAACCAAGTCCAGAAGTCAGAAGAAGTCCCAGGAAGGACAGGATCCCCTGCCAACCCTGGGGAGGGTGCAAAAGAAGAGTCCCTGGTTGGATGAAGATTGCAGAAATGCACCCAAGGAAGATGTCAGCGGGTTCCTGCATGATGCAATAGATGTCCCACAAAGAGAAGATGGATGCAGGCGAGTTTTGGCACTGGATTCATCCAACAAGCCTTGGTTCCGGCAAAGTTGCTTTTTGCATCACAATGGCACTGTCTGGACCCAGGAGGGACCTGGGGGGTCCAACTCTGTGTGAGGAGGAAGAGGGGACTTAAGAGAGCCCTTATTCAACCAGACAGCACCCACAGGAGTCCCAGGACACGGGGACAAAAGAGGTGTAAAATGCAGTTGGTGTAGCACTACAAAGGAAGGTCCCACGCCGCTGGAGGTCAACTCAGCTAGTTGAGCATTGCAAGATAGAGTGCTGGGGACCTGGGCCAGGCTGTGCACGAAGGAATTTTGCAAATAGTGCACAGAGGTCTCAGGAGGTGAAGAAGATTTGAGGCAGAGGGGTATTCTTGTACTCAGGGAAGGCAAGGTCTTACCTCCTCCAAATTCGGACAGCAGGACCTCAGGACAGTCTGTGTCGAAGGAGTCCACCACCTGTGTTCCAAGGAGCACGCTTGATGCCAGGAGAGGAGTCCAAGAGAACTGGTCATTGACTTAGAAGGTGCCTGCGTGAACAGGGAAGTGACTCCGTCACTCCACAGGAGATTTCTTTGGTTTTTCTTATGCAGGGTGAAGACAGGGAGTCCCCAGAGTGTGCACACTGTGAAAACTGTTGCAGTTGATGGCTGGAGCTGAAGTTGCAGAGGAAAAGTAGCACTTCTGGATACTTTGTTGCTCTTACAGCGGTTCCTGGAGCAGTCTGCGGTCGATCCAAGGTCAGAGGATGAAGTAGTAGTTGCAGAGGATTCCTGCTGGAAACTTGCAAGTAGACTCTGAAGAGAAACCCATAGGAAAGACCCTAAGTAGCCCTCAGAGGGGGATTGGCTACCTTATCAGTTATGGACCTATCAGGAGGGGTCTCTGACATCACCTGCTGGCACTGGCCACTCAGATGCCTCCAGAGTGTCCTCACACCTTAGAAAACAAGATGGCTGAAGTCTGGGACACAGTGGAGGAGCACTGGGCACCACCCCTAGGGTGGTGATGGACAGGGGAGTGGTCACTCCCCTTTCCTTTGTCCAGTTTCGCACCAGAGCAGGGATTTGGGGTTCCTGCACCGGTGTAGACCGGCTTAAGCCAAGAGGGCACCATCTGTGCCCTTCAAAGCATTTGCAGAGGCTAGGGGAGGCTACCCCTCCCCAACCTGTAACACCTATTTCCAAAGGGAGAGTGTAGGAGGCTGGCCAGGCTTATAGTGGGTACCTTGTGGTACTTACACCTTGTGCCAGGTCCAGTTTTCCCTTATTAGTAGATTAGTAGTGTTCTAACAGCTTAGGCTGATAGAGGTAGCTATAGCAGAGCAGCTTAGGCTGAACTAGGAGACATGCAAAGCTCTTACTATACCACTTATATCATATAGGTACTATATCATAAGAAAACACTCAGGGTTACTAAAAATAAAGGTACTTTATTTTAGTGACAATGTGCCAAAAATATCTCAGAGGATACACTCCCTTAGGACTTAAGTAAAATACACAAAATATACACACAAACCAAAATCAGGTAAGTAAAACAGTCAGAAAGTAGTGCAAACACTGTGGAACACAATAGGATGCAATAGGCCTAGGGGCAACAAAAACCACATACTATGAAAGTGGAATGCAAACCACGAATAGACCCCTAGGCTAGTGTAGTGTGTAGAGGGTCACTGGGAATGTAAGAAAACACAAGAGTGTCCAAGATACCCCACCCTAAGACCCTGGAAAGTAGGAGTAAAAGAATACTATTTCCCCAGAAACACACTAAAGTTGTGATAGAGGATTTTGCAAAGACCACAACAGACTGTAAAGCACTGAAGGAGGATTCCTGGACCTGAGGACCTGCAAAGGAAGGGAACCAAGTCCAAGACTTGCGAAAGTGTCCACGGGGGGCAGGAGCCCACTAAACCCCAGATGAAGGTTCGAAATGGCTGCCTCTGGGGTTGGAAGAAGCTGAGGATTCTGCAACAACGAAAGATGCTAGGAACTTCTCCTTCATGCAGAAGATGTCCCATGGAGTTCTGGAGGATGCAGAGTTGTTTCCTTGGCAAAGTACCGCAAACAAACCTTGCTAGCTGCAAGAGGCGGGGATGAAGAAAAAGGGTGCTGCCTGGGCTCAGGAAGGACCAGGATGTCACCGCTTGGGAGAGAAGACAGAGGGGGTGCTCAGCAATGTAGAGAGCCCACACACAAGAAGGTAGCACCCGCAGAAGTCCTTGAACATGGGTTCAAGAAGTCTGAACACAGTGGGTGTCTCAACACTTCAAAAGAGGGTCCAACGACACCAGAGATCAACTCAGGGAGCTGAGCCTCACAGGACAGAGTGCTGGGGACCTAGGCTTGGCTGTGCATGCAGGATTTTGTGGAAATGTGCACAGAAGCTTTTGTACCTGCAGTTCACGAGGTGCACAGGATTACTGTCTGGAGAGGGAAGGCAAGGACTTACCTCCTCTAAATTTGGACAGTTGTACCACTGGACAGTCTGGGTCACTTGGGTCCACCACCTGTGTTCCAGGTGCCACGCTTGTCAGGATGAGAGGGGTCCCAGAGTACCAGTGATGCTGAAGTTTGGTATCTGCTAAAGCAGGGTGAAGATTCTGTCGACCCATGGGAGATTTCTTCATCGCTTCGAGTACAGGATGAAGGCAGGCAACCCCCAAAGCATGCACGACCAGGAAACAGTCAAGAAAGCCGGCAGGATCAGGCGCTACAATGTCGCTGGTAGTCTTCTTGTAAATTTTGTTGCAGTTTTGCAGGCGTCCTGGAGCAGTCAGCGGTCAATCCTTTGCAGAAGTCGAAGAAAGAGGTGCAGAGGTAACTCTGGTGAATTCTTGCAAGTCGTTATCTGAGGAAAAGCCCACTGGAGAGACCCTAAATATCCCTCAGAGGAGGATTGGCCACCTAGTCAGGTAAGCACCTATCAGGAGGGGTCTCTGATGTCACCTGCTGGACCTGGCCACTCAGAGGCCTCCAGAGTGCCCTCATACTGCTGGATCCAAGATAGCAGAGGTCTGAGACACACTGGAGGAGCTCTGGGCACCACCCCTGGGGTGGTGATGGACAGGGGAGTGGTCACTCCCCTTTCCTTTGTCCAGTTTCACGCCAGAGCAGGGACTGGGGGGTTCCTAAACCAGTGTAGACTGGCTTAGGCAAGGAGGGCACCATCTGTGCCCTTTAAAGCATTTCCAGAGCATGGGAGAGGCACCCCTCCCAAAGCCTTTAACACCTGTTTCCAAAGGGAAATTCTTTGTTCTGCCTTCCTGGGACTGGACTGCTGGAGGAGGCTAGCCTGGCTTATAGTGGGTACCTTGTGGTAGTTACACCTTGTGCCAGGTCCAGATATCCCTTATTAGTAGAATAGAGGTGTTTTAGCAGCTTAGGCTGATAGAGGTAGCTATAGCAGAGCAACTTAGGATGAACTAGGAGACATGCAAAGCTCCTACTATACCACGTATATAATATAGCACTATATCATAAGAAAACACAATACTCAGAGTTACTAAAAATAAAGGTACTTTATTTTAGTCACAATATGCCAAAAGTATCTCAGACGATAGACTCCCTTATGAGGTAAGTAAAATACACAAAATATATACACGCAAACCAAAATCAGGTAAGTAAACAGTTAGAAAAGTAGTGCAAACACTGTAGAACACAATAGAATTCAATAGGGAGAAATAGGCCTAGGGGCAACACAAACCATATACTCCAAAAGTGGAATGCGAACCACGAATGGACTAGTGTAGTGTGTAGAGGGTCGTTGGGAGTGTAAGAAAACACTAAGGGTGTCCAAGATACCCCACCCCAAGACCCTGAAAAGTAGGAGTAAAGTTACTCTACTACCCCAGAAAGACAGTAAAGTCGAGATAGGGGATTCTGCAAGGACAACAACTGACTGCAAAGCACTGAAGATGGATTCCTGGACCTGAGGACCTGTAAAGGAAGGGGACCAAGTCCAAGAGTCAGGCAAGTGTCCAGGGGGGGCAGGAGCCCACTAATCCCCGGATGAAGGTGCAAAAGGGCTGCCCCCAGGTGGAAGAAGCCAAAGATTCTGCAACAACGGAAGGTGCCAGAACTTCTCCTTTAGTCAGATGTCCCATGGCATGCTGGATGATGCAGAGTTGTTTCCATGCAGAAACACCGCAAACAAGCCTTGCTAGCTGCAAGAGTCGTGGTTGAGGATTTTGGTTGCTGCCAGGGCCCAGGAAGGACCAAGAGGTTGCATCTTGGAGGAGGAGACAGAGAGGGCACTCAGCAACACAGAGAGCCCATGCAGAAGCAGGCAGCACCCGCAGAAGCACCTGAACAGGCACTTAGAAGATCTGAGGACGATGGTCAACTCAGAGCATTAAAGGAGGACCCACGACGTCGGATTCCAACTCAGTGAGTTGGGCAATGCAGGACGGAGTGCTGGGGACCCGGGCAAGGCTGTGCACAAAGGAAGTCTTGCAAAAGTGCACAGAAGCCTGAGCAGTAGCAGTTCACGCAGTACACATGATTACTGTCTGGCGTGGGGAGGCAAGGACTTACCTCCACCAAATTTGGACAGAAGGGCTACTGGACTGTCGAAGACACTTGGACCCAGCTCCTGTGTTCCAGGGACCATGCTCGTCAGGATGAGAGGGGACCAAGAGGACTAGTGATGCAGATGTTTGGTGCCTGCGTTAGCAGGGGGAAGATTCCGTCGCCCCACAGGAGATTTCTTCTTGGCTTCCAGTGCAGGGTGAAGGCAGACAGACCTCAGAGCATGCAGCACCAGGAAACAGTTGAGAAAGCCAGCAGGATGAGGCGCTACAATGTTGCTGGTAGTCTTCTTGCTACTTTGTTGCGGTTATGCAGGCGTCCTGGAGCAGTCAGTGGTCGATCCTTTGCAGAAATCGAAGAGGGACGTGCAGAGGAACTCTGGAGAGCTCTTGTATTTGTTATCTGGTGAGATGCCAACAGGAGAGACCCTAAATAGCACACAGAGGAGGATTGGCTACAGAGAAAGGTAAGCACCTACGAGGAGGGGTCTCTGAAGTCACCTGCTGGCACTGGCCACTCAGAGCTGTCCATTGTCCCCTCACACCTCTGCATCCAAGATGGCAGAGGTCTGGGACACACTGGAGGAGCTCTGGGCACCTTCCCTGGGAGGTGCTGGTCGGGGGAGTGGTCACTCCCCTTTCCTTTGTCCAGTTTTGCGCCAGAGCAGGGCTGGGGGGTCCTTGAACCGATGTAGACTGGCTTATGCAAGGAGGGCACCATCTGTGCTCTTCAAAGCATTTCCAGAGGCCAGGAGAGGCTACTCCTCCCAGGCCATTCACACCTATTTCCAAAGGGAGAGGGTGTAACACCCTCTCTCAGAGGAAATCCTTTGTTCTGCCTTCCTGGGACCAGGCTACCCAGGCCACAGGGGGGCAGAAACCTGTCTGAGGGGTTGGAAGCAGCGGTAGCTGAGGAGGAGACCCCAGAAAGTTAGTTTGGCAGTACCCGGGCTTTATGCTGGAGACCCGGGGATACCAGAATGGTATAGGGGTGACAATTCCATGATCCTAGACATGTTACATGGCCATGTTTGGAGTTACCATTGTGATGCTACATATAGGTGTTGATCTATATGTAGTGCACAGGTGTAATGGTGTCCCCGCACTCACAAAGTCCGGGGAATTTGCCCTTAACAATGTGGGGGCAACTTGGCTAGTGCCAGGGTGCCCACACACTAAGTAACTTTGCACCTAACCTTCACCAATGGAAGTTAGACATATAGGTGACTTATAAGTTACTTAAGTGCAGTGTAAAATGGCTGTGAAATAACGTGGATGTTATTTCACTCAGGCTGCAGTGGCAGTCCTGTGTAAGAATTGTCTGAGCTCCCCATGGGTGGGGGATCTCCTGGAACCCCAATACCCTGGGTACCTAGGTACCATTTACAAGGGAATTATAAGGGTGTTCCAGTGTGCCAATCAGAATTGGTAGAATTAGTCACTAGCCTGCAGTGACAATTTTAAAAGCAGAGAGAGCATAAACACTGAGGTTCTGGTTAGAAGAGCCTCAGTAGTACAGTTAGGCACCACACAGGGAACACATACAGGGCATACTTTATGAGCACTGGGGTCCTGGCTAGCAGGATGCCAGTGACACATAGGCAAAAACAAACATACAGTAAAATTAGGGGTAACATGCCAGGCAAGAAGGTACTTTCCTACACAACCCCCCCCCCAAACGAGGGACAATAAGGCTAACCTTGCCCAGATGAGTCTTCATTGTCTAAGTGGAAATATCTGGAGAGTCCATCTGCATTGGATTGGATACTCCTAGGTCTATGTTCCACTGTGTAGTCCATTCCCTGTAGAGATAGGGACCACCTCAACAATTTAGGGTTTTCACCTTTCATTTGTTTTAGCCAAAGTAGAGGTTTGTGGTCTGTCTGAACAATAAAATGAGTACCAAACAGGTATGGTCTCAACTTTTTCAGGGCCCAGACCACAGCAAAGGCCTCCCTCTCTATGGCAGACCAATGCTTTTCTCTACGGGTCAACCTCCTGCTGATAAAAGCAACAGGTTGATCCTGGCTCTCAGTATTTAGCTGTGATAGCACTGCCCCAACCCCTAATTCAGAAGCATCAGTCTGGACTATGAATTTCTTGGAGTAGCAAGGGCTTTTTAGGACAGGTGCAGAGCACATGGCCTGTTTGAGCTCATCAAAAGCTTTTTGACAGCTAGCTGTCCACAGTACCTTTTTAGGCATCTTCTTACTAGTGAGGTCATTAAGAGGAGCTGCAATGGAGCCATAATTCTTAATAAACCTCCTACAGTACCATGTGAGGCCTAAAAAGGCTCTCACCTGGGGTTGAGTTGTAGGGGGAGCCCATTCCATAATAGTCTGGATCTTCCCCTGCAGTGGTGCAATATGTTCCCCACTTACCAGGTGGCCCAGATAAACCACTTTTTCCTGCCCTATCTGGCACTTTGATGCCTTGATAGTGAGGCCTGCCTTTTGCAGAGCCTCCAAAACTTTCCACAGGTGGACCAGGTGATCATCCCAGGTGGAGCTAAAGACAGCCATATCATCTAGATATGCTGCACTAAAAGCTTCCAACCCTTGCATGACTGTGCTGTTGAAGTAAGCCTCAGCAAGGCCTACTAGTGCAAGGGGTTTACCCTTCTCTGCACAAAGTCCTCAGACCATATAGGAAGAAGTTGGCACAGAAACTGAAATAAAAGACAAAGGGGGTCATTACAACATTGGCGGTAAAAGGCGCTTCCCGCCGTGCAGAAGACCGCCAATACACCGCCGCGACGGCGGCATTCCGCCACAGCTATTATGACACACATCTTGGAATCCGCCGAAATTCAGACACCCACACAACACCGCCACACCAAAGATCAGTGATAAACTGGCGGAAACAAATCCTCCACCTCCACGCCAACAGAAACACGCCCATGCTATTACGACCCACGAATCCACGCGGCGGTCTTTCAACCGCGGTATTCCATTGGCGGTACACACCGCCGCACTCAAAATACACACACAGCTCCAAAACACCACCACATTGGACAATTACAAATACACACACCTGATACACATACAGACAACACTCCCACACACCCAATACAATTTAAAACACACACCCACATCACCCTCAAACCCCTACAACCAAAAATTAGACACGAAGACGACAGAGAGAGAGCACAGAATAGACAACCCCACTACACAGAGGCACACAACACCATCACCCACACAACATCCACGCACAAAACACCACACCCCACTACACTCACCACAACCATCACCACATACACCACCCCACACATCACCCACACCACCCCATGGCACGCCAAAGACACCCCCGCTTCTCCGAGGAGGAACTCAGGGTCATGGTGGAGGAAATCGTCCGGGTAGAGCCACAGCTATTTGGCTCACAGGTACAGCACACATCAATAGCCAGGAAGATGGAGTTATGGCTCAGAATAGTGGACAGGGTCCACGCCGTGGGACAGCACCCAAGAAATAGGGAGGACATCAGGAAGAGGTGGAACGACCTATGGGGGAAGGTGCGTTCAACGGTCTCCAGGCACAACATCGCGGTACAGCGGACTGGCAGCGGACCCCCACCTCCTACCCCACAACTAACAACATGGGAGGAGCAAGTCTTGACCATCTTGCATCCTGAGGGCCTCGCAGGAGTCGGTGGAGGATGGGACACTGGTAAGTCAAATCTTAACTATCATATCCCCCACCCTACCTGCATTCTATCACACACCCCCCCTCACCTCCTCCCCTATCACTACAGCTCCTCACTAATGTACCCATGACACAAACCACCCATCCCAACACCAAGCCCTGCATGACACAACTAAGCATGGACACCCCTCACTAAAGCATGCCCACTGCACATACCCAGTACACCCCCCCAACCATCATCACACAAGCCCCCACACAGGAATGCTTGCACTGGGGTACACAAACACCCACCCATTTCACACCATTACACACACACATGCAATAATCATGCTCTTATGCCCCTGCAGGAACCCGAAGGACCGTCACCACACCAGAGGGTCCAGACAACACCACTCCACCCCCAGAAGAGGCCCACAGTGACGAGAGCAGCTCTGCCCTACTGGATCCTGATGACCAGCCCGGACCATCGTGGGCCTCGGGACAGTCGGTTCCCCTTGCACAGGCACAGCCCAACACCGACCTTCCACCTTCTGGTAACACCAGCACAGCACCCACCCAGCGGAACCAAACCTCCCTACCCAGGACAGGTCAATCAGCGGTGTGTCCACCACCCCAACAACAACAGGGACCTGGGGGCAGTGGTAGTGGGCACACGGTCCAGGGGACGGAGGCACAGGAACACAGGGGAACTGGGAAGGCTGCTGTGCGACAGGGGGCGGACAGGCCAAGGGAACCCACTCTCCACGAGGCCCTATCCTCCATCATGGGAGCATACCACCACTCCCACGAGACGATGGCGACGGTCCTGGACAAGTTGCAGGAGACCCTGCGCCTGCAGGACGAACTGTATTTGGGGTTCAGGGAGGAGCTCAGGACCATCAGCTCTGCCCTGGGCACCATCGTAGGGGTGCTGAAGGACATACAGCAGACCTTGAGGGACCCCGTGGCACTCCAAGGGGCCCCTGACACTAGCCAGGACGATGAACTGCCCACCACCTCCGCCGGAGCTAGTGGACAGGACGCCCTGCCACAGGACCAACACACCAGCACCCCACCCCCTGCAGACGGACAACCACCACGCAAGCTGTCCCTGAGATCCAGGAACAGGACAGAGCAAGATGGCAAGACCCCGCCAGGAAATGAGACCACCCTCATTGTCCTCCCACTGTCCCACTTTGTTACCCTGTCCATACTTAAACTGCCCCAGCTCCACTTCCTATGCCCAGATGGGCAGTGCACCTGTGAGACTAATAGACTGGACTCTGCCATGGACATTCCTCCGCCATCACCCATCTTCATTTTACAACCCCCTCCCATTTCTGAGCACTTCAATAAACACCCTTGAAACACCAAACAATCTGGAGTCAGTCTGTGATTTAGTAAAAATGTATTATCAATGACAGTGTCATAATGGGTGTACCATTCTAAAGCTAACATACCTATGTTACACATCACAAGCCCTTGAAGGATGCAAGCAGTTGACACGTAGGTAACCACACCTGTGAAACCGTTATGGAAGGGTACAACTCAGTTACCAAATAATGATTTAAATCGAAAAACGGGATAGAGGTAGACCTGTGAAAGTTAATGTAATGCTAAAAATGAAAATGTTCTCACCTGTGTCTCACTGGAAATATTGCTGTATGACTGACTCCCTGTTGTCGTTGTCTTCTTCATCAGCTTCATCCTCATCACTGTAAACAGGCTCCAAAGCTGCTACAACACCAGCATCTGGATCATCCTCCTGCAGAAAAGGCACCTGGCGTCGCAAAGCCAAATTATGGAGCAGGCGATGATGATGTCGCAAACCTTCTTCGATGAGTAGAATAGGGATCCACCTGTCATATGGAGGAACCTGAAACTGGCCTTCAGGAGGCCGAAGGTGCGTTCGATCACCCTCCTAGTCCGCCCATGGGCCTCATTGTAGCGTTCCTCTGCCCTGGTCCTGGGATTCCTCACTGGGGTCAATAGCCACGAAAGGTTAGGGTAACCAGAGTCCCCCAATAGCCATACACGGTGCCTCTGGAGTTGACCCATCACATCAGGGATGCTGCTATTCCGCAGGATGTAGGCGTCATGCACTGAGCCAGGGAACATAGCATTTACCTGCGAGATGTACTGGTCTGCCAAACAGACCATCTGGACATTCATGGAATGATATCTCTTCCTGTTCCTGTACACCTGTTCACTCCTGTGGGGGGGGACCAGAGCTACATGGGTACCATCAATAGCACCTATGACGTTGGGGATATGTCCAAGGGAATAGAAGTCACCTTTCACTGTAGGCAAATCCTCCACCTGAGGGAAAATGATGTATCTCCTTACGTGTTTCAGCAGGGCAGACAACACTCTGGACAACACGTTGGAAAACATAGGCTGGGACATCCCTGATGCCATGGCCACAGTTGTCTGAAAAGACCCACTTGCAAGGAAATGGAGCACTGACAGCACCTGCACGTCAGGGGGGATTCCAGTCGGATGGCGGATTGGTGACATTAGGTCTGGGTCCAACTGGGTACATAGTTCCTGGATTGTAGCACGGTCAAACCGGTAGGTTACGATGAAATGTCGCTCTTCCATTGTCAACAGGTCCACCAGCAGTCGGTACACCGGAGGATTCCGCCATCTTCTCACATGTCTCAGCTGACGGTGCCTTCGAAGGACAACAGTGAAGAACCAGTCATTATTCATCCAGGTATGTACCCACAGTCACACACAAGACTACACCACTCACAAAACCCTTCCTGTATGTGTGTTGAGTGTAGGCCTAGCTATGTGTGACGCAGTAGTAAATGAAGCCATGTGGGCCCCTGAAATGGCGGCTGCCTGACCTCTAAAGTGGGACAATGGGATTGTGTGGTAACAGCGCTGGCGTTACACACCATCGCGGTAGGCGGTCGTAGACCGCGGCGCAATGCTGCATTGGTTAACATTGGACCCTATGGGTCACAGGAGCCAATGAACAGGTGCGCTGGCGGTGATGATGCGCACCGCCGCGGACGTCACCGCCACGGACGTCACCGCCATTTTCTATCTGTTCAATCACTAGATACCTGACCTTCGACAGGAGAGGACCTACACTGCAAGTGCTGCTGTGACCTCGGTCTGGAAGCGACAATGGCTGCTGCGTCTGGGGAAAGGGCCCCTGCCTTCACTGCACAGGAGTTGGAGAAACTGGTAGATGGGGTCCTCCCCCAGTACACGCTACTCTACGGTCCTCCAGACCAACAGGTTAGTACACAGGGAGCACATTGTATGGGCTAGGCCTGGGTGGAGAGGGCTGGTTGGAAGAGGGAAGGGGGCAGAGTTCATAGAACATTAATGCATGGGAATGATTGGGCCACATGGCCAGAGTAGGGAGGGGGCCACTCACAACGACGGTGCAGTTGGTAATGACTGTTCCTCTTTCCTTGTGCATGTCATGTAGGTCAGCGCCCACCAGAAGAGGGACATTTGGCGTGCCATCGCCAAGGAGGTCCGGACCATGGGGGTCCACCAGAGACGGGGCACCCACTGCCGTAAGAGATGGGAGGACATTCGCCGCTGCAGCAAGAAGACGGCGGAGGCTTAGCTGGGGATGGCCTCCCAACGTGGGAGGGGTGCCCGTCGCACCATGACCCCTCTGATTTTCCGGATCCTGGCGGTGGCCTACCCGGAGTTGGATGGGTGCTTGAGGGCATCACAGCAGACACAAGGGGGTGAGTATAACCTCTTTCTGCGGACTTTGCGTGCAGTGGAGGAGTCTGGGTGGTGGAGGTGGGCTGTGGGTGTCCCTAGGCCAGGGCGAGTTCGGTAGGCAACGCCCCTCCGTAATGTAGGCCATGTGGCACTCTACCCCACCACAGCAGAGTGCCAAGTCGAAGTATAGTTGCCCCTGTGGCATCCATGTGCGCCGATGTCCACCATTGCCATATAGGCCATATCCCAGAAATTGCATGTGCAGAGGGCAGGAGCACGGTGTAATGCAGGGGGCATCTGCGTTTGTCTTGTCCGCCAACGGTAGCGGTATGCCATGCACTAAAACCCTCTTTCTTCTGTCTCCCCCCCCTTTTTCTGCTCTCCCTGTCCTTTTGTACATCAGCATCAACAGGCGGAGGTAGAGTGGCACCAGAGCACGAGGGAGCTGCATCCCACATGGCCATGGAGGGCCACACCACGGACTCTGAATGCACCATTGGGACGGAGGGCGAGGGGAGCTTCACGTCGGCCACCGCATCACCAAGCAGCGACACGGACTCGTTTGACGATGTGGGCTCCCTTGTGGTGGTGGCACCATCTGTGCCCCCCACCTCTACAGGTACAGCCGCCACCTCCCCTACCAGCACCACCCTCCCAGCAGCCCCTCAGCGTTCGCCCTGTGCCCGCTCACCCAGGAGGGTGGGCATCACCTTCGCCCCAGGCACCTCAGGCCCTGCCCCAGTCACCCCTGCTGCCCTCAGTGAGGAGGCCATTGACCTCCTCAGGTCACTCACTGTTGGGCAGTCTACCATTGTGAATGCCATCCAGGGTGTAGAACGAGAGTTGCAACACGGTAATGCATTCCTGGAGGGCATTCATTCTGGTCAGGCTGTCCTTCAGCGAACCCTGCAGTCTTTGGCCTCAGCACTGATGGCAGCAATTGTCCCTGTGTCTAGCCTCCCCCCTCCAACTTCCTCCACCCAGACCCAATCTCCTGTACCCCAGCCCATCCCAAGCACACCTACAGACCAGCATGCACACAAGTCAATACACACAAGTAGCTCAAGCAAACATAGGCACCACACATACCACAAGCACTCACGCAAGCCTCACCCACATACAGACACAACAACATCCACTGCCTCCACTGTGTCCCCCTCCTCCTCTTCTCCCTCCTCCTTCCCAGTGTCGTCTATACACACACCTGCATGCACCACATCTACAGGCACCATGAATCGCACCAGGACACCCAGCACCACAAGCCGCTCACCTGCACTCACCACCTCTACTGCCATTTACACGTCCCCTGTGTCCTCTCCCAGTGTGTCTGTGACGCCCTCTCGCAAAGTACACAAACGCCGGCAATCACTCACCCAACATCCATCCACCTCACGACAGCCTCCAGTACCTGCACCTGCACCCAAAACACCTAAAGTGACACCTCCGACAACCACCTCCTCGTCCTCCACTCCCAGACCCCCTCCAGCTACCCATCCCAGTGTTCGTCAGAAACTGTCCCTCTGTAAAGTTGACCTTTTTGCCCCCACCCCACCCCCTCCAATTCATCAGTCCCGTCGTAGCGCCTCAGCCAAAAAGCCTCCAATACCAGTGGTGCCTGTTCAAGGTTTTTGGAGTGCACCGGCCACCAGTGCAGGCAGTAGGACCCGGAGCCAAGGCACTGGCAGCCCACCCCCTGTAAAGGCTCTAAAATTGGAGAGTGGACGACGGGACCGTGTTAAGACTCCTGGTGGGAAAACAACTGACATGGGTTCCAAGGGTATTGGAGCTGTGACTCCACCAAAGGTGGGGAAGGGCCAGAGGAAGTCTCCCCAGCCTGTTGTGAGTGTCACGGCGGAAAAGCGCGCCATCATTTCCGGCAGTCGAGACACAACTGCCAGCACCGTCGTTACTGGTCCAGAGACCACCGCCAGAGTCACAGCCCAGGAGGGCCCAAGTATCGTCACTGGTCCAGAGACCACCACCAGAGTCACAGCCCAGGAGGGCCCAAGTATCGTCACTGGTCAGGGGACCACCGCCGGAGTCAGTGCCCAGGAGGGCCCAAGTATCGTCACTGGTCCAGAGACCACCGCCAGAGTCACAGCCCAGGATGGCCCAAGTATCGTCACTGGTCTAGAGACCACCGCCACCGCTGGAGTCAGTGCCCAGGAGGGCCCAAGTATCGTCACTGGTCCAGAGACCACCGCCAGAGTCACAGCCCAGGAGGGCCCAAGTATCGTTAATGGTCAGGAGACCACCGCCAGAGTCACAGCCCAGGAAGGCCCAAGTATCGTCAATGGTCAGGAGACCACCACCACCGCCAGAGTAAGTGCCCAGGAGGGCCCAAGTATCGTCACTGGTCAGGAGACCACCGCCGGAGTCAGTGCCCAGGAGGGCCCAAGTATCGTCACTGGTCCAGAGACCACCGCCACCGCTGGAGTCAATGCCCAGGAGGGCCCAAGTATCGTCACTGGTCCAGAGACCACCGCCAGAGTCACAGCCCAGGAGGGCCCAAGTATCGTCACTGGTCAGTAGACCACCGCCAGAGTCACAGCCCAGGAGGGCCCAAGTATCGTCAATGGTCAGGAGACCACCACCACCGCCAGAGTAAGTGCCCAGGAGGGCCCAAGTATCGTCACTGGTCAGGAGACCACCGCCGGAGTCAGTGCCCAGGAGGGCCCAAGTATCGTCACTGGTCCAGAGACCACCGCCAGAGTCACAGCCCAGGAGGGCCCAAGTATCGTCACTGGTCCAGAGACCACCGCCACCGCCGGAGTCAGTGCCCAGGAGGGCCCAAGTATCGTCACTGGTCCAGAGACCACCGCCAGAGTCACAGCCCAGGAGGGCCCAAGTATCGTCACTGGTCAGGAGACCACCGCCAGAGTCACAGCCCAGGAGGGCCCAAGTATTGTCAATGGTCAGGAGACCACCGCCAGAGTAAGTGCCCAGGAGGGCCCAAGTATCGTCACTGGTCAGGAGACCACCGCCGGAGTTAGTGCCCAGGAGGGCCCAAGTATCGTCACTGGTCCAGAAACCACCGCCAGAGTCATAGCCCAGGAGGTCCCAAGTATCGTCACTGGTCAGGAGACCACCACCACCTCCGGAGTCAGTGCCCAGGAGTGCCTAAGTATCGTCACTGGTCCAGAGACCACCGCCAGAGTCACAGCCCAGGAGGGCCCAAGTATCGTCACTGGTCCAGAGACCACCGCCACCGCCGGAGTCAGTGCCCAGGAGGGCCCAAGTATCATCACTGGTCCAGAGACCACCGCCAGAGTCACAGCCCAGGAGGGCCCAAGTATCGTCACTGGTCAGGAGACCACCGCCAGAGTCACAGCCCAGGAGGGCCCAAGTATCGTCACTGGTCCAGAAACCACCGCCAGAGTCATAGCCCAGGAGGTCCCAAGTATCGTCACTGGTCAGGAGACCACCACCACCTCCGGAGTCAGTGCTCAGGAGTGCCTAAGTATCGTCACTGGTCCAGAGACCACCGCCAGAGTCACAGCCCAGGAGGGCCCAAGTATCGTCACTGGTCCAGAGACCACCGCCACCACCGGAGTCAGTGCCCAGGAGGGCCCAAGTATCATCACTGGTCCAGAGACCACCGCCAGAGTCACAGCCCAGGAGGGCCCACGTATCGTCACTGGTCAGGAGACCACCGCCAGAGTCACAGCCCAGGAGGACCCAAGTATCGTCACTGGTCAGGAGACCACCGCCACCGCCGGAGTAAGTGCCCAGGAGGGCCCAAGTATCGTCACTGGTCAGGAGACCACCGCCGGAGTCAGTGTCCAGGAGGGCCCAAGTATTGTCACTGGTCCAGAGACTACCGCCGGAATCAGTGCCCTGGAGGGCCCCGGCTGCCACAGCCCAGCTGGGCAATGATGAAACGTCATGCCACACACCAATGTCCAGTGTAGAAGACGTCATGCCACACACCAATGTCCAGTGTAGAGAACGTCATGCCACACACCAATGTCCTTATCAGAACCGCCATGGCAAAGCACCGCTGAACAGGGCAAATACCGCCATGTCAAAGCACCGCTGAACAGGGCAAAGACCGCCATGGCAAAGCACCGCTGAACAGTCCTGAACCGCCATGTCAAAGCACCGCTGAACAGGGCAAGGACTACCATGGCAAAGCACTGCTGAACAGGGCAAAGACCGCCATGGCAAAGCACCGCTGAACAGGGCAAAGACCGCCATGGCAAAGCACCGCTGAACAGTCCTGAACCACCATGGCAAAGCACCGCTGAACAGTCCTGAACCGCCATGGCAAAGCACCGCTGAACAGGGCAAAGACCGCCATGGCAAAGCACCGCTGAACAGTCCTGAACCGCCATGTCAAAGCATCGCTGAACAGGGCAAAGACCGCCATGTCAAAGCACCGCTGAACAGGGCAAAGACCGCCATGTCAAAGCTCCGCTGAACAGGGCAAAGACCGCCATGTCAAAGCACCACTGAACAGGGCAAAGACCGCCATGGCAAAGCACCGCTGAACAGTCCTGAACCGCCATGTCAAAGCACCGCTGTACAGGGCAAAGACCGCCATGGCAAAGCACCGCTGAACAGGGCAAAGACTGCCATGTCAAAGCACCGCTGAACAGGGCAAAAACCGCCATGTCAAAGCACCGCTGAACAGGGCAAAGACCGCCATGGCAAAGCACCGCTGAACAGTCCTGGACCGCCATGTCAAAGCACCGCTGAACAGGGCAAAGACCGCCATGGCAAAGCACTGCTGAACAGGGCAAAGACCGCCATGGCAAAGCACCGCTGAACAGTCCTGAACCGCCATGGCAAAGCACCGCTGAACAGTCCTGAACCGCCATGGCAAAGCACCACTGAACAGGGCAAAGACCGCCATGGCAAAGCACCGCTGAACAGTCCTGAACCGCCATGTCAAAGCACCGCTGAACAGGGTAAAGACCACCATGGCAAAGCACCGCTGAACAGGGCAAAGACTGCCATGTTAAAGCACCGCTGAACAGGGCAAAGACCGCCATGTCAAAGCACCACTGAACAGGGCAAAGACCGCCATGGCAAAGCACCGCTGAACAGTCCTGAACCGCCATGTCAAAGCACCGCTGAACAGGGCAAAGACTGCCATGGCAAAGCACCGCTGAACAGGGCAAAGACCGCCATGTCAAAGCACCGCTGAACAGGGTAAAGGCCGCCATGTCAAAGCACCGCTGAACAGGGCAAAGACTGCCATGGCAAAGCACCGCTGAACAGGGCAAAGACCGCCATGTCAAAGCACCGCTGAACAGGGCAAAGACCACCATGGCAAAGCACAGCTGAACAGTCCTGAACCGCCATGGCAAAGCACCGCTGAACAGGGCAAAGACCGCCATGGCAAAGCACCGCTGAACAGTCCTGAACCGCCACGTCAAAGCACCCCTGAACAGGGCAATGCACCGGGTAGGAATGAATGGACCGCCACATCAGGCATCCTTATCCCATGTGCAGCTGGGACAGTGACAGGACCCAACCTTTCACGGGGAGACTCATCCAGTTCGGGCACCAGTCCCCCCCAGTACCAGTAGAGACCTGCATCAACTTGAGAGACTGTGGCTTTGCACTCCCCAGGATGGAACAGTGGGGTACCCACCCACTGTAGAGACGTGAGAGACTGTGGCTTTGCACTCCCCAGGATGGAACAGTGGGCAACCCACCCACTGTAGAGACTTGAGAGACTGTGGCTTTGCACTGCCCAGGATGGCACAGTGGGCAAACCACCCACTGTATCGACTTGAGACACTGTGGCTTTGCCCTTCCCAGGAGGGCATAAATGGGCATGGAGCCCTGTTGTGAATCTGGCTTTGCAGTCATCCGGCTGAGGTGCCCCCCCTTCCCTTCCCCCTGAGGTGCCTGTAGTATTTCTATCTGATGCCCCGGTAGTGTTCTCTCCGATTGTGGTCAGGCATCGTTTGTGGGCCTCGCCCATGCATTTTTGGACTGATGGTGCACGGACATTGTTCTGTACATATCTTCACTACTTCTCGTATTGTATATAATTATGATTGATTTTCAAATATACTGTATATCTGTATATTTTTGTATGACATGTATATTGGCACATTACATTGTTTGACCGATTTTCGCTTTGTGTATTCATTCTTCTGGGGGGATTGTGGGTTGTTACTGTGAGTTTTGTGAATGCATTGGTGTGTATGTTGTAATATGCGAAGGTGGGGGTGTTTGGTGTGTGTCCCCCTAACTTTGCCTCCCCCTCCCCCATGTCGTAGGTGCAGTACTCACCGTTGTCTGCGGCGCCTACGTAGCTGTTGGTCGTAGAGGAGCAGAAACACAAGGGCAGGGAGTATTTGTAATTCCGGCTCCATGGATTCCTCGTCCCTCGTGGGATATGTTCAGGTGAGCGTTTTCCAATAGCAAAAGCTGTTTCTGCCGTGTTTTTATCCACGGTGAATCCGCCCCGGAAAAGGTGACGGATTGGTGGGTTGTAATACTGTGGGCGGTACATTGTCTTCCGCCTGTCTGTTGGCGGTGACCGCCGCGCTGCTTGTCTGTACCGCCGTGGCGGGCGAAGTGTTAAAGTGGCTGTTTTTGTTGGCGGTTTCGCCAGGGTCATAATTCCCTTTTTTTGTCCGCCGGCCTGTTTGCGGTATTTCCGCTGCTTTAACACCGTCCGCCAGGGTTGTAATGACCACCAAAGTTTAGTAACCCTCATGAGGTGGTACTACAGTTCAAACAGCACCCTTCGGTAATGTTTGAAGTAGCACATTGAACTAAGAGAGCATGCTCCTTTTATACCCACGCAGGGGCCAAAAGAAGGTGGTACAATTATAGAAGCAAGACTTACATACATGTAAGGTCATATGGAAATGCACAGTCAACAGGTAGGAGGGGCTAACAGTTTCAAGGACTAGTTGACACATTACTGTCTGTTACTGATTACTAACAGTTGCAGATCTTACTGGGCATGTGCGAAAATGGGAGATGCTAAATATAACTTGTCACTAGACAGATTTTCAAGAGTAGTTAACAGAAAGGTAGGACAGAGCACATGGCGAGCACATGGCATAGAAAATGGCTGCCATGAATACAAAATGGATTCCGACAAATGTTCACAATAGTTGCTAAACACAAGATGTCTTCTGCTAATGCTTAATCTAATCGCTAATAAGTTACAACAGACGACCCTTTCAGCATTAGCTGAAGACATTCGTCTTTTTGGGATAATCTAAATATTCATTTTGTATATTTATGCTCAGCATTTCAGCTATTTCCTTATCTAACATATGTTGTGCTTTCATTTCTGTAATATTCCTTTTGGTAGGCATATAAGCAATAATACACATGGAGCAGAACATTGGACCACACTGAATACAGATACAGCATGTGAAAAATATTGCAATCATTACACACAGGATAGTCAGTAGTTTCCAGCCCCAAGCGGAAACAAGAGCCCAAAACCATCCTGAAAAAGTCCAAGTACCACTCTCTGTGTGGATTTCTGCAGCAATTTTATGCAATTTAGACATTGCATCATATACTGAATGTGAGTGATCTGGAACAAAAACACAGCAACTACTACCGATGATGCGACATGCACCACCTCGATCAGCTAATATCACATCTAGTACCATACGATTTTGGAGCGCTACAATCCTCGCAATTTGGAGCTCCTCAGTAATATTCCCAAGTGCCAGAGCTGCCTGATTGGTAACAGCTTCCACAACCCTAGTCAATCGTCTCACTTTCCTACTGTTTAACGCAGCACCCACAAAGGAGAACAACCCTAAATTAAATGATGTCATCGAACAGTTTAAAATCTCGGTGCTATGATGCAGGGGCCAAAAACACAGGGGGTAATAGAAAAGATACATAACACACACCTGACCACCCAACTTGTAGTTGGTAATATCCATAGTTACCACAAACAAAATATGTATTATGTGAAGCTGTAAAACTACTATTATTTAGACCCTCAATAGTTAAAATCAAGGTACAATCGCGTATCCCTACTGGAATTTGCCCAATGCTACGTATACATAAATCTGCTTTAGTTTTTGTAACAGAAATCACAAATTGTTCTTTCTTGTCAGAGTCTCTTATATTTTTGAAGACATATGGTATTGAAACATTGTCCGGTTGATACTCTTCCCATTCCCATTTAGTTCCTTTGGCTTGAGGATACCCATCTTTGTCTTGGTAGCATACTTTATTAAGGCGAAAAAGAAGCCCACCCTCTGTACGTTTTCCAGATGCAAACAAAAGCGTATACCAAGCTTGACAAGAACCATTGTGTGAAAAAGGAAGAGGAATGAAAGGTGTTCCTCCTTTCTTTTGATGCGCAGGTATCATTCCACATACCCAACAGTTAGTAGTATTTGTAGCATTATGAGTATGATGCAACATCTGAATGAAAGTATTATTGAAGTAGGATTGATGGTGCTTCTGCTCCTGATAGGGAAGCGTAAAGTAATAGTGATCCTCTGGTACTGGAGTAGTGGCAACAAAAAACTCACGAGCAGGAGCCTTCTTTTCAACAAACCAGGTGATTATTGCTATAACCACCAAAACAACAACAAACCCCATAGTACTAATGATCAGTTTGTTATTCATTTTGGCAACAGTGATAATCGACCCTTTCAGAAATTAATTAAAAACAATTGTTGGAGCTCTTATCCCTGGACAGCCGCTGATTTCTTCACCACGGGCCAAGACGGGTATCACTACTCTAATGCATGGCTGATCCCCCCCTTGCCACATTGGCTCTCCGTTTCACTAACCCAGGGCAGTAGCTCAACCAGTTTTCTCCAGCATTACGAGGTCTTTCCTTGGTCTCAAATTATATTGCGACAATCCAGAAATCGTATGGTCCGGGAAGAAGTCTGCAGATTTGTCAGGTGATATAGCACGGCCTTTCTCCGTAATCAAAATCTCTTGATGATTGGTCAGCACAGCCGGTTCCACCAAGGTAAGTAGCACTCTCTTGCAGTGAGTACTATGGACCCAATTCTCTCGGTTCGTCACTCAAACTGCTGTGCTTGTCGCAAGGAGCACCTGTTCTGGGCCTCGCTACCTTGGTTCCAAGCTGCTTGATGTTTCAAAGGACTTAATCATCACCTGGTCACCAGGTCGGAGTTCATGGCCTTCACCTGTAGATCTTTCATGAAGTGCTTCCCGAACCTGTTGATGAATAGAAACCAAATTGTCGGTTAACTGTGCCAAATAATCATTCATCAGGACACAAGGTACATCATATACAGAATTTGGCTTAGGAACTCTCCAAATGTTCATTGGCCTTCCAAACACTAATTCGTAAGGACTAAGGCCGATTCGAGAGTGTGGCACTGACCTAATAGACAATAATGCCAACGGTAATGCATCCGGCCAAGTTAAGGATGTAGAAGCCTGTATCTTCGCTAACCTCAGCTTCAAAGTAACATTATACCTTTCCACCAACCCTGCTGATTGTGGATGAAAAACCGCATGGAACTTCTGTTTGATCCCTAATCCTTTCAGGACATACTTAATAACTTCCCCAATAAAATGAGGTCCGTTATCACTCCATAAAAGTCTGCAAACACCAAACCTAGGGAAAAATTATTTCAAAAGCACCTTCGCTGTGGTAATGGCAGCATTATCCTTTGTGGGATACGCCTCTATCCATTTACTGAAGGCACATACCACCACCAAGACATACTTTAAATTGTTGCAGCGTTCAAGCTGAATATAATCCATTTGTAGAACTTCAAAAGGTGCAGTTGGTGTAGCAAACCCTCCCGCAGGAGTACGTGTCCCTTTTCCAGGATTGTATTGTAAACAGATCAAACAAGACTGTACTACTCTCTTAGCTGTACTGGAAATTTCTGGATGCTCCCAAACTTGCGTAAGCAACTTTGTTATTGTTGAAGCTCCAACATGTGCCAGCCCATGTGCCATCTGAACCATAGGTTGTACAAAAGCTATAGGCAATTTCCATTCATCCATCTGCTTATTCCGCCAACAGCCCTCATCATCCAATTCTCCTTCTTCAGACCATTGCTCACGTTCTTTCACAGAAGCAGATTTCTGTATATCTAATACGTCCTGTCTAGCATTATGCCAATGTTCAACTTGTGACTTCACTACATACATACAAGTAGTACTTCGCTGCATCGCAGTCTCACGTGCTACTTGGTCCGCAAGGGCATTACCTTGCCCTATCTTATCGGTCACTTTCTTGTGTGCACTACATTTCACTTTCACAATAGCTAGTTTCTTTGGATATGTCAATGCAGACAAGTGGTTATGCTCTAATTCTCTGTGCATTATCTGCATCCCATGGGATGTGAGAAAGCCTCTCTCCTTCCAAAGCAAACCAAAATCATGAGCCACTCCAAAAGCATAGCGGCTGTTTGTATAAATGTTCACACATAAGTCAGTATTAAGCTCACATGCTCGTGTCAAAGCTATTAGATCAGCTGCTTGAGCTGACTTCTGTGGTATACGAGCTGTCTCCACTACTGCGTTTATTGTGGTGATTGCATATGCAGCTGAGGTCGTACCGTTTGGCAACTTCGAACTAGACCCATCAACCCACAATTCCGCGTCTACATCTGGAAGGGGCATATCTTGTAAATCAATACGACCCTTTGTCTGTTCTTCGGTAAGGAATATACAATCATGTGTTTCTTGTGACTGAGGCTGAGTCACCTGATATGTCAACAAAGTGGCTGGATTTAGTGTTGCACATCTCTTCAGTGTATTGTGAGGAGCCAGCAATGTCAATTCATATCCTGTCAGACGAGCGCTAGTTAAATGTTGTATCTTTGTTTGATTTAAAAGAGCATCAACCGCATGGGGTACTAACACCAACAGCTTATGTGACAAAACTATCCCTTAACTCTGACGTATTGACACAGCTGTTGCGGCAACTGAACGAAAACACCCAGGCAACGCTCGAGCGACAGGATCAAGTACTGCTGAAAAATATGCACAGGGACGCTGCTTATCGCCATGTGTCTGTATTAAAACTGACAATGCACATCCATCTTTCTCATGTACGTAAAGTGCAAAAGGCTTCATGTAATCTGGAGTACCTAACACTGGTGCTGAACAAAGGGCTTGTCGTAGCTGCCGGAAAGCAGTCTCACATTCATCTGTCCATAGGAGGGGCATTGGAGTATTTTTTGTCAAAAGTGCTAGCAAAAGTTTGACAATGTGTGAAAACCCTAATGCATAAAACACGAAAAGAGAGTACTGGGAGTGTTGCTATCCCACACCACCTCCCAAGAGAAATCTATATAACCACTAAGGGTGTGGGGCAGTAGGGGTTGAGGGTGGAACTAAGTCAGTGTTCCCTCAAAAGGCGGTATCACTTGGGTCGCCTTGAGATATGGAATAGAGAAAGTGTGGGTGGAGAGTGTTCCCGAGGGTGGAAGGCTGTGTTGTTCTACGGGGGGAGGGGGGAGTTCCCTTACGGACTAGGTGGTCTCGCACACATAATAGTGTCTTGCTTTATCATTTGACCACCTAGCCCCACCCAAGTAAGATGATACTACTTGGGCGGACTCAACCTCTTGGTTAAAAGAACCAGAGGGAGTACTGAAATTAAACTGACTGGATAAATTACAGGGATCCAGATGGGGTGGAAATAAAATTACCATACATTTCACCAGTTAAATTTTAATTTTTAATGGGGTGCATGTTGGTAAGGTTGAGAACAGGGGGGGAGGCTCATTAGAGAGTAATGTCTCTTAGAGTCTAAAAAGGACTATGTATGACCAACATGTTTCTGCCCTCTCAAAGTGCTGGTGGGTCAGGGGCATTTGTCAGGGTCTAGGATCCCGGAGCACTAACAATAAGTGAAGTGCTCAAACTGAATATTGAAGGGCCTACCTGAACAGGTGGTTCATGGTGTGGTAGGCCTGTAATGGCTAGCAGATAAACCACACATTAATAAGAGTGAGAAGTGGCACACCACAGCACACAACACAGCAAAAAAAAGTGACAATGTATGGGGAACAAAAAACACACTCACACATGCAGGCATTAATGACTTACCCCGGGGTCGGATGGCCTCTGGTCTGGCTTGTGCCGGGGGAGGGGTATTCCCTTGTAGTCACACTCTAGGGAGATTAAGGTTTAAGGGGGGGAAAAAAGTGGGCGAGAAAAAAGGAACTGGAAAGGAAACAAAGGTAAAAGGAAAAAAGAGGAAGAAGAAAACAAGGGGAGCAAAGAAAAGGAAGAAAAAGTGAAGAGATAAGTAGGATGAAGCAGAAGATGCTAGTAAAAGGAGGAGGAAAACAAGATGAAAAAAAGAAAAAGAAAAGAGGAAGAGAAAAGAAAAGAAAAGAGATACAAGAAAATGGAGACAACAGGAAAAAGGGCTGTTGGCCAGAGGGGTTGTCTCTGGAACAGGGAAGGAAAAACGTCCAAAATGTCAAGTAGGATTTCACTTACCACTCCAAAGGGGTTACCGAGGAGAGTACCTACGTGCCGGTGCCAGGCCGCTCTGGTATCGAGTGGAGGGCTGGCCCGGTATTTATGGAGATGCCGGGGGACATAGCCAATGAGTGTGAGGCAAGGGGCAGCAAATAATGATCATGTTAATTAAGCAAAATGCGATACAGGTGTGCCTTGCCCCGAGGGATAACGTGCGTCCTGCGTTGAGGAAAACACAAGATCTCCGGCCGCGCCCCGGGAAGGGGGCGCGGCTGGGTGCCTAGGAAAGACGCACCGCTGGACTCGTGGGTAATGGAGTCCCATGGTTGAAGATGGCCGCGTCCAAGGGACGGACATGTGGCCCGAAGTATCACACAGGCGCTCCGACAACATCCCGAATAGAGGACGCAGTCGGGCACTCAATGGTGACGCGTCGCACATAGTGCGGCACGCAGAACTGGGCTGCTGGACGTGGTGCCGCACGTAGTGCGGCGCGCAGACCTCAAACGCGGGACTCTGGGAAAGAGAGTCTGATCAGCGGACTGATCGTTACCACTGAGCCACGTATCTTCCTAGAAGACAAAGAATTCAGGAAAGATTGGTCACTCATAGCCTGGAAGTGCACACAAGATTGGTTGATCCTAATTATCAAAACTGCCTCCAGACTGTCAGATGCCCTGATGATCCAAATTAAAACGGCTGAAAGTAACTTAAAAACTGGACTTACAACCGCTGCATTTAAAAAGAAGCTAGAAGAAACAAATTAGACAATTTAGTGAGTTTAAAGATTACTTAACTCAACGCAAGATTGCCAAATTCCAGGAAGACCTGGATAGGTTCTCCCTAGAGAGAGTACATCCTTACTCAAAGGAAGATTTTACAGCCCAACCCTCTCTACCCTCCAACACATCTTCCGGGGGGTACTCTAGCTCGGATTCCGACATCAGCAGGACACAACCCTCACGTCCAAGGCGCAGCAGGAGGGGGAACCCACAGAATAATTGGCCTGTCCCATTCACAGGCCCCCCGCCCCCACTGCTCAACATGCCACCTTGGACTTAGCCCTCTCCTTATGGGCCACCTAACCAATTCCAAGCCCCGCTGTACCCCCAACCACCGACGACTTGGACCTACCCAAATGTTCCCTTTTTTGGGAGAGGCCCCAGACGTGGAAGGAAAAAGGGAGTAAGTTGGAACCCAAAGGAAGGACCAACAGACTACGAAACCCCCAGCACAAGCAGAACGTAAGTAGGGGGTCTACCACTGTCGTGAACTTGAGTACAAAAACACTAAATGAAAATGAGCTTCAAGCTTTAGAGAAAGGCTTGGGCTTCGTCCCTACCCCCAAACTTGACATTTTCAAACTAAGGATAGAACTGGCCGAGTTCTTCCGCAAACTCAGGTTAAGGCATTTCTTCCTCCAGAACCCCGAACCCAACACTGGACAAGAAAAGAACACAGGGCTGTGTCCCAAATCCAAGTTCACTCCTACCTCCCATTTAATGCCAACTGAAGTCAGCAGGAAAATCGATAATCTACAGAATAAACACAGAGAGGTCTTCCATAATATCAGTACAGAGAAACTCAAAGCCCTCCACAATCTTAGTAATGACTCCTCTATCACTATTAAACCAGCCGACAAAGGCGGGGCAATAGTGATAATGCCTTCGGCTATGTACAATGCAGAATGCCTATGCCTATTAGACAACAACCAGCACTATAGTAGACTGCCGAAGGATCCCACAGAAGATATAAAGGAAGAAATCACCTTTCTTGTTGAGAAAGGCATTAACAATGGTTGGATTACTAAGCACGAGGCCGCCTTCCTCACTCAACCCAACCCTAAAACACCTTACTTCTATATTCTGCCTAAAATCCATAAGAATAAGCATCCACCCCCGGGAAGACCAATAGTCTCCGGGATTGGCTCCATCCTTGAACCATTGTCTCAATTCTGCGACTGGTTACTGCAACCATTTGTAAAACAGATTCCCACGTAACTCAAAGACACTACAGATGTGCTTATGTTACTAAGCACTCTTGAGTTTGACAAAGAAAAAGAACAACTAATGACCCTGGATGTGGAATCACTGTATACCAATATCCCACAGGAGGCAACTCTAGAAGTGGTCAGTGGCCTACTAAATAGGAGTGTTTGGAACTATACTACGCCACCAGAATTTATCCTGGATCTAGCCCATCTGGCCCTGAACAGAAATTTCTTTGAGTTCGATAAGAATTTCTTCATACAGATCCAGGGTACCTCGATGGGGAGCACCTTCGCACCGAGTCTGGAATGCCTATATGTGGACCATTTCGAAAAAGAAATGGTACTCACAGAAGACAACCCTTATGTCAATAACGTCAAGTTATGGAAAAGATATATTGATGATATCTTGATTATTTGGAAAGGCACAAGGGCAGAAGCGACTACTTTCATTACATGGTTAAATACCCTAAACCCTTTCCTGAGATTCACAGCCAGTCTGGGAGACCCAGCGGTCTCCTTTCTCGATCTCCTAATAACCGAAAGGAAGGGCTCCCTCGTAACAGAGGTGTATTACAAACCTACTGACCGAAACACCCTCCTTCAGTTCCAGAGTTTCCACCCACGGTCTCTTAGGGAGAACCTCCGAGTGGGCCAGTTCCTCCGCCTCCAGTGGAACTGTACTGAAGTAATGGACTACAAAAGACATGCACAGCAACTCACGAATAAACTCCGAACAAGAGGGTACCCAGACTATCTTCTGAGGAGAGCTGACAAACGAGCCCGCGTCAGCCCTAGGGAAACGCTTCTTCAACCCAGCACCAGAATCAACAAGGGAGACCCACTGATCTGTGTGACCACTTTTAACCCAGCGTCCAATATGATAAAAAAAATAATAAACGAGGACTGGAAAATCCTCACCTCTGGAGGTCTCCCCTTTCAGGTACCTATGAACGCCTACAGAAAGGCCAAGAGCATCCGGGATATGATCGTACATACCCGCCCACAGGCGATCACGGCAGAGAGCAGACAAAAGACCCTCTGGGATCTACCTCCCCCCAAGGGACACTTTCCATGTGGCAACTGTAGTGTATGTGCCTTCACAAAAAAAAAATTACAGTAGACTTGGGCCTACGAACACCATGGGAACTAAGACAACTAACAAACTGCAACAGCAAAAACGTCGTCTATATGATCACATGCCCTTGCGGTCAAAAATACATTGGGATGACAAGAAGAAGAGTGGGTACACACATCTGCGAACACAGGAGCACCATTCGCTGCAAAAGAGATGCCACGAGACTCACAGAACACTATGGCCCTCATTCCAACCCTGGCGGTCTATGACCGCCAGGGTGGCTGTCCACGGAACCACGGCCAACAGCCGCGGTCGCCCAGCCGGGTCCGGCGGTTTCCCGCCGGATTAGCCCCGGCTGGGAGAATCCTCCATGGCGGCGCTGCAAGCAGCGCCGCCATGGGGATTCCGACCCCCTTCCCGCCAGCCTGTTTCTGGCGGTTTTCACCACCAGAAACAGGATGGCGGGAACGGGTGTCATGGGGCCCCCTAACAGGGCCCCAGCATGATTTTCACTGTCTGCATAGCAGACAGTGAAAATCGCGACGGGTGCAACTGCACCCGTCGCACCCCTGCAACACCGATGGCTCCATTCAGAGCCGGCCTCTGTGTTGCAGGGCCTTTCCCGCTGGGCCGGCGGGTGCTCCCTTGGCGGGCGCCCGCCGGCCCAGCGAGAAAGTCTGAATGGCCCCGCGGTCTTTTGACCGCGGAGCGGTCATTTGGCGGCATAAGTTTGGCGGGCGGCGACCGCCGCCCGCCAAACTTACAATGACCCCCTATGTCACCTACAATCACCATCCCCACCACATGCAATGGGTGGTCTTGGACCAACTAAAACCTACAACGACCAATACCAAACAGAAACTCTTACTATATGAACATAAATGGATATGGAGGCTGCGGACCGATACCATGGGACTCAATGACAATATCCAGTGGTCAACCTTAGGCTAATGGTTTTTATTCAAGTCTATCCTCACCGAGATAGACTTCACTTTCTCTTGATCTCTATCCAACAGATAACTTTCCCATCCTTTGGCAGCATCCAAATGACCTCTTTTTGTCTTTTAACTTGGGATTTCTTGCTATAATAAAGTCATGTAGCATTCTATTGTCCTCAGTTATACCGAACAACGCCTTTGAGTAAAAACTATTGTCATTTTATCTTTCTTTCCCCCTTGTTTTCTCTCCTTCATTTCATCCCCCTTATTTTCTTCCTTCCCCATTTAGTCTGTACCCTTTCCTTGCCATCTGTTTCTTCCCCCACCACCTCATAAACCCCCCCTCTTGCCCCCCTCTATCTTCACATCCCGACTCTACTCTGGTTCCTCCTCTTTTCTGTCCTTACCCCCACCCCCCACCCCTTCCTTGTTGTCCTCTTCTGTCCCTTCTTACCCCTCATCACCCCCTCACAGGCTCCAACCCCCTAAACCCCCCCCAACTACCCCCCTTTCTTCTTTCTCTTTTTCTCTTTCCCTCTTTTCTTCTTCATTTTCTCTTTTTTCGTCCTCTTTTTTGTTTTTTCTCTCTTTTTTGTTTTCCCTTTTGTCCCTTTTCTTGATTTACTAACCCCCTCTCCTCCCCTTTCCACCCCCTTTTTTTTTTTCCACTCTCCGGCGCATCCACGGCTCATGCGGGGCGCTGGGCCACTACCGCGGGACTCTCTTTCCCAGAGTCCCGCGGTTGAGGTCTGCGCGCCGCACTACGTGTGGCACCAAGTCCCCCGGCTGAGTTCTGCGCGCCGCACTATGTGCGACGTGTCACCATTGAGCGCCCGACTGCATCCTCTATTCGGGACGTTGTCAGAGCGCCTGTGTGATACTTCGGGCCTCACGTCCGTCCCTTGGACGCGGCCATCTTCAACCGTGGGACTCCATTACCCACGAGTCCAGCGGTGCGTCATTCCTAGGCACCCGGCCGCACCCCCTTCTCGGGGCGCGGCCGGAGAGCTGGTGTTTTCCTCAACGCAGGACAAACGTTATCCCTTGGGGCAAGGCACACCTGTATTGCATTTTGCTTAATTAACATGATAATTATTTGCCGCCCATTGCCTCACACTCATTGGCTATGTCCCCCCGCATCACCATAATTACCGGGCCAGCCCTCCACTCGATACCAGAGCGGCCTGGCACCGGCACGTAGGTACTCTCCTCGGTAACCCCTTTGGAGTAGTAAGTGAAATCCTACTTGACATTTTGGACGTTTTTCCTTCCCTGTTCCAGAGACAACCCCTCTGGCCAACAGCCCTCTTTCCTGTTGTCTCCATTTTCTTGTATCTCTTTTCTTTTCTTTTCTCTTTTCTTTTTCTTCTTCTTTTTTCATCTTGTTTTCCTCCTCCTTTTACTAGCATCTTCTGCTTCATCCTACTTTTCTCTTCACTTTTTCTTCCTTTTCTTCGCTCACCTTGTTTTCTTCTTCTTCCTCTTTTTTCTTTTTTCCTTTGTTTCCTTTCCAGTTCCCTTTTTCTCGCCCACTTTTTTTCCCCCCCCTTTAACCTTAATCTCCTTAGAGTGTGACTACAAGGGAATATCCCTCCCCCGGCACAAGCCAGACCAGAGGCCACCCGCTCCCGACCCTGGGGTGAGTCATTAATGCATGCGTGTGTGAGTGTGTTTTTTGTTCCCCATACATTGTCACTTTTTTTTGCTGTGTTGTGTGCTGTGGTGTGCCACTTCTCACTCTTATTAATGTGTGGTTTATCTACTAGTCATTACAGACCTACCACACCATGAACCACCTGTTCAGGTAGGCCCTTCAATATTCACTTTGAGCACTTCACTTATTGTTAGTGCTCCGGGATCCTAGACCCTGACGAATGCCCCTGACCCACCAGCACTTTGAGAGGGCAAAAACATGTTGGTCATACGTAGTCCTTTTTTTCAGACTGTAAGAGACATTACTCTCTAATGAGCCTCCCCCGTTCTTAACCTTACCAACATGCACCCCATTAAAAATTAAAATTTAACTGGTGACATGTATGGTAATTTTATTTCCACCCCATCTGGATCCCTGTAATTTATCCAGTCAGTTTAATTTCAGCAGTCCCTCTGGTTCTTTCAACCAAGAGGTTGAGTCCGCCTAAGTAGTATCATCTTACTTGGGTGGGGCTAGGTGGTCAAATGATGAAGCAAGACACTATTATGTATGCGAGACCACCTAGTCCGTAAGGGAACTCCCACCAACCCCCGTAGAACAACACAGCCTTCCACCCTAGGGGACACTCTCCACCCACACTTTCTTTATTCCATATCTCATGGCGACCCAAGGGATACCGCCTTTTGAGGGAACACTGACTCAGTTCCACCCTCAACCCCTACTACCCCACACCCTTAGTGGTTATATATGAAAACCCTAATATCCATTGCCTACAAAAAGAAGTAAGACCAAGGAATGCACGAACATCTTTCTGAGTAGAGGGTACTGGTGTGTCTAAAATTGCTTGAATACGATATGATCTAAGTGCACAGCCCTCCTTAGACAAAAGATGACCTAAATAGGTTACTTTTGGTCTACAATATTGCAATTTCTTTTGTGGCACTTTATGATGGTGTGAAGCAAGAAAAGAAAGTAAGAACAAAGTGCACTTTTCACATTGCTCAGGGGTATCAGCTGCCAACAAAATATAATCGACATATTGTATGAGAGCCACACCTTCAGGCAAAACAAAAGAATCAAGTTGTTGTTTTAACGCTTTACTATTAATACTAGGACTCTCAGTATAGCCTTGAGGAACTCTGCAAAATCTATATGATCGTTTATTCAAAGTAAAACCAAACAAATATCGGCTGTCAGGATGAATAGGGATCGAAAAGAAAGCATTCTTCAAGTCTATCACAGAGAACGTAGTTGCTGTCGGGGGAACCAAAGTAAGAAGTGTTGTGATGTCAAATACCACAGGATATTGTGGTACCACAGTCTTATTGACTTCTCGTAAATCAATAATGAATCGGTAAATCCTAGTATCAGTATCCTTTTTCAGAATAGGAAGAATCGGACTGATACAAACATTATACGGAACTTCCTCAACAACTCCAACTGCAATAAGATCATGCACAATTTGTGTGAGTGCTTCTTCGCCCTCCCGTGAAATTTTGTATTGAGGCAAACGTGGCAATACTGCTCCCTCCTTGACACTAATATGTACCGGTGGAATAATCATTTGTCCCATATCAGTATCTGAAGTAGCCCACAAAGTACTAGGGAGTGAAGCTAATGCAATATCCTCTTTAACAAAACAAACTCTTTCCATCACAGAATGATTATCATTTAAAATAACACGCACCCCTTCAGGAGAGCATCGTATTGTAACCCTGAAATACTTGAGCATATCAAGACCCACAATATTGTCTGGTGTATTTGGAGAAAGCAAAAATGGACACGGAGCAGTAAATTTATCAACATGGAATGCAAGTGGTTGTGACAATGGGCTAGAGGAAGGTGTTCCATCAAAACCTATCGATGTGATGGTTAAGCCAGACAGGGGAGCCCTTGGAATCAATTGTTTAGACAAGGCGCTACGAGTAGCTCCTGTATCAATCAAAAACTTATCAGTAGAACCCAAAACATGTGCTGTAACATAGTGACCCCTTTGATCTACTGGAACTTCAACTGATTCCTTACCCCATCCTAGGCAATCCTATGCATAAGCAGAATGTTGGAAATCAGGCTGCACACGGTTAGACATCTGGTATTGGTTCCGTCTATCAAAAGTGTTAAACCCATCCTGCCCTCGTACATTAGCATCAACCCTAGCATGATCATTTGTGCTTCTTCTAGGCCCTGAATATCCTGAGCGATTTCTCATTTGTCCCCGACCACGTGAACACTGCTGAATACTTAGTGCTGGACAATCAGCAGCCCAATGCCCAAATTTCTTACAATACGCACACTGATCAACAGACATATTCGAACGAGTGTAAGAAGAACCATAAGATCCACGTCCACCTCTATCACTACCTCTAAAAGGAGGACCATAAGCTTGAGCCAACATAACCTTCGTCTTTAATTCTTTAATCTTTTTATCCTCGCTACCTTTTGCTTCTAATTCCTGACGTTCATAATACTGAGCCATAGTCAAAAGAGAAACCGGAGTAGAGGTAGTCCGTGAACTTTCACTAGCTTTTAGACGATTAGCTATTCCTGGTAGCATATTTATGACATATTTATCGACAAACAAATGTCTGCCCGTATCATCTGACAATAACTGGATGCTAAAATCATGAAATGCTTCTTCAAAGCGTGTAAAGATATCAGAGACCGATTCATCTGCCTTTTCCTTACAAGATGATAAAACAGTCCAATCTATCTTTTTAGGGGGAATAATCGTTTTTAACTTAACTAATTTCGCTGCGGGAAGATCTAGAATCAACTGATATGGCTTTTTCATAGGTTCCCTATCCCCCGTCCATCTGTTCTAATTCTTTCCATGACGCCCCAAAAACTACACGATCATCAACTTTACGAACAGTTCTCCACATATCTGGCGGTAATATCAATCCGAAAAATAAATCAATGTCAGCCAAAGTCATAGTACAAGAACTAATTGCTCCCTCAACTTCCTCATAAAAGGCGGCTGGATTTTTCCGCGGGTCAGGTAATGCTGTTTTAAGTGCCATTACATCTGCCCTATTCCAAGGAGTATACACCCAATTATAAATAAAATAACCCTTAGCATCAACAGAAGTTTTATCATCACTTGTACCCAATCCTTTGGGAGGAACATACAAAGGCGCGGCCTCCCGCATTGGTTTCGCGTGAACTATCATAGTCTTATCTGTTCCGAAGATGGAAGCTTGCACCCCGACGGTCTGAGATGTCCATGCAACTACGTCCACGGCCCTTTTCTCCTCTTGCAAACGGACTGCCGCAACACATAGGGGGTCATTCTGACCCTGGCGGTCATTGACCGCCAGGGTCAACGACCACAAGAGCACCGCCAACAGGCTGGCGGTGCTCTCAAGGGCATTCTGACCACGGCGGTTTGGCCGCGGTCAGAAAGGGAAAACCGCCGGTCTCCCGCCGGTTTTCCGCTGCCCTCAGGATGGGGATTCCGACACCCCATACCGCCATCCTGTTCATGGCGGTTCGCCCGCCAGGAACAGGATGGCGGTATGGGGTGTCATGGGGCCCCTGGGATGGGCACTGCAGGGGCCCCCGTAAGAGGGCCCCACAAAGAATTTCAGTGTCTGCTTAGCAGACACTGAAATTCGCGATGGGTGCAACTGCACCCGTCGCACCTTCCCACTCCGCCGGCTCCATTCGGAGCCGGCTTCCTCGTGGGAAGGGGTTTCCTGCTGGGCTGGCGGGCGGCCTTCTGGCGGTCGCCCGCCAGCCCAGCGGGAAAGCCAGAATGGCCTCCGCGGTCTTTCGACCGCGGAGCTGCCATATGGCGGTTCCCGCCAGGGGGGCGGCGACCGCCGCCCGCCGGCCTCAGAATGAGGCCCATAATTTCATCAAACGCCTGATTGCATCAGCCACCTGGGAGAAAACAAAAAGACCATCACGCATTTGCTTATGATCAGCTGCTACATCATCAGGCTCTAACTCATCAGAATATTTCCGTTATAGTTCAATAACGTCTGTGCCAAATGCCTCACTAAAATATAGCTGCTCTTTTTCCGTCCACCCTTTCATGTTGTCTAAAAGTTCAGAAGCAGAGACAACGCTACGAATTGTTTTACGAGCAATAGATCTAAGCTCATACGCACGGTCAGCAGGCAACATAGAGCAACTGTCTCGCATCTTCTGTTGCTCCGAACCGGAGACCTTAGCTAACTCATGAGGGGCAGAAGGAACGACAGAGGTGGAGGGCGATCTAGTAACAAAAAATCATTGTGTGGTTTATTAAGGATAGGATAGAGAGGTTGCCTAACGGTTTATTGGCCAGTTACCTGTAATTTACATTCTTTCTCTTCTAGCTCCTTTAAGTAATTTATTTCTTTTTTCTCATTTCCAATGCTTTCACATATGCATTCTTCTGCTGCTCTTTCTCAAGCAAGGCTTGCTCACGCTTCACTCGTCCACGCACTTCTTTCTCCCACATTCGTACACAGTCAAACATATCTTGCCTAGACCTTCGCTTACACATACATTGTTCCACATACTCTATCTTTTGCAAATCAAATGACCCATGCATAGGCCAACGTATCTCAGGATCCGCACAAGTGTATTTATTCCATAATGTGCTGTACATTATAGAAGAAAGACCATGTTTAACATACATATCTCTATTGGGCGTCCCCTCGGGTGGTGCCGGTTGCGATTCTTCCAGTCTCAAATTGGTACCATTACAAAAGCAACACATCCTACGAAGTGCGCTAAAAACAGGCATGCCAGAAATAGTGCAGAATATGCAATATTATAATCAAAGTAGCACTTAAGGTGCCATCCAAATCAAAATTAAATTGGAGAAAATTCTCCTCATTACCTGCCTATATAAATTGCAATTTATATATCAATTCAAAGAACACAAATTGACTAGTCAACCAAAACACGAGAGCCACAGTAAGTAGTGCTAAACTTCATTACCAAACAAAGGCATCAAAACCCACAGCAAGTGCTGTAAAACGGCTCTTACCAATCACAGGGTGTCCAGGTTCCAACTGCCAAGTTCTAAAATCGACCAAATGGTCACTGCATGACGAATGAACAAAAAGGATCTCAGTCGAGGATCGGCGCCACCTGGATGGTCAAATCAGAAAGAAGGGAAAAGCGCCACGGTTGCCAAGACTCGGGTCTCCTCAGGCATTGATCGTCCGCAGCGCGATCCCAATCCTTCGTCGCGACCAATCCGTTGGGCGTCCGAGTCGCCGATGAGTCCCTGTTCGGACGTCAATTTGTTGAAGTAAGCCTCAGCAAGGCCTACTAGTGCAAGGGGTTCACCCTTCTCTGCACAAAGTCCTCATACCATATAGGAAGAAGATGGCACAGAAACTGAAATAAAAGACAAAGTTTATTAAACCTCATGAGGTGGTACTACAGTTCAACAGCACCCTTCGGTAATGTTTGAAGTAGCACACTGAACTAAGAGAGCATGCTCCTTTTATACCCACTCAGGGGCCAAAAGGAGATGGTACAATTATAGAAGCAAGACTTACATACATGTAAGGTCAAGTGGAAATGCACAGTCGACAGGTAGGAGGGGCTAACAGTTTCAAAGACTAGTTGACACATTACTGTCTGTTACTGATTACTAACAGCTGCAGATCTTACTGGGCATGTGCGAAAGTGGGAGATGCTAAATATAACTTGTCACTAGACAGATTTTCAAGAGTAGTTAACAGAAAGGTAGGACAGAGCACATGGCGAGCACATGGCAGAGAAAATGGCTGCCATGAACACAAAATGGATTCCGCCAAATGTTCACAATAGTTGCTAACTACAAGATGTCTTTTGCTAATGCTTAATCTAATCGCTATTAAGTTACAACAGTGCTCACCAACCTTTGAAAAGTGGCAGGTGCATTTTTCAGACCAAAGGGCATTACTGTAAATTGATAGTGCCCTCCAGTGGTTGAAAATGAAGTCTTTGGTTTTGCATCTTCTGATAACCTAATCTGCCAATACCCTGCAGTTAGATCAAAGGTGCTTAGATACTTGGCAGAAGCCAGTGTATCTATGAGCTCATCTGCCCTGGGTATAGGGTGATTATCTGTCTTGGTTACTTGGTTGAGCCCTCTATAGTCAACACAAAACCTCATCTCTCTTTTTCCATCCTTACTGTGAGGTTTAGGGACAAGCACCACTGGGCTAGCCAAGGGGCTTTCTGAAGGCTCAATCACTCCTAAGTCTAGAATTGTCTGATCCTCTTGTTTAATGCAGTCCCTGACATGGTCAGGCTGCCTATAAATCTTACTTTTGACAGGTAACTGTCTCCAGTATCAATTGTATGCTCACACCAAGTAGTGGTACGTGGTATCAGTGAGAAGAGTTCAGAATACGGACTTAAAAGATTTACACAGTTATCTTTCTGCTCTGCAGTAAGACAGTCTGCAAGTACTACCCCCTCCACTAAGGCATCAGCTTCAGTGGTGGAGAAGAGATCAGGGAGAGGTTCACTCTCTGCTTCCTGTCCCTCATCAGTTGCCATGAGCAGGGTGAGATCAGCTCTGTCATAGTAGGGTTTCAGGTGGTTGACATGGAGTACCCTAAGGGGAATCCTGGCAGTGCCAAGGTCTACCAAGTAGGTAATCTCACCCTTTTCCTCAACAATTAGATGGGGTCCACTCCATTTGTCCTCAAGTGCTCTTTGGGCCACAGGCTCCAATACCCACAACGTCTGTCCTGGGTGGTACTGAGTAAGGACAGCCTTCTGGTCATGCCATTGCTTTTGCAGCTCCTGGCTGGCCTGAAGGTTTTTACTGCCCTTTTTCATGTACTCAGCCATTCTTGATCTTAGGCCAAGCACATAGTCCTGTAGGAAAGTACCATCTTGCCTGGCATGTTACCCCCATTCTCACTGTATGTATGTTTGTTTTTGCCTATGTGTCACTGGGACCCTGCCAGGCAGGTCCCCAGTGCACATAACGTATGCCCTGTATGTGTTCCCTGTGTGGTGCCTAACTGTATCACTGAGGCTCTGCTAACCAGAACCTCAGTGTTTATTCTCTCTCTGCTTTTAAAATTGTCACTGCAGGCTAGTGACTAATTTTACCAATTCTCATTGGCACACTGGAACACCCTTATAATTCCCTTGTATATGGTACCTAGGTAACCAGGGTATTGGGTTCCAGGAGATCCCTATCGGCTGTAGCATTTCTTTTGCCACCCATAGGGAGCTCAGACAATTCTTACACAGGACTGCCACTGCAGCTTGAGTGAAATAACGTCCACGTTATTTCACAGCCATTTTCACTGAACATAAGTAGCTTATAAGTCAGCTATATGTCTAACCCTCACTTGGTGAAGGTTAGGTGCCAAGTTACTTAGTGTGTGGGTGCCCTGGCACTAGCCAAGGTGCCCCCACATTGTTCAGGGCAAATTCCCCGGACTTTGTGAGTGTGGGAACACCATTACACGTGTGCACTACAATTAGGTCCCTACCTATATGTAACGTCACAATGACAACTCTGAACATGGCCATGTAACATGTCTAGAATCATGGAATTGTCACCCCAATACCATTCTGGTATTGGGGGGACAATTCCATGCATCCCCGGGTCTCTAGCACAGAACCCGGGTACTGCCAAACTTGCTTTCTGGGGTCTCCACTGCAGCTGCTGCCAATCCCTCAGACAGGTTTATGCCCCCCTGGGGCCTGGGCAGCCTGGTCCCAGGAAGGCAGAACAAAGGATTTCCTCTGAGAGAGGGTGTTACACCCTCTCCCTTTGGAAATAGGTGTGAAGAGATGGGGAGGAGTAGCCTCCCCCAGCCTCTGGAAATGCTTTGATGGGCACAGATGGTGCCCATCTCTGCATAAACCAGTCTACACCGGTTCAGGGATCCCCCAGCCCTGCTCTGGCGCAAAACTGAACAAAGGAAAGGGGAGTGACCCCTCCCTTGACCAGCACCTCCTAGAGGAGGTGCCCAGAGCTCCTCCAGTGTGTCCCAGACCGCTGCCATCTTGGATTCAGAGGTGTTGGGGCACAATGGACAGCTCTGAGTGGCCAGCTCCAGCAGGTGATGTCAGAGACCCCTCCTGATAGGTGCTTACCTTTCTCAGTAGCCAAAGCTCCTTTTCTGGCTATTTAGGGTCTCTCCTCTGGGCTATTCCTCAGATAACGAATGCAAGAGCTCACCAGAGTTCACCTGCACTTCCCTCTTCGACTTCTGCCAAGGATCGACCGCTGACTGCTCCAGGACTCCTGCAAAACCGCAACAAAGTAGCAAGATGCCTACCAGCAACATTGTAGCGCCTCATCCTGCCGGCTTTCTCAACTGTTTCCTGGTGGTGCATGCTCTGAGGGGTGTCTGCCTTCACCCTGCACTGGAAGCCAAGAAGAAATCTCCTGTGGGTCAACAAAATCTTCCCCTGCCAACGCAGGCACCAAACTTATGCATCACTGGTCCTCTGGGTCCCTCTCATCCTGACAAGCGTGGTCCCTGGAACACAGGAGCTGGGTCCTAGTGTCTCCCACAGTCCAGTGGCCGTCTGTCCAAATTTGGTGGAGGTAAGTTCTTGCCTCCCCACGCCAGACAGCAAACCTGTGCACTGCATGATTTGCAGCTGCTCCGGCTTCTGTGCACTTTTCTAGGACTTCCTTGGTGCACAGCCTAGCCTGGGTCCCCAGCACTCTGTTCTGCATTGCCCAACTCACTGCTGTCCTAAGATCTTCTAAGTGCCTTTTCTGGTACTTTCGTGGGTGCTGCCTGCTTCTGTGGGGACTCTCTGAGTTGCTGAGCACTCCCTCTGTCTTCCCCTCCATTGGGCACAATCCTGGTCCTTCCTGGGCCCCAGCAGCACCCAAAATCCTCAACCGTGACTCTTGCAGCTAGCAAGGCTTGTTTGCAGTATTTCTGCATGGAAATACTTCTGCGTCCTCCAGCACACCGTGGGACATCTTCTCAACAAAGGGGAAGTTCCTGGCACCTTCTGTTGTTGCAGAATCTTTGACTTCTTCTACCCAGAGGCAGCCCTTTTGCACCTTCATCCGGGGCTTAGTGGGCTCCTGCCCCCCCAGACACTTGCGTGACTCTTGGACTTGGTCCCCTTCTGTTACAGGTCCTCAGGTCCAGGAATCCATCTTCAGTGCTTTGGTAGCAGTTGTGGTTCTTGGAGAATCCCCGATCACGACTATACTTTCTTTCTGGGGTAGTAGGGTAACTTTACTCCTACTTTTCATGGTCTTGGGGTGGAGTATTTTGGACACCCTTACTGTTTTCTCACAGTCCCAGCAACCCTCTACAACCTCCCATAGGCCTGGGGTCCATTCGTGATTCACATTCCACTTTTGGAGTATATGGTTTGTCTTGCCCCTAGGCCTATGTCTACCTATTGCATCCTATTCTCTGAAGAATGCCCCAGACTTTCCAGCTCTTAGTGTGGGCAGAAACATGTTGGTCTCTCATTTTTAGACTCCGTGAGTCATCATTCTCAACAGAGTCCTTACCACAGTTTTTACTCTTACCTACAAACACCTATATTAAATCATTTCCAATCAAAACAGGTGATTTGTAAGGTAATTTTATTTACCATTTCCTTATCTGGGTCCCTGTAATATCCAGTCAGATTTAATTTCAGCACTCCCTCTGCAGTTCTTTTCACAACGAGGTTGAGTCCGCCCAGGTAGTATCATCTTACCTGGGTGGGGCTAGGTGGTCAAATGATGAAGCATGACACTATAATGTGTGTGAGACCACCTAGTCCGTAAAGGGAACTCCCTCAAAAGACACAGCCGCTCCTTACACCTATTTCTACCTGGAAAATACATGCCTAACTAGCGCCTCAATAATAGGGCCTAATAGTCCAGTTCCTTCCAGTTACACCCCACACCTTTAGTGTACTGATGAGCATACCAAATTGACAACAGTTGCCACTTCCACCTGTGCTGGGGGGCGGTCAAATACACAATGGCAGTCAGGTGCCCCTTGGACTGATGCACTTGAAATGAGGGACCATTATGACTACATGCGGAATCACCTCTATCTTGCTTCAGGCCCTCACCTAAGTACAATCCTGTTAAATGGCAATGTCCATAGACCCATTTACTATCAGGCACTGTCACATACAGAATGATGTACACAGCAGGAATGTCATACCCATACTGCCCAAACCTGGGTTCAACCCTGTGCTTGTGTCAAATGAGCAGTACTGTCACCATGCTTCACTCATGTATCATAATGCAAGGAGGGCTGCATTGAGGGGGAGGACATAGGTGTTTAGTAAGACAAACACACCTACATAGACATGAGATGAAACTGAACTCTGCCAGATCCATGAGTGTCATTCAATGTAGCACCCAAACAACAACATAAGGAGCCATCAATGGCAACAAGAGCATAGTGTCCTGGCAATGCCATCCTTGGGGTGGTGCAAGGTCTCAGCACAGCATGGGTACATGTGAAACATGTAAGACTGTTGCAGGTGAAAATTGCCATGTGTGGTGCTGTGGCATGAGCAAAGAAACACCCATAGCAAGGCCTCACCATGCAAATGGATGCAAAGGAAGGGTAGAACATGAAAAGATTGCATCAAGCCACACAAAGTAAAGACAACACACTTTCAGTGATGCTCCTGTGGCACTAATCACTGCGTCGTATTGACAAAGTGGCATTAAGCCACTTTTTGGGGCTTAATTTCACTTTGTAAATACAGCGCTCCTTCCTATACAATCACTGTGTGTGGAAGGTGGTGCAATGGGTGTTGCTGTGGACATGCCACATCAACACCCATTGCATATTGATGCTGCCTCAGAGAAATGGAATTTTGTCAACTTGGGCACTGCCAAAATCTTACACCAGCCAAAGGGGTGGCATAGGCAGGGTGCAACAAGAAGGAATATATTTATACCTCCTCTTTTTTTTGCTTTTCTGATGTGTGCTGCAGTCTGCAGCTTACATAGGAAGAGCAAAACGCCAGAAATTATTGTTTATGTGCGTGAAGGTGTCCCTTCCCTGATTTGACCCCATCTCATTGCAGAGGGTGATGGCTCTCCTGTGGATCTGCTTGCCTTGGAGTACCCTGGTGACCTGGATGACCAGGTGGCATCTATCAAACAAGAGACTTCCCAAGAAGTCCTTGTAAACCTCCAGACACCACCTCCAGTCGCAAGGAGGAGTATTGAGGTAGCAGACATCCTACAGGCTCCACTTAGCACCCCAATAGTACAACCTACCAGCACCGACACAGCAGAGGACTCCGAGGACCCAAGGTCGAGCTTTGAGAGGACAGTGGTAAGAGTCCAGTGGGAGCTGGCCAAGGAGGAGCGGATGGGGAGGCAAACTATGGCAGCCAGCCTTGAGGAGATGCAGACGTGCATGGTTACAGCTACAGAACAGACTGCAGCCAACCGACGCACACACTCCCCAATGCGTGGAGTCCAGGAGTGTCTAAGGGACATAGCTGCTGTCTTGACGGAGAGGCCACAACAACTGCCCACCCAAACTGGCATCAGTGTGCTTGAGGACAAGATAGACTTCATGCACTGGGAAATGGTCTCCCTCAGAGCAGACCTGGCTGCCTACCACAGGGATGTTGCTGCTATACTTAAAAATCAGCAGCTCCTCCTTGCTGTAGTGATGCCATATGTAGTGCCACAGATGGCAGCTGCCAGGAATTGGGAGTCCACATCTCCAACCACTGAAGTGTATGTGGCCCCCTCTACCTTCCCACTACCACCATCAAGGGTAGAGGAGGCACCACATACATCAGAGGATGAAGATGTGGAACAGATCATCTTTACCCATAGGAGTTCCCGGTAGCACCAGCCCATACCACATGGTCAGTGTTTTCCTTTTGTTCTGTGCTAGACATCATGCCAGAGTAAGCACTATTGCAGATATGCACTCTTCACCAACACACTGTTGACCTTTCTGCTATGGACTGCAATTGTCTGTAACTTTTCAAATGGCAATTTATGTTCCCCTGCACTAAAGACACTTTACACAAGCATGTCCCATGAGATGTCCCTCCACCCTAGATTTGTGTTGTGTCACAATTGGATGGATTCCAGGAATGGGGTCACAGACCTGGACATTGTAAATATTGCACTTTAGCACTTGTTATTAAACACCACCTACACAACCATCATGTTTTGTGTGTTGTGACCACTATGCTTAGGAATTGTGATGTGTGTAACATGTCTTAAGTCACAGAGTGTCAGTACAAGAGTGCATGAATATGCGGGTACATGGGGGCATATTTATACTCTGTTTGCGCCGGAATTGCGTCGTTTTTTTTTACGCAATTCCGACTCAAAACTAACTCCATATTTATACTTTGCCGTTAGACGCGTATAGCGCCAAAGTCCATGGAGTTTGCGTCATTTTTTAGCGTGGACACCTACTTTGCGTTAATGATATGCAAGGTAGGCGTTCCCGTCTAAAAAAGTGACTCCGAGGCATGTGCGCCGTATTTACACTCCCGGGCAAAAATGTCACTCGGGAGTGGGCGGGTCAAAAAAAATGACGTCCAGCCGCTTTTGCGACGTTTTTTAGCGCCTGGTCAGGGCAGGCGTTAAGGGACCTGTGGGCTCGGAAGGAGCCCAGAGGTGCCCTCCCATGCCCCCAGGGACCCTCCCTGTCACCCTTGCCCACCCCAGGAGGACGCCTAAGGATGGAGGGACCCATCCCAGGGAACATAAGGTAAGTTCAGGTAAGTATTATTATTATTTTTTTTGTGGCATAGGGGGGCCTGATTTGTGCCCCCCTACATGCCACTATGCCCAATGACCATGCCCAGAGGACAGAAGTCCCCTGGGCATGGCCATTGGGCAAGGGGGCATGACTCCTGTTTTTGCTAAGACAGGAGTCATTTCAATGGGGGTTGGGAGTCGAAAAAAATGGCGCAAATCGGGTTGAGGCGATAATTTTGCCTCAGCCTGACTTGCCCCATTTTTTGGCGCCCAAGCTCCATATTCCCCTACGCCGGCGCTGACTGGTGTACGTCATTTTTTTTTACGAACACCAGGCAGCGCCGCTGGCTAACGCCGGCTAACGTCATTGAATAAATACGGCACCCGCATGGTGCTTCAGAATGGTGTTAGCCGGCGTTAGATTTTTTGACACACGACTGTGTTGGCGCAGTTGTGCGTCGAAAAGTATAAATATGACCCATGGTACCTACATGATGAACGTCGATGCTGGTCTCATCCCCTACAAGCATTTCACTGAGGATGTAAAACATGTTGAACACATGTATGCTACACCCACTACATATGGCAGGAATGGTGGTGAAACAGTTCTCAGGCAATATAGTCAGCTGGGAGTACCAGTATAACACATTGGTGTGAAAAAGAGGAACTCAACCTCATCTGAAATTGCTACTGGTCAGTTTAGCAGGATAGGAATTAAATGTAGGCTGTTGTCAGATGTCCCACAGTGGCCAACATTCCAATCCACACCCCATACAATGACAGCTTAATTACCACACCTACCTGTCCCATACATGGTTAACATAGTCACCTTGAGTGGTGGGTACACTGGATGGCAGGTGCACAGACAATATGATGTGTTGTAGCTGCCAATGTGACAGCTCAGTTGTAAGAAGGTGATGAATGTGTCAAGAGAGTGATCCGGAGGCAGGATGGAATCCCTAGGACCACACACAGTTTTCACTGAACACCAATGGGAAGACCCTGAGACCCAAGCATATGACACATGACGTAAGGGAGAACCCACATTTTTTAAAATAGATTTTAACAAAACTAAAAGGAATTAAGAACACCTATCCTAACCTAACTTATCCTAACTATACATAACCACCAACAGACCCTAACTACTCTATGCTACACTTATCTAACACAGACGACAACACACTCTAAACATTGTCTTCCCCACCCCCCTTAGGTCACAAGACACATGCAGGACAACATATACTAAACTACACATGTACTGCCTATTACTAATCAAATATATATATGTATATATATATATATTTTTTTTTTTTTATCCCAGTGCCAATATTTTTACAACGGTGCACATCTAAGTCACATATGGACCTACACGTGGCTTGTCATCATCTTGTTTACACAATGCTGCGCATTGAGCGCCACAAGCCTCACAAGATATGACTCTCTGCCCGTGCATTGGAAACCCTTAAATGTGACACAGTGTCACCATCCAGCCTACTTTAATATCTAATCAAGTGACAGCTCATCACTTCTAGCATTGGGTCCAACACACATGACCCTCTCACACAAAAGCCATAACCAATACAGAGGACAGATATAATCACCCGTATTGGACACATCTGGGTCCTCAAATCTTGCCACTTCGCCTATGGTGTAGGGGGCAGGTCCACCTGAAAGATATGGTTGGCAAACCAGGGCTAGTATCATATCAATGTCACTAATAGTGGACAACATATTACAGTGTATACTATTTCAGAGGAGAGAGCTAATTCTCCAGGCTGAGGACAGTGCAACAGACACACCACTGCAAACTCACAATGAGACTGACACTCAGGTGAGTGGGAGCCAGACATCTGCACTCTTACATTGGGCCTGGGACTCATGTAGTTCTACACCCTGCAACAACGATATGTGGCCAATCTGTAGAAGATGGAACTCCATGGAATAAGGGGGACTTGGGTGACAGATACATGACACTACACTGGTGCTCTGCAAGACAACTGACTTAGATATTCTGGCTAGTCCTGCAAGGCACACAGAGGCACTTTAGGAAGGACAAGTGGCACAATTTTTAGTCTGCAATTTTCATGCATTGAGTGATCCATGACTGATGTGTCACAGTTGTCTGATGGTATAAAATGCTCCATTGCCAGTGCCCCCTAAGTGGGTATGCTCCTCTTGCAAACAGAATAGCAGGGATGATGTATGTGAAATTATGACAATGTAGAGTCATACATGGATTGCCCTCCTTTGTAATCACAATCCAGTTACATATGGTATGCTGGTGGTGTCTTGCCCTATCATACGTGACACAATGGTGGGGCACAGATGTTGCCATGGCCCCTGATATATGTGACTTAGTGATGGTTGTGCATGACTCACCTAGCATCTGACTCTGGTAAAATATGTGAACCCCATTTCCATACTGGCGCAGTGACACTTCATTCTGGTTGCATGCAAACTGTCCAGAAGCATTGTATGCAGCACACCAACACATCTGCTACTGTCATTCAAGTGCGGTGAGCAGTAAATAGTTTGCCAATGGGAGACTTACCAACAGGGCCACCAATCAGCACACAAAGATGGTCTAGCAGATCCTGCTCCCTGGCTACCAGATCTGCTCAGCGATGCTCCAGCTGGTGTTCGTTGCAGCTCCTGCAGTACACTCTCCTCAGGAAGTGGAGCACCTTGCCCCACCGCAGCTGCCTCGCCTCCATCCGTTAGCCCTGTATCACACGGCCCCCCATTTCCAACATTAATGGGTGGTAGTGGGCTACCAGCTACACAAAGCCTCACAGCTCCACCTCCCCCATACAAGTCTACCTCCCCCCAACAGACGTATCAGTGGGGTACAGGTTGAAAAAAAATAATGATAGTAAAAAAAAATAAGTAAAGGAAATGTAACACCCAAAAATAACAATCCCAACTAATCCAACTTAACAACTAAATCGGACAGTCACCCCACAGTACAGGTACAAGGAACAATCTAAATAACTCACAAATCCACTAACATTGGGACAAAGTACAGTCAAATACTACAGAAAACACAACAGGAAGGACACCACAAGATACACAACAGAGCAATAACACACCACCAACTCCAAGAATGCATGACTTACGTGCGTCTTTTTTTATTGACGCATTACCTTTATGCGTCAATTTAACAGTAAATCAGCATTTAGATGAATGCGAAGGTGGAAATCACGCTAATGGCCCATGGGTCATATACTTTGCGTTTGTGGATGTTTTTGAAGCATTTGCATCATTTTTTTAAATCTATTCCTGATTGTGTGATTTTGTCCATTGTCAATGGATGCAACCTGTATCAACATACAAATTGAATGGGCTGGGCTGCAGTGTGGCATTTTGTGTATGGCCACATGTGGTAGTCCATACAACAATGTGATTTTGGTCTGATTGGTCTGTTACACCAATGTGTGTGTTACAGAATCAACAGCATGCAAATGTATTCACATCATGCATATGTATGTATGTGTGACAACAGTGTATCGACATATGTATGGCAGACAGTGCTATGCAAGAGTAATGGTATGTGATTGTGAATTGTGTTCACATATGTGCTGTGTGTAGTTGTTTTAAAGAGCATCACATTTCAGACGACATACACAGCTTGGGCATTGTTGAAGATGGCTAATGAATGCTATCTAGCAAATGTTACTGACAAATGTCTTCATATGTTGATCTTGAGTATCTGCTGAAATGTGTGTGACTACACATATGTCTGACATGTGAAAATATTTGGTACATACTGTGATTGACACACTCTGCCTATATTCCAACCATGTAATGTATTGAACACAATAGTCAGTTCAAAGCCATTACATTTAGCATTGTAATAATATTTTTTGTCTGGTGGACCTGCTGCCCTAGCTGCATATGTTCTCATTCATTCTGATGTGCATTCCACAGACGTGTCCATCTAAAGTGTGAGGTCATGTGTACCCTGTGACAGGATTGGGCCCCATGGCAGTGGCAGGACTGAATTTCATGGATGTACTGCGCAGGCTCCATTTATCCCATTGCTTTTCATACCTGGCCTAATCATGATGACCATTGTAACCAATGATGTCCCCCTCTTGTCACACATGGTCCACGCAGCCATTGAAACTCTCACACTGAGTTGTGTCAGGGGTCTGTTCAAACATTACAGTTTCACCATGATTTCACGTCCATTGCCTCATGTGTGGGTCCCTTGTTTACCTTCTATTTGGACATGTTGTAGTTGTATGTGATAAGCTATTGTTGTACAAGATGTCAACATGGATGTAAATAATATGTTGTGGTCCATAGACTGTGCCCTTCAGTTGTCACATTCAGGTGATGAGGCTATTTGTGAAATGAGTGATTGTAGCAGTTCAATCTTACGCATCACATGTGATGTTGCTACTGTAACCATGAGATTAGTGTTTGTGACATGCTCCCTGAAGTTAGACTAACAATACTGTGGTATATGTTGTGTAGATTGAATAGACCAAAGTCTAATTTTGTGACTAAGTGAGCTTAGATTCCATAGATTTGCCTTTGAATTATGTAATAAGTACTGTATTTTATGATGACTTTTATGTATGTATGTGTACTTTTATGGTGACACGCCGAATAAAGTTATTTTGACTGACTGACTGACTGACTAAGTGAGGTGTTTATTGACAAAATCTACAAGGTGAGTTACATGATTATTAAGTGAAGAAGTTTTCAAGGATGTGCAGTCTGCGGAGTTTCCCAGCATCTGTGTTGTGCTGTTCCCCCCTCATTTTCTTCTCTACCATCCTCCTCCTCATCCTCAGGCAGGTCATCAACCTGCTCGTATAAGGGGATGTTCATCCTCACACATATGTTTTGCAGGATGGCACGTCAGGATTATCTTGCAGACGATGTATGGGGCATGTAGGAGGCTGCCTCCTGTGATTTTAGGCACCTGAATCTGGACTTCAGGATGCCAAATGTCCCTCCACAATATTCCTACAAAGTGCCTCATTAAATGCACGCACTGCTGCTGTGCTTGGGTTGGGAAATGGGGTCAATGTCCATGGCTGTATGCCAAAACCCTGATCCGCTGCAAAAGATTAAAGGAGTAAGTTGTTGTTAAGGCTTGCAAGAGGTATGTCATGTAGCATGGCAGTTGATATTTACAGCTGGTTGTGGCTCATATGTATTTGTGGTATAGTGTGAGTTCCTATCCTTGTGTAATGTTTCCACAGCACTAGGTTATTGGACATGACAATCTTGTGTTTAGCTCAAGGACCTGGGACATATGATTTGGATTCCATACTGATGGTCATTATTTATGTACCATGTGTTGTGTAGTGCACGTGTGTCTCAGTGTACTATCACTAGAGGGGACATGACACATCCTCACAACGCAATGGGGTCAGATGTGGTGGCAACATGGTAGCACTACAGAGCCTGGACATCCCATCCCTTTTGACATGTGTCAATGCAGATGATGTGTGACACTTAGGGTCTTTGAAATTGGTAAGTGAGAATGCACAACACATCTCCAAAACTGGCTGCACTGTCCTGCAACATTTCGACTATGCAAGAATGCCCCATGTGTGCATGTTACTTGACAACCCTTTGCTGTCCCCTGAGCCAGTTGCTCATTTGCAGCCGTGCACCGACACTACCTACCCTGCACCAGTATACTTGGCTAGCTGCCTTTGGAGGTGGATGTATCTGTGCAGGACGCTACACCGCCCTACACATATGCTGTTTTGATGGCCAATTAGCTCTTTCTGTGTGTACAGCAGTATGCAGCATGCATTGGTGCCACAATCATCTGAGTTCATAGCATAGCCTACTTCCTTATTGCAACCTGCATACAACCCCCCTGAGGTGGTGTTTTTTGTTGGCACTTCCTCAGGTTTTAGGTGACAGCAACATGTGAGTCAGCATCACCATGCTATGTATCTTGTGGTAACAGACCTGCAGTGATAAATGTTGCCCTTCCACACTACGTACAGCATGGCAGGGTGGCCAATTTATAATGTGGCTTCAAGTCATTATGAAATGGTCATCTGCTAAGTTGTACATACAGTGCAGGCCATGACAATGGAACTGTGGGCTATTACATATGTCCCTTGGTGTTCCAGAGTGGCAGCTAATGTTTGTGGCAGACATGAGGTGTCCAAGGGTGTGTATCCCATTGTCAAAGGAAGATCAACATAACTACCAGTGTCTCTCCTATCTTCCAAAACATGAATATGCATTTATACTGTCGACACATGCACAGTGAAGGTTATGGGATGGAGCTCAGTACTTAGCAGATGTATCCCTTGGAACAGTGCATGTGATGTCAGTGATGTCCTGTTTTCTCCTACTGGGTCCCACTATGACAACCATGATCTGCACTGTCTGACAGTGACTCTGCCCCATGTTGGGCTATTTATTGTATCTGGTACAGACATGATGGCGTTGTGAGTCAGTGAGTGTTGCATGTGAGGTTGCACTACAGTAGGTGTTGTACAACTTATCACACAATTGGCACATGGTATGTGGTTGGCATTGATTTTGTATTCCTATGTGTGTGAGCCAATGCGTCAGGCAGATGTCTGTGCACACTACAGGTAAATTAGTTATGTGCTGATGAAATGCAGTTCATATAGGTGCATGTAGTGTGGTGTTTGATATTTGTTCTGGCAGTGATTTGCACGGTATGACTTGAGGCATCTGTGCCTATTTGGAAGTTCCATGACATGGGTATGGTGTATGCCATTGACATGTCTGTGCTATTCTTTGCTTGGTGTACTGTGTGTGAAGTGTACGTACTAGGCAACCTATGGGCACTTGTAGTGGTCTGTGTAGTTCTGCTGTTAGTAAAGGGTACATGTCTGCACCGGTCCGTCCTATGGTGTGCCTGTCAAGTTGTGGGTGTGTTACATATGTATTAGTGTTGTGCACTGATTGTGCTGTACTGCAGCAGTGTGCATAAGTGATATCACCTGCACATGTGTGTTGCCCTGGCCATATGTTACTGTAGTGGTGTATGTCTTGTGTGTCCGACAGGGTTGGTGTGTTGTGTGTAAATTGCTAGATTTGTTCACTTACCCACAAGTAGACCATTTCCAAATTGTCCATCCTGGAATTGTTCATGGATCCTGCTGCGCTGGAATATGTAGGCGTCATGAACACTCCCAGGATACTTGGCCAAAATGTTTATGAATAGTCCCCGGTGGTCCACTATGCCCTACACATTAATGGAATGCGTGTGCTTGTGATTCCGATATAAGTGCTCTTTGCTGCAGGCGGTACAAGTCGGACATGGGTGCAGTCGATTGCACCGAGCACATGAGGGAAGCCATGGATTTGATAGAACCCCTGTTTGTTGTCCTGTTGCTTTTGCTGGGTGTTGGGAAGCTGAGGTGGCAGGGTGGCAGGGTGTCAGGGAGATGACAACATCTAACAGCTTTGGCAGGAATGCAGAGAATGACTGCTGTGAGACACCAGCAATCAGTGAACCTGTTGTTTGGAAGGAACCACTTGCCAGCATGTGCAGGACGGCGAGCAGCTTTGTCATAGGTGGTATGTTGTGTGGGGGTGCAGGCCGGCTGTAATTTGTGGCTCAATGTGGAGCAACAGGTGTAGTATTGCTTGCCGGTTCAGTCTGTAGGTCCTAATAATGTCCATGTCCCTGAGGCTAAGGATGTTTGTCCTGGTTCTGAAGACCCTTTCCTGCCTTCCTCGTTGCCTTTGTGGGCCGCGTTGTTGTTATGGTGAGTGGAGGAATTGTTGCTCTCCTCTGCGCCGTTTAGCAAGCTGGATCATTATCACCTCCTACTTCTCTGGTGGGTTGTAATGTTGCTTCTGTGTGTCCTCCTTTAGTAGTGGTGTGTTTGCCTCATTTTAAAACCTACCCTGACCCAGGCGTTAAATTTTGACGCAAATCGGTGTTAACATCATTTTTTAGGTCCGCCTCTCACCCGTGCGTCTTTTTGGGTAAATACGGAGCTAGCGTGTTTGAGTCATTTTTTGGATGGGAACGTCTACCCTGCATCTCATCGACGCCAGGCTTTGCTCATCCGAAAAATGATGTTAACACCAATATTTTGACGCTAGACCTGTCTAGTGTCAAAAGATAAATATGGCATTGAGTTTGCGCTGAATTAGCGTAAAAAAATTATGCTAATTCAGCGCAAACAGAGTATAAAAATGCCCCTGAGTCTTTTGAAATCGTGCTGTAGATGGGGTTCGAATGACTATATTCTAAAGACAATAAACATACACAGGGACTACATTCTAGGTACACTAACTCATCACATTGTCTGCACATCAGAGCCCAAGCAAGTGGTGTGCAAAGATTGCAACATTATTTTTTGACAGCTTTACATCTTTGCCAGCTTCAAGAACAATCCTGCAAAAAGTGGGGTTTGTTTGTAAAAAAATGTTTTAGTAAAGGAATTTTCTTGCAAAAAAGTCTCATGCCAGCCCATTCTGTTTGAAATTCCATCTGCAGGCTACATTTTGAAAACATTACAATCTTCCTTAAGAATTTGCAAAGTTTGTTACAATCCCAATACTTCATGGGCAAAATTATACATTTTCACACTCAGAGCACTAACGGGCCACACTGAACTACATTAATAGAAACGCTGTCCCACTGCACAGCACTGCATCCTAGACATAATGAACCCACATATTGCACTGCATCCTTGGAAATTAAACTCCGTGCACTTTATCTTAGGGCCAAGTATATGGGAGAAATTGGATAACTGATTGAGTGAGGTGTTAACCCTGCATAAGCAACAGTCGCAATCCCTGTCAGGTGAACAACTAAAGTCACTAAATAAACCTGTTCTGAACCCTCTGGTAGCTTGGGACACAAACAGTCAGGCTAAACTTAGAAGCAATGTGTAAAGTATTTTTGCAGCACACAAACAGTAATGAAGTGAAAACACAACACAGTAAGCGTCCCACACCAATGAAGAAAACTAGAGTAAATATTAATAAATTAGTTGACACCAAAGCAACCAAATCCCATGAATACAACTGGAGTTAAACATTTTAAAATTTAAGGTAAAAACTAGTGCGTAAAAGATCAAAGCGCCAACTGTAGGCATCTCCTCGTGCAAGACTGGGTCAAAGTTGAAAAATATGCCAACCTCGATGGAGCCTGATTCAGATAGAAAAAGTGGATTAGGCCTGGTCAGTGCCGGTGAAGAAAAAGTCTCTAAGAAGGCAGAAGTTCAGCTGGGAAGGCTGTGGCCGGTGTCTGAGGAGGAGGCATCTTTGGGGAGCCTCTGGACAAAGCTGCAGTGAGGATTTCTGATTCTGGTCTTAGGGCTTGATTTAGATGTTGGCGGACAAGTTACTCTGTCAAATCGAAATCACGTAGGATGTAATGGGATTTCGGCAGTCTGGATATTTGTCACCGTTGTGATGGAGTAACCCATCTGGCAATACCCAAATCAGGCCCTTAATCTTTGTTTTTGAAGTCAAAAATCTCCAGCTTGACAAGGCTAGAGGCTGTAGCCAACAAGAGTTCCACAAGGCTGGATACCACGGCTGCATAGGACCGCTGAACAGGATTTTCTGCTGTGGAGAAAAACATAGTGGGAGTCACTGTAAAGTCAGACTGACCGGCGATGTGCTTTGTGTGGATAGACCAGCAGGTTGGTCCTGGTCTCCTCTAGGTTTTCAGTGAAGTTTTTAGTAAAAAATGTTTTAAGATCAAAGTTTGGGATTTCAGCTTTTTAGACACCTTTAACACCACCACCAGGGTCACAGGACTGGAGGGGCATAGCCTGCCATGTAGACCATATATGTATAGTGTATATACTTTAGGGGTGACATGTTTTAAACTGGAGTTTAAGGCTTGGCAAGTGATTTACTATGCCAATTTAAAACTACATTGATGCTGTAATGGAAGACCTGGGAAATGGTTTAAGGGGCTGCTCAAGTGGGTGACTGCGATGGGGATAATGTCAGCTTAGATGATGGTTTATGTTGGCCCTTCCCTTCTCCTTCTGCAACACGAGATGCACCTTTTCTTTTTCTTACAGACTACATGGGATGTCTGTCCCTTTAAGACATCTACAGAGAGACGTGAGGAGGGGTGTGGCCTTGGATGTGACGCTGATCAGCCCCCAGATGAATGGTGGCCGGAAACTAGAAGGACGACGAACCCGGAAGGAAGGAGTGCTGATAAGAGAGGGAGAGAGGAGCACCAAACAGAGACACCACGGGAGACCGGCAAAGGACCAGACCGACTGGCACAGGACGACTCGGGAGGATCCAACTCCCTGTCGGAAATTACCAGGGAAGCTGATGATAGTTGGTGGAGCAAGCCGGGAAGCCACCGTCCCCTCGTTTCACCCCGCAGGCTCCCGGAGGAATGTGGCTACGCAAAGTACATTGGTCTCTCCCAGGACAAGTGGGAGGGTGGAAAATGGGTAGCTGTGAAGAAGGGACAACCGTCTGAGAGACAGGCTCCTCTTCTTATTTGGAAGATAGGAATGAGCCTCGCATGCTACAATTTCAAGTAAAAGAAACAAGCATGACAACACAGCCACAGGATAGGGAAAACAGTGATTATCTCCCTCACACCCATCCCCACAAAAGTAAGACAAAACTAAAGAGTATACAGTTACCTGTGGTTCTTTCCTCCTCTGTCCGAAGGGTGCTACAACCATGGTGGTCCAGTCCGGTAGAGACTAGAAGGGTGAGGAGGAACAGAGAGGACCATTATGAACCAAGCCACAAAGGAGCAAAGCATGAGCCGTACATAGAGAAAATAAAGAGACCCACAAGTAACCAAACAAGGTATAGAGTACTTCATTTATCTGTCTACGTAGCCGTTTGCCTGACCGTGACACAATAAGATCTGCAGACCCACTAGTAGTATTTACATTACAGGCCCTGGGTATATGGCATATCAATTTACTAGGGACTCATAAATAAATTAAGTATGCAAATCAGGATAAGCCAATTTTACCAGGATTTAGAGAGTGAGCACAAGCACTTTAGCGCTGCACTAGCAGTGGCTAAGCACATAACCTCCTTCAGTCAAAAGATAGGGAGACTATTCCCTCATTGCAACCCTGGTGGTCGGTGTTAAAGCGGCGGTAATACTGCAAACAGGCCGGCAGAAAAAAATGGGATTACGACCATGGCTGAAACCGCCAACATAGACAGCTACTTTAACACTCCGACCACCACGGCGGTAGAAACAAACACTGCGGTGGTCACCGCAAACAGAGAGGCGGAAGACAAAGTACCGCCCTCGGTATTACAAGAGGCCTATCCGCCACTTTTTCCGGGGCCGAACCGACGCTAGAGTGCTTCATCCTGCCAAGGACTGAGGTAGTGGATGTATCTCTCCACTGGTTCTGGAGGGGGCCTGGTACCCAGAGTGCTTCATCCTGTTAGGGACAGAGGTAGTGGATGTCAGTCTCCACTGGTTCTGGAGGGGGCATGGTGCCCAGAGTGTTCCACGTGCAGTGTGGCCGGTACAATTCCCTCACCTGGGTGTGCGTGCCATGAGATTGGCAAGGTTCAGGTAGCATGATACGCCATGGAGGTGCAAACAGTGATGGAAGTCATGCCTCACGGAAGCTGACCAGGGTCCAGGAACTCTCCTCCAGCCTCAGACGACTGGCCACTGGGGATGGTAGCCATGTCAGCGGTGGTGCCAGTGTCTGAGGACGCCGAGAGGCCGATGGTGGTGCTTATGGCGGTGCCCGGGGGCGGTGGTGCTTGCGGCAGTGTCTGTGGCGGTGGTGCTGGCGGTAGTGCATGGGTCAGCACCTACTGAGGGACACAGCAGGACGTCTCCTGCAGCCTTGGATGGGTGCCTACTGGGGAAGAGGCGCTGAGGCTGTAGACATGCCGGGGACGGTGCAGGTGGCGGTGCTTGAGGCTGTGTCTGTCGCGGCAGTGCTTGCGGCAGTGTCTGTGGCGGCGGTGCTGGCAGTGGTGCTGGCGGCGGTGCATGGGTCAGCACCTGCTGAGGGACAAAGCAGGATGTCTCCTCCTGCCTCGGATGGCTGCCCACTGGGGAAGAGACTGTAGACGTGCCGGGGGCGGTGCAGGTGGCGGTGAGGGGCGGTTGTGGCGGCGGGGCAGCTAGCGGTGTTTGCCGCCATACAGGTTGGCGTGGTCGTGGACAGAAAGTGTGACACTGGTCCCTCAGTCTGTGCCACCATGCCCTCTCCTGACCCGCTCTTCTGCTTTTGAGCCTTCCCCAGCTTTGATGGTGCTGCAGTTGTCTTTCCACTATCCCCTTTTGTTTTTGCTGAGCCCTTGGTGGCTGGTAGTTTCGGCTTCTCTCTCAGGGATGTGGCCACCTTTTTCACCTTGGCAGGTGGCGGAATGTCCTTGCCCTCACTACGTGGCACACTGGCAGCCCTGATGGGTGGTGCACTCGATGACCCCGTAGTTGCTGGCACCACTGTGCCTGGGGATGTGGTGGCTGAGGTGCTGGGCTGGGACCGGGAAAGCCTGTCCCTTGGGGAAGGACGAGGGGGGAGGTGTAGGGAAGAGGTCAATGTTAGCCAGGAAGAGTTTTTTAGACACACTGGGACCGAAGATGGAGTTGGTTTGGGAGTGGAGGTAGAGGTAGTGGTTGTAGGAGGTGTACGTCTGCTGAATTTGGGTGAAGGTGCATGGGCCAGAGGCTGTTGTGAGGTGGATGGTTGTTGGGTGGGTGTGTGCCTGTGTTTGTGTACTTTGGGAGGAGGGCTCACTGACACACTGGGAGAGGACACTGGGGATGTGTGGATGGTAGTGGGGTGATGAGTGCATGTGAGGGGTGTGTGGTGATGAGCGTGCTGGTGATGGAGGTAGTGGCTGAGGATGTAGTGTATGCAGGTGTGAGTGGAGACGAGACAGGGAGGGAGGAGGAGGACATGGAGGAGGGGGACACAGTGGAGGCAGTGGATGTTGCTGTGTCTGCATGGGGATGGTGCTTGTGTGAGTGCCTGTGGGATGTGTGGTGCTTATGTTTGCCATGTCCACTCTTGTGTGTTGATGAGTGTGCATGCTGGTCTGATAGTGTGCTTGGGACAGGCTGAGGTACAGGGGATTGGGTCTGGGTCGAGGAAGTTGGAGGGTGGAGGCTGGACACAGGGACAATGGCTGCCATCAGTGCTGAGGCCAGAGCCTGAAATGCTCTCTGTTGGGCTGCCTGCCCAGGATGAATGCCCTCCAGGTATGCATTTGTTTGTTGCAAATGCCTCTCTACACCCTGGATGGCATTCACAATGGTAGATTGCCCAACAGTAAGGGATCTCAGGAGGTCAATAGCCTCCTCACTGAGGGCAGCAGGGCTGACTGGGGCAGGGCCTGAGGTGCCTGGGGCGAAGGAGATGCCCACCCTCCTGGGTGAAATAGCATGGGACACTCGCTGAGGGACTGCTGGAAGGGAGGTGCTTGTAGGGGTGTGGCGGCTGTACCTGTTGATACGGTGGGCACAGAGGTGCCTGCCACTGCAAGGGAGCTCCCATCAGAGGAGGAGTCGCTGTCACTGCTGTCTCCTCCTGTCCCCGCCGTGGAGCTCCCCTCACCCTCCATCCCACTGGTGGCTTCAGACTTTGTTGCTTCGCCCTCCAGGGCCAAGTGGGTTGCAGCTCCCTCCTGCTCCGGTGCCAGTGCTCCTCCGCCTGATGATGGTATTGCACACAAGAGCAGGGAGACCACAAAAAGGGGGTGGGGAGACAGAAGAAAGACATGTTCAGTACATGCAACACCACTACTGTTGGCGGACACAACACACAGGGAGCAGCCCTATGCACTACGCCATGCACTGACAGTTCCTAGAAATTTCAGCTGACCATGGGGTACGAGGCCTAAGACCAATTGCTGCACACCTGGAAGTCACAGGAGCCAGACTAGGTGTAGATGGCTCTTACCACTGGTGGGGTTGTGGTGCCTCATAGCGTGCCTCACAAGGGACCTTGCCTACCAAGTTCGCCCTGGCCTAGGGAACCCACTGAATACCTCCCCCATCCAGACACCTCGTAATGCGTGCATAGTCAGCTGAATGAGAGTGTACTCACCCCCTTGTGGCTGCTGTGATGCCCTCAAGTGCCCATCCAACTCCGGATACGCCACGCCAGGATCCGGAACATCAGGGGGGTCATGATGCGACGGGCACCCCTCCCACATTGGGAGGCCATCCCCAGCTGGGCCTCCGCCGTCTTCTTGCTCCAGCAGCGCAGGTCCTCCCATCTTTTATGGCAGTGGGTGCTTCATCTGTGGTAGAACCCCAGGGTCCGGACGTCCTTGGCGATGGCAAGCCAAATACTCTTCTTCTGGTGGGCGCTGACCTAGAGGAATGGTACAGGGGGAAAGGAAATTACTTACCCGTCTGGACCGTCATACTCGTTGCCCACCAGTTCCCACCCATGCCCTGATGCACATTCACTCACCATCAGCACATGCAGGCCTCAGCCCCCCCATGTATCTTCCATCCACACCACTCAAAATAGGCATTTCCCATGCAGCATGCTGACAGTGTACTCATCTGTTTGTCTGGAGGACCGTACAGTTGAGTGTACTGGGGGAGGACCCCATCCACTAGTTTCTCCAACTCCTCCGAAGTGAAGGCAGGGGCCTTTTCCCCAGACACATGAGCCATCGTCACTTCCAGACACAGGTCACAGCAGCACTTGCAGTGTAGGTCCTCTCCTGTTGAAGGTCAGGTATCAAATGAGTGAACAGACAGAAAATGGCTGTCACGTCTGCGGCGGCGCGTACCGTCACCGCCGGTGTACATCGTCATTGGCTCCTGGGACCCATAGGGCCCAATGTTAACCAATGCAGAATTGCGCTGCGGTCTTCGACCGCCCACCGCGACATTGTACAACGCCAGCGCAGTTACCTCATATCCCCTTGTCCCACCTTACAGGTCAGGCAGCCGCCATTTCAGGACGCCACATGGGATGGATGTTACCTGCGTCACACCTATCTAGGCCGGGAATATAGACAGATACCGGCACATTGCGGATTAATAACGTTTCTGCAAATAACACACTGTGATACCTCAGTGTTGGATGACTCTCTGGTCGCTGTTCTCCTCCATAGGGCATGTCTGCTGGGGCAGGTGATGAGATGGCGGTATCCTCTGGTGTACAGACCCCTGGTGGACCTGTCAACAATGGAAGAGAGACACATCCTGGTCACATACAGACTTGATCGTGCAACAACCCAGGAACTGTGTGCCCAGTTGAAGCCAGACCAGATTTCATCTATCCGCCATCCCACAGGAATACCCCCTCTAGTGCAGGTCCTGTCTGTACTCCATTTCCTGGCCAGTGGGTCCTTTCAAACAACAGTGGCTATGGCATCAGGGATGTCCCAGCCAATGTTCTCTAACGTGTTGTCCAGAATGTTGTCTGCCCTGCTGAAACACATGCGCAGCAACATCGTGTTCCCTCAGGCTGAGGATTTGCCCACAGTGAAAGGTGATTTCTATGCCATGGGACATATCCCCAACATCATTGGTGCCATTGATGGTACACATATGGCAGTTGTACCCCCCCGAAGGAATGAACACGTGTATAGAAACCGGAAGAGCTATCATTCGATGAATGTATAGATAGTATGTTTGGCAGACCAGTACATCTCCCATGTGAATGCCAAGTATCCTGGCTCTGTGCATGACGTTTACATTTTGAGGAATAGCAGCATCCCTTACGTTATAGGGCAACTCCAGAGGCACCGTGTGTGGCTAATAGGTGAGGCCAAGGTCCCAATACAGTTGATATAGGTGTCTGGGTATGGGGCTGTCCCTAAGGGTTAGTGTGTGTCTAACATTTGCAAGTGACTCTGGTTACCCCAACCTGTCATGTCTACTGACCACAGTGAGGAATCCCAGGACAAGGGCAGAGGAACGCTACAATGAGGCACATGGGCGAACTAGGAGGGTGATCGAACGCACCTTCGGCCTCCTGAAGGCCAGATTTCGGTGCCTCCATCTGACAGGTGGCTCCCCATACTACTTACCGAAGAAGGTGTGCCAGATACTCGTGGCCTGATGTATGCTGCACAACCTGGCTTTGCAACTGCAGGTGCCTTATCTGCAGGAGGATGGGCCAGATGGTGGTCTTGTGGCAGCTGTGGAGCCTGTGGACAGTGAAGAAGAGGAGGCAGAAGAAGAGGATATCGACAACCGAAACAACATTATCATGCAATACTTCCAGTGAGATACAGGTAAGAAGATGTAACTGCTTCCCACATCTCATACTATAGTTTGAGCTAGCATAAGTCTATCATTTTCATTCAGTGTTTGGACCCTGACTTGTCACTTTGACTTTCCATTTCACAGATCTGGGTCCCACTTTGTGCCCTCTGCTATGTTTACTGCTGGCCTACGTCTGTGTTACATTAGTATGTGAACAAGTACATTGACATTGCTATATTCCATAGTTATTGCAATTACACATTTGTGAAAGCACAGACTGACTCCAGATTGTTTTGTGATTGAACTGTGTTTATTCCTGTGTTAATAAGTGGAGGGGGTTGTAAAATGGGATGGGGGGATGGTGGAGGAATGTCCATGGCAGAGTCCAGTCTATTTGTTTCACAGTTGCATTGTCCAAAGGGGCATAGGAAGTGGAGCAATGGCAGTTTAAGGATGGACAGGGTGATGTAGTGGGACAGAAGGGTGACATTCAGGGGGGGTCTCATTTCCTGGCGGGCTCTTGGCAATGTTCTCTGTCTTGTGCCTGGATCTCAGGGACCGTTTGCGGGGTGGTTCTCCATCTGCAGGGGCTGGGGTGCTGGTGTCCTGTTATTCCTGTGGTGGTTCCTCCTGTCCACTAACGTCGGCGGAGGTGGAGGGCTGTTCATCGTCCAGGCTAGTGTCAGGGGCTCCTTGTTGTGCCACTTTGTCCCTCCTGGTGTTGAGAAGGTCTGCTAGCACCCCTGCAATGGTGACCAGGGTGGTGTTAATGGACTTCAAGTCCTTCCTGATCCCAAGGTAGTGTTCCTCCTGCAGCCGCTGGGTCTCCTGAAACTTGGCTAGTACTGTTGCCATGGTCTCCTGGGAATGATGGTAAGCTCCCATGATGTTGGAGAATGCCTCATGGAGAGTGGGTTCCCTGGTCCTGTCCTCCCCCTGTCACACAGCAGTCCTCCCAGCTTCCCTGTTATCCTGTGCCTCTGTCCCCTGAACCGTGTGCCCACTGCCACTGCCCCCAGGTCCCTGATTGTCCTGTGTTAGTGTTACCTGGGTTCCCTGTAGTGGTGGACACACTGCTGATTGACGTGTCCTGGGGACAGAGGGATGGGCCCGCTGGGTGGGTGCTGTGCTGGTGTTTCCTGAGGGGGGAGGCTCTGTTGTGCCTTGTGACTGTGACAGGGGAACCAACTGTCCCGAGGTCCCAGATGGGCCGGGCTGGTCATCTTGATCCAGGCGTGCAGAGCTGCTGTCATCACTGTGGGCCTCTTTTGTGGGGGACTGGATATGTCTGGCACCTCCTGTCCGGTGACATTGGGTAGGGGTCCTCTTGTGGTGGAAATGCATAGTTATTGTATCTGTGTGTGCAATTGTGCGCAATGGGTGAGTGACCCTCTACTCCTGTGCTTGCATTATTGGCTTGGTCCTTGTGTGATTGGTGATTTTAGGGCATGAGTGAGTCTTTGTACCGGACATGCTTGGGTGATGGGTGTCCGTGCATTGGTGTTACATGCAGGGTTTGGTTTTGGGATGTGTGGGTTGTGTTGGTGGGGTATCTGTGGGATTTTGGGGTGATGGGTGTGAGGGTAAGGGTGGGAGTATGTGATAGCATGCAGGTGGGGTGGGGGGATAAGGTTGTAAAGATTTGCCTTACCAGAATCCAGTCCTCTTGCTGTTCCTGCGAGGCCCTCAGGATGCATAATTGCCAAGACCTGCTCCACTCATGTTGTTAGTTGTGGGGGAGGAGGTCGGGGTCCACCGCCAGTCCTCTGCACAGCAATCTGGTGTCTGGAGACCACGGAACGCACCTTCGCTCGTAGGTCGTTCCACCTCTTCCTGATGTCATCCCGTGTTCTTGGATGCTGTCCCACTGCGTTTACCCTGTCGACAATTCTGCGCCATAGCTCTACCTTCCTTGCAATGGATGTCTGCAGCACCTGTGATCCGAATAGCTGTGGCTCTACCTGGACAATTTCCTCCACCATGAACCTGACCTCCTCCTCAGAGAACCTGGGGTGTTGTTGAGGTGCCATGATGTGGTGTGGGAGATGTGTGAGGTGGTGTCTGTTGTGATGTGTGAGGGGATGTGTTGGTGTGTGTTGGTTGAGGTGAGTGGATGTTGTGTAAGTGATGGTGTTGTGTGTCTGTGGATGCTGGTGTTGTTTTAGGTAGTGTCTCTCTCTCTGGCCTGCTTTCAAATTTCTGGTAGTAAGGGTTTGTGGGTAATATGGGTGTGTGTTTTATATTGGATTGGGTGTGTGGGTGTGGTGTGTGTATGTGTAGCAGGTGTGTGTATTTTGAATTGTCCAATGTGGTTGTGTTTTGTAGATGTGTGTGTGTATTTTGAGAGCAGCAGTGTGTACCGCCAATGGTTTACCGAGGTTGAAAGACCGCCGCGTTGATTCGTGGGTTGTGATAGTGTGGGTGTATTTTTGTTGGCGTGACGGTGTCGGTTTTATTATAGCCAGTTTATCACTGACCTTTGGTGTGGCGGACTTGTGTGGATGTCTGTATTGTGGGGGATTCCGGGCTGTGAGTCGTAATACCTATAGCGGAATTCCGCGGCCACAGCGGTATCCCGTGGCCGCAGCGGTATCTTGGCGGTCTTCTGCACGGCCGTAAGCAGGATTTACCACCAGGGTTGTAATGAGAGCCTGATTGTTAGACCTGGCATCCTTGGCGTGGTCTCCCCTATCTTTTTTGCTTCTCTTCCTATGTTTTGAATGTGTGCTGGAGTTTGTTTTTGCTAATTTTTGGTACTCTCAGAATTTTACCGCTGCTGACCAGTGCTATAGTGCAAGTGCTCCCTATGAAATTTTTATGTGTAATTGGCATATTTGATTTATTTGAAAGTCCCTAGTAAAGTGCACTAGAGGTGCCCATGGCATGTATATCAAATGCTACTAAGTGGGCCTGCAGCACTGATTGTGCCACCCACCTGAGTTGCCCTGTAAACATGGCTCAGGACTGCCACCACGGTGTCTATGAGTTTTAAACTGCCAATTCAAACTGGCAAGTGTACCCACTTGCCAGGCCCATACCTTCCCATTTTATACATGTAAGGCACCCCTAAGGTAGGCTCTAGGTAGCTCTATGGGCAGGGTGAACTACTGCCAAATTTGTTTTTCACTATTGCAAGGCCTATCTCTCTCATAGGTTAACACTGGGGCTGCTTTTAAATAACTTTTAAGTGCATTTTCCCTTTGGGAGCAGATAGAGTTAAAGTTTGGGGTCTCTGAATTCACAATTTAAAAATACAACTTTTTGTTAAGTTAGTTTTTGGATTGTCAGTTTGAAAATACCACTTTTAGAAAGTGGGCATTTTCTTGCTTGAACCATTCTGTGACTCTGCCTGCTTGTGTATTCCCTGTCTGGGTCAGAGTAACAGTTGGGCTGTTTGTGAAGCTTCACTAGACAGTGACACAAAGGGAGCTGGGGTGTGGCCTGCATATCCTGATGGGTCATCTGGGCTAGAGTGGAGAATGGAGCTGACACTTACAATTGAAAAGGCTGTGCATCCCCTTACATAATGTAGTCTCCAACCCCCTGGTGTGTGTCTGGAGCCAGGCCTTGGCAAGGCAGGATCTTGTGAACAAAAGAGACTTTCCTTTGAAGTTTGCCAACTTCAAAGACAGAAAGGAGTATAAGTAGTGGACCCAAAACCCCAGATTTGTAGATTATTTCTGGACTCAAGAGGAACCTCTGCCAAGGAGAAGAGCTGAGTAGTTGGAGGAGGAATACTGCCCCTTTGCCTGTGACTATACTTTGCTGGGTTGGCCTGCAGTTGCCACTTCTGCCTGAAAGAGGACAACGACTGGAGTTTGTGGTATATTCCTGCCTGTGAAGTGTCTCCAAGGGCTTGGACTGAGCTTGCCTCCTGTTTTGAAGTCTCAGGGCCATCAAAAACTTCCTCTGCCAGCACCTGGACTCTCTGGTGAGACTCCTGCCCTGCCAAGTGGTGCCCTCTCCAGTCCCTGGGCCCTTAAAACCTAGAACCAAGGCAGAAATCCATGCACAGTAGCAGGTGGGGGAAAAGTTAGATGCACCACCTGCAGCACAGCTGTAAATGCAACGCATCACCTGCGTCTCTGCTTAGAAAGTGAAACACCAGCAGCATCACAGCTGGGAAATCGACACATCACCTGCATCACGGCTGAAGAAACGATGGAACACTAGTTTGCGGCTGCTGAAATTGTTGCAGGCCCCACGCAGCACTTTTCCTCAACACTGTGCGGCCGGATTTTGCATGCATAGTCGCTAGCCATCAAAATAGATGAGAACCTGCCCGGATTTGAGGTGCCCGTCCAAAAATCAATTCATCATTCTCTTGTGGAGATTAAAACAATGCAACGCCTACCCGACCGGAAAAGAAACAACGCACTGCCTCACTTGCGAGTAATGAATTGATACAATGCTGACTTTTCTGACACACGCATGCCCGTGCTGCTTTATGTTTGACGCAAACCAGGTACTTTGTGTAACATCAATGCATCCATTGTTTTCTATGTTGTCAGACTCTTTTTACTTTAAGAATTAATAACTTTACTTGTGTATGTTGGATTTTTGTCATTTTGGCATTGTTGTATTTAGATAAATATTGGATATTTATTTAAACTGGTGTGGTGTCCATTTTGTAGTGGTTTCACTGTATTACTGTGTGTTTTGGTACAAATACTTTACACATTGCCTTTGAGATAAGCTTGACTGCTTGTGCCAAGCTACCAAGGAGATGAGCAGAGGTTATCTTAAGTGTGTATCTCCATTGCCCTGACTAGCGTGAGGGTCCCTGCTTGGACAGAGTGCAAACTGACTGCCCACCAGAGGCCCCATTTTTTAACATTGGTGTTCAGAGGTGAGGATAGAACACTTCAGGCTGCAGACCAGGCATCTGGCAAGGAGTCTGGATCACAATGGATCTATTCGGAGGATGGTCTCTTGTGTAGTGAGCCTAGGGTTGCTGAGCCTGGGACAGCGCATGTGCTGGTGGTACCCCAGTGCTTCAGAGCCTTCCTACTGGGTTTGGCTCATGAGGTGCCTTTAGCTGGACATTTGGGGCAGAACAAAATCTTTGAAAGGTATGTCACCCACTTCTACTGGCCCCAAATGCACAGGGACTCTGATGCATATTGTAGGTCTTGCCAAACTTATCACGAAAGTGGCAAGAGTGGGGTGAAATGTAAGGCTTCCCTTCAACCTTTCCCTGTGGTGAGCACCCCCTTTAAAAGGGTGGGTATTGACATTGTGGGGCCTGTGGATTCCAAGACGGCCATGGGCAACAGGTTTATGCTGGTCTTGGTGGACAATGCCATCCGGTATCCAGAAGCTATCCCTCTTAGAGCAATCACAGCCCCTGTAGTGGGCTGGACATTTTTGGGGGGTGTTACTCTCATGGGGTTCCCCAAGGAGGTGGTATCTGACAGGGATACCAACTTCATATCTACTTATATAAAGTCTCTGTGGAAGGAGTGTTGGGTGACCTACATGTTCACCGCTCCTTACCACCCCCAAGGAAATGGTTTGATTGAGAGATTCAACTGAACCCTGAAGGGCATGGTTATGGCTCTTGCAGAGCCCATTAAGCATAAGTGGGACATCCTCTTGCCATGCATTCTGTTGTTTACAGGGGTGTGCCACAGAAGGGACTTGGTTTTAGCCCCTTTGAGTTGTTGCATGGCCACCCTGTGAGAGGACTTCTGAATCTGGTGAAGGAGGGCTTGGAGAAGGCCTCCTGTACGCCCCTACCCCCCCCACAGGATGTGTTTAGTTACATGCTGGCTTTTAGAAACCAGAGAGCATAATTCAGGAAGCTCACTCAGGAGAACCTGGAAGCAAGCGAGGAAGACATGAAACACTGGTATGACCAGAATGCCACTCTGCCTGGCCAGAAAGTGTGGGTCATGGCCCCAGTGAAGACTCGTGCTTTCCAGGATAAGTGGACTGGGCATTTTGAGGTGGTGGAGCGGAAGAGTGAGGTCACCTATCTGGTGAACTTGCAGACTTCAAGGAATCCTTTAAGGGTCCTGCATTTGAAACGCCTCAAGATAATGGGGTGGAGGAAGAGAGTGAGCCTCTTCCTGACCTCCTGTCTGCCCAGGAGAAATATGGTCTGTGGAGGGTGTGAACCTCTCCCCCTCACTGACCCCAGAGCAAGAGAGTGTCTGTTGCCAGGTGTTTAGACAGTTTGCCTCCTTGTTCTCCTTGACCTCAGGGGTCACTCATCTGTGTACCCATGATGTGGACATTGGGACAGTCCACCTGTAAAGCACACTATTTACAGAGTGACTAACAAGATCAGGGCTAGCATCAAGGATGAGGTGTCCAAGAAGTTAGCTTTAGGGGTTATTGAGTTTCCAGTAGTCCTTGAGCCAGTCCAGGGGTCTTAGTTCAAAAGGCTGATAAGCCTGCCTGCTTGTGTCAAGCTACCAAGGGAGTAAGCAGGGGCCAACTTAAGTGTGCATCTCCATTGCCCTGATTAGAGTGAGGGTGCCTGCTTGGACAGAGTGCAAACGGACTGCCAACCAGAGACCACATTTCTAACACTAATCAAAAGCTTGATTGGCTTCTCTGCTTAGGTGATAGAACATGGACAATGACCCTCTAGTACAGAGGCCCTTGCCACATCTGTGTCCCTTTTAATTCAGTTGGATCCCTCTGTCTACACTATCCAAGGGCCACTGAACTGACACACGGGGAACCCTTTTCCTCACCTATGGACCCCATCTATGCAGCAGTTAACTTTAATTTGTCCACAGATGCATCCCAGTATGGAAACAGTGCCACCATGGCCTTCAAGGTGTTGTGACCTATTCTCTCCTTGGAAAAACTACAGAGAGAGCTACAAGAATAAACATGAAGATCCAATCATCTTCAAGAATAAAGCACTATAGATTTTGATAGTTACAACACTATATAGTGGAACCTATTAATGACTAATGATACTCGGCTGCTGTACATTAATAAATAATCACAAATAAGGTAATTCTATTCCAAATTCGTACCTTTTTTATTTAATAACTATACAATCATTGAAATACATTGATGCCAAATATAGAAGAACAGTCAAGGAAAAAGACAGAAATACCTAACTCAGACATTCCACACTCAAACTAAATGACAAGAAAATGATGAAAAATGTATATACAAATGGCAATCTGCTCATATTGTATTTCAATGATTGGATCTTCATGTTTATTCTTGTAGCTCTCTCTGTAGTTTTTCCTACGTTGATTATTTCCCTGCTTTAGCTACATGCATTCTTTCAGGGAACCCCTTTATAGTTATTCTCCTATTCTCTCCTTGGATCAGAATTCTGTCCCCAACCCAAGAAAAACTCTGCCCATAATGACAGCAAACAATGGAGGCCATTGACAGCTGTCCAGGTTGAAAAACTGGCTTCAGGGAATCCTAGGTTCTATGACCTCCGAGGTTTTGGCACCCTTCTTTCACTCTCATTCCTACCAGTCCATGGGTGGTAGCCTAATACTTGCCACTCAGCCAAGGATCTGTATCCTCTGGCTGAACATAGACCTGGGGTAAGTCCTTACTCTCCCTGCCCCTCCATCTGAGCCATTTGGGAGTCATTCCCCCAGAAATCTGAGCTTCCAGGGTGTCCTGGGTGGCTAACCTTCCCAGCTGTCCTGCCACTGGTGGATACTCATTCCCCAGTCTATGAGCATCTAGGGACTAACTATATCCTTTCTCTGTGCCACTTCATCACTCCACTCCAAGGATACCAGGGCAGTGGGGCAGAAAAGTCCTGCCCCTGGGCCTGGGTTACTCTACACACCTGGCTGTTGTACTGCTCAAGTGAAACCAGCCTTTCCAGTACCATGGTCTACCATGGTCTGGCTGGCACCGGTGTCCCTCAAAGCAGTGACAGGGATCCCATTCTTCTTGTCCTGGCAGAAGGGATGACTCCTTCCCTCAGGGATCACAGTTCTACCCTCTAAGTTCACCTCCCAACTAGGGGAGATTAGGGCATAGTCTACTACCTGCACCTGGGGCCTGCCTATCCTTAATTACATATTTGCCACCCTCTTAGAGATTCCACCAGTGGGTGGTTTCTTAGGACAGACAGACTACTTCTGTGTGGAAATAGGGCAAGCTGGGCAACCATCCACCAGAACCACCCCCTTGGGTTTCTCAGAGGGGGCATGGGAACCTTTTCTCCCCACCTTACTCTGGTACTATTCTGTGTCTTCCTTGACCTACCCCTCACTGCCTGGGGGAACCTGAACCGCCCTTCTTGGGGTCCCGCCCAGGTACCTTCTTAGATACTCTGGTGATGATTTGGATGTCTGGCTCCTTAGCAAGCTCCCTGGGGCCAGAGAGTTTGTCTACTATGTGCTGACCTATCCTTTCAGTGCCACCTTACTGGAGTAGTCTACAGAAATCCACCCAGACTGGTTTAGGAGTCTGCAGCTGTCCTTGAATCTCTGACAGTATTTCTCAGGGGTCAACCCAAATTTGGAGACACGTATGGCTTTCATAGGGATGTACCTGGTCTGGTCACTAACCTCAAGTGTAAGAAGTATGTCCCCCACCACTGTAGGTATATGTTTCCACAAGCTAGCCCCCTCTCTGACTCCACAAGGCTACTGCATAGGCAGAAAACAATTTGTCTATGTCATCTTCCACCACATAACTGGGCAGCAAGTCTTCTGGTATGTAGACCCTCGCCTCTCTATGGGACATTGAGGTATTGATGACACCATTGCTACTGGATTCTGATGACTACCTGGTTTTGATCTCCAGTGCTGTCAGGCCCATCTCATGTTCCAGCTGACATTTATTCTTAGCCTTCCTCTCCTCTGGTTCCACTTTTTTGCCAGGTGCAGTGTGAGCTCATTCTCTGCCTTTCTGCCCTCCAGCTCCACTGGGGTAGACCCTGGGCAGACACACTACTCCTTCCCACATGCTGAGCATCCTCTGAGGGTGAGTTGTGCTCCTTCTGCTGTTCAGGACTCAGGTTTGTGTCCCCCTCCTCCTTCTCATCATTCTAGTCGGCACCCCGCTCCTCAGTGTCATCCTCTTCTCGGGTATACTGCCACTCCTAGTCCCCCTCATAGGCTCTGAGGCCTAACTGAAGGTCCAACTTGGTGGCTTTCTTTCTTGCCTTCAGCTCCCTTTCCTTGCAGAGCATCCGCAATTCAGCCCTGGTGAAGTTGTCAATGTTTAGCAGCTTTATCTCCATAGTGCAAAAGACAGGTAGGGCATTTAAACTTAGAAAAAGGAGAAAACAGCCAATGGAAAGTGAAGAAGAATTTAAAAAGAGACCAACTCCGAGAGTAAATTATTAATGTGGGAGTGTTGTGTTACACAAGTCACTGTATGGTACTGCCCAAATACAAGTACTGGACCCCACCACACATCATCAATGTGAGAAATTGAGTAATAGGTTGAGTGGGATGTTAACCCTGACATGCAACAGCCACAATCCCTGTCACGGCGAACCACTAAAGTCACTAAATTAACCTGTGCTTAACCATCTGGTAATTTTGCACAAAAGCAATCAGGCATAGCTTAGAAGTAATGTGTAAAGTATTTATGCAGCACGTAAACAGTAAGAAAATGAAAACAAAGAAGAAGCAAAATCCCACACCACTTTAGAAAACCAGAGTACATTTTGATAAATCATTTATCACCAAAACAATAAAAACCCAATCCATTGAACCAGAGTTATGAATATTTAAAGTTTAAGGTAAAAACTAGCACCTAAAAGATCAAAGTGCCAACTGTGATCATCTAGTTGCCCTAGAGTGGGTCAAAGTAAAAAAACATGGCTGACCGTGATGGAGTGTGAGTGGACCACAAAAACTGGATTGGGCCCAGTCTGCACTTGCTTATAGACATAAGAATAATTTGAAGAAATAGTCTCTGAGAAGGTAGAAGATCAGCGGGGTAAGGTTGCAGACAGTGTTCGAGAGGAGGCATTGTTGTCAGGGAGTTGCTTGATGAAACCGCAGTGAACATTTCCACGTTCAGACTTAGGTGAGCATTATGACATTGGCGGTCACTGTTAAAGTGGTGGTAATACTGCCAACAGGCTGGCAGTAATTACTGCCAAATTAATACCATGGTAGTGATATCTCCCATAGACAGCCAATGTACCACACCATCCACCAGGGCATTAACACCATGCACCACGGAGGTAGCCATCAACAGCCAGGTGGAAGACAAGGTACTGCCCATCATATCATGACACTGCAAACCTCCACGATTTCCGGGGTGGTACCATCGCCATCAAAAGCCTGGCGGAAACACATCACAGACAACCAAAGACTCACCAACAGAGAGACAGAGAAGATCAATGCCGCCATGAAACCGGAACTTAAAATCTTCCCGATGCTCTTCTATGCCATTGTCCTCCTGGAACACCAACGCCGATGATGACGGTGAGTACAGCCTCCTAGAACACAAGGGAGAAAAAGGAGAGTGACACACACACACACACACCACACATCAGACACACACACACACCATACACACAACCAGCTGCATACATAAACCAATGGCACAGGACACACAGCATAATAATACAAGGACTACAGGTTGGCAGTACTGAAATTGTTATTGCATGGCAACAGCCACCATATGAACTAATTTTAGAACAAAGATACATGAACAATTGTCCAGAAAGGGCCAATGCCCAGTCCCAAATACACAAGGCCCAAATGGCCACAGGGCACAGTTCAAGCCCCAACCTGATCCTGACTAACTCCACACAAAACTGTGCAAGGGGCAACATCTTGGAAGTGAACTGGCACCTCAGGGGGAAGGGGGGAGGGGGGCACCTCAGCTGAAATTGGGAACTTGCCCACTGCTTCTGGAGGGGGCTCCATGCCCATTTCCCAATGCTGGGGAGTGCAAGGTCACAGTCTCTGATGTGGGGAACTTGCCCACTGCTTCTGGATGGGGCTCCATGTCCATTTCCCAAGGCTGGGTAGAGCAAGGTCATAGTCTCTGAGGTGGGGGACTTGCCCACTGCTTCTGGAGGGGGCTCCATACCCATTTCTCAATGCTGGGGAGTTCAAGGTCACAGTCTCTGAGGTGGGGAACTTGCCCACTGCTTCTGGAGAGGGCTCCTAGTACAACAGTCCCCGGATGGTGGCCTACATGCCCTCTGCTGGAGGTGAGGGCTGCATTGTCTCTGCTGGGGACGTGTGACCTGGGCAGCCTCTTCTTGAGGTGAAGGCTTCATTATCCATGCTGGGGGGTGGTATCTCCTGGGCAGCCTCTGCTGGAGGTGAGGGCTGCTGTGTCTCACCTGGAGGTGAGGGCTTCTTGCCTTTCATTGGTGGTTGAGTGGGAACCACTACTGTCATTGGTGATTGAGTGGGAACTATTTCTGTCATTGGTGGTTGAGTGGGAACCTATTCTCTCATTGGTGTTTGAGTGGGACCCATTGCTGTCATTGGTGGTTGAGTGGGGACCTTTTCTGTCATTGATGGTTGAGTGGGAACCTCTTCTGTCATTGGTGGTTGAGTGGGGCGTGCTGCTGTCATTGGTGCTTGAGTGGGAACCTTACCCCTCCTGGCTGGTGGAGTGGGATCCTTCCCTTTCCTGGCTGGGGGAGAGGGATCCTTCCCTTTCCTGGCTGGGGGAGTGGGATCCTTCCCTTTCCTGGCTGCTGGAGTGGGATCCTTCCCTTTCCAGGCTGGTGGAGTGGGATCCTTCCCTATCCTGGCTGGTGGAGTGGGATCCTTCACTGTCTTGCCTCCATGACTAGGAGGTGCCTCCACTGTCCCCATGGACTGTTTCACTGAGGTGCTGGGCTGGGTCATTTGAACCATGCCCTTATGGGCAGAACAGGGGGGTGGGGGAGGGAAGAGGTCAAGTTGGGCAAGGAAAAGCTTCTTAGGGACGGTGGGGCAGGATGAGGGATGGGAGTGGAGGTTGAGGGAGTAGTTGTTGGAGGAGTACGTCTGCTGGACTTGGGTGCAGGTGCATGGGCAATGTGCTGATGTGAGGTGGATGGCTGTTGGCCGCCTGAGTGCCTGTGTTTGTGTCCTTTGGGAGGGGGGACAGGCAAGGTGGGAAGGGACACAGGCGGTGCATGGATGGATGTTGTGGAGGTGTCTGCTAGTAAGGTGTGTGTGCCGCTTGGTGTGGTGATGGTGGTGGTGGCTGTTGAAGCACTGCATGCAGGTGTGAGTGTGGATGTGACTGTGAGGGAGGTGGAGGAGGAGGAAGATGAGACAGTGGATGTTGATGTGTTTGCAACTGTCTGTTTTTTGTGTGAGTGCTTGTGAACTGAAGTGTGGTGCTTGTGTTTAGTGTGCCACTCTTATGTGATGTCTTGTGTGCATGCTCGTCTGTACGTTTGAATGGGATGAGTTTGGGTATGAGGAGACTGGGTCTGGGAAGTGGTAGTTGGAGGGGGATGTTAGGAACAGGGACAATGGCTGCCATCAGAGAGGAGGCCAGAGCCTGAATCGATCTCTGTTGGGCCGCCAATCCGCAGTGGATGCCCTCCAGGAATGCATTGCATTGCTGCATCTGGGATGCCAGCACCTGGATGGCATTCACAATGGTTGACTGCCCTACAAAGATGGATCTCAGGAGGTCAATAGCCTCCTCACTAAGGGAAGCATGGCTCACGGGGGCAGGGCCTGAGGTGCCAGGGGCAAAGGAGATGCCCACCCTCCTGGGTCAGCAGACATGGGCAACTCGCTGAGAGGCTACTGGGAGGGCGGTGATGGTTTGGGTTAGCGGCTGTACCTGCGGCTGGGGTGGTCGCAGAGGTGTCCACCACCACCAGGGAGCTCCCAACACAGGAGGAATCAGAGTCTGTGTTGGCACCTCCTATCCTGTGGTGCTAACCTTGCCCTCCATCCCACTGGTTCCCTTGGCGTCGGTGGACTCTGCCTCCTGGGTCCTATGGGATGCAGCACCCCATGTCACCGGTGCCCCTGCTCCTCCACCGGATGATGCTAATGCACACATGGACAGGATGACAGAAGAAGAAAGGGGGAGGGAGAGAAAGAGAGCACTGGGTCAATTACAGCAACAACACCACAGTTGGCATACACAGCACCGTCACACACAGGGATCAGGTTTGAGCACTATCCATTGCACTGGCATTGAATTGGCTAGATGCCACAGCAAGATGAGGGCCAAACATCGACAACTGCACCCCTCTTGGGACCCACAAATCCCTGACTGACATGCTGACATGCTGACAAGCTAGGTTACCTGCATTTGCCACATACCCATTACCCTTGAGCTGGATCACGCTGCAATATCTATCCTGACATTAAGGAACACCCACTAACTCATACCCACAACCCAGATCCCATGCCACCCGCCAATAATTGTAGTAATGCCCACTGTACTCACCCCCTTGTGGCTGTTGTGATGCCCTCAAGAGCCCATCCAGCTCTGGATAGGGTACTTCCACTATGCCGGCCATCAGGGGGTCAGGTTCCGATGGACACCCCTTCCTCGTTGAAAGGCCATCCCCAGCGGGACCTCCGCGGTCTTCCTTGCCTAGCATTTCAGGTCCTCCCACTGTTTCCCGGAGTGGGTGCTCCGCCTGATGTAGACTCCCAGGGTCCGCACATCCTTGGCGATGGCACACCACAATCCCTTTTTTTGATGGGCCCTGACCTGCAGAGGTAATACAGACAGGAGGACAGCATTACACATAGAATCCAGCCTGTCACACATATGGCCCTCAAGTCCTGTTTTCAAATCCATTGACACACACATCACCCGGCGCACACCATGTACACTACTACAAGACATCTTCCCCACAAATGACACAATGCCTGCACACACATCTCCATGCAACCCTCCCAAATGCATCGTGCCCAAGGTGTACTCACCTGTTGATCTGAAGGCCCATACAGCTGTCCATACTGGTGCAGGACCCCATTCACCAGGTGCTCCAATTCCATCGAAATGAAGGCGGGGGCCCTTTCCCCGGTCACACGGGCCATGGTATGTTCCAGACACAGGTCACAGCATTACACGCAGTGTAGGTTTTGTCCTGTGGAAAGTCAGGAATTAAGTGAAGTTATAGATAGAAAATGTAGGTCACCTCCGCAGCGGTGTACACTGTCACCACCGCCGCTGATCCCTATTGGCCACTGTACTCAATAGAGCCCCATATTAGCCATTAAGGAATTGCATGGTGGTGCAAGACCGCCTTCCGCTATGACAGCTAACGTCGGCTGAGTTACCTCACTTCCACCTGTCCCTATATACAGGACAGGCGGTCGCGATTTCATGATGGTGGACTACTTTCAGATTTTCCATAATTGTGTCTTTGCCGAAAATTGCACATCCATTGCCATTGCCACTGTCCCATCACATTAATACTATATGCACACTGAGGTGGTGGTTCCATTGTTCAAATTGTGACAGCATCCTCAATCTTGTGTCCCTTAGATACCTACCACTGCGAATGAATAGGAGGAGTACTAAACCCCTGTGTACAGAGCCATTGTGGAGTTGGCTACATTGGAGGACAGGCACATAATACTCACCCATAGACTGGGACAGTGCCACAATCAGAGAGCTGTTTGCCCAATTGGAGCCTGACCTGATATCAGCTATCCTTTATCCCACTGTGATACCCCCTCTTGTGCAGGTTCTTTTAGTGCTCCATTTCCTGGCAACTTGTTCTTTCCAAGCTACAGTTGCTTGGCAGCAGAAATGTTGCAGCCAATGTTCTCAATCGTGCTGGCAAGGGTATTGTCTGCCTTGGTGAAATACATGTGCAGCTACATTTCTCTCCCCCAGGTGGAAGATTTGACCACTGTGAAAGTGGGATTCTATGCAATGGGACACATACCCACTATTATTGGGGTGAATGACATTACACATATTGCGTTTGTGTCCCCCCTCCAGAAAGAACAGGTGTTCAGGAATCAGAAGGGTTTCCATTCACTCAATGTGAAAATGGTGTGCCTGTCGGACCAGTACACCTCCCACATCACTGCCAAGTATCCTGGGTCGGTGCATGACGCCTTCGTTCTGAGGAATAGCAGCATCCCAAATGTGATGGCCCAACTACAGAGGCACAAGGTGTGGCTAATAGTTGACCCAGAGTCCCCCCCACTGTATGTCAGCGTACACCTCCAAGCGTTATCCCCATAGCATTGTGTAAGGCAAATTTTAGCCCCCCAATACTTGCAAGTGACTCTGGCTACCCAAACCTATTCTGGCTCCTGACCCCTGTGAGGACTGCCAGGATAGGGGCTGAGAACCGTAATAATGATGCACATGGGCGAACCAGTAGAATAATCGAAAGGACCTACGGCCTCCTGAAGGCCAGGTTCAGATGCCTGCATCTGACAGGTGGATCCCTGTGCTACTCACCCAAGAAGGTCTACCAGATAGTAGTGGCATGCTGCATGCACTAGAAGGGACTGTTTCCATAAATGCACATTTTAAACACATAAAACAGTGTCATTCAAGTTATGTTCAAGGATGTTTATTGTAGTGCAAATAATTAACTGAAAAGTGCAATGGAATGGGGTGATGCTAGAGGAAAGTCCAGACTATTGTTGCAGTCTGTTTGTAGCACAGGTCCAGTGTCCAAGGGGCCATAGGAAGGGGAGCAAAGGCAGATCAAAGTGGACAAAGTGACCCGGTGAGACACAAGAGGGACAATCAGGAGAGTCTCATTTCCTGGCGGTAATCTTGGTCTTGGCAAGTGTCTCTGGCTTCTGTCTGGGTCGCAGGGAATGTTTGCGGGGTGATTCATATTCTGCAGGGGGAGGGGAGCTGGTGGCCTGTGGGTCCTGTGGCAGGGCCTCCTGCCCACTAGCTGCAGCAGAAGTGGAGGACTCGTCAATGATCTGGCTAGTGGTGGGGGCCCGCTGGTGTGCTGTTGATTCCCTTATGATGCTGGTCATGTCTGCCAGCACCCCTGCTATGGAGATCATGGCAGTGTTGAGAGCCTGCAAGTCCTCCCTGATATCCTGATGGTGTTCCTCCTGCAGCCGCTTGTTCTCCTGTATTATGCTAAGGTTCTGGCCCATTGTGTCCTGGGATTGTTGGTAGGCCCCCCGGGATCTTGGTGAGTGCCTCCTGGAGAGTCGGTTCCCTGGGCCTGTCCTTCCCCTGGTGCACAGCGGTCCTCTTAGTGTCCCTGTTGCCATGTGCCTATGTCCCCTGAACGGTGTGCCCACTGCAATTGGGCCCAGGTCCCTGATTATCTTGGGGGTGAGGTGTGGACTGGGGTCCCTGTACAGGTGGGCACACTGCCAATTGACGTGTCCTGGGGACAGAGGTGTGGGGATGCTGAATGGGTGCTTTGGTTTTGGATACTGATGGGGGAGGCTCTGTGGTTGACTGGGAGTGGGCTGGGGTGACCGACTGACCAGTGGTCCCTGGTGGGCCAGGTAGTTCATCCAGATCCAGAAGTCCAGAAGTCCAGAGTTACTGTCATCACTGCGGGAATCTTCTGTTGGGGGACTGGTTTGTCATGGCACCTCCCTTCCGCTGACAGGTAGCTGGGGCACCTGTGGGGATGTAAGTGATGTATTATGCTTCATGTCTGTGACATATTGTACATCCCTAGCTTCCCCTCTATCGTTGTTGTTGCCCTGCCACCTTTGTTTGTGTATGGTGATGTATTGTGGGATTGTAGGTTCTCCTACTGTGCATGCTTTTGTGATGTAAGTCCATGTGGGGCTGGGAGGGCTGTCCATGCATTGGTATAGCATGTTGGGCTTGGCATTGGGGTTAGTCATATATGTAGGTGCAGTGTGTGGGATAGAGTGGAGTGATGAGAGTGAGGGTGAGGGGGTGAGATGGCAGGCAGGTATGGGGGTGATAAGTAGTAAATGTTGACTCACCAGTGTCCAGTCCTTTGGCAACTCCAATGAGACCCTCAGGATGCAGGATTGCCAAGACTTGCTCCTCCCATGCTGTGAGCTGTGGGGGAGGAGGTGGGGGTCCACTGCCAGTCCTCTGGATGGCGAGCTGGTGCCTTGCTGCCACAGAACATACCTTTACCCGTAGGTCATTCCACCTCTTCCTTATGTCATCCCTTGTTCTTGGATGCTGGCCCACGGAATTCACCCTGTTCATGATTCTCCACCATAGCCCCATCTTCCTGGCAATGGATATTTACTGTACCTGTGCACCAAACAGCTGAGTCTCTACCCTGACTATTTCCTCCACCATGACCCGCACCTCTTCATCTGTGAAGCAGGGGTGTCTTTGTGGGGACATGGGTGTTGTGTGGTGTGTGTAAGTGTGTGGGTGTTGGGTACCGTGGTTGGGTGTGTGAAGTGGGGTGCGTGAGGGATGTATGGGTGTCTGTGGTGTGTGTGTCTAATTGTTGCAGTGGTCTTAGTGTCGGTCTGGTGGCTATAAGTTGTATTCGTAAAGGGTTGTGGGTAATGTGGGTGTTTGTTTTATAGTGCTGTGGGTGTGTGAGTGTAGTGTGTATATTAGTGTCAGGTGTGTGTTTTTGGTATTGGCCAGTATTGTGTAGTTTAGTATTTGGGTGTCTATTTCGAGCATGCCGGTGTGTACAGCCAAAGGTTTACCGCCGTTGATGTCCGCTGTGGTGATTTGTGGGTCATGATGTGGTAGGCGTTGTTTTGTTGGCGTAGCGGTATGGGTGTTCGTACCGCCACTTTAGCACTGACCTTTGGGCTGGCGGATTTGTGTATGTGGCATTATTCTGTCGGATTGGTGTGTGTATGTCTTAAATTGGCGAACGGATGTTCACCTCCGTGGCCATATGCTGGCGGCCGTCACCACAGCGGTAATCGGGATTTACCACCAACGTCATGATGAGGGCCTTAGACTCTCTTTTGGAAATTGAAAATCTCCAGCTGTAGCCAGCAAACATTCTACAAGGCCAGATGCTCCTTCTGTGTAGGACCACTGAATAAAATTGGCTTCTGTTGAGAAGAATATATTGAGAGCTGCTGTAAGGACCAGTGATGCACCTTGGACAAGCAGGTTGGTTCCAGTCTCTCCTCGGTTCTTGCAGTAGTTTTTAGCCAAAATAAGTTTAAGTCCCAAGTTTTGAATTTGGGCATCTAGACACCTTTAACACCACCCGCAAGGGTCCAGGACTGGAGGGGCATCACTTGGGGGGGTGAGGACTCATTCAGGGTGGGTCCAGTCGGAGGTTGAAGATGGTCGGAGCCTTTTCTATCCATAGGGCTCTGATCAGCAAGCCAGCCATCTAGCCTTCGAGCTACTCTTGTGGTCCTGGGTTCAAGAAGTGGAACAGAGCTCAAGCAGCAGGGCAGGCCTCTGAGAATTCAAGGCAGGCTCCAGGCAGCAAAGCAGTCCAACAAAGCAGTCTTCTGAAGTACCCAGCAGGCCACAGCAGCAGGCAGTTCTCTGAGAGTACTTCCGCAGGTCCAGAAAGTGACCTGAAGTGCAGGTCTGAGGGTCCTATTTCTATACTTTGTGCAGTCTCTGAGGTAGGAGACGTTTCTACAGAGTTCTCTTTGAAGTGTTTAAAGTTTCCTGCTTCCCCTGCCCTGGCTCCAAGCTGGCTGCATGAACAATGCAGTGACAATAATTCCTTTGTGTGAAGTCACTACACACCCTATTCAGTTGCAAGTAGGACTGTGGCCAGCTCTGTCAACCCCCAACCTGCCAATAATGGCCCATATAGGCGCACCTAATCCTTCTATTGTGTGGATGTCTGGGAGGAGTAAACAAAGACCAACTGCCAACTTTACCCAGTCATGTGACCCAAGAACAGACTGCAGGCACCAAAAGGGGCAGGAAAATATAACTTTTCTAAAAGTGGCATTTACATAATCTGGCTTCACCATTTAATAGAGTTTTAAATAATGATTTTTCAGAAACCACACATAAAATATTTACCTGTTCTCAATTAAAAGTTAGCACTAGGCAACTCAGTGATATCCTATGGAAGAGGTAAATCTCACAGTAGTGAAAAACAAATTTAGGGTGTTTTCACTACCAGTACTTGTAATAATTAAAAGTACAAGTTAATTTTTTTTTTACACCTCACTCTGCCCCTGGGGCTGCCTAGGACTTACCTCAGCATTAACTTATATGCAGTAAAAGGCTTGGCAAGGGATTTATTTTGCCAAGTCAACTCGGCAGTTTAAAACCAAATTCAGGGTGCAATGGCAGACTTGGGATACGTTTTAATGGGCAACTCAAGTGGGTAGCACAATAAGTGTTGCAGGCGGACTAGTACCATTTAATTTACAGGCCCTGGGTACCTCTTGTACCACTTTATTGGGAAAGTATAAGTAAATTAAATAAGTCAATCAGGTGTCAGCCAATTTTACCAAGTTTTAGGGAGTGAGCACAAGCACTTTAGCACTGGCTAGCAGTAGCAAAATGCACGGAGTCCTATGGCCAATAAAAATAATTCAGCAAAAAAGAAGGGGTGAAGGCAGGCAAAAAGTTTGGGGTGACCCTGCAGAAATGGCCAAGTCCAACAATGTACCTCTCACTGACTCATTACCTGCACAAGGAATGTTACTTCCCTGTACTGTATCCCATAGATACTAAAACATCACATTGTGTGAAGCAATCAGATAACACATTATCAAGGCTAACAAATCAGAGTGCTCTACATCATAAAGTACTAATCCATTATGCAGCAGTTTAGGGACACTAAGCTGCAACACTGCACTCTGAGGACTCCATCCCCCTGCACACCCTCCACACTATTGGCACTAACTCACTGCAGTGCACTCCAGGAATACTACCGCATGTTAGAGAAAATTATGGACATTACACCATCAAGCTAGTGACTCTACTCTGCTGCACTGCACTCTCGGGACGCTACCACACTGCAATCAACCTCAGTGTTGCTAACACATTACACTACAACATGGCTACTCACAAATATTCTCTCAGGGGCCTCACTGTCTTTGATGTGATCGAGGGGTGCATTGATGTCAGCATGGTGGCGGTCAGAGGGCTGGGGGTGGGGTACGGAGGGGTAGTGGTAAAGTGGTTGTAGGGGAAGTGAAGCGTATACATCTAGTGTCTGAATTGTCCAATGCGAAACCAGAAACTTGGGTTTAAATACCGGCTTCTCTACTTAACCAAATTGTGTGATCCTAGGCAAATGTTTTATTTCACTTTACCTCCTTTTTTCCTTTTTTTTTTTCATCATCCCGTATAAGAACCTTGAAATACATCTTCAGATGTATGCTGTATAAAACCTTTTGTGTCTGATTTATTAAACTATAATGTTGTTCATGTTTTATAGAAACCCAGCCCTCCCAGGGAGTTCACATAACAACTGACTTAACTTTTAGTTCAAAGTTTACATTGTTGTCAGGGTGTGGGGGATGGAAGGGGGTGAAAGTTTCTAAATTCATGTTTGAAAACTATCACTTTAAAACATACTTCTCAATGCAGTGATATAATCTTGTGTACTAATGTGAAATTGTTCTGCAGGTTAATGAAATGCACTGTTTGAATTTCACACAGTTCATACTTTTATATTGTTGCTGCAAGATGTCTTTAATAATGAAGGTGTTTGTAAAGTTAAGAGTTCCAGCACACCATAGTTACTTCTTTTCTTTAACTTCAGTTATCCTCCAAATAAATACTTGCCCGTTTATTTAACAATTTTTAGTGCCAGTGCTGAGTTGAATAAACAGCAGCACAATGCTGCTGTTGATCTGGGGGCCGCATGTAAATGTCAGGAGAGTTGCATGTGGCCCCCGGGCTGTACTTTGAGTATCACTGCACTCCACCATATTACACTGTACTATGCTACTGGGCATGTCAATAATAGACAACCATGTGGTACTGTATCCTCAGTCATGTAGACTATAAACAAACATTCTTCTCTGCATGCTCACAGCACTAACCAATCATGTGGTGCCGCATAGCCACAATACCAATCCACTGCATGTGTTGCATGGTTTCTACAAATTCAGTACAACAGTGTATTGGATAAAAAAAAATTCATAGTATAGGGACTTGAGGCCTGATTTAGAGTCTGGTGGACAGGTTACTTCTTCAGTAATGTGACGGATATCCTATCTGCTGTATTACAATTTCCTTAGGCTATAATGGGTTTGTAATACGTGGACAGGATGTCCATCACGTTTGTGACGGAGCAACCCCCTCCATCAAACTCTAAATCAGGCCCTTTGTCCTCTCATATAATAAGTAAATGTTGGTTCGGCTAGCTCATAGTACCACATCTAAACTCCTAACCTTCCAGAGTTATAGCTGCTGTTGGCAACCTCAAACATGACCACTCTGATTCCCAAGAAATTTGTGGAAACAGGTCCACCCTTTTGTATGCCACTTTTGCATGCCCGCAGCTTCACAAAGTCATAGAATAGAACAATAGTTTTTGCAAAGGTTTATTGTATACATCTAATCCTTATAATACAAGCATGAACTGAGATTAATAGACAGATGATTATTGTAACACACAGTATTAGAATGGTGAAAAACGCAAATAATTCAACTGTATTGTTTTGCACCAAAAACTAATTCTACCTGGCGCTAAGAATCCTATAATAGTGGGAGCATTCTGACAGACTTAGTTGGAAAGATCTAACTCCATACTTTGGTGTGATATTTCAGGAAGCTGGCCTCAATGTATGTAATGAATGCACTCTGTCTAGGTGAGCAAACAGTCACTAATGAACCATCTCGCACTACATCATAGACACTTGCCCACATCACTTCACTAAAACCTAGAGACACTAACCACTTACACTACAATGCATTGTAGGAAAAATACCCCACTACAGTGCACACCTTCTATGATCAGAAAACCATACCACTTCCTTGGAATATATGCACACTGCACTGTATCACCTCTAAGGAAAGTAACTGACTATGTAACCGCAGGAAACCATCTCACCATACTGCATTGTACCCTAGGGGTACAGATCGACCACCACATTGCATCTTATGTACATCGACCTACCACAGAAAATTAAATCACAAGGACACTAATTCACCACACTGTATTACATTCAATGGGCAGCCTACTTCATTCCACTGCATACAAGAAAATACACACTGTGCTGTATTTTAGGGCCATTAACTCACCACACTATCTTCCAGCATCTGGACACTAAGCCAGAATTGTGCATTCTGGGGTGTTAATGCACCACTGCATTGCATCCATAGGAGTCTAACTCACCATACTTATTAGCTTTCATCTTACAAACAGTAATCCATCCTGCTGCATCCCATGGACAAACATACATCATTCGGGTACATCCTAATGGCATTTACCCACATATTTATCTGAACGTTATGTGCACTATCCTTCCATAATGTGGTGGATTGTAGGGATTCAAAATCGTTAAACAGTATTCTAAGAACATAAATCAACCACATGGCTCTACCTCACTTATGCATCAACCTCACACACCTCATACATCCTAGGTACACAAACACACCAAAATGGATCACATTCCTAGGACACTATAGTATTTACGTGATGCTTATCCACCATCCTGTGACCAAAGGGCAGAAATTCAATATACTGAACTACAAAATCGGGCATTATTCCATTATGGACACAAACACGCCACACTACACTGCATACTAAAATACTGCACTGTACTACATCTCATGGAAATGGATTTTGCACACGTCATCATTATAAAATTAACTCACCACCCTGCATTGCATCCTAGTGATCCAAACTACCACACTGACACCCAACGGTCACCTAATAGCTTGCACTGCCTCTGTCAAATATTTGCAGACCACTCCTATCTGTGAAAAACAACCTACCATACTTTTTTACATTCTAGGGATAGTAATCCATTTAACTGCATCCAAATGTAATGACTCAAAAGGGCACCAACCCACCACAGTGGACTTTGTCCAGCTCTTTTCTGAGAACACTGATTCACCACATTGCACTGAAACATCCAAACTCTAATCATTACATTTTTGGGGACATAAACCCCCATTTACACTTTGTCATAGGGGCACAAACTTACCACTCTATGTCATAGCCTTAGGACACTGCCCTATCTCTCTAGATTGTGGACAGTCACACTAACCCACCACAACACCTTCAAATCTAGGGACATAGCCCCTCATACTGCATTAAATACTTGGGATACAAATCACCCCTGAATTACATTGTGGTCTCACTAATGCACCACATTGTCCCAAGAATACAAACTCAGTCTTTTGAACAGTAACATAAGGGCCATAACCCATTGCACTGTACAGTAGAGGTACTAAGACATCAAACATTGCTGTGCATCTCAAGTATTCTTAACCATCATGCTGCACTGCATCCTAGAGATACTAACTGACCATGTTGGTTTCCATCTTAAGAACACTAAAAACATTGAAATGGATCTCAGGTACACTGAACCACCAATTGTATGTAGAACATATCCCAACCCAGCATGCTGCACTGCATCTGTGGGGCAGAACCCACAACACTGCTGATAACTAGCATACCATACTGCAATGCTTCCCACAGACACTAACAATCCATACTCGAATGTCCCCAACATAAGACACTAATCCATTATAAGGCACTGCTTTACAGGACACTAGAACAATAGATTGCATTGTATTTTATGGACCCAATTGAGCACACTGCTTGCCATCACAAGATTGATAACCCAGCAAACAACAATGCATTGTAAGCCCTCAAACCAAACAAACTATTTCCAAGGCCACAATTAAGCTATACGGCACAGCATTCTATACATAGGTGGGCTTGATAGTGGATTGGCCAGAGGTGGGGGCATAGCGATTATTTACAGGGATAACATAATTGTCAATTCCCAACCATGCAGTTAATAAGGTGTGAAAGTATGTACTTTTTGATTACTCTGAATGCCCAGTTTACCTTTTCAGGTGCTCTGATTTATTGCCCCCCTGGTCCACCTGAAAACTTTATACACTCACTTTCAGACCATATTGCGGAGCTAATATGTTCTAAACCTAATTTCATGCTGCTCGGTGATTTTAATATTCATGCAGAGAATACAGATAGTTCTACTACTAGATCACTACTTCTGGATGTGGATGCTCTAAACCTGGCACAATTGATCAAGGGCCCTACGCATGTGAAAAGGACACACTATTGATTTAGTTTTTTTCAAATATGGCGGAGTTGATTCCTATGTCTCCCCTCCCTCTGGCCTAGTCTGATCATTCTTTGATATCCCTCAAATTAGACATTCTCACTCCTGAAAAACTTTCACTTGACCTAGTTTTACCTTTCCCGATGCTGACACAACCTTAAAGCCAATGACTGGATTAATACTTTGGAGATGCTGAAACCCCCCATTAAGGACAAAGGTATGGACATGCTAGAAACTTTTAAAAGCTGGATTACTATTAGCCTAGATGTGCTTCTTTCCCGCTCTACTAAAGCCAGAGGATGTCGCAGGAAGGGCGCACCTTGGTTTTCCCCGCATCTTCTCCAGCTCAAAAGAGAATGTAGAAAACTGGGAAGAAGTTGCCAAACGTCCTATGATGACTCTCTAAAATTAGGATACAGAAGAGCCATTAGGTCCTATCATACAAAAATTAAAATAGCACAATCTACTTATTATGCGTCCAAAATTGAGTTGGCATCAAACTCCCCTAAGGAGATTGTCCGGATATTTAACAAGATCACCCAGTCACAACAAAACTTGGTGCTCATGGACGCATCCCAAGAACATAGTAATAACCTTGCAACTTACTTTCAGCATAAAGTTCTATACATTTATTCGATTCTCCCTGACTGTGGAGGGGTTGGGTCAGAATTCCTTATGTTCTGCCACCTTCTCTGAATTTTCCCATGTAACAGAAGACTTGGTGCTGAAATCTCTCACCACTCTTAAGTCAGGTTCCCCCCTTGGTCCAGCTCCTCCTCAGGTGCTGGCTTTGGGTGCCTCAGTGATAGCACCCGTTATCACTGATCTTCTGAATTCATCACTGTCTTGGAGCACAGAACCGGAACAATGGAAACATGTCATCGTCAAACCTCTGTTGAAAAAACCTAACTTAGATGCTACACTACTTAGTAATTATAGACCTATATCATTGTTGCCTCCTCTGTCCAAAATAATTGAAAGGTACGTCAATACTCAACTGTCTTGTTTCTTAGAGGATAACAATATCCTCCATTCTATTCAGATGGGTTTTTGACCCCTCCATAACACTGAGTCAGGCCTGATTGCAGTTACTGAAGAGGCGAGAAGGCGTCTGGATCAGGGCTTTGTTACAGCTATCATTCTTGTGGGCCTCAGTGCTGCATTTGACACGGTGGACCCTGATATATTACTTGGTAGAATACGAGATATTGGAACATTATCATACGCCCTAGACTAGATTACATCTTCTATAAAGGGCAGATCGTATCAGGTATTGGACAGGTCCTACTTTTCATCCCCTGTCATGAATAGTTGCGGAGTGCCACAGGGTCCCGCTCTTAGTCCTACACTGTTTAATATTTATATGTTACCTCTGGCAGAAGTTGTGAAGCAATTTGGGATATCCATAGTTTCCTATGCGGATGATACACAGGTGGTAGTATCACTTTCCACAAGCTCCAGTGTCAACGGCTCAATACTTGCCCCTTGCCTTCAAGCTGTGGCGGCATGGATGTCACAAAGTACGCCAAATCTTAATGTTAATAAGACTGAAGTGATGATACTTGGACATCAGTCACAGCTTAGATCTATTCCCTTTGTCCTGGAATGCTCGGGAAAACTTCCGCCTCCTAAAGTGCTTTTTAAAAGTTTGGGTGTCTGGCTTAACCCCCAAATCACTGTGGCTCAACAAGTCAATAAAATCTCTGCAACCTCTTTTGGCTTGCTTAGTCTTTTGAGGAAGGTTTTTAAAATACTTTGTTTTGCTGCTAAAAGACTCATTATACAGGCCATTATTAGTTCACGGTTGGATTATGGAAATGCTCTGTACATTGGATCTACCAGATTCGTGATTAAAAAGCTGCAGGTGGTACAGAATGCCTCAGCTCATCTGCTTCCTAATATACCTATTTATGAATCCGTAAAAGCAGCAATTTCTTCTCTTCATTGGCTTCCTGAGGCATGCCGGATAGAATTTAAGTCCCTGTGCTATATTCACAGAGCTCTGCACAGGAGAGGCCCCCCTTGCTCAGAGCATTGGCCTCTTTTTACACACCTACAAGACAACTTAGGTCTTCTACAGCATTTCTAGCCGTGGTTCCCAGAGTAAAGAATTCTAGATGGGGTGGAAGCTCTCTGGCATACCAAGGGGCCAGGTTATGGAACGCATTACCACCTAGCCTTCCCCTGATCAGCCATGAACCTTCATTCCGGAAGGCTCTTGAAATCTGGCTGTTTAAAGCATAATATCGACTCCAAGTGTCCTGCTATTAGCGCTGGGAGGCCTTCGGGTAACCATGCGCTTTATAAATCTGCATAACATAACATAACATTCTAGGCACACAAACAGTAAACTTTAAGAACACAAACCTACACTGTCGCACTGCACCCGGAGTTTACTAACCCACATCCTACATAGCATACCTAGGGCTCTAACCCACTACTGCACTCCATCCTAGGGTCACTAACCATTACATTTCACTGCATCCAGAGGCACCAGCTGACAACAGTACATGGTATTTTTGCTAATCCTTTGCAATCTATCCTGGGCATTCTAAGCCAATACACTACATCAAACATAGTGACACCACCCCATTTCACAAAATCAAGTCAGCAATGTATATTCTACACTTGGACACTACGCTACCACATGATTCAAAGGGGCATACCGTAACTAGTCTGTATTGTAGTGTTGCATGTGTGCATTTGTTTCTGTATGTTGCATTTATTTTATTTTATTAATTTGAGGTATCTGTAGAGTGAGCTATTGCGGAAAGAGACGTCGTAGTGCTGGCAACAGACAAAATAGCCAAATAGCAAACCTAAAGCTTAAATACTAAGGTCTTAAGTTGTTTCCTGAACTTCAGATAATTGGTCAAGCATCTCTGTTCTACCAGTAATGGGTTCCAAGCTTGTGATCTTGAATAACAAAAGACATACCAGCTTGGTGCGGTTTTACACATTAGGAACCTGTAAAGGAAAGGCTGATCGCAGCGTCCTTGAAGAATATCAGGAAAATAACTATTTAATGAAGACAGGTCCTAAGTAAAGTCATGCAGAGCCTTCAAGCAAATGCAAAGGTTGTTTAAAAGGAATTGCTTCTGTATTGGGTGCAAATTTCACATGCGCAGGAGACTTGAAATAGAAGCATGATGCGGCAGATTCAAAAGCTCACATGTAGCACTAGTCAGTATTAGCTGTAGTCGTTGAACTCCTTAGTTAGGGAGACGAAGATGAAAAGCGTTTGAGTGGCCTAGAGGTCAATAATTGGATAATGAGCCAAATTTGGATGCAAAAGAACGGTTTTCTTTAGGATCTTGAGAGGTTCAAAACAGGAGGAAGTATCTTTCCCAACCCTTTTATGGAATGAAAGTCCATCGTTAAACGATCCCCAGATTTTTAATTGACTGTACAGGTGTAGGTCATTGACCCAAAGTGTTTGGCCACCATCCCAAGGTCCAAATAGAGGCAGCCTCTGCACCATCATATTATAATCTTATATGTGCCTTGAAGCATGTTAACGTGGTCTTGTTTGTTCACTTACATGATGTGAGAGTATGAACTTGTTTTTTGGCCTAATGCAGGCCTCTACAAACTTATGTCTTTCAGCTTAATTTCTGATGTAAGGTAATGGGGCTTGTATGTGCTAAACTGTCACATTCTGGTTTAGCACATTTTTTGCTGCTTGCGTTATGGAAGCCAGAAAATGATTTTTCCATTCTCTGTTGCATGGTGGCTAAATGATCTGCATAGAGGTTGACATTGTATACATTTAGTGCCAAAGGACATGAAAGGTTTAATTGCAGATTCTAAATTCAAGTAGCGCCCCCTTCCTGATTAGCTTTAATAGTCTGAAAATTAAGGAAATACTCTACTAATTGGGGAGGGGGTACAGTCTGAGTGTTGCTGGAAAGGATGCTGACACTCTGGATTCTTATTTTAGGCCTAGTAGCATAGAGGTATAAGGGGGTCATTATATGACAGCAATTTTATGCTAAATTAGTACATCAACCTGTCAGACAGCTGAACATAATAGTCGGGGAATTATACTAATACACTAGGGATGTGTGATGAATATAAACAATGTTTGAGGTGTATCTAGCTTTCACCTTATTTCTTTTTTAGTTGCTGAGATGTTTATAATTATGATAGCAAATCTTGACAACATATTTTCAACAACAGCATATAATAAATTCTAATACATTAACCCCTTCGCTGCCATGCCTTTTCCCCCTCAGGTGGCAGTCCTTTTTTTGGCTATTTGGGGCAGTTGGCGCTTAGGCCCTCATAACTTTTTGTCCACATAAGCTACCCATGCCAAATTTGCGTCCTTTTTTTCCAACATCCAAGGGATTCTGGAGGTACCCACAGTTTGTGGGTTCCCCTGAAGGAGACCAAGAAATCAGCCAAAATACAGCAAACATTTTGTTTGGTTTTTTTTTAAAAGGGAAAAAGGGCTGCAGAAGAAGGCTTGTGTTTTTTTTCCCTCAAGATGGCATCAACAAAGGGTTTGCACTGATTCCCAGCTTTCAGGAACAGGCAGACTTGAATCAGAAACCCCAATTTTTCAACACAATTTTGGCATTTTACTGGGACATACCTCATTTTTATGATTTTTTGTGCTTTCAGCCTCCTTGCAGTTAGTGACAGAAATGGGTGTGAAACCAATGCTGGATCCCAGATAGCTAAACATTTCTGAAATGTAGACAAAATTGTGAATTCAGCAAGGGGTAATTTGTGCAAATCCTACAAGGGTTTCCTACAGAAAATAACAGCTGAAATGAAAAAATATTGAAATTGAGGTGAAAAAACAGCCCTTTTTCTCCACGTTTTAATCTGTAACTTTTTCTGTGATGTTTTTAAAAGCAATATACCATCATGTCTGCTGGACTCTTCTGGTTGCTGGGCTATATAGGGCTTGTATGTTCATCAAGAACCCTAGGTACCCAGAGCCAATAAATGAGCTGCTACTTGCAATGGTTTTTCATTTTATACAGGGTATACAGCATGCTGAAATATAAACAGTGAAAAATAGGTATCAAGAAAACCTTTGTAATTCCACAATGGGCACAAGATAAGATGCTAAGAAGCAGTGGTTATTTGCACATCTCTGAATTCCGGGGTGCCCATACTAGCATTAGAATTACAGGGCATTTCTCAAATAGATGTCTTTTTTACACACTGTCTTACATTTGGCAGTAAAAAATGTATAGAAAGACAAGGGGCAATAACACTTATTTTGCTATTCTGTCTTCCCCCAAGTCTCCCGATAAAAATGGTACCTCACTTGCATGGGTAGGCCTAATGCTCGTGACAGGAAACGCAACATGGACACATCACATTTTTACATTGAAATCTGACGTGTTTTTTGCAAAGAATCAGAGCTGTTTTTTGCAAAGTGCCTACCTGTGGATTTTGGCCTCTAGCCCACACAGCACCTAGGGAAACCTACCAACCCTGTGCATTTTTTAAAACTAGACACCTAGGGGAATCCAAGATGGGGTGACTTGAGGGGCTCTCACTGGGTTCTGTTACCCGGAATCCTTTGCAAACCTCATAATTTGGCTAAAAAAACACTTTTTCCTCACATTTCGGTGACAGAAAGTTCTGGAATCTGAGAGGAGCCCCAAATTTCCTTCCACCCAACAATCCCCCAAGTTTCCCGATAAAAATGATACCTCACTTGTATGGGTAGGCCTAGTGCCCACAACAGGAAATGCCCCAAAACACAACATGGACACATCACATTTTCCCAAAGAAAATAGAGCTGTTTTTTACAAAGTGCCTACATGTGGATTTCGGCCTCTAGCTCAGCCGGCACCTAGGGAAACCTACCAAACCTGTGCATTTTTTAAAACTAGACACCTAGGGGAATCCAAGATGGGGTGACTTGTGGGGTTCTCACCAGGTTCTGTTACCCAGAATCCTTTGCAAACCTCAAAATGTGGCTAAATAAACACTTTTTTATCACATTTCGGTGACAGAAAGTTCTGGAACCTGAGAGGAGCCACAAATTACCTTCTATCCAGTTTTACCCCAAGTCTCCTGATAAAAATGATACCTCACTTGTGTGGGGGCCAAGGTGCCTGCAACAGAAAAAGGCAAAAAACCTGTAGAGATTGAGGGGATAGCACAGCGAGTTGATAAGCACATATTTTTATTTTATACATCTTTAGGCTGACTCTGCTTTGCAGACCCACACAAGTGAGATATCATTTTACTTGGGAGACTGAGGGGAACGCTGGGTAGTAGGAATTTTGTGCAGGAGCAGTGATCCTACAAAGAAAAGTTAGGAAAATATGCTTTTTTTTAGCAAATGTTGAGGTTTTTAAAAATATAGGTGCCCCACCCCCACAAACACAGGTAGTTTTGTAATATATCATTTTGATGTGTCCACGTACTTCTGTGATGATCCAAACACTAAAATTGTGAAAAGAAACGCACTTAGGTTATGCTAAAAAGACCCCTCACCCACCAACCAAGTTGGTGGCATGCTTCATCATCAGGGTCCCACCTGAGACACCTAGTGTGTAACAGGTGTGCTGTGACGCCTGATTACATCGGAGCAGGTTTTGTAATTTTTACTACACATACTGGTTGGATTTGGCACAAGGGTGCATGAGGGTTCAGTAGATCAACTTTTTTTAACAAGACATTTCACAACAATGAAATGCACTGTTAATAACTGAAAGGCCAAAAAACTGAACCAATGACTCACAGTTTGTGAGCTGTAAAGCCGCGTTAAGGCACCAACCCCTTTACAGTCCATTCACACACCTTTCATACATTGCATGTACAAGACCATTCACACCGCCAACCACGGGCCCAGTACATTACAACACTCGCATCGATAGACCGCGCCACTCAAGGGCCCATCACTTACATATGCCACAATGCCTGATACAAAAATCACACTAGCTGGCGGTGCCATCCAAACGTCTGTTCAAACACACCGCTAGCCAAGTGCCAACCCACGCGCACCACCAGCCAAGTGCCAGCCAAGCACACCACCAGCCAAGCACCACCCCACTCACACCGCCAGCGCGACCCTACGTACACCGCCATCACCTTTTTTGTTTGTTTATAAACAACAAAGAAAGCACTAACTAATTATAAAATAGGTACAAACCTACAAACACAAAAGCTCTAAATGAAAACATGACAGAAATGTGACAGAAATGTGAAACTGAATGTCTGAAAATATAAAACAGGCAGTTTACGCTCACGGTATTTCCCCAAACTTCTTTTTTGTGTGGTAACTCATGAAACAGCCGGCCACACACATCTCAGGCTTTGAAGGGCAATTGGGGCAGTACATCTAGCTCTCCCTCCGGATACCTCTTCGTGCACATACTCTACATTTCTTAGTGTGCAAGTCTTTTTTGGGAGTGGGAGGAATGTGATCTGGAAAGTGGTGATCTTTTAATCTAGCCACATCCTGCACCACTGCTACTCTAGGAACTCTTGCCTGTTCCACCACAATAAGGCTCTCTATCACTGACTCCTGAAATGTAACAAATGTCATCCTTGACTCAGGTGAACAATCTTTGAACACAATTAAAGCATTAAAAGTTGCCAAATGAAAAAAATGTATGGCCAACTTTTTATAACACGTGTGACATACGAAGAGCAGTGTAAGGTTCCAACCTCTGATCTACTCTATCAACACCACCCATGTGCTTATTGTAGTCCAAAATGCACGCAGGTTTGCACACTTCGGCAACCTGACCCCAAACAGTCACAGGGGAAGTACTCTCATCATGGATGGTAGATAGCATGTATATATCCCTCCTGTCTGAAAATTTCAGAGCTAGCAGCTCGTTATTCCGCAAGGCGCTGCACTGTCCCCTCTCAAGTTTTTTACAGACAAGCTCCCTTGGATAGCCTTACCGGTTAGAATGGATTGTGCCACAAGCAACAGTGTCCACTCTAACCAACTCCTTGAACAACTGCACTTCAGTGTGGAAATTATCTACATACAAATGGTGACCTTTGTTAAACAGTCGTCTACCAAGTTCCCACACAATTTTCTTGCTAACTCCAAAAGTGGGCGGACAACCAGGGCGGGTCAATACTGGAATCCCTACCAGTGTAGATCCGGAAATTATACAAGTATCCTGTACTACTTTCTGACAGCATATACAATTTAATTCCATACCGTGCCCTCTTGCTAGGAACGTACTGCTTAAAAACCAAACGTCCCTTGAACAGGACCAAAGACTCGTCCACACTTATCTCTCTGCCTGGAACACACACCTCTGAAAATCAATCTACAAAATGATCAAGGACAGGCCTACCCTTAAAAAGACGGTCACAATCAGGGTGATCTAGTGCCAAGGCTAAAGCATTGTCAATAAAAGGCAGCATCCGAAGAAGAAGTAAAAAGCGATTACGAGTCATAGTTGCAGGAAATATAGCAATTGCCATCAAGGAACTAGTAGACCAATAAGAAGCCAGTGATGGCTTCCATATAAACCCCATTAAAAAAGTCAAACCTAAACACCTTTTCATCGCTTCCAGATTTGTGGGAACCCACTGGGTAGCTCTAGACTGAGGCCTCATTCTGGCAGCGTTGTCCCTCAAATATTGCTCTGCATACAAATTAGTCTGCTCAACAATCTCTTCCAAAAATACATTGGCCATAAACAAGTGAAAGAAGTTGACAGGCAAAAAGTTTTCCATACTGACTCTACACTGTGGGAGACGAGTAATTGCAGGTAACTGTGGCTGCTCCATGTTTGGGGCAATCCAGGTGTCAGGTCTTCTAATGGGAAACCCTTCAGCCCCAGGCTGCTGCACTCTTGGCACATCAAAGTCTTCCTCTAAAACAGGCCCTTCATCTGCACTGAGAGTGGCTTCCTCATGGGAAGAATCCTCTCGGACAGAAAACTCACTACCAGATTCTCTTACTTTCTCCTCTGCCTCAGATGCAGAGTCAGTCTCATAATCATGGTCAGAAGACGACTAAAAAATCATGTCAACAACCTGCTGAGCGGTCACTCTGCGGCTAGCCATGATCCTTTCTAACAACAAATGGATTGCCAACAACAACCAGCACTGTCTAAAATAAGTAATAAACAAAGTGTATCTTTATCACAAAGAGTTATGTACTAAAAACTATACCAATCACTTGCCTGAAAAAGCTAGCCTCACCAGCACCTACTCTGCACAGATACAGCAATCACCAATGATTTCCCACTAAAAAGAAAAAACAAAAAAGCTATTTAGACATAAGACAACACAAATATAATTGTTCACAAATATAAGGACAATTTCACACACAATCCTGCATTTAGTACACCACCTACAAACATGTCATCATGCATGTCAACAATACTCCTTTGGAGTAAATTGCTTTTAATTACCTAAAACATGCAACTATGCAAACCGCAGGACAACTAGTGCCAAAATCACAAGGATCCACAGAAAAGGAAGAAAAAGCTTTGAAGTAGAACAAAAAGAAGAAATAAACTGTTATAATAACAAATACAAATACTTCGCCAGTTGGCAAAGACCCAGCCACCAAGAACTTACAAATTTTCCTTGGTGCCTAAGTGGGGGCAGATGGGCCTAAAACAATAGACCAATTTGCCCCCAAGGGGGGCAGAAATGGCCAACAGCTCTGTGCCCCCTTTTGGGGGTGACCCTTGCCAAAAGGATTGAAAGGGGGCACCCCAGCACAAAAAAGAACTAAGGGGAACAAACAAAATAAATTCCCTGACGTCTTGGTGGCTTCTGCCCCTCTTGGGGGCAGATGGGCCTAAAAAAAACAGGCTGATCTGCTCCCAAGGGGAGCAGAAATGTCCATCAGTAATGTGCCCCCCTTTGTGGGGTGACCCTTGCTAAAGAGGCCGCCCCCTACACAAAACACACACACACAAGATCCCTGGTGCCTAAGTGGATTCGGCCCCAGCAGAAAACAACAAAGGGAAACAACAACAAAAAAACTTCCTGGTGTATTGGTGGCTTCTGCCCTCCATGGGGGCAGATGGGTCTAAATAAAATAGGCAGAAATGGCCAACACTAATTTCCCCCCTTTGGGGGGGAGACCCTTGCCCTAGGGGTGCCCCCAAGTCCCAAAACACACACACAACACACTGTCCCTGGGTCCTATTGGGTTTCTACCCCCCCGGGGGCGAGATCGGCCAAAAACGTGGTCGATATAGCCTTGGGGGGGGCAAAACATATAAAAAATTATTGCCCCCAGGGCAGCAAACCTTGCCTAAGGGGTCGCTGCCCAAAAATATTCAAAACAATATAATCCCTGGTTTCTAGTGGGTTTCGACCCCACCGTGGGCAGATCGGCCAAAACAACGGTCAATCTGCCCCCAGTGAGGGCCAAAACATAGATGGTATATTGCCCCCAGGGGAGGGACCCTTGCCCAAGGGGTCACTCCCAAAAAAAAACTAAACTAAAATCCCTGGTGCCTAGTGGAGGATTCCTGCTCCACCATCGCAGGCCTCACCCGCGATCGTGGAGCAGGAATCCATTGAAAACAGGCACAGGGGGAAAGGAAAAAACTATTTCCTTTCCCCGTGTCTGTTTTCCCCCCCAAAACCCCCAAAAGAGAAGTACTCACCTTGTGGATGTCCTTTCTCTCAAGGCGCTGGAAGCAAATGGCTTCCAGCACGTCCTCAACAACATTTGATGATGTCAGCGTGCTGTGAGAGCTCTGACTTCATCAGATTGCTTGGGGGGGTGGAAGGGAAAGCAATTCTCCTTCCATCCCCAACTGGGGGGTGTGGAAGGGAGGCCCACGGGGGAGCGTTAGTGCTCCCCCCTGTGAGCTGGGTGCAGGACGAGCTGGTCTTGTCTCAGGCAGACGGCAACTGTGTGCCTGGACGAGACAAGCTCGCCCGGGGCATCGGAGGGGTTATAAAATACCATTATTTGAGTATGTACTTCTTCAGCAGTTTTCTGTTGGGGTCCTGCAGTATCACCTGCAAATGAAAGAGCTTCTCAGGCAGGTTTGTGTAACTCCTAACACACTTAGGGCCAGATGTACAAAAGTTTTGCGAGTCGCAAATCAGTCGCATCGCTATTTGCGACCTCGCGAAAAGCGAAATGGTATGTTCCAATGCTATTTCGGAGTTCCAAATAGCGATGCGACCCATTACTGACTCGCAAAAATTGCGACTTGAAATTGCTACTCGCAATTAAGAAGTCGCAAATTGTGAGTTGCAAACCGAATGCACAAGGCAGTCGTAAATTGCAACTAGTCGCAAAAAGCCTGTTTTGCACACCCAGATTAGCACTGATTCCAAACAGGTGGTAACCAGAACCAAAGTATAAAAGGAGACCCAGAATGCATCAGGGTTTCCCAAAATGGCTGCACTATACGTGATTGCATGGAGGAGGAGAGTCCAGGCTGCACAGCAGAGGAGGACGCAGAGACAGGAAAGGATATACCAAACCAGGCAGACCCTATTTCAACAAACTGAGGACGAGATTTATGATAAATACAGACTGAGCAGCGCAGTTATCCTAGAGATCATTGAACTGCTGAAACTTCAGCTAGAACGCCAGACAGTGCGCGGCTGCTCCATCCCCACACATGTGCAAGTGCTCTGCTCACTGCACCTCTTGGCCTCGGGTAGCTATCAGGGGGTGATTGCTGTTGCTGGTGGGGTGTCCCAAAGTGCCCTCTCACGAATCTTCAGACGGTTCCTAGATGCCATACTCACACACATTTCCAGATATATATACCTTCCCAGAAATGAGTGGAAATTAACAGCACCAAGTTGGACTTCTACAGAATTGCCAACTTCCCCATGTAATAGGGTGTGTAGACCGGATACATATACCAATTTGCCCACCAGCAAATCTGGAATGTGTGTTCTGCAATAGGAAATGTACCCACTCACTAAACATCCAGGTGGTATGTGATGCCCATAATGTCATTACTAACATAGTGGCTAAATTTCCAGGGAGTACACATGATGCATACATATTCACCATCAGTGGGATACACAGGCGCCTAGAACGTGGGGAGTTTGGCAAAGGATATTTATTAGGTACGGTGTAGTACACTCTGATGTCTTAAATACATGTCACTGCATAACCATGTGATGTCATGCTAATTTTCGCTCTTTTGTCACACAGGTGACAGTGCATGTGCTCTGAGACCGTGGATACTCACCCCGTACCTAACACCTGGCAATCAGAATGAGATGCGATACAACATAGGACATCGGCGGACCAGAGCTGTCATTGAGAGGACCTTTGGCTTGTTGAATTCACGTTTCCGAAGCCTGCACAAAAGTGGAGGGGCACTCCAGTATGCCCCCGAGACTGCATGCAAGATCGTTGCACAGATTTCGGAGGATGAGGAGCAAGAGGTACCACACCGACAGCCTGGGCATGGTAGCATCGCATTGGAGGGCAGACAGTGACTGGACCACATTGCAACTCACTACTTTGGCAGGTACGTGGCAACCGTGACAACACGCACAAATGTAAGACACACATAGCCAGGTTGTGTAGTACAAAAAATAATCTCCTTTAATGTTAGGAATGTAATGATGAACTTTTGACATCTCAACAGCAAGAAAAAAGCAAAATGTAATGTCTGACACATTAACATCATGTGCCTCAAGCAAAACACAGAATAGGTAGCTCACACCCTCCTGCGACTACAGCCACCATGGCACAATCCTGGTTGGTCCCCTGATCCTTGGCGGGCACTGCTACTCCGCAGGATGCGTGCATTTGAATCAGAAACACTGCTAACCCTGGAGATGTCCTCACTATCCTGAGGGGTATCGCCAATGCCCCTTGCTGCCTGGGTGGTCTCCTATTAGGTCCACTGCATGGCTGATGTGCCCTAGTCCCCTTGCTACATCACCAGCAAAATGGCCAAGTTCTACCTGCAGCTTTACGGTGCGCCTTGACAGGCAGGTAGTAGTGGCTGCAAGGCGCCCAATTGACTGACTCTGTCGGTCCAAACGGGCAGCAGTGTTGCACTCTCTGCGCCTTGCATGGGCCCTATCTGCCACCATTTCCCTGACCAAGTCATTGATGGAACTGGTGAGGTTTGCCATGTTGTTGTTCATGGGAGTGAATTGGTTGTCAACATTGGCAAAACCCTGGGAGAGGGTGTGTTGCAGTCTGTGCAGATTCCTGTTCATAACCCGCATGTGTTTATTTTGCAGTTGGTGACTTCTCAGTATGGATGCCTCCAGTCCTAGGAATTGTTCACCGGTGACATCCTCCTCACTGGCTGATTGTGTTGGACGTTGCCGTCTCCGCCCAGACCCAGCTGACCTATGTGGCCGACTCCCGCTCATCTGTAGCCCCGGTGTCAGGTTGCCTGCCTCAAGATCAATATCTGTGTCGTCGGTGGTCTCTCGTGTATGGTGGACGAGTGGTGCAGTCATGCACTCCCCTGCTGTTACACTGGCTGCCTCGTCTGCTGTGTTGGTGGCAGATTCTGCTCCCTGCACAGTAGGGTTGTTGGTGGGTACATGTGGGAGACCTGTGGGGCACAGGGGATACACTGTCAGTGCCTCACATATGCTTGGTGTATCACAATAAATATTTCTCACAAGTTGGACTACTGTACTACATTGCCCATAATGCATTATTCTGTAGGTTGCAATATGGGAATGGAGCATATCTGGAGGATGCATGCTTTTGTGTACTGTGCTTGTATGCATGGTGCATTGAGTGGTGTAAATAAGTGATTTTTAGTACTTACTTTTGGATGTTCCCAGTGCATAACTGTCCAGGTCTCCTATTCCTACCACAGCCTCTGGCTCCAGAGTGGTCTTCACCAAGCTCTCAATGACTGTAGGAGGTGGTACTGTTGATGGTCCTCCTCCAGTTCCATGCATCTCCCTCATCCGCTCTGTCACCCTTTCCTTGGTCCTGGAACTGAGGTCGTACCACCTTTTGCAGACCTCATCGATGGTGCGATGGCTGACTCCAATCGCATTGATCTTACTCAGGATGTCCTGCCATATCTTCTTCTTTTGTGTGTCAGGGACACTCATTGATGCCTTTCCAAACAAGATATCATGGTGCAGGCAGGACTCCTCAGTCAGGACCTCCAGCTCCTTTTGAGAAAACCTGAGTTTCCTCTTCCTCCCAGCAGTTGGTGTCTCCTTGTCCTGAGCTGACATGGCTGTAGTTGCTCCTCTCAGCTGGGTGTGCCTCTGCTGTCTGTGCTGGGTAGGCTCCTCCCTGTTCCATGGGGTACTTCCTGGTTCTGATGTCATCACTCAGAACCAGGAAATGTGTTTTCACCTATTTTACTATCACCTGTGTGCAATTTGCGAGCCAGTCACAATTTGCGACTCCGGACCACACCATTGTGCAATTTGCGACCTCGCAAATTGTGATTTTGCAAATAGCAATTTTGCAAATTGCGATATCGCAAATTGCATTGCGACTCCGCACTGAATTGAATATTGGTATTGCGATTTGTGCCTGTATCCCATTTTGCTAGTCAGAAATAGCGATTCGCAAGGAGTCGCTATTTCCGACTTGCAATTCGTTTGCTTCATACATGTGGCCCTTACTTCCTATGTATATAATGCAGTGGGAGCAGAGATACACATAGTTTTTCTCTCCTCTAAATAGATCATTGTTAATCTTGTCAGCCTTAGCGTGGTCTTCCCCTAAACATTTCGTCTCTCCTCCTCCAGTTTGCTGGACCTATTTTTGTTGGCCTTAGGACTCTGAGCACTTTACAACTGCTAACCAGTGCTAACGTGCATGTGCTCACTTGTCAAAACATGGTAATATTGGCTAATCCACAATTGACATATTTGCTTTACTTAAAAGGCACTAGTAAAGTGCAGTACACGTGCACCGAAACTGACAAATTAAATGCTATTAGCAGGCCTGCAGCACTGATTGTGCCACCCACCTAAGTAACCCTTAGAAAATGTCTCAGGCCTGTTATTGCCGAGCCTGTGAGTTCAGTTTAACCTGCAATGTTGATTTGGCAAAATAAACCTTTTGCAAGGCTCAAACCTCCCTCTTTAATACATATAAGACACTCCTAGGGTAGACCCTAAACAGCCCAGAGGGTATGGTGCAATGCATTCAAAGTGTATGACTTACTTTTTAGCTTTACTTGTCCTGGCAGTGAAAAACTCTTAAATTTATATTTCACAACTACAAAGACTATCTCTCCCATAGGATAACATTGGAGTTGCCATGTTACATCTTTTAAGTGTAGCTTCCAAATGGGAAGAGATGATGCCTTTATGTTTAGTGTCTCTGGAATCACAAATTAAAATCTTAGCATGGTGAAGTCGGATTGTAAATTGCAATTCTGGAAATGACACTTTTAGGAAGTTGCTATTTCTTTGTGGCCTGTAGCCTGTCTCTGGTCACATGACTGGGTGTAGTTGGGCTTTGTGTTTTCTTCCTGACAGCCACACACAATGGGAGCTTAGGTGTGACTTAATGGGTCATCCTGGGCAGGATAGGAAGGAGGAGCAGGACACAGCCTCATTTACACCTGACTATGCCAACTGTGTGTCTGCCCTCCCAAGTTGTGCCACTCTAATCCTGGAACACTGAAAGTGGGCCTAAGGTGCTTTTTCCAGCTGCGGAGGCAGAACTGACACATCGCCCTGTTGCGCAGGACAGTACTGGTGCATCACTGCTACAGTGTGGGTCAGAACGGACACAACAGACTCACATCTCTGCATTTTGGGACCAGCACATCACTGTCTTAATCTGCCACTGTGCAATACTTCCTCCTGTGCTAGCTCCTTGCATCCCTTTACAAGATCAGCGTCCACGTGCTGCTGAACCTCTGTATTGCTGCTAGTGCGTTAATCTGAGTCAATGCATCATCTCAACTGCACCATGCATCCTCAACACCAGTCTTTGCATCTCAAGCTTCGTCTTCCGGATCCTTGATGTTGATGGTTTACACCGATTAATTTGACCAACAGTTGTCATTAGAAATAAAAGTAAAACAAGTAAACCTTGCCATAGTCCTATGATCGATAAAAATGGTGCTATAATTCATTAACTTTCATTCTTGACTTTAATTTTCTGTGGGAGTCCCATACAAAAAAAAAACTTGTTTTTTGAAAACTCATTGTACAAATCCTAATCCCCTGCAATTAGCTTGACCCTAGCAATAGCTACTGTAAAATCCCATGTAGCAAAGTAGTAGAAGAAAACAATGAGCAAACATTCTAGTGTGCTGAACAGGCCAGGAAATGGTCAACCATCTTCAGAGTGGTCATAACAACAATCCATTTTCCAGCTTTAAACTCATTCCAACATCTATATAGCTCCTAGTCAGGGTTTAATGACTCACATCCATGCATACTATGAGAAGACTGGATCCTTATGGCCCATATTGTAACAGACAGGGCACCGGGCACACATCAACAAATTATTAAAACATGCAAGAAATATTGCGCCTTCTTGGAACAATCAACAGAAACAGTTCAATACATAGTCCTCCCCCAACAACCATCAACACCACAGTCGTTAGTACTACTTTCTTGCTAAAAACCATACCTACATCCTTAATGGAAATATGTGCTTGTGGTCACTTGTTTAATGGGTGCCTTATTGTTTAATATGAATTTATAGGTAGCAACATGGAAGTGCTCTATCAGTAGAGGACAACACAGAGACACATCCTGCTTAAAATGGAAAAGTAAACTGTTCACACTCAATCAAGTACAAATCAAACTTCAGAGGACAGTGTTGTTTTTTCAGTTCTTTAGAAAGTATGTAACCAAAGCTACTTAGTGCCCGCTACACAGTCATTGGTATGCTGTCCCTCAGTTAAAGCAAATGACGAGTGCACATTCGTAGTGTAGCTCATGATTCAACAGGATTGACAGCCATTTTGAAACATATTCCAATCACAATAATTTAGCAGCCATCTTGGAAAGAGGTCAAAGTCACATATAACCCAAGGCAACTGTGCTATGCACAAGGGAACAAATGAATCAATCACATATGTGTTAAGGTAAATCCAACCATGAAGGAGGAAGAAGAAAGTTTCCTTTAATCCAAAATAAAACTTGCCACGTCTGCATGGAGTCAGCTTCACAAATTTCAGCATATCTAGTCATAAGTGAAAATAGGAATCAGACACACATTCCACACGAAAATACTAATACGGAAAAATAGTAGGCATCTTGGAGGAAAAACAGTCTTGTTCACTGCAATGTCCCCACATCTTACATATTCAATGACAAGGGAGAAGGTTGTATTACACAGGGTACAAATCTCCCTACGCAATGATGCACCAACAAACTGCATCATCATCTGTGATCAATCTCAAGAAATACCTTCAGATGTTGTGGAAAGTGGTGGAATTCATGTTCCATATTCAGTCTAAATTCCACAGATCTTAAGCACCAACTCCACTTAGCCTCTCATTGCCGGAGCATAAGTTCTCTCTCCCCACCCCGTACATCAATGGGAATGGTGCCAATTCCATGATAATGAAATGGAACCCCGTCTTTAGATACAGAATCCACAGGGCTTGGTCGCCCCACTCACTGCTGCCGCTCCTGCCTGCCTTTGCCGCCTCCTGCCTGCAGATTCCTTCGCTCGCTCGCTGCTCCTGGGATTTCCCGCCGCTGCCTCCCTGCGGCCCCGCCCCCCTGTGATTCCATTCGCCGGACCGCTCCCGCCACCCAGCTGCTCCTCCCTCCCGGCTCCTTACTTATGACGCCCCCAGAGCGACCGCGCAGCGGACGCGCGCAGCGGGAGCTCCGACTGAGCGCCGAAGGTGCGCCAAAGGTAAGCCCGTCTGCGCCCGTCCGCGCCTGGACCGCACCCAGCGCCAGACCCCCTGGTCCTCGCCCTCGCCAGCACACCCTGCACAGCTACGATGCCAGAACCCTCCACGCTCTCAACGCCGGCCGAAACACCGCCTGCTACCGAGCCACCCCGAGACGCACCCACGGACCCTTCACCTGCCTGACCTGCCGCTTCACCAGCCTACGACCCAACACTGCACCAACTAAACCGAGCCCCAGCAACAAACACCTGATGTGCATCCTGCTCAACACCCGCTCCGTTCACAGGCATGCCGTCGAACTCTGGAACCTCCTCGACTCGACAGCACCAGACATCGCCTTCCTGACAGAAACCTGGATGAACGCCTCCTCAGCACCCGACGTCGCCATCGCCGTCCCAGAAGGCTACAAAATCACCAGGAGGGACCGCGTCAACCAGACAGGAGGAGGCATCGCCATCATCCACAAGAACACCATCCGCATCACGACCAACTCTGATGACACCTTCACCTCCGCCGAACACCTCCACTTCCAGATACACACCAACCCCAAGACCACGCTCAGAGGCACCCTCATCTACAGACCACCGGGACCACGCACACAGTTCAGCGAAGACATCACAGACTTCGTCAGCCCCCACGCCATCAATTCCACCGACTACATCCTCCTGGGGGACCTCAACTTCCACCTGGAGGACGACAAGGACCGCAACACCACTGCTCTACTGGACAACCTGGCCAACCTCGGACTCAAGCAACTGGTAACCACCCCTACACACCACGCCGGCCACACGCTTGACCCAGTCTTCTCATCCAGCAAATATGTCACCTTCAGCCACTCCACCAATCTCCAGTGGACTGACCACAGCTGCGTCCACTTCAGCTTCAGTAAAACGACGACCCACCACCACCCTCAACAAACCCCCCGCAGGAGCTGGAACAAGATCACCGGCGACCAGCTCACCACCTTCCTCAGCCAGAACCCCCCCACCAGCTCAACGGACCCCAACGAAGCCGCCAACAACCTCACACAGTGGATCACCAACTGCGCAGACGCCCTCGCACCACTGAAGAAGAACCCCCCCAGCAGACGCAGCAGCAAGAAAGCCTCCTGGTTCACCGACGAGCTCATCACCTCCAAGAAGAACTGCCGCTCCCTGGAGAACACCTGGCGCACCAACCAGACCACAGACAACATGACGGCCCTCAAACACGCCACCCGCAAACACCACCAACTGATCCGCGCCACAAAGAAGACAGCCTTCAAGGAACGACTGGACAACAACACCCACAACAGCAAGGAACTCTTCAGCATCGTCAAAGAGCTCTCCAACCCCGACGCCGGAAACAATGACATCACTCCCTCGCAAGACCTCTGCGACTCCCTCGCAGCCTTCTTCCACGACAAGATCGCCAACATTCACAACAGCTTCGGCCCACCAACCACAAACCCCACCACCGAACCGATGCCCCCCACCGCCACCCTCCGCACCTGGACCCCAGTCAGCACCGAAGACACAACACGCACAATGAACACCATCCACTCCGGATCCCCTACGGACCCCTGCCCACACCACATCTTCAACACGGCTGACCACATCATCGCACCCCACCTCCGTGACATCGTCAACGCCTCCTTCAACACCGCCACCTTCCCGGAGTGCTGGAAACACGCCGAGATCAGTGCCCTGCTGAAGAAACCAACTGCAGACCCCTCCGACCTCAAGAACTACCGCCCCATCTCGCTCCTCCCGTTTCCTGCCAAAGTCATCGAGAAGACCGTCAACAGACAGCTAGCTGCCTTCCTCGAGACCAACGGATCCCTCGACCACTCGCAATCCGGCTTCCGAGCCAACCACAGCACGGAGACCGCCCTCATCGCAGCCACAGACGACATCAGATCCCTAATGGACAATGGGGAAACTGCGGCCCTCATCCTCCTGGACCTCTCCGCAGCGTTCGACACTGTCTGCCACCGCACCCTGGTACAGCGCCTGAACAACACCGGCATCCAGGGGAAGGCCCTGGAGTGGATCGCCTCATTCCTCGCCGGAAGAACCCAGAGAGTCCGCCTCCCCCCGTTCCGGTCAGCGGCCACCGAAGTCATCTGCGGAGTTCCACAAGGGTCATCGCTCAGCCCCACCCTCTTCAACGTCTATATGAGCCCCCTCGCAACCATCGCACGTCAACACAACCTCAAGATCATCACCTACGCCGACGACACCCAGCTGATCCTCTCCCTCACCAGCGACCCGGACGCCGCCAGAGCCAGCCTACACGAAGGGATGAAAGACGTCGCCGAATGGATGAAGAACAGCCGCCTGAAACTGAACTCAGACAAGACGGAGGTCCTCATCCTGGGATCATCACCATCCGCCTGGGACGACTCCTGGTGGCCCCCCGCCCTGGGAGCCACCCCCAAGCCAACGGACCACGCTCGCAACCTAGGCTTCATCCTGGACTCCTCCCTCTCGATGACCAGACAAGTCAACGCCGTCTCATCTTCATGCTTCAACACCCTGCGCATGCTTCGAAAGATCTTCCGGTGGATCCCCACCGAGACCAGGAAGACGGTCACCCAGGCCCTCGTCACCAGTCGGCTGGACTACGGGAACGCCCTCTACGCCGGCACCGCCGCCAAACTCCAGAAGAAACTCCAACGGATCCAGAACGCCTCAGCACGACTCATCCTGGACATCCCCCGACACAGCCACATCTCCGAACACCTGAGAGACCTGCACTGGCTCCCCGTCAACAAAAGAATCACGTTCCGACTCCTCACCCACGCACACAAGGCCCTCCACGACCTGGGCCCCAAGTTCCTCAACAGCCGCCTGACCTTCCACAAGCCCACCCGCCAGCTCCGCTCCGCCAGCCTCGCTCTCGCCACCGTCCCCCGCATCCGCAGAGCCACCGCCGGAGGAAGATCCTTCTCCTACCTGGCAGCCAAGACATGGAACTCCCTCCCCATCCACCTCCGGACAACGCAAGACCATCTCGCCTTCAGGAAGCAACTCAAGACCTGGCTGTTCAAGCAGTAGCGTTTCCCCCCCCCCCCCCCCCCAGCGGCTTGAGACCCTCCGGGTGAGCAGTGCGCTATACAAATGCCTTTGATTGATTGATTGATTGGAATTAATGGGTAAGAAGGATCTTTATTCTGACCGGCTTTGACATGTTCCGCAATCTGAAACCTCAACTTTCTTATAGTGCTACTAACATAGATTTAATCACAGCAAAAAATAATTATGTAAACTACATATCTAACTCCGACAGTTTATAAATGTAGCTATTTTGTGGCTTTGGTTAGCATTGTAATTGAAAGAACTGATCGTATTCATACCCAATCTGCACACGGAGCACAATGTAAAAGTATACAAACCCACTGGTGGGTCTGGTATCCAGGTTGATTTCTTCTTGTTACAACAAGCAATGAAACTGGGACTAACTATCTCCTTGAAAGTCTCCTTTTATATGTCACCAAAGGTAACATAAAAGTAAAACATAAAGGTAAAATAAAGTAAATATAATTCCTAATCCTGGCACTGTAAGGAGAAGTTCCCAATTTCTATTAAGAATTGGCCAAATCTGTTGACTAGATATATTATAGGTGGTGAAAAATGCTAGATGACCATTTTTTACTCTTTCTTTTCAGTTCTCATGAGATCACATCTCAGAATTTTATTTATTCTTAGTTCAGCCCTCTCCAAGGCTCTGGGACTATACCCACTCTGTGTCATCCTATTAATAGGTATATCAAGATTATTTTCACATTCAGTTTCCTAACTACAATTTCGCTGGATGTGGAGCATCTTCCCATAGGTGATAGCTTTAATTGTACTTGACAGATACACACTTGTAGCAAGTAATGTAGTATTATAAGAGGTTGGCCTCCAATATGGAGTACTTTAAATGTTATTGTCAGAGATGTAGAAGCATAAATTCAAAAATGATATCAGTGTTCTATGAAAAGTCATGATTAAAGTTACATTGTAGGTATTCCTATTCAGATATTCAAAATAGGCCAGCATTTGTGTGTATGTTCCAGTCCAAATGACAATAATGCCATCAATATGTCTGCCCAGAAAATTGATATACTGAGTTCATACTGAGGCTTCACCGGACCATGGATGTACCCCTCCCAAACCAACCCATAAAAAGGCTGGCATAAGAGGGGGCAAACCTAGAACCCTTGCAGCCCCCTGCAATTGGTGAAATCACTATCTGTTGTCTATGTGTTGTCTCCACCGGTTGTGACCTTTCCAGGTTACTACCTATCAATTGGTATGAAACACAAAATGGCAACCAACAAACATGTGACCACAATTACCATCTTTACTTAGGGATAAATGTATGTTTTTTTTTAGCAAGCATAAAGTACATCGAGCCCCTTTCTATTTGTCCTCTTTTGACTTTTGTTGTGTTTTCCATGTGAAATCTGTAGATCGAGGCATACTCCATTAATAATATTGAGTGCAATATGAGTAGCTGTTGGGGTATGACTATTTATTGGGCAATCTCTCTGAATTGTTGCAAGACGGTGGAATGTTTTTTGCCCATTGATTATATTGTTAATGTTTGTCCGATGCTCTGTCTGTTACATTATGGGCCGCAACAATTCACTTTTGCTATATCTGTGAATTAAGGAGTAGTCCAGTAGTACTAATGACTGTGGTATTGGAAGTTGTTGGGGGAGGACTATTTATTGAATTCTTTCTGTGGATCTCTCCAAGGCAGTGGAATATTTCTTGCATGTCTGAATATATTGTTGATGTTTGCCCGATTCCATGTCTGTTACGTTATGGGCCATAAGAATCCGCTCTTCTGATTGTACACACGGATGTGAGTCATAAAAACCTACCCCTATCAAGATGGCCACCCATTTCCTGGCCTGTTCAGTACACTAGGAATGTTTGATCATTGTGATTACAGCAAATTAGTCAGATGTCTAGTCTCATTAAGCTTACAAAGATCTCTGCTCTGTACCACTTGCTCTCTGGGTAGACCTAAATTATGTATTACATTGTTTGTCTGCAAAAATGTAATGTGCATGATCACAAATAAAAACCGTTTGGGTTCTTAGAGCGATCCTACATGGGATTTTAGAGTAGATGCTGCTATGGTCAATCTAATTCCAGGAGATTAGGTTTCATACAAAGGGTTTTCAAAAAATGTGTGCACAATAAGGTTAGGTATTAAAGGCCATAGGAACACATGTTGATCATAGGGGCGTGATGAAGATTTACTTGTCTTACTTTCATTTTAAATGACAGGTGTTGGTCAAATTAATCAGAGTAAACATTAATGATGTAGCAACACTGATAAGAATCAGTGGACTCACAATAATTTCAAGTGGAACTAAATATAGATTGTGACTGCCATAGGACCAATGTTGCTATCCTATTGCACATAGGCTGGTTTGTATATTTTATCTTAAAGGTTTGTTCTAAGTTGATGGGTCCTACTTTTTGTTAATGATAAGGTACAATCATACTACTTATACACATTTATTCTGAAGTTGGGTGAATTAAGGAAGTGGACATGATTAAGTCCTCTACCTTGCTTTTTTGTCACAGTTAAGGTTGCCTATGTAAATCAAATCTATATTGTGTATATGAGTGATCAGGTCATTACACATGTACATATGTTGTGCATCTTATCTTCAATTAGGACCTAGCCCTTCTGTGTCTGTGTGCCCTAGGACACATTTGCTGTCTTTTAACTGAGAATTGCAAAACTGTCCAGTTACCATGTCTTAGCAATGTATTTTTTAAGATTATTTTTGTGATGTATGTTTCTATATGATTATAATATATGTCATTGAAAAGGTTGCATATTGTTCTTTATGTGTTTTTATCAGCCCTGAAAAAAGTCCCAATGTCTAAGGGGTGAAACACGTTGGCTGTGTTCGTCTATCAAATTTACATTACAAAACATGAATAAAGAATACTACTTTGACTACCCTTGAGTACCTGTTTATTTGAAGTATTGACAAAATGTCTTGGACTACATACGTTTCCAATGGAGATTCCTGTTGCCGGGTGTGTGACCGCCAGGGTTTAAGTGGCGGGGTGACTGCCACAGAAAGCCTGGTGATTTGCAGCCTCATAATCCAGACGGCAGGCTGAGGCCTGCTGCGGGATCGGAGGTGCTCACCACTGGCTGGGGCAGTGCTACCACACCGGGGGGCCAGGCGGGATTGTGGAGGCTTGCCATCTACCAAGCTTCACTACTCTTAATGTGGTGGGTTTACCGTCGGTTCCACGGCGGTAGGACCAACACGGCGAGGCTGGCAGTCTCATGACCACCAGCAGCGTAATGAGGCCCATAGTGTGTGATTTGTACTATTGTGTCCAGTCCTTTAATGAAAACTTCCATTACTAACGCCTGAATGGATTCAGAGACTCAAAAGAAAATACCATAAAGCATAAATTGCTTTGGGGAAAGGTGGCACAACTTAAGCACAGTTTGCTACAGGCTCATGTCATTCATACATTGAGGCATCAGTGTGTTGGAATATATGTTGTTGGGAATTCACTAGCTGATGAAGTAGCCAAATCCGTAGTCAAGACTGCAACGCCTTCTCATATGAGGGTGGATGAGGCTATCATGGCTGCCATCAATGCCTTGCACAACAGCACCCTCTTACCCAAAAAATACCCAGCAAAATATTCCTACCACTTAAATGCCCAAAACGTTCTCTTTTCTACCATCCCTGGGGTGGGTAATCATGTGATACTCAACAAAGGCCACAGGCTAGAACAAATAATGGCTACCCATTAGGGTGTACTATCTGTTCATGCAGGTGTGGTAGCCCAAATAAACAAACAAAACAATATGTCCTTAGTTGTGACATTTACCAACAAATTAAAAGCTCTACCATTGCACGCCCATTGCAGACACCTCTCAATTTCAAACCAACTGCTTCAATGCATGTATCTAGGCAGTTGCGGTCCCTTAAATTTGGATGGTTCATTTAAAATTATTCTACTTGCCGTAGATTTCTTTTCTAGATTCCTATGGGTGTGGTCAAAGTTATTGTCTGACGCAGAAACTTTTATTAAAGATTTGCAAGTCTTCACTGTGACATATGCAGAAGCTCATTCCACTCCAACCAGAGCTCTGTTTTGCCTCTAGGGCTTACATGGATACTATGGAAACCCTGGATGTTATAGGCATTATTCAATTATCCCTCTCCATACCATCCTGAGGAAAAATGTATTGTAGGGAAGAAGAACCGTGACTAAAAGCAGTCCTTAACAACCAGAGTAGTAGGCTCAGGTTGTAGCTGGATCCATCACCTATTAAAGTATTGAGTTCAGAGAGCATTAAATAACCTGCTAGACTATCTTTGGGTGGCCCTTTATGAGGTCCTTTTTGGCATCTAAATGTATGTTCTAAATCTGTCCTGGCTCAGTGGTAGCAGTTATGCCTTTTGGCATAAACAAACATTTTGCTATATTACAGGAACTACAAGACTTCCAGAATGAGCTTTCTAACAACCAACTTAAATGTTCTGCCCCTGAAGGAGTGAAGGAGCAACCAGCACCTTCCAACTGGATTCCAGAAGTTGGAGATCTAGCTCAAGAGAATATTGCAGTTAAGAAGGAGTTTGGCCCATCATACCATGCACCAATATCAGTCCTCTGCATTCAAGGTACAAGAACTATGATTATGCCACTGCTTGCTGGTTGTAAAGACAAAAGATTTGTTTCAAATGATCAAATAAAATTGCATGATGTGGCCCATTCAGCACAGTAGGCCACAAGGTCTCCTGGGTAGTTGCTTAATTCATCTGACTATCCTACAGGAAGTACCTCTACAAGTATTGAATAATACAAATATTTTTTCCCGCATCCAGGGAGGGTGGAAAATGGCCTGTTGATTCCTGTTACGGCTCCACATGCAAGATATACAGCAGATGTAAGTCTACAGTTATCTACTGACACTCAAAGCAACAGAGTTGTTTATGATGAACCACCTTTTGAGGTGTCTACCAATTCTCTTTCACCAATTGTGGGTCCTATTTCCACACAGACTGTTTTTGATTATTTCGTCAACATTGATCAATTTGCTGCTGATTTTTCTCACATTTCACTCCATAGTGTATGTGATTTTCTTCGTTGGTCGAAACACACTTATCTGATCCTGCCATAGTCTTACATGTGGATTGTCATTTCCTGTTTTTAATGGATTAGATTGGTGACCATTTTCTTCTTGCTCATAAATGGGCAATATTGCCCAGAATGCTCTGCTACAGAACTGGTAGCTGAAGTGCTGAAACCTCATTTGTCTTCACACAAAGTGCAAAGACACCTGCCCCTTGTGAACACTTCTGCTTTTCGAGTCCCTCGCGGAATTGTTTGGGATAATGATATTATATTTTTGGTCCTACAGAAACTCTGCAGATTCCTTATGTTTTTAAAGTTTCTATGGATGACGTGGCAACACCAGCTCCTATTTCTGATTAATGGGATGTCAAAACAGTGACTTCAATGCTACCTGAGCTTGAAAATTATACTGTTTTTTAAAGTAAGGATATGAACATGAATTCAGCTAATTATGATGAAAGTGTTATGTTACCATCACTGTGTCCACCACACTTTACATAGAGCTAGTACTCCACATACAGTTTTTAACTACACAAAATGGGAGCATTGCCCGACTCCACCAGTGGGTAGCCCTAAAACATATTTGGACATATTCACATATTTTTCTGAGCAGAATGCCTCAGAGCCAGTTTCTTATTATTACAAACTTACCTCTACAAAACAAAGAAAAAACATCCTGACACAGATAAAATTAATTAATTAAAATTCATTTGTTTTCCAAATGGCAATTAAAAGCTATGAATATTGGAAAGAAACAATTGACTTAAAATCAGTTTGGGGTACAACTGATTTTGAATTGGCAGTTGCAGGGGATAGATGCCTCATTTAAAGCCTGTATTCAATTCTAATACAGATGTTTTTTTCTGAATGAAATAGCACAGCAAACTTCTTTCCTGGGTCTAGAAAAAAATAAAAGAGATGAATCTCATCAGTATGCCCTCTCTTGCACGTTTCAAAAATTTGCAACATGTTGTAAATTGCACTGAAGAACAACTAAATGGCATGGTACAGAATGGCACATTTGATTCTAAAATTTCAGGTCCAAAAGGGTGGTTATTGTGGCCAGTGGACACAATGGTTGCCATGCACATTTTTTAAACTCCTCACAGGGTTCTAAAGCAAGCACACTGGAACCTTGTTACGCCCAGTCTCAACACTCAGGTGTTGTCACTACTTATAACATGGGGAAGTTATACCAACAATGGTTACAACACTAGTCTTTACAGTAAAACATCACCGCTCTTTCCTCTCTGATGACATGGATTTACAAAATTTCTTGTTAGGTCCTAGGCCACTACATTCCAAAATGTTTCTTTATGCCATCTATAATTAAATTTGGGCGCTTTCTCAAATGGAAACGACTACTCATTTAAGGCAAATTGATCAGGCTAATTTAGAAAAAGCATTGGTTGTTTCCGATATTAGAATGAATACATTGTCAACTCGTATTTACACCATGAATAACATTGTATCATCTGCAAGTGACATTATACAGAATGACGTCTTTTTTACAACATAGGCAAAGCCAGCTTAGATCGATTATGTGGTTGAGCTGAACACTGCAGGTTTTAAAATCAAACCGCATGCCCTGAGAGCATGTTAACGCAACATGGTTGGTTTTGCCTTTTATTTTAACACACAAACAACAAATGATGGCAAACAATGATTCTACTCATACAAATCTGAATATCAAAAGAGTAGAAGAATTGCCTTTCACAGTAGCCAAGACTCCATGAGCAGTGTGGCTCATTCATGGGGTGATCTCACTGCCAATTTCAACACTTCAATTCACATAATGTTTGAAACATTTTCCAGAAGGCAGATATGAAGCTTTGGGGGAGATTTTCATACATGAGGTGTGAAATGTACCCTTCAGTAACAAAGGTGTGAGTGGGGAAAAGGAGGTCTTTCTCAGCAGAAACAAATGCAAAACCTTGTTCGGCCATTCCATAACTTGCAAACAGGTGACATTGCACAGGGTGTGTAATGCCTCCATGGCTAATATGGCATTTTACTTGAAGGGAGTATCAGTTTCCTTGATTCGCCCTGTATTTCAGTTATTTTCAAAAGAAAGTTATTTTATGTTGAATGATCAAGGCTGTTGTGGGATGAGACCAGGCCTCCCTTATGTGTTTTCAGGCTCTCAAATAGTGACCTGTTGTAATAATGTATGTTTTCCTCCTGTGCATGAGGTCAGCCTGTGGCCTTTCATTCTGGCCTTTAATATTAATTTTGACAAGCTGAGCAGAGTAAAGCCTTTATTGTTTCAGAAAGACGTGGCACTTTCATATGACCAAGAACCATTTGCATTTTAAGTTGCAAGGTTGACCACCTGAAACACAATCACTTTTGAACACAAACTTTCCCCTACATTTTGTTGAACTTGTGATTCTCATATTTAATTCTTCCAACACTGCGGTGTGGTGCACCTTTTTAAAGCGGGTGGGTCTTGCTTTATCAGCACATTCCAGACTGTTTTCAGGGTAAATACTGTCTTATATACACTTTATTTAGTGTATTTGGAGACATTCAACTTGTGTTATTCCTAATCAGTTGTATTTTGGTACTGTTTATGTTGCTCTGCAATTGTGTCCCACCTCTAGGCCAAATGATGATGGAACTACTGCACATCCAGCTGTGTTGTGAACACAAGATATAGGGGGTCATTCTGACCATGGCGGTCATTGACCGCCAGGGCCAATGACCACGGAAGCACCGCCAACAGGCTGGCGGTGCTTCCTGGCCAATTCTGACCGCGGCGGTAAAGCCGCGGTCAGAAAAGGGAAACCGGCGGTTTCCCGCCGGTTTTCCCCTGGCCAAAGGAATCCTCCATGGCGGCGCTGCAAGCAGCGCTGCCATGGGGATTCCGACCCCCTTCCCGCCAGCCTGTTCCTGGCGGTTTACACCGCCAGGAAGAGGCTGGCGGGAACGGGTGTCATGGGGCCCCTGGGGGCCCCTGCACTGCCCATGCCACTGGCATGGGCAGTGCAGGGGCCCCCTAACAGGGCCCCATTAAGATTTTCAGTGTCTGCTTGGCAGACACTGAAAATCGCGACGGGTGCAACTGCACCCGTCGCACCCCAGCAAATCCGCCGGCTCCATTCGGAAGATCTTTTGAAGATCGCCCGCCGGCCCAGCGGGAAAGTTAGAATGCTCCCCGTGGTCATTTGACCCCGGGCCGGTGTTTGGGCGGTTTCCGCCTGCCGCCCGCCGGGGTCGGAATGACCCCCATAGTACTTTGTAGTGTCTTTGCTGAAGGAATTAAATGAAAACTGGTCCCTGTCTTATCAACCAGTGTGGTTTTATTGTGCCCAGCCTGTGTTCCTCTGCCTTTTGGTGCCTTTTTAAGTGTGCACTCGACATCTGTCTTGTAACACGATTGGTACAATCTATGGAAATGGATCTGCAGATATACACTCTGAGGACTCATTTCCGGTGTTGTCCCATGACAATGCCATTGCTTGAGGATGCTATCTATGAGCCATTCTCTATCCTGGAAATGGATGCTCTAGCTCCTGAATCTCTTATCAATGGCTTTTCTGCTGTGGGCAGGATGCAAAACCCTTGGTGTCAGCGGAGGGCGCTGACCATGATTTTTCCTTCGATTTGCTTGCAGAGCCTATGGTGGTTATGTCGTCTACAGATGGGGATTCCATCCTGGATCCCACTGACACTGATAACATGGAAGACATTTTGGAAGCCTTCTTTGATTTTTACACTTGGCCCTTGCTATCATGAAATTGTTTTAATTATTTTTTATGTTTTTACCTGGCATATTTTTAAAGGCTTGTTTGCTGTGCCTGTTAAGGTGAATATTTTATTTCTTCTTAGTGTAGTTTTGTTGGGAAGCTTTGTCTTTTCTCAGCCAAGGTGATGGTGTTGTGAGTCCTTCTTGGCCTACTTTGGTTTTCCATCCTAGCTTAGCTTTATATTTTACATTTTATTTGTTTGGGCTGACATCACTTTTAGCGATGACATTTTACATACTATGGCCCTCATTAGGACCTTGGCGGCAAATGCACAAAATCAACTGGAGTATTCTAAAGATATGGATTTTGATTTTTGATTTTGTAAAAAAGTAAATCACAGCTTTTCATTCAAAATGCAAACAAGCATTGGCAACGACAGTGGTTATCAGAAACTTTGTAAACTGTGTAAATGATTTGTGTTTGGGAACTCTGGCCTGCTCTGGACAACCAACCCCAACAGGGAAGAGGTCAAGGGGGGCATTAAGAATTCATAGGACAGCTCTCTTGTCACCGAAGCAGTCTTGGATCTAATTTCAGGCTCTCTGGGCAAAACACCATACACTTCAATGTAGTGGTCCTAATGTAAGGAATACAGGATGTTGAATATGCTGTATGATGCTGAGGATGCTCTGCGGTCAATGGGGGGGTGCTTCCTAGGGCTACTCTTTGGTCCACAGTCTTAGTGGGGCAACTTTGGCCACAGAGCTTGATGACCATTGAAATCCTTTTAGGTCCTGCAAAAGTCCAGTTACCACTGAACTACTGGCCTCCGATCACAGTGAAAAAAAGTGTTTGCCTGTGGTGAAGACTAGTTTCTGTCTCAGGCAACCAAACTGCATTCCGATGACTTTCCCAATCCAGCAGACTCGGATGCAACATTTGAGTATCAGAACTTGATCTCCCCAGCTGCACATCAGTCGTCAGTGGCAATGAGGTGAGTGAGACTGCTGACTAGCCAGGATGGGCTTCCTCAACGTTTCTGGCTGTGGTGCTTTAATAGGAAGTAAGCCAACAGACTTGTGGAGATCACTCTTCTCTTTGGGGCTCAGGAGTGACTTTTCCGTGAGCCAGGCACCACAGACATAGTTTTTGCTATCCAGAGGATCAGCAGAGGGTAAGACCAGCTCATCCAGGGCACCCAAGGGGTTAAAAGGAACTGTTACAAATATGAAAAACATACTTCATATATATCTTGTTATTTTTGGTGCTCCTTAGATTCTTGAATCAGTGTCAGAAAAAATAGCAGGAGCGTCCATGAGAAATCTCTCTAGGAAACCAAAAGCAATGTCCTGTCATAAGTGAAAGCAAGCATGTGACAAAAAAGGAACTAAGGATGCATAAGTGATAAAAGAAAAAAGTAACCAGTGCCAAGCCAGAATAAAACAGAAAACTTTATGGATAGAAGTGTAAAATGTAGCTATGGTGGGCCTTAATGCTATGACATTCAATTAATATTTACTCTACTCCCTCCAATGCGACTGAATATCCAGGTTGGATTACTGCAAATGGACTTCCAGATAATTGTCTTTCAGGACTATCAGGACTATCGAGGACAGAATATTGAGGGGCAAAATAATCAAAGTAAAGTGCATAGATGGGCATTCACGCTTCCTGTCTCTTTCTCCACATTCACGTACGTTGAAGATATATAGTGGCAAGGTATTTATATATGTGGAGTTAGGTATAGCAAATCTAGGCCTATTTACCTATTGTAAGAAAATGCCTCTTTTTGTATGGTCACCCCCATCGCTTTGACTGATGTTGCTTGTTTTACAACTCTGAGAGTGCACTAAGGACTGCTAACCAGACCTCAATGCCAGTACTCCGACCCTTAAAAGTCTATGGGGGTCATTACAACATTGGCGGTAAAAGGCGCTTACCGCCGTGCAGAAGACCGCCAATACACCGCCGTGGCGGCGGCAGTCCGCCACAGCTATTATGACACACATCTCGGAATCCGCCGAAATTCAGACACCCACACAACTCCGGCACACCAAAGGTCAGTGTTAAAGTGCCGAAAACAAAACCTCCACCTCCACGCCAACAGAAACACGCCCATGCTATTACGACCCACGAATCCACGCGGCGGTCTTACAACCGCGGTATTCCATTGGCGGTATACACCGCCGCGCTCAAAATACACAAACATCTCCAAAACACTGCCACATTGGACAATTCAAAATACACACACCTGATACACATACAAACACCACTCCCACACACCCAACACAATATAAAACACACACCCACATCATCCACAAAACCCTACGACCACAATTCACGGACGAAGGCCAGAGAGACAGCACAGCCAAGGCAACACCACCATACAGAGGCACACAACACCATCACCCACACCACATCCACGCACAAAACACCACACACCACTACACATCACCACACACATCAACACTCACACCGCCCCACACATCACACACACCACCTCATGTCACGCCAAAGACACCCCCGCTTCTCCGAGGAGGAGCTCAGGGTCATGGTGGAGGAAACCCTACGGGTAGAGCCACAGCTATTTGGCTCACAGGTACAGCACACCTCCATAGCCAGGAAGATGGAGCTTTGGAGCAGAATCGTGGACAGGGTCAACGCTGTGGGACAGCACCCAAGAAATAGGGAGGACATCAGGAAGAGGTGGAACGACCTACGGGGAAGGTGCGTTCAACGGTCTCCAGGCACAACATCGCGGTTCAGCGGACTGGCGGCGGACCCCCACCTCCTCCCCCACAACTAACAACATGGGAGGAGCAAGTCTTGACCATCATGCATCCAGAGGGCCTCGGAGGAGTCGGTGGAGGATGGGACACTGGTAAGTCAAATCTTAAATATCATATCCCCCACCCTACCTGCATGCTATCACACACCCTCACCCTCACCCCCTCCACTATCACCCCAAATCCTCACTAATGTACTAATAACACAAACCACCCATCCCAACACCAAGCCCTGCATGACACAACTAAGCATGGACACCCCTCACTAAAGCATGCCCACTGCACATACCCAGAACAACCCCCTAACCATCATCACATAAGCCCCCAAACAGGAATGCCTGCACTGGGGTACACAGACACCCACCCATTGCACACCATCACACACACAAATGCATTAATCATGCTCTTATGCCCCTGCAGGAACCCGAAGGACCGTCACCACACCAGAGGGTCCAGACAACACCACTCCACCCCCAGAAGAGGCCCACAGTGACGATAGCAGCTTTGCCCTACTGGATCCTGATGACCAGCCCGGACCATCGTGGGCCTCGGGACAGTCACAGGCACAGGCACAACACTGCTTGCACAGGCACAGCCCAACACTGACCTTCCACCCTCTGGTAACACTAGCACAGCACCCACCCAGCGGGCCCAAACCTCCGTACCCAGGACAGGTCAATCAGCGGTGTGTCCACCACTTCAGGGAACCCAGGATAACCCACCACCCCAACAACAACAGGGACCTGGGGGCAGTGGTAGTGGGCACACGGTCCAGGGGACGGAGGCACAGGAACACTGGGGAACTGGGAGGGCTGCTGTGCGACAGGGGGCGGACAGGCCAAAGCAACCCACTCTCCACGAGGCCCTCAGCTCCATCATGGGAGCATACCACCACTCCCAGGAGACGATGGCAACGGTCCAGGTAAAGTTTCAGGAGACCCAGCGCCTGCAGGAGGACCAGTATTTGGGGTTCAGGGAGGAGCTCAGGACCATCAGCTCCGCCCTGGGCACCATTGTAGGGGTGCTGAAGGACATACAGCAGACCCTGAGGGACACCGTGGCACTCCAAGGGGCCCCTGACACTAGCCTGGACGATGAACTGCCCACCACCTCCGCCAGCGCTAGTGGACAGGACGCCCGCCACAGGACCACCACACCAGCACCCCACCCCCTGCAGATGGACAACCACCACACAAGCGGTCCCTGAGAGCCAGGAACAGGACAGAGCAAGATGGCAAGACCCCCACCAGGAAATGAGACCACCCTGATTGTCCCCCCACTGACCCACTTTGTTACCCTGTCCATACTTGAACTGCCCCAGCTCCACTTCCTATGCCCAGATGGGCAGTGCACCTGTGAGACTAATAGACTGGACTCTGCCATGGACATTCCTCCGCCATCACCCATCCTCATTTTACAGCCCCCTCCCATTTCTGAGCACTTCAATAAACACCCTTGAACCACAAAACAATCTGAAGTCAGTCTGGGATTTTGTAAATATGTATTACCAATGACAGTGTCATAATGGGTTTCCCATTGTAAAGCCAACGTACCTATGTCACACATCACAAGTCCTTGAAGGATGCAAGCAGATGACACACGTTGGTAACCACACCTGTGAAACCGTAAAGGAAAGGTACAACTCAGTGACCAAATACTGGTATGAAATGACAGACAGGATAGAGGTAGACGTGTGAAAGTTAATGTAATGGTAAAAATGAAAATGTTCTCACCTGTGTCTCACTGGAAATATTGCTGTATGACTGACTCCCTGTTGTCGTTGTCTTCTTCCTCAGCTTCCTCCTCATCACTGTCCACCGGCTCCACAGGCTCCACAGCTGCCACAACACCATCATCTGGACCATCCTCCTGCAGAAAAGGCACCTGGCGTCGCAAAGCCAAATTATGAAGCATCGAGCAGGCGATGATGATCTCGCACACCTTCTTCGGTGAGTAGAATAGGGAACCACCTGTCATATGGAGGCACCTGAACCTGGCCTTAAGGAGGCCGAAGGTGCGTTCGATCACCCTCCTAGTCTGCCCATGGGCCTCATTGTAGCGTTCCTCTGCCCTGGTCCTGGGATTCCTCACTGGGGTCAACAGCCAGAACAGGTTGGGGTAACCAGAGTTCCCCAATATCCATACACGGTGCCTCTGGAGTTGAGCCATCATATCAGGGATGCTGCTATTCCGCAGGATGTAGGCGTCATGAACTGAGCCAGGGAACATAGCATTTACCTGAGAGATGTACTGGTCTGCCAAACAGACCATCTGAACATTCATGTACACCTGTTCACTCCTGTGGGGGGGGGACCAGAGCTACATGGGTCCCATCAATGGCACCGATGACATTGGGGATATGTCCAAGGGCATAGAAGTCACCTTTAAATGTAGGCAAATCTTCCACCTCAGGGAAAATGATGTATCTCCTTACGTGTTTCAGCAGGGCAGACAACACTCTGGACAAAACGTAGGAAAACATAGGCTGGGACATCCCTGATGCCATGGCCACTGTTGTCTGAAATTACCCACTTGCAAGGAAATGGAGCACTGACAGCACCTGCACGTCAGGGGGGATTCCAGTGGGATGGCGGATCGGTGACATCAGGTCTGGCTCCAACTGGGTACATAGTTCCTGGATTGTGGCACGGTCAAACCTGTAGGTGACGATTACATGTCGCTCTTCCATTGTCAACAGGTCCACCAGCCGTTGGTACACCGGAGGATTCCGCCATCTTCTCACATGTCCCAGCTGACGGCGCCTACGAAGGACAACAGCGACGAATCAGTCATTTTTCCTCCAGGTATGTACCCACAGTTACACAGAAGACTACACCAATCACAAAACCCTTCCTGTATGTGTGTTGAGTGTAGGCCTAGCTATGTGTGACGCAGAGGTAAATGAAGCCATGTGGGCCCCTGAAATGGCGGCTGCCAGACCTCTAAACTGGGGCAATGGGATTGTGGGGTAACAGCGCTGGCGTTGCACACCGTCGCGGTAGGCGGTCGTAGACCGCGGCGCAATGCTGCATTGGTTAACATTGGACCCTATGGGTCCCAGGAGCCAATGAACAGGTGCGCCAGCAGTGATGATGCGCACCGCCGCGGACGTCACCGCCGCGGACGTCACCGCCATTTTCTATCTGTTCAATCACTAGATACCTGACCTTCGACAGGAGAGGACCTACACTGCAAGACCTCGGTCTGGAAGCGACGATGGCTGCTGCGTCTGGGGAAAGGGCCCCTGGCTTCACTGCTCAGGAGTTGGAGAAACTGGTAGACGGGGTCCTCCCCCAGTACACGCTACTCTACGGTCCTCCAGACCAACAGGTTAGTACACAGGGAGCACGTTGGGCTGGGCCTGGGTGGAGAGGGCTGGTTGTAAGAGGGAAGGGGCAGAGTTCATAGAACTTTAATGCATGTGAATGGATGGGCCACATGGCCAGAGTAGGGAGGGGGCCACTCACATCGACGGTGCAGTTGGTAATGACTGTTCCTCTTCCCTTGTGCATGTCAGGTAGGTCAGCGCCCACCAGAAGAGGGACATTTGGCGTGCCATCGCCAAGGAAGTCCGGACCCTGGGGGCCCACCAGAGACGGGCACCCACTGCCGGAAAAGATGGGAGGACATTCGCCGCTGCAGCAAGAAGATGGCGGAGGCTCAGCTGGGGATGGCCTCCCAACATGGGGGGGGTGCCCGTCGCACCATGACCCCCCTGATGTTCCGGATCCTGTCGGTGGCCTACCCGGAGTTGGATGGGAGCTTGAGGGCATCACAGCAGACACAAGGGGGTGAGTACAACCTCATTCTGCGGACTTTGCGTGTAGTAGAGGGGTCTGGGTGGGGGAGGAGGCCTGTGGGTGTACCTAGGCCAGCCAGAAACACGACGACTAGGTCCCTCTGTAATGCAGCCCATGTGGCACTCTACCCCACCTCAGTAGAGTGCCAAGTCGAGGTATAGTTGCCCCTGTGGCATCCATGTGTGCAGATGTCCACCATGGCCATGTAGGCCATATCCCAGAAATTGCATATGCAGAGGGCAGGAGCACGGCGTAATGCAAGGGGCTGCTGTGTCTGACTTGTCCGCCAACGGTAGCGGTATGCCATGCACTCAACCTGTTCTTCTTCTGTCTCCCCCCCCCTGTTTTTTGCTCTCTCTGTTCTTTTGTACATCAGCATCATCAGGCGGAGGTACAGTGGAACCGGAGCACGAGGGAGCTGCATCCCACATGGCCATGGAAGGCCACACCACGGACTCTGAATGCACCAGTGGGACGGAGGGCGAGGGGAGCTTCACGTCGGCCACCGGATCACCAACCAGCGACATGACTCGTCCGCCGATGGGGACTCCCTTGTGGTGGCGGCACCATCTGTGCACCCCACTTCTACAGGTACAGCCGCCACCTCCCCTACCAGCACCACCCTCCCAGCAACCCCTCAGCGTTCGCCCCGTGCCCGTTCACCCAGGAGGGTGGGCATCACCTTCGCCCCAGGCACCTCAGGCCCTGCCCCAGTCACCCCTGATGCCCTCAGTGAGGAGGCCATTGACCTCCTCAGGTCACTCACTGTTGGGCAGTCTACCATTGTGAATGCCATCCAGGGTGTAGAACGAGAGTTGCAACACGGTAATGAATTCATGGGGGGCATTCATTCTGGTCAGGCTGTCCTTCAGCGAACCCTGCAAACTCTGGCCTCAGCACTGATGGCAGCCATTGTCTCTGTGTCTAGCCTCCCCCCTCCAACTTCCTCCACCCAGACCCAGTCCCCTGTACCCCATCCTATCCCAAGAACACCATCAGACCAGCATGCACACACCTCAACAGACAAAAGTAGCTCAGGCAAACATAAGCACCACACAACCCACAGGCACTCACACAAGCATCACCCACATGCAAAGACTGCAACATCCACTGCCTCCACGGTGTCCCCCTCCTCCTGTTCTCCCTCCTCCCTCCCAGTCTCATCTACACACACACCTGCATGCACCACATCTACAGGCACCATGAATCGCACCAGGACACCCAGCACCCCAAGCCGCTCACCTCCACTCACCACCTCCACTGCCATTTACACGTCCCCTGTGTCCTCTCCCAGTGTGTCTGTGACGCCCCCTCCCAAAGTACACAAACGCCGGCAATCACACACCCAACATCCATCCACCTTACGACAGCCTCCAGTACCTGCACCTGCACCCAAAACACCTAAAGTGACACCTCCTACAACCACCTCCTCTTCCTCCACTCCCAGACCCCCTCCAACTACCCATCCCAGTGTTCGTCAGAAACTGTCCCTCTGTAAAGTTGACCTTTTTGCCCCCACCCCCCCTCCACCTCATCAGTCCAGTCGTAGCGCCTCAGCCAAAAAGCCTCCAATACCAGTGGTGCCTGTTCAAGGTATGTGGAGTGCACCGGCCACCAGGGCAGGCAGTGTGACCCGGAGCCAAGGCACTGGCAGCCCACCCCCTGTAAAGGCACTGAAATTGGAGAGTGGACAACGGGATTGTGTTAAGACTCCTGGTGGGAAAACAACTCACATGGGTTCCAAGGGGATTGGAGAGTCAGCTGTGACTCCACCAAAGGTGGGGAAGGGCCAGAGGAAGTCTGCCCAGCCTTTTGTGAGTATCACGGCGGAGAAGGGCGGCATCATTCCCGGCGGTCGAGACGCCACCGCCAGCACCTTCGTCACTGGTCAGGAGACCACCGCCGGAGTCATAGCCCAGGATGGCCCAAGTATCGTCAATGGTCAGGAGACCGCCGCCGGAGTCATAGCCCAGGAGGGCCCAAATATCATCACTGGTCAGGAGACCGCCGCCGGAGTCATAGCCCAGGAGGGCCCAAGTATCGTCACTGGTCAGGAGACCGCCGCCGGAGTCATAGCCCAGGAGGGCCCAAATATCATCACTGGTTAGGAGACCGCCGCCGGAGTCATAGGCCAGGAGGGCCCAAGTATCGTCACTGGTCAGGAGACCGCCGCCGGAGTCATAGCCCAGGAGGGCCCAAATATCATCACTGGTCAGGAGACCGCCACCGGAGTCATAGGCCAGGAGGGCCCAAGTATCGTCACTGGTCAGGAGACCGCCACCTGAGTCATAGCCCAGGAGGGCCCAAATATCGTCAATGGTCAGGAGACCACCGCCGGAGTCATAGCCCAGGAGGGCCCAAGTATCGTCACTGGTCAGGAGACCGCCACCGGAGTCATAGGCCAGGAGGGCCCAAGTATCGTCACTGGTCAGGAGACCACCGCCAGAGTCATAGCCCAGGAGGGCCCAAATATAATCAATGGTCAGGAGACCACCACCAGAGTCATAGCCCAGGAGGGCCCAAGTATTGTCACTGGTCAGGAGACCACCACCGGAGTCATAGCCCAGGAGGGCCCAAGTATTGTCACTGGTCAGGAGATCACCCCCACCGCCGGAGTCAGTGCCCAGGAGGGCCCCGGCTGCCACAGCCCAGGTGGGCTATGAGGAAACATCATGCCACACACCAATGCCCAGTCTAGGGAATGTCATGCCACACGACAATGTCCGTACCAGAACCGCCATGGCATAGCACTGCTGAACAGTCCAGAACCGCCATGGCAAAGCACTGCTGAACAGGCCAGAGACTGGCATGGCAAAGCACCGCTGAACAGTCCAGAACCGCCATGGCAAGCCCCGCTGAACAGTCCAGAACCGCCATGGCAAAGCACTGCTGAACAAAGCAAGCACCGCCATGGCAAAGCATCGCTGAACAGTCCAGAACCGCCATGGCAAAGCACCGCTGAACAGGGCAAGCACCGCCATGGCAAAGCACTGTTGAACAGTCCAGAACCACCATGGCAAAGCACCGCTGAAAAGGGCAAGCACTGCCATGGTAAAGCACCGCTGAACAGTCCAGAACCGCCATGGCAAAGCACCGCTGAACAGGGCAAAGACCATCATGGTGAAGCACCGCTGAACAGTCCAGAACCGCCATGGCAAAGCACCGCTGAACAGGCCAGAGACCGGCATGGCAAAGCACTGCTGAACAGTCCAGAACCGACATGGCAAAGCACTGCTGAACAGTCCAGAACCGCCATGGCAAAGCACCGCTGAACAGGCCAGAGACCGGCATGGCAAAGCACCGCTGAACAGGGTAAGCACCGCCATGGCAAAGCACCGCTGAACAGGGCAAAGACCGCCATGGCAAAGCACCGCTGAACAGGGCAAGCACTGCCATGGCAAAGCACCGCTGAACAGGGCAAAGACCGCCATGGTGAAGACCGCTGAACAGGCCTGAGACCGCCATGGCACAGCACCGCTGAACAGGGCATGCACCGGGTAAGAATGAATAGGCCGCCACATCAAGCATCCTTATCCCATGTGCAGCTGGGACAGTGACGGGACAGGAACTTTCACGTGGAGACTAATCCAGTGTGGGCACCAGTCCCCCTCACGAGCCACTGGTGGATGTTATCTACTTGCGAAATTGTGGCTTTGCACTCCCCAGGACGGCACAGTGGGCATGGAGCCCCGTCGTGGATCTGGCTTTGCAGTCATCCGGCTGAGGTGCCCCCCCTTCCCTTCCCCCTGAGGTGCCTGTAGTATTTCTATCTGATGCCCCGGCAGTGTTCTCTCCGATTGTGGTCAGGTATCTTTTGTGGGCCTCGCCCATGCATTTTTGGACTAGTGGTGCACAGACATTGCTATGTGCATATCTGCACTACTTCTCGTAATGTATATATTTCTGCCTGATTTTCGTATATAGCTGTATATTTTTGCAAGACATGTATATTGCTACATTACAATGTTTGAACTGATTTCGCTTTGTCTTTTCATTCTTCTGGGGGGATTGTGGGTTGTTACTGTAGTTTTTGTGGATGCATTGGTGTGTATGTTGTAATATGCGAGGGTGGGGGTGTTTCGTGGGTGTCCCCCTAACATTTGCCTCCCCCCTCCCCCATGTCATAGGTGCAGTACTCACCGTTGTCTTCGGCCACGCCACTGTCGTCCTTCGTAGATGAGTGGGAATACAAGGGTCGGTAGAATGTGTAATTCGGGCTCCATGGAGTCCTCGTTCCTCGTGGGATGTGTTCAGGTGAGCGTTTTCCCATTGCAGCAACTGTTTCCGCTGTGTTTTTATCCACGGTGAATCCGCCCCGGAAAAGGTGGCGGATTGGCGGGTTGTGATACTATGGGCAGTACATTGTCTTCTGCCTGTCTGTTGGCGGTGACCGCTGCGCTGCTTGTCTGTACCGCCATGGCGGGCGGTGTGTTAAAGTGGCTGTCTTTGTTGGCGGTTTCCGTCAGGGTCATAATTCCCTTTTTTTGTCCGCCGGCCTGTTTGCGGTATTACCGCAGCTTTAACACCGTCCGCCAGGGTTGTAATGACTCCCTTTGTCTGGCTGACTTATACCAACTGATATAACCTTACTTACTTATGAGTCCCTAGTATATGGTACCCGGGTACCAAGGGCCTGTAAGCTAAAGTACCCCATAAGGGCTGCCCAGGATGTGACAACTTGAAAACATGTCTCCAAGCCCTCCACTGCAGACTGGCAGAGCAGCAGTAAAAAGTGGTAAGTTGTCTTTGCCATTTAAAATGATGGCAAATTCCAAACCTCCCATTTTAATATATTAAAGTCACCACTGCAGCAGGCCTGTCAAGGGTGTTGTGTTGTAACTCTGTAACTCTGTACTCGCCAATCACCCTAATAGCCTTTCAGAGGTAAAAACAACAGTTTGGGGTTTTTAATGTGAGGACATATAAAAGTACATGTATTAAAAAGTATCAAAAAGTAGGACATGTAAGGTATCATTTTTATTGGCAGACTGAGGGAAACATTGGGTGGTAGGAAATTTGTACTGGCACAGTGATCCTACAAAGAAAATTATGGAAATGTGATTTTTTTAGTTATATTTGAGGTTTGCAGAGGAGTCTGGGTAAGAAAATGTTGGGGCATCCACGCAAGCCACACCTCTCTGGACTCCTCCAGGTGTCTAGTTTTCAAAAATGTTTGGGTTTGGTATGTTTCCCTAGATGACCGCAGCACCTGGGACCAAAAATGCAGGTCCCCTCTCTGTAAAAACAGGTAGTTTTGTAATAGATCATTTTGATGTGTCCACGTTGTGTTTTGGGGCATTTCCTAACAGGGGCACTGGGTCTACCCACACAAGTGAGGTACCATCTTTATCAGGAGACCTGGCGAAGCGCTGGGTAGAAAACAGTTTGTGGCTCCTCTCAGATTCCAGAACTTTCCATCACTGAAATGTGAGGAAAAAGGTTTTTTTTGCCAAATTTTGAGGTTTGCAAAGGATTTTGGGTAATAGAACTTGGTGAGAGCCCCATAAGTCACCCCATCCTGGATTCCGCTAAGTGTCTATATTTCACAAATACACAGGTTTGCTAGGTTTCCCTAGGTGCCAGCTGAGCTAGAGGCCAAAATCCACAGCTAGGCACTTTGCAAAAACAATGTCCATTTTCTTTAGGAAAATGTGATGTGTCAACGTTGTGTTTTGGGGCCTTTCCTGTCACGGGCTCTAGGTCTACCCACACAAGGGAGGTACCATTTCTATTGGGAGACTTTGGGAAATGCGGGGTGGAAAGAAGTTTGTGGCTTCCCTCAGATTCCAGAACTTTCCATCAATGAAATGTGAGGAAAAAGTGTTTTTTTGCCAAATGTTGAGGTTTGCAAAGGATTCTGGCTAATAGAACCTGGTGAGAGACCCATCCTGGATTCCCCATGGTGTCTAGATTCCAGAAATATTCAGGTTTGCTAGGTTTCTCTAGGTGCCAGATGAGCTAGAAGTCAAAATGCACAGCTAGGCACTTTGCAAAAAACATGTCCGTTTACTTTGGGAAAATGTGATGTGTCCACATTGTGTTTTGGGGCATTTCCTGCCACGGGCACTAGGGCTACCCACACAAGTGAGATACAATTTTTATTGGGAGACTTGGGGGAATGCTGGGTGGAAGGAAGTTTGTGGCTCCCCTCAGATTCCAGACCTTTCCATCACCTAAATGTGAGGAAAACGTGTTTCTTTTGCCAAATTTTGAGGTATGCAAAGGATTCTGGGTACCAGAACCTGGTGACCCCACTAGTCACCCCATTCTGAATTTCCATAGATGTCTAGTTTAAAAAAATGTATAGGTTTGGTAGGTTTCCCTAGGTACCGGCTGAGCTAGAAGCCAAAATCCACAGCTAGGCACTTTGCAAAAAACAGGTCACTTTTCCTTGGAAAATGTAATGTGGCCACGTTGAGTTTTGGGGCATTTCCTGTCGCAGGCTCTAGTCCTACCCACACAAGTGAGGTACCATTTTTATTGGGAGACTTAGGGGAATTCTGGGTGAAATGAAGTTTGTGACTCCCCTCAGATTCCAGAACTCTGCAGCACCAAAATGTGAGGAAAAAGGATTTTTTTGTGCCAGATTTTGAGGTCCGCAAAGGATTCTGGGTAATAGAACCTGGTGAGAGACCCACAAGCCACCCCACCTGGATTTCCCTAGGTGTCTAATTTCTAAAAAATATACAGGCTTGCTAAGTTTCCCTAGGTGCCGGCTGAGCTAGAGGCCAAAATCCACAACTAGGCACTTTGCAAAAAACATGTCTGTTTTCTTTGGGAAAATGTGATGTGTCCACTTTGGGTTTCGGGGCATTTCCTGTCGCGAGCACTAGGCCTACCCACACAAGTGAATTACAGTTTTTATTGGGAGACTTGGGGGAATACTGGGTGGAGGGAAGTTGGTGGCTCAACTCAGATTCCAGAACTTTGCAACACCGAAATGTGAGGAAAAAGTGTTTGTTTTGCTAAATTTTGAGGTTTGCAAAGGATTCTGGGTACCAGAGCCTGGTGAGAGCCCCACAAGGCACCCCATTCTGAATTCCCCTAGATTTCAATTTTTTTAAAATATATAGGTTTGCTAGGTTTCCCTAGGTGCCAGCTGAGCTAGAGGCCAAAATCCACAGATAGGCACTTTGCAAAAAACAAGTCTGTCTTATTTGGGAAAATGTGATGTGTCCATGCTGCGTATCCTGTCGCAGGCATTAGGCCTACCCACGCAAGTGGGGTACCATTTTTATAGACTTGGAGGAACATAGAATAGAAGAACAAGTGTTATTGCCCCTTGTCTGTCTCTACATTTTTTCCTTTCACAAAAAAAAGACGTCTATTTGAGAAATGCCCTGCAATTCACATGCTAGTATGGGGATCCCGTAATCAGAGATGTGCAAATAACCCCTGCCTCTCAACACCTTATCCTGTGCCCATTCTGGAAATACAAAGGTTTCCTTGATTCCTATTTTTCACTCTTTATATTTCACCAAATGAATTGCTGTAAACCCTGTATACGAAGAAAACTCATTGCAAGGTGCAGCTCCTTTATTGGATCTGGGTACCTAGGGTTCTTGATGAACCTACAAGCTCTATATTTCTCTGCAACCAGAAGATCCAGTAGACGTAACGGTATATTGCTTTAAAAAATCTGGTGTAGGTGGAAAACGTTATAGAAGAAAAAGTGGACTGAAATGGCTCTTTTTTTACCTCAATTTCAATATTTTTTTATTTTAGCTGTTACTTTCTGTAGGACAACCTTGAAGGATCTACACAAATGACCCTTTGCTAAATTAAGAATTTTGTCTTCTTTTAAGAAATATTTAGCTGTCTCTGATCCAGCATAGGTTTCACACCCATTTCTGTCACTAACTGGAAGGAGGCTAAAAGCACAAAAAATTGTAAAAATGGGGTATGTTCAAGTAAAATGCCAAAATTGTGTTGAAAAATGTGGTTTTCTGATTCAAGTCTGCCTGTTCCTGAATGCTGGGAAGATGGGGATTTTAGCACAGCAAACCCTTAGGTGATGACATTTTCAGGGAGAAAAACACGTGCTTTCTTCTGCAGCCCTTTTCCCCCATTTTTCTAAAAAAACACATTTTAGCTGTATTTTTGCAAATTTCTTGGTCTCCTCCAGGGGAACCCACAAACTCAGGGTACCTCTAGAATCCCTATGATGTTGTGAAAAAAAGACGCAAATTTGGTGTGGGTAGCTTATGTGAACAAAACGTTATGAGGTCCTAAGCTCGAACTGCCCTAAATAGCCAAAAAAAGGCACATGCCTGAGGGAGAAAAGGCTTGGCAGCGAAGGGGTTAATGTCATCTTTTATGTTTGGACCCTTGAGAAAGTCACATTCTCACGAAACACGTGTTGACTGTGTATAGACATTTTTGCCTATGACTGTGTGTAGAAATGTATAAGATTGCTATCATCCTTTTCCTAAATGACTTGTGTTTGAACATAAGAATTCTGGAAGCTACTATTAAATGCACTAAATATCCTGTCAACGAAACCATAGAAAGAGTGCGCTACTTGTGACGTCCATTTGTTCTATGTTATGAAAGTCCCATGAATTCCCTTTTTCAAGGGTGGGTCATCGATCTGTTTCGGCGCTAGGTCATTATGAGTCCTAGCAACTTATATCAAACAAAATCTGAAACTAATTTGAGATGTGCGGGTTTCCATTTTGACTGCTGACACTTATTTCTGGTAATTCTTGCTTCTTAAACATTGCACGCATCTTTAAGCCAAGGTCCTAGAACCGTCTGTTTTGGCTACATATAAGAGCCCACATTACCATACCCTCTCCTGCCTACCATGACAAACTCCATCTCTACTTTTCTTTCCTTAGTACTTGAAATATGTCAGTATCTCAAACCCTGTTCAGAGTTTGCTCCTTTTAAAGACAACTTAATGTAGGCAAATAAGGAACAAAATACATATTAAAACCTTCTACCGGTGGCTGTGTGATGGTTTGAATGTTGTCATTTATAGTTTATGAATACATGGATTACTGTCTAGTTCTTATACTATGTGAAGACACATTAGGTCAAACTCTTTCACAGAAGGTTCTCAGCCAGAGGGCACACATACACTCAGAGAACAAAACACCCAAAAGATTGACAACAAATACCCACTACGGAGATATCTCATTACATAAGTCGCCCAGGAAGTTGTACACTAAAACAAGTATAAAATACAGCTATAGAGAGAGGGCTGCAGTGAGCAAGGACATAATAATTATTAGCAGCAAAAGAGCTACAGCATATGCTTCCTTTCTTCCCGACAACTTGTGAGTAAGGAAGACCGGGACGGCGTATGTGAGTGTGACTTGTGGAGTACTTTTGGAGTTGTAGTGTGTGCGTGATTTTTGTTAACCCACTCACGCCCCCTCCCCTCCAATGGATTCGCTTTTCTTTCCATGAGGTCAACACGCATCCATAAATTGAACTGTGTTGGTGATGGTGTAGGTAGCTTTTTCGGTTCAGGACGTTGTGTTTTTGTAAATGTGCATGGTTCTCCCTTCCAAAGACAACAGTCACTAAAACATGCAACCAGCGCTTATCTCAGGGCTTTACACCTCCACGTTCCGCACATTCACACCTCATCAATATGCTGCAAAAGTCAAACCTATTGGCTTTGTCAGTGTTTGCTTTCTGTTGAGAAGGCTTTCTTCCCAACTGTCTGATCGTTGTAAAGACGGTTAACAGCACCCTGAATATGAATTTCTTATCGACTAGCGAACACACTCCCTTTGAAAAAAGACAGATACTGCAAGACGAGAAGGGAACAACTTTGCTGTTAAACCATCTCTAAAAATATATTGTTTATTCTTATCTGTCCTTAAATGCAGTACATTTGGCAAGCCAGCTTTGCAGGAAGAATTAACCTCCTAAATGTTGTGGAGTTCCTTCATGTACTAATAAAAAAGCAAGGGAGATGTTCCTATAGAGATGTATTAGGTCTCTATATCTATTAATATGGACATATTAGACACTTAGTACAGCCATGTCTGATATAATTAAATTAAAATATACTTCATGCTGTGTATGAGAGGTATTCCTTTGATTCCAAACACTAACAAATAAAAAATAAATAAAGATATACATATATATATATATATATATATATATATATATATATTCAGTAAAAAAACAAAGGTTACAGGGACGTTAGAGTTAGGTTCACAGAAATTCAGCTAGTATAGTCCGAGTTATTTCAAGTAACCATAACTCGTGCGTGCTCTAAGGTAACTATAGCTTACATCCTCGTCATGCGCTGATAATTACCCCAGATATTACTTCACTCATGACATCTATCAGTAACATTTGCAGTAAAGTTATTGTTGAGAAAGCTGTGCATGGCGAGGTAACAAAACCACCACACCCCAACATTGAGCCCAAGTGGACATACTCTATAACGGAAAATCACCATATGAAATTCAATTGTTGTTTGCATGTTCAAATAAAAAAAGAAAGAGTGGAAATAAAAATCTCTAGTAAACTCAAAATATCTTTTGTATTATGTTTGTTATAATGGCTTTCTCCAGACGCATATTTACTCTCACTCTGTCTTAGAAGCACATCCCAATGAGGCCCAAGTGAGAAGCATTTGTCAAAAATAAATCATAATATCAACAAAAAAGGAAAAAGTAACTGTACTACTCGTCATATTTCAAACGTTTTCATGGGCAGGTTGTTCTTTCTATTTTTTTCCACCACTGTGCCTTCCTGATTTGTCTCTATAAAACATACATAAAACCAAATTAAAACATGACACAATATTACACCCTACAGATCGTGGAGTTGCATCTAGGCTATTTGACTTACAGCTGGGCATGTGATTCTTCCTCCATATTCAGCCCAAATTGTTCTTCGCTATCCTTATCCTGGGTATACGTGGATTCCAACCTCCTGAGCTATTTCTAACAATCTCCACCTCTCAATATTTTTGGTACACAGTCTACAACACAATAGGAGAGGAATTTGTGGTCACCATTATGCTTTTGTTGGAAGTGCTGACCCACTAGGCAATTATAATCCATATTCTTAATTGCCCTAAGGTGTTGTAGGATCCTTTTGTGAACTGGCAAGATGATACTGACACCATATACCTTGGGACAGGGACAAAACAGGGCATAGACAGCAAATTCAACATACAATTTAGTGCCTTCTTTACTTTAATTGTCTTGTTAAAAGGAGTATGTAGTTCAGTTAGGCTCTTGCCCTTAATTCTTGCCTTACATTTACTACAGTTTTTAAAGCCTGGACATGGTTTAAAACACTGTCTATTTGTATTCACAACTTCAGTCTTAACTAGGCAATCCCTCATTGAGCATGACTTTCTAAAGGTGATTTGGGGCCCTGGTGTTAAACTGTCACCTATCACTGGATCATTATTGAGTAAGTGCCAATATTTAGTAAGAGCCTTTCAGACGTTCTGATGTTTATCATGGTATGTGATAATAAACCTTATCACATTTGCTGCATTTTTGTCTGCTTTCTTCTTACTTGTCCCAAACAGCACTTCCTATCTCCTGCATTTGGGTACTTTGTTTTTGGCTGTATCTAAAACAATGTCAGTGTAACCTTGTGCTTGAAGCCTGCTTAACATGCTTGCCTGAGTAATTTCAAACTCATTCTGTGAGAAACATATATGCTTTGCCCTCATTAATCCACCAATTGGGATGCTATGTTCCAAAGCTGTAGGATGGAAACTGTGTGCATGTAGCATACCGTTTCCTGCAGTAGGTTTCCTATAGACTATTGTCATAAAGCGAGAATTCTGAACGCTTATTCGCACATCTAGAAAATTCAACTGAGTTCTACTTGTTTGACATGTAAAATATAGATTTAACTCTTCTGTATTGATGACAGTTACACATTGTTCAGCTGACAATTCATCCCATTTCCACAGTACAAACAAATTATTGATATATTGAATCTACAACAAAAGCTTGTCTGTCCATTCATTAATTCCTGGCCCATTCAGTTTCTGCTCCTCCCACCAGCCCATATCCAAATTCACATAGCTGGGGCAAAGCAGGTACCCATCGTGGTTCCTCGCTTTTGCTGGAAATGTTTACCATTGAACATGAAATTATTTCAACTTTAGCACCATTCAATCATCTGTAAGAGCATATTATTGTGTGCATGAAGTTTCTGTGGCCTAGCTCTCAGAATGTGCTTTACTGCTTTCAGGTCGTGCTCGTGGTGTATGCTTTTATAGAAGGTGGAGACATCTAGAGTCATTAACAACATTCCCTCCTCCCAGGCCACATTAAAAAGTCTTTTAAGGAACCTGCAGTACCTTTAATGTAAGATGAGAGGCTATAGAGCAATGGCTGAACAATGTGGTCTATGTAGATGGATGGTTCTCAAAGAGGCTTCCTATGGCTGCTATTATAGGCCTTCCCGGGGATTTCAGTGGGTGTTTTATGGATCTTTGGAATTAAGTAGAATATATGTATCACAGGATTTTCTGTCCTCAAAAAATTGCATTCATCCCAGATTAACAACTCTGCCTCCCGCCATTCAATCATTTGTTTAAAATAGTCCTGTTTGACTTTGCTGTACTCCCTGCTGAATATTCTAGTATAACATTGTGTATCATTTAGATGTAAATATGCCTCTTCCATATACATGTCTTTGCTTTATAATACAAAATTACCTCCCTTGTCTGACACACTCATCACACTGATTCCCTTTCTATATCACCTGTTTGAATTTAGTATTGTGTCTTTAGATATGTCTCAATTTATGTTTAGAGATTGATTGTAACCTTCTGAGCTCTTTAATCATCAATTCTGAGAATACCTCTATACTATCATATGTAGAGGTAAGAATACATTTGGATTTAGATTTGAAACTGTTTTCTCCTCCCTTGCCAATATCAACTCACTTAACATTATAGTATCCTCTACCTGGAGATCATAGGCTCCCAATCCTTCCGCTAGAACTGTCAAGTCTTTCATGTAATCAATATTAGAGACCTACAACACATCACAATAATGCACTTTATCAATAACAGTCTATTTTTGTTTGGGTTTCAATGCGCTTGTTTTATCCCAACCATCCCAATCTCCTTTCACGTCTGACCCTGGGTCAGAGCTAAAGTCACAGGCCAATACTACCTACCTAAGTTGCTTAGCTTCTCCAAATCTCTGTCTCCTCATATTGTCAAAACTGAGTGCAATTCTGAAGATTTGCCCCCTTTGGTAATTCAATTTATCTCACTGGAATTTCTGGGCTTTCCTCTGTTTTATTGAATCCTCAAATTATGTCATTCTACCTTTCAATTCTTGTCTGAATTTGCTCACACATTCCTCAGCTTCCACTTTGTTTAGTTGTTCATTTATAGTTCTGATGTTTTCCATTGCTGAATCTCTTTCTATTCCTGCATTCTTAATTAGAATGTGAATTGAACTGTAGGTATTTAGTTTCACCCATTCTTTAATCAGGTCTAGATGGAGGTTTCCATAGCTAGGAGCAATCATTAACCATAACCCCGAGGAATCCTCCCCACTTAAATGTACTTTTTTAGGGATAATGAATCCCACCACTTCAATACCTCTGATCTTGACAGTTTCTCCAATTTCATCAACAGGCTCTGTACACCACTGCCACCAATTGACCCAGCATTGTCTATGCCAGACGCTGCTACTCCTTCAACTGGCCCGCAATTGCAAAAAACGTGTCTGCAGCCTGTAGCCTAGCTGTGATCTCCTCTTCTTCCATATTTTACTTCTGTCAGGGCTCTTCCTTGAGTCGTACGAACGATGTTGCTCCAACCATGGCTCCCGCAATGCCAGTGATTCCTTCAATCTACCTGGTTGGGTGCACCCACGTGCTGAAATGGTCCTTTGACCCTTCCCTCGCTCCCTCCCCGCTTGAGCAGTGTGTTACTTTTCTGGGGGCCCGCAGACTTTAACAGCTCATCAAGGAACAGAGTATTGCCCGCAGGCCTCCTGACTGCCGGTGGTGCAGATGAAACAGGTGACTATAACTCATGACCCTATCATGCACATTTTTCGAATCAATAATTTTACTGCAAATGTTACATTGATATTATCAATGATGTTGTAAAAGATGTCACAAGTGATGTTATATCTGGGGTAATTAGCAGTGCACGGGAGGGAGCGAGGCCTTGAGGCCTTAGGCCCTGAGTAAATAACTCTAACTATAACTGGTGAACTTCTCTGGTTTTGTGTGAGTAAATTCAGAACCTAACTATAACGACCCGGTAACCTTTGGTTTTCTAATTGAATTTCTATGTTTTTTAAATTCTATTCACTAACTATAATGTCCCTGTAACCTTTGTTTTTTTCAGTGGATTTCTTTGTTTTTTTTAAATATAAAGTCATTTTCATTATTACAGGTTAATCTACCCACCACTGCCCAAGGTCGGCAGTTGAGCGCGGTGGGGTCTGGCAGCAGGGCCTGCGTTGTGACCAACCCCCATAACCACCCAATGCCATGCATGGCCTTCTGCCATGCACAGTGGGTGTTGGCTGCAGGGCCTGACCTGCAACCAGGACCTGTGGCCAACCCCCAAAACCACCGAACCCCACACTGTGCACAGCCGTTGGCAGGAGTTAGCCTCAGGGTCTATCTTTCTGTGTGTGAGGATAGGTGTGAGAGGTTGTCTCTGGGTGTAAGAGTGGATGTGAGAGTGTCTGGGTGTAGTGTCTGGATGTGGAAGTGGATGTGAGAGGGTCTATGTAGGTGTAAGGGTGTCTGGGTGTGAGAGTAGGTGTGACAGGTGTCTCTGGGTGTGACAGTGGGTGTCCAAGTGCCTCTGTGAGTGGATGTCTGACTGTGTGTGTCTGTGAGTGTGTGTGTGAGACTAAGTGGGTCAGTGAGAGGGTGCATGAGTGCCTGAGTGGGTCTGTGAGTGGGTGTGTAAGTCTCTGAGTGGATCTGTGAGTATGTGGGTCTGTGAGTGGATGCAAGAGTCTTTGAGTGGATCTGTGAGTGGGTGCATGAGTCTCTGAGTGGGTCTGTGAGTGCGTGCATGAGCCTGAGTGGGTCTGTGAGTAGGTGCATGAATGTCTGAAAGGTTCTGTGAGTGGGTGCATGAAGGTTTGAGTGGATCTGAGAGTGGGTGCATGAGTGTTTAAGTGGGTCTGTGAGTGGGTGTGTGAGTGTCTGAGTGCGCCTGTGAGTGGGTGTGTGAGAGTCTGTGTTGGGATGTCAGTAGCTCTTTGAGTGACTCGATCACAAAGGAACTTCAACGACCCTTTTATCCAACAAGAGTCCACAGCTTTGCATGAAATATCTACCCAAGGGGAGTACTTTCTGCCTCTTTGGATAAATGTCCAGTATGTATTCTTCATTTCGTCTGTGTAATCAAACACAAGGAAATGTCACCAGTGACCTTGTGTCCGTTTTGGTAACATGATTGTTCCTTTTGACCCTTTCTATACAATTCTGTGATAGTATGTACCTTCCTATAGAGAGGCCGACTGTAGGAAAGTACCCTCTTTCCTGGCATGGTTACCCCCTTTTCTTCCTGATGTCAGTGTGTTTGACTGTGTTCACTGGGATCCTGCTAAGCAGGACTCCAATGATTATGCTCTCTCTCCCAAAAACTCTGTATTTCATCCCACAATTGGCATACTAGTGCCCCCATGTAAGCCCCTAGTATATGGTGCCTAAGTACCCAGAGCACTGGGGTTCCATGGGATCCCCATACAAAGGGTTCTGCAGGACTGCCAATGCAGACTGCGTGACCTGGGTGCATGCACCCATTTTCACTATCAGTCAGTGCACCAGGTCACTATAAGTCACCCAGATGTAGGCCCTCTCAGCTCAGAGGGCAGGGTGCAGGTATATTTGTGTAAGGGTATCCCTACACCAGTAGAGGTACCCACACAAACTCAAGACCCACTTTTCTGGACTTTGTGAGTATGGGGATGCCATTGTACGCGAGTACTGGACATAGGTCACTACCTATGCCCAGCTACATAATAGTAACTCCGAAACTAAGCATGTTTGGTATCAATCATGTTGGAATCATACCCCAATACTTTTGCAAGTATTGGTTGTATGATTCCATGCACTCTGGGGGCTCCTTAGAGGACCCCATCATTGCTCCTACAGTTTTCTGAGGTTTTCCAGGCAGCGACAGCTGCTGTCACCTCATAGACAGGTTTCTGCCCTCCTGCTACTTGAGCATCTCAAGCCCAGGAAGGCAGAACAAAGGATTTCCTTTGGGAGAGGGGTGTTCCACCCTCTCCCTTTGGAAATAGGTTTTACATGGCTTGGGAATGATAGCCTCAGCCAAGACACTGGTATGCTTTGAAGGGCACATTTGGTGCCCTCCATGCATAAACCAGCCTACACTAGTTCAGGGACCTTCAGTCCCTGCTCTGGTGTGAAACTGGACAATGGAAAGGGGAGTGACCACTCCCCTGTCCATGACTACCCCACGGGTGGTGCCCAGAGCCCCCTCAGATGGTCCCTGGGTTCTGCCATCTTGAATCCAAGGTTGGCAGGGAACTCTGGGAGCACCTGAGTGGCCAGGCCAGGCAGGTGACATCAGAACCCCCTCCTGATAGGTGGTCACTCAGCTAGGTTCCCAATCCCCCTTTCAGGGCTATTTAGGGTCTCTCCTTTGGGTGATTCCTCAGATTCAGCTTGCAAGATTCCAGCAGGATTCCTCTGCATCCCTTGCTTCAACTGTTGACCAAAGAAACTGCATCTGGACTCTCCAGGACCCGACAATCTGCAACAAAGGTGAATACTTCACCTGCCACATTGTTTCCACGTCTTCTTCCAGCTTCTGCAACATTTCCCCAGTCGTGCATCCTCTGAGGACAGCCTGTCTTCAGTTTGCACAGGGAAGAAATCTCCCTTGAAGTGAAGGAGTCACTCCTCTGCATCTGCAGACACCAAATAGCAAAGACGACCATTTGCGTGGATCCCCTCTCCTGCTGAGCTGCATGGATCCTGCAACATAGGTGTTTGGAAGTGGTCCAGATGGTCCTCTCTACCAGCTGTCCATTTTGAGTGGAGGTAAACCCTTGCCTTCCCGTGCAGGAGAGTACCCCCCAGGCACCACATCTTTTGCAGCTGCCAAGGCTTGCTGGCACTTCTTCCAAAGGGTCTTCAGTCTTCGTGTAGCTCCAGCCTCCAGCACTCCTTCCTGTGATGCACAGCTCCCTGAGTGACTCTCCTGCGGCGTGAGACTCCTTTTCGTAGTGCTGCATTGGCTCCATTTGCACCTCCTGTGTCCCCATCCTGTGGGAATCCTGTGCATATTGCCTGTGCTTTGGTGGGCTCTCTGCAATTCTGAGGGCCCCCTCTGACTCCCCCTCCTGGGTTGAGCCCTCCTGGGCTTTTCTGGTCCCCGGCAGCACCACTTTCCGCCAACCACAAGTTTTGCTTGTGTCAAGGCTTGTTGGTGGAATCCGGACACGCAAACCTGACTGCAATCTCTTTCTAGATTGGGACGTCACCTGCATCCTCCGGGAACCCGACTCCAACTCCAGGGCTGCAGTGCTGACTCTTCTTCCTCACCGTTGACCAACGCCTGCCATCCTCAGCTTGGTGGGTAGGGGCTCCTGCCCCCACTGGACTCTGCTGAGTCTTCTGGACTTGGTCTCCTCTTTCCAAAGGTCTGCCTCTTCAGGAATCCACCATTGGTTTCTTGCAGTCATCTCTGGGGTTTGCAATTCTCTTCTTTTCTTCTAAGTGGGTGTTCTTGGGAAACTGTACTAATTTACTCCTGCTTTCCTGGTTGCAAGGGGGGTATTGTGGTACTTACTTTTGTGATTTCCTGATACCCCCAGCAACCCTCTATACACTCCACTTATCTAGGTGGGTGTGACACTCTCACTTTCCATTTTTTTAGTATATGGTTTGTGCCCCCCCGGGCCACTCTTCTCTATTGTGTTTTATACTGTTTGCACTGTTTTCTAACTATTCTCATGCCTATTCCTGACAACTAGTGTATATGTTTTGTGTATTACTTATCTCCTGAGGGAGTATTGCCTCTATAGTAATTTTGGTGTTGTGTTACCATAATAAAGTACCTTTATTTTTGTAACACTGAGTGTATTCTTTCATGCGTGTAAGTGCTGTGTGACTACAGTGGTATTGAATGAGCTTTGCATGTCTTCTTTGTGCTTTTTGTGTTGTGGAGATGTCCTCGTATTCCTCTGCATCAAGAACGTGACACCAAAATCATGTGAAATGTACTGGAGGGCCCTTCGGGAAGCTGTCTATCATCCTGATAAAATGCGGGAAGGTAGACAGTCGGGGGCCAAGTGAGCGGAGCTTCCAGGTGATTTGCACATATGCATACTTGTAGCAATTTAAAGGAAGAACCATGGACTCTAGCGGAGAAGGGATGCACAGCCGCCCCCCCCTTGGAGATTTTGGTCCTAGAGACCCCATCATTCGGGGCCTGGCAATATATAAATATAGGAGGGGGCCACATGACTTCCTCCCCAGGCTAAATTTGGCACTGGGGACCCCACCCCCCGGGGCCTGGTCATGTTTTCTGGTTGCCCTCAGAGCACCCAGTCAGCAGTGCTGGAGACCACAGAGGTAGCCTCAAGGCTCCTTCGGTTCCAGTCAGCTTCCCATCTACTGCAAGAGCTGGCACTGCTCTTGCACACAGGGAGCTGCTAAACATGCAGCTCTCTGTGTGCAAAAGCAATAGTTTCATCTCTTTCCCTGCCAGCTTCTCTGTGGACAGGGAAAGAGTTGAAACCTCTGGTTCCAGCAGGCAAGAGCACTTTGACAGCTCTAGCTGGAAGCAGAGTGTTTGCTTTGACTTGGTGAGAGCTGTCAAGGCGCCCGCCATGTCAAATCAAACTGCTATGTCCTGGGATTGGCACCCCAGAACATAGCAGGAGCTGGCTCTGAGAGGAGGTGGCAGTCCCTAGGGCCATAATTGGCTCCACGAGGGGGGCTGCATGGCACCCTCCAATGTTTAAGTTAGCCCCGGGGAGGTGGTGGTCCTCGGGGTTCTGCGACAGACCCCCTTCATTATTTTTTGTCAGCCCTGGGGAAGTGGTGGTCCCTGGGGCTGTGGGGGGACGGGAGACCCCCCTTAATTGGAATAATTGCTCCAGGGAGGTGGCGGGCCCCCTCAACATAAATTTCATATTTAGCCCTGGGTTGGTGGAGGTCCAGGGGGCTGTGGGAGGGGGGCTGTACAGGCCTCCCCATTAAAAGTCACTCCTTGCCCTGGGAAGTTTGTGGTCCCAGGGGCTGAGGGGGGGCACATTGCTCCCCGCATGACTTTCTTTTTAACCCAAGGGAGGTAGCGTTCCCGGGTCTGTGTAAGAGGCTGTATGGGCCTCCCCCATTAGAAATTATTGTTTGGCCCAGGGGGGTGGTGGTCCCTGGGGTTTGGGGGGCTGCGTGGCCCCCCTGCATAACTCAATATCATCGCCCGGGGAGGTGGTGTTCCCTGGGGCTAACACAAGGCCTAATAGAGTGGCCCAGTGCACCCTTCTTCTTTTTTAAGCCCCAATACCTTTGGGACCTGCCCCACATGGGGGCAAAATAAAAGAAAAGGGCAGGAGAGAGCCCTTTTTTAAAAAACTATCTCAGAAAAATCCACAGACCCAGATCTGCGGATTTTTCCAAGATTTTCTTTAAAAAAATGTTTTTTAGCCCTGGCGGAGCCCGTGAGGGACCCCTGAGACCAAGGCTAGTGGCTCACGGTGACCCTACCCTGACCCCTTTTCTTTTCTTTTAACTTTTTTTGTGGCCCTCGGATGAGTCCCAGAATGGCTGCCAACACTTCCTTGTTGAAGTGATGGCAGCCAATCAGATATCAGCACGGGGACAGTTGGATCTGCAGAGGTCCCACGTCCCTAGCTATCTATATTTTTTTAAAATCTAATACCTCGAAAACTACTGAACATATTTACACCAAATCACAAAAACATGGTTTCTGGACCAAGAGCTAGCTTTCTGCTAAATTTGGTGTAATTCCGTCCAGCAGTTCAGGCTGCAGCCATGTTAAAAATCTCTATGGCAAAATGCATGGGGAAAACGTGTTTTGGGATGACCCCTTTTTCCCAACCCCGCTTGACGGATCACCCCAAAACTTTAAAGACAGCAGCTGAACTCGCTGAAGTATACGTTTTAAAAATGTTGTCAAGATTTGTCAAGCAGTGCCAAAATTATTGGCAAAATAAACGCTCTTCCTATGGAAACTAGGTCCTAACTATACCTACTGGCGACCCTCATTAGGTAATCTATCTGTCTATCTATCTATCTATCTATCTATCTATCTATCTATCTATCTATCTATCTATCTATCTATCATGCCTTTTATGGTCTTGTATCATCATGTCAAATGATTTCCTACATTTTGAAACTAACTTGCATTACTCATGAGGCTCTACATCCTGTCAAACTATCTGACTCAAAAACTGAAGGGCATAATTATACTTTTTGATGCAAAATTGCACTTATGCAGTTTTGCATCATAAAGTTTAGCACTGACCATTCCTGAACTCCACCCTGGCACCATATTTATGGAATGGTGCAAGCAGGTGCAAAGGGTGGGCTAGCGTAAAAAAAACAAATGATGTTAGCCAGGTGGGGGTGGCGGTATGGGAGAAGGGGGTTTAGCACCAAAAAATGACACTAGGCTGGTTAGAGGCAAAAAAAGGCCTCTAACCAGCCTGCATGATGGAGTACATGATACTTTTTTTTATGTTTGATGCGCGACCAATGTTAAATACATAAATAAATAAATAATACATAAATAAACTGTCCTGAAAAATAAATTACTGGCTGGTGGCAGGGACAGCTTAAGGATTTTGTGGGTCCTTAGCCAAGAATATCCTGGGGGCCTCTGTTCGGAACCGATTTGTATTTCTGATCTACTTTCAACTTTTCCATTCCCTCTTTGGCCATGTCACCAACACAGGCACACTGATACAAATTCTAAATGTGTTTCCATCTAATTTTCAGGAAGTAAGGATGTGTGTTTTTAATATTGTAACACAGCAGCAGCTCGCTAGTATTATTGCACATAACCTCTGCGACTGCCTGCCATTTCTCATATATGAGGTTAGCTTAAAATTCAATACCACCGTTATGGAAGGTCAATGATTAGTAACTGAAAATGCCTTGTACACCCAACCTGACATATTTTGCAAATATAAAAGTTCATGTTTTCTATTTCCCCTCAGTTGCATTTCAGAATATCATATTCAGAAATATTATGTGGCATAAATATTGTGTGCCAACTATCATTTACAAAAATATTGTCACTGAGTCAGTGTAGATGTTCTGTCATTAACTACAATGGTGTGATATTTTTGTAAACAATATTTATGACACATAATTTATGGTAGACCAAACCTTTTCCCACCTAGCATGTCCTACTAATTTCATGCAGTGGCCAAACTGTTGGTTTCAACCAGTTTAGTCAACCTACATGTGCTACTTAGTCAATGAACACATTTTACCCACTCTATATTTTTCAGAAAGAATAGCACATCTCCATCCCTTTTAAAACACCTCCATATCTAATTTGTTAATGAAACCTAAACATTAATCAATGTCTATATTGTCAAGAATTTTGAGGATGTCTGCAGCTAAAGGGCACTACACCACATTGGTTTGACTATATGGAATAGGGTTAGACCCCTACTCTAAGAAAATGGGTTATTAGTTAAGACAGGTGGAATCCCCCTCAACTATTAAACACAATCCTTGTCAGGTGAACCACAAAAAAGTCACTAATTTAAGCTATGCTTAACCCTATGGTAGCTTGGCAAAAAGCAGCTAGGCTGAACTTATAGGCAAAATGCAAAGTATTTGTGCAGCATTCAAACAGTAATAAAGTACAAATATAACACAAGAAAAATCCCAAAGCAAATAAGAAAAATAGAGTAGTATTTCTTAAATACCATGACACCAAAACAACACAAATCCAATCAGTAGAACCAGAGATATATGTTTTTAAACCTTGAGTGAAAATAATGCCACAAATCAAACAACTGCGCTCTCGGTTATCTGCTAGCCATAGAGTGGGAAAACTCACACGTTCAGGCCAACCTCAACGTCATGCAACAGATATAGGGACCAGGTTCGTCCCTCTGAAGAGTTACCTTATCAAATCAGTATAGAGATTGTCATTTGCATTGGTGGAGGCTGGGAGAAGGAGCTTGTCAATGCAAAAAGCAGGTCGGGCGTTGTGAATGGTCTCTGCTGTACCATCAAGAGCCAGTTGCTGCTGGAGATTCACGTTGGTGGTCTGTTTGGGTTGTCACTGTCAGCACGAAGAGCAGGTCTCACTGAACTTTGCATAGGCGGTTGTTGCATGCTTTTGATTTTCCCTAAACTCTCATGCCAGTGAACGGTCTAGGATCTGGGGTGGGGGGCATCTCCAGGGGACCAGGACTCACTCCAGCAGAGGCCAGCAGAAGGACTCAGAAAAGTCCAGGCAGCTCAAGTTGGTGCTGGTCAACTGGGCAGTTGCAGGGAGGCCTTGGAAGTTAGCCAACTGACCCTTGTAGTCACTCTGAGTCACCTGAATTCAAGGCAAGCAGGTCCAATCTTCCTTTGATAGTCAGCAGGGCAGTCCCTTTTTCTCAGAAAGCAGGAAAGTCTTTCTTCTGAATCTTCCACAGGTCCTAGCGTATCTGAAGGTGCCACTTTTATACTTATTGCCACTCTAAAGGTGGGGAGGACCACTTTGTCTAACCTTCCCCCTTCCCTGGGTTTGACTCTAAACTATCTAGGGTAAGAAAGAGCAGCCAGTGCTAGGTGTGAGCTGCATTTGTTAGTGGCAGGCAGCCCTTAGAAGTCAGGAAGGGGATGGGCAAGCCATAAGACTACTCCTTTGAAGCTCAGGAAGGCTTAGTCCAACACCCAGGACATCCTGCTTAGGAGAGCAACACCCTGCCCTACACGTAAGGCCCTTTTTATTCCTATGTCTGAATGGAATACACAAAACACCACAAGAGAACCATTCACAGTCAGATGACCCTGGAATTTGGCTTAGCCAGAAAAATGCTGTCTTTATAAAAGTGGCATTTTTGGAATAGCATCTTAAAACCCAACTTCACCATCATAAAGAATTGTATATTATATTACAGTTCATTTGAGTGTAAATAGCATGTCCCTACCTGCTCCTAAACGGAAGTTAGCAGTCATTAAATGTAATAGGGTCAGGCATGGCCAAGGAGGCCAACACCATGATCAAGCTTTAGCAGTACCCCCATTGCCTCACTTCAATCCTCCCTAATCCTGCCTGACAGTGCTTTGATAGCCCCCTCCTGAAGTCCTCTACCCAATGCTCTAGTCGTGGTGCCCCCTTCTTGGCCCCCTTCAGCACTGCTAATGACTTACTGAAGCTCCTGGCCGAGGCTTTGTGAACCCCGTGTGGCTCGATGGCAGCAATCAGGACTTATATCGTAGACCTGAGGTGGCCCTTGCATGGGTGTAGTCCTAAAAAAACCCCACATACATTGGAGACTAAGGCAGTGAGTAGCGGTATCCCGGTGCAGGCACATGCTACATCCCTTGCAGAGACCACCTGGACCCTGTCCTGATCTGCGGCAGCTGTTGGAGCTTTTCGCACTGGCCTGGGCTGGCTCAGAAACTCAGCCTCTACCTTGGCAGAGACCTGTGATCTCCCTGCACCTGAAGGGGTGGAGGTGACCAACGGGGCCCCGTGGGCAGTCTGGTGTGTGCTACATGTGCTGGGGCTGCTTTGATTGTTGTGCAGCACCTGCCTTGATCAGCTGGGTCCGGCAGGCCCATTTTGCAGGCCTAGAGCAGCTTGAGGCTATGCCCCCACCCGACTGAGGGGTCAGAATCCCCTAATATCTGAGGAGAGTTGCAATGGTGAAATGAACCTCCCCCGAGGATGACATGCAGAAGGGCACAGTGGGCCTGATTGAGAGATTTGCAAACCCATGCTACACCCCACATTGAGAGGAACCTATGCTGCCAGAACTGCCTGACTGGGGCCTCTCAGCTTCGGTAGAGTTGCAGCAATTCAGGAGCTCCCCACCCGGCAACTGCTCTGCTGGGAGAGAGTGGACTAGACCTTGGAGTGCAGACCATTGCTGGATGAGAGACTGTGGCAGCAGGGCCTTAGGCACATTGGCAGTGATGGACTGTCACACACGGAGAAGGTGATAGTTTGCACCAGGAGCTGCATGTGACCCTCCTGTGGGGGTACTTAAGAAGCCTGCTGGAAGGAGGGTGTGCACCAGCAATGCATGGATTACCTGTAGGGGGACAAAATTAACATTTGCACTTAAGGGGCCCACAGGACATTGTGCTGAACTCCACAACTGAGCCAGTCTCCCGTAAGTGGGGTGCACCCTCAAGATCTGTGCAATAGCTCCCACGGTCGATCTGTGATCACAACGCCCTACTGTCCAATTCATTTGTGGTCCCAGCTCTGTCTTATACTCGCTGATGACCTCAGAAGCACACCACTGAGACTTTAGGACTCAGACAACATTGCCTTGCAGAGGCTGGAGAGAGCACAAGGTAGTGTGAGACTCTCATCATTTTGGACCGCCTATCCACCTGCTTCGACTATGTTTCTTCTGGGTGCCATGCTGCTCCTTTTTCAAGTGGCCTTGGGCTGACCACCACAAACTGGTTTATGCTACCTTGAGCAAGCATGTTGGGGCCACAGGGCTCTCCCGCCAGTCCCGCCTGTGGGCTTTTCCCCCTCCCGACCATCCTATGTATCACCACAAAATTACTTCGAGGGACCTGGGACTTATTGGGACAGGCTGCCAATGCTGCCCTGGGGCAAGCAGGCCTGTTCTCAGAGACCTTACGTCTTATCATCCCTGGTAAGCATATAGCCAAAGATGGTGTACAGTAGGCCCCCCATCACAGCAGTTCAGACTAAAATGGATCAATATAATGTCTAAACACCGGAGAACAACGGGGCAGCGGAACCCCCCCAATTCCAGCCTAGCCCACTGCAGACTTGGCAACTATCCCTAAAGCAATCCAGGATTCTAGGGAGGTGGTGGAAACCAAGGTTTATGGTGTTCATATTGACCTTTCACTCTTGCACCATAAACAAATTTGTGGAGAGGGTGACTGAAACTGATACACCAATCTCAGAGACTGAAGATGGTGTAGTCAAACTTAAACACCAAGGGCATCATTACGACCCTGATGGTCCTGAGACTGCCAGGGTCACAGTCTGTCCATCGCCAAAATGGCGGTCCGGCAGCCACATTATGACTGTGGCAGTCGCACCACGGTCGGACACCCAGCACTGCCCGATTACGTCCGTCTGTAGGTGCTGCCCTGGGGATTACAAATCCCTTCTCTGCCAGCGATTACATGGTGGTAGCTCGCCATGTAAAGGCTGGCAGAGTCAGGGTGCAGGGTGCACCATGGGGGCCCCTACACTGCCCATGCACTTGGCATGGGCAGTGCAGGGGCCCCCATTGCCAGCCCCGTTGTGCTTTTCACTGTCTGCAAAAGCACGACAGGTGCTGGTGCACCCTAGTCACCACAGCATTGACCCCGGCTCAATTATGAGCCGGCATCAAAGTTGTGGGTTGTTTCCCACTGGGCGAGTGGGAAACTTATAATGGGGCCCGCGGAAAGGGGACCACACTGCCGGTAATCTAACCGCAGGAGTTTGGCAGACGGCCTTTTCCATTCGCCAAACTCTTAATGACCCCCCCAAGTGTCTAAACTGATGTCCACGGTGGCTTCTCTGGATAGGAAGGCTGAGGATACCAAAAACCACTCCAGACATATCAACTTACTTCTTGTTGGACTCCCAGAGGGAGTGGAGGGCTCGTGACTGAGCAAACATCTCGAGAACTGGTTTTGATCCTGGATCCTGGCAGACAAACTATCTCACTACTTTGTGGTTGAAAGGGCACATCAGGCCCTGACCAAGAAACCTCCACCCAGAGTCCTAACCCTTACCCGGTGATACTGTGAATCCTCAACTTCCAAGCCCGGGACAGCATCCTATGCGAAGCTTAGAACCAACCAGGCCTACGACATCCTAACTCTAAGGTCATGATTTTCCCAGATTATACCAAAGCAGTCCAATAGAACTAATGGCGCTCCTTCGGAGAGGTCAAGCAGAAACTCTGTGCACCCAACATCTGCAATATGCTTCTTTTCTGGGCCTGCCCGAGGTAATTTTAGACTCATCAATCTATTTTTTTCACACCCGCAAAGACGCCGGAAGTGGGCTACAGAGCGGTGTCCACTGCAGTCCCTGATATTGGGTGGATCTGGAACCACAGGGCTGCCCTCTGCCGCTCCCCGCTAGGCGGCCCCTGAGGAAATGTTCCATATCCTGGAAGGTGGAAATGAGCCGGGGCGAGAGATAGTCTTCAGCAAGCCCACCCCCTGTGGAGGAGAATCCAACTGAAATAGAGACAGATCAGAAGGTACTTCATAACTGTTCTGTCCTTGGACAAAGTGCCTGAGTCCCTGGCCTAGACCCCTACTTTTTGTTCTGACTGAACAGAGAGGGCTGCCCACTGTAGAGCCAAACATGATCACTGATACCCAGAGCAGTATTGTGTACCTCATTGCCAGACTTCCTGACTATGTGGGGAAAAGGAGGGTCTTTATATTACATTAGACTGTTTTGATGATTACATATACAGGCCCTCAGTACGACCCTGGCGGTCGGTGATAAAGTGGCGGTAACACCGCCAAGAGGCTGGCAGTAACTACCACCAAATTAATGGCATGGCGAAAAGATCTCTGAAAACAGCCAATGTACCACACCAACTGCCAGGGCGGAAAAAACAGCCACCATGGCGGTAGCCGCCTATAGCAAGGCAGAAGTCAATGTTCCACCCACCATATTACGACATGCCAAACAGCCACCTTTTCCGGAGCGGTACTAACAATATCAAAAGCCTGGCGGAAACTGAGCTCAGGAGTGAAAGGACTCACCATTGGAGACACAGGGAAGAACCATGCCGCCATGGAACCAGAACTGCATGTTTTTCCTATGATATTCTATGTTCTGCTCCACCACGAACCCCAACGCTGGTGAAGATGATGACGGTGAGTACAGCCGTCTAGCACACAAGGAAGGGGGGAAGAAAACGACAGTGACACACACGTGCACAACACACCCCCCAACACACACCATACATACAACCAGATGCATTAAAAAAACATTTTGACCCCGTAACTGAATAATGCAAATACAAAATGATTTCGCCAAAGTGCTTGTAAGAAGATCAACACAGTAGAAATAATGAGTTAGGCAAGATAATAGATATATACATATGTACAGAAAAAGGGACACAGCCCGGTCCTCAATTTTTCGTGGGCCACATAGCCACAGGCCAAAGTCCAAGGTCACACATGTCACCTGCTTCAAAACGGAGAGAACACTGCAGGGGCATCAGTTGGCAGGCACCTCAGGGGGACGGGGGTTGGGGCACCTCAGCCAGGAGATGTAACAAGACCACGGGTTCTGGAAGGGGCAACATGCCCTGTGCTTGATCCTGGGGAGTGATGGGCATGTGAGTGTCTTTCCCCACTGGTTCTAGAGGGGGCAACGTGCCCTGTGCTTGATCCTGGGGAGTGATGGGCCACAGTCTCTCAGGTGGGTGTCATACCCACTGGTTCTGTAGGGGGCAACGTGCCCTGTGCTTGATGCTGGGGTGTAATGGGCCACAGTCTCTCAGGTGGATGTCATACCCACTGGTTCTGGAGGGGGCTATGAGCCCTGTGCTTGATTCTGGGGAGTGCAAGGTCACAGTCTCTGGATTGGGTGTCATACCCACTGGTTCAGGAGTGGACAGGCCGCACAGCAGACCATGGAGGCAGGATTACATACCGTCTGCCGGTGGTGATGGCTGCACAGTGGTGGTGCTGCTGGTGGTGGGGGGGCTCCTGCCCATCCCCTGCAACCTTGGATGGCTGCACAGTGGTGGTGCTGCTGGTGGGGGGAGGCTCCTGCCCATCCCCTGCAACCTCGGACGGCTGCACAACCATGGTTTCTGGTGAAGGTTCCTGGTCCAGGCTCCTTGCTCTTCCTGCCTGCTGGGGCAGGATCCTTGATCTTCCTGCATGCTGGTGCAAGCTCCTTGCTCTTCTTGCCTGCTGGGGCAGACCCCTTGGCCTTTTGTGTGGCAGGTGCAGGCTCCTTGCCCTTCTTGGTGGCTGGAGCAGTCTCCCTCCCCCTTAGGCTGGCCGGTGCAGGCTCCTTCCCCTTCAATACATGTGGCCTGGATCCCTTTCCACCACAAGGGGGTGCGGTTAGGACTGGGCCCGTGGACTGTATGGCTGAGGTGCTTGGCTGGGTTCGTGATACCTTGCCCATACTTGCAGGAAGGCAGGGGGAGGGGTAGGGAAGGGATTAATGGTGGATAGGAAAAACATTTTAGGGACATTGGGGCGGGAAGAGGGAGAAGGAATGGGAGTGGAGGATGAGGGAGTGGTTGTAGGAGGTGTCTGTCTGCTGCTTTTGGGTGCAGGTGCATGGACTGTATGCTGTTGTGAGGTGGATGGCTGTTGTGTGTCTGAGCACTTGCGTTTGTGTACCTTAGGAGGGGGGGCAGACACAGTGGGAGAGGACACAGGGGACGTGTTCATGGCTGTTGTGGAGGTGTCTGCCAGTGAGGTCTGTGCTTTGCTTGGTGTGGTGATGATGCTGGTAGTGGATGATGATGTAGTGCATGCAGGTGTGAGTGTAGACGTGGCTGGGAGGGAGGTGGTGGTGGGGGAGGAGGAGGAGACCGTGGAAATAGTGGATGTTGGTGTGTCTGCAACTGGATGGTGTTTGTGTGCGTGCCTGTGGGATGAAGTGAAGTGCATGTGTTTGCCTGTGACACTCTTGGGTGTTGTATTGTGTGCATGCTTGTCTGTATGTGTGCTTGGGATAGGTTTGAGTTGAGAGGAGTGGGACTGGGCAGTGGAAGTTGGAGGGGGGACGGTAGAAACAGGGACAATGGCTGCCATCAGAGAGGAGGCCAGAGCCTGAATCAATCTCTGTTGGGCCGTCAATCCAGTGTGAATGCCCTCCAGGAATGCATTAGATTGCCTGGGCTGCCAGTCTGATTTCCTGGCTGGGGTCTTGGCAAGAGTCTCTGGCTTCTGTCTGGATCACAGGTAACATTTGCGGGGTGGTGCACCTTTTGCAGGGGGAGGGGTGCTGGTGGCCTGTGAGTCCTGTGGTGGGGCCTCCTCGCCACTGGTGGCAGCGGAGGTAGAAGGCTGTTCAGATGTCTGGGTGGTGGCAGGAACCCGTTGGTGTGAGACTACCTCCCTCATAATTTTGGCCCTGTCTGCCAGCACCTCTGCAATGGAGATCAGGGTGTTGTTAATGGCCTGCAAGTCCTCCCTGGTCCCCTTGTACTGTCCCTCCTGCAGCGGCCTGTTCTCCAGCACATTGTCCAGAATCTGGCCCATCGTGACCTGGGAATGTTGGTAGGCTCCCAGGATCTCAGAGAGCGCCTCCTGCAGCATTGGTTCCCTGGGCCTGTCCTCCCCCTGGTGCACAGCAGTCCTCCCAGTGTCCCTGTTGGCCTGTGCCTCTGTCCCCTGAACTGTGTACCCACTGCCACTAACCCCAGATCCCTGATTGTCTTGGGTGCTAGGTGTGCCCTGGGGTCCCTGTAGAGGTGGACACACTGCTGATTAACGCATCCTGGGGGCAGAGGTATGGGTACGCTGGGTGGGTGCTGAGGTAGTGTTTCCTGATGGGGAAGGCTCTGTGGTGGTGTGTGACTGGGCCTGGGTGAGCGGCTGTCCAGTGGTCCCTGATGGGCCAGGTAGGTCATCCAGATCCTGAAGACCAAAGTTGCTGTCATCAATTTGGGCCTCTTCAGTTGGGGGACTGGATATTGCTGGCCCCTCCTCTCCACTGACATTGGCTGGGGTACCTGTGGGGGTGTAAATGATGTGTTATGGTTTCTGTGTCTGACATATTGTACATCCGTGGCTTCCCTTGTATGGTTGGATTTGCCCTGGCACCTTTCACTTGTGTATGCTAGTGTACTGTATGGTGGGATTGTTAGTTCTCCATGGTGTGCATGCTTTAGTGATGAGTGTCGATTTAGGTCTGTGAGGGGTGTCCATGCATTGTTACAGCATGCAGGGCTTGGCAGTGGGATGAGTGAGATGTGATGGTGGGGTGTGTGGGGAGTAGTGGAGTGATGAGGGTGAGGGTATGTGACGGCAAGCAGGTAGGGGGGATAATAGTAGAGTTGACTTACTAGAGTCCAGTACTCCTCCTACTCTGGCTAGGCCCTCAGGATGCAGTATTGCCAAGACTTCTCCTCCCATGCTGTGAGTTGTGGGGTAGGAGGTGGGGGTCCACCGCCAGTCCTCTGGATCGCGAGCTGGTGTCTTGCTGCAATGGAATGTACTTTTCCCCGTAGATCGTTCCACCTCTTCCTGATGTCATCCCTAGTTCTTGGGTGCTGTCCCACGGTGTAGACCCTGTCCACAATTCTCCGCCATAGCTCCATCTTCCTAGCTATAGATATCTGCTGTACCTGTGCTCCAAAAAGCCGTGGTTCTACTCTGACAATTTCCTCCACCATGACCCTTAGCTCTCCTCTGTGAAACGGGGGTGTCCTTATGGCGCCATAGTTGTTGTGTGAGGTGTGTTGATGAGGGTGTGTTGGGTAATGTGTTGGGGTGTGTGATGTGTAGTGCGTGAGTGGTGTATAGGTGTGAATGGTGTGTGGCTCGACTTGTGTCAGTGGGCTTGGTGTCAATCTCCTGGCAGTAATGGTTGTTTGTAAAGGGTTGTGTGTTTATGTGGGTGTGTGTTTTATAATGGTGTGGGTGTGGTGTGTGTATGGGTGTCAGGTGTGTGTTGTTTGAATTGTGCAATGTGGTGTTGTTTTGTCTGTGGGTGTTCATTGTGAACGCAGTGGTATGTACCGCCAATGGTTTACTGCTGTTGAATGTGTGCTGTGGTGATTTGTGGGTCATAATGTGGTGGGCGTAGTTCTGTTGGCGTAACGGTGTGAGTTTTGATACCGCCAGTTTATCACTGACCTTTGGTGTGGCTGATTTGTGTATGTGGCTGAATACTGACAGATTGGTGTGTGTGTCATAATATCGTGAACGGATATCTGCCATGGTGGCGGTAAGTTGGCGGCCGTCAGTGTGGCGGTAAGTGGGATTTACCGCCATGTCATAATGAGGGCCATAGTTTCTCATTTATAAGCCTTTACTCTGAGTCTAATCACTAAATTGCTGTCAGGCTCGAGATCTGGAAATTGGGAGATTGAAGATGCCATTTAAGTTTTTCCCAAGTTTGGGGAAGTTGGGGGTTGTGTTGTTTTCAATGGAATTGTTGTTCTATTATGTTTCCTTCTCATGCAAGCTTTCCACTGTCCCTTTTCAGTTCTCTGGGCTATGCTCTGGGTTATCTTGTGCCGACCGACCTCCACCACTGACTGGCTCTCATCCGTCACACTCTTGTCCAACTACCCTCCCAGATGATTAAAATTGTCCCCATGATATGTGAATTGTCTCTTGGACCGTATTATGAGATCGGCGGTGCTGTACTATGTCAAGAGATATAAACCAAACATGGTCCTACTCCAGGAGATGAACCTCCTGTGTTCTCAGTGCCCCTTTCTGGGTCAATTTGGATTTGACCCATTCTTCCTCAATGGATATGACAGAGGCTCAAGGGAGGTTGCAATCCTTCTGCATAAAACCCTTCCATTGGCAGTGACTAGGGTGAGCATGGAACCCCAGAGAGGTATGTGAGGATTGAGGGGCATATAGTGGCTCAACACTATAGTTTTATCTCTTGCTATGTTCCTTAGCAGCTCCTGCTACCAATTTTGCAGGTTCTCCAGACCCTGATATTAGCCCTTCCCCTGGAACTACCCTCATAGGTGCAGACTTTAATGTGGCTCCTGATTCCGTGAGAGACCCCTCTAACACTCCACGCCTGGGGTATGCTCAGTGTCTTGGGAAGACTCTATGGGTATCTATGATTTGTGGCATTCATGGAACACCTCACAACAGTCTTACACACACCAGTCTGCATCCCACAATACAGAACCAAGAACTGGCCTCCTCTGGTGACCTAGCCAACAATCCTTTTTCGCTACATTCCATTCAGATCCTGCCCGGGGTATATCTGATCATGTCCCCCTCTTTCTTGTGTGGGGCGCCTACCCAAGTGCCCTACTTCCAATATGGAGATTTAGCTCATGGCATCTGTTGGACTCGGAGTGCGCCACTTTTGCAGAAGAGAAATTGCATTCCTCCTTTCAGACCAATGTGGGCTCAGTTTCCTCTGCTGCAATGGTATGGGTGGCGAATAAACCTATTTTCTGGAGTCTTCTCGAAGGCTACATGAGACAGAAAGAACTGCTACATGCATGAGTGGTAGACGTAGAGGTCCAAATCTTCACTTTGCAACACCCGGTTTGTGATCCGAACCCAGATGAGACAAATCGCTTATTGACGCTAGCATGAGCTAAACTGTGACAGATATCACTAGAGGAGGCAAAACAGTGCTTAAGGGCATTGACTCAGAGGGTATACGAATCAGGAGATAAATCCGGCAAACTTCTGTACTGGCTAGAGACCCAAAATATTTCTAATAGGATTGTACCTTCCATCAGAGATTCATCAAGAGAACTCCATGAGTGCTTATCCCCAATTGCTCAGGCCTTTGCAGCATTTTACTGGGACCTCTATGAGGCACTCCTGTCCCCCCATATGAAGCAGAGTACCCCCTTCTCTGGGGCATACCCTTGCCCTCAGTCCTCTGTTCTCTGGACTGTGAGTTAGTTCAGCCTCTGATAGCCAAAGAGATAAACCAGGCCATATCTGACCTTCAATCAGGTAAAATCTCAGGTCCAGGTGGCTTTCCCATCGGATACTTCAAAAGATACTGTACCATTCTGATGCTTCATCTGCTGGCCTTTTATACAGAGGCATCACACTGAGGTTCGTTCCCCCCGGATCTCGACTGTGCCACCATTGTCATTAAACCTAAAGCAGGATTGCCCGCAGACTGATTGTCCTCCTACCAACAAGTTTCTCTTATTAATGTTGACAACAAGGTCCTAGCGACTAGGCTGAGTCAAACCTTGTCCCATCTCATTTGTCCGGACCAATGTGGTTTCATGACAGGTAGAAGTATCGGACACTGTATTTGTACAGTGCACCTGGCCCTTTCCCAGTCACACCACCTAGATCGTAACCTAGCCCTTCCCCTTACAGACTTTCGGAAAGCATTCAGCACGGTCTCCTTGTTATTTCTTGAAGCTTTGCTCCAGCGAGCGGGATTTGGAGCATCGTTCAGGAAAATGGTGCACCTCCTATACAACACCCACATGGCTTGGGTCTGTGTCAACTGGGTTCTGCCCCCCCCATTTCCAATCCACAGAGGTACGTGCCAGGTTTGCCCCCTATCCTTGCTGCTATTTGCCTTGGCCATTAAGCCCCTCGCATACCTGATACATTTTAACACTCAGATCTCGTCTTGGCGAGGGGAAGCTAGTTTCAACTGAATAGCCCTATATGCAGGTGATATACTTCTTTGCATGGAGGCTGCAGGGCAACAATGGATACCCGACATACCAGTCCGACAGAACTCCTTTATATAACTGGGATTCATATTGCATGCCTCCCAGACTTGACTTGGTCCCTCCCCTTTCGATCCTTTACATCAACACTGGATAGGGACATGAATAAGTAGAGGAGATTGCCCCTTAAACCGATGGGACATATCGCAATCTTTAAAATTATGTGCCTTCCCCAATATTTGTACATTCTAATGAACTGTCCTCATTTAATTCTCTTGTTGTGGTTTTGCTCTTTGACGTCAAAGCTGATGTCTTCTGCCCTGGTGGACATCATCGAGCGGCCTTTAACTCAGCACGAAAGCCTCATTTTAATGATGTCCTTGGCATGACTGACATTTATGGCTGTTATCTGGCGGCACATCTGGTGCCCATAAATGAATGGTTTACGGAGGGGGAGCGATCCTGCTTACCTCCTAGAAATTAAGGGGCTTCTTGACTTGCTCTATGGGGGCCAAATGCCCTTAATGGCACCATCATGTACTTGGGTGGCGGTGCTCTGCTGCAAGGCAGCACTACGCCTAATCCAGTGGGACTGCTGTCTGACAAATTTCAGTCCCTTGTGGCAGGGCACCTGACTTCAAGGTCTCAAGCCTTAAGGGCTTTGCTCAATGGGATTAGATCAGAATTACATACCTAGAGGTTGTTTTCCGAGGAGGAACTCTGATGTCCTTTCAGTAATTAGGGGCCAATACGCTCTATCCCATACACATTTTTTTTGAGCTGCCTCATGCCTTGCAAGTTCACCTCCAACTAGACACCCAAATCCCTTAACATAACCCACTCAAGGCAAAAATATTTATGGGGCACCTAGGTGAGCGACCCATATTGGTGATCTATCATTCACAGATTTTCAACGTCCCGATGATTTTCTTTGTTTTTGGTGGAAGTGGAAAGGTTGGATGGGTGAACTGGGTGACAATGTCTGGAGGGAGGCATGTCAAGCTCCAAGAGAATTGGTGATATCATCACATGAGGAGCACTGAAGGACTGGACCTGTGCCCTCTTGTACTTAGGACAAAAAAGGGACTCCAAGGTTTATAAGAATGACCTCCTGTGAAGCTATAAGGACACAACAGTTACAAGAGGCCTTTTTTTGAAGATTACCAGCTGACTAGTTCCAACTGGACTTGCCTTGGACCCTGCTTTTGGCCTCTGCTAGTGTGAGCCCTGGCCCAAAAGTACTGTTTCTGAGGTTATGGATTCCTTGGCTGTGCATGAATGGACTTCTCCTACCACCCTTGAAAACATGGGATTTAGAAATATTTTGGCTCCAAAGATCTCTAAAGGACCAAAACATACCTGCCAAGCTGATATGGCCAAGCTGTGTCGCCACTGGGCTGAAGATTCCAGTTTCTGCCACTTAGAGATTTTTCTCAATGGCAAATCCTCTTCTGTGGAACCTTACAGTGATGATATCATGCTATGTGGAGCTCTCTTTGTCTACATCCTTCAGCCTTGCCCCACTGAAGAAATTCAAACTCCAAAAAAGTAACTTCTTTGAACAAAGAAATCTTGAAAGGTTGAAGGCACTTAAAAATATCTTGCTGATAAGGGACCTTTCTTAGCCATGAAATTTTAATTTCTCCTGCTCAGAGCTTGCCTACCAAAAACCAATGGCTTCACTGGGGCCTTGACTGATCTGTACCATAACAACCAGAGGGCTGAGCTCAAGTTAATTTAATGACTTTAGGGGTTCACTTTGAGCAGGATTCTGTTTAATACTGAAAGTGAATTGTCATCTCCCTTAATTAATTACCCAATGTCCTACAAGTGTCAATATCCTAATAGCATAGAACAAACTCAGTGAAAAATCAGATCAATGAATTGGTCTGATTAGATAATAGCCTCTGCAAAGTGTGGACCTTGAGGATGTCCTCCAGAAAGAGAGGGTGTCACGTCTTCCAAATCGTTTGCTAGACTTTGAAAAACCAAGGCTCAAGCATCAGCAGTATGTTAGTTACCGTTTCCCAACATTAGTAGATAGAATGTGAGGGAGTGTAAAATCTTCTATTTTTTTCTCATAAAATTGTTACAAAATTTCACAATTTTGCTAAATAATGCTTTCCTAGTGGCATGTGGTTTTCCAGTATCTCATGTGCCTTTTTTTACCTAAGCAAAGTTCTTGCATAACAATTCTTGCACTTACAAGGAGGAGCCATACATATATGCAACCTAAACATTTTGCCACCTAGCATGAAAATTAAAGCACAGAAAGGCTGGATCTGAGGTATTATTCAACCAAGAACCAGTCACACACAGATATCAAGAAGATCTTGATAGGCCGCAAATTTCTCTAAGAATCATGAGAAAGGACCTCCCATTTAGAGGTTTAAAATTATTCTAAAAGGACAGGATGGATATCTAATTATAATTAACCTAATTAATAGGGAGGAAGGCTTGTGATTTTTGCCTATGGCAAATAATTGTCTCAGCACAGCAGGTAGGGAAGACATAGGGGGTATTCAAGGAATGGAGTTCTGCCCTGGTGTTTTAGGACCCCTTTTTGCACCTAGTTTAGGGATCTGTATTTTAGCAGTAGGCCAGTAACCTTTGAAATTTACATCCACCTGCATTTTATCAATTTCATAAATTTTAGCACAGCTAGCTTTTAGCTTGTTGTTTTTGTAATGTTAAATCAGCTGCTTCTTTCCAAGAAAGCATAGTTGTTAAAGCTTCACATTTTATCAGCCATTTGAACACAATCCCTTTTGTGCCCTGTTCAAAGCTATCATATACTGTACATGATATTCTAACTTGTATTGCCACTCCAGGAGCTCAGGAGTCAGTCTCCATTTTCTAGGCAAATTGGTACATCGGACCTGTTCTTAGAACTCTGTTTGAGTTATTACATAAACAACATGTAGGCCTCAGGGTGGTAGATGGCATTCCAGTCAAGACAGTCTTGAGATGCCCATCATTCCACTGACAGCTTGGCTGATCCTGATGCTGACTCTTCACCTTCCCGAGAGGTTTGCCATCCAGACAGACACGCAGACCCTTGGTATCACATTCATGTAATGGGTAGGGGTTACTCCCTTAGATCAAGTCAGGCAGGAGGGTTACCACCTCTATGCTCTCAGACCTAGACATAGGGTATAGGAAGGAATCTCTAGGCTCTCTACAATCATATACAATGGTTGGGTTGTTTATAATCTTTACGCTGGTTGTAATGATGATTACTGTATTATGTTTCATTTGCCTTCATATCACAACCCATGCTTTTTATACTAGGAGGCAATTGCTTCAATAAATGTATTGAAATCCAGTTTGCATCACGTGTCCTGCCTTGGTATGTGTGAGTTACTGAGTTACTGAGCAAAAGGGATGTGATCTGTTTCTACAACTTCCCTGAGAAGTCAGAGTGTCAAGTTTAGGTTGCCACAAATCACCTGCTGTTTCTAGGGTTAGGTGAGGCACTGCAGGATAGCCAGGTGTCAGACCGACAGCTTCCAAATGGTGTGGTGTTGACTCAGTTTCCCACACTCTTGGTGGTGCTGCCCTAAATACACAGGGGCATATTTATGAAAAGTGGCGCATTACAACCAATGGGAACCTCCTTTAAACACTTGCTCAGAGCAGGCATTAAAAGTGCCAAAAAAACTCATTATAGCTCGTTAGAGAGGTTTAGTTTTGTCTAGACACAAGGGAGCACCCAGTGTAAGTCAAAACAAAACGCCTTCAGTGTTAGAGTGACACATAAATTATGCAAATAATTAGAGAACTCTGGGATAGTTCCTGAATTTAGGTGGAGAGACGCTCCAGCAGGAGCAACCTGCAACATCAGCGACACTCTAGACTTATTCACCACAAATGTCAGTTTTTTTAGCAAACTTTTTAAGCATGGTATTATTGCAGTGCCATCCATGTCAAGCTAGAACTAGACAAAGGTGGTCATTACAACCCTGGCGGACAGTGTTAAAGTGGCGGTAAGACCGCCAACAGGCCGGCGGTAAATAAATTGGAATTACGACCGTGGCAGAAACCGCCAACAAAGACAGCCACTTTAACACTCGGTACAAACAAACAGCATGGCGGTCACCACCAACAGACAGACGGAGGACAAAGTACCGCCCACAGTATCACAACCTACCAATCCGCCACCTTTTCTGGGGCGGATTCACCGCGGACAAAAACACGGCGGAAACAGGACCTCGAAGGGACCTCACCTCTACACACCCCACGAGGAATCCGGACGCCATGGAACCAGAGCTGCAGATCCTGCCAGCCCTTATCTTCTTGCTCCTCTACCAGGAGCACGAACGCCGGCGGCGAAGACCACGGTGAGTACTGCACCTAAGACACAGGGGAGGGGGAGGGAAAAAACAGGGACACACACACTCAACACCCCCGCCCCCACCCTCACCCACGACAACACACACACTAATACATCATGATACATTATAGTTACATCCCCCAACCCCCCCGGAAGAATGCAAAGACCAAAGAAAATGAGTGTAACCATTATAATATATTAAAATCCAGTACGCAAAAAAATAAATATATACTATGAACAAAATATACACCAAGAATAGTAGTCCAGGTAGTGCTCCATTGAAGTCCGTGGAACACTGGGCCCACACGGTATGGGCGAGGCCCATACAAGATCCCCGACCATGACGGAGAGAACACAGCAGGGGCATCAGCTAGCAATAAAACAGGCTGCTCAGGGGAGGGAAGGGGGGACACCTCAGCCGGTTGAGTGCACAACGTCAAATCCACGAGGGGGCCACATGCCCACTGTTCAATCCTGGGGAGTGCAAAGCCACATTCTCTCAAGTCTCTACAGTGGGTGGTTTGGCCACTGTGCAATCCTGGTGAGTGCAAAGCCACAGTCTCACAAGTCTATACAGTGATGGTTTGCCCACTCTTCAATCCTGGGGAGTGCAAAGCCACAGTCTCACAAGTCTCTACAGTGGGTGGTTTGCCCACTCTTCAATCCTGGGGAGTGCAAAGCCAAAGTCTCTCAAGTCTCTACAGTGGTGGGTTGCCCACTGTTGAATCCTGGGGAGTGCAAAGCCCCAGTCTCTCAAGTGGATGACAGTTTCCACTGGTTCTGGAGGGGGCATGGTACCCAGAGTGCTTCATCCTGCCAAGGACTGAGGTAGTGGATGGATCTCTCCACTGGTTCTGGAGGGGTCATGGTGCCCAGAGTGCTTCCTCCTGCCAAGGACTGAGGTAGTGGATGGATCTCTCCACTGGTTCTGGAGGGGGCTTGGTGCCCAGAGTGCTTCATCCTGCCAAGGACTGAGGTAGTGGATGGATCTCTCCACTGGTTCTGGAGGGGGCATGGTGCCCAGAGTGCTTCATCCTGCCAAGAACTGAGGTAGTGGATGGATCTCTCCACTGGTTCTGGAGCGGGCTTTGTGCCCAGAGTGCTTCATCCTGCCAAGGACTGAGGTAGTGGATGGTTCTCTCTACTGGTTCTGGAGGGGGCTTGGTGCCCATAGTGCCTCATCCTGCTCGTGACAGACTCAGTAGCGTCAGTGCCCTTGGCACTCATGGGCCAGCGGTGCATGTGGTGGCGGTGCCCTGTTCAGCGGTGCATGTGGCGGTGGTGCCCTGTTCAGCGGTGCTTGTGGCGGCGGTGCCCTGTTCAGCGGTGCATGTGGCGGCGGTGCCCTGTTCAGCGGTGCATGTGGCGGCGGTGCCCTGTTCAGCGGTGCTTGTGGCGGCGGTGCCCGGTTCAGCGGTGCTTGTGGCGGCGGTGCCCTGTTCAGCGGTGCATGTGGCGGTGGTGCCCTGTTCATCGGTGCATGTGGCGGCGGTGCCCTGTTCAGCGGTGCTTGTTGCGGCAGTGTCCTTTGCAGTGACTCAGCTGCTGGCGGTCCTTCATGGCCCAGCGGGGCTGGTGCTGGCGGTCCTGTCTGGCTCAGTGGGGCTGGTGCTGGCGGTCCTGTCTGGCCCAGCGGGGCTGGTGGTCCTCTCTGGCCCAGCGGGCTGGTGGTCCTCTCTGGCTCAGCGGGGTTGGTGCTGGCGGTCCTGTCTGGCACAGCAGGGCTGGTGCTGGTGGTCCTCTCTGGCCCAGCGGGGCTGGTCTGGTGCTGGCAGTGGCCTCTTGGGCAGCAGGGCAGGTGCTGGCGGTGGCCACTTGGGCAGCAGGGCAGGTGCTGGCGGTGGCCTCTTGGGCAGCAGGGCAGGTGCTGGTGGTGGCCTCTTGGGCAGCAGGGCAGGTGCTGGCGATGGCCTCTTGGGCAGCAGGGCAGGTGCTGGTGGTGGGCTCCTGGGCAGCGGGGATGATGGTGGTGGCCTCCTGGGCAGCGGGGATGATGGCGGTGGGGTCCTGGGATGATGTCGGTCTTCTCCGCCGTGCTGCTCTTTCCAGACCTGCTGACTTTCTTGTGGCCCTTCTCCACCTTGGAAGGTGTCGCAGCTGACTCCACACTCCCACCTGTACCCCTGGGAGCGGCTTTAGTGGCTGGAGTCTTCCCCCTCTCCCGCCGGGCACTGGCCAACTTTTGATGCTTCACAGGTGGGGGACTGTCTGTGCTGTGGCTCCGTGCCACACTGGCTGCCCTGGTGGCTGGTGCACTCCAGATTCCGGTGAACACAGGCACCACTGGTCTCGGAGATGTTGTGGCTGAGGTGCTAGGTTGGGACCTGGAGAGTCGGGCCCTAGGAGATGGACGGGGGGAGGTGTGGGAAAGAGGTCAAGGTTGGACAGGAAACGTTTTTGGGAAACACTGGGATGGATAGCTGTTGGGGGTTTGGGAGTGGAGGAAGAGGTTGTGGTTGTAGGAGGTGTTCGTTTGGTGACTTTGGGTGAAGGTGCATGCGCTGGAGGCTGCCGTGAGGTGGATGGCTGTTGGGTGGGTGTGTGCCTGCATTTGTGTATCTTGGGAGGTGGCGTCACAGACACACTGGGAGAGGACACAGGGGACGTGTGAACGGCAGTGGGGGTGGTGACTGCACGTGAGCGGGGTGTGGTGGTTTGTGTGCTGGTGATGGCAGTAGTGGCTGTAGATGTAGTGCATGCAGGTGTGAGTGGAGACAAGACTGGGAGGGAGGAGGGAGACGAGGAGGAGGGGGACACAGTGGAGGCAGTGGGTGTTGGTGTGTCTGCATGTGTGTGATGCTTGCGTGAGTGCCTGTGGGATGTGTGGTGCTTCTGTTTGCCTGCGCTTCCCTTGTGTGTTGACGTGTGTGCATGCTGGTCTGAAGGTGTGCTTGGGATAGGCTGAGGTAGAGGGGATTGGGTCTGGGTGAAGGAAGTTGGATGGGGAGGCTAGACACAGGGACAATGGCTGCCATCAGTGCTGAGGCCAGAGTCTGAAAAGCTTGGTGAAGAGCCGCCTGACCAGAATGAATGCCCTCCAGGAATGCATTTGTTTGTTGCAACTGCCTTTGTACACCCTGGATGGCATTCAAAATGGTAGATTGCCCAACAGTGAGGGACCTGAGGAGGTCAATGGCCTCCTCACTGAGAGCAGCAGGGGTGACTGGGGCAGGGGCTGAGGTGCCTGGGGCGAAGGTGATGCCCACCCTCCTGGGTGAGCGGGCACGGGGCAAAGGCTGAGGGGCTGCTGGAAGGGCAGTGCTGGTAGGGGGGGTGGCGGCTGTACCTGTAGATGCGGGGGCACATATGTTGCCACCACCACAAGGGAGCTCCCATCAGAGGACGAGTCCGTGTCACTGGTGTCAGCTCCTGTCCCCGCCGTGGAGCTCCCCTCACCCTCCGTCCCACTGGTGAACTCCGAGTCCGTTGTCTCGCCCTCCAGGGGCATGTGGGATGCAGCTCCCTCCTGCTCCGTTGCCACTGCTCCTCTGCCTGATGATGCTAATGCACACAAGAACAGGGAGACAACAAAAAGGGGGAGGGGCGACAGAAGAAAGACATGTTGAGTGCATGCATTACGGCTACCGTTGGCGGACACGACAGACACAGAAGCCCCCTGCACTACATCGCGCACTTAGCCTCTACCGTTCAATCCCTGGGACATGGCCTACAAGGCTGTGGACAACATCTGCGCACATGGATGACACAGGAGCCTGACTAGGTGTACTTGGCACTATACACAGGTGGGGTGGGGTGCCACAGGCTCAGCCAGAACAAAAGGGACCTTGCCTCCTGAACTAGCCCTGGCCTAGGGCAACCCACAGCCCACCTCCCCAACCCAGACACCTTCAATGCGCGCAACATGAGCATAATGAGAGTGTACTCACCGCCTTGTGGCTGCTGTGATGACCTCAAGCGCCCATCCAACTCCGGGTACGCCACCGCCAGGATCCTGAACATCAGGGGGGTCATGGTGCGACGGGCACCCCTCCCACGTTGGGAGGCCATCCCCATCTGGGCCTCCGCCGTCTTCTTGCTCCAGCGGTGAATGTCCTCCCATCTTTTACGGCAGTGGGTGCTCCGTCTGGCACGGCAAAGATATTTTTTCTGGTGGGCGCTGACCTACATGAATTGTACAGGGGGAAAAGAAACATTATTACCAAATGCACCGTCACAGACAATGGCCCCCATCCCTACCCTTGCCATGATGCACATGCACTCACCGTCGTTTCATGCATGCCTCAATCTCCCCCCCATCTTTCTTCCACCCCACTCCACACAGGCATAGCCCATACAGCATGCTCCCAGTGTATTTACCTGTTTGTCTGGATGACCGTAGAGTAGCGTGTACTGGGGGAGGACCCCATTCACGAGTTTCTCCAACTCCTCCTATGAGAAGGCAGGGGCTCTTTCCCCAGTCGCACAAGCCATTGTCTCTTCCAGACCGAGGTCACAGCAGCACTTGCAGTGTAGGTCCTCTCCTGTTGAAGATCAGGTATCGAGTGATTGAACAGATAGAAAATGGCGGTCATGTCCGCGGCGGTGCGTACCGTCACCGCCTGCGTACATCGTCATTGGCTCCTGGGACCCATAGGGTCCAATGTTAACCAATTCAGCATTGCGCCGTGGTCTTCGACCGCCTGCTGCGACGGTGTATAATGCCAGCACAGTTACCTCACATCCCATTGTCCCATTTTACAGGTCAGGCAGCTGCCATTTCAGGGGCCCACATGGCTTAATTTTTAACTGCGTCACACATACCTAGGCCTAGCCTCAACAATCATACAGGCCAATTTTCGGATTATGATTCGTGTTCTGTGTAAGCTGTGGGTACGTACCTCTGAGTTGTTTGACTCTGTGCTCGCTGTTGTCCTTCATAGGCACTGTCCACTGGAACATGTGAGGAGATGGCGGCATCCTCCGGTGTACAGACCGCTGGTGGACTTGTCAACAATGGAGGAAAGACATGTGATCATCACCTACAGGCTTGACCGTGCCACCATCCAGGAACTGTTTGCCCAGCTGGAGCCAGACCTGATGTCAGCTATCCGCCATCCCACAGGAATCCCCCCTCAAGTGCAGGTGCTGTCAGTACTCCATTTCCTTGCAAGTGGGTCATTTCAAACAACAGTGGCCATAGCATCCGGGACTGTCCCGAGGTCCCTGATGGGCTGGGATGGTCATCTAGATCCAGTTGGACAGAGCTGCTGTCATCACTGTGGGCCTCTTCTGTTGGTGGTGTGGACATGTGTGGACCCTCCTGTCCGGTGATGTTGGGTAGGGGTCCTGCAGGGGTATAAAAGGATGTTTATTACATCGGTGTGTGCCATGGGGTGCAATGGGTGGGTGTCCGTGCACCCCAGTGCTTGTATTCCTGTGTAGGACCTTGTGTGTGACTCCCCCCACAGAAGAGGCCCACAGTGATGACAGCAGCTCTGTCCAACTGGATCTAGGTGACCAGCCCGGCCCATCTGGGACCTCGGGACAGTCGGTTCCCCTGACACAGTCACACGCCACCACAGAGCCTCTCCCCTCAGGAAACACCACCACAGCACCCACCCAGGGGGCCCATCCCTCTGTCCCCAGGACACATCAAGCAGCAGTGTGTCCACCACGACAGGGACCCCAGGCAAACCCACCACCCCAAGAACAGCAGGGACCTGGGGGCAGTGGCAGTGGGCACACGGTTCAGGGGGCAGAGGCCCAGGAAAACCGGGGAACTGGGAGGTTTGCTGTGCGACAGGGGGAGGACAGGCCCAGGGAACCCACTCTCCACAAGGCCCTCTCCAACATCATCGGAGCGTACCACCACTCCCAGGAGATGATGGCAACGCTACTGGCCAAGTTTCAGGAGACCCAGTGGCTGCAGGAGGAACAGTATTTGGGGTTCAGGGAGGAACTCAAGTCCATCAATACCACCCTGGGCACCATAGTAGGGGTGCTGAAGGACCTTGTGAACACCAGTAGGGACACTGTGGCACAACAAGGGGCTCCTGACACTAGCCTGGACGATGAACCACCCACCACCTCCGCCGGCGCTAGTGGACAGGAGGCACGGCCACAGGACCACAACACCAGCACCCCACCCCTTGCAGATGGAAAACCACCCCGCAAGCGGTCCCTGAGATCCAGGACAAAGACAGAGAACAATGCCAGGATCCCCACCAAGAAATGAGACCACCCTGAATGTCATCCTTCTGTCCCACTTTGTCACCCTGTCCATCCTTAAACTGCCCTAGCTCCACTTCCTATGTCCCTTTGGACAATGCACCTGTGAGACTAATAGACTGGACTCTGCCATGGACATTCCTCCACCATCACCCCTGCCCATTGTACAACCCCCTCCACTATTTTGCACTTAAATAAACACCCTTGAATCACAAAACAATCTGGAGTCAGTCTGTGCTTTCACAATTGTGTATTTGCAATAACTGAGGAAAAACCCAATGTCCAATCTAATGTCTACATACCTATGTCACACAGCTCTAGTCTATGAGGTAACATAGCAGAGGTCACACAGTGGGACCCACATCTGTGAAAATGAAAGGCAAAGTGACAAATCAGGGTCCATACACTGGGTGAAAGTGACAGACAGATGATAGGTTGAACAATTTTATCAGATGTAGGAGGCAGTGATGTCTTCTTACCTGTGTCTCGCTGGAAGTATTGCTGGATCACGGTGTTTCTGTTGTCTATGTCCTCTTCATCTGCCTCCTCTTCTTCACTGTCCACAGGCTCCACAGCTGCCACAAGACCTCCTTCTAGACCTTCCTCCTGCAGAAAAGGTACCTGTCATCGCAAAGCAAGGTTGTGCACCATACAGAAGGCCACGATGATCTGGCACACCTTCTTTGGTGAGTAGTATAGGGAACCACCTGTCATATGGAGGCACCTGAACCTGGCCTTCAGGAGGCCGAAGGTCCTCTCTATAACCCTCCTAGTTCGCCCATGTGCCTCATTGTAGCGTTCCTCTGCCCTTGTCCTGGGATTTCTCACTGGGGTCAGTAGCCATGACAGGTTGTGGTACCCAGAGTCACCTGCAAATGTCGAGGGACAACTGTTAGACACACATTAACCCTTAGGGACAACTCCAGACCCATACAACTATTCAAACGGTATAGGGTCCAGGTCCTCACCTAATAGCCACACACAGTGCCTCTGGAGTTGCCCCATCACATAAGGGATGCTGCTATTCCGCAGAATGTAAGCGTCATGCACTGAGCCAGGAAACTTGGCGTTCACATGGGAGATGTACTGGTCAGCCAAACACACCATCTGCACATTCATAGAATTCTGTTTTCTGTACACCTGTTCACTCCTGCGGGGGTACCAAGGCCACATGTGTCCCATCAATGGCACCTATGATGTTGGGGATATGTCCCAGGGCATAGAAGTCACCTTTCACTGTAGGCAAATCCTCCACCTGAGGGAACACGATGTAGCTGCGCATGTGTTTCAGCAGGGCAGACAACATGCTGGACAACACGTTGGAGAACATAGGCTGGGACATCCCTGATGCAATGGCCACTGTAGTTTGAAAAGACCCACTTGCCAGGAAATGGAGTACTGACAGGACCTGCACTAGAGGGGAGATTCCTGTGGGATGGTGGATAGCTGACATCAGGTCTGGCTCCAACTGGGCACACAGTTCCTGCTTTGTGGCACTATCTAGTCTGTAGGTGACTATTACATGTCGCTCTTCCATTGCCAACAGGTCCACCAGTGGTCTGTACACTGGAGGATGCCGCCATCTCCTCACCTGCCCCAGGGGACGTACCCTATGATTGAGAACAGCGAACACAGAGTCAGCCAACACTGAGGTAAGTAAAAAACAATTGTATTGCACACATTTGTCAATACGGTATGTGCCTGTCGCTGTGTATATGCAAGGCCTATATATGTGTGAAGCATTTAAAAAAAATGCCATGTGGCCACCTGAAATGGCTGCTGCCTGACCTGTAATGTGGGACAAGGGGATATGAGGTAACTGCGCTGGTGTTGTACACCGTCGCAGTAGGCGGTCGAAGACCGCGGCGCAATCCTGCATTGGTTAACATTTGGACCTATGGGTCCCAGGAGTCAATGACGATGTACGCCATCGGTGACGGTACGCACTGCCGCGGACGTGACCACTTTTTTCTCTCTGTTCACTCACTTGATACCTGACCTTCGACAGGAGAGGACCTACACTGCAAGTGCTGCTGTGATCTGTGTCTGGAAGCGACAATGGCTCATGTGTCTGGGGAAAGGGCCCCTGCCTTCACATCGGAGGAGTTGGATAAGCTAGTGGATGAGGTCATCCCCCAGTACACGCTACTCTACGGTCCTCCAGACAAACAGGTGAGTACACTGTGAGCATGCTGTATAGGCAATGCGTGTTTGGAGTGGTGTGGGTGGAAGATACCGGGGGGGGGAGATGAGGCCTGCATGATCAGGCAAGGGTAGGAACGTGGGTCAATGACTGTGACGGTCCGGACGGTAAAAGTGTTACATTTTCCCCTGGACTATTCCTCTAGGTCAGCACCCACCAGAAGAAGGATATTTGGCGTGCCATCGCCAAGGACGTTCGGACCCTGGGGGTCCACCACAGACGGAGCACCCACTGCCATGAAAGATGGGAGAACATTCGCCGCTGGAGCAAGAAGATGGCGGAGGCCCAGCTGGGGATGGCCTCCCAATGTGGGAGGGGTACCCGTCGCACCATGACCCCCCTGATGTTCTGGATCCTGGAGGCGTATCCGGAGTTGGATGTGTGCTTGAGGGAATCACAGCAGCCACAAGGAGGTGAGTATACTCCCATTCAGCTGACTCTGTGCGCATTAGGAGGTGTCTGGGTGGGGGAGGTAGGCAGTGGGTTCCCCTAGGCTAGGGCGAGCTTTGTAGGCAAAGCTCGTTTGTGAGGCAGGATAAGTGGCACCCCATCCCCACCAGTGGGAAGAGCCATCTACACCTAGTCAGGCTCCTGTGACTTCCATGTGTGCAGCAATCAGGTATAGGCCATGTACCCCATGTCCCTGTGATGAATTAGGGAACTCCAAGTGCATGGCGTAGTGCAAAGGGCTGCTGTGTCTGTAGTGTGTGCCGACGGTAGCGGTATTGTATGCACTGAACATGTCTTTCTTCTTTCTTTCCCCACTTTTTGTGGTCTCCCTGTTCTTGTGTTCAATAGCATCATCAGGCGGAGGAGCTGTGCCACCGGAGCAGGAGGGAGCTGCATCCCACATGGCCCTGGAGGGCCAGACAACGGAGTCTGAATTCACCAGTGGGATGGAGGGCGAGGGGAGCTCCACAGCGGGGACAGGAGCTGAGACCAGCGACACCAACTCTTCCTCTGATGGGAGCTCCCTTGTGGTGGCGGGACACTCTGTGGCCACCGCATCTACAGGTACAGCTGCCACCCCCCCTACCAGCACCGCCCTCCCAGCAGCCCCTCAGTGTGTGTCCCGTGGCCGCTCACCCAGGAGGGTGGGCATCTCCTTCACCCCAGGCACCTCAGGCCCTGCCCCAGTCAGCCCTGCTGCCCTCAGTGAGGAGGCTATGGACTTCCTGAGATCCCTCACTGTTGGGCAGTCTACCATTCTGAATGCCATCCAGGGTGTAGAGAGGCAGTTGCAACAGACAAATTAATACCTGGAGGGCATTCATTCTGGCCAGGCAGCCCAACAGCGAGCATTTCAGGCTCTGGCCTCTGCACTGATGGCAGCCATTGTCCCTGTGTCCAGCCTCCCCCTCCAACTTCCTCCACCCAGACCCAATCCCCAGTACCTCAGCCTATCCCATGCACATCATCAGACCAGCATGCACACACCTTAACACACAAGGGTGGCAAACATAAGCACCACACATCCCACAAGCACTCACACAAGCATCATACCCATGCACACATACCAACATCCACTGCCTCCACTGTGTATCCCTCCTCCACGTCTCCCTCCTCCCTCCCTGTCACGTCTCCACTCACACCTGCATGCGCTACATCTTCAGCCACTACCTCCAGCACACCCATCACCACACACCGCTCATGTGCACTCACCACCCCCACTACCATTCACACATCCCCAGTGTCCTCTACAAGTGTGTCCATGAGCCCTCCTCCCAAACTACACAAACTCAGTCACACACCCACCCAACAGCCATCCACCTCACGACAGCCTCCAGCCCATACACCTTCACTCAAAGTCCGCAAACGAACACCTCCTGCAACCACTACCTCTTCCTCCACTCCCAACCCCCCTCCATCTACCCGTCCCAGTGTGTCAAAAAAACGTTTCCTCTTAAATGTTGACCTCTTCCCTACACCTCTCCCCCGTCCGTCCCTTAGGGCCCCGCTTTACAGGTCCCAACCCAGCACCTCAGCCACCGCATCACCGGGCACAGTGGTGCCAGCAATACCCGGTTTCTGGAGTGCTCCAAGCAATAGGGCTGCCAGTGTCCCAAAGAGCGAGGCCAAGGACTTTCGCCCACCTCCAAAACAGAAGAAGATGCCCACATCCCAGAGGGAGAAGGCCAAAACACCTGACACCAAGGGCTCAGCCAAGACAAGTGTGGGAAGTGGCAAGACAGCTGCGCCAGCATCCAAGGTGGGGAAGGGCCTGAAGCAGAAAGGCAAGTCGACGTCGACGCCAACCTGCACGGCGGACAAGACCGCTACCGGCACTGCCACATGCACCGCTGCCAAGGACACCGCCACCAGCAGCCCAGATACAGAGCCCTTCAGCAGCACCGCAGTCAGTGATCCCGCCACCAGCACCGCCGCTACTGACATCGCCCCCAGCCCCGCGGTCAGTGAGCCCGCCACCAGCACCGCCATTACTGACACTGCTGCCAGCACCACGGTCAGTGAGCCAGCCACCAGCACTGCAGTCAATGAGGCCGCCACCAGCACCGCTGCCACAATGACCGCCGCAAGCACCGCCGCTAATGACACTGCCACCAGCCCCGCCGCTAATGACACTGCCACCAGCCCCGCCAGAAGCCCTGTGACAACCTGAGCCAGTGGCACCACCACAGACATGGCTGCCATCCCTGTGGTCATCCGTACGTGGCTGGTGGTCCGTTCCAGGGGCCTGGGCATCTTCCATGTTGCCCCACTGTCAGTGGAGTATCACATTCACTACCTCAGTCCTCGGCAGGATGAAGCACTCTGGGCACAAAGCCCCCTCCAGAACCAGTGGAGAAAGACATCCACTACCTCTGTCCTTGGCAGGATGAAGCACTCTGGGCACAAAGCCCCCTCCAGAACCAGTGGAGAAAGACATCCACTACCTCTGTCCTTGGCAAGATGAAGCACTCTGGGCACAAAGCCCCCTCCAGAACCAGTGGAAACTGTTATCCACTTGAGTGACTGTGGCTTGGCACTCCCCAGGATGCAGCAGTGGGCAACCCACCCACTGGAGAGACTTGAGAGACTGTGGCTTTACACTCCCCAGGAATAAGCAGTGGCCAAACCACCCACTTGAGACACTTGAGAGACTGTGGCTTTGCACTCCCCAGGATAAAGCAGTGGACAACCCACCCAGTGGAGACACTTGAGAGACTGTGGCTTTGCACTCCCCAGGAGAAAGCAGTTGGCAACCCTCCCACTGGAGAGACTTGGGAGACTGTGGCTTTGCACTCCCCAGGAAACATCAATGGTCATGGAGCCCCCTCGTGGAGCTGGCGTCGTGCACTCATCCAGCTGAGGTGCCCCCCCCTTCCTCTTGAGGTGCCTGTTTTATTTCGATCTGATGCCCCTGCAGTGTTCTTTTCATTTCGATCGGGTATCTTGTGTGGGCCTCGCCCATGTATTTTGGGCCCAGTGGTCCACGGACTATATAGGTGCAGTAACTGACTTGAAATCTTGGTGTACATATTTGTTTATAGTGTCTATAATTTTTTTTACTAATGGATGTTTATTGATTACAATGGTTACAATCATTTCCTTTTGTCCTTGCGTTCTTCCAGGGGCGGTTGGGGGGGGTGTAAATGTAATGCTTCAGCATGTATTGGTGTGTGTTGTTGTAGGTGAGGGTGGGGGTTTTGCGTGTTGCGGGTGTGTGTCACTCTCTTTTCCCTCCCCTGTGTCGTAGGTGCTGTACTCACCGTGGTCGTCGCCGCCGTCGGTCGTGCTCCTGGTAGAGGAGCAGGAAGACAATCGCAGGGAGTATTTGGAGTTCAGGCTCCATAGCGTCCTGGTTCCTCGTGGGTTGTGTAGAGGTGAGTGTTTCCCCTTCCAAGTCCTGTTTCCACCGTGTTTTTATTCACGTTGAATCCGCCCCGGAAAAGGTGGAGGATTGGCCTGTCATAATAGTGTGGGCGGTACATTGTCTTTCGCCTGTCTGTTGGCTGTGACCACCAAGCTGTTTGTACCGCCATGGTGGTCGAGTGGCTGTCTATGTTGGCGGTTTCCGCCATGGTCATAATTCCATTTTTTTTACTGCCGGCCTGTTGGCGGTTTTACCGCCGCTTTACCACCGACCGCCACAGTTGTAATGAGGGCCAAAGTCTCTTGACATTTGTACAGCAAAAATTATTAATCACAGAATTGGCACAGTGCCATCTTTGCTGAGCTGCAAAATGACAAAAGGCTTTCCCCACTCCAGTCACAGTATTACAGATTTAGACTAGCAAAATACCATCCAAGCCAAACAGGAATGAGCAAGAGCAACCCCTGACATGTGTTGTGCTTCATTATAGCTCATCAGAGTGGTTTAGCTTTGTTCAGACACAAGGGAACACCCAGTGTAAGTCAAAACAAAACCCTTTCAGAGTTAGAGTGAGCTCCCCGCTCCGCCTTCTGCACCACCTCCACTCCACTTTTTTTTGCTTTCTTTTCCGCGCCGCTGAATCCTTTCACTTTCACCTTGAAAACAACAATGACACCGACCCAACCACCCTGACCGAAAACCTCGCTAACCTCGGCTTCACACAGCTCGTCAACACACTCACCCACACAGCCGGTCACACCCTTGACCCCATCTTCTCCACAAGCAAACACGTCACCTTCAACCATACCACCAAACTCTACTGGACCGACCACCACCGCATTCGCTTCACCTTCAAGAAACAGACAGAACACCTCCTCACCGAACAACCACCGCGCCGCCAATGGGGCAAAGTCACCGAACTTCAACTAATCAACGCCCTAGGCCAGAAACCACCCGTCGACCCCACCGACCCTGACATTGCGGCACACAACTTCAAGCCATGGATCACTGACTGCGCCGACCACCTTGCTCCACTCAGAAACCCCTCCAACAACCACATCAACAAAAAAGCCACCTGCTTCACAGACGACCTCCAAGCCTCCAAACGCCACTGCAGAAAACTCAAGCAAATATGGATACTCGAACGCACTCCAGACAACCACACGGCCCTCAAGGATGCCACACGCAAACACCACCAACTCATCAGGCTAGCAAAAAGATCCTCCTTCAAAACCCACCTAGAAAACAACGCCCACGACTGCAAAGAACTTTTCAGCATTGTAAAAGAACTCTCCAACCCTAACGCCACCGTAAACGACATCACCCCCTCCCAAGATCTTTGCGACGCCCTAGCAACCGCCTTCCACTGAAAAATCACGGACATCCACGACAGCTTCAGCTCCCCTCACACTCCAGACGCTCCTACCCCACCCACCACAAACTACACCCGCTCCAGCCGACTGACCTCCTGGACCAACATCAGTGACGATGAAACCTGCAAGATCATGAACTCCATCGGATCACCATCAGACCCCTGCCCACACCACATCTTCAACAAAGCAGACACAGCCATCGCACCACACCTATGGAAAGCCATCAACATCTCCTTCGAAATGGCAAGATTCCCGGACAGCTGGAAACACGCCAAAATCAATGCCCTTCTCAAAAAAACAAAGGCGGACCCCCAAGGACCTGAAAAACTTCCAGCCTATCTCTCTGCTCCCGTTCCCGGGAAGGTCATCAAGAAAATCATCAACACTCAGCTCACTCGGTACCTCGAAGACAACAACATCCTCGACCCCTCCCAGTCTGGCTTGAGACGCAACCACAGCACTAAAACCACACTCCTTGCCACCACAGATGACATCAGAAGCCACCTCGACAATGGAGAAACATCAGCCATCATCCTCCTAGACCTATCAGCCGCCTTTGACACCGTATGTCACCACACCCTAAAATCCCACCTCCACGCAGCAGGAATCCAGGACCAGGCCCTCGAATGGACTGCATCCTTCCTCGCCGGCAAAACCCAAAGAGTCCTCCTCCCCCAAAACCAATCCAAAGCCTTCAACATCATCTGTGGCGTACCCCAGGTCTCATCCCTTGATCAGTATAGGGAAATGTGCGGAAGACATTGTGACGCGAAGGGTTAATTAGCTTGAACAGTGTAGATGAGCGTGATGCCTGCCGAAGCCAGAGCAACGTGGAAGAAATTCCTTTGACATTCCGTAGATAAACTTATTCGCAGCTGCATGTGTGAGAAACAGGCTCTGAAGGCTGTGAAGGAGATTCAGGGCCAGATGTAGGAAAGTCCCAAATTGCGACTTGCAATTTGCGAGTCCCTGCGACTTGCAAATTGCAAGTCGCAATTTGGGATGCAGTAAGGTGTCTCAGACACCTTCTGCGAGTCGCTATGGGGTCGCAAAGACCCACCTCATTAATATTAATGAGGTGGGTCGCAATTTGCGACCCCATAGCGACTCAGGGCACTCACGGGGATGGAGGCCTGCTGGGAACAGCAGACCTCCATGTCCGTGACTGCTTTTAAATAAAGCAGTTTTTTTTTCAAAGTGCAACCCGTTTTCCTTAAAGGAAAACGAGCTGCACTTTGAAAAATAAACCGAAACCTTTTGTTTCGGTATTTTTCAGGGAAGGTAGTGGTCCATTGGACCACTGTCTGCTCTGAAAAATTATTTTTTGGTCCAGTCACAAAGGGGAAGGGGTCCCATGGGGACCCCTTCCCGTTTGTGACTGGGTTACCATCCACTTCAAGTGGACGGTAACTGCGAGTCCATTTGCGACCGCTTTCGCGGTCGCAAATGGAATTGCATACCATTGCGACTCGCAAATAGGAAGGGAACACCCCTACCTATTTGCTACTCGGAAATGCATTTTATTTCTACATAGCAAAGACGCATTTGCGAGTCGCAAACGGCGATTTTTGCCGTTTGCGAGTCGCAAAGTCTTTGCTACATCTGGCCCTCAGTCTCAACCTTAAGAACGAGACCACAGTAAAAGATGGAATTAAAACAATGGCCAGGGAATGGCAAGGCAGCCAAGAGACATGTACTGATAACATAGCTAGAAAATACTGGAAGGGGATAGAATCCAAGCTTCAGGTTACTTAAACACTGAAAGGTGGGTGAGGCAGATGGAGTTGTGAAAACTGTCATCTTCAGACCCAGAGCTGCCTCCCTGTTGTGCTGTTCAAAGACTGTGACGCTCGAGGGGGAGACAGGTCCAAGCGGGCGGTAGAGGGCTTCCCAGCATTTCGCGGACTAAGTTAAGTTCCACCCAGGGATGAAAGGCTTTTGTTTCTCTGCTCTATTATTATGATTGATTATTATGCTTGCACTGTGTTTATAATCTGAAGAATTCAGCTCGTTTATATTTTTTTCTTACTGAACATCGTAGTGTGAGCCTGCTGCAGTAATTGAAACATGCATTTTAGTGTGCAGTAAATCAAAGCTTATCTGAAGTATTCAACTCGTTTATATTCTGCTTCCTGAACATCAAAGTGTATCACATTTTGGTATACAGTTATTGCAAGTTTATATCTGTCAATTAACTCTTTGCTCAGATGTATACATAGATGCTCTTTGTAGTGTACTTATATATAAATAGATGCTTTTTCATTGCTATTCTTATTCTGTCAATGAACTCTTTGCTCATACGTATACATAGATGCTCTTTATAGTGTACTTATATATGAATTGATGCCTTTCATTGCTATTTTTATTCCACTATTGTTAATGTGCTAAATGCCTACATTTACCTGAAATTCTAGTAAAGCTAAATTGTATTCATAATTGGCGTGTGGTCCTTCATTAAGCGTCCTTATTGACTTATACCGAACAGGTGTCAATCAGTCACCTGGGTAAGACATCCATCAGCCCAACGCTGTTCAACATCTACATGGCCCCCCTCGCACAAGTGGCCCGTCAGCACAACCTCAACATCATCTCCTACGCCGACGACACCCAACTCATCCTCTCCCTCACCAAGGACCCGCACACCGCCAAAACTAACCTCCACGAGGGACTAAAAGCCATCGCCGACTGGATGAGAGACAGCCGGCTAAAACTGAACTCGGACAAAACGGAGGTCCTCATCCTTGGGCACACCCCCTCCGCCTCGGACAACTCATGGTGGCCGTCCACTCTGGGTCCCCCTTTGACGCCCACCGACAGCACACTAAACCTCGGCTTCACCCTCGACTCTCCATGTCAAAGCAGGTCAGCGCCATCTCCTTCTCCTGCTACAACACCCTCTGCATGCTTCGCAGAATTTACAAATGGATCTCAACAGAAACAAGAAAAACAGTAACCCAGGCCCTCGTCAGCAACAGACTCGACTACGGCAACGCCCTCTACACCGGTATCTCATCCAAACTCCTCCAACGCCTCCATTGCAACCAAAATGCCTCCGCCAGATTCATCCTCAACTTCCCTCACCACTGCCACATGACCCCCCACCTAAGAGACCTTCACTGGCTCCCCGTCAACAAGAGGATCACCTTCAAGCTCCTCCCCCACACACACAAGGCACTCCACAACACCGGACCATCATACCTGAACAACAGACTCAGCTTCTACACCCCCACCTGGCATCTCCGCTCTGCTAACCTCGCCCTCACCTCGGTCCCCCGCATCCGACGTAGATCTTCCGGGGGCAGATCATTCTCTTTCCTGCCCGCCAAGACCTGGAACACCCTCCCGCCGGATCTATGACAGACCCAGGACCTTCTTTCCTTCAGAAAACTACTCCAGACTTGGCTCTTCGAGCAGTAGCAGCCCCCCCCCCCCAGCGACTTGAAACCCTCACGGGTATGTAGCACGCTTTGCAAATTAATTGATTGATGAAAAAAAGGAGAAAGAAAACAAACTGATTAGTTCCAAAGGGTAGGTGGAGAACAGCCCCAGTAGGACCACCCTGCAATGCCAGCAACATTCTGGATTTACTCACCTCAAAGGTTTGCTTTCCTAGTAAAGTGTTTAAGCATAGGATTAGGACAGTGCCATCCACACCAAGCTAGAAAGAGACAGATTCTATGCTATTTGTGTAGCAAAGTCTTTAGGCATAGGATTGGCTAAGTGCCATCCTTGCTGAGCTGTATAACCACAAAAGCCTTTCACCATTCCAAGCACAGTATTACAACTTTAGATTCATGAAATATCACTCAAGCCAACCTAAAATGAATAAAGGCAACTCCTGACACATGTTTCACTATCAATATAATGGTTTAGCTTTGTCCAGACACAAGGGAGCACCCAGTAAAGTCAAAACAAAACACTTTCAGGGTTAGAGCAATGCATAAATTAAGCAAAAAACAGAGAGAACACTGGGTAGTTGCCAAGTTAAGTGGAGAGTAGCTCAAGTAGGAGCACCCAGCAACTCAAGCGACACCCTAGATTTGCTCACATCAAATATCTGCTTTTCTAGCAAAGTTTTTAAGCACAGGATTAGCACAGTGCCATCCATGCCAAACTACAAAAGAACAAAGACTTTTGCCATTGTACAGCATAATATTTAAGCATAAGATTAGCACAGTGCCATCCTTGCCTAGCTGTAATATGACAAAAGCCTTTCACCACTCCAGGTACAGTATTACAGGTTTGTATTGGTAAAATACCAATCCAAGCCAACTTGGAATGACAAAAATCAATCCCTGATAGCATGTGTTTTGCTATCATTATAGCTCATCAGAGAGGTTTATCTTTGTCCAGACACAAAGAAGCACCCAGTATAACTCAAAACAAAACCCTTTAAGGATTAGAGTGATGCATAAATTATGCACAAAAAAAGCAGAGAGAACTCTTGGTAGTTCCCAAGTGTAGGTGGAGAGCTGCTTCAGTAGGAGCACCCTGCAACATCAGCAGCCCTCTAGATTTGCTCACCTCAAATATCTGCTTTTCTTGCAAAGTTTTTAAGCATATGATTTGTGCAATGCCATCCATGCTGATGTAGAAAGTTACAAAGTCCTTTGAATTTTGTGCAGCAAAATATTTAAGCATAGGATTGGCACCCTGCTATCCCTGCCAAGCTCTAAAATGACAAAAGCCATTCATTACTCCAGGAACAGTATTACGGGTTTAGATTGGTAAAATACCACCCAAGCCAACCTGGAATGGGCAAAAGCAACCCACGACACATGTTTTGCTATTCTTACAGCTCAACAGAAAGGTTTAGTTTTGTCCACACACAAGGAAGCACCCAGTATATAGCAAAAAAGCAGAGAGAACTCAAGGTAGTTCCCACGTTTAGGTGGAGAGCAGCTCTAGTAAGAACACCATGCAACACCAGCGACACTCTAGATGTGCTCACCTTAAATATCAGCTTTTCTAGCAAAGTTTTTAAGTATAGGATAAGCACAGTGCCATTCATGTCAAGCTAGAAAGGGAGAAAGTCATTTTCCATTTATACAGCAAAACCGTTAGGCATAGGATTGACACATTGCCTTCCTTGCAGAGCTGTAAAATGACAAAAGCCTTTCACCACTCCAGGCACAGAAATATAGGTTTAGATTGATAAAATACCATCCAAGCCAAGCTGGAATGGAATGGCAAAAGTAATCCCTGACATTTGATTTGCTATCATTATAGCTCATCAGAGAGGTTTAGCTATCCCAGACACAAGGGAGCACTCTGCATAAGTCAAAACAAAACCCTTTCAGGGTTAGAGTGATGCATACATTATGCAAAAAAAACAGAGAGAATTCTGGGCAGTTCCCAAGTTTAGGTGGAGAGCAGCTCCACTGGGAGCACCCTGCAACCCCAGTGACACTCTAGATATGCTCACCAAAAATGTCTGCTTTTCTTACAACGTTTTTAAGCATAGGTTCAGCACAGTGCCATCCATGACGATCTAAAAAGTTACAAAGTCTTTTGAATTTTGTACAGCAAAGTTTTTAAGCATAGGATTGCTATAGTGCCATCCTTGCTGAGCTGTAAAATAACAAAAGCCATTTACCACTCCAGGCACAGTATTACAGGGTTAGATTGGTAAAATACCATCTAAGCCAAACAGGAATGAGAAAAAGCAACCCATGACACGTGTTTTGCTATTATTACAGCTCAATAGAGAGGTTTAGCTTTGTACAGACACAAGGGAGCCCCCAGTGTAAGTTAAGTTTAGTTTTCTGCATTTATAGAGCGCATAGCAACCTGAAGGCATCCCATCGCTAAATCAGGACCACGAAACTAGGAAGAGCCTATACTGAGAATAATAACGTCTTCAGTTTCCTGCGAAAGGAGGGTTCTAAGTTGTCTTGATGAAGTTCAGAGGGAGAGAGTTCCAGAGATTGGCCACTTTGAAGACAAAGGATGTGCCTCCCCATAATGCTGACCTCTGAGGGACATAAAATGTTATGGTTTGCCCAAGAAAGGCCGCACCCTTATTATGAAGGGCTTTGTGTACCGTACACATGGCTTTAAAATTAATACGTTGTTCTATGGGGAGCCAGTGGAGCGAAGCTAGCGCTGATTTGGCAGAGAGATGTCTGGTGATGTTCATGAGTAAATGAGCAGCTACATTCTGCACAACCTGCAATCTCTTTAGTACATAGCGGGGGGACTCAGGAATAGAGCATTTCCATAGTCTAATCGTGACAATATAAGGGCCTGAATGGTGAGACTTTTGGCCAAAAAAGGAAGGACTTAGAAAAGGTTCCTGATAGTTCTTAACAAGCTGAAAAAGATAGCTGCACATTTTTTGGAGTGGCATTCCATGGTGAGACGGGGGTCCAACCAGAAACCTAAGCTCTTTATTTTCTCTTTTTAATCCTTCCAAAATAGAGGCAGGGGACATGGGGAGAGAGAAGTTCACAACCATCATTACCTCTGATTTCTCGTCGTTAAGTTTGAGTTTACATTAGCCATCCATCTGGCCACATCCAGAAGACAAGAAGATAGATTAGCCTGTTCAAAAATGGCATTGGTAGAGAAAGAGAAGACCAGCTGAGTGTCGTCAGCAGAGGATACTAAGGATAGACCGTATGATTCCACAAGCTAGGCGAGAGGGGACATATAAATATTGAAAAGGGTTGGACTCAAAGAAGAGCCCTGTGGAACCCCACAAGTAAGGGGGAAAGTGTTAGAAAAGAATAAACAGTGAAGAACTTGGAAGGTCCTATCTTTCAGAAAAGAGGAGAGCCAGTTGAAAGTGGTCCCTTCAATTCCTACAAGTGGTATTATTTGAAGTAGTATATTGTGATCCACAGTATCAAATGCAGCGCTTAGGTCAAATAAGATGATAGCTGCGTATCCACCTGCATCTAATTGTTTTCGGATGTCTTCTGTGATGGCTAAGAGGGCAGTTTCAGTACTTTGTTTTGGTCTGAAGCCCATTTGAGTGGATGGAGGAGCCTATGATCTTCAAGAAAGCCTGTCAATTGACTATTGACATGTTTTTCGATTATTTTAGATGCAGTTGGGAGAAGAGCAAATGGTGTGTAATTACTAAAAAGGGTTGCATTGCGCCTGGGATTTTATAATAGAGGTTTAACAACCGCATGTTTCCAGTGTAGCGGTATATGGCTGGATGTCAGGGAGTCATTTAAAATATCAGTTAATACAGGCACTGTGATATCAGAGCCCAAAGCTAAAATATACGTGGAAGCGGGTTCTAGAGGAGATCCAGATTTTATAGTGCATAGGTACTTTGTCACTACGTCTTCAGTCAGTAACTGAAAAAGTGAGAGAACAGCCCTGGGAAGCTGCGATTCGTCCTGGGCTAGCAGATCTGCCTCTTGAGAGGAATTATGAGAGAAGGTTGCATGAATATAAAAAAAATTATTTTGAAAGAAGCATGCCAGGCTGTTATTGTGTTCCTTAGATGCTTCTGTTAAGTTATCCGAAGGCGGATCCTTGATCATTTCTTTGAGAATTAGAAAGATGTCTTTAGGGGTATTGGAGGAGTGTTCTATTTTGGAAGCATGAAAGGCTACCTTCGCCGATTTAATTTCCAACTAGAAAGATCTTATTGCGTTCCTATATTCAAGCTTGGAGATGTCATCATAATTTCTCCTACACTTTCTTTCAAGCTGCTTACCCTTCTTTTTTAACTGCTGCAGTTGTCCAGTGAACCATGGTGACTTTTTTCAACCAGTACTTCTAAAAACAGTCTTGGTCGACAGCATGGTGTTCAGGGAGACGGAACTCCACTTATTGAATTTCTCTGCTGAGCAAAGCTCGGAGATGGGAAAAGTAGGGCAAGAGAGTTGTAAGGTGGCCGACCATTCCCTGCAGTTTAATTTTGAACACTGACGATAGGTCAGCTTTTTAGGCAGTTGGTGAGTAGGGGCAGAGTGAAAGTGAAATTAAGTAATGATCAGACCAGACCAAAAGGAGAGGGACCTGAGCTGATAAGTTTGGGAGGTTACTAAACACCAGATCAACGGTGTGACCTTTAATATGAGTGGTGCCAATAATCAGCTGCGTTAGGTCTATGGCTGCTAGATCGGCGAGTAAGGATTTGGCAGATATATCACTTGCCTCATCAACATGAATATTGAAATCACCAAGAATGATAAAATTTGAATTCCTGCAGGCTATATCTGTCACTAGTTTCAGTAAAGCTTGTAGGAACTTCCTGTAAGGGCCAGGAGGGCAATATATCAGCAAGGATAGCACTGTGCCAATCCTATGCTTAAAGATTTTGCTGTACAATTCGCAAACAACTTTGTCCCTTTGTAGTTCGGCATGGATGGCACTGCACTAATCCTATGCTGTGCTAGAAAAGCAGACATTTGAGGTGAGAAAATCTAGAGTGCTGCAGGTGTTGCAGGGTGCTCCTACTGGAACTGCTCTCCACCTAAATGTGTGAACTGCTCAGAGTTAGCTCAGATTTTTTGCATAATTTATGCATCATTCTAAACCTGAAAGGATTTTGTTTTGACTTATACCGGGTTCTCCCTTGTGTCTGCACAAGCTAAACCTCTCTGACGAGCTGTATTGATAACGAAACACGTGTCAAGGGTTGCTTTTACTCTTTCCAGGTTGGCGAGGGTGGTATTTTACCAATATAAGCTATAAATATTGTACCTGGAGTGGTGAAAGGCATTTTTCATTTTACAGCTCAGCAAGGATGGTACTGTGCCAATCCTATGCTCAAAGATTTTGCTGTACAAATGGCAAAAGATAATTGAGGTGAGAAATTTAGAGTGTACATATATATATATATATATATATATATATATATATATAGGTTACATGGACGTTATAGTTAGGCTCACATTTTTAACATACAAAACCATAGAAATTCACCATTTATAATTAGAGTTACCTCAAGCAACTATAGCTCATAACCTAAGGCAACTATAACTCGTGCCCTCACCATGCACAGTTTTTTGGTCAAAAAGTTCACTTCAAATATTACATTGATATTATCAATGATGTTATTAAAGATGTCCTGAGTGCCGTAATTTGTGGGGTAGTTAGCAATGCATGGCAAGGGCATGAGTTATAGTTACCTTAGGGCATGAGCTATAGTTGCACTCATGCAGGGAAAAGATATGAAAGCTCCACTTTTTCACAGCGGAACCTGCTTTACTGATCCCGCTGTCAAAAAGTGGAGTGCTTGCTTTGACTTGGTTGAAGCTTTAAAGCGGCAGCCAAGCCACAGTAAACAGCTATTTCCTGGGGTGGGCACCTTGGAACATAGCAGGAGCTAGCCCTGGGGGTGGCAGTCCCCAGGGTCATCTGTGGCTCCACGAGGGAGGCCCTGCGGCCCCCCCTCCAACGTGCACATAGCCCCAGGAGGGGGTGGTCCCCAGGGCCCCCTTCTCATGTTACATTATTCAGGGGAGGTTGTGGTCCTTGGGGCAGTGGGAGAGGCCATCAGTCTTCCCCCCCACATTAAAAAAGCACCTTTGCCCCAGAGGTGGTGGTCTGCAGGGCACTGGGGGGCCGTGCGGCCCCTCGCTCATATTGCATTATTTGCTACGGGGAGATGGTGGTCCACTGGGCCCATGTTAAAAAAGCATTTTTGCCTTGGGTGTGGTGTGGTTGGCCCAGAGTTCCGGGGTCCACGAGTTACCCACACTCATATCACATTATTCAGTCTAGGGAAGTGGTATCCCCAGGGCTGTGTGGGAGGGCAGAAGGCCCTCCCTATTAAAAACAAAAAAGTGCCCTCGGGACCTGGCGCACACGGTGGCTTATTTAAAAACAAGCATGGAAGCCAGCACTTACTTTTTCTTATTATTTTTACTGCTGATTTGTCACCACGTCGCAAATTTGTGGTAAAAATAAAAATAAAAATGCTTTTCAGCACCAGAGCTAAGGGTGTCCTTACACTGGCCCCTTTTGTATTTTTTTTTTCAGGGACTCGGCATCACCCAAGTCCCAAGATGGCTGCCAACACTTCAATGGCTTTGTTGTTGAAGTGTTGTCAGCCAATCAGATCTCAGCACAAGATCTAGAGGGGTCGTGAATTTTTTACATCCCTAGATGTACAAATTTAGATTTTCTTTAATTTCTCTAAAACTTCTGAATGAATTTACAAAAAAACAAAAAAGGTCATTTCTGGACCAGGACCTACCTTTCTGCCAAATTTGGTGTCATTCTGTCCAGTAGGTCAAAATCCCTATGGAAAAATGAATGGGGAAAATGTGTTTTGTGACCCCCCCTCTTTTTCTAAGACCTCCCCTGGACTGATCACCCCAAAACTTCCCAGACAGCAGCTGACCTGACTGGCAAATTGTTTTGGAAGGTATAGTGAAGAATCTTCAAGCGGTGCCAAAGATACAGGCAACTAACAAACACTGTTTATATAGAAACTAGGTCCTAACTATAACTACCTAGTGGTGACCGCCACTAGGTTACATATATATTATTATCTATCTATATATATATATCTATATATATAAATATATATAGATAGATAGACAGAAATATACATAAATTATGAAGACATAAAGTATATTTTAAACTATAAGTAGTACATATATTTGTACAAAGAAATGCACATATCTAAATTCACACATATAATCACATTATATATATGTATGTGTGTGTGTGTATCTATATTTACATGCATATGCTGTACATTTGTGTTTCAGCGTGGTTGTCACGGGGAGAGAGACAACTCTTGAGTAGTCCTCAAAAGATCAGATGTTTATCAGTTGCTCTTATGTTTAGGAGTAATTAATTCTGTAGTTTAGCTGCTTGAACCGAGAAAGATGTACCACTCATGTTTTATTTCTGGTATGCTGGGGTTTTGATGCAAGGTGCTAATCTTGAGTGTGCGTTCATTTATTGTATGCATTTGATTACTTTATTCCTGATGAAAAGCAGTCCAGTTCCATGTATTGCTTTGTTGTTGATTTAACACAGCTTGAACGTGGATCTTATTGTAATGGGTAATCAATGTAGAGCCCTCAAGAGAGGGGAGATTTGGGCATGTGTCTTTACATGTAGAAGTAGTTTTGCGGCAGAGTTCTGAATTCATTGTAGTTTTTTCATAGTTGATAAAGATGATCCATGATAGATGCTATTGGCGTAATCAAGTTTCAACAGTACGAAAGAGATAGTTGCTTATACCTTGTGTTAAAATCATAGGTAGGGGAAGATGTGTCGCAGAGTTTTCATAGTAATGAAGCGTGAGCTTGCTAATTTGTCACTTGGGCATTCATTGATAATTTGTAGTCCTTGGTAATTCCAAGGTTTCTTACTTAATTAGGTAATTTAGGAGGTGGTCCCAAATCATCAGGCCAGCTGCAGAGTGCGTCATACTTTTTCCAATCGCCACATGCAAGTACTTCAGATTGTGGAAGCATTCACTTTGAGGTGACTCCATCCCATTCACTGATCAATGACTCTAAGGCAATTGAAGATTTTTGAGGTTCTAAAGTTTTTGGGGCTTTCCAGTCCAAGAAGTATTTTTGTGTCATCTGCATAGTTGTTAATTGTTCTTTGCCAATAATGACTTCATGTAGATGTTGGAAAGCATGGAAAGCATCAGAGAAATGAATGAGCCTTGAAGGACCACTGGTTTGATGAAGTACGGTTTGGATGAGAAAGGGGTGGTATGGATGACATTTGTCCTCTTTTGTAGGTAGGATGTGATCCAGTAGAGAGCAGTCGCCTCTATGCCACCTTCGTATAGTCTTTGAATTAGACTGTCATGGTCAACTGAGTTGAAGGCAGATGAAAGGTGCAAGAGAAGTAGTACAGTGCCTGCCTATTGTGTCTTTAAGGTTATCCCAGCTGGTGAAGAGGGCAGATTCTGTGCCTCTTCCTGGACAGAGTCATGTTTGGAAGTCAGAAAGTATGGAGTTATCTTCAATGAACTGTGACATCTGGGAAAATGCTGCTGTTTCTATTAGTTTGCCTTGAAAAGGTCCATTTGTAATTGGTCTATATTTATTGGGGTCAAGTAGGTCCTTGTTTGTTTTCTTTAATAATGGCCTTTTTAAGTCTTCAGGAACAATTCCTATAGTTAAAGCAACATTGATGTTTTTTCTTACTGTGGTAGAAGAGGTAGTTACAAGATGGTTCTTGAAGATTTGTGGTGGGCAAGGGCAACTGGTTGGCCTGTTTGCTTCGACCAGATCCATGAATTCATTTTGTGATAGTTGTTTGAAGAAATTCAGAGGCTGGGTTAGCCTACTCTTGTAGAGGTTTGTTTGAAATTAGTTGGTGCTGGTGATTTTCCCTTTTTTTAAATAGGAATCCAACATGTCTGCTTTGATGATGTAATGATTTGTCAGTTTGTTAATACTTTATTGATTCATGGAAAGTGTTCCTTCTGTGCACTTAGGTTTACAAAATTCAGTGAGAATGTTATAACATTCTTCACTTGCATCTTGAATTTTAACTGAAAGGTACATTTTTTAGCCTTTTGATTATTGACTAGTATATCCTGTAAAGTTTGTGTAGGTGAAGATTACTATTTGTTTTGTGTCAGGTGTATGGCAGCTTTGCAATTTGTTGTTTTGTCTCTTTTAGCTCTGCATTCCTCCAAGGTGCTTATTTTCTTTAGTTCTGTTTTGCTGTTCTTAGTGGTATTAAGATATGAAAGATATCAAATGCGTGTTGGAACCACACAAAAGGTTTTTGAAGGGAATGCATTGTGTCTATATTGGTGTTGGAAGTTAGGTGTATTTCTAAGTATTGAAAATTGAGTTTGTTCCATTGTCGATTGGTGGATTCATGTATGGTGGCCTTAGGTATGTTGACTTGTGGTGTTTTGAGTTGGAAAACTACCAGATGGTAGTTTGACCATGTGACTGGAGTAATCCTTTGAAAGGTAGCTAGTTGTGGTGTTGCTCGAATTATATTTTACCTTAAAAAACAAAAGACAAAAGGTGTCTGACAAAATAGGAACGGGTTTGTTTGATTAAACATTACAGCAGGGAGAGCAGTTACAGCACCATGGTCTGAAAACTGTCTCTCATGGCACATTGAAATGACCACGGTTTTATACATTTCTCTGGAAGCAATTAACACATAAAACATTCTTTCCCTGGTGAAATATATGAACTGTTGAAAGAAGTTATAGATACAATTTCCAGATAGGGAATGGAGGTGGGCCTCGACCTGGCATGGACATTATGTGGGCCAGGGAGTATGTGTCCTGATGTCCCACCTGTAGGGTACATGGTCACTGCATGTGCTGTGTGAGCTGTGTTCTGATTGGCTAAGTGTACCTAAGTCCATGTGGCATCTAGCTTTATGGTGTTTTAGGAATGCACGTGTCCCTCTGGCCATTTGTGCTTACTGGGGCCAATTTTCAGGGACCATTGTAGTGTTGCTGCCTATCTGTGGGATCTGATCTAAGCTTGAGTGTTTGGCTGTCAGCTAAGTGTTGCCCCATCTGTGACCTGTCAGTCATTAACCTTCAAGCCTCGGCTGCAGAGCCTGTCTGACTATGTTGGGGGAATTCAACAGTGGTGATGTGACTTTGTTCTAGTATAAAAATGCATCGTTCATGTGTAAATGTATCTTGTTGTTGTGTACATTGATTGATCCGATTTTAACATTCCCCTTTTTAGTTGAATTTTCAACTACACCATCAAACACATAAGTCATGACAGTCACAATGTTGGCACTTTGTTGTTTCACCTCCCTCGCTAATTGTACTCTATCCAATTTTGGGACTGCGTTTTACAGCAGGAAACCCCCAATTGAAGGAAACCACACAAAACAGTAACCTTACAAAAATAGGCAACAATGACGTGCAAAAAATGGCCAGCCACCGGGGGAGCAAAGAGAATCATCTCATGAACCACTCCTGCTCAGGGGCATCACCCTCCTCACGCATGTCTTTCTGCATTTGGTGCAATGCTTGAATGGCAAGTGTTGAAGTTCCATTGTTCACATCATTCCCAGGTATAAGGGTACAGCAGGACGTGCCAATGTTGGCACACAGCCCACCCTCCATTGTGGTCACCAAGTCCAAAACATACCCATGTTGCATCACCATGAGGCAAATGGCTTTTCTTTTTTGATGTCATTAAGGCCAAGATCAGTACTGTTCATCATTCTGAGCATCCCCCACCGTGTTATCTGCAATCCATGATCATTTGCTTTTGTCTGCAAGGTGAAGAATGGTATAGACCCTCCCGCCGATACTTGAGCATCAGAGAACAGTGTAAACTCCTTGGAAATGTCCTTGTACTGAGCCCAGTCAAAATAATCAGCAGCTCTTCAGCCTGACACAAAAGTGATGTTTCCTTCCTCAGCAGTTGTTGGTACAGTTCAGACAGATCTTCTCCAGGGATGACCAGGGTTGGGGTGTGTATGGTGAAATGGGAGCAGAGGCCACGCCATCCAGGGATGAGTTGGGTACAAGCGAACTCAAGGCACTGACAGTAGGTGTCCATCAGCGTGGAGGTGCCCCATTGTAAATCCGAAATGTGCAGTACTGTGCCACTATTCTCATTCATGCACAGCAGAATTGTTCCTTCGCCTCTGAAACATAAGGAATACAATACGAGTTTCTGTACAGTTAGAGGTTGCCCCTACCCTCCTATCCAGAGCCCCAGATCTCCTGACAAGGGGTTTCAGCACTGTTATTTAACCCTCCCCTATGACACCCATTTCCTTTCATGTCATTGAGGTGGATGGCCCTGCAGTAAAACTCCATGTCTGGGGTCTACTTGTTGTTTTTGAAGACAGTCCCAGACACTCTAACGGCCCCCCGGGGACAGCAAATGGAAGAAGGGGCGGACATGTTTGTTCACTGGTTATGTTTCCTAGCTACCTCCAAGAATCTGTTCTCGTGAAAATTCTGGGGCCAAACATTCTCTTCCCCTATAACTCCCTTCTTGGACATCCTATCTAGCTCAGTTTGGATGCCTCTAGGCTTGGTTAGAAGGCACAGTGCTGTAAGGTTGGTCTCATAATGTGTCATATTTACTACTACCCTACTCTCTATAGCTCTACTCCATTAGGTTGCATTTTAGCCCTAATTCTTAACAGGTACAGATGGAGAAGGCATTTTTCTCTCTCATCTATCTGCACCTACTGCATGTGGTATCAATAAACAGACAGAACGTGACCCGGTTTATGTCTTAGAGCCCACAGAAGTCATGTGCTGATACCATGATTTTTGTATAAGGGCACTGTGTAGTGCGTGTGGGATGCTAATTTTGTCTGCCATGTAAATAAAGGTAACATGAGTGAGGTCCCTGTGTAAGTCTGACAACTCATGAATAGACTTTCTTAGATCAGACTGTTTGCTGGAAATACGTGGATGGGGTAGCACACCTAACAACCAGAGAATGTATAAACACAATACTACACTTAACTTAGGCATCATGGTATTTCTTGAGGTGTTTCCGACTGAGATGTCTGGTGTGTTTCTCAGTGACGGGTGTAAAAGGTTGAAAAACAGCTCAGAAAAAGTCCTTGGGGCAAGGTGTGGTACAGGATCCAGTTGTGGGTATGGATTCAAAAAAGGTCCTTTGATGTACTGTGGCATTTGATCCTGCTGGGGATTCTGGTGCGGCCGCTGAGAAGGTGACTGTCCACTGTAGGTGCACTTAACAGCTCGATTGCAGACCAGTTGGGCAAGAGCTATGTGTGGTTGTTATAAAAGAAAAACATTGCATATCTGTATGTTGCCAATTAATCCTTAAATATTTCTGTGCTCTCCATGTATTTTGGTGAGGAATCAGGGGATTGGTCTTGATCGAGATAGTTGGTTCTGGATGAAATAGACTATTTATAAACATTTTCTTTTTTACACGTTTTTGGGCCTCCCCCTCTCTCTGCTTGACTAACTATACATTTGGATGGTGTGTTTTACAGGGTTATTCTAGTGTAACAGGTGTTTTATAACCTTTAAATTGGTGCTATGTTGGCGTTGCCAACCCTTTGGCACCCTGGTGGGTGCACAGGACAATGTTACGGGCACAATACAATGTTACTAGCCTACACGTGTGAAAAAGATGTAAAAGGGGAGATGTCTCACACTGAACGTTGGTGGGCAGACCCAATGTGCCCTCGGGTCAAGTGTGCCCCCTTCTGGTCACAGCACGTGGCACACCCCGTGATCCTTCCAAGTAGCGCCAGATATCCTAACTATACCACTTTTTCTTGAGGCTTTCTTTGATCTAGCTTTGAGCTTCTTTGTTTTTCTCTTGAGTGTTTCCCTAGACCTCTGGACTTTATTGCTGTGTACTGGTGGGCATCGGACTGTGGCTCTGAGGCAACCGTGTGCCTTCAAGCAGTATGAGGCCTTGTGTGTTGCCCTATTGCTAAACCTGTTATTGGGGTGAGTTTATTCCTGCGTTCTTCTCCACCCGAGCTATGGGGCATATTTTAGACTCCCCTCCCTAGCAATCCCTCGCACCTTATCTTTTTGGGCCTACTGTTCCCGGTTGCTATTCAGAAGCCCTGAGGGTAAGGAGGAGGCAAAAGACATCCCCCATGTATGGAGTCCTTTGCAAGGCCAGGAACTTGCTGGAGTTTTTTGCCCACATTATGGTGATGGACGTAGGTGGTTGGATGTTCTGGTGAAACCCCTGTATACTGACTCAACACCCTGTGGTGCCTTGTTCGAACTCATGCATGCATTATGAGCATTATGTGGTCACGCTAGCACGAGTGCACGGAAGGCCTGGCTTCCAACGCTGGAGGATATCTTTGTTTTGGAACAAAAATGGGGGCCTCCATTTGGCTGGGGACCGTTGGAGGTACTCTTGCTTTTGGGACAAAAAAAAAGATTTTGGTCCCGGCTGGGGGCCGGTAATGGAGACCCTTTGAGTTGGTGATAGGAACCCGCCTCACTTTGCTTGTGGATTAGAGGACCTGGTGTGCCCACCCTTTCAGCTGCAATTGTGAAGCAGCCCTGCCCCTATCAGGCAGACTTCCCTCCTCCTCGGGTGTGGCTGGTTAGCCCCACCCTGGGGGACCAGCAGCAGCCTGGGATCCAGGCTCTGGTGGGTACCCTAAATGACAAACTCTGGTGAGGATTCCTAATCGACAGCCACACAGCAGCCCGGGATGGCGGATTCTAGCGCAAACACCCTGTCAACAGCCACACAGCAGTCCTAAATGTCCCAAGCACAAGTAAAAGATTGAAATCCCTATTATTCTCATTTGGCTTTTATTTTGAGTCCTACTGCATTGAATGTTAAGGTGTGCTTAAAATGTATACTTTGTACCAGGGGTGCTAAGGCTTACTGTCAATTTGGGTTCAGTGTCTGTGTGAAAACATTGCTTCCCCAAATGGCTGCCCCTCCCTGTCGCCCATGTTGGGCCTTGTTCTCTGGCTGCGACTGCTAATTCCATGCGCTGGTCTAATTACCTGACCCCTGCTGCGGTGGTGTGTTAGTGGACTCATTTCCATGGAAATGAGTATAAGGGGCTGCTATGTTTTACCAAGCCTAATTCTGAGGATGGGAGTTCTACGGGGCCTGGCCTCTGCTCATTGACTCCTGCTCATGCTGTGCCTTTAACCAGCAACTGTCGGTCATATGGCCCATTCTTTGGCAGTAGTAGCATTATATGGGGTTTGGCTGCTGCAAGATACCCTGGTTTCCATCACTGTAGACTTTTTGGAACCCTCAGGGGTCCTGCAGTGGAGTTCCCCTCATGACTGGTGCCATTTGCATGCTTGGTGCCAATGTGGCCCCTTGAGGGTGGTCTTTCTTAGCTTATGTTGGATCAACTTAGCATCCCTCTGGGCCTGTTCCTGCTTCTCCTTATCCGTCTCTTGCTTCTTCCTGTGAAAGTGTGATATGTGTGCTTGTATTTCTTACCAGTGTTTAGATTCTAGTCCCACTACGCTATCCAACCTGTTTTGTATTTTGGTGCGCAGCCCCTTCTTCAGGATGTTACAAAAGAAAACAATTTAAGGGCCCGTATCTGTTCATGGCTGTCCTTTGTCCTGTCCCCACTGTTCTCCCATACTGTCTAGGAAATCTATTATGGTCTCCCCTGGGTTCAATGTTTCTGCCATCAACCCACCTACATCTGGGCAGTAAGGGAATATTTCCCTCAGGGCCATCAATATCCGGTGTTGTATGAATTAAGGCCCTGATTTATACTTTTTGGTGCAAAACTGCAATAACGCAGTTTTGCACCAAAAAGTTTAGCACCGGCTTGCACCATTTCTGAGCACCAGCCGGGTACCATATTTATGGAAGGGTAGGCTAGCATTCAAAAAATGACGTTAGCCGGGTGGGGCTGGCGGTATGGAAGAAGGGAGTTTTGCCCCAAAAATGATGTTAGGCAGGTTAGAGTAAAAATAAATTACTCTAACCAGCCTAGCGTCATTTTCTGGTGCAAAACCATCCATACCACATGACTCCTGTCTTAGAAAAGACAGGAGCCATGCCCACCACCCCAATGGCCAGCACAGGGGACCAGGGTCACGTAGGGGGGCCCACTTCAGGGCCCGCAAACGCATTTAAAAAAATGAAACCTGTGCTTACCTATACTTACCTAGGATATGGTCCCCCATCCTCCGCTGTCCCTTTGGAGTGGGTGGGGTTGTCCCTGGGGCCCGGGCAGGGCACCTGTGGGTTCCCCTAATGCCTGCCCTGAGCCAAGCATTAAATAGTGGTGCAAAGCTTTGCATCATTATTTGACCCCTCCTCCCCCTGTGCATGACTTTATCACAGGGGATAAATATGGCACTAAGGCCATAGAATCATGTTTTGCACGGGAACTCCTACTTTGCATTCCATTGACACAAAGTAGTTTTCCACGTCCCAAAAATGGTTTTAAATCCATTAATGTGGTGCTAGACGGGTCTAGCAGCAAAGCAGAAACATGGAGTTAGTTTTGCACCGAATTTGTGTAAAACAAAATGAAGCAAATTCGGTGCATAACAAATATAAATATGCCCCTAAGTGAGGCCCTGTCATGCTCTGAGTTGGTCAACGTGACTGTTGGGATACAAGCATAGGCGAACAAAGTGTTGGTCTGCTCACTGATAATGTTATTTAGCAGACTCTTAACATCACCTATTGCTAGAGTGATCCCTCAGGTATTTTTCTCAAAGCATGAGATCCATTTTCTGGCCCCATTCAACAATGGCAGCAGTTTGGCTCACCTTCCTCCTGAGCTATTATGTCCCTTAGGGTTGGTTTACCTGTCCTACGCGTTCAGGGGGAGTAGCAGACATCCTTGTTGCTGCTCTCCATGTGTGCACAAGTGGTGCCATTTTGGTCCTCCTGTGTCTTTGCTGGGTCCGAGCCAGGCTGCCTTGGTCCATAATCTCCTGGTCAGCCCCTTTCCTTCGCTGGCATTTTGGTGAGGACTGGACCCCTCATCAAAAGCTTCCCTTCTGACTCTATCTCAGATTCTTCCTACTCCAGTTCTCCTCAGGTGAAGGGCGCGTTGCCCTGCTCTCATGCTGGACTTCCAGGGTGCCCTTTCTCTCTCCCACCATAGTTCACGCTTTTTTCTCTGACTCCCATCTAGATTTCCGTCTTCGCTCAGAACTATGTGCTGTCCTTCTAAGTCGGAACCTGCTCTCATGCTCGCTCTCCGTGGTCTCCTCGGCTACCTGAGCATACCCCGTGGCTCCCTCCTCACTGCCAGATATCAGAGGGCTGGGTCCTCTTCCCTCTCTTTTGCCAGTTATCTCACAATCCAAGATGGTTAATAATCTTCTCTTCACTCATGTTAGTTCCCCGGAACCAGCAGGGGTGTGTGCTCCCCATGCCACTGAGGCTTGGTCTGCCAACTGTGACGGATAGGGGGTTGAGGTTCTGGGCACTCTTGCTCTGGATTTGGGTGGTGCAGGGAGTGTAGGTCATGTGGGTCTGATGATCTGTCATGCCCAGACCTAACAGCCTGCTGTTTGGTAGGGGCCCCTGAGCTCCCTCAACTGGCGGGTTAATATTTCCCAACGTGGGGATATCAGGCATCAGAGAGAACACCTCCATACCTACATATGGTGGGACAGTGCAGATGCCTTGCTTACTGGCTATAGGTCAAGGTTATCGGCCTGGACTTCTCAAAAACAACCCCAGACTCTAGCAGTGCTTCCTTTTTATCCTTCCTTTGCCTGTATACTTTGTTTGTATGTATGCCCTTGTGTGTGTGATTATATTAGTGTTGAAGGTTCCCTTTTTTGGCCAGGGGAACTTGTGAGTTTTGGGATGTGCATGTAACTCCTGGTAGAGTTTGCTAAGCTTTTGGGCCTGAGTGGGAAACTTACTCTGTATGTGTTCTAAAGGTGATTTCTTGGTGGTATTTAGGTATTCTTTTCAGGGGACAGTTACTCTACTGATATTACGTTCTTTAGGGGATCTTTAGGTTACACGAGTTCAAGCTTTCTTTGTTTTATAGGGTTTTCTATTTTAAGTTGCTAACTTTTCTCTTTTTATGGGTTTCTACATCTTAAATGTGAAAATATGTACAAGGGTAATACTGGATCTCTCTATTAATGGGAACTATATGCACAAGGGGTTTACAGATCCTAATCTGGTGGGGAGGATATATACACAGTGATTTCCTAGCTCTAATGAGCTCAACGTTAGTCAAATATGTATAAAAAATAAACATTTAACAAGCACATGCATGAAGGGACACAATCCTAGGAAAAAGTGCACTTATTAGGTCACAACAGCTTTGTAGTTTGACAACAAAATAGCCAGCCTTACTTAGGCATGAAACAACAAATTGCGAAAATCATCAATTTCTTAATGTATAGATTAAACATTAACAATAACACAACATTCAACATTTAAGACAAACATAGTCACATTGTTCATAATATCAAAATGATACCATTTCAACTAGGCCCCAAAAATCAGGGGAAGAGCCTGTCCTCAATACTTTAGCCCTGCCTACTCCTATGGCACATTATCATGTGACCAAGGAAACTCTGCACTGCATGATGCTAGGGCAGCATGATAATGTTGTTGATACCAGCTTGGGGGAACAAATTGCAATCATTTATATGGAGAAAGAAATAACTTATTTTAATGACCACAGACCGTTCTTGGCAAAAACAGCTATGCCTAATCTCTGGGATCCCAATCGCTTTAGTACCCTAACATACAAATTCCCCCTATGTCACACCCAGGCCTTTAAAGTACCATCTGTGTCACCCCTAGTGGCACAAGCAAAACACACCTCTCACTTCTTTCAAATATCACCAGTGTTAAGAAACCGGTGGCACTGAGAAAACTACGACAGCCTAATAAGATCGAGGTGTGGGCCCTAAATCACACCCAGAACCTTTGCGTACTGACTGCACCACATCCAGTGATCCAAGTGAAGGTATCTTTTAAAACAGAGAGCTGGTCCTATGTCACACCCAGAGCCTTATGCATGCCATCTGTGTCATGTACAATGGTCCAAGTGGCCAGCAACCCAAAAACTCTGTAATTCACCCAAAGGTCAAGCATACCAGCTGAGTTGCGCCCAGTGGGCCAAACGATCAGCCTTCCCGACGCGGACAATCAAGAAAGTGACTTCCGCTAATTATGATTTTTCCTAGTTTGCCACACGACAAAAGCTAGGACTAAGGCTCTGATGTAGTCTCTCACCCTTGTGACAGCGGCTTCAGGACGGATCTCGGCCCTTCAGATTCAGCAGAACTTTCAATCAGTTGTGGTGTCTGCTCACCTTTCTTGTTTGCACAAATGTGAATCAGTCTGGGTGTGTTCTCCTTCCTTTGGTCGCAGTTGAGTTTGAAGAACCAATCAGCTTCTGGCTGGCTCACCAAAATGTTGCTCAAATTAGATTTTACCTTAAAAAACGAAAGACAAGAGGTGTTTGGCAAAACAGGAAATAGTTTGTTTATTTAAGCATTATGGCTGGGAGAACAGTTACAGCACTAGGGGTCTGAGTTCTGTCTCTCACAGCACATTGAAAAGACCCACGTTGTATACATTTCTCTGGGAGCAAAAAACACATAAAACATTCTTTCCCTGGTGAAATATATGAACCGTTGAAAGGAGTTGTAGATACAATTTCCAGATAGGGAATGCTGGTGGGCCTCGACCTTGCAGGGACATTATATGGGCCAGGGAGTATGTGTCCAGATGTCCGGCCTGTGGGTCATGTGGTCACTGCATGTGCTGTGTTCTGATTGGCTAAGTGTACCTAACTACATGTGTCATCTAACTTTATGGTGTTTTAGGAATGCGTGTGTCCCTCTGGCCATTTGTGCTTTATTAGGGCCAATCTTCGAGGACCACTGTAGTGTTGCTGCCTATCTATGGGATCTGATCTAAGCTGATGGGTTTAGCTGTTGGCTAAGTGTTTCCCCACCTGAGACCTATCAGTCATTAACCTTAAGGCCAGGGTCACAGAGCCTGCCTGACCACATACCTACATACTGGGATTGACAGAGAATTCATAACGGGGTAATCCAACAGGGGTGAGGTGACTTTGTTTGAATATGAAAATATGTTAGTTGTGTAGGAAGGTGTCTTGTTGTTGTGTGCATTTATTGATCTTGTATTAACAGTAGATTTGCAAAAATGGCATTGAGGATATGTCCAGTGATGTGTGTGAGTTTGTGGATGATCTAATGTAGGTTAAGTGTATTTAGGCCAGTAATGCTGGTTCTTGGATGGGGCAAATTGGGTTTGTAAAATCATATGTTTAGGTCACCAGGGATGCATAGTTTGGAGTGTAGTGTCACAAGGTTTGAAACTGTGCCTAGAAACATGTCTGGAAATGTTGGATTGCTTATGGTGGTGGTCTGTAAAGAAGGAGGGCATTACAGGAGGAAGTAGGCATAAGGTTGCATCTGGTCATGAGGGCCTCATAATCTTGTTTTGAAATGCCAACTTTGGTGAGATACTTTGTTTCCTTGAATATAACAGCTAGTCCAGCTCCTCTTTTGCCTATGTGATTTTGCCTGACAGTTTGATAGCCAGTTTGACAGAGAGTTTGATAGACTGGAAGAACAGCTTCATGTAACACTGGAGTCATGTCACCTCCGAACCATGATTCAGTTATGAAGTGTAAATCAGGTTGTGTGTCAGTGAGTAGGTCATAGATGTGTGCTTGTTTCTAGAAAGTAATGGAGTGTCTATTAGTAGGCAGTCTAGAGATTGTGTTTGGGTAATGGTGTGACGTTAATTTGCAAGAGGAGTGAGTAGTACTCTTTGATCTTGCATCAGGTGTGTTATCAATGTTGGTCATAGCTAGATGAAGATAGCCATAATGTTGTTGTATGCATTGTAATCCTCTTCCAGCAGGTTTAGAAGGCATTTTGTTTTTTCTCTATGTGTAGGTGGTGAAGATGGTGGTTGAGAGTGAGTTGGTGAGGTGTGTTGTTTTTAGAGTAGTCTTATTGTGTAATATACATGGAGATGCAAAGTCATAAAGAGTGGCATGTTGGTTATTTTGTTTACGTCTGTTTAGGGTGTAGTTTAAGGGTTAGGGGTGGCAGTGAAGCATGGGGGTCATGTTTTAAGGCCCTAAATTGTGATATGAATGAGTAGCTGGTGACTGAGTGTTGCAGTGTTGGGGTATTTGTGATAGGTGTTGGTGGAGATAGAAGATTTAGGAGTAAAGATGGTTTAGGATCTGTATTAGTTGAGTAGTCATGAGGGTGGGAATGGGTTTTTTGTTTTTATTTTGTGATGGAATATAGTATGAAATTGTGTGTGAGATTTTGATGTGCTGGTGTGTGTGTTATGTTTTGTTTTTTCGGGGTATTGAGATGAGATATTCATGTAGTACATTTCTGTGAATGATGTGAATGCAAAGTGCTGTTGGTAAATGGAAGTTGAGTGTAAAGGGGTTGTGATGTGCACTGGAGGAGAGTGAGTGTGGTATGTGAGAGGGGATGAGCAGGGGTTATGAGGGTTTGTGTTAGAGTTGTGAGCAGGAAGAGGTAATATGTGTGGTGGAGTGTAAGGACCGCTGTTCCCTCTAGAGTGCATGCCCCGGGGGGCTGCACACATTCTCATTTCGCTCCTTGCAGGAGGCCCTCCAGAGCAAACATTACAAAAGGTGCCCCTATTAATCAGCAGGAGAGCTATTTACGGGCATCTGAAAATAAACATGTATAGGAAAAACAACAAAGAAGCCAGCAATAAAAACAACAAGGAGAAGGGGTAACAGGCTCTCTTTAGTTAAAGTACAGCAAAATGGATTATATTTGACCTTTGGAGGTAGTTTACTGTGGGCTGCTACTGTTGTGGCATCTGCTACAGACAAGACCAGAATAGATTAAGCAGAGCACTTTAAATCTAAAATAAGTGGAATGTTGTCTTTTTCAGCATAGACAATATTCTGTTTCTATCTTTTTGCACCTTACAGTTTACAGACATTCCTTTAATTATAGCTCTACAACAGTGTTTCACAAATCTTTGATTTATGGTCGTATGCCTAGGCTATAAATAAATATGCCTTTAAATTCTGTATTTATCATGTCAAGTTTGCTGCCTACTTCAAACACATAGGTCAAAAGTCAGGCTATGTCTTCCTGCTGCTGTTAATGTGTTTTTAGCACAAGGTTGGTGTTTATAAACTCCTCTCAGTTTGACGTTGGAGAAATTATAGTAAAGTGAATTATGGGGCAAACTTGTTGGAGTACATGAAGTGTGAAAGAAGGAATGGCTGTAGGATGTCATTTTTTTGTAGCACACAGCAAAATGTAAATACCTATAAATAAACTGTATAACTTCAGCAGTTAGAAAAGTAACAGGCATTTGCAATGCAATGAGTCTCGCATTTGCTTGAGGCAGAGCTATTGGCATTGTAAATTCATAAATGGACTTTTCTTGCCACATAAATTGATCAACCCTGCCTCATAATTTGGTCTTTTCCTGCCACGTAATTCCAATGGCCCTGGACATAACTGAAGCACTTCCATTCACCTTCTTCTTCTAGCTGCAGCCAAAAATGAAAATTTTGACATTTAGCATCCTAATGTAAATCTGCCATGCTAATTCAAGTAGAATGCCACTTTCACCACCATGCCATCTGAATTGCTGGCTGGCTAACACAATTCCCAAAGCAAGAAACTAGAAGAGTCACCCAAAGATATCAAGAGTGTTCAAACAGTCATAGTGTAATAAGGGTGTTAACTTGGCCTGACTTATGGTCATAATTGCAATATGGAAAGATTAAAAAAACATATACAATTATCATATAAAAACAATAAAAACCCTTATCAGAAATAAACGTTTGGTATTAGACTATAATGCTCAAAACAGCCCCTAGAAGACACAACAATGAAAATAGCATTTGTAAGAAACATGGTCATGTTACCATGTAGTTAGCCCCTAGAAAGCGTAACCACATGAAAAGAAAATGACTGAAATTATTGCAGCATAACCATATATTTAGCTCCTATATGACCTATTGCATTACACATTTTCAGAGATAAAATACTTACTGCAATGATATTACAAACAAGACCTTTAAGCAACACAAACTACTCTCAGCTATGAAACAAACATTCCTTCAAAGAGAGAGGTTAAAAAGTCACTGACTGGAGGGAGAGGTTATTATTTTGGGATCTCCACTAACCCAGAGAAGGGACCCAGAGACGATCTAGACAGAAAGAACAAGTTGTGGTGAACGTTCTGAAGGTGTTCCCATTGTTCTAGGACCACCACAGGCTGAGTTATGAGCAAAGATTTTTGTAAAAAAAATAATGCCCTGCAAAGCATTATGGGACGACCAAGTGCAGCAAATATTGTAGTATGTTGACTGTAATGCTCAGGACAGCCCCTAGAGGACACCACAATAAAAATATCATTTGTAAGAAACATGAATATGTAACCATATAATAAGCCCCTAGAGAGAATAACCACATGAAAATAGAATGGCACAAAATAAGGTAGTGCAACCATATACTTAGCCCCTAGAGAGCATAGTTGCCTACACATTTTCAGACCTAGCAAGCCAACTGCAATACTAATTCCCTTAAAACACAAACTACACCCACTTGTAAAAATAAAAAGTTCCAGCAATAAGGATTATTAAAAAGGTACTGAATGGTGGAAGGTGTTATTATTTTGAGGTCCCCATTAACCTAGTGTTGGGACCCAGAGATGGCCTAAACAGAAAGAATGCGTCATGCTGAACATTTTGGTCCCATTTTCTTGGAGCACCACAGGCTGAGTTATGGGAAAAACTGTTCTGTAAAAGAATGCTTGCAAAGCATTATGGAATGACTTTTCCCGAGTACAGTGAATATTGTAGTATCAGCTCTCCCACTGTGCCTCGAGAGCCACTTAAGGATTTCTGTGCTTTTCAGTAAAGCATTTATCAATTATAAGTGTTTTTGGTAAAGCTATTGAGCATGAAGAGGAGAGCCAATAGAAATGACTCTGATAAGGTAACAGTGTGAACAATGTTACCAGCGCCCCAATACCGCTGATGAAGTTTGCACTGTTGACACTGTTCCCACTGTGAGGGCCATTGCTGCCATGGAGCACAACGTGGAGAGACAAAAGCCCACAGAAGTTACAACAGGTCAAATCGCTCATGCGCTCGGCCTAAAAAGAAAGGGCCAGCCTCTAAACAATGAACTGAGAATTATCAGTATTTTAATTAAAGTATTTTAATTAAATTTGGGTGAAAATAGTTTGGAAAAAAGGAAAAAAGACTGCAATGAATTCACTGTTGGTCAATTAAAATGAAAGACTTTGTGAAAATTGTTATTAAAAAATAAAAATAAAAAAATACATCACTTCACTAAACGCTGGACCAGAATCGGGGAGATTGCATCACGTCCATGAACACTGGCCCAAGTAAAAAATTGTAGTTATGCTAAATAGTTGAAAATCAGTTTGCCACATTACAATTTTAAGGTCCATATATAGGGGTCAAGATTATATAATTATGCATGGGTAAAGGTCATAGTTGTAACATGATAATTATGGCATACATTTTTAGATTACCATTGCATAGTCCATTCAGCCTTGTGTGACAGTAACATAATAACTAATAGCCTATTGCTTGCTCCCACATCTGCTGCCATTTCATAGTGCGGTATTAAAAGGTGTTACTGTATTTCAATTCAATATTTTATCAACATGATCTGGGAAGCATGAAAGAATGAGATAACCAGGCTCAGTTGTGGACCTCCTACTTGTACTTCACAAACTGATCTGTACAGAAGCCGCAATAACCCACTGACATGCCACTGCAGTGTAGAATGTTATGATTGCTGATAATGCTTTGCTAGGATCCAGGCAGTGTCAGGGTCACTATCTGCCTTTGTATCCAGGTCCTGGCTGAGAGAGTGACAACACAGAGCTGGAAGCCTGCATCTCATCAACTAAGGGAGCTCTGAGGAATCCGATATCACTATGGCCCATCTGCGTCACTTTCCTACTTCCCCCACCTCCTTTACTCCACCACTCCCTGACTCCCTGCAACATGTCTGTGATGTAATTATTTTCTAAAACCCACTTAACATCCCCTGCTGCTTGTTAAGTGGTAGGTGGAAGCTTCGGGCTACTCTGCTAAGGCTGAACACATGGTCGGCTCCAGAGGCTACTATTGGCACTCAGTGGCGAGGAATCAGCATGCCTCATTTGTGTGCTCCAGCTCCTCCGGTGATAGAGCTGCATCTCCCAGTATACCAAATACTGTACAGTAATCATGCGCTGTTAAAAAATCTAAGCACGGAGAGATACAAAATCTAAAAGAATGTGCTTTGTGTCCAATTTTGTGTCAGGTTACATTTTTTTAATGTGAGGTCAGAACACATTCTCCTGGATATGCATGTCTCGAAGGGCAATTAATCGAATTTCTTGATGAAACTCAACGTGTTTCTCTATTTTAGGGTTGAGCGCAAAGCGCTCTGTCCCTGCTGTACCCTCTCTATGGGCTTGTAACCATGCCCATCACACGCCCATGAGTTTAGTTGGTTTGTGGGCTTGCCTTTTAAAATTTGTTTGCTTTCATTAGTGGAAGGCATGCATACGTCATGCCTTTTCTGGTGTTTAGCCCTCCTTGAGCGCACCGACCAACTGCTGAAAACATACAAGGCTCTGTATTTTCCGTATGGTTTCTGGACTACTTTTGTCTGTTTAATTCCTATGCAGCATGAGCTTGCTGGGCAGTAGTCAAGCGCTTTACATCACATCGATCCTGTTACATGGATAATTGCATTTTTGATGATAATATGTTTGACTGCGAGCAAACTCCTGTTTTACTTTTTATTTTCAATTTGTGTGTCAAGAAATGTCCAGTTTGACATTTACAACGCAAATAGCTCTTACTCGAGCAAACGTGAGACCCATTGCATTGCAAATGCTTGTTTTAAGTTTACTCAAAATTTTCTCAGATGTGCGAGGACTGTAAATGAGGCGAAGATAGATAACTGACCACCTACGGAGAAACTCACAGCCCTGGGATTTGCTTCGTTCCTCGCCCCTGGTATGCCGCAAGAATCCGGGAGATGCGTCAAATTAGAAAAGCAGTTCAGAGCTTTTGCTCTTCCTGAGGCAAGAAAATAATACTGCCAGCTGCAAAATAGCTTTGTAGAAAAGTGAATGGGCCTAACAAGGCCATCAGGACTGAAGTATGGTGGCTGACACCATCCTGACCTCAACTAGACATAAATGAGCCAATATGCAACACCACTGCCGCCATAAGTGTGAGTGCATAGGAGACACACGAAAGGAAAAAGAAGTTCGGTCACAATCAAAAACATTGGCAAATGTGCAATTATCCATCTAACAGGGTCGGTCCCCAAGGTGGTAAGAAACCGCCCTAAGGAGGGACAAATGTAAAGCATTTACCAATGATAAAAAAGGATTTTTGAAAGGCACGCTCACGAACGAGTGAAAGTGATGGCCGTGAGGTGGGCAAGGTTAAAAGCCCACATAGATACCAAGAAGTCGGAAAAGCAGCACTAGCGTGCTGCTATGCTCGACCTAAAAATGAAGCACATTTCTGTAAAATCCTGATGTGTGATTGAAACAAAGATTTTAATAGAATCAGAACAAATCAAAACCCTATACTCGGTGTGTTGCACAAATCATAAGTATTCACTGAAACCTGATTTCCACACATTATCATATGTGTGCAATATACTTAAAAACTGTATATCTGTGTAAATGTAGTGACCATTTCAATGGAAATGTGTTCTCTGTAAATGACAAAGTGCTAACAAACCATGCTTTAGTTAAATTAAAAAATCACCTAACTCATTAAAGTTAGGTGTGCTGCGAAGGTTTGTCATACTAAAAAGTGAGCTATAGTTCTTAAAAAGTTTGGGAAGCACTGAACTAGGCTCAAGTAATGGCTGCAAAACTACTTTTACTAAAGATCTTGGAGCAGATATCTGAATCACTAGTCGCATAATACTGGTCTCACTTCACCACCAGTATTTCTGCAACAGTGTGATATTTAGCAAAATTAGCTAAATACTAATAGGTTGTGGACAAAGTCCCAAATCATCGTGGGTCGCAATTTGATGTATCTCAGGAATACAATACGGTAGGTCACGAAATGCAACTCACTATGATTTGCAGTCAGTACAGGAAGAGTGGCCTGCTGAGTTCGGCAGCACATCACCATGTCTGTGTTTGCTGCAAAAAAAAAAACTATATTTTTTTTAATGTAGCCCATTTTCCCTAAAACAAATGGGAGGTATTAAAAAAAAAAAAAAAAAAGAAAAGAAACGATTAAGTAACATTTTTTCAAGCGTAGGCATAGAACCACTGCGCACTCTATAAAAAGATTTTGTCAACAGTTACAAAGGTGAAGTAGTTAAAATGACATTTGTGTAGTAGGTAAAATATTAATGTTTTGCAATCTGATTTCAGATGTGAACCCTTATTGCATCCCATTCCAAATTAGTAGTTAGAAGGGATGCCCTAAACACACCACTTACAAATACCAATGCAGTATTTAATCGTAAACACAAATTGCGATTCAGTAATGTGTTACTATACTGCAATTTGGGTCTGTTAGATACAAAAAGGCATTTTTTAAGGGTGCAAACAGCCTGATATAGGGAATCAGAGCTTTTGTGAACACAAAATGCCTTTGCATATTTGGCCTTTGTACTTGTTAGCTCTCTCTAGCTTCAGTGAGCACCATTTTCAATTCCTGTTGATCCCATTAACATGTTGAAAGCTGAATTGTCCTTTAACAACTCTATGCAGTCTAGGATTTGTGGTTTTGATTTACATGGGTTGACCCATTTGAGCAAGCACACCTTGAAACAATTTTTTTCAGCAATTTATATAGTGCAAACCTGGCCTATGTGCCTTGGAGCTCTTTATATGAGCTCAAGAAATTTTTATCTTTTTTAGGTTTTACCTAAGACAGCGCGTTCAATATTTTTTGTTTTCTTTATAGTGGGCTTGGAGGCCACCTATTACTTACCATTGGTCGGCTTCATTGTCACTCTCATTAGTTTGCATCTTATTGGTCAGCTGCCATAGATTTCCTTTTTCTTTGTGTGTTTGTCCCTCCCTTGGAGTACTGATCAGTCGTGGCTCCCAAATGTTGAAGGGGGTGGGGAAGCACGTGCGGGTCGGGGGGGCAGAAGGGTAGCAGGGATAGTAATAACATTTAAAAAATAAAAATAATAAACTTACCTTGGCTCCCGTGAGGCACGCCGCTCCTCGGCTGGCTCAAAGCAGCATCAGGATTGGCTGGAAGCACCTAGCCAGGACGCTCCCAGACAGACTGGGAGCCTGTACAGGCTCTCTCCAGCCCAGCAACAGTGAGAGAGGCCCGTGCACATGTGTGTTTTGCTGGCCCGAGACGGCCAGCCAAACACACATGCGCTCCCCCTAAGAGCACATCACCCCCGTGGCCCCGCCCCTTTACAAGGAAACGATAACAAGCACTGTTTGTTCTCATTTCCTTGTAAAGGTTTTGCAGCTATCGCTGCTGACGGAGGGCGGCGCTCCTCTGCCCTCATAGAGGAGCCGCCCTAGTACTGATGCATAGCTTGTGTCCTTCCACTGCTCATTTTATTACGTGGTACTTGTTCATGAGGTTTAAGCTCTCTACCAGAGAGTGTGTTTTTCATCTAGCTCCTTCATGTAGTCCCATCCCTGCTCTCTGTTTTTTTTTCTTGCTCCATCCTGACGGTTGACTGGTTGTCCCTGGCCCTCTCTCACCTCCCTTCTGTTGCCTGTGCTGTTGCTTGCTCCCTCCCACTCTCTGTGATGTTACTTATCCCCTCCGACCCTCTTTCCACTGTCTCTGTTGTAGATTTCCCCACCCATAGTCTATATTGTTGCTCGGTACTCCTGCTATCCATGTTGTTGCTTACCCCCAACTACTGTCTGTGTTCTTGCGTGCCCAAACCACTGTCTGTGTCCTTGCTTGCTCCCTCTCTCTTTCCTCTGCTGTCCATGTTGCCCCCTCCACCTGTTTCAACAAAATAAAGGGAAATGATGCTGCCAACACTGGCTGTGTCATAGCAGGTGTTTAAAAAAAACTTTCAACCATGCACCTTTCCTCCCAAATGTGAAAGAAATATCTTGTTTTTCACCCTTTTTAGAAGTAGCACGCTTGCTCACATAGTGACTCTTGTTACAACTTTGTTGTGCACTCTGTTTAGGAAATGGTGCACACAGACACTGTAGTGCCGCACTGCAAAATAATAGGACGGAACATTGGTAAGGACTATTTGGTTGTGTGTTACTGATAGAAATTGGAGAAGGATGTTGTTGGAAGATGGTTTGAGAGGGAGTTGAGGATAGGTTTTGTGGTAATGGAAAGGGGTCTGTTAGGAGTAAGTAGAGGGTAGAGCTGGTGTTTAATATGAACAAGAAGTGTATGTTTGTGGGGATTAAGAATAAGTAAAGTGTAGATTTGTGCTGCATTAGTGTGGATTTGTTAATGATATAGGACAGAGTGGTGTTTTGTGAGAAATTTGTGGTAGAAGGCTGTATAGCTATGCTTTGTGGGGATCTGTAGTGGTTGTTGAGACATGAACGTGTGGATAGTGTTTGCTGGTTGTAAATTTCCTGAGAGGTTGTTATAATGTTTGTGGATGTGGATGGGTTAAGGTGGTGACTGGTAAATTGTATAAAAGGAAGCAGTCTGACCCTAGGCCCGACCCGGCCCAAACACACAACTGCCTTTGTCCTTTCTGCCCTCAGCCGCAACACCTGGGCTGAGACTACCTGAGCTCTAAGGTTAAATAAACCTAGGCCAGATGACCTCTGACCAATGGGAACCCTTGCCCCAAACAATCAGAACTGTAGCCCTAGGACCAATGGGAGACCTGGTCTGTTCAAGTAATCACAGACCTAGTCCCAGTAAACAATCAAAAGTTAAACCCAAAACCAGAGGTCAAATACAACCCCTAGCCCTCAAACCCCATCCCTATGAGTAAATTAGAACTCAAACCTAAGGCCAATAGAAACCCTAGCCCTAGGGACCAATAGTGGGACTGTGGTGGTCCAAAGGCAGCCTGAAAGATACAGCTCAGATGTTGCTGAATACAAATGTCAACAACTTCCTTACATTTTCCTCATGTTTGAAAATAGGAAAGGATGAAATGTTTGTGAGCAGCATAGCTGCTGTATGTTTTTTCTTATACTCAATTTTATATTGGGCTTTTGATGATACTGCACCTAACTTTGTTTTTAAAAGTGCAAACATTTAAAGAGAACATTGCATTTTCTTATTTTGCTTTGTGAGAGAGCTTTTTTCCTCTCCCCTTTTAAAAGGTATTCTGGACCCCACCCATTGGCAGGACTATTCAGTGTTTATGAATATAATGAAGATATCTTGATAAAGAACTAATGTTACAAAAAAGTAATATTTTCATCTTGAATACATAATGTTCACTATTCCCCTTACAACACACAACCATGGGTTATTAGGAAGCCAGGAGCTGGAAACACCTCACTATTGCTCTTCATAATCCTCTAGGTAAGGAATTAAATTGCTACTGAGGAAAAAACATCGAGCAAAGGAATGGTGGCTATGACATATGTTCGCACATCTATAACAATGACAGCATAAAGAGGGATAGTAAATTAGGTAAGCTGTACACAGTATTCAAATGCACTTACATGGTAAATGCACCCAACCAAACAAAGGTTCAAAAATAGTCCTGGAAACAAATCTCTAGAGCAAAAATTCTGCACACTTTTACCGAAGTACACTGTATAAAGTATTCCAAATAGTACAGCTAGAGTTCAAGAACATACAGTCTGGATGCTGTAGTCCAAAGTCCATTTAATAGTGAAGTCTTCTTGATTTCCTTCTGATTCTTACAATGCAGAGATATTGATACATTCAAAAAGCCCAAAGGCAGCAGACACGTGTTTCGTCTACCTGACTTTGCAAGGTAGATCTGTTAATGTAAGACAAAATCGAATGATACCGAGAATGGTTATGTTCTGTAGTGTAGTAATCCCCACAAAAAAGTGCTTCCTATTCATAAAGGGGATAAAACTTGTGGTGCATCACTGTCAAGCATAGTCAACAAAGAAGTAAGATGGTCACTGGCTAAATCTGCCAGTGCCAATTCAATCTCCAAGAGATGGATGAGACTTTAGACAAGGGAGCGTATCATGGCCCGTCTTGATGGATATAACCAGAACTACGATTGACAGGACTACACCATAGGCTACTGTGATATATGCAATTTGAATTGCTAGAAAGTGAAGCTCTGTGTCAGATCCGGTGAATCTGCTGATCAGGAGCTTCATAGTGCTGTGATGCTAGGTTGTGTATTGTCCTGCATCATTCTGCATAGTTTCTGGTGTAACTGTCAGTTTAGCAGGTAGAAGTACACTCTGACTTCAGCCAAGGACTTTGAGGACAGTACTTGGGGGTCAGGACTTATTTCCACAGAGGCTAGCAATGGGGATCAAGTCAGGTGCACTTGCTACTGGCCAACTGGAAAGCAGGAAAGTCATCTAGAAGCTTGTTGTGTCCCTATAGCTCAAACAGGAAGTCAACCAACTGACCCTTGGAGTCACTTCTGTGGCCTAGGGTCCAAGGCAAGCAGGTCCAGCATTCCTTTTTCAGGCAGTATGGCAGTCTGTCTTCTGAATCATCTAAGATTCAAGAGACTTTAGGTTTCAGGTTCTGTGGGTACCACTTTTATACCCAGTACCATCCTGTAGGGTGGAGACACCCCTTTGACTAACCCTAAAACTGGTTATGGTCAGTTCCTACATTTCCCCTATGTTTGGCTCTTGTCTGTCTAGTGAAACAAAGGGTAGGCAGGCCTAGCTGTGAGCAACATTTGCCAGTGACAGGGTAGGTACCTTCCGAAGTCACGGAGGGCAGAGTACAACCTCAAGGCTACCCAATGAGGGGAAATGGGGGCAGTGGCATGGCTCCCCTCCAATCATCCTGTTAGGAAGATCTTCACCTCCCCATACCAAGGTTCTTTGTCAACTGTCTGGAAGTAGAACACATCACCGCACAGGAGGGTCATTAACAGGTATGTGACCATGGGCTCTGGCAGGAAGGCACATTTCATTGAGACAGGAAAAAACAAACTTTCTGAAAGTGACATTTTCAGAATAGTAATAAAAAATCTTTACCATTAAAGAGGGTTATTAATTATAATTCAAATGAGTGGAAGAAGTATTTTCTAGCTGCTTACATATTGTATTTATCACTTATTAAATGTAATAAGGTAAATCAGCATTAATCTATGCAAGACTAGCCCTGCCACAGTGAAAAACAACTCGGGTGGGAGGGGGGGAGGTTTCACTGCTGGGGCATGTCAAACTTAAGCACATGTCTTAATTTTCAAATACAATGCGCCCTGCTCATTGAGTCCTTAAGCCCGGCCTTGAGACTGGCAAAGCGTTTGTCACAGGGTCAAAATGACAGTTTTAGGACTACCCACAAAGGCTGCAATGGCAGGCCTGAGACATGTTTTACATTGCTACTTTAGTGAGTGTCACAATGAGTGCTGCAATTCACTAGTAGCATTTGATTTACATGACCTGGGTATATGCATTATCATATGCTAGAGGCCTATAAGTAAATTAAATATTCCAGTTAGACATGTACCAATATTACTGTGTTTTGGAAGGGAGAACACAAGCACTTTACCACTGGTTAGCAGGACTAAGATGTGCAGAGACCTAAAGCCAGCAAAAACTGGTTCAGCAAAAATAGGGTAAATAGGGTAATATCTGTTATGATCATGCAGGAAGAGCAAATGAAATTTCCAACACTTTAAATCTGGATAATTGATGTTTATTAGAAGCTCGGAACTGGACCATCAGTAGCCGGTGAAGAAGTTGCTGCACTTGGCTTCCCAACACTATCTGCTGGCATCCAATTCTCTAATCCTTTCTGGAGAAGAACCAGAAATGGCCATGCTATTCCATGCAGCCATTTAACACATACTTTGCACTTCTCTGACAATATTACCAGATCTGAATATGAAACCCATTCAAGACGATGAAAGATGTAGTGGCATTTCTGAGCTCCTTCTGTACTTCCAACATCTTCACTGCATTTGATCAATGTGAAACACCAGAAACCCCATTTACCTGCTGGGAGATAGTTCTGATACCTCTTTTCGATGTTGATGAATCAGAAACTTTGGAGGCGTGAGACTACCTTTTGAAGGTCGGTCTCAAGATCTTGCGACCTAAGAATCATATTGTGCAAATAGATTATCACTTTTTTACCCCTTTTGGTCCAGTTAAAACTCTGTCATAGGTTTCATCATCTTTATGAATCACCGAGATGCTGTTAACAGGCTGAAGGTGAGAGCTATATCCTCATAGATTTGGACCCTCTAGGGGAATTGAAGAAAAGGAAAAAAAATCGAGACCCAGATGGACCACTGGGTTTCGTCCTAGAATGTCTCTATCTTTGAATGCATTTGTTTTCAAAGTTAAAGTCAGAAAACTTTATTTGCATGTGAGACACACATAAAAGCAGGTGAAAAGGATTTCACAGATTACAGTGCACACCATAAATTCCTATAGTAATATGAAAAGCAATTACATCATCAAACATATTTTTTCTAGAGAAAACTACAGATTTTAAGAAAAGGCAGACTCTAAAACAGGCGTTTCCATTTTGAAGTAGTTGGACATGTCAGCTGGCTTGGAATAATTAACTGAATCAAAAGCTGTCAATAGGCCCATAAATGCTGGGTACAGTAGCCAGCACTTTGCAGTGGTATACTTGATCAAGGTTAAATGCACCTTAAGGCACTGCTCCACTGTACTAATCTGATTCCTGAAACTGTATTGGATTCTGTGTAAAATGTTGTTACTCCTGGTCCAGGTACACATTCTACTGTAAATTACTCCTCTGATTATTTTGACTGATACATTGATGAGAGATTTTGTGAGGTAACATCTTGGGACCCCCTGAATATTGTTTTTAAAAATGATTATAATTATGGATGAGGTCCAAAAACTCTGGAGATTGTTATCATCTAAATTGCTATATAGGTTGGTCAGTAAGGGCACATAAAGTTCTATGTTACACTTGATTAAACTGATCAACCCAACATCAGGACCTGGTACCTTATGGCCAGGGCAAAAATCAATCACCTCCTTAACTTTGTCAACCTGTAGGGTCAAGTTGTGAACAAAGCGTTCTTCATGGGCCTGGGCCAGAAATGATTATCCACCCTCCTCTACTCCATACAGAGCTGATAACTGATTGCTTCAAGCTATGGCATTAAAATGTCAACTTAGATGGAGTGCTTGGTTAGTGGTGGTGGTGCAGACCCTGATAGTCGCTCAAAGTTCCTTAGGGTTTTTCAGTTTGGCTGCTGCAAACATGTGCTCCCAGTTGGCTTTGTTGACTTCTAATTTCTTCTTTTGCAGAGTTTCCTTATAGAACCTACATGCTGAAGCCACCAGAGGAACAATGAGTCATGCTGTTAAGGCAACTGTCAATTGTCTGTTAGCCCTTGAAGTTTTGGAATCAAACCATTTAGGGTAGGCAGCCACTTTCCTTATGGGTTTCATGAGAGCATGCTTAATCAATGCACCTAATTCCTCAAAAGACTACATAAGGTGTGCACCAGTTTTGTCTTCACTAAGGCAGAAAAAGATTCTAAATTAGTACTGAATAGGCTGCCTAACAAACTGCTTGGAGTGTAGAGCCTCCAATGGGGTGGACTGTGGAAGGGATTTAGTAGAGGTGGTAGATATACAAAGTAGTAAAATGAAAAAGGATAACAAAGCATTATGTTCACCAAAAGAAGTGGCCAAAACTACCCCATGGAAAATCCTACCAATCAAGCTTCTAGATACAAAAATGTAATCAATGGTGGTAACGCACTTCTTCCCCCGATAAGCTTCTCGATCACGCACTGCCTCTCCACAATATTCTATCACATTAATGAAATCACTATCAGCCAGATAGCCATCCAACTCTATTTCGCCATTGTCACCACACTTAAGCTTATTTGAGTGAGCTGCATAGGTTATTGTATCAACACTGATCTGGGCATTAAAATTCCCTCCAAATAGAGGTGCTCTTTCCCACCAACCTGCATAGGTGACAAAATAAGTAAGCATAATTAGGGTTTTACTGGTTAGAACATTTGGTATTGTTAAAAATGATTATATAATCCTTATAATGATGCTGCTCGCTAAGTAAAATCATTTGTAATTCTTAGCTCCTGGAATCCACCAATTCCACTCCAGTATTCAGAGAGCTTTAACCAAATAGATGGGCCAACCTTCACCTGTCCTGCCAAAGATGGTGAGGCAGGTATGGAATGACAGGAGAAACCTTCAAATGTGACCTGGGTAAGCTCTCATGTCTACTGAAAGAAACAAATGACATTGGCCCTCATTACAACATTGGCGGTAAATGCCACTTACCGCAGTGCAGAAGACTGCCAACACTGTGCCGCGGCTGCGGAATTCCGCCACAGGTATTACGATCCACAGTTCGGAATCCGCCAAAATCTAGACACCCACACAAGTCCGCCACACCAAAGGTCATTGATAAACTGGCAATACCAAAACCTCCACCGTCACGCCAACAGTAATATGCCCACACTATCACGACCCATGAATCCACGCGGCGGTGTTTCAACAGCGATATTCCATTGGCTGTACACACCGCCGCGCTCAAAATAAACACACATCTACAAAACACAACCACATTGGACAATTCCAAATACACACACCTGATACACATACACACACCGCTCCCACATACCCAATACAATATAAAACACACACCCACATTACCCACAAACCCTTACTACCAAAAATTCTGGCGAAGGTCAGAGAGACACCACAGCAAAGACAACACCAGCATACAGAGGCACACAACACCATCACACATACACATCCACGCACAAAACACCACACACCCCTAAACATCACCCCACACATCACAACACACACCACCTCACACATCACCCACACCACCCAATGGCACCTCAAAGACACCCCAGGTTTTCTGAGGAAGAGCTCAGGGTCATGGTGGAGGAAATCATCCGGGTAGAGCCACAGCTACTCGGATCACAGGCGCAGCACACCACCATAGCTAGGAAGATGGAGCTATGGCGCAGTATTGTGGACAGGGTCAACGCAGTGGGACAGCACCCAAGATCACAGGATGACATCAGGAAGAGGTGGAAGGACCTACGGGGGAAGGTGCGTTCCGTGATCTCAAAACACCACATCACGGTTCAGAGTACTGGTGGCGGACCCCCACCTCCTCCCCCACAACTAACAACATGGGAGGAGCAGGTCTTGGCTATACTGCATCCTGAGGGCCTCGCAGGAGTAGCAGGAGGAATGGACTCTGGTAAGTCAAATCTTAATTATTACATCGCCCACCCTACCTGCATGCTATCACATACCCCAACCCTCGCCCTCACCCCCATCACTCCAACTCCTCACAGATGTCCCACTATCACAAATCACACATCCCAACACCACGCCCTGCATGCAACAACAAAGCATGGACACCCATCACCAATGCATGGCCACTACACATACCCACACAGAACCCTAAACAATTAGCACACAAGGTCCTACACAGGAATGGGAGCACTGGGGTACAGGGTCACCCACCCATTGCTCAATATGGCACACACAGATGCAATAACCATGCCTTTACAACCCTGCAAGACCCCTACCCAACGTCACCGGACAGGAGGGTCCAGACATGTCCACTCCACCCACAGAAGAGGCCCACAGTGATGACAGCAGCTAAGTCCAACTGGATCTAGATGACCAGCCCGGCCCATCTGGGAACTCAGGACAGTCGGTTCCCCTCACACTTGCACAGGCCACCACAGGAAACACCAGCACAGCACCCACCCAGCGGGCCCATACCTCTGTCCCCAGGATACGTCAAGCAGCAGTGTGTCCACCACTACAGGGAACAGCAGGGACTTGGGGGCAGTGATAGTGGGCACACGGTACAGGGGACAGAGGGCCAGGAACACAGGAGACTGGGACGGCTGCTGTGCGACAGGGGGAGGACAGGCCCAGGGAACGCACTCTCCACGAGGCCCTCTCCAACATCATGGGAGCCTACCATCATTCCCAGGAGACGATGGCAACGGTACTGGCCAAGTTTCAGGCGACCCAGCGGCTGCAGGAGGAACAGTATTTGGGGTTCAGGGAGGAACTCAAATCCATCAATACCACCCTGGGCACCATTGTAGGGGTGCTGAAGGAACTCGTGAACACCAGGAGGGACACTGTGGCACAACAAAGGGCCCCTGACACTAGCCTGGACGATGAACAGCCCACCACCTCTGCCGGCGCTAGCGGACAGGAGGCACCGCCACAGGACCACGACACCAGCACCCCACCCCCTGCAGATGGAGAACCACCCCGCAAGCGGTCCCTGAGATCCAGGACAAAGACAGAGAACAATGCCAAGACCCCCGCCAAGAAATGAGACCTCCCTGATTGGCATCCTTCTGTCCCACTTTGTCACCCTGTCCATCCTTAAACTGCCCCAGCTCCACTTCCTATGCCCCTTTGGACAATGTACCTATGAGACTAATAGACTGGACTCTGCCATGGACATTCCTCCACCATCCCTCCTGACCATTTTGCAATATCCTCCACTATTTAGCACTTAAACAAACACCCTTAAATCACAAAACAATCTGGAGTCAGTCTGTGCTTTCACCAATGTGTATTTGCAATAAAGAGGGAAATAGCAATGTCAATTGTATTGTCAACATACCTATTTCACACAGCTCTAGTCCATGAGATAACCTAGCAGAGGTAACACAGTGGGAGCCACATCTGTGAAATCAAAAGGGAAAGTAACAAATCAGTGTCCATACACTGGATGAAAGTGACAGACAGATGAGAGGTAGAACACGTGTATCAGATGTAGGAGGCAGTGATGTCTTCTTACCTGTGTATTACTGGAAGTATTGATGGATAACAGTGCTTCTTTGTCTATGTCCTCTTCTGCTGCCTCCTCTTCTTCACTGTCCATAGGCTCCACAGCTGCCACAACACCTGCTTCAGGACCATCCTCCTGCAGAAAAGGCACCTGTTGTTGCAAAGCCAAGTTGTGCAGCATACAGCAGGCCACGATGAACTGGCACACCTTCTTTGGTGAGTAGTAGAGGGAACCACCTGTCATATGAAGGCACCTGAACCTGGCCGTCAGGAGGCTGAATGCCCTCTCTATAACCTTCCTAGTTCCCCCATGTGCCTCATTGTAGCGTTCCTCTGCCCTTGTCCTGGGATTCCTCACTGGGGTCAGTAGCCATGACAGGTTGGGGTAGCCAGAGTCACCTGCAAATGTCGAGGGACAACTGTTAGACACACACTAACCCTTAAGGACAACCCCAGACCCAGACAACTATTCACACTGTATAGGGTCCATGTCCTCACCTAATAGCCACACACGGTGCCTCTGGAGTTGCCCCATCACATAAGGGATGCTTCTATTCCTCAGAATGTAAGCGTCATGCACTGAGCCAGGAAACTTGGTATTCACATGGGAGATGTACTGGTCGGCCAAACACACAATCTGCACATTCATAGAATGGTAACTCTTCCGGTTTCTGTACACCTGTTCACTCCTGCGGTGGGGGGACCAAGGCCATATGTGTCCCATCAATGGCACCTATGATGTTGGGGATATGTCCCAGAGCATAGAAGTCACCTTTCACTGTAGGCAAATCCTCCACCTGAGGGAACACGATGTAGCTGCGCATGTGTTTCAGCAGGGCAGACAAAACTCTGGACAACACGTCTGAGAACATAGGCTGGGACATCCCTGATGCAATGGCCACTGTACTTTGAAAAGACCCACTCACCAGGAAATGGAGTACTGACAGGACCTGCACTAGAGGGGGGATACCTGTGGGATGGCGGATAGCTGACATCAGGTCTGGCTCCAACTGGGCACACAGTTCCTGGATTGTGGCACAATCAAGTCTGTAGGTCACAATTACATGTCGCTCTTCCATTGTCGACAGATCCACCAGCGGTCTGTACACCGGAGGATGCCGCCATCTCCTCACCTGCCCCAGCGGACGTGCTCTATTAATGAGAACAGTGAGCAGAGGTTCAGCCAACAATGAGGTACGAAAACACAACTTTATTGCACACATTTGTCAATCCGCTATGTGCCTGTCTTAGTGTGTATGCAAGGCCTAGATATGTGTGACACATTTAAAAATAGTGCCATGTGGCCCCCTGAAATGGCGGCTGCCTGACCTGTAAGGTGGGACAATGGGATATGAGGTAACTGCGCTGGCGTTGTACACCGTCGCAGTAGGCAGTTGAAGACCACAGCGCAATCCTGCATTGGTTAACATTGGACCCTATGGGTCCCAGGAGCCAATGACGATGTACGCCGGCGGTGATGCCATTTTCTTTCTGTTCACTCACTTGATACCTGATCTTTGAAAGGAGAGGACCTACACTACAAGTGCAGCTGTGACCTGTGTCTGGAAGCGACAATGGCTTCAGTGTCCGGGGAAAGGGCCCCTTCCTTCACATCGGAGGAGTTGGACAAACTAGTGGATGGTGTCCTCCCCCAGTACACGCTACTCTACGGTCCTCCAGACAAACAGGTGAGTACACTGTGAGCAATGCTGTATGGGCAATGCCTGTTAGGAGTGGTGTGGATGGGAGATAGGGGGGAATGAGGCGTGCATGAAACGACGGTGAGTGTATGTGCGTCAGGCCAAGGGTGGGAACGTGGGCCAATGACTGTGACGGTCCGGATGGTTATATTTTCTCCTTTTCCCCTGTACTATTCCTGTAGGTCAGCACCCACCAGAAGAAGGATATTTGGCGTGCCATCGCCAAGGAAGTCCGGACCCTGGGAGTCCACCACAGACGGAGCACCCACTGCCGTAAAAGATGGGAGGACATTCGCCGCTGGAGCAAGAAGACAGCGGAGGCCCAGCTGGGGATGGCCTCCCAACATGGGAGGCGTACCCGTCACACCATGACCCCCCTGATGTTCCGGATCCTGGCGGCGGCGTATTCAGAGTTGGATGGGCATCACAGCAGCCACTAGGGGGTGAGTACACCCTCATTCAGCTGATTCAGCGCACATGGGAAGTGTCTGGGTGGGGGAGGTGGGCAGTGGGTTACCCTAGGCCAGGGTGAGTTTTGCAGGCAAGGTCCCTTCGTAAGGCAGGCCATGTGGCACCCCACCCCACCAGTGTTAAGATCCATCTACCCCTAGTCAGGCTCCTGTGACTTCCATGTGTACAGCAATCAGGCATAGGCCTTGTACCCCATGTCCCAGTGATTAATTAGGGAACTCTAAGTGCATGGCGTAGTGCAGAGGGCTGATGTGTCTGTAGTGTCCGCCAACTATAGTGGTATTGCATGTACTGAACATGTCTTTCTACTTTCTTTCCCCCCGTTTTTGTGGTCTCCCTGTTCTTGTGTGCATTAGCATCATCAGGCGGAGGAGCAGTGCCACCGGAGAAGGAGGGAGCTGCATCCCACATGGCCCTGGAGGGTGAGACTACGGACTCCGAATTCACCAGTGGGACGGAGGGTGAGGGGAGCTCCACGGCGGGGACAGTAGCTGAGACCAGCGACACCGACTCCTCCTCTGATGGGAGCTCCCTTGTGGTGGCGGGCCCCTCTGTGCCCACCGCATCTACAGGTACAGCCGCCACCCCCCTACCAGCACCGCCCTCCCAGCAGCCCCTCAGCGTGTGTACCGTGGCCGCTCACCCAGGAGGGTTGGCATCTCCTTTGCCCCAGTCACCTCAGCCCCTGCCACTGTCAGCCCTGCTGCCCTCAGTGAGGAGGCGGTTGACCTCCTCAGATCCCTCACTGTTGGGCAGTCTACCATTCTGAATGCCATCCAGGGTGTAGAGAGGCAGTTGCAACAGGCAAATGCATACCTGGAGGGCATTCATTCTGGTCAGGCAGCCCAACAGCGAGCTTTTCGGACTCGGGCCTCAGCACTGATGACAGCCATTGTCCCTGTGTCCAGCCTCCCCCCTCCAACGTCCTCACCCAGAACCAATCCCTAGTACCTCAGCCTATCCCAAGCACACTATCAGACCAGCATGCACACACCTCAACACACCAGGGTAGCTCTGGCAAACATAAGCACCACACATCCCACAGGCACTCACACAAGCATCATACCCATGCAGACATACCAACAGCCACTGCCTCCACTGTGTCCCCCTCATCCACGTCTCCCTCCTCCCTCCCTGTCACGTCTCCACTCACACCTGCATGCACTACATCTTCAGCCACTACGCCCATCACCACACACTGTTCACGTGCATTCACAACCCCCACTACCATTCACACATCCCCTGTGTCCTCTCCCAGTGTGTCTGTGAGCCCACCTCCCAAACTACAGAAACGCAGTCACACACCCACCTAACAGCCATCCATCTCATGACAGCCTTCAGCCCATGCACCTTCACCCAAAGTCAGCAAACGAACACCTCCTACAACCACAACCTCTTCCTCAACTACCAAACCCCCTCCATCTACCCGTCCCAGTGTGTCTAAAAAACGTTTCTTATCAAACCTTGACCTCTTCCCTACACCTCCCCCACCCCTACCGTCCCATAGGGCCCGCCTTTCCAGGTCCCAACCCAGCAACTCAGCCACCACATCACCGGGAACAGTGGTGCTAGCAGTAACCGGCTTCTGGAGTGCGCCAAGCAGCAGAGTAGCCAGTATGCCAAAGAGCCAGCCCAAGGACATTCCCCCACCTCAAAAACTAAAGAAGTTGGCCACTGCCTGGAGGGAGAAGACCAAAACACCTGCCACCAAGGGCTCTCCCAGGACTACATTTGTGAGTGGCAAGACAGCTGCGCCACCATCCAACGTGGAGAAGGGTCAGAGGAAGAAAGGGAAGTTGCCGCCAACTTGCACGGCAGACAAGACCGCCAACGGCACCGCCACATGCACTGCCGCCACGGGCACCGCTGCCCAGGACACCGCCGCCAGCAGCACTCTCACTGAGCCACCCACCAGCACCGCTGACCAGGACACCGCCGCCAGCAGCACCCTCACTGAGCCACCCACGAGCACCGGTGCCCAGGACACCACCGCAAGCAGCACGCTCACTGAGCCAGCCACCAGCACCGCTGCCCAATGAGCGCCGCAAGCACCGCCGCTACTGAGGCCGCCGCCAGCACCTCAAGCGGCCACACCGCATCCTGTGCCAGTGGCACCACCACAGACATGGCTGCCATCCCCAGTGGTCATTCGTACGTGGCTGGTGGTAAGTTCCAGGGGCCTGGACAGCTTCCATGTTGGCCCACCGTCAGTGGAGCATCACATCCACTACCTCAGTCCTTGGCAGGATGAAGCACTCTGGGCACAAAGCCCCCTCCAGAACCAGTGGAGAGATACATCCACTACCTCAGTCCTTGGCAGGATAAAGCACTCTGGGCAAAAAGCCCCCTCCAGAACCAGTGGAGTATCACATCCACTACCTCAGTCCTTGGCAGGATGAAGCACTCTGGGCACAAAGACCCCCCCCAGAACCAGTGGAGAAAGGCATCCACTACTTCTGTCCTTTCCAGGATGAAGCACTCTGGGCACAAAGCCCCCTCCAGAAGCAGTGGAGACTGTTATCCACTTGAGAGACTGTGGCTTTGCACTCCCCAAGATAAAGCAGTGGGCAACCCACCCACTGGAGAGACTTGAGAGACTGTGGCTTTGCACTCCCCAGGATGCAGCAGTGGGCAAACCACCCACTGGAGAGACTTGAGAGACTGTGGCTTTGCACTCCCCAGGATAAATCAGTGGGCAAACCACCCACTGGAGAGACTTGAGAGACTGTGGCTTTGCACTCCCCAGGATACATCAATGGGCATGGAGCCCCCTCGTGGAGCTGGCGTCGTGTACTCATCTGGCTGAGGTGCCCCCCCCTTCCCTTCCCCCTGAGGTGCCTGTTTTATTTCGAACTGATACCCCTGCAGTGTTCTCTCCATTTGGATCAGGTATTGAGTGTGGGCCTCACCCATGAATTTTGGGCCCAGTGGTCCATGGACTATGTAGGTGCAGTACATGGACTTGAAATCTTGGTGTACATATTTGTTAATAGTGTATATATATTTTTGACTAATGGATTCTTCCTGATTACAGTCGTTCAAATCATTTACTTTTGTCCTTGCGTTATTCCAGGGGGCGTGGGTAGGGGGGTGTAAATGTAATGTTGCTGCATGTGTTTGTGTGAATGTTGTTGTGTGTGAGGGTGGGGGTGTTCCGTGTTGCGTGTGTGTGTCACTCTCTTTTCCCTCCCCCTCCCCTGTGTCGTAGGTGCAGTACTCACCGTGGTCGTCGCTGCCGTCGGTCATGCTCCTGGTAGAGGAGCAGGAAAAGAATGGCAGGTAGAATTTGGAGTTCCGGCTCCATGGCGTCCTGGTTCCTCATGGGGTGTGTAGAGGTGAGCGTTTTCCCTTCCAAGTCCTGTTTCCGCCGTGTTTTTGTTTGCTTTCAATCCGCCCCGGAAAAGGTGGCGGATTGGCCTCTCATAATGGTGTGGGTGGTACATTGTCTTCCGCATGTCTGTTGGCGGTGACCGCCATGCTGTTTGTTTGTACAGCCGTGGCGGTCGGAGTGTTAAGGTGGCTGTCTATATTGGCGGTTTCCGCCATGGTCGTGATTCAATTTTTTTTCCACCGGCCTGTTGGCGGTCTTACCGCCGCTTTACCACCGACCACCAGGGTTGTAATGAGGGCCATACACTTTAATAAGGGCTTCGTTTTCAAGTGGCTGTTTAGAATCCAGGCACCTAACTGTCTAAGATTTAAAAACAGTTGAAAGTCACCTCCTTTCTTTCAGTTGAAAGCCACCTCCTTTGCTGAGGAAGTCCCTGTAATAACATACATGGGCTGGGTAGATCCTTAGTCCAGAAGGCATCTATAAGACTGCTTTGAAGAAGAACTTTTTAGGGAAACGTGGGATTTGTTTGAGGCAGTGAAAATATTAAGGGATTTGCAAACTTATTATGACCTCAGGTTGATGTGCTGCTCTACACAAGGGGTCTGTCCAACAACCCACTCACACATAGAAAGTGTGTAATTTATTTATATTAGTTTAGCTCTCAGTTTCTCATTTTTCCACACTGACAAAGGTGAATATCCAGGTTCTGGGACCGGTGAATCTAATTACCACTACAGCTCAAGATTCTAATACTTTTGTATTTCTAATGTAAAAATAAGTTTTCATAAGAAATTGTCCAGCCAAATTAAACTCTAGATCTTCGACCAGATTAATAGTGTTTGACTCTCTACTGGAACTATGGTCCTCTTCCTCAGTGGTGGGGGTGTCTTCTTCCCATGCTCGCCTAGAAGTCCAAGTCCTTTGTATTCCTTGCTACAGGTCCTGTTCTTGCCTGGTTTGGCCAATAGTGTCCTCTGAAAAGAAAAAGTGACAAAAAGTACATATGTTCAAAACTTCAAGTGAACTATAAAGATAATAAAAATCAACAGTAAACATGACAAATTATGACATTGTCAAACACTCCACTCTGCTTTGACTCTTAGCTCTCTCTTCATATCCTTAAGCCATTTAGGGAGAAAGTATGGTAACAGCAATGTGTTGGAGGAGGATTGTGTTACAATCAATAGATGGCTCAGGAATTGCCTAATTCTTAATTCTTGTTCCTTTTAGTTATTTGCTGTTTGTTATACTTGCTGAAGATCTCTGTTTCAAATGTTGAGTTCTCCTTCTAAAAAATGGAGGTTGAGAAATCCAATTTGGAAACCATATAAAAAACTATTTTAAAAGGAAAATACATATATGTAAATAAATATATATTATATAAGAATGATGCATGTAGCCATAACTTGTAATAAACTAATGAATGAGTGTGTGATTGATGTATTAGTAACCAAAGTAGCAGCTCAGGTAAAAAGTAAGTCCACCAGTTGCTCACACAAAAAGCAGACTCTGACCTCTTTTCCTTGTTATAGCCTGGGATCCTCAATGGGACCCTAGTTATTCTTCGTGCATTACTATTTTAATTGTTTGACACATCTGAAATTGCTGATTTACTTCAGTACAGGTTCTACCATGACTCCGAAACTTTAGATAATATGAAGAATATCATGCAGACTTGCTTTTTCTGCACATGTATGCAGCGACTGGTGTACCTACATAGTAACTCCAAAATTGCTCCTCTGAATGGTTGTAAGCATATTGAACAGTGTTCAAATGTTAAAATGGTTACCTTATGCAATTCCTTGTAGACTATACAAAGTAGTGTGAGCTTTTTAGATCTCTACTAGACTCCCCATCCTTTTCACTAGTTTGAGTTTATAAACAGCTTCTTGATCTTAGTGGATTCTTGATGACCATATACAAATAGAAAATTTAGTTTACGTCTACCATAAGACTATGTCTATGGGGGAAGCATTCTAATCTTTTGTTAGATATAGTTAAACATCATCTGGTAGAATTGACCAGTTACCTAGTATCTTTTTGTGGTAATTTATAATGGCAGGAAGTCAATGTACACCAGATATATGGGTCCTGTCCTTTCCAAATGCCCAAATATATAGAACTTTGAGGAGTGTTTTTTTCGGTGACTTAAGTATATATTTTGCAATACATTTCCATCTTCCTTCACTGATAAGGTCACTGAAATCTTTTCATGTTAATTTACCAATATCCAATGTCCATTTTGATATTGAAAAGGGTACAATATTTCTTTTCTGTGTTGTACACATAACACAAACTGTGAAATGTGACCATACTGACTGATTGATTCTTTGTACAAGATCCCTCTTCTCACAACTATCTCACCAGCAATCAGGCTTATGGATTTTCACATAACATTTTGCCTTTTGTCTATCCAATATTCCACGATCCAATCTTTGTTCGTGCTTCAATTGTTTTTGGTTAACATGACCAATTCAGTCATGTCTTTATTAACAATATTTCTGAATGCTGGGAAACTTTTGCACAGTATCATCAGAAAGTCCATGGCATTGAGCTTGCTAAATGAGCTTTCAGTCCACCCTCAATGCCCTTTGCCCAGTTCTCATTGGATAGGTAAGGTTGTACTCTGCTGACCAGATAATCTGCATTGATGTAGTCATAGCAGAACAATGCTATATTTGAAAATCTTAAAACAAAAGAGCCTATGCACTGGTGCACCCAACATAGCATTCCTGAGTACACTGGTCAACGGGTTCTTATCTGTTCATATGAGGAAACTTGCTCCACAGTTTTTCAGAAGAGACATTCACCTGCTTCTGAAATTGATTGTTCTTCATTGCTAATCTTTTTTTTAAAATAAATGAAACAACAATAGTTTATCTTACTTAGCATCAACTTGTGTAACGTATGGCACTGTAAGATACCAGTGGGTTGGTACTGGCAAATACTGATGCAGTAGTAGGAGTTTTTAAAAGTAGGCTATTTTTCTGCACTGGAGCAAACTACATGATGGAGTGTGAGACAATGTGCTCCAAACTGTTTCCTGTTTGAAAAGGCTCCCTTGAGCCAGCAGGCTGACAAGCTTTGGTTGATGCACCTGTGTGCCACTGAATGGTACTGAGACCTGAGAGGACTTTGGCAGCAGGCCCAGAAAAATGCTGCTGCTTTCTACTGATGAAGGGCTAAACCCAGAAGGACACACTTGTCTAGTGATATACAACACTAGCTGCACCCACTAAGGTGAAAAAGTATAGACTGCAGATGAAGGATGCTCACATTCGTACTGTATTGGGCCATACTGCTTGCTGAAGTGTGAGGCAGTGTGCTCCAGCTGTTTCCTGTTTAAAAAGGCGCCCTTGAGTCAGCAAGCTGATGAGCTTTGGTTGATGCACCTGTGTGCCACTGAGTGGTATTGAGACCTGAGAGGGCTCTTGTAGCGTTTCCAGTGACCCCAGAAAAAAAGCCTGGTACTCTCTACTGATGAATGGCTAAACCCAGAAACACGTGTTTAGAGATATACAGCACTAGCTGAACCTACTAAGGTGAAAAAGTACAGAGGTCAGATGAAGTAAGCACAAATTTGTACTGCATTTACCACAATGCATTGTGGTGAATCCATTTTATTTTCCCACTGGGCACAGGAGTCAGCTTAGCCTTTGGCTTGCAGGCCTGTTGCCCCATCACCTAGTGACCTTTCACCCACTTAGCATGCTATGTTTTATTCCATTTATTTTATTATTTCCGTCGACTTTTATCACTGCTTATATTTTATAAGGAATGTTTTGATTTTCATTATCAGTGCTATTCGGAGAAGGCATCATTATCAGCGTCACTATCAGTGATACACATAGGTATTGTCATCAAGTCTCTTTCTCACTTACGTGTGAGAGGAACATCATGCACACTTGTTATGGATTGTTTAGGCAATTGCCGACACAAGTCTGCCACATGATCAGTTATTTAGGAAAATACCTGCATCAAGGATCCCACCTTATCTGTATAAATACACCTCACATGGATAGAGTCATTAGAAGGGTTCCTGCCAGATGGCATCTATGCTACACAACACCGTGTTGCGGAACTCAGCATTTGTGTCACCATGGAGTCTGAGCTAAAGACCTCATTCCAAGGTAACGAGGGTTGGGAGGCACTTCTCATCAACATGGTACTGGCAGGTTAGGTTATCACACATAGCTCTTGTTAGGGTAGAAAGTAGGCTTTCTTGGTTAGGAATTTAATAACTAGTGTTTATCGTAAGATGGTGAGGGGTTTTACATTCATAACTCTCATCTTCACTATTCTGCTTTTATACTGTTCATTATCCTACTCATTGCAGCACATGCAGTTCATTGTATATTGCAGTCTTTTCAATAAATATATTGAAAACTCTTCTGCATCTCCTTTTATTGCCTATGTGTGCAAGAGACGTGTTGCTAACAAGAGAAAAGGGTAACGTCCGTTCCACTACGACGTCCCTGAGAGGTCTAATCTAGAGTTGATGCGTAAGGCTGCCAGAAATCACCTTTCCTGTCTGAGTTTTGGTGAAGTACTGCTTGTGAGCTGGGAAGGTTGGGCCAACAATTGCAACTTGTTATAGGGGTGACTCAGTTGCCTACAAACAGAAGTACTGTTACCCCTAAACCAGCAGTGTTACTAGGGAGCGAGAGTCCAACTATGACATATCGCCACCAACAATGGTGTTTTGGCACTGATTTATGGATAGCCTGGGTATCTCTGTCTCACACAGTGTAGGTACCCTGAGTACCGTTAAAAAGTGACATTCGTGGACTTAGGGGTAACCCTCCTCAGTTAAATAGGGAGCACCTAATTAGGCTGTAGGTTGTTAAAGCTTGAACTGTGGTTTCCCCGTTTGGTGTTCCTTCTTTGTAGCCATTCTTCAATATGGCTAACACCATAGACATTTCAGAAAATGTCAGACACGCATCAACACATCTAGTGGCCCATGGTTTAACAACTTATTGTGGTAGCTCATGAAGCTTACCAAACAGAAACATTCTATTCCTGAGTCACTTTTCCTGAAGAAGACACTACAACATATTAATTTCACACATATAAACTAGCAAATGTACCATAACGGTACCAGGCTTACCAGTATCTAGAGATATCGCTTTCTTATCAAGAACATAAAAATTGGTTCAATGGCGCCATACCACATGTAATAAGACCCGTGAGATTAGGTGCTTAAGTAATGACGGACCAACGTTTGCCATGTGCACACCACATCCTGGAGTAGAGGCAATGCAAATAGCTGATGTACACACACTTTATAATGAACTTGTAGCACTTTACAGATGACTGGTACAATTTTCTATGCGGTCCTTGAATACAGCCCCAGCACAGACTGCACCGGCTGGTCACCAATTGGCCATTATTGGGATTTACCCACAAACAGTACATTCTTTCATTGGATAGACACCCACAGAACATGAGAAAATTCAGTTCTGGATAGCACAAAAAACAAACTGGAAGCAGTGTTTCCCCGTACGGGACCCCAAGGAAAACATAGAATTTTCACAATGTGCTTGACATTCGGAAAGGTTCTCTAAGTGGATGACTGCGCCACATTGGGTACATTCTTCCCTTCAATTTACAGTACCACACATGGTACCCTGACACTTGCCAGCTGACCAGAAGTGTTAAAACAAATTCTAAATGAACACTGGGCTGCCCCAGCCCTGTATTTGGGGATGAAACCAATGCACAAATTCGACACAGTCTCCTTAATAATACTCAGTAACATTAAAGTGGCTCCAGGAGATTCCACAGTTGGAACAGGAACGTCAACTACCGAAACGTATACTAGTATAGGACAGGAGAGTTTGGGAGCCAAGCCGAAGAAGCCTGAAATTCAGAGTACCACCCCTAAGGAAGGTACTAAACAAGCAAAAGAGGGTTCTAAAAAATCTGGGATGAACACAATAAAGACAGAAGAAGTCAGAGAGCAGACTCTCCGCATTTGGAGGGAGCCAAAAGGAGACATATCTCAGAAATAGAGCAACATTAAACGCTCCTGACATGTACTGATACACGTCCCTCTCATTCCTTTCAGAACACGCTGGATAGATGGAGTGAGAGAGTGGGCCGGTTCAGAGCAAAGTACTGGCTACATGATACAGAAGAAAGACTCACAGCGTTCCTCAGACAAGAAAGAGGACAAATGCCAACAACAAAAGCCTCAATTTAAAAAGAATACCTGCCTGAAAACTTGAGAACTTTGCTGAGGTACAAGACGTGAGCAGTGACCCTGCAGGACAGTGCAGCAGAAGTCATTATATGTTGCCAGAGTCTGAAAGCTAATCTGGATGGGACAGCAACTAATAACTTTCTTGTAGTCGAGGCCACAGACAGGTGCGTCCTTCCACCCAACAGGGTTTATGATTTAAATATCCAAATTGAGGAAGACATAGAGTGCACTATTAGTTTAAGGTTTTTGGGAAGAACTTAATTGTGACCTCCTATTGGCAGAAAAAGACTGGCCACCCGAGTAAGTCCGCAAACTCCCACATGGGTAAGATGTCATTTTGCCTTCTTTCTCAGATTTTATTCCGGATGGGGTAAAAGAACCCAGTTCTGTTGACTGGGCATTGCCGCAGGCACCAGCGCTGTAGCGCAACTACTTAGGGTGGTTTAAGGATTGCCCCTATCGTGTAATACCTATTAGGCCTACACCTAAGCCCCAATATCCTGTTAAACATGAGGCTAAAGCTCCAGTGGGAGAGATCCTCACTCAGCTCAAGTACCGGGGAGTAATAGAGCCCTGTGTCTCTGCAATGAATAACCTGTTATTCCACATTGCAAAACCAGACCAATGATATAGAATTGTCTTAGATTACAAACACTTCAACAACTACACACGCAAATATGAAATACAAAATGCACACAGCACCACACTGATAAACAACATAGTGCATAAAAAATACAAAACAACCTTAGATCTTTCCAACGTTTTTTTCTGAAAAAACATAGCACATGAAAGTCGGGACCTGAGTGCATTCTCATTTGGCTCACAAAAATGTTTTTGCCATTTGCCCCATGGCTATAAGAACAGCCCAGGGTTGTTTTCTGCCCATGTAACATCAATATTGCTTGAAATCGATTCTGAGGCGTTCTCTTATGTGGATGACATCTATCTCACAGATGGCAACCTTACAATTCATCTTGCCCAGGTCAATCGGATTGTCTTAGAATTTGCCGCCTAGGGTTACAAATTAAATTTTAAGAAAACTAAATAGCCTTTCTCAGGGTTCTGTTTATGGGATACAAGCTATCAGATGAAGGCATTGGCAAGAGCCTGGACTCGCACTTTTTAGAAAAATGCACTCAACTTTAACCACCAAATAACATCAAGAAACTGCTGTCATTACTTGCTTTATTTAACTTTGGCAGAACTTGCATTCCAGATTATGCACAATGCATAAAATCACTCTAGGATTTAATTGGCCCAGATTTCTCAACCAGACACTGGACAGTTGAACACACACGCATCCTTAGAGGATTGCTCCAAGATATGCTATGAGTAAAACACTTACACACATGTGACAACAAAACAAATTTGGTCATCAGAATAATTGCTGGTGTCATCGGGTTCACCCATGTCACCTTTAATGAGGGTGACACGGTGCCCATAGCTTACAAATCACATTTGTACTCAAACACAGAACAACGCTTTGCATTCACAGAAAAAAATCTGACTTCTGTACAGATGGCTGTCATAAAAGAGAGGCCACTTACCCAAGGGAAAAGCATTATTGTTGTTACCCCGGTGCCGACCTTAGAGGCTGTCACCAAAGCAAGCGTTCCAAACGCTAAAGCAGTACATCCACCTTGGATTCAATGGGCATCTTCCTTGACTTCCACTGGTGTTGACTACAGATTTGACCCAAACCTTTAAACACAAGAATTTCTCTAATACGAATAGGAGTACCCCGCACCTACTAACATCTTGCCACTTTAAAGATACCAAACTGTCATTTACACTGATGGTTCAGCGCAACCATCTGTAGGTACAAAACATCAATACTCTGTCGTTTGTGCAGCTGTGAGCAGAGTGATGAAGGATGTTATATTCCACCCTAAACATACGCAGTCCCTGGGGGACTGCACCGCTCAGTTGGCTAAGCTTAAAGCCATTATCTTGGCACTGGAACATAAGGATCTATAACAGCTCACATTGATTGTGTGTGATTTGTATTACTGTGTCCAGTCCTACATTGATTACCTCAATCATTGGTAGTTGATCGGGTTCAGAGACTCCAAGGAGAACACTATAAAACACAGAACTCTGTGTGGGAGAGTGGCTGATCTTAAGGATAAGCTATCAGATGCTCATGTAGTACATACACTGGCCATTAATGTGTAGGAGTACACGTTTTAGGAAATACTTTGCCTGATGAAGCTACCAAATCCGCAGTAACTATGTCTTCTGATGGTGCAATAACTCGTCCTCACATGAGATTGGATAGTGAGATTCAGGCTGCCGTGAAATCTTGAGCTGAGGGCAAGTCTCTTCCAAAAGCATACCCTACAAAATATTCCTACCATATCAGTGCACAAATGTGACCATTCCTTGGTTGGGAGATCGAGTGATCCCCAACAAAGACCAGAGATAAGATTTCATCAAAGCAGGGCTTGAGGGTGTTGCATCTTATCATGTTGGTGTCGTGCCCACAATATTACTCTTACAGAAATGCTTCTGGTGGCCGGGTCTAAACAAATAGACCAAGCAATATGCCCTTTACTGTGATGTTTGCCAGCAAAGAAAAGGCTACATCAAATGCCCACGGCAGACATCTCTCGTAGTATTCAATACGCCACTACAATGTGTGTACCTGGACCATTGTGGTCCTTCACAACCTGATGGTGCATAGAAAATATATTTTAGTCGCTGTTGATTCTTGTTCTAGATTCCTGTGGGTATGGCCACAGTGGTCGGCTGATGCTCGAACTGTTATAAAAGACTTGCTGGTCTCTTTCGAAACATATGCGGTTGCAGCATTCCATTTGAACCATGGCCCTGCTTTTGCCTTTAGGGCATTCATGGACACCATGAGGATGGTGGGTGTTGAACTCCATTACTCTTCCCCATATCATCCAGAGGGTAATAGTGTTGTAGAGAGGAGGAATTGTGACCTAAAGCAGTCCTTAACAGCAAGAGTATTAGGTTGAGGCTGCAGTTGGCTTCATCACATATATAGGGTCCAGAGAGCACTGAATAATCTGCCAAAATAGTCCTGGGGGGGGGGGCGCACTTCTTATGAGGTCCTCTTTGGGATTCCTGTCCCAGATCTAGATGGCCCTGGTTTGGTGGTGGCAGACACACCATTCGACGTAAATGCAAGTCACACTGTCTTGCAGGAGCTTGAATAATTTTGTGATGATAATTCATCCACCAGTGCCACCACTTTAGGAATAAGGGATTTGCCAACAACATCAACAGGCTGAATTCCTTACGTTGGGGATCTGGTTCATAAAAAGATTGTTGTGAAGAAGAAATTTGTCCCATCCTACAGAGCACCGGTGCCAGTCCTGGGAATACAAGGCACCACAACTGTCATCCCACCACTGCTGCCAGGTTCAGAGAACAGATTTGTCTCCATTGCCAACACCAAATTACACCATGTGGCCGATCCTGCACAGTAGACCCTGAGGTCCCTTGGGTAGTTCCCGGTCCCCTCCCGCTACCCAACAGGATATACCTCTTCAAAGAAGAAACAACAACACTTCTGAATATACCAGAATGTACAACAATGCTACAAATGCCTCCTCGAGCATGGGGGGGAGCAGAGAATGAGCTTCTGCTAATTCCTGTTACCACTTCACCGACAAGAACTGTCCAAGATGTGGTTGTCAATTACTCCAGTGAAACACAAACTGACAAAATCATCTACTATGATCCTCCACGTGAAGTGGATCCATCACCTAACTTAACACTGGCACCTGTGTTTGCACAGACTGCTTCTGGTTACTTCATTGACCAAGTAGACTTTTCAACAACTTCATCTACATCTGCAACTGAAACTGTTCCAATGACACATAAGCTGTTCATATGGGTTAAAAATAACTATTTGCTTTATCCATAGCATTATCTGTGGATACTACTGATATTGCTTGCCTTTCTGTTATGGGTTGGTTTTGTAACTGTTTTTCTTGTTCTTAATAAATGGTCATTACTTTCCTGAACGCTCTTCTGTCGAGCCAGTAGATGAAGTTCTAACACCATGTCTGTCCTCATATAAGGACTTGTCCCTTGTGAACATTTCAGCACTACCAATTCCTGATGGGATTGTATGGGATAAAGTTCCTTTTGATATATATGGGCCTACTGAGGTTATCCAAATTCTCTATGCATTTAAAATTTCAATGACTGATGAAATTACACCTGTTGTTGTTTCTGATGACTGAGATGTTAAAATTGTTGATTTTGTGCTGTTTGAACTGCAGGTTTACACTGTGTTTGAATGTAAAAATGTGTATGTGAACTCAGCGAACTATGTGGAAATGTTCTGTTATTGTCATTGGGGACATTACTTTCTGCACCGAGCAACTAGACATAGAGCAGTATTTAATTACACACAATGGGGACATTGTTTAACTCCACCTGTGGGAGCCCCAAAACATATATAGACAAATTTGCATATTTCTCTGGGCATGACACTACAAATGCAGAATCATATTTTTTTAAATTACCACCTTCTAAAATGCAAAAGATCTTGGTAACCGATACCAAATTAATCTATTCAGATTTCCTTATTTCCCAGCTTGCTTTTGAAGGTTATGAATACTGGAAGAGCACTATAGATATGAAATGTGTATGGGGAACACAAGAATGACAAATTCAGGGTAGGGAAGCTTTGTTTAGAGCATGTCTTATTCCTGTACAAATGATATTTTTAAATGACACAGTTCAACAAACATCCTGCTTAGGGTTAGCAAAAATAAAAGAAATGAACGCGCACAGTATCCTCACACCAGTCAAATTCACCAATTGGCAAACATTCCCAAATGTCACTGAGGAAGAACTGAATGCTTGGGTTCAGAATGGTACCTTTAATTCACATTTGCAAGTCCCGGTGGGGGGATATTGTGACCTTTAGACACAAATGGGTATCAGGCACATTTTGTTAATTCTTCAGGGGGTTTCAATATGAGCCTGCCAGATCTTTGCTATGTCTCAGGTCATTACTCTGGTATAATTACTGCATACAGTTTGGAAAAACTGTGTCAACAATGACACCTCAAAGCAGTTAAAGAACATCTTAGTCTCCTATCAGAGAACGTAGACTTGCAGGATTTCTTGCTAAGTCCAAGAAAACACCGCTTCTAAACAATTCATGTGCCCCATATACAGTAAGATCTGGAAGCTTTCTTAAATGGGAGCGGCTGCATGTTTAAGGCAGATAAATAAGGAAAACAGAGAAAGGCTTTAGCAGTTGTCAAAAATGGCATGAACACTCTTCCCAACAGTATATCCACACTTAATAATATTGTGTCATCTGCGATTGACATAATTCAGAACTACATGTCCCTTTTTACAACATGGACAAAGTCAGCTGTGTTCCATCATGCAGTTGGGTTGGACATTGCAGATTCTGTATAATGGCTGCGTCTCTTGGAAACACATCAACATTAGTGAATCGTTAGCTGCTTTTAATTTATCCAGGGGGCAACAGATAATTGCTAAAAAGGAAGCAAGTTACACTATTCTTAACATTGAAAAGTTACAAAAGCTGCCGTCTTTCACTGTAGCAGAGACAACATCAACACTATGGTTAGTACATGGGGGATAAATCTGCCAATTTCTGCCTTTCATTTCACAAAATGTTTGAAACATTTTGCTGTGGACAGATATGAGTGGCTAGGAGGTAGCTATATTAAGGAAGAGTGGGAGTTGCCTTTCAGGTTCAAATGTATAAACAGCAAAACAGAGATCTTTCTGAGCGGAAGTGAATGTGAGACTACTGTTAGTCATTTAATGATTTGTAAATAGGTGTCCTTTCACAGCTTTTGTAATGCAGAGGTCGCAAACTTGGCATGCTTTCTGAAGGGTACTCCTGTCCCTTTGATTCATCCATCATTTCATTTACTTTCAAATGGACATTATGTGGTTCTCAATGATCAAATTTGCTGCGGAATGAGTCCAGGAATTGCCCCCACACCAGATGAAAGAGTAGCAGAAACGTGGCCTAAAACTGATACTACTAATGTAATTTTTGACAAGCTGAGCAGACTAAAGGCGCTACTGTTCCAAAAACAAGTGGCGTTGCCATCGACCAAGAAGACGTACAATCTCCAGATAGCGAGATTATCAGCTGAGATACAATCCTTATTAAATAACAACTTCCCCAAGCACTTTGGAGAGAGAATAATCAACATCTTAAGCACTGCAGGGATTGTACATGTTTTTTAAGGCTGTTGGGTCTGGATTTGTTTTCACCTTCCAGACTGTCTTTGGAGTAAATCTTTCAACTATCCATTCACTCTTTTTGAGTGTGTTTGGCGGATTTCCTATATATTTGGTGTTGATTGGTGGAATACTGCTGCTGCTGCTTCTAATACGCAGTGGTTGTTCTTTCTCAGCTAAGTGGAGTAATGGAGCTACCACCAGCCCAGCTGTGTTGTGATCGCATCGTACAGTTCTTTGACACTCCGTTGCTTGAAGAACTGGAGCATGATTGGTCATTGTCATTCAGACCACCACAGAAAGGCAGTTGGAAACAAACTGGGTAAAAGGAGACACTCACTTCCAGGAGGTAACATACCATAGTGCGGGGCTGCGACGGAAGCACACACACGTAACAGTAAACTGACATGCACACTCACACATAACAACCAAGACACACAGCACACACACTGCATTCAGCACACACACACACCACACATCAATAACACACACTTATTCATGGCAATACAGCACAGGCCCTATCTTGCACAATCCCATACAACATACCAACACATCACAACAACACCACAACTGCACCACCATAAACACATTGTCAAGCACTCATAACCGACACTGGCCGGGGACTCATCACACATACAACACAATGTACAACCAACAGGGAATGAACACACACAATCACACAGTCATATAACTTAGCAATCGACACACACATCACAAACACATAGCACATCATACTTATCATAACAGGCACAACACATGCACACTTACACAGTCAAAGCACACGAAGCCACACACCACAACAATAAACACTTGTCAACACAAACACTACACAATACAATGACAACAACATGTCTGCAACATACACATGCCCATCACACAACACACACCCTATCCCTGGGGGACAAAAGCACTACACACACCCTCGCATACTGCCCAAACAATACAGGAAGCCCAAGCACCACACACACAAATACTCGCACACAATCAAAGTTAGCCAGGAACAACTCTAACCTAGGAAAGGAAAAGCAGGACAAAGATGTAACCAGAAAACCAACTGTTGGTCGGTCTCTATATATATTTTGCAAACAAGAAATAGGAAAGTTCAAGGCCTTTAGCCAGTCTATTACAAAAACATTCCTGTGTGCCAAAAGTACTATATGGTGCCGGAACCTGACTCCTCATTGTAATGTAACCTCCACAAGTAGGGGATACCTTAGGGATGATCTGGGGGGCTGTGCAGAGGTGGGGCTTTGGGCTTAGGTTTGGGAGGGGGGTTTGGGCTTTGGCTTTGGGAGGGTGGTTTTGGTCTTGGCTTGGGGGAGAGTTGGGTCATCTGGGTCATCTTGGGAGAGGTCAACTTCTTGGCGGGGAGGGGCATGGGTACTGGCATGGGTAGGGGAGGCCTTGGAGATAAAAGAGATGGCCTTGGGTAGGAAACCTGAATGTCTAGGGGTGTCACCGGGAAGAGTGGAGAAAAGGTCAAACTCAGAGAAGAAAGACTTTTTGCAAACACAGGGACGGTCATAACAAAAGGGTTTTGGGTGTGGAGTATTTCCCCAGACTTTGTGAGTGCGGGGACACCATTACACACGTGCACTACATATAGGTCAATACCTATATTATGTAGCCTCACCATGGTAACTCCAAACATGGCCATAGCCTATCCTCCTCTGTGGTCTATTTAGGGTCTCTTCTATGGGTATCTCACCAGATAACTAATGCAAGTGCTCACCAGATTTCCTCTGCACTTCCCTCTTCGACTTCTGCCAAGGATCGACTGCTGACTGCTCCAGGACGCCTGCAGAACCGCAACAAAGTAGCAAGATGACTACCAGCAACACTGTAGCGCCTCATCCTGCCAGCTTTCTCAACTGTTTCCTGGTGGTGCATGCTCTGAGGGGTATCTGCCTTCACCCTGCCCTGGAAGCCAAGAAGAAATCTCCTGTGGGTCGACGGAATCTTCCCCCTGCCAATGCAGGTACCAAACTTCTGCATCACTGATCCTCTGGGTTCCCTCTCATCCTGACGAGCATGGTCCCTGGAACACAGGAGCTGGGTCCAAGTGTCCACGACAGTCCAGTGCCCCTTCTGTCCAAATTTGGTGGAGGTAATTCCTTGCCTCCTCACGCCAGACAGTAATCCTGTGTTATTGTGTGGACTGCAGCTGCTAGTGCTTTTGTGCACTCTTGCAAGACTTTCTTCGTGCACACCCTAGCCCAGGTCCCCAGCACTCCGTCCTGCATTGCCCAACTCGCTAAGTTGGACTCTGACTTCGTGGGACTCCCTTTTGTTGTGCTGAATTGACCACCATCCTCCAATCTTCTGAGTGCCTGTTCAGGAGCTTCTGCGTATGCTGCCTGCTTCTGTGTGGGCTCTCTGAGTTGCGGAGCGCCCCCCTCGGCCCCCTCCTCCAAGGGGCGACCTCCTGGTTCTTCCTGGGCCCTGGCAGCACCCAAAACCTTCAACCGTGACTCTTGCAGCTAGCAAGGCTTGTTTGCGGTCTTCCTGGGTGGAAACAACTCTGCATCCTCTAGCATGCCTCTTCACACTACACTAGGCCTGGGGTTCATTCGTATTTCGCATTCCACTTTTGGAGTATATGGTTTGTGTTGCCCCTATGCCTATTTTCTCCTGTTGCACTCTGTTGTGTTCTACAGTGTTTGCACTCCTTTTCTAACTGTTTACCTACCTGATTTTGGTTTGTGTGTGCATATTTTGTGTATATTACTTACCTCCTAAGGGAGTATATCCTCTGAGATACTTTTGGCATATTGTCACTAAAATAAAGTACCTTTATTTTTAGTAACTCTGAGTATTGCGTTTTCTTATGATATAGTGCTAAGTGATATAAGTGGTATAGTAGGAGCTTTGCATGTCTCCTAGTTCAGCCTAAGCTGCTCTGCTACAGCTACCTCTATCAGCCTAAGCTGCTAGAACTTTAAATCTACTAATTAGGGATAACTGGACCAGGCACAAGGTGAAAGTACCACAAGGTACCCATTTTAAGTCAGGCCAGCCTCCTACATGGACGGAGAGGGAGTAGTTGTCTGAGGTGTTTCTGTTGATGTCTTGGGTGTGTGTTTGTGGGAGGTATGCTTGTGGGTGGTGGGTGTCTGTTGGGTGGGTGAGTGCAGCCATTTATGAATTTTGGGCTGAGGGGTGGTGGAGGTGCTAAGCAATGCTGTGGTGAGTTGGTGAATGTCTGTTGCAGGTATGGTGGATGTGCTGCATGTATGCGCGTCTGTATTTGTGGTGTCTGCGGGTGTGATTACTGAGGTGGCTGTCTGAGTGTCCGCTGGGGTGGTGTCTGTGGATAGGATGGGTGTGTTGGCTGGATCACTGAATGTTGGTATGGTGTCTGCAGGTGTATCAGGTGTTGTGTCTGTGATGCTAGGGGTGGTGGGGGTGTCAGGGCAGGTTGTGACTGTTGCTGTGTGTGCAGGTGTATGCTGCCTGTGTGAATGCCGGAGGTATGTCTTGTGGTGCTTATGTTTCTCTGCCCTACCCTTGGATGTTGAGGTGGATACATGCCTGTCTATTTGTGTCCTTTGGCTGGGTCGGGGAAAGGGGGATTGGTATTGGGAAGAGGAAGTTGGAGGGAAACAGTAGACAAACGGTGACTGGCTGCCATCAGTGTGGAGGCTAGAGTCTGAAATGAAGTCTGTAGGCCAGCCAGTGCACTGTAAATGCTCTCCAGAAATGCATTACTCTGTTGTATCTGAGTTACCAGTTCAAGGGTGGCTCTGCAACAGAGTGGTTACTCCCTTTATCATCCACTGTCTGGTTTCTTCCCTGTGGGGATGTAAACCATCCTGTTAGGGGATTTGTGTCTTGAAAACAGTGCAAGTGCTTACTCACTGTTTCTCTATCTGTAAAATTTAAAGTGGGGCAGTGGGACTGCTACACTGATCCTATGTCAAGACAGGGCTGCTGTCCTAAGGATGACAATGCTAGACAGGGATGCTGTCTCAGCAAGGCTATAGCTGGGCAACATGTTTGTCCAAATGGCTGAAAGAGGGTTGTTGTTTCTCTTGGGTTGGAGCAGGACAGGTCTGCTGTCCTATAGGCTCCACACAAGGACAGGGCTGCTGTCCTAAGTGTTTAGAGATAGTGAAGGGCTGCTGCACTAAAGTTTTTATGGGAGGGCTGGAGGGTTGCTCTGTATTTACTAACACAGTGCAGTTTTGATTATCTGGTTTAGTGGTTCAACAGAGAGGGACTTTTACCTCTGGGAGTTCAACTGTGGTAGCTGTGGGCTCCTTTGGTACAGGCTCCACCCCAGGAGAGGTTTCTCCCGCCACAGGAATGGTATCTTTAGTGGTAGGGTGGGGAAGAGATACTTTGATACCCTTTTTACCTGTGGGATGAGGACGGTCCTGAGGCCTCAGGGCTCCTTCTCTTCTTTACTTTTTCATTTCACTTCTAATGAGAGGAAGCAATTCCTCAGGGATACCCAGCATGGATGCAAGGGTACTAAACTCTACCTCAGCCCAACCTGAGGCCTCTAGGTCATTACCTAAGGGATAGTCTACAGGTAAGCTAGGTGATACCACCACTTGCTTTGGGCCAGTAGCTCCACCCCAACTAAGTTGTACTACAGCTAAGGGGAGAGACTGAGTGGAGTTGTTGATATCAGTAAACTGGTACTTCTGTCCAAGGAGGTGTTGTGCAGGTAACACCAGGTTTTCAGTCACCAAAGTGATACTGGCACCTGTGTCCCTGTAAGCCTGGGCCTCAACACCATTTATTAACATTGACTGCTTATATTTGTACATATTAAGGGGACAAGCGGCCAAGGTGGCAAGGCCAATGCCACCAGGTGTGACAGAAAGTGTCTTGGGAGTTACTATACCTACCCCAGTTTCTATGATGTACCCAGAAGAGAGCCAAACTACACCTTTTGTTTGACCATTGGCAGTACTCCCACCACTATTACTACTACTGCTAGGGGCACTAGAATTTGAAGTGAATGTATAAGTGGTGTTCGGCTCAGGGGCTTTACCTGGGCAGGACTTATCCCCTGGCCCATGGCCTTTATCTCTGCACACATAGCACAAGGGCTTTTTATTGTGTGTAGAGTGAGAATAAGAGGAAGATGATTCATCCCCACCCCCAGAGGAGCGTTGTGGACCTGAAGAAGGATCTTTATGTTTATTTTGATCCCCATGCTTATTCTGAGATTTTTCACCATCTTTCTTTTTTTTTTTGTCACCCCTGTATGAGCTTTTCTGCTCATCCTTGTTCTGATCCATTTGTCTGCCTTCTTTCCCAATTCTTGGGGAGAGGTCAGATCTGAGCCCACAAGATACTGGTGTAACAAATCAGACACACAACTATTCAATATATGCTCTCTCAAAATCAGATGATAAATTCCCTAGTAATCAGGCATTTTACTGCCATGTAACCAACCTTCTAAAGCTTTGACAGAACAGTCTACAAAGTCAAGTCAACCCAATCTTGTGAAGATTATTTCTTGGTTTCCCTGAACTTAATTCTGTATTGCTCTGTGGTGAGCCCAAAACCATCAATGAGTGCATTTTTTAGAATGTTGTAAATATCTGAGTCTTCCCTAACACTTAGGAGTCTGTCCTTCGCTTTGTCAGAGAAAGACAACCAAGGTATAGCAACCCACTGATTTTGAGGGACCCTCTGAACCTTACAGGCCTTCTCAGGTGCAGCAAGCCACTTTTGGATATCATCCCCCACCGTGTATGGGGGAACAATCTTGTGTAAGTTTCTGAAGTTAATGTTGTCCTCCCTAACCACATAACGTCTGAAACTGTTAATGCTGCTGCCACCATTGGGAACTAACCCCAACCCCTGTCTTTTCCTTTCCACAGTTAGGGATTCCCTATTTAAGGCCAACTGTTGCTGTTGCAGCCTCAGTCCGGCCTCCTCCAACCTCAGCTTTCTGAGTTCCCTATCTAGGGAGTTGTCCTCAGGGTTGGATGAGTTTGACACTTCTGAGAGTGAAGTGACATGGGAGTGAGCAGAGGTTGATCTTTCCCTAACTTGTGTAACTCTAGCAACCTGGCCTCTAGGTGTGAAGGGTGCCCTACTTGTGTGTGGCCCCTTCCCACTACCAGCTATACTAGGTGGTTTGTTAAGGGAGAGATCTATGGAAGGACCCTCCCCTGCATCTTCAGCACCCTCTTCTGAATCTACCTGGTGGGATTCCCCCTCTGCCTCCCCCTCTGGTTGTACATGACCATCAGAATGCTCCTGGTCATCTTGTAAGAGGAGATTTAAGAGGAAATCCTTATTGGGGTTCTTCCCAATCCCTAAACTTCTTTCTAGGCAGATCCCCCTCAGACTTCTGAATTAAGGTTCTCAACGGTTGTCTTGATAACCCTGGGGGTAGCCTCAATAGAAGACATAGGCCTTCATTATGACATTGGCGGTAAATCCCGCTTACCGCTGCAGTGACGGCCGTCAACATACCGCCGCGTTGGCAAACATCCGTTCACCATATTATGACACACACACAACAATTTGACAGAATACAGCCACATACACATCAGGACCATCTTTCTTCTTTTCTTTGTCACCCCCTATATGAGCTTTTCTGCTCACCCTTGTTCTGACCCATTTGTCTGCCTTCTTTCCCAATTCTTGGGGAGCGGTCACATCTGAGTCCACAAGAAACTGATGTAACAAAGACACACAACCATTCAATATATGCTCTCTCAAAATCAGATTATACAGACCCTGGCCGATCAGGGACCACTGGACAGCCGGTCACCCCAGCCCACTCACAGTCCACCTCAGAGCCTCCTCCATCAGTATCCAATACCTCACACCCAACCAGCGTACCCACACCTCTGTCCCCAGGACACATCAATCAGCAGTGTGCCCACCTGTACAGGGACCCCAGGCCACACCTCATACCCAAGACGATCAGGAACCTGGGGTCAGTGGGTGTGAGCACACCGTTCAGGGGACAGAGGCACAGGCCAAAAGGGACACTGGGAGGACTACTGTGCGCCAGGGGGAGGACAGGACCAGGGAATAGACTTTCCAGGAGGCACTCTCCGAGATCCTGGGAGCCTACCAACATTCCCAGGACACTATGGGCCAGATCCTTGACAACGTGCAGGAGAACAGGCGGCTGCAGGAGGGACAGTATCATGGGATCAGGGAGGACATGCAGGCCATTAACACCACCCTGATCACCTTAGCAGGGGTGCTGGCAGACATGACCAACATCATGAGGGAGGCAACAGCACAGCAACGGGGCCCTACCAGTAGCCAGTCCATTGACCAGCCTTCCACTTCTGCTCCAGTTATTGGGCAGAAGACCCCGCCACAGGACCCACAGGCCACCAGCACCCCTCCCCTGCAGAAGGTGAACCACCACGCAAACATTCTCTGCGAACCAGACAGAAGCCAGAGACACTTGCCCAGACCACCTCCAGGAAATGAGACTCTCCTGATTGTCCCCCTTGTGTCCCACACAGTCACCTTGTCCACTTTGAACTGCCTTTGCTCCCCTTCCTATGGCCACTCGGACACTGGACCTGTGCTACAAACAGACTGGAACAATACCGTGGACTTTCCTCCATCATCACCCCATTCCATTGCACTTTCCCCTCAATTTCGTAGCACTACAATAAACACCCTTGAACACAACTTGACTACTAGTATTTTATATTTAGAAAATTTGCATTTATGGAAACAGTCACATCTAGTGCAAATGATCAGAACACTGTGAGAGCAAAGAAATAATGACCTGTAGCTGTTTGTAGTCAGCACATAAGTACACAGTTGTTATATCACCAACATCTGTAAAATGACAAGCCATAGGTGACAGTAAGTTGAGATACAACGGAAGTTAATGCCATTGTGCTAGAGCCACATAGAATACACCAATGCTCATAGGAATGGTCAGTTGCTCTGTCCCACATGTGTGTCATTGGAAGTATTGACGGATAACTGAAGTTCTGTTATCCTCAGCCTCATCCTCAGCCTCTTCATCCTCACTGATCTCAGGGACTACTGCTGCCATGGGGGCATCTCCAGTCTCCTCCTCCTACAGAAAAGGCACATTTCATCTGAGCGCCAGGTTGTGCAACATGCAGCATGCCACGACTATCTGGCAGATATTCTCGGGTGAGTAGCACAGGGATCCACCTGTCAGATGAAGGCACCTGAACCTGGCCTTCAGGAGCCCAAAGGTCCTCTCGATGATCCATCTGTTTTGCCCATGTGCCTCATTATAACGTTCCTCAGCCCCTGTCCTGGCGCTCCGCACAAGGGTCAGCATCCACAATACGTTTGGGTAGCCAGAGTCACCTACAAGTATTGAGGGACCCCATTTAGCCTTACACAATTCTCTGGGGGGAACACCTAAAGGCATACACTAACATACAGTGGGTTGGCACCAAGGCTCACCTATTAGCCATACCCTGTGCCCCTGTACTTGGGCCATCACGTATGGGATGCTGCTATTCCTCAGAAGAAAGGCATCATGCACCCACCCAGGATACTTAGCATTGACGTGGGAGATGCACTAGTCCGTCAGGCACACCATCTATACATTCAGTGAGTGTAAACTCTTACGATTCCTGAACATCTGTTCATTATGGCGGGGGGGGACAACACAATATATGTCCCATCAATCGCCCCAATAATATTGGGGATATGTCCCATTGCATAGAATCCGGACTGCACAGTGGCCAAATCTTCCACATGGGGGACAGAAATGTAGCTGCACATGTGTTTTTTCCAGGGCAGGCAACACTCTTGCCAGCACGATTGAGAACATTGGCTGTGACATTCCTGCTGCCAAGCCCACTGTCACTTGGAAAGAACCAGTTGCCAAGAAATGGAGCACTGATAGCACTTTCACAAGTGGGGGGATCCCAGTGGGATGACGGATAGATGAGATCAGGTCAGGCTTCAATTGGACACACAGCTCTGTGATTGTGGCATTGTCCAGTCTATAGGTGAGGATAATGTGCCTGTCCTCTAGTGTAGCCAAGTCCATAAGGGGTCTGTACACGGTGGTATGTTTCCACCTATTATTCATTCGCAGCAATAGGTATCTGAGGGACACAGGAGTGGGTAGGCTGTCACAATTTGAAAAATGGAACCACAACTTCAGTGTACATGGTGCATTTATGTTATGGGACAGTGTTAATGGCGAAGTATGTGCCAATCTCATCTGTAGCGCAGTTAATGTTGATATGACCGTTCCCCCCCACCCCATGAAATGGCGAAGCCTGTCCTGTATGGAGGGACAAGTGGAAGTGAGGTAATTCCATTGACATTGGGCGTTGTGGCGGAAGGTAGACTTGCACCGCTGTGCAGTTGCTCATTGGATAATATGGGGTTCTATGGAGTACAGAGGTATAGTAGCCAATGGGGATCTGCGCCGGAGGCGATGGTGTACACCGCCACAGACGTGACTGCCATCTTCTATCTGATTCCTCAATTGTTTCCTGACCTTCAGCAGGAGAACACCTACACTGTGTGTGCTGCTGTGACCTGCGTCTGGAACCGTGTGACCCGGGAAAGGGCCCCTGCCTTCACTTCAGAGGAGTTGGAGCGACTGGTGGATGGGGTCCTACCCAAGTACCGACTGCTGTATGGGCCTCCAGACTAACAAGTAAGTACACATTGGGCACCATGCATGTGGGAAGGATGCATGTAGATGTGCAAGCATCGTGTCATCGGAGGTGGGGGAATTCCTTGTGGTGGTGTACATGGTGTGCGCTGGGCGATGTGTGTGCCAATGGTGATGGAAACAGGATTGGTGGGCTATTTGTTTGACAAGCTGGACTGTTTGTTTAATGGTGTTCTCCTGTCTGTATTGCCTCTGCAGGTCAGTGACCATCAAAATAAGGGATTATGGTGTGCCATCGCTAAGCATGTGCGGACCCTGGGGGTCTATGGCAGGTGAAGCACCCACTGTCGAAAATGGTGGGAGGACCTGAGACACTGGGCACGGAAGACCGCAGAGGCCCAGCTGGAGATGGCCTCCCAATGAGGAAGGAGTGCCTGTCAGAACTTTACCCCGCTGATGGCCTGCCTACTGGCGGTGGCCTACCCAGAGCTGGATGGGCACTTGAGGGAATCACAGCAGCTGTTGGGGGTGAGTACAGTGGGCATTATTCTAAAATTTGCAGGTGGGTTGGGATCCGGGTGGTGGATGTGAGTTAGTGCGTGCCCCTCAGGCCAGGCCAGACATTGCAGCGTCGGTCAACTCTAGGGTAATGAGTGTATGCCATATACAGATAACCTAGCTTGTTAGCATTCCATTTCAGGCAGGGCTTTGTGGGTACCAGGAGGTGTGCAGTTGGTGGTGTGTCGCTCTCATCTTGCCTTAGCATCTAGCCATATCACTGGCAGTGCAATGCATAGTGCTTAAGCCTGATCCCTGTTTGTGACGGTGCTGTGTATGCCAAATGTGGTATTGGTGCAGTCATTGACCCAGTGTTTCCTTTTTCGCTCTTCCCCCCTTTTTTGTTCTGTCATCCTATCCTTGTGTGCATTAGCATCATCTGGTGGAGGAGCAGGGGCACTGGTGACAGAGGGAGCTGCATCCCACAGGACCCAGGAGGCAGAGTCCGCTGACGCCCAGGGAGCCAGTGGGAGGGCGAGGGGAGCACCACGGCGGAGACAGGAGGTGACAACACAGACTCAGATACCTCCTCCGATGGGAGCTCCCTGGTGGTGGCGTACACCTCTGTGACACCCCCCAGCTGCAGGTACGGTCGCCACCACCCATACCAGTACCACCCTCCTACTAGCCCCTGAGCAAGTTGCCCAGGAGGGTGGGCATCTCCTTCGCCTCAGGCACTTCAGGCCCTTCCCCAGTGAGTCCTGCTGCCCTGAGTAAGGAAGCTATTGACCTCCTGAGATCCATCTCTGTTGGGCAATCAACCATTGTGAATGCCATCCAGTGGCTGGCCCCCCAGATGCAGCAATGCAATGCATTCCTGGAGGGCATCCATGTTGGATTGGTGACCCAACAGAGATCGATTCAGGCTCTGGCCTCCTCTCTGATGGCAGCCATCATCCCTTTTTCTACCGTCCCCCCTCCAACTATCACTTCCCAGTCCCAGTATCCTCAACCCCAACCCATCCCATGCACACATGCAGACAAGCATGCACACAAGACAACACCCAAGAGTGGCACAATCAAACACAGACACCACACTTCATCCCACAAGCACTCACGCAAACACCAGATAGTTGCAAACACAAAAACATCCACTGCCTCCACTGTCTCCCCCTCCTTCTCCTCCTTCTCCTCCTTCCCAGTCACGTCCACACTCACACCTGCATGCACTGCACGAACATCCACCACCAGCATCACCACACCAAGCAGAACACACACCTCACTAGCAGACACCTCCACAACATCCATGTTCGTGTCCCCTGTGTCCTCTCCCACCATGTATGTCCTCTGCTCCTAAAGGACACAAACGCAAGCACTCACACACCCAACAGCCATCCACCTCACATCAGCATACTGCCCATGCACCTGCACCCAAATCCAGCAGACATACACCTCCTACAACCACACCCTCAACCTCCACTCCCATCCCTCCTCCCTCCTCCCATCCCACCATCCCTAAGAAGCCTTTCTTTGCCCAACTTGACTTCTTTCCTCCCCTCCCCCGTCCTGCCCATAACAGCAGGGTTTCAATGACCTAGCCCAGCATCTCAGCCAAACAGTCCACGCGGACAGTGGTGGACCTACTCGTGGTGGGAAGTCAGTGAAGGATCCCACTCCACTAGCCAAGAAGGGAAAGGATCCCACCCCTCCAGCCAAGAAGGGGAAGGAGCCAGCACCTCCTACTTTGAAGGGGAAGAAGCCCTAGACTCCTGCCTGGAAGGCTAAGGAACACGTGCAACCTTCCATGAAGGAGAGGAAGCCATCAACCCATGCCAGGAAGGGTAAGGATTCCACGCCCCATGTCATAGAGAGGACGCAGCCCTCTACTCCAGTGGAGGCTGTCAGGGTGACACCTCCACCATCACCAGTGGTCACAGGGCCCCCACCGCCAGCTGAGGAAGTGCAGCCATCACCACCTGCGGAGAATGCCCAGGAGGCACCTCGATCTGTCACAAACATGCAGCCATCACCACCTGCAGAGGCTACCCAAGTGGCACCTCTATCTGCCGCCACAGTGCAGCCATCACCACCAGCGGAAGCTATGTTGGCCACCCTCCAGGGGCTGCTGAATGAGAGGCCCCCTCCAGAACCACTGGGAAAGTCACCTATCTGAGAGACTATGGCCTTGAACTCCCATGGACAGAGAACTGGGCATGGAGCCCTTTCCAGAACTAGTGGGAAAGTCATCCACTCCAGAGACCGTGGCCTTGCACTCCCCAGGACAGAGAAATTGGCATGGAGCCCCCTTCAGAACCAGTGGGCTTGTTCCCGACTTCGGCTGAGGTGGTCCATAACCCCATCCCCTGAGGCACCTGCCCACTTGCAAACTGATGCCCCTGCAGAGTTATATCCATATGAAGTCAGGATTCGAGTTGGGCTTTGGACTGTGCCATGTGGCCATGTGGGCCCTTTGAACATTGAACTGAGCAGTGTCCCTTTTTGTACATTAGTAAAAATCTGTCTTATGGACAATTGGATTATTTATTAGCTGCTGATATCAATACATCCACCTTGGTGCATTCCTGTTGTCTTTGCATTATTCTGCTGTGTATCAGGTGCAAATTGTTTTTCATGTGCAGCTGGTTGTGTGTATGGTGTGTGTGTGTGTCGGATGTGTGTTGAGCGTGTGTGTGTCACTCTCATTTTCCTCCCTCCCTTGTGTGCTAGACGGCTGTACTCACCGTCGTCGTCTTCCTCTTCCTCGTTGTTGGTGTTTCAGGTGGAGCATAACATAGAAGATCATCGAAAAAAACTTGCAGTTCGGGTGCAATGGCGGCGTTGTTCTTCCCTGTGTCTCTGATGGTGAGTCTTTTCTCCTCTGTGATGTGTTTCCACCAAGCTTTTGATGGTGTTGGTACCACCCCGGAAAACGTGGCGGATGGTAGTGTCTTAATATGGTGGGTGGTACTTTGTCTTCCTCCTGGCTGTTGACGGCTACCGCAGTGGTGAGTGTTGTTTCGGCCCTGGCTGTTGGTGTTGTTCATTGGCTGTCTATGGGAGTTATCACCGCCATGGTCATAATTTGACTGTAGTTACCGCCAGCTTGTTGGCAGTATTACCGCCACTTTATTACTCACCGCCAGGGTCATAATGAGGGCCATAGTGATAGAAAAGTTAGGAAAAGGAGTAAAAAGTAAGCACAACTATTTCACCTAACTTTTTTAGAGAGAAAGAAAAAATGGTTCGAAAACAATTTCTTTAGAATGAAAATAAGACTGCTAGGTATAATTGTTTATAGCTCCAAGTATTAGAGTACACTTTCTTGTGAAAAGCACCAGTGATGAAGGCCAATTCTCTGAAGTCTTTTCACATACACCTGATCACACCACTTCGTGTGAGCATACTATTGATACTTGAGACAGTTTACCTGTCAAAATTAAGATTTATAGGCAGGTTCAGAAGATGTTGGACCTAGGAGTGATTGAGCACTCGGATTGCCCAGGGGCCATGTAAGTGGCTGGCCTGGTTTATAGAGGGTACCCAAGGTACATACACCTTATACCAGTTCCAGTTATCCCTTATTAGTGAAATGTAGGCAGTGTTCTAGCAGCTTAGGATATCTAGGGGTAGCTGTAGGCAGAGCAGCCAAGGCTGACCTAGGAGACATGCAAAGTTCTTGCAATACCACTGGAGTCACACAGTACTTACACACATGAAAGACAATACTCAGTGTTACAAAAATAAAGGTACTTTATTTTAGTCACACAACGCCAAATATACTTTGTACGCTATACTCCCTTAGGAGGTAAGTAAATCACACAATATATACACTAGTAACCAGAAACAGGTAAATACACGGTAGGAAAACAGTGAAAATAGTGAAAATCCCCTTAGGTTGCAATGGGCCTAGAGGGAACACATACCATATACCACAATAGTGGAATATGAAAGTCGGTTTCCAACCTAGGCAAGTGTAGTGTGTAGAGGGGCGCTCAGAGAGTAAGAAAACACCAAAGGTAAGTAATGTACCCCAACCCAGAACCCAGGAAAGCAGGAGTAAAACAGAGCAAGTTTCCTAAAACACACTAGAAGTCGTGATAGAAGTTATTCAAGAACCAGAAGAGACTGCAAGACACCAACGATTGATTCCTGGACCTGAAGACCTGTGGAAGAAGGGGACCAAATCCAAGAAGCACCGAAGAGTCCAGGGAGAACAGGAGCCCCTACTAACCCAGATGAAGGTGCAAAAGTGGAACCACCGGTGAGAAGACAAAGTCAGTATTGCACCAAAGGCAGATGGGGGTTTCTGGTTGGTTCAGAAGATGTCCCACGCCGGATGGATTAATGCAGTCTGGTTTGCGTCGCTGGATTCTGCCAACAAGCATTGGTAAACACAAAGCTTGCAGTTAGAGGAAAATGGCGCTGCCTGGGACCAGGAGGGACCTGGTGGCCTCTACCCAAGAGGGGAAGACAGCATGGGGACAAAGGAGGTGCAATTGGAGGCTCACGCAGCATGACACAAAGGATTCCCATGCTGCTGGAGAACCACTCAGGAAGCTGTGCGTCGGAGGATGGAGTGCTGGGGGCCTAAGTTGTGCTATGCACAGAGAACTTCTTCGGAGGTCGCACACAAACCTTAGCAACTGCAAGTCATGTGGTGCACGGGGATACTGTCTTGTGTGGGGAGGCAAGCTCTTACCTCCACCAAAGTTGGACAGCTGGACGGTGGGACTGCCAGAGTCACTTTAGTCCACCACCCGTGTTGCTGGATCCACACCTGTCATCTGGAGAGAGGGTCCAAGCCACTGGTTGTTGCTGCAGAGAGGTACCTGCTGAAGCAGGAAAGTGACTCTGTCACTCCACAGGAGATTCCTTTGATTCTTCCGGTGCAGGGTGAAGACAGACTGTCCTCGGAGGATGCACAACCTGGAAACTCTTGCAGTTTCTGGCAGGAGCTGAAGTTACAAGGTTGCAGAAGTCGTCTTTGCTTCTTTGTTTCAGTTTTGTAGAGTTCCTGGAACAGTCAGTGGTTGATCCGTCGGTAGAAGATGATGTAAAGGATGCAGTGGATACTTGCTGGAGTCTTGCAATCTGAATCTGAAGAAACACCCAAAGGAGAGACCCTAAATAGTCCTGAGAGGGGGATTGGTCCCCTAACCAGGTAAGCACCTATCAGGAGGCGTCTCTGACTTCACCTGCTGGCACTGGCCACTCAGATGCTCCCAGAGTTCCCTGACCATCCTGAAAACAAGATGGCCGAACCCAGGGTCACTCTGGAGGAGCTCTGGACACCACCCCTGGGTTGGTTATGGACAGGGGAGTAGTCATTCCCCTTTCTTTTTTTCCATTTTCACGCCAGAGCAGGGACTGGGGGTTCCTGAACCGGTGTAGACTTGATTATTCAAGGAGGGCACCATCTGTGTCCTTCAAGGCATTTCCAGAGGCTCTGGGAGGAAGAGGTGTAAGTCCAAAACTTTCCCTACTGTTGCACTGGCTGCTGTGGAAACGTAAAAGTCCAACACTTTCCCCATTGTTGGGCTGTTTGAAGTAGGATTAGTAAATTTAACCCCTCTAAAGTCCAACACTTTTATTACTGTTGCATATACTTAAGTGGGAATAGTATATCTAATATTGCCAGACTCCAATACTTTTCCTAATATTGATTAAATATATTTTATAGTGTTATTTTTTATGTATTTTATATTATTTGTTTAGATTTTTACTTTTTTTAAGTATTGCTTTTATATATATATATATCAATCTACACAAGCTTTATTCGGTCATAAATAGCCATCAAAGCAACGATAATCCGAAATTATATATTGAGTAAAAAAATTAAACAAAGAGTTAGAAATCATCAATCAGCATTTAAAAAAAGATAAAACTCTCATTTCATATCCTACAGCATACATATTTACAAATTACTATATTTTTAAAAGACGAGTACGTGTATGACATGCGGCCGCAAGGAACTTGCTAACAGCAGAAATTAAGACAAGTGAAGTGTCGCTCTTCAAAATACTTAAGGCGATACCACATTGTCTTATGCCCATATTCCGGCAAACTGGACGAATCCATTTACGCTGAGGAAGGGCATACGCTGAATAAAAAAACATAAAATGCTCAACAGATTCAGGAACATTATTACAGCCAGGATATGAATCGGATGTTAATGGTGGTCTCCAGCTACTGGTTAAGGTCATTAACGGTAAACACCCGAAATGAAACGGGCATACAGGATCTTACAGGGATAAGATCTAAGTAAGATTCAAACGGGGGATACCATTTAAAATCAAGTAATTTAATAGTCAATCGTCCATATGATGTACAAAGGAGATAATTGTTTCTAACATAGGACCAATAGGCAGTTTTCAGAAGTTGCTTCTGAGCCCTTCCTAAATTCGGTGGATTCTCCCAATAATTCCCAAGTCCCAGGGTCTGAAACCATTTTGACACATACCTGAGCCATGGAATGGAAGCTGCATTAGGTGTTTTTAGAATGTCGAGAAGGGAGTCCCTATAAGTGGCGAGCTCTGGTGTGGTCCAGATCCTCACCTAGAAGAGTAAGTGTCTCAAAGCTATCACATCAGAAATGCGATTAAGTCCAAGGTCCAAAAAGACTGTTATCAGGGGTGTACTACGTGGAGATGCGAGTAAAGCTCTGGCGAAATCATTTTCTCCCACAGACAATTTGTTAATAGCACAAAATCCCCACACCTCAGCACCATAGGCAGCAGCACACTGCACTTCGCACACATAGATCTTAGTAGCTGGAGAAACGGCTTTCGTGGCAATACTTTTATAAAAGCGCAGAATGGCGTCTGACCTAAGTTGAAGAAGTGACACACTTTTACTGATCCTCCCATTGTAGGTTATTTGCAATCCTCACACCTAAATAGTCTATTGATCTAACCTTGCTTAAGGGGGCTCCATCTAAAGTAATGGTACATCTCCTAACTGGTCCTGACCTAAGCACCATCAATTTGGTTTTACTAGCATTTAGTTCCAGGCCATAGTCTACACAAAAAGCTTTAAACCTGTCAACAAGAATCTGGAGACCCACTCGGGTCTTGTAGATGAGGAGGCAGTCGTCTGCAAAAAGTAATGTAGGAATTTTCTGTGCATTTAGGGAGGGGTTGTCATTTTGACAAAAGGACACTGCTTGCACCACCTCATTTATAAATAAGGTGAAAAGAGTTGGTGCCAGAACACATCCTTGACGAACCCCCCGCTGAATGGCTATATGATCGGTTAATTCTCCCTGATTACCCCATCTCACCTGGGCATATGTGTTCTCATGTAGCCATTGTAGTAAATAAATTATGTTGGCAGGAGTACCCATTCTGTGCTGGACATCCCATAACCTTTCTCTGGGGACAATGTCAAAGGCAGACCGAAGATCCACAAAAACAACATATAAGTTTTGCTTTGCAAGGGCTACATATTTCCAGTATAGGAGGGTCAGCCTAAAAACCTGATCCATCCTACTGGTTTTCAGGCGAAAGCCCAGCTGGAGTGGGGCTAGCACCTGGTGATCTTGTGCCCAGTCCAATAGCCTATCCAAAAGCTGTTTGGCAAATATTTTCTGGAGGTTGTCAAGAAGACTAGTTGGTCTGTAGTTAACAAGAGAGCTCACATCACCCTTTTTTTGAATGGGGATGATTTCAGCCCCTTTCCAAGTACTGGGAATTGAGCCTCGAGCTGCTATGGCATTTGAGATCACGTTTATATACCAGGACCAAATTACTGGTTCCGATTTAAAAAGATCCTGCGGTATCTTATCAGGGCCTGGTGCTTTAGCAGATTTTAGGGAGTTAATAGCAGCTGTGGTTTCCCCCAACATGAAAACAATAAGATAGTCATGGCTGGAAAAGTCCATTCCTTGATCGTCAGGCAGAAAGCACGTTTTGGCTGGCTGCTGTGGAGGGGGGGGGGGGATCAATGTATCACAAAATTACTAGGTAGACCATAAAGTTCAGAAAAATATTCCACCCAACTTTCTGGTTGAATATAAGTGTGAATTATGCCCTTACCCCCTCTATGTGTATTGGACAATAGCTTCCAAAATGTCACGTTGTCATTGTGTTTAGTTGCATCAAGCAATCTCTGCCAGGTTATGTCTTCCCAACTTTTCTTTGCCTGTGTTAAGGTTTTATTATAGGCGAGTCTAGCTGTTCTTATCACCCCCTGTGAGTGAGACGTAGTAGCTGATTTTACAACTGATTTGGCAGTAGAACAGTCCTCATTGAACCACTCCCTGGTTTTATCATTTTCAACAAGTTGCTTGGTAGTAGACTTCCTATAAAAAAGATCCTGTAATTTCCTCATCATTTCTTCATGAATGCTGAGGATTGGAATGTCACTGACTTCATGCTCGTCATAATCAGCCATGACATCATTAACGGTTGGTAAATTTTCTTAATCAAATAAGGGTTAGACAAAACTTTTGGCCAACTAACACGAGTATAGCTATTATCCAAAAGTGGCTCTGGGACCACAGTGAGATGGATATTCTGCGATCTCCTGAATACGTCACTACATAAGGTGAGGAGCAGGGGATTGTGATCACTCTTGTGATGAAAATCCACATTCATGTCTTTTAATAATGACCATAACCTGACATACACTAAGAAATAGTCAATAACAATGGAGGACAGACCTTGCTTAAAAGTTAGTGTGGTGTTCAGGTCAGAACATGTGGGGCCATTACAGGCCCTAAGTCCATATTTAAAACATAAGGATGTCAACTGTAAGGCAGCACATGAGCAAGTACGCTGTGGCTCGATCATCAATTGTGGAATGTCCCAAAATTCGTCCTCTTCGGCCGTCAGATCACTACTTAAACAGAGAGGTTCAAAAGTGCAATTCATATCCCTGCAACCAGTAGCTTAGTCGAAAATTGCAGGGTGTCCATCTATTCAGACAGCTGAGCCAGAGTCTGAGACTCTACAGACCTGGCATGTACGTTGATTATAATCACCTTAAAATCATGGTCAAATACAAGCTGGACACCCAATATATCAGGGGAGTCTATTTTTAATGCAAAATGATCACACTGTAATTTCTTGTTTAGCAATATCAGTAAACCCCCTTTGGTGCGGCCGGTACCCCCCTCTGCTGGCTGGGCCGCGACATAATATAACAGAAACCCAGCCAGGAAAAACGGGTCCTCAACCCAAGTCTCCTGGAATAGGCATATGTCCTGCTTTTTTATATAGTTTACTCTCTCGGGGTCTCCCAACTTCCTGCCTAGCCCAGCCAAATTCCAGGACATAACAGAGAGTTACGAACTAGTTATCAAAACATTAGGCCTGGAGCACTGGGCTTCCCTATGATTTTCAGACCCATCTAACACTCCAAATTTGGCCTCAGAAATCACGGTTGGGGGTATTAAGTGAGGATCAGTATGTAGTCAGTCGACTTCTGATAGTGTATGGAGATAATTTGCTGTCGGAACTAGAGCACACTTTTGGCTAGGATCGCACTTCCCGGACACTGGACCATCACATAAAAAAGGTGGACTATCAGTGGGCGGGGAGAGTTTGAGTCTAATACCCACCCCTCTGGGAGTCCTGAGATAGCAAGTGCGTAGTTCGAAATCAATAAGATTATCCGCCAGCAACCTATCTACAAAACAAATAGAAATGAAATCAAAGTTTAAACCAAACTGTCTGTGTCTGCCCACCTCAAAAATATCTGCACGAATAACAGAAAGGCAATTTCGCTGGACTCGTAACCAATAGATAACCTTATTTATCAAAGAATCCTAGGTTTCCAGAGAGCAACTTCAGTACCTCAGCCATATAAATGGTGCCTCCTTTACTCCACAAACCTCGACCCTGTTTCTTAAAAGTTGGTTGACTCGTTCCAACCAGATGTAAAGCATCACCAGAGGACTTAATGAAATGAGTTTTGGAGGTAGCTGTTCCAGCAGGCACCTGGGTGCCAGCAACCCCCCGAAAGCCCTTTATATGTCAGCAGACTGGACTTTATCGGGCCTCTCTGGCCCACATGTATTCCTGTCCTTGATAACAGTATTGTACTTCTGGCTTACAGTTGCAGGCACAGCCTAAGGTCCCTCAGCACGGGGTACAAATAAACTTTCAGGAGGTGAGGTAGGAACTAGTCCCAGGGGATGATTGTCCACTCGAGGCCTGGATTCAGCTGCAATAAAAGAAGCGGGCAAGCCCCCTGGAGCAGGCAAAATCCCACCCCTGTTTACCCTCATACATTTGCACGCACACTTCTGTGCCAATTCCCCCGTATGACTGTTCATCATCAACAGCACCAAGCTCTTAACTTCGTCCAATTTCTGAAGAATGGAGGTCAAATCAGGTTTCCCACATGACAGTGACAGTCTGCCCATGTCCAGGGGTGAATTGGCCACAGCGTTATCATCAACACAAGCTTCAGAATGTAAATATGTGTCGCAGTCATAGGACTCCCCATTCTCCGCCAGAGGCCCATACTGATTAAAACAAGGAATATTGGGATTCACCAAGACCTCAGGACTTAGTGGAGGATGGGGATCCTTGTCCCCCATAGCAAAGCCACCTGTGGCACAGGATGTAATGACCAAATCACTGCACGAGGTAGTGCTTAACACAGGTGGAGAATTAGGTCTTAAGGCTTGAGGTGACATGTTTGGTTCATCCTCTATGGGGGGATTGGACAGCTGTGACTTTTTCTTAAATACGTCAGGAACCTTTTTAACAGAAGTAGCAGAAGTACCGCGTTTTGTGGATGGTAAGTTGGAATTACTTCCCAAAATGGCTTCCACCTCTTCAAATAATATATCAATGTCTTCTAAGGGATTACTTACTTGGTTAGACAGGCAACTCGTTTTATTGTTTGACCGTTTTTTTTGTTTTTTTATTCCAGTAGGGTGTGAGGGTACATCCACAGCTTTATGTTTCCCCATCCCTGCTCAACAGATGGCATAAGCAAAACAATGAGAAAAACCAGAAGTCAACTTCCAGGAACGAAAAACGTACTTCCCAGAGGTCAGAGAAATGCACCAAGCCCAGCCTCTATCAGGTGATGATGGGCGTAGACTGGCCCGTCTTGGCCCGGTCTTGGCCCGGGTGCATGCCCGGGGCGCGTCCTGCACTGCACGAGTCAAATGCGCTTAAGAGTGCCTGGAGGAGCAAAGGATCCTGGGGGATGTGGTCCCACCCCAGGCAGTGGGGCCAAAGAAATCCCAGTGACAAACAGCTCGTCCCATATATATGTGTGTTTTTATAGAAGAAAATTGAAAATATTGTATACTAATATAATGTAAATCAAAATATGAGTGTATATTTATTATATTTAGTATTTTGTATTAGTGGGATTTATTTTACAATATAATAATGTTATATATGATAATATTTCAGATTTACTACTTTAAACTGTGTACATATAATTTTTTTGGATGCTTTTAGTTTCAACAACATTTATTCTGATATTTTTGTACTTACCATTATAAGTATTGGAATGATATTGTAGTAAATAATATTTTTAACACAATGTTTTTGTACACAGTATTTTATCCCACAATGTTGTGTCAGTGATACGAGTGCCTAATGACACTGATCAGGCTGACATAAGGTGTCTGTTTTTGTTTTTTTCTTAGTAGACAGCTCTCGTTTGGCTAGTTTGGCTAGTGGTTTCCAGATTTTGGAAAGTCTTTGAACAGTACTAGCCATGGAATCCTAGGAAACTCTAGTTGCTTCAAGGTGTTTGGTCGTGGTCATCTCCACAGTGCGTCTATTTGGGAGAGATCCACAGCTATATCTTCTGCTAAACTCATATGCCCAACATATTTTACACTACTTTAGTAACTGACATTTTTGCTAGACAATTTGAGCCCTATCGAGAACTTTCACGATTCGGGTGCTATGTTATGCAGCATCTTAAAATATTCATGTGCCCAACACTCTTCTCTATCAGATGCTAGAAAGTATCTAGGGCTCCAGATCTGCATTGAAGAATACATATAATTGAATTAATTGGAGCTAAGCAGACTGACAAATGCAGTTTTGTTTTTTACTTGTATACAAACTGGGATTTGATAGTATCTACTATGAGTTTCTAAAATTGCTAATCATCTAATGTCTGTGAAAATATCTATGAATTCATCCACAATTGGGGCCTCATTATGACTTTGGCCATCCTACAATGGAACTGAAAAGCCATGGGGAGGATGCCATGGTGGTGACACCCACCCCACCTCAAGTGTATTAAAATGTTCCCAACGGGCTGACCGGTGGCAACATTGTAATACGCGTTCCTGCCGGGCTGACCAGCAGGAACAGTGCTAGGATATTGGCCTTGGCTCCTTTAAGGGAGCCAAGGCCAATATCCTAGCACTCCAGCACCCTTGGAATGCACACTGTCTGCAGTGCAGACAGTTCACATTCTAATGGTGCTGGCCAGGGGCCCCGCTTTTGCGCCTGTGGCCCCCAGCACTAGCTTTCCACCAGCCGTTTCATGATGGGATCCCCGCCACAAAAAGGCTGGTGAAAAGTGGGGTTGTAATCAGCCAGGCCGAGCTGAGTTCAGCACTGCCCTGGCTGGTTACAATGCTGAACGCTGTAACCACACCGGGAACAATGTTCCCGCCCGGGACGGTGGTCCCCTGGTGGTTCTTAATGTGGTAGTCACACCACCACAGTTGCGGCGGTCAGACCATCGCGATAAGTCTGGCATTCCTTGGACTATTAATGACCCCAGTAGTGTATTTTACTGGCCCACCACAATTCTGCTGTGAAGTTTTATATATATTTTTACAGTGATATCTCTATATATCTGTATATATATATATATATATATATATATATATGTAAAACATCTCACTGTTAAGCCTTTTATTAGGTGTTTGCCAGTGGTTTCAAGGCTCCTATTTCAGGGGTCTAACTGTAGGTTATTTCCCATACTTCATAGTGTTGTATTAAGTTGCAGGGTGTTCAGCTTCCCAAAACAAATAAAAAAGGTAAACTCAGCATTTCATCCTTCTTTCAATACTGCTAAAAGGAAACTGCTTTCACAATGACAGTGCTGCTGTTGAAGCATTCATCAGGTCTCCATACCTTTGCTGGTCCATCGTTGATGAAAGCAACTACCAATGACTCCTCCTCCATGTGTGAGAATAACGCTTAACACTCTGAGCAAAAATTTACACTGTATCACATTGCAGTTCATTTTCAGCCCAGTGGAAACAGTGCAGCAGTGGCCTTGGATTCTCTTGAAGGCGAAGCCAATGCCTTCGCACAGAGGGGGACCCCAGCAGCCTCGGAATGCACACTATCTGCCTGAGCAGACAGTGCGCCTTCTGAGGATGCTGGGCAGGGGGGGTCCCTGCTCTGCCCAAGACATGGTCGTAGGCCGTGAAGGGGCCCCCTGTGGTCCCCAGAACTGCCTTTCCACCTGCCTTTTCATGACAGCTTTCCCACCATGAAAAAGTTTGCAGAAAGGGGACTCCTGATCAGCACAGTGATGCTGAACTCAGTACTGCTGTGGCTGACCACGACTCTGATAGCCACCACCTCATGGCTGACCATTACTCTGATAGCCACCACCCGATCAGGAACCATGTTCCTGGTGGTGGCAGAAGTCCCCTGGCGGTCTGAACACCAGGGTCGTAATATGCCAGTCGAACATCCAGGAGTGAAGCGATCCGATCACCATTGCAAGTCTGGACTTTCAGACCACTGTATTACGAGTTAAACAGGCAGGACTGCTGACCGCCAACCAAAAAAGGTAGAACAGCAGTGGCACTGAGGCTCGGAAAAAGGCATTCCAACCTCCAGCCCCAGTAGTGCAGCACACAACTAATGACCGTATTACAAGGCCAAAGTCTTAGTGACTGGCACCCATGGGACAGCCAATGATGGTCTGAACCACAGCAGTTTGCGGTCACCAAAGTAATACACAACAGTACATCGGATGGATTTCAAAACAACACAGCTGACACACATTGCCACACTGGACACACCCGCAAAGAAAACTATAAAACACACCCCTTCACACAACAAAATATTTTGCATTTACACAGCAACACATAGAAGTCAGAGCCAACAATGTAACACAGTAGCACAGATACTAAGCAACACTTTTTTCTCACCATCTCTTTTCACACCGAGCACACACTTTTGTCCAGTCACACCCTTTTGCACTTCCCCTCTTCAGTAAGTCACTGTCCCTTTTTATATTTTTTTCTACTATGTCACATTCTAAAAATCAACATTATTCTGAGAATGAGTTGCGAGTCATGGTGGATGAAATCATAAGAGTAGAGCCCATATTGTTTGGAGCACAAGTCCAGCACACTTCTCTCAGTGGGAAAATGGAAATGTGGTACAGGATAGTCGAAAGAGAATGCTGTAGGTACCACCCTGGGGAGGGCATTTGGAAGAGGTGGGATGACCTCAGGGGCAAGGTCCGTTCCCTGGTCTCCAGGCACCATCTGCAGTCCAAGAAGTTTGGTGGTGATCTTCCCAGTGCCCCATTACATCTCTTTTCCTGGGAGGAGAAGGTCTTGGCCACCCTGCAGCTTGACGGCTTGACAGGAATACCTGGGGGAGCTGGATCTGGTAAGTAACAACACAAATTTGTCACCTAAATGCAATGCCGTGCATAACTATACCTCATCTTTTGCCACTTTTACTGTCACTCCACTCACCAGCCTGGTGTTCACCAGTCTAAAGACCCCAGTTTGGCAACTTTCAATCGAAGTGTACTAATCTGGAGGGATCACAGTTGTATAGTGTGTATAGTACAGGGAGTTACATGACTACAACTTTCAGGAGGCATTGTTACTGTTACCCAAACCACCAGCCCAGTGTTTCTTTCACAAAATACCTTTATTTGTTAACCCCCAGTTGAAGTGTAATCACCTGGGAAATAAACATTTGTTATGTGTGTAGTACAGGGAAAGACATGACTACCACTCCCAGCAGGTACTGCTACTATTACTCAAACCACCAGCACAGTGTTTCCTCCTCCAAATGCTCTTGTTTGTTAACTCAAACATAAAGCCTACACACCTGGGAGGATAACATTTGCATAGTGTGTGTACTAGAGAGTGACATGACTGCAACTCCCAGCAGGCCCTATTTCTGTAACTCCAACCACTAGACAGTGTTCAAATACATCTGTTAGTGAACACTCAATTGAAGTGCACTCACCTGGGGGAAGAACAGTGTCAAGTGTGTGTACTAGAGAGAGTGACATCACTTTAACTCACGGGAGGCACTGTTTCAGCATCCCCAAACACCAGAACAGTGTTCAATTGTCAAAAGACCACTGTCTGCCAACTCACAAGTTATGTTTACTCAGCTGGGAGAATACCATTTGTCAAATGTGGGAAGTAGAGAGAGTGACATGACAAGTAAGGTCAGGAAGACCGTGTGTCTGTAAAACCAATCATCTGCCCAGTGTTCTCTTGACCATATACCAATGTTTGTGAACTTTCAATTGAAGTTGACTAACCTGGAAGGATAACATTTGTCAAGTGTGTGTAGTACAAGGAGTTACATGACTGCAACTATCAAGAGGCCCTTTTTCTGTAACTCCAACCACCAGCACAGTGGCCACTTGTCCAAATACATCTGTTAGTGAACACTCAATTGAAGTGTACTCATTTGGGGGGAGAACATTGGTCAAGTGTGTGTACTAGAGAGAGTGACATGGATGCAACTCACAGGAGACCCTGTTCTGTAACTCCACACAGTTTTTCTCTTCTCCAAAGACCACAGTTTGTCAATTCCTAAATGAAGGTTATTTACCTAGAGGGATAACATTTGTCCATTATTGGGGAGTAATGGAGTGACATGAATGTAACTCCCAGGATGCACTGTTTCTCTAACTCCAACCACCAGGCAACTGTCTACTTATTTAAATACCCTTGTTTGGTAACTCTCAATTGAAGTGTACTCATCTAGGAGGATAACATTTATACAGAGTCTGTAGTAGAGGGAGTGATCTGACTGCAACTCCCAGGAGACCCTGTTTCACTAACTCAAAACACCAGCCTAGTGTTCAGTTCTCCAAATACCCTTCTTTATAAACTCACAAATGAAGTGTACTCACCTGTAGTGATGACAGTTATCAAGTGTATGAAGTAGAGGGAGTGACAAGACTGCTAAGGCCAGGATACTCTGCCTCTCCCACTCCAAACACAAGCCCAGTGCTCTCATGCCAAAATACCTCTGTGTCTTAACTTTCTAATGAAGTTTACTCATCTGAGAGCATAACATATGTATAGTGGGGGGAAGTAGAGAGAGTTATCGGAATGCAAAACTCAATAGGCTCTGTGTCCTAACTCTAAACAGAAAAACAATATTCACTTGTCCAACTCCATCAATTTATGAAATCTCAGTTGAAATGCACTCACCTGGGTGGATACCATATGTCAATTGAGTATAGTATGGTGAGTGAAATGACTGCAACTCCCAGGAGGCCACTGTTTTAGTGACTCCAAACACCAAAACAGTGGTCACTTGTCCAGATAGCCTTGCCTGCTAACTTTCAATTGAAGTTCACTCACTTGGGAGAGACCAAGATAAAGATAATGCTTAACTCAGTGATATGTCTGGGTAGCTCCATTTCACTTTTCACTAGAGAGTGAGAGACAGTGTCAGTTTCTCTCTGTCTCTCTCTGTCTCTCTCTCTCTCTCTCTCTCTCTCTCTTTCTCTCTTTCTCTCTTTTTAGTATGTGAGGTTTCCCTGGAGGCCTATTGGAGCCCCAGGAAAACCACACATATTTTTAAAAAAAAGTATGCCCCCATATGGGTCGGCCCATGACGAGAGAGATTTTTTAAAGAATTTTTTTTCTTACTTAAAAAAAAAATGTATCCCCTAGGGAGGGTGTGACCCCCCCCAGGGGGTAACCCTTATGTTTAAAAATTATACTGCCCCCCCCCCCCGAAGCAATCCCTGGTGCCAGGAAGGGGTGCAGAGGAAGGCATCGATGGAAAGGGGAAACTCTCGCATTTCCATTGATGCCTCCCTGGCGTCTAAGGAGGCCATCTTGGCTTTTTTTCCCCACTGGAGTGGGGAGAGGACACTCACCCCGATCCACCGGCGGGGAAAAAGTGTGACATCAGTGCATCTTACTGACGTCACAGATGGGCGGGAGGGATGATACAGTAAGTCTTCTGAGTCTTCCGAGAGGGTAACAAAAATCCTCTGGTACAAAGCACAAGAGGATTTTTAAAACCTGTCCCGGGCATCAGCCACTGATTGTGGCCTGCGTCAAGGAGGTTGTGCGTGTGTCGGCCATTGGCCAGCACATGCCATGATAGCGTTAAACTACACCTTTATATTTCTAACACATGTTTTTCAGGTAGGCCTTCAAATACATTACATTTATAAATTACATTTTAGTACTTCAGTTTTTATTAATAATGTTTGCTCTCTAACACTTCTCTTTGCGATCACGATCTGTGGACTGCATGTCAGAGGTCTTTCTCAAGGAATCCCCTTTGGCCTAATGGTCACAATCAAAAACCCTCAAACTGACAGGTGTGGGTTATATTCCAGTTGTGTCTGTAGACATCTTTCTCCCTTAAATTATTTTTAACTCTTAGGGGCAGATTTATGGAAAGTGGCACTGCACCAAGTACAGAGCCACTTTCCATGCGCCCACTAGCGGCCCCCTACAGTCACCATGTGTGCTCCATATTTAAAATACGATGCACTATGGCTCAGGGTAGGGGGCAATAGCATCATTCAGAGTGGCACAAGGTGGTACTAGATGATTATAAATATGCTCCTAAATGTTTAAGATTCATACCGAAAGCTAATCTCACTCGGTTTAATTAACAAATACGGTTTTGTTTTCACTTTCTTCTAAGATAGCCAATTCTACATGTGTCATTCATCAAGCCTTTCCCTCTCCTTCCCCATCTCTCTCAAGCTCTCTCTGTCAATCTAGTTCTCTCAATTTCTCTCCCTCTTAATGTGTCACATTCTGTCTCTCTCTCTCTCTCTCTCTTCCATCCCATAATGGGATGGAAGAGCGAGAGAGATTGGTATTGCAATGGTCTCTCCATTCAAATACTTCAAAGACTCTGACTAAGAAGATCTTTGGTTGGAATGTTATAGTTATGTTTTGATGCAGGGCAGAGCAGAGACACTTTGGCCCCACTGGTAAAGCTCTTGCACTGTCACTCAGAAGGTGGAAGGATGAAATCCTAGTACATCATGGCAGTGTGCCCCTTTATTTCCTTTTCTTTTGACTGTTAAACCTTTGTAGTGATGGAACATTCACATTTATTTGCCACTGTGATCTATGCAGTGGTAGTCACAGGTCTTTATCAAGACAGCTCAGAACATAATTCCCTGTGGCCTGATGGTCACAGTCCCAGATCTTCACACTGAGAGGAGTGAGTTCTATTCCAGTTGTGTTTGTTGACATTCCTCTGCTTTCAATTATTTTTGAACTCCACATGTTTAAAGTTCATATTGAAAGCAAATCTCACTTGATTTAATTGACAAATACACTTTTATTTTCACCTCCTTCTAAGATATCTAATTCTACATGTATCATTCATCAAAGCCTATAAAACCACTCTCCCTCTCTCCCCTCTCTCAATCTCTCTCTGTCAATCTATTTCTCGCTCTCTCTGTCACTTTCTGTATCTCTGGATGGAAGAGAGAGAGAGATATTGATATTGCAATGGTCTCTCCATTCAAATACTTGAAAGATTCCGACTTGCAAGATCTTTGGTTGGAATGTTATATTTATGTTTTGATGTAGGGCCACGCAGAGGTCACTTCTGCCTTACTGATCAAGCTCTTGGAAAGCCACTTACAAGGTGAAAGGTGTAAATCCTTATGTCATAGCAGTGTGTCTCTGTATTTGCTTTTTTTTTTTTACTGTTAAACCTTTGTCATGAAGGAACTTTCACTTCTCTTTGCCATCATGATCTGTGGATAGCATGTGATAGGTCTTTCTCAGGGGTGTCTAATACAGAATTAGCTGTGGTGTAGTAGTCAAGGGCACATACCCTCACTCTGAGAGGTGAGGGTTCGGTTCCAGGTGTGTCTGTAGACATGCTCCACCTCCAATTATTTTTCAACTCCAAATGTTTAAGGTTTATACTGAAAGCAAATCTCACTCGTTTTAATTGACAAATACACTTTTCTTTTCACTTTGTTCTTATAAATCTCATTCTATGTATACGATTTGTCACGGGGGGACCGGGCAACTTACATGGTGGCTGACCCCCTCCCCCGAAGCTATCCTGGGACCTAGTGCTGTTTTCTGGCCGTGGATTGCGGCTGTGCTGCGATCCAGGGCCAGGAAACAGTGCCAGGGAGCCATCAATGGAAAGAGGACAGTCTCCTGTTTCCATTGATGCCTCGTTGGCATCTGGGGAGACCGTTTTGGCCTTTTTTCCCCACCAGAGAAGGTAGAAGACACTCACCTCATTGTCTCCGCTGGCTCAGGTGGGGAAAATGTGACTTCAGAGTGCCTCAGGGCACGCTGATGTCACAGATGGGTTTGGAGATGCAGAAGCTCTTACACGTCTTGCAGGGGGGAACAAAAATATTATGGTGCTTTGCACCAGAGGATTTTTAAAACCCCTTCTTGGCATTGGACACTGATCGTGGCCCGCACCAGGGAGGGTGTGGGTGTGTTGGCCATTGGCTGACACACTCACCAATGGGGTTAAGGAATGCATGAAGTTTTTTGATGACTGTTAATAGCTTACTGTTCTAGATTATGATTTTACCTTATAAATTATAAGTAACAAAAGGACCACGCTGATGAAAAGCAGTACCCCGCTGACCCATTTGCATCATATGCATTTTGTGATCTACATGGTACATGTCCCTTTGCAGGAGGCATATTAACCCACAATAAAACTTCCACCAGCGAAAACTCCAAACTCTCTCCAGGAAGAACTTTAACCTCCAGAGTTATCTTGATATTTTTATTGTTGCCTGAAAATTCCTGGAGGCAAGGAACACTGGAGCAGGGGCTTTTAAAGCTATAATATAACATAATATAGTTCCAAACACAGCACCCCTTTCCAAAGTCAGCACTCGGTACGATTAACAGGTCACACCACCCTAGAGACGGCCCTGCCCATTGTTAAATGTCATCTGCGCCCTGCAACATGCTACAACTGTTTTTGATTAGTAGGACCTACATGACAAGACAGGATAAGCAGGTTTGTGAGCTAAAAACAACATTTTCAGAGATGTGACACAGTTTGTGAAGCCCAATACAGCATTTCAGTCCTCCAAAATGGTGGCTGCCTGACCTACACCACTGGACATTAAGGTAGTCATCATGGCAGTAGACGGTTGCAGCCGTGGCGGACCCAGCCATAGGCTCACATTTTTGTCAATGATAGTCATGGGCCAATGGCTGTGTCCGCCGGTGGTGACGACTGTGTATGTGGTGAACGTAATCGCCATGTTCTGCAGATTCACTCACTTGACTTCTGACACTGCTGGCAGCAAGTCCTCTGCTACCTGAGATGCTTTGTACCAACTCTAGGAGCAATCATGCCATGTACAGCAGGTGACAGGGCCCTTGCCTTCCCTGAAGAGGAGCTGGAGAGGCTAGTGGATGAGGTCCTAGCTGTGTATTAACAGCTCTATGGTGCACCAGAGGAGAAGGTAAGTACCTTGCATGCACAGTTTTCTCTGTACTTCACCATTTTGTTCCTCCTCACAGGCTAGAATGTGACCATGTGTGTCAGGTTGACTACTCATTTGCCAGTTGTTGAAGTATGTGTTGCATCAATCAGATGTACAATATGCAAGTATTGGTGCCAGTGCCATATGTAAAGTTCACTCACAATGTGTTGTGTGAGCTTTTTGAGTTCCTAGATCTTCCTTTCGTTGGATGCACATAACTAGATGAGGAGACATTACTACCATCCACTGACATCTCTTTCCTCATAATTGTTATAAATGTCAGACAACAGGTGTGTGCATGACAGCATTAGCTGAGTATGCATGTTGAATGAACCAGTTGAGATTAATGTGAGCATTATTTATAGTGTCCCAGAGCTTTCCTAACACATCTGCCCCTGCTAAACTGTTATTGGAAAGCCATATCATGACTCACGCTACCCTTCAGGTCGCCACACACACATGCCAAATTGCTGTTGGCTACATTATGTACTGTCATTCATGAAACTGATGGGAATGGAGCGTCATGTAGGGTCTGTATGCTCAGCTTTCAGAGACCAGGCCCTGTCAAATGTATGTCCCAGTATTGTTCCTCGTTTAGGCTGGGATAGAATCACTGTGGCAATGCAACTGTGGCACTGTGCCCACTCCCTGTACCCAGCAGATCCTGTCATGTGGCCATTATGAGGCTCTGGGGCAAATCCTGCCCAGAATGCCTCATTCCTTTGATTAGATTAGGAATGGGTATAGAGGTAAGTTATTAATCTAAGTCATTTGTGAACTTAGCATCATTGTCAATGTGTGTATTTGAATCATGACAGCCCTGTTGTCACTTTCACAGAGGTCATATTTGTCCCATTTAGGAGTATTGCATAAATGACAGTCCCACAGTGCAGACAGTGTGTTGATTCCTGGGAGTCCCTGATATGTGACTCAGTAGCATGGTCACATAGCAGAAGCTGTACAGCACATGCCTTTGTTTGTTGGATGCCATCTCTGTAGGATGGACACATATGTCCAAAGGAGTGTTCTCTGGTACAGGTACATACCACAAAACCCCACACCCTGAAGTGGCATGAGTCTGCATTTGTTATGGCACATGTCCACACATGGACAGGGAAGACACTTTCTGTACCCACCATGCCAGTCTCTTCATTGTTACCCATGTGTAATGTTTGAGTTTGTACTCTTGCAGTTGAACGTAGGGACTGTATGCAGAGAGTCATTCTCACAGAATGTGAATGTGTTGATCCATTCATGCTTAAGGAGTTTACCCTTCAGAAGCCCATAGGTGTCATGTGTTTCATAGTGGCTCACATCATAGTCAGGTTGCTGGGGCATGGGCTACATGATGTCAGTAAGCTTGCTTAGTCATTGTATGGCCTGAGCAGGGCAGCATGTTTGTTTGCAGATGGATAAATATGTCTGTAGTCATGTTCCTGTAGGTATTGGCTTGTATGTGTCACACTTGAGGAGTATTAACAAATAGGAAAGTCCTAACTTGATGTTACTGATATGTATGTGGCTAAACCATTTGTGATACAAATTCTGATCATGATCTCTTTATTTGTCATTTGGATCCATGCAGGTCAACACCCATCAAAAGAAGGGATTATGGAGTACCATCGCCAAGAAGTTGCGGACCCTGAGGGCCCACAGCCTGTGGAGCACCCACTGCAGGAAAAGGTTGAAGGACCTGAGTCTCTGGGCCCAGAAGATCACTGCGGTCCAGCTGGGGATGTACTCTCAACGTGGGCGGGGTGCCCGTCAGACCATGACCCCCATAATGGCCTGCATTCTGGCAGGGGCCTATCCGGAGCTTGATTGACATTTGAGGGCAGCACAGCAGCCAAAAGGGGGGGAAGTACAGGGCATATTCCTTCCTGTCACATTGCCAAGTGAATGAGCTTGGTACTGACTGCTTCCCCTGACAAATAGGGATGAGCCAAGTGTCACACAGTAGATGAGTGACTGTTTGCATAGATATGTCATGTGGTGCATACTGATGTGCCTTGCATAATGGCCCAGGGACCTAGACCAAAACTGGGTAGAATCCACAAACTACTTAATCTGCAGGGGCAACATATGGCTGGATCCATTGATCAAACAACTACTGTTAGTTGTAGTGTGTGTAATTTCTATACAACAGACCTTTACTCCTAAATGTTATAGGCCAAAGGTAAGTAGGTGATGGATCAATCTCCTCAGCCATGTCTCTGGGTGAATGTGTATATAAGGATCGGCCACCCCGAGGCTAGTTGTATTCAGCATATGATGGGTGCTTCTGCCTCACTGCAGTTTGTAATGTGAAGCTGCCCACCATATATGTGATGGAGCTTAAATGTTTCTTTCAATGCATCTATAGGTCAATACTTTCCGTTGGTAAGTGAGAAATGTCCATTGACATGATTTGTGTGCCATCACTGTTACCAAAATTCCTTGTGCCTACATGTCACCATGTGCCCATTTCTCTTTTGAAAAACATTTTAAGCTGCTATTTCAGGCATGGTCTACCTATGTCGGTGGGATGATGTTTGTATTCCCTCACATATATGTGCATGGCAAACTCTTTGTGGAATAGTACATTTACAATGGGGGTACATTTCATGTTGTGCCGCAGACAGGAGTGTGTCACCACTGTTTATTGGCTGACACATACCCTCACCCGTCTTAGTATGTTATTTGGCATGTACAACTGTAACAGCAATGAGGGACATGACAGATAGGCATAGAATTTAGAGACGCAAAGTTAATATCTATGCCTTTGATGTGGCATGATGTGAAAAAGTGCTTTGCAAATGTGTAATGGGTAAGGTTTGTGCCCTGACTATTGGCTAACATCATAGAGTGACTTGCAGTTATGTTGAAATCACAAGTGTTTGGGTACAAGCATTCATCCACAGACAGACATCTAGGTCTACATGACCATAATGGAGACAACGATGTAGCTTCCAATTGGGCACTTGCAAATCTCAGTGCCACTCCAACATCCACTGGACTAAGGCCCATATTTATACTTTGTGGCGCAAAACTGCACAAATGCAGTTTTGAATGAAAAAGTATAGTGCCGGCTTGCGTCATTTCAGAACGGCAGCAGGGCACCAAATTTATGTAATGCCCAAGCTGGTGCAAAGGGTAGGCTAGTTTAAAAAAAAAAATGATGTTGGCCGGGTGGGGGTGGCGGTATGGGAGAAGGGGAATTTACACCAAAAAATGGCGTTAGGCTGGTTAGATGCAAAAAAAAATGCCTCTAACCAGCCTAGTGTCATTTTCTGATGCACAACCATCCATACTGCATGATTCCTGTCTTTGAAAAGACAGGAGTCATACCCACCACCCCAGTGGCCAGCACAGGGGACCAGTGTCCCCTGGGCAAGAATATTGCACTCTGTGCCATGCAAGGGGCCCTAAGTTGGGCCCGATGGCATTTTAATGTAAAAAAAAAATACTTATCTATACTTACCTGGGATGGGGTCCCCCATCCTCCGGTGTCACTCTAGTGTGGGTGGGATGTTCCTGGGGCTTGAGGAGGGCACCTGTGGACCCATTCCATGGTGTTCAACCATGGAAATGGGTCCACAAGTGCCCCAATGCCTGGTCTGACCCAGGTGTTAAATAATGGTGCAAAGCAAGCTTTCCACCATTATTTAGCCCCTCCTCCCACCCCGTGAATCATTTTAGCACGGGGGATAAATATGGGGCTATGGGGTTAGCACCATTTTTTAGATGGGAAGCTTGCATCTCATTGACGCAAGGTAGGTTCACGCATCTAAAAAATGGTGCAAACTCCAATATTTAGATGGGTCTAACATCAAAATATAAATATGGAGTTAGTTTTGCACCGAATTTGCATCAAAAATAAGATGCAACTTTGGAGAAAATGGAGTATAAATATGCCCCTAAAGGTGTTCACTGATGCACTTGGAGTATGTCATTGTTAGGGGTGCCAGACATTAGTGGTGATTGCCCTCGGGCTTGTTTATCCATTGTGTTGTGGATTTTGGGCACATCAGTCACTGACATATTGTACATGATGTCTACGGTGTCCACTTCCATGGCACATGTGTGATCTTCTGAGCAACATTTATACTACCTCCATTACTCTATTGGGACAAATTTCACTCCGTGAACTGTGCATTGTTGATATGTTTCCAGTGTGACATGGGCATTTCCATGTCACCCTCTCCAGGCTATTGTACCTTTGTCAGCAACATGCCAGGATTTTGTTACATCATTTCTTATTGTCGGGTCATCATGTATGTGACAAAGAAATGTGTGCATGACCTTGTGTGGGTTCTGTGGAAATGCATTTGGCATTGGCCTACTATTGTATGCCATCAGGTAACTGAGGTCTTGTCCATGGAGAAAAGGTTTGAGTGTGGTGGTGTCTTCTACTTGTTGATTGGTTATTGTGATTACACAACTTCAGCCATGCAATTGTAAACGTCTGAGATCATGAATGTCCTGTGGGCAACTGTTGACAATTCAAAAGGCATGGATGCATATGGCATGGCACATGTATGGGCCACTTAGGTGGAGTTTGTTGCTGGGGCCTACTTGATATCCTGGTAATGTTTGCTAATCACAACTGTTGTTCAAGTGATCATGGACACCTGATTACCCTATTTTTCTTTGTATTTGCAGCATCAGCATCGGCAAGCACAGTTGAGTGGGAAAGCAACTGGCCACAGGACCTCGGGTCAAGACACTGCTGACACAGAGAGACCCAATGTCCTGGAAGGCAAGGGGAGTGCCAGAGGGGAGACTGACGCATCCTCATCGGATTCTTCCTCCAGTTGGCACTTCCTAGTGGTGGGGGAACCATCAGGGCATCCCTCTGTACCATCTTTGCCCATCACCCCCCTTTCTATCACCACCCTCCTGGTTGCCCCCAACCCAGTTGGCCGTGGCTGCTCACCAAAGAGGGTGGGCATCTCCTTTGCCGCAGGCACCTCTGCCCTAGTCCCTGTTACCATTACTACCCTCAGTGAGGAGGCTATTGACCTCCTGACAAGTATCTCTGTGGGTCAATAAGCCATTGTGAATGCCATCCTGGGATTGGCAACTCAGCTACAACAGACAAATGCATTCCTGAAAGGCATTCATGAGGCAATGGCTAGCCTACTGAGATCTTTTCCGGCTCTGGCCTCCTCACTGATGCCAGCCAGTCACCCCTACCTTCCGTCCCCCTTCCACCTCCCTCTTCCCAATCCAAATCCCCCTTCCCCTACCTATCCAAAGCACACAGAAAAATCAGCATTTATCCACATCAACCCACAAGAGCAGCACACCCAAACACAAGCAAAACAAAACACACTGGCACACAAGAAAACAACAGCCACCCACAGACACAACAGTCACCACTTCCTGAGACACCCCCACCACCCTCATCATTACACACACAACATCCATCTTACCCACAGGCACCACACCAACAGCCAGTGACACACCCACCACACCTAGCATAACCATAGACACATCCCCACAGACCCCCAGACATGCACCACAAACACCATACCTGCAGACACCACAACGGATACACAGAGATCCATCACATCCAGCATACTCACAGTTAACACCCCAATAGACACACACATCCACCACTCCATCCCCTTGCACCTCCACCTCCCAGACCCCCAAGACATACAAATGCACTCACTCATCCACCCAACAGACACCCACCAAACACAAGCATGCCTCCCAGATGCACACACCCACGACATTCTGAGGACCGTCCCTAAGAATGTTTTTATGTTTAACCTTGCCCTTTTTTTTGTTCCCTCTGCCCCCTGTCCCAAACCCAAGAGGCCCCAACTCAGCTTCCAGCCCATTCCTTCCACCTCCAAGGCCTCACCTGCCCCCCCTGCAAGCACCCATACCTCTCTCCCCAAGAAGAAGCCCATCCCCCAAAAAGCAGACAACCCTTCCCAAACCTAAGACCAACCCACCCCAAATCCAACCCACCCCCCAAGGATAATCCCTGAGGCGCCTGCCCTTCCTGTGGAGGTTCCCTAGCAGTTAGGATTCAAGTGTTTGCACAATACTCTGCTATTATGGACAAATAAATGGACTGGCCAGTGGCGTTGGACTATTTGAATTGATGTTTGAATAAACCTAAACAGTTGTCTTTTTTGGGTACACATTTGTTCTACAAATCCTTTTCTAACTTAATGTTGTTCCTGATTAACTTGTGTTGTCTTTCTACAGTGTGTGTTTCAGCTTGTTTGCTGTTCCTTTTGCTGTTGTTTGCAGCATCTGACTTTGTGGGCAGTGATATGTCCACCAAGAAAAAGGTATATGTTTAGTGTATGGCTATGTAGGTGTAAATGCAAAGGTGGTGTCATGGCTTTGTGTACTGTTTGGTACGATATTTCATCCTGCGTTGTCCAATGTGAGCATGTAAGGTGTTAGACTCGTCCCCCCGATATGGATCATGTATTCATCCGCTATGCGCCAGCTTGAGTTTTATTTGCACTGACATTGAATGTGTTCAGTTGTACTTCCTTTTTAGCAATTGACTGTGCATGTGTCCATTTAGCTGTGTATAGCTTGCAGCTAGCTCCCGTAGAGTTATGTCTCAGGCAGTTGGGGTTGTATGGGCTTTGTTGTCTTGCACTTCCACATTGTGCACATAGACATGTCATTTGGGTGTAATATTGTTTGTTCCTGAGGTAGATGCAGGGCCATTTCCTGTGCAAATGTTGTTTAAGGGACATGTGCAAAGTGATATGTGTTCCAGTACAGCATCCTTCCCTGAGTGCTCCTGATGGCCACATCCCAATTGTGCAGGTATTTTTTGCATAGTGAGGTTTGTATGTTTGTCTCCCTGTCTATTGTGCATGCCATTGTCTTTCCAATGTGCTGTACTGTGTGTGATGTGCGTGTCCATTGCAGGGCTGTTTACTGAGGGTGTTGTTTGTGTTCCATGCCACATCCATACATATGTGTCTTGAATGTGACGACAGTCCATGGCCTCTAAGAAAGGAGAGTGTGTGAATTGCTTTTGTTGATATGATGTTGGTGTGTTGTAGGTGTTATGAGAGAGAATGTTGCGAAACCTACACTGTCCCAGTGCCCGAGATAGTCATTGTTAGAAATGGGGTCTCTGGTTGGCAGTCAATCTGCACTCTGTCCAAGCAGGGACCCTTGTTCTCGTCAGGGTAATGGAGACACACACTTAGGATAACTCCTGCTCACCCCGTGGTACCTTGGTACAAGCAATTAGGCTTATCTCAAAGGCAATGAGTAAAGTATTTGTACCAAAACACACAGTCATACAGTGGAAACACTACAAAATAGACACCACACCAGTTTAGAAAAATAGCCAATATTTATCTAAATCAAACAGGGCCAAAATATCAAAAATCCAACATACAAAAGTAAAGTTATGAATTATTAAGTGAAAAAGAGTCTTACTCCATAGAAAACAATGGATGCGTTGATGTTGCACAAAGTACCTGGTTTGCGCCAAAAATAAAGCTGCAAGACGAGCTTGCATCGGAAAAGTCAGTGATGCATACATTCGTTACTCACAAGTGAGGCAATTGTTTCTTCTCCAGTTGTGTAGGCGATGTGTCGGTTTTCTCCCCTGCAAAAGCACAATGCGTCGGTTTCTGGACGGGCACCTCGGGTCTGGGGAGGTTCATGTTGAATTTGATGGCCAGCGATGATGTGTGCAAATTCAACCACGCCGTGATGAGGAACCGCTCTATGTGGCGCTTGCGTCTATTTCAGCAGCTACAAGCAGGTGTTGCATCTTTTTTTTCAGCTGCAATGCAGGTGATGCGTCGATTTCTCAGCCGCGATGCAGGTGTTGCGTAGTTGTTACAGCCACGTTGCAGGTGGTGCATCAAATTTTTCCCCGCACAGCTCCTGTGCATGAATTTCCACCTTGGCTTTACCAGCTTCACCTTTCAAGGGCCCAGGGCCTGGAGTGGGCACCACTTGGCAGGGTAGGAGTCTCAGCAGAGAGTTCAGGTGCTGGCAGAGGAAGTCTTTGATGGCCCTGAGTCTTCAAAACAGGAGGCAAGCTCAGTCCAAGCCCTTAGAGACACTTCACAAGCAGGAATATACCACAAAGTCTAGTCTTTGTCCTCTTTCAGGCAGAAGCAGCAACTGCAGGGCAACCCAGAAAAGCAAAGTCACAGACAAAAGGGCAGTACTCCTCCAGCTCTTCTGGTTGGCAGAGGTTCCGCTTGAGTCCAGAAGCATTCTAAAATTCTGGGGTTTTGGGTCCACTACTTACACCCCTTTCTGCCTTTGAAGTTAGCAAACTTCAAAGGAAAGTCTATATTTGTTCACAAGATACTGCCTTGCGCAGGCCTGGTTCCAGACCCACACCAGAGGGTTGGAGACTGCATTGTGTGAGGGAAGGCACAGCCCATTCAGATGTAAGTGTCAGCTCCTCCCTCCACTCTAGGCCAGCTGACCCATCAGGATATGGAAGCTACACCCCAGCTTCCTCTGTGTCATTGTCTAGTGGAGATTCAAAAACAGCCCATCTGTCAGTCTAACCCAGACACGGAATACACAAGCAGGCAGAGTCACAGGATGGTTTAAACAAAAAAATTCCCACTTTTTAAAAGTGGCATTTTCAAACTGACAATCTAAAAACCAACTTTACCAAAATATGTATTTTAAAATTGTGAATACAGGGACCCCAAACTCCACAGCTTTATCTGCTCCAAAAGGAAAACTAAACTTTGAAAGATATTTACCCGCTATAGTGTGGGCATCAGTCACTGCCCGACGCCCACACTACCTCTCTGGTGCGGGTCATGACCAGTGGCCGACACCAAGAAGGGGGTTACAAATTCCTCCGATGAGTTGCATCAGAGGATTTTTTTTTAATAAAAAAAAACCGAGAGACATGGAAGATCTTCTAAGTCCTCCCCGTACCCCCACCTGCCCCTTTGTGACGTCAGCACGCCGAGAGGTGGGCTGACGTCACTATCTGGTTTCCCGACCGGAGCAGGAAGCTCCCGTCAGAAAAGCAGGCCCAAACGTGCCTTCCCGAGGTTTGGGAAGGCCTTGTTTGAAGGCCTCCCTGAATGGGTTCGCTGCAATCGAGGGCCAGGAAACCCCACAAGACATAAGGGATTTCACTTGGAGGGGTCGGCCCCCTCGGCAAACGGGCCGACCCCCACCCTGGGGGCATATTTTTTTCATGAAAGGTAGATTTACCCCTGGGGGGTGCCCGATCGCGCCCCGGGGTTTAAAAATAAAAAATAAAAAATAAATATATATATATATATATATATATATATATATATATATATTTAGTTGAAATGGAAAGGGGATCGCCTGTGAGCAGGGTGACCCCCTGTGGGGGCCATCATTTTTTTAATAGGTGTATGGCTTCCCTCGGGGGGCACTATGGCCCCCATGGAAACCATAGAGCTATTTTAAAAAAATATATATATGGGTATATATATATATATAGATCTATATATAGGCATATCTATGTAGATCTATCTATCTACATATATATATTTATATATATACATATTTTTTTTAATAGCTCTATATATGTAGATGTCTATATATAGGTCTATATATATATATATATAGATATGTATATATAGCGATCACTTTTGTCAATGTGTGTGTGTGGTTTCCCTGGGGGCTGCGATCGGCCCCCAGGAAAACCACACCCACAGATAAAAGTGATATATATATATATATATATATATATATATATATACGTATATATATATATATGCGCCACCAATTCTCTTGCAGTTGCAGCTTGCATCTTCAAAGAAATTCACACACTTCTACTGACGCGTTTCAGCTGTAGCTTTTAGGCAGCAATATAAAAGTCAAGTAAATCTTGTGATTATGTTTCTGCTACAAAAGGATCTGACTTTTGTCTGGTGGCAGTTTTGATGTCATAAAGTAGCGCAGAAGGTTTATATGCCTACTGCAAAGATCATATCTGTATTTTATGTAAATAGCTGAGTAGATTAATAAAGTCAGCAGTTACCTGTGCTATGATACAAATGAAATGTATGTGCGGGGGGCTATGGAGAGATGAAGGGCACTTTTGCTGGGTGGTAGTGAGGGAATCCGAGGAGGTGGTCACGGGAGTGGGCGCATAACTTCCAGATTTACGTAAACACCAACACCACCCTGACAGGAACCCTTGTCTACAGACCCCTGGGCCCCCGCCCACAATTCTGTGACACCATTGCCAACACAATCAGCCCCCACGTCCTCACCTCCATGGACTACATGCTCCTCGGCGATCTGAATTTTCACCTGGAGAACACTAACGACTGCAACTCATCATTCCTGCTCGACAACCTTGACAACCTCGGTCTCAAGCAACTCGTCACAATGCCCACCCACTCAGCGGGGCACACACTCAATGCCATCTTCTCCACCAGCAGTCACATCACTTTCACCCACACCACCGAACTCCACTGGACCGACCACCGATGTGTCCATTTCTCCTTCCAGAAACCCACCGCTCACCACCACCAGCAACGGACCCCTCACTGCAGATGGAACAAGATCTCCAAGGACCAACTGATCTCCACCCTCGCCCATGCGCGCCACCCAACACTAGCGACCCCAACACCGCCGCCCTTGACCTCAAACGATGGCTTGACGACTGTGCCAACACCCTCGCTCCACTTAGGAAATCTACCAACACCCGCATCAGCATGAAAAAAGCTCCCTGGTTCACTGCCGACCTTCAGACCTCCAAGCGGGAATGCCAGAAAACCAAGAAGATCTGGCACCAAGAACAAACAGAGAGCAACCACGCCGCCCTCAAGACTGCCATCCACAAGCACCACCAGCTCATCCAGACCACCAAAAGATCATTCTACAAAAAAAAATTGACAACAACGCACACAACAGCAAGGAGCTCTTCAGCATCATCAAGGAACTCACCAACCCCAAGTCCTGCTCAGCCGACACCCCCGCTCGCAAGACCTCTTTTCACCTCAAGATCACAGACATCCATGGCAGTTTCGCACCGCCGACCCCCACGACCACCACTGCCAACGCCGACCCCAACGCATCCACACCAACCTCCTGAGTGCCTGGACCCACACCAACGACAAGGAAACCACCAAGACCATGAGGACCATACACTCCGGTTCACCTGCGACCCCTGCCCTCACCATATCATAATAAATAAAACCAGCCAAATCTTCGCTCCCCATCTCCATACCATCATCAACAGCTCCTTCGAGACCGCCACCTTCCCGCAGAGCTGGATACACGCCGAAGTCAAAGCCCTGCTCTAAAACCCCAAGGCTGGCCCCGAAGACCTCAAGACCTACTGACCCATCTCCCTACTCCCCTTCGAGGCGAAGGTCATCGAGAAGATAGTCAACAGCCAACTATCTCACTTCCTGGAGGACAACAGCCTACTCGACATCTCCCAGTCCAGCTTCTGCAAGAACCACAGCACCGAGACCTCTCTCATCGCTGCTACCGACGACATCAAGAGCAGACTCGACAAAGGTGAAACCATGGCCCTCATCCTCCTTGACCTTTCTGCAGCCTTTGACACCATCTGTCACCACACACTTCGCACTCACCTCTACGACGCTGGAATCCGCCACAAGACCCTGGACTTGATCACATCCTTCCTCTCTGGCAGAACTCAGAGAGTCCGCCTCCCTCCAGTCCTGTCAAAAGCCACCAAGACCATCTGCGGAGTACCCCAGGGATCCTCTCTCAGACCCACCCTTTTCAACGTCTACATGGCGCCGCTCGCCAACATCGTCCGATCCCACGGCCTTACCATTGTCTCCTATGCGGACAACACACACTGATCCTCTAACTCACAAAGGACCCTGCCACCACCAACACCAACCTCCACACCAGACTTCACACCATCGCCAACTGGATTGAGGCAAGCCACCTCAAACTGAACTCGGATAAGACCGAGATCATCATCTTCGACTCCAACAAATCAGCATGGGACATCTCCTGGTGGCCTGCCACTCTAGGAGCCGCTCCAACTCCCACCACCCAGGCATGCAACCTCGGCTTCATACTGGATTCATCGCTCACTAAGTCAACGCCATCTCATCCTCATGTTTTAACACCCTACGCATGCTTCACAAGACCTTCAGATGGAGCCCCATTGAAACCAGAAGAACGGTCACCCATGCCCTCATTTGCAGTAGACTGGACTACGGCAAAGCACTCTACGCAGGAAAAACGGCCAAGCTCCAGAGAAAACTTCAGCGCATTCAGAACGCCTCAGCACGGGTCAACCTTAACCTCCCTTGCCCCAAACAGAACTCAGCCCACCTCAGAGACCTCCACTGGCTCCCCGTCAACATAAGGATTATCGTCAAACTCCGGACCTGCCTACCTCAACAAGCATCTCAACTTCCACGTCCTGACACGCGAGCTCCGCTCCGCCAACCTCGCCCTCGCCACCGTTCCTCACGTCCACCATACCACAGCTGGCAGCAGATCCTTCTCCCACCTCGCCACCAGGACCTGGAACTCCCTCCCTGTCAACCTACTTCTGACCAAGGACCTTCAGGAAGCTTCTCAAGACCTGGCTTTTCGAGCAGTAGCACCCCCCCCCCCAGCACCTTGAGACCCTACAGGGTGAGTAGCATGCTGAACAAATAACTGATTGATTGATTGATTGATTGACCAATAATGATTGTTGGACTGGGTGATAGAGGCACTAAAAACTGTGACGAATGGTATGTGACAAGGTGAAGTAATAGTGTGTCTTTTTGTGTGTTTCTTGAAAGAATGTGCTGATTGAGGGAAGAAGCGAAGGAAAGGTGTCCTCTACTGTTGCACATATCACAGACACACACCCACCAGCAAGTTTGTGACTGTCTACGTAGGATAGTGTTTTAGAGTGACAGTTTAGCCAGTAGCAGAGATGACATCTTGTTGAATGACTGCTGCTCAAGCACTCACTCGGGTTATAGAGAACAGCTCTGACGTATCAGAGACTGAGAAAGTAGATACTGAGACAGCATCTGAGGGATAGGTCAATGGCTCAGACTCTGGGAGTGATTTTTCAGTTAGAGGAGTCCCATTTGATAACTCCTCTTTCATTGATTACGAGAGAGATGATGAGGACAGTCCTGCTGTCCCTTCGCAAGCACAGTCTGTGCAGCGGGACAATCGCGGGTTAGCCCTACCCAGAGAGCAGGTGCATGTGGCTGCAAGCACAGAGAGAGTGCTCTCTTGGGAGCTCCCCAATTTAGTTCAGCCCCATATTCCACCACCCAAATCGTATTGTGGAGACATCAAAATTATCTATCACAAAACAGCCTGGTTTTGTAAGGCAGGCACCTGCGTTTTTGATCCTGGACTCAGAGGTCATGTAGAGAAACCTACCAAACCCAGACATTTCTGGAAACTAGACATCTGGGGGAGTCCACAGAGGTGTGACTCTTGTGGATTCCCCAAAGTTTACTAACCCAGAATACCATGCAAAGATGAAACAAAATGTTTTCTTGCATTTCTGTCACACAAACTACAGGAATGTGCTTGGATCCACAAAATTCCTACCACCCAGTGTTTCCCCACCTGTCCTGATAAAAACGCTACCCCACTTGAGTGCCTGTACCTAGTGTCTGCGTCAGGAATGGATCACCCCAGGGTGTACAGTTGCCCTCATGCAAGGACCAACATTGTTGTGCCGTGTGTAATTGGTGCCCAAGGAATGAGCCCTTATCATGTGGACAATGGTGCAACGATCTGTTGTAACAGTTGATTACACAGGTAAGAGTGTGTACTTACAGTTGGTTGCACCCATGGCGGCGTGGATTTTGTGCACCTTCGACGAGTGGCAGCAGTGGCAGGACGTGTGTGATAGGTTCCATGGTGGCACCAGATATGTGAGGCTGCCTGCAGGTGAGTGGCTCCCTTTAGAGTCCCCGTTTTGCCTGCTGGGACATGGTGGTTGGACCACCACAGTCACATTGGTGGTGTGAAACCTCATAATGTCTCCAGCGGCATCTCAGGCTCCAATGGCCTGTTTGTGCTGCCTCGTGACCATGGTGGTTTGTGCAGCCTGGCAGTGCAGAGGGGACCACAGCTGTTTTTGCTCCATAGGCCTGCATGACTCATACTCTGGTGGTTCGACAGCCAACCCGATGGCGGTCGGACCACTACTACAGCCACGGCGGTCAACGGACTTCCAAACTCATAATGAGGCCCTAAATCATGTAATATACTAAATACATATCCAGTAACCTGGGGTTAAGGCGTTAAATATAAACACTTAGTGGGCTTGTAGTTTGTATATCACCAAAACCCTCATGATGGGAATATTGGACCATATTACACAGTTTAAAATGTTATTGATTGATTTTATTTTTGTTATTTAAATTACATTTAATCAAACAGTAACACACTTTTTAACATATTTTTAAAAATATAAAAGATTTTCAAATTAATGAAATACATAATTTGACTATGTTTACTACAACTTAAATACAAATAAAAAAAATTGTGAAGATGTTTTTGGGTAAATTAAATTAATATATTTAAACTATTTTATTTTGTAATACACATTTACGTGAGGAGCTAATGCACTGTAATGTTTTTTTTAAAATGTAGGCCTAGATTAATATTAATTGTTGCTAATTTGCCATACATTTTTCCATAGGGAGAGCTCAACCCTGGTGTCAGAGAGCGCCACCAACAGATGAAAAGTTACTTGTAGTATCTTTACATTTTAAATTCATCTATAGGATGCTTCACTCCCTTATTGGAGGTGGAGACATGCATGTCTACACCTCTGTGTAAGCTTCCACCGACAAATGGTGTACAGCATAAAAGTGGAGAGTTACATCTAGGTGTAGGAGTAGATTTACACCCAAGTAGATTACATTGCTTAAAGTTAATATCAGTCCAGGAACCTCATGCCACACACCTTAAAAAATCAGTCCATATCTTTTGCAGATGAAATGTCTTGTGCAAGTGATTGAATTAAATGTAAATATCTCCATAGTGATCCTAGTGTGACAAACAGTGCCCTTTATTTGGTTTTGATGCAGTAAGGAATTATACTTAATGCCAGCCACCAGTTTTCCATAAAATTCTTATTTTTTTAAAGCAAAAAGACTTTATTTTATTTTTCTCCTCTTGAAACTTCTTCCACTTCAATACATGCATATGGGACAATTAAACACTTTTACATTAATTTCTAGGTCTCCCTCCTACTTGTTCCTAAATGATGTCATGTAGAACGTGATGTGGGTCAGGGAGTAAACAAACTGAGCAGATGCTTGATAGTTGGCAAGTGTCTTGCAAAATGAAAAGCCAACTTGTAGCACTAGACATGAAAACACACAGGTTACTTCCACAATAAAAACTCAGAACGTTTGTCTAATGAGGTCAAAAAGATGGTGCAGTTAGTTGTTATATTTTTATACCGCAACTAGGATACACCTTATGCAAAAGCATACAGTGGGTGAAGATTCTTCACAATTTTTTGTACCAAGAAGGGTTTTCCATTAGTTTCTATTTTAATATATTTCTATTGGTGTATTGTGTGTCTGGCACTGGGAGGAGCTTTTGATTAAGAACAAACTCCTTAAAAATATTCATACGTTCAATCCGATGCTTTCAATCAGCTCTCTTCATTCATTGCAAAGAGAACAGATGATGGTCAGAATGCTAAACGAATCAAACATGCACCCCCAGTCACATATCTGGGTTTAATCCATCGTTATTTTGCTTGCTATGCGTTTTCACTTTGGACCCAGCCATATGCAAAACATTCTTGACCCTGCTCCCCATGGGAACATGCCAGCCAGAACTGCCAAACTAGGTCTTCCCTGGACTGGAAACATATCTTGGGATTGGTTTCAGGGTATCACCCCTCATCAGTCAGGCTAGCTTGAATTCAGTGGCATAGAGAGCACAGGGCCCACATCTGGGCATACCCTTCCCACTTAGGGTGACAAATGCAAAAAGAAGATGATGATGGATGGAATGCTGAACAAGTCAAACAATCAACCCTAGTCACAGATCTGGGTTTAATCCAGTATGTTTTTTGCTCGCCATGCCATTTCAGTTTGGACCCAGTCATATGCAAATCAGTCTTAACCCTACATGGAACAGTCCCACTTGACCTGCCAGGCCCTCGCTGGACTTAAAACAAGCTTCCTGGGACTGGTTTCGGGGTAGCACTGCTCATCAGTCAGGCTAGCTTGAATTCAGTGGCATAGAGAGCACGGGTCCCATGTCTGGTCATACACTTCCCACTAAGGGCACCAAATGCAAAAAGAACAGAGGATGGATGGAGTGCTAAACAAATCGAACATTCATCTTCAGTCACAAATCCGTGTTTAATCCATTTTTCTATGCGCATCGTGTTATTCCAGTTTGGACCCAGTCATCTGCAAATCAGTCTTGACCCTGCTCCCCATGGGAGCAGTCCCACTCGACCTGGCAGGCCAGGTCCTCCCTGGACAGGAAACAAGCATCCTTGGACCGGTTTTGGGGTATCACCCCTCATCAGCAAGGCTAGCTTGAATCCAGTGGCATAACGAGCACAGGTCCTACGTCTGGGCATACTCTTCTAACTTAGGGCAAAAAATGCACAAAACAGATGATGGACAGAATGCTGAACAAATCAAACATTCACATCCATTAACAGATCTGGGTTTAATTCATCATATTGTTTTCCTCGACATCCTAGTTTGGACCCAGCCACATGCAAATCAGTCTTGACCCTGCGCCCCATGGAAAGAGTCTAGCCTGATCTGTCAGGCCAAGTCCTCCCTGGACCAGAAACAAGCATCCTGTGACCAGTTTCCGGTATCACCCCTCATCAGCCAGGCTAGCTTGAATCCAGTGGCATAGGGAGCACGAGACCAGAATCTCAGCAAACCCTTCCCACTTAGGGCGACAAATGAAAAAAGGACAGATGATGGATGGAATGCTGAACAAATAAAAGATTTACCCCAGTCACAGTTCTGGGTTGAATCCATTGTTTTTTGTTTGCAATGCCATTCCAGTTTGGACCTGGCACATGACAATCAGTCTTGATCCTAAACCCCACGGGACCAGTTCAGCCCAAACTGCCAGGCCTAGTCCTCCCTTGACTGGAAACAAACATCCTGAGTCAGGTTAGCTTGAATCCAGTGACATAGCGAGCACAGGACCCAAGTCTGAGCACACCCTTCCCCCTTCGGGCCACAAATGAAAAAAGAACAGATGATGGATGGAATGCTGAACAAATCAAACATCCACCAGCAGTCACAGATCTGAGTTGAACCCATCATTGGATTAAACCCAGAATTGTGACTAGGGGTTAATATTTGATTTGTTCTGTATTCTATCCAACATCTGTTCTTTTTGCTCTTCATCCAATGGTCTGTTGTTATGTGATTACCACTGGATCAGCACACTGCTTCCACTAGTTGGTTCCCTTCTGTTGTGATCCATACCGCAACTAGTCACCTTTGGTCTCAGGGACTGTTGGGTCAATGCGTTTGCTTTTCAAACAAATACTTTTTTCATTTCATGTATTTATTTTTATATTTTGACTGCCCAGCAGTTCTCCAGGCACTGCTACCTGGAATTTGCTGTCGCTTCCAGTGGACAACATGAAACATGAGCACAGTAAGCAGCTGCCATTTTGTAAAATGGCTTTGAAAACAATTTCAAGATTGTCACTTAGGCATGCCCACGCACAGGCACGGGAAACCATCTTTGAAAGATTTTTACAGAAGTATAATGTATAAACATCCCACAATGACCACACGTGTGTGCATGAGTGGCCTAACACAGGTGGCCGTCTTGTATTGATTCATGTAATAAAGTTTTACAAAAGCCTTTTGAAAAGAAAACATGCATTGTCAAAGCAAATAGATGTGCAGGTCAGCAGTACTCTTGGCCTTGTTAGTACCTATAATTACACTTCTCTAGTAATGCTCAGTCAGAATGCACACTTCAAGAGGCAAGTCATTACTTTGTTCTGTGTTGATAATCTACGCAAAGTAAGCGCTGTATTACAGTTTTGTTTACTGTCATGAACACGTCATAAGCAATGCGTTTGACTGGAGCTATCCCCTACTTTTTAAACTGTAAAATTAAATCGTAATTGTTTCAAGATTACCTCTGATCCACGTTTGAAGCATTTCAGGCCTCCTTTTATATTACACAATACAGATCTGCAAAGAAAGGCACACACATTCAAATCAACTGCCTTGAAATATTTCTAAAAAATTCTCAGCCCACTGAATCGCAGCAGGACTTGTTGTTGCTACCATGAGAACATCGTTCTTACGAGCTACAGCGATGAAAGAGTCAAGTAGAGAATAACATTTATGAACACAAAGAAATTGTTTACAGTTCATCTTCCTGTCCAAAACAATCTTAGGCAAAACATGTCTGTTTTATGCACTATTCAAGGCTTATAGTCAATTCAAAAAGCTTAATGCTGAATGGAAGGACATGCTCCATGACCTGAATCATTGTGTACAGCGTCTTGCCAGCAGGATACTGCTTGACCTCAGCTGAACCTAGAGTTTTGGGACACAGAAACGTTTGAAATGGAAAAATATTTACCTAAATATAGTCGAAGGGAACCAGGGAATGTTACGAGTTAAGGAGTAGAGAATTCTAACACGCTCAGCTCAAAGAGCGTTTTTCTTGAACTACTTCAGCAGTCATCAGATTCATGAAGCATTAAGAATTTTACTGATTGCTAAGACAGCTAAATATGCACTTTTCATACACAAGCAACAACATGTTAGTTATTTCGTGCTCTCTAAAAGTTAGCATCTGTTTTAGAAATAGATGATTTCTCACATATCCCTATTTAGGTATAACTTTATTTCTGTGAATGATTTTGAACTTAAATGCTGAAAAGTGGGTTAATTCTGAAGGATTTCCTAATTTTTGAAAGAGATCAGTCAAACCCTGTACGCTGAGCATTAAAGATACATTATAACTCTTTTAGTAATCATTAATAGTGTTCATTATTTGGCTGAAGATCACAGGCATATAGTTAATTGGCGAACTGCTCCTCTTTAAAAATTATTACTGTTATTGGTAAATTGACCATCTCAAGTAAAAGTGCAAGGTGGGCCACATTGGTCTTGCATAGTTTTCTCCTCACATGGGGCTGAGTAAACATAAATGGCATTTGGGGAATAAGGAGGGTTGATAATTCAGTCTGTTATTTTGGTATTTTAATATCGGCTCACTGCGCTTTGAAGGGGTGGGGCAGTGCAAAGGGGGAGGGAACAAAAACATTAAACATTAAATTCGGAAATAAAATTAAAAAATAAAAACTTACCTCAGTGCCACCGCTCCTCAGTCTCCTCAGCAGGCACAGGCTCCCAGCCTGCCCTGCGGCCAATCCTGACTCTGCTCAGTCTTGACCCTGGACATCCACTAATATACACTGGACTTTCCAAAAAACTATCGTCAAAACCACAATTTACCGATGTCTTTGATTTGACTGGCAACATACATATGAGAAACAGATTGAAGTGGAACTTTTGAGAGAATAAGAAGATTTCTCTCAGATTCACGTAGAAGTTGTTCTGACCCAAAATGTTGGGTTTTTGCTAAAAGAGGCCACCAGGATATATATCTTACTTAATTTCCAGAGATCCAAGATAAGATACTGGTTTTAGCCCTGAAGAAGTCTTGTTTATTTTGAGGACGAAACATGTGTCGGCTGATTCTTCTACTCATCGTCACTTATGGTACGATTATAAACAATTGAATTATACTGATTGTATATATTAGGCTCAGTTTGAACATGTTTCCTTACTAAATTGATGGCTAATTCTTCTACTCATTGTCACTTATGTTATGATTATAAACAATTGAATCATACTGATTGTTTAGGCTCAGTTTGAACATGTTTCCTTACTGAATTATGTTTTTCTTATCTAATCTTTGTAGTAAATCACATCAAGGCAATTTTGTTTGTTTGACTTCATGACATAATTGAGATGAGTGCTCCGTTAATGTATTTTGACTGGGAGCCTGTGCCTGCTCTCTCCAGCCCGGCAACCCAGTGCCATCCTGGAGAGAGCACAGTGTGCATGTGTGTTTGGCTGGCTCGCTGCATGCTGCTTCTTGTAGTGCTGTGCTACCACATGTTGTATCAAAGCAAAATTTGATTTTTCTCAGCTTTGTCTTATTTGAAATATTTCATGTTTAATACTTATAGCGGATCCATATTGCTCCAGATTGGCACTTGGAGTGAATGTTTTTTTTTCCCTCTGACAAGTGTTGCCATTTGTTACATGGTCTGTGCCCTTGGAGTTAATTTCCTTCATTCTTTTACTTTACATTAGTGTTTCTGACCGCTAATACAAAGATTTTTACTATTTCAATTCTTATTATTTATCCATGAATTGTTGCCATGCTTCCATGATTCTCTGTTTCAAATTGTCTTCTTTAACCTCGATGAGTTACTTTTAAATTTTTCATTGTTTATTAACAATTGTTGGATGTATTATTTTACATTCTTTAGGTGCACGGGCAGCTTCGTGTAAGTAATGCTCTCTGGTGGGTTGTCAAAGCGGTCGATATAGTTCCATGATGGATTATTTCAAAATATGTTTTTTTTGTGCCTGGATAAATCATTTTGCTGTTCTTCCCATGATTTTTTAATACTTTTCTTTAAACAAAATGAATCTTTACTTTTGAGTAAATGGCCAGATTATTGTTGAGTTTGCCCTCTGGTGGGTTGTGATTCCGGTCCATGTTCTAACTTCTTGGAAGGATGGGAGGTGTTTTTCTTTGTGTATAGACTCCTTTATCCCTTTGGATTACATTGTTTGATTCATCAAAAAATGTGGCTAAAGCTACATTCTGTACAGTATTGCCTCTCTGTGTTCCATTTTTCTGTCCACTCTTTGTTTTGTTTTGACAAGTATTTAGTGCAATCCTGATCGTTCTGTGCATGATTTGCCACTTTTTCAAAGTGTAATGCAGTTGCACTCTCTTATATTATTTTCATATCAAGGACCCAAAAACACCAAACATGCCACACACCCCTTGCTCCTTACTTACTGTGTAATAATGTAGATTGTGAGGTGAGTGTGCAATAGAAATAGTATTATGGCCCTGATTTATAGAAATATTAATAAACAATCAATTTAATATTTAAAAGACGTGACATCAAGTTTAGATTTATGGATAGAAATGATACCCAAACCATCTGATGTCCTTCAGGATTTGGCAGAGATGCAAAATGTTCAGTAATAGTTAAGCACAAAATTAGTAAGGCATTGTTTGTTACTTGAGGCTGCGACTGTGAATGAGAGCAAAGAAAGAGATATGGTTGTATTCGATAACTTATTTTTCAGATTGACATGCATGAACATTAGAACACTGTTGAAGAACAACATGAATAATGTACAATTGAACAACCTGCTTGTGCTCTGCAAGGTTTTTCCTTCATTTTTATCTCTTGCATTATCCTGTTTCAAATAAAAGAAGGGATTGTGCAATTCAGTTACCTGTATTTACTGGCAAGTATAATGTTGTATTTTTATGTTTGTATTCATAACTCATGTTATAGGATACAACATTTCTGACAAGAATATATGTATGAAAGTCCCGACGAAGGTGAACTAGAAGTATTGATTTATGAAGATGAAAAATGCATAATCTGCCAGTAGAGCAATACCTCTGTATTGCTCTGCCTCCCGTGGCTCCACTGTCTAAGAAGAGCCCTTTCCCTGGCTCCTCTGAACTCCTGCACCCTGTCAGGAGTTCGAGGCACTCCTCCACCCGCAGGCTTCTGCCTGTGCCTCATCCCTGGTTTCTAGTGGGAGAGCTCTGCTTTCATACTAGGCTACCTTCTGCCTCTCTCCTCCTTTTGCTTTGCTCTGCTCTCTGCTCCACTACTGTCCCTTAGTGCTCCTTTTTCTTGTTTCTCCCTCACTCCACTCTCTCTCTCTCACTTTCACTCTCCCCCTCTCTCTCTCTCTCTCCCCGCCGCTGCTGCCCCTGTGGCCCGCCACCTTTTCGGCTCCACCCTTTTTTTGGCTCTGCCCCCTTTTTCGTGCTGTTTTTCATCCCCCTCCCACCTCCCAGCTCTCCTCTCCTCCCCCCCACCTCCCTACTTAATGGCGGCTGCTGCATGGTAGGCTGAGCAATACCACTGACCTGGTCAGTACATTGCTCTGCCTCCCGTGGCTCCACTGTCTAAGTAGAGCCCTTTCCCTGGTTCCTCTGAACCCCTAAACCCTGCCAGGAGCTCGAGGTCCTCCTCCACCCGCAGGCTTCTGCTTGCCCCTCATCCCTGGTGTCTAGTGTGAGAGCTCTGCTTTCCTACTAGGCTACCTTTTGCCTCTCTCCTCCTTTTGCTTTGCTTTGCTCTGCTCTCTACTCCACTACTGTCCCTTAGTGCTCCTTTTCCTTGTTTCTCTCTCACTCCGCTCTCTCTCTCACTTTCACTCTCCCCAGCCGCTGCTGCCCCCGCGGCCCTGCCCCCTTTTCGTCTCTGCCCCCTTTTTCGTGCCATTTTTCGTCCCCCTCTCGCCTCCCAGCTGTCCTCTCCTCCCCCCACCTCCCTACTTAATGGTGGCCGCACAGTGGACGCACTGCTGGCGCTTTAAAGGCAAGCCCGTCTGCGCCCATCTGTGCCATGCCCGCGCCCAGCACCAGAACACCTGGCTCCCATCCCCCCCACCATCGTCATGCACATCTTCCCTATGATGCCGCCACCCTCCGCGCCCTCAACACTGGTCGCTCTCCCCACTGCCTTCAAGCCTCCCCCAAACCACCCGCGGACCCTTCTCCTGCCGGAACTGTACCTTCACCAGCCTCCACGCCAACGACACACCCAACAAGGCAGGATGCAACCATCTCAGATGTATCCTCCTCAACATCCGTCCACAAGCACGCAGTAGAGCTATGGAATCTACTCGACTCCGCCTCCCCTGACGTCACCTTCCTGACCGAGACCTGGATGAACCCCCCTCAGCGCCTGACATCTCCATAGCCATCCCAGATGGCTACAAGATCACCCGCAGGGACCGCTCCAACAAACCAGGAGGAGGCATCACCATCATCCACAAGAACACCCTCAGGATCACAACCAACTCCGAAGACACCCTCAGCACCGCCAAACTCCTGCACTTCCAAATCGACAGGTCTCCCGTCCCACGACAGCAGTTCAGCGACTCCATTACTGACATCATCGGCATGCACGCTCTCGCATCCACTGATTACATACTCCTCAGAGACTTAAACTTCTACCTCGAGCACAACAACGACAACAACACCGCCACCCTACTCGACAACCTCTCCAACCTCGGCCTCAAACAGCGCGTCACAACACCAATCTACTCCGCAGGACACACACCAGACCCTATTTTCTCTGCCAGCAATCACGTCTCTTTCAGCCACTCCACCAAACTCCACTGGACAGGCCACAGCTGCATCCACTTCTCCTTCAAGAAACCGCAGTTGGAACAAGGTCACCAAAGACCAACTTATCGTGACCCTCTCCCAGAACCCACCCATCAACACCACCGACACTGATGCAGCTGCCTGCAACTTCAGGCAGTGGGTTAACACCTGTGCCAATACTCTCGCCCCAATCAAGAATCCCTCCAATAGACGCACCAACAGAAAGGCCTTCTGGTTTACTTCCGACCTCCACGAATCTAAGCAAAGATGCCGAAAACTCAAATGAAAGTGGCGCCAAGATCAGACTCTTGACAACCACACAGCCTTCAAAAACACCATTTGCAGACACCACCAACTAATCTGAGCTGCCAAAAGAACCGCCTTCAAAGACTGAATCCACAAAAACGCACACTGCCACAAGGAGCTCTTCAACGTTGTGAAGGAACTCTCCAACCCCAGCGCCAACGTCAATGACATCCCACCATCCCAAGACCTCTGTGACTCCCTAACCTCGAACTTCCACTGCAAAATGGCAGACATCCACGGCAGCTTCAGCACCCAGACCCCCCCGGAAACCACAAACACCACAGATTCACCTCTGACCAACTTCCTGCTCTTCTGAACCCCCGTCAACGACACCATCGAAATCATGAACACCATCCACTCCAGCTCTCCATCATACCACTGCCCTCACCACATCCTCAACAAAGCAAGCTCCGTCATTGCATGCCGACTACGGAAGATCATCAACAGCTCCTTCAAGTCCGCCACCTTCCCGGAGAGCTGGAAACATGCCGAGATCAACGCCGTCCTCAAAAAACCCAAGGCGGGCCCAAAGGACCATAAGAACTTCCGACCTATCTCCCAGCTCTGCTTCCCAGCAAAAGTAATTGAGAAGGCCATCAACAGACAACTAACCCGCTTCCTAGAGGAGAACCGCTCCCTGGACTCTTCCCAATCCGGATTCCGCAGCAACCACAGCATCGAAACCACCCTCATCGTCGCCTCTGACGACATCAGAACCATACTGGACAGTGGCAAAACCACAGCCCTCATCCTCCTGGACCTCTCGGCCACATTTAACACCATCTGCCACTGTCGCATAGGCTATCACTATTCTAATGAGACTACTGGATTTTGAACTGCAGAATCGCCCGCGGAGTGGGAGACTAAGTCTGACCCACTGCGGGTGACATCTGTCGCTCCAATCCGGGTTTTGCTCCGGCTAACTAGCAGTGCCCCATCTCTACCTGAGCGCAGAGATGACTGGGCAGCCAAGCACATGACATAATTGGTTTCTCAGGAAAGCCGTGGTCACTCACGTCTCATCTGTTTCTCTCTATTACCTTAGTCTCATATATAAATGACAAACAGAGGCAGTATATGTTTCAATAATGGTTTTAATAAAACAACTATGTCTTAGATAGCAAAGCGTGAACTGCAATAACCCGGACAACACAGCATGACAGTATTAAAATTGTGACAAGGAGAGAGAAACTTCTACCACGTTCACCAGCAATGTACCATGCTGCAGCCTTGGAAGAAGCACAGAGTGAGCAAGAATTTCTTGTTTGAGAAAAGAGTGCTGGCCTAGGCAAAAACAGTTAGATAAACAGAAAATTAAACAAGACTGTAAAAGTGGCTATTGTAACAATAATAAAGTAAAGCTGAATAAAATATATCTAGGTTAGAGTGCACAGTGGCTTGACCTTGTGTGTTAAAATAACATGCATGGAGCTATAGCTCAAATGGCTACACAACACCGGTTGAAGGATGGTTCAAAGCCTAAAGACAAATAAAATTGCTACTAAAAGCTCAAACTAAGATATATATGTAAAAATCAATGTCAGTTATGACAAGTCAAAGGGACAAGTGAGCATATAGAAGGACAATTTAAAACGTGAACATGTGGCATAAAAGACCAAATTGCAAAAGGCAAAGTTATTTTTGAAAAGTTCCAATCGATTCCGGGACCATAGAGGACAGGAAATCTTCCACTTCAGCAGATGTTAAAGTTGGAAAGGCATCGCCAAGAAGGATCAAGGAGCAGTCATGTTTCATAGCCTCAGCCTCAGCCAAGACATCATTCCATGGTGTGCCCAATGATGAGTCACGAGCCACATCCTCCAGGAAAGGCAACTCATGAGTAGCTTCCCGTAGAAAACCAACCTCAACGTGCAGGTCTGGTAATGAGCCCTCAGCGAGAACATCAACAGATCAGCGTCCAATGAAAGCAAGCACTGCGTAGAATGACAGACTTCCAGTGCACGTTCGAACGAGCACCAGAGGCACCGAGACACGGGCTGCACACAATGTAAAACCGGTCTGAATGACAGAGACCAACCACACTCCAATTGCTCCAGGAGTGTTGCTCCAAAATACTTCATCATGCGTTCATGACACAGCTGCGCTTTTGGGAGCGCTTTCGTTCCTCCTTGTTGCGGCGGGACAGCCATTGCGCATAAAAAATAGCAACAGAAAAAAGACAGCTAATAAAGCCAATGTTATTGGAAATCCCCCGAAAATACTAGAAAAAGTTGAGTGGATTGCTGATGGTATTAAACCGAATATGAGGACAAGGTGTGAATGGAACCAGAACCAACAGCCTTAAAGAAATGTGTGATTTCAGTTGTACTGGACGCATTAAATATCTGTCCCACGAGTTCACCAAAGTGTCTTGGAAAGTTCGTACTTAAAAAGGACTGTATTTCTGCTGGCGACCTTGCCACCTGAAGTGCGCAGGTCTCGCGTGCAGATGTAAGGGCCACATGCTTTTGAAACAATAAAGCCTTGAGTATGCTCAACTTGTTAAAATTCACATTTGAAGTAGCAATGTGAAGCCAAATGTCAGCTACCTCTTTTATCTTAGTAGGGAGAAAATGTAAGTTCCCGCAGCATGTAACTATGTTAGAGACCGAAACAACATAAACTATTCCAGCTCGCATCCCACAACAGTCTTCACCGTTGATGAGGACATAGCTGCCATTTGAAAGCACCTGGAAGGTAGGTCTAAACAAGGGTACTGGAACTCCCTTCAGATAACAAGCCAAGTTCACTACAGATGCGTTACACACCCCATGCAAGGACAGCTGTTTACAAACCATTGAATGGCTGACTGAAGTCTCACATTCACTACTGCTAAGAAAGACTTCTTTCATGCCACTGAGACATTTGCATGAGAAGGGAAGCTCCCACACCTCATGGATGTAACTATCTCCCAGCCTTACATATCTGCCTACCGGAATGTGTTTTAAACAGGAGGCGAATTGAAGTGTAGAAATAGGCAGATTGATGAACCCTTGTATTAGCCACTCAGCAAATGGTATTGCAGCCACAGTAAAAGGCAACTTTTCGAATTTCTTGATGTTTAGCATGATATAAGTCACTTCTTTCTTAGCCATTAGTTGTTGTTGTTGCGTTAAATGAAAGGAAGAAAATATTTCCCTTGCGCTGACATGCTGCCAGGGAACGCAACCCACTTTCAATGTTTGAAGTGCCCAACCCAACTGCATAATGGACCTTAGCTGACTCTGACCACAGTGTAAAGAAGACATATCTGTTTGTATAATGTCTATAGTAGAAGAGAAAATGTAATTTAAGGTGTATATTTGGTCAGACAGAGTATTAATCCCATCATCCACAACAGCTAATGCCTTTTTTAGATTTTCCTGGTCTATTTGCCTTAACCGGGCAGCTGCTTCCTGTTGGGAAAGCTTCCAAATTTTATTATATACTTCATATAAGAAGCACTTTCTGCTGTGTTTTCTGGGGCCTAGGATCTCCTGTAAATCAGTATTATTAGACAGGAGACTGAGGTGTTCTCTAACCGCCTCTAGTGAGGAAGTTCTTAACCATTGCTGGCATAGTTTTCCTACACTGTATGTTGTAACTATACCTGCATGTTCAGATGATATATAGCGAAGGTGTGGCCTATTAGTTCTAAAAGCCCCCGAGGAGTTGATAAAATGTTGGTGACACCCATTGGTATCTACTGGCCACAATAACCACACGCCAGGACGTGTCAGTGAAACATTAAATGTGCCATTCTGGACCCATTCATCGAGCTGATCTTCAGTTGCATTTGTATATTTTTGCCATTTATAAAACTTTGCAGGGGCAGGTAGACTGGGCGTGTTTAATTCTTTCATCTTTGCTAAGCCTAGAAAACTTGTCTGTTGTACTGTTTCATTTAAGACTATCATTTGTATAGGTATCAGGCATGCTCTGAATAAAGCTTCCTTCCCCCTTATTTGCCAATGTCTAGTTCCCCATACACTTTTTAAGTCAATCAACTTCAGCCAATATTCATAGCCTTCTATAGTCAACCGGGAAACAAAGGATTACAAATATATACATTTCGTATTCGTCATTAATACATGTATATCTTTAGTAGGTGGTAATTTAAAATAATACTACTCAGCATTTTTTACATCATGCCCAGAAAAATATGTAAACTTTTCAGAATATGTTTGGGAAACACCTTGTGGTGGAGTCAGACAATGTTCCCATTGTGTATAATTAAAAATCGATTTGGGGCTGCTCGCTCTGTGTATGAAATGGTGGCCATAGTAATTATAGCAAAACATTTCACCATAATTTTCTTTAGATTGGTAAACATATTTGTTTTCAAATACAGTATAATACTGCAATTCAGTCATCATAGAGTCAACTGTTTTCACATCCCAATCATCGGAAACAATGCCTGGTATTATTATATAATTCATGGTAAGTCTGAACACATATGGTATTTGAATAACCTCTGTGGGACCGTATATATCAAATATTACTTCATCCCAAACAATCCCATCAGGAATTGGTATCGCAGAAATGTTCACAAAAGATAATTCTCTTCGGACCTTGTGTGATGAAAAATTTGGTTTTAGTACCTCATCCACCAATTCAACTGTTGATTTTTCAGGAAGAAAATGACCATGTATTAATAAAAAGAAAGTGATAACAAAACCAATCCAAAGTAGGAAAGGTAGTACAGTCAAGGAAAGCCATAGATAGTTCCATGGAAAAATAAAGTATGTCATTTTAAGCCATTTTATTAGCTTACGTGTTTTTGACAATTCAAGTGTTGAAGAGGCAAATGAGTCTGAGATGTTGTCATTGATGTCAGCAAAATATCCAGAAGCAGTTCGTGCAAAAGCTGGAGCTGTGTTGGTTGGTGTACTTGGTGTTTCTCGTGGTGGCACAGAATAAATAGCACCATCCGTTTGTGTTGAAGCTGTATCGAATCGATCAATTATCTCTGTATTATTCGATGTTAGCGGAACCAATGCAAGATCATTTACCACCCTCTCCAAGCTCGGAGAGGTGTTAGTGTTGCTGATTACAACTTGTAGAGGAACTTCTTGACCATTAGTGAGAGGGATTCAGGAACTACTTGCTGTTCCTCTGGGTCTGCTGTGCAGGATTGGCCACCTGGTGTAGTTTGACATTGTCGATGGAGACAAAATGATTTTCTTTTCACCTGCCAATGGCGGTAGAATTATAGTTCTGGTACCGTATATTCCCAAAACTGGGACTGGTTCTCGATAAGAAGGACCAAATTCCTTTTTCATAGCAACCTTTTCACGTACTAGATCCTCAATTCTAGGAATCCAGCCGGAATGCGTTACAGGTACATCCTTGATTCCTGCGGAGGCAGCACTGATAGAAGAATTGTCATCACAGAACTGTTGCAATTCCTGTAACACAGTGACATGTTCATTTATGTCAAAAGGTGTTTCTGCCGCCTCCACAACAGGACCATCAAGATCTGGAACATACATTTGAGTTCCGAACAGGCACTCATTTGAAGTACGACCCCCCCAGGGACCTTTTAGGCAGATTATTAAGTGCTCTCTGAACACCATACAGGTGAATAAGCCAACTACGACCCTTACCTAAGACTCTGGCTGTTAAGGATTGGTTTAAATCACAGTTTAATCACTCCACAACACTATTTCCCTCGGGATGAAATGGAGACGAGTACTGGAGTTGGACCCCCAATGAAGCCATGGCGTCCCTGAATGCCCTTGAGGCAAAAGCAAGGCCCTGGTTCGAGTGGAAAGCTGCAACTGCATATGTACCGCTAAAGACTCACAAATCTTTAATAACAGTCCCAGCGTCAGCCGAGCGTTGTGGCCACACCCATAAAAATCTGGAGCAAGAGTCAACAATGACCAAAATATACTTGTATGCACTGTCTGGTGTTAAGGGACCGCAATGGTCCAAGTACACACATTGTTAGGGTTTATTTGAAATCAGGAGGGGTGTCTGCGGGGGGCATTTGGCAGTTGAAACTTTCATTTGTTGGCAGATGTCACAACAAAGGAAATACTGCTTGGTCTCTTTACAGAGGACTGGCCACCAATAGCGGGCTTGTAAGATCGAGATTGTAGCCGCCACACCAGCATGGGCAGATGCCACCCCTTCATGCGCTGCTTTTATCGATTGTGGTCTTTTATATCTGTTGGGAATATCTCGTACCCCTACGACTGGTATCTTAACTTCAGGGTTCAGGATACCTCCCATTCAGTAGGAATATTTGTCAGGAAATGCTTTGGGATAGGGCGTACCATCAGCTGTGCTTCCACTGCAGCCCATATGTCTGCGTCCGATTTTGAACTCAAACGAGTTACTGCAGCAACAACAGCCACAGCCACTGCGGACTTTGCGGCTTCATCAGCCAGTGTATTCCCAGCAACGTGTACTCCAACGCGCTGGTGTCCAAGTGTGTGTACAACATGGACATTCGGTAGCATTTCTTTTAGATCTGCTACTTCTCGTACGGGTAGAGCCACAGCTATTTGGCTCACAGCACACATCAATAGCCAGGAAGATGGAGTTATGGCGCAGAATAGTAGACAGGGTGAACACAGTGGGACAGCACCCAAGAAATAGGGAGGACATCAGGAAGAGGTGGAACGACCTACGGGGGAACGTGCGTTCCACGGTATCCAGGCACAACATTGCAGTGCAGCGGACTGGCGGCGGACCCCCACCGCCTCCCCCACAACTAACAACATGGGAGGAGCAAGTCTTGACCATCTTGCATCCTGAGGGCCTCGGAGGAGTCGGTGGAGGATGGGACACTGGTAAGTCAAATCTTAACTATCACATCCCCCACCTTACCTGCATGCTATCACACACCCCCACCCTCACACCCTCCCCTATCACCCCAAATCCTCACTAATCTACCCATAACACAAACCACCCATCCCAACACCAAGCCCTGCATGACACAACTAAGCATGGGCACCCCTCACTAAAGCATGCTCATTGCACATACCAAGAACACCCCCCCAACCATCATCACACAAGCCCCCACACAGGAATGCTTGCACTGGGGTACACAAACACCCACCCATTGCACACCATGAAACACACACATGCAATAATCATGTTCTCATACCCCTGCAGGAACCCGAAGGACCGTCACCACACCAGAGGGTCCAGACAACACCACTCCACCCCAGAAGAGGCCCACAGTGACGACAGCAGCTCTCCCCCACTGGATCTTGATGACCATCGTGGGCCTCCGGACAGTCGGTTCCCCTTGCCCAGCCACAGCCCAACACCGAGCTGCCACCCTCTGGTAACACCAGCACAGCACCCACCCAGCGGGCTCAAACCTCCCTACCCAGGACAGGTCAATCAGCGGTGTGTCCACCACTACAGGGCATCCAGGCTAACCCACCACCCCAACAACAACAGGGACCTGGGGGCAGTGGTAGTGGGCACACGGTCCAGGGGACGGAGGCACAGGAACACCGGGGAACTGGGAGGGCTGCTGTGCGACAGAGAGAGGACAGGCCAAGGGAACCAACTCTCCACAAGGCCCTCTCCTCCATCATGGGAGCATACCACCACTCCCAGGGGACGATGGCGACGGTCCTGGACAAGTTGCAGGAGACCCTGCGCCTGCAGGAGGAGCAGTATTTGGGGGTCAGGGAGGAGCTCAGGACCATCGGCTCCGCCCTGGGCACCATCGTAGGGGTGCTGACGGACATTCAAAAGACCTTGAGGGACACCGTGGCACTCCAAGGGGCCCCTGACACTAGCATGGACGATGAACTGCCCACCACCTCCGCCGGCGCTAGTGGACAGGACGCCCCGCCACAGGACCACCACACCAGCACCCCACCCCCTGCAGACGGACAACCACCACGCAAGCAGTCCCTGAGATCCAGGAACAGAACAGAGCAAGATGGCAAGACCCCCGCCAGGAAATAAGACCACCCTGACTGTCCTCCCACTGTCCCACTTTGTTACCCTGTCCATATTCGAACTGCCCCAGCTCCACTTCCTATGCCAAGATGGGCAGTGCACCTGTGAGACTAATAGACTGGACTCTGCCATGGGCATTCCTCCACATCACCCATCACCATTTTACAACCCCCCTTCATTTTTTGAGCACTTAAATAAACACCCTTGAAACACCAAAAAATCTGGAGTCAGTCTATGATTTGGTACTTTGTATTATCAATCACAGTGTCATAATGGGTTACCCATTGTAAGGCTAACATACCTATGTCACACATCACAAGCCCTTGAAGGATGCAAGCAGTTGACACGTAGGTTACCACACTTGTGAAACTGAAATGGAAGGGTACAACTCAATTAACAAATAGTGAGTGAAATGTAGGTTCAGGATAGAGGTAGACGTGTGAAAGTTAATGTAATGTTAAACCAGAAAATGTTCTCACCTGTGTGTCACTGGAAATATTACTGTATGACTGAATCCCTGTTGTCGTTTTCTTCTTCCTCAGCTTCATCCTCATCACTGTCCACAGGCTCCACAGCTGCTACAACACCGTCATCTGGATCATCCTCCTGCAGAAAAGGCACCTGGCGTCGCAATGCCAAATTATGGAGCATGGAGCAGGCGACGATGATGTTGCACACCTTCTTCGGTGAGTAGAATAGGGATTCACCTGTCATATGGAGGCACCTGAACCTGGCCTTAAGGAGACCGAAGGTGCATTCGATAACCCTCCTAGTCCACCCATGGGCATCATTGTACTGTTGCTCTGCCCTGGTCCTGGGATTCCTCACTGGGGTCAATAGCCAGAGTCCCCCAATAGCCATACACGGTGCCTCTGGAGTTGACCCATCATATGCTATTGCGCAGGATGTAGGCGTCATGCACTGAGCCAGGGAACATAGCATTTACCTGCGAGATGTACTGGTCTGCCAAACAGACCATCTGGACATTCATAGAATGATAACTCTTCCTGTTCCTGTACACTTGTTCACTCCTGCGGGGGGGACCAGAGCTACATGGGTCCCATCAATGACGTTGGGAATATGTCCAAGGGCATAGAAGTCACCTTTCACTGTAGGTAAATCCTCCACCTGAGGGAATATGATGTATCTCCTTACGTGTTTCAGCAGGGCAGACAACACTCTGGACAAGACGTTGGAAAACATAGGCTGGGACATCCCTGATGCCATGGCCACTGTTGTCTGAAAAGACCCACTTGCAAGGAAATGGAGCACTGACAGCACCTGCACGTCAGGGGGGATTCCAGTCGGATGGCGGATCGGTGACATCAGGTGTGGCTCCAACTGGGTACATAGTTCCTGGATAGTGGCACGGTCAAACCTGTAGGTGACGATGACATGTCTTTCTTCCATTGTCAACAGGTCCACCAGCGGTGGGTCCACCGGAGGATTCCGTCATATGTCCCAGCTGACGGTGCCTACGAAGGACAACAGCGAAGAACCAGTCATTAATCCTCTAGGTATGTACCCACTGTTACACACAAGACTACACCAGACACAAAACCCTTCCTGTATGTGTGTTGAGTGTAGGCCTAGCTATGTGTGATGCAGTAGTAAATGAAGCCATGTGGGCCCCTGAAATGGCGGCTGCCTGACCTCTAAACTGGGACAATGGGATTGTGGGGTAACTGCGCTGGCGTTGCACACCGTCGCTGTAGGCGGTCCTAGACCGCGGCGCAATGCTGCATTGGTTAACATTGGACCCTATGGGTCCCAGGAGCCAATGAACAGGTGCGCTGGCGGTGATGATGCGCACTGCCGCGGATGTCACAGCCGCGGACGTCACCTCCATTTTCTATCTGTTCACTCACTAGATACCTGACCTTCGACAGGAGAGAACCTACACTGCTAGTGCTGCTGTGACCTCGGTCTGGAAGCGACGATGGCTGCTGCGTCTGGGGAAAGGGCCCATGCCTTCACTGCACAGGAGTTGGAGAAACTTGTGGATGGAGTCCTCCCCCAGTACACGCTACTCTACGGTCCTCCAGACCAACAGGTTAGTACACAGGGAGCACGTTGTATGGGCTAGGCCTGGGTGGAGAGGGCTGGGTGGAAGAGGGAAGGGGACAGAGTACATAGAACAGTTATGCATGGGAATGAATGAGCCACATGGCCAGAGTAGGGAGGGGGGCACTCACATTGACGGTGCAGTTGGTAATGACTGTACCTCTTCCCTTGTGCATGTCATGTAGGTCACCGCCCACCAGAAGAGGGACATTTGGCGTGCCATCGCCAAGGAGGTCCGGACCCTGGGGGCCCACCAGAGACAGGGCACCCACTGCCATAAGAGATGGGAGGACATTCGCCGCTGCAGCAAGAAGACGGCGGAGGCTCAGCTGGGGATGGCCTCCCAACGTGGGAGGGGTGCCCGTCGCACCATGACCCCCCTGATGTTCCGGATCCTGGCGGTGGCCTACCCGGAGTTGGATGGGCGCTTGAGGACATCACAGCAGACACAAGGGGGTGAGTACAACCTCATTCTGCGGACTTTGCGTGCAGTGGAGGGGTCTGGGTGGGGGAGGTGGGCTGTGGGTGTCCCTAGGCCAGGGCGAATTCGGTAGGCAAGGCCCCTCCGTAATGTAGGCCATGTGGCACTCTTCCCCACCTCACCAGAGTGCCAAGTTGAGGTATAGTTGCCCCTGTGGCATCCATGTGCGCAGATGTCCACCATTGCCATGTAGGCCATATCCCAGAAATTGCATGTGCAGAGGGCAGGAGCACGGCATAATGCAGGGGGCTGCTGCGTCTGTCTTGTCCGCCAACGGTAGCGGAATGCCATGCACTAAAACTCGCTTTCTTCTGTCTCCACCCCCTTTTCCTGCTCTCCCTGTCATTTTGTACATCAGCATCATCAGGCAGAGGTACAGTGGCACCGGAGCACGAGGGAGCTGCATCCCATATGGCCATGGAGGGCCACACCACAGACTCTGAATGCACCAGTGGGACGGAGGGCGAGGGGAGCTTCACGTCAGCCACCGGATCACCAACCAGCGACACGGACTCGTCCGCCGATGGGAGCTCCCCTGTGGTGGCGGCACCATCTGTGCGCCCCACTTCTACCGGTACAGCCGCCACCTCCCCTACCAGCACCGCCCTCCCAGCAGCCCCTCAGCATTCGCCCCGTGCCCGCTCACCCAGGAGGGTGGGCATCACCTTCGCCCCAGGCACCTCAGGCCCTGCCCCAGTCACCCCTGCTGCCCTCAGTGAGGAGGCTATTGACCTCCTCAGGTCACTCACTGTTGGGCAGTCTACCATTGTGAATGCCATCCAGGGTGTAGAACGAGAGTTGCAACACGGTAATGCATTCCTGGAGGGCATTCATTCTGGTCAGGCTGTCCTTCAGCGAACCCTGCAATCTCTGGCCTCAGCACTGATGGCAGCCATTGTCCCTTTGTCCAGCCTCCCCCCTCCAACTTCCTCCACCCAGACCCAATCTCCTGTACCCCAGCCCATCCCAAGCACACCTACAGACCAGCATGCACACAAGTCAACACACACAAGTAGCTCAAGCAAACATAGGCACCACACACACCACAGGCACTCACGCAAGCCTCACCCACATACAGACACAGCAACATCCACTGTCTCCACTGTGTCCCCCTCCTCCTCTTCTCCCTCCTCCCTCCCAGTCTCGTCCACACACACACCTGCATGCACCACATCTACAGGCACTAGGACTCGCACCAGGACACCCAGCACCACAAGCCGCTCACCTGCACTCACCACCTCCACTGCCATTTACACGTCCCCTGTGTCCTCTCCCAGTGTGTCTGTGACGCCCCCTCCCAAAGTACACAAACGCCGGCAATCACTCACCCAACATCCATCCACCTCACGACAGCCTCCAGTACCTGCACCTGCACCCAAAACACCTAAAGTGACACCTCCTACAACCACCTCCTCTTCCTCCACTCCCAGACCCCCTCCAGCTACCCATCCCAGTGTTCATCAGAAACTGTCCCTATGGCAAATTGACCTTTTTGCCCCCACCCCCCTCCAATTCATCAGTCTCGTCGTAGCGCCTCAGCCAAAAAGCCTCCAATACCAGTGGTGCGTGTTCAAGGTTTGTGGAGTGCACCGGCCACCAGGGCAGGCAGTAGGACCCGGAGCCAAGGCACTGGCAGCCCACCCCCTGTAAAGGCTCCAAAATTGGAGAGTGGACGACGGGACTGTGTTAAGACTCCTGGTGGGACAACAAGTGACATGAGTTCGAAGGGGATTGGTGAGTCAGCTGTAACTCCAACAAAGGCGGGGAAGGTCCAGAGGAAGTCTGCCCAGCCTGTTGTGAGTGTCACGGCGGAGAAGTGCTCCATAATTTCCGGCGGTCCAGACACAACCGCCAGCACTGTTGTCACTGGTCAGGAGACCACCGCCACCGCCGGAGTCACAGCCCAGGAGGGCCGAAGTATCGTCACTGGCCAGGAGACCACTGCCACCGCCGGAGTCACAGCCCAGGAGGGCCGAAGTATCGTCACTGGTCCAGAGACCACCGCCAGAGTCACAGCCCAGGAGGGCCCAAGTATCGTCACTGGTCAGGAGACCCCCGCCGGAGTCACAGCCCAGGAGGGCCCAAGTATCGTCACTGGTCCAGAGACCACCGCCAGAGTCACAGCCCAGGAGGGCCCAAGTATCGTCACTGGTCCAGAGACCACCGCCATAGTCACAGCCCAGGAGGGCCGAAGTATCGTCACTGGTCAGGAAATCACCGCCACCGCCGGAGTCACAGCCCAGGAGGGCCCAAGTATCGTCACTGGTCCAGAGACCACTGCCGGAGTCACAGCCCAGGAAGGGCCCGGATGCCACAGCCCCGCTGGGCAATGATGGAACGTCATGCCACCCACCAATGCTCATTGTAGAGAACATCATGCCACCCACCAATGCCCATTGGAGAGAACGTCATGCCACACACCAATGCCCAGTGTAGAGATCGTCATGCCACACACCAATGTCCGTATCAGAACCGCCATGGCAGAGCACCGCTGAACAGGGAAAAGACCGCCATGGCAAAGCACCGCTGAACAGTCCAGAACCGCCATGGCAAAGCACTGCTGAACAGGGCAAAGACCGCCATGGCAAAGCACTGCTGAACAGGGAAAAGACCGCCATGGCAAAGCACCGCTGAACAGGGCAAAGACCACCATGGCAAAGCACCGCTGAACAGTCCAGAACCGCCATGGCAGAGCACCGCTGAACAGGGCAAAGACCGCCATGGCAAAGCACCGCTGAACAGTCCAGAACCGCCATGGCAGAGCACCGCTGAACAGGGCAAAGACCGCCATGGCAAAGCACCGCTGAACAGGGCAAAGACTGCCATGGCAAAGCACCCCTGAACAGTCCAGAACCACCATGGCAGAGCACCGCTGAACAGGGCGAAGACCGCCATGGCAAAGCACCGCTGAACAGGGCAAAGACCGGCATGGCAAATCACCGCTGAACAGTCCAGAACCGCCATGGCAGAGCACCGCTGAACAGGGCAAAGACCGCCATGGCAAACCACTGCTGAACAGGGCAAAGACCGCCATGGCAAAGCACTGCTGAACAGTCCAGAACCGCCATGGCAGAGCACCGCTGAACATGGCAAAGACCGCCATGGCAAAGCACCGCTGAACAGGGCAAAGACCGCCATGGCAAAGCACCGCTGAACAGGGCAGAGACCCCCATGGCAAAGCACCGCTGAACTGTCCAGAACCACCATTGCAAAGCACCACTGAACAGGGCAAAGACCGCCATGGCAAAGTACCGCTGAACAGGGCAAAGACCGCCATGGCAAAGCGCCGCTGAACAGTCCAGAACCGCCATGGCAGAGCATCGCTGAACAGGGCAAAGACCGCCATGGCAAAGCACCGCTGAACAGGGCAAAGACCGCCATGGCAAAGCACCGCTGAACAGGGCAAAGACCGCCATGGCAAAGCACCGCGGAACAGGGCATGCACCGTGTAGGAATGAAAAGGCCGCCACATCAGGCATCCTTCTCCCATGTGCAGCTGGGACAGTGACCGGACATGAACTTTCACGGGGAGACTCATCCAGTCTGGGCACCAGTCCCCCCCAGTACCAGTAGAGAACTGCATCTACTTGAGAGACTGTGGCTTTGCACTCCCCAGGATGGCACAGTGGGCAAACCACCCACTGTAGAAACTTGAGAGACTGTGGCTTTGCACTCCCCAGGATGGCACAGTGGGCAAACCACCCATTGTAGAGACTTGAGAGACTTTGGCTTTGCACTCCCCCAGGAGAAAGCAGTGGGCAACCCACCCACTGGAGAGACTTGAGAGACTGTGGCTTTGCACTCCCCAGGATACATGAGTGGGCATGGAGCCCCGTCGTGGATCTGGCTTCGCATTCGTCTGGCTGAGGTGCCCCCCTTCCCTTCCCCCTGAGGTGCCTGTAGTGTTTCTATCTGATGCCCCGGCAGTGTTCTCTCCGATTTTGGTCAGGTATAGTTTGTGGGCCTCGCCCATGCATTTTTGGACTGTTGGTGCACGGACATCGTTGTGTACATATCTGCACTACTTCTCGGATTGTATGTGTAAATAAGAGTGATTTTGAGATATATATATATCTGTATATTTTTGTATGACATGTATATTGGCACATTACACTATTTGACCGAATTTCGCATTGTCTTTTCATTCTTCGGGGGGACTGTGGGTTGTTACTGTGATTTTTGTGAATGCATTGGTGTGTATGTTGTAATATGCGAGGGTGGGGGTGTTTGGTGGGTGTCCCCCTAACTTTTGCCTCCCCTCTCCCCCGTGTCGTAGATGCAGTACTCACCGGTATCTTCGGTGCCTACGTAGCTGTTGGTCGTAGAGGAGCAGAAAGACAAGGGCAGGTAGGATTTGTAATTCGGCCTCCATGGTGTCCTCCTTCCTCGTGCCGTATGTTGAGGTGAGCGTTTTCCCATAGCAAAAGCTGTTTCCACCGTGTTTTTATCCACGGTGAATCCGCCCCGGAAAATGTGGCGGATTGGCGGGTTGTAATAGTGTGGGCGGTACATTGTCTCCCGCCTGTCTGTTGGCGGTGACCGCCGCGCTGCTTGTCTGTACCGCCGTGGCGGGCGGTGTGTTAAAGTGGCTGTCTTTGTTGGCGGTTATCGTCGGGGTCATAATTCCCTTTTTTTGTCCGCCGCCCTGTTTACGGTATTTCTGCAGCTTTAACACCATCCGCCAGGGTTGTAATGACCACCTATGTGTTTAATGGTATTGCCTTTAGAATCTCTGAACCCATTCTGGCGCCAGTAATGCAGGTATTCATTGAAGGACTGGACACAATAGAACGAATCACAAACAATCAGCGTTGGCTGTGCAGGATCCGTATGTTCCAGTGCCAACAACAGAGCTTTTAGCTCTGCCAATTGTGCTGTGCAATCCCTTAGAGTTTGCGTAAATGTATGTAGGGGACTACATTTATTGTCCTCCATATAGCCGCTAACGACTGCGCAAGCAGCAGAATATTGGTGCTTTGTCCCAATTGCAAGTTGTGCAGTGCCCTCGGTGTACATGACTCTATGATATTGTTTGATAGGTAGTGTGTTTGCTGGAACTGGGTATTCTAGTTCATACTTCAAAAATTCTTGAATTTGTAATTTTGGGTCAAAAATGTAGTTTACATCAGTGGCTGTCAAAGACGTGGCCCATTGTATCCAACGTGGATGTAATGCTTTTGCGTTTGGAATGCTGGCTTTTGTGACAGCCTCTAGGGCTGGGATTGAGGAAACAACAATTATACTTGTTCCCTGAGCTAGAGGTCTTTCTTTAATGACAGCTATCTGTACACCAGTGAGAATTTTCTCAGTGGGAGCAAAGCGTTGTTCTCCTGCTGAGTATAAGTGTGAGTTGTATGCAATCAGGACTGTTTCACCTTCATTAAATGTCTCATAGCTGAAACCGATGGCACCAGCAATTACTCTGATGACCAAATGTGTTTTGTTGTCCCTTGTATGTAGATGTTGTGCTGCAAGCATGTCTGTCTGCAGTTCTCTAAGAATGCGTGTATGTTCAATTGTCCAGAATTTACTTGAAAAGCCAGGACGTATTAAGTCAAATAAAGGTTTTATGCGTGAAGCATAATCTGGAATGTAAGTTCTGCCAAAATTTAGGAAACCCAATAGAGATTGGAGTTTTTTTATTGTGTTTGGAGGTTGTGATTGTGTGCATTTTTCTAAGAATTGTGGCCCTAGGCTCCTTCCTTCACTTGATAGCTCATATCCCAGGAACAGGACACTGGGGAAGGCAATTTTCAGTTTCTTTAAAGTTGAAATTGCAGCCAAATTCATCAAATCCAACAACAATGCAGGATACCCATCTTAAATGTTGTAGTGGGGCCCTGTTAGGGGGCCCCTGCACTGCCCATGCCAGTGGCATGGGCAGTGCAGGGGCCCCCAGGGGCCCCACGGCACCCGTTCCCGCCATCCTGGGTCTGGCGGTGGACACCGCCAGATACAGGCTGGCGGGAAGGGTGTCGGAATCCCCATGGCGGTACTGCAAGCAGCGCCGCCATGGCGGGTTCCCTGGGCCAGCGGGAAACCGGCGGGAAACCGCCGGCTCCCCTTTTCCGACCGCGGCTTTACCGCCGCGGTCGGAATGGCCCAGGAAGCACCGCCAGCCTGTTGGCGGTGCTTCCGCCGCACTCCGCCATGACGGTCATGGACCGCCAAGGTCAGAATGACCCCCTAAGTCTGACCCACTGCGGATGACACCTGTCGGTCCAATCCGGGTTTTGTTCTGGCTAACTAGCAGTGACTCATCTCTACCCGAGGGCAGTGATGACTGGACAGACGAGCACATGACATAATTGGTTTCTCAGGGAAGCTGTAGTCACTCAGGTCTCATCCGTTTCTCTCAGTTACTTAAGTCTCATATATAAGTGACAAACAGAGCCAGTATATGTTTCAAAAATGATTTTAATAAAACAACTGCATCTTAGATAGCAAAGCGTGAGCTGCAGTAACCAGGATGACACAGCATGACAGTATTAAAATTGTGATAAGGAGAGTTAAGCATAGAAAAAATGCTATCATATTGTCTCTATGGTCAATGGACTAACTCCTACCTAGGCTATGATAGAGCACCGCATGTTAAGCTCTAATTCTGCCCTTCAGGTTCCCCTGGGAAGACATCATCCCCCATACCTGATCAATTCCCAGCGGTCTACGTTAGCATCGGTAGCTAAGCATTTGGCAATCAGCATAAGGTCATGGTTCTCTGGCTGGAATCTCCCTCTAACGTGTAAGGGACAAGGAAGTGTTTTTATAACAACACAGCTGATGTTCTGAGAAAATGTCCCTATGTAAGGATGTGTATTTTCTACGATTATTGGAGACTAAACTTCTACCACATTCACCGGCAATGTATTGTGCTGTAGCCTTTGAAGAAGCACAGAGTGAGCAAGAATGTCTTGTTTGAGAACAGAGTGCTGGCCTAGGCAAAAACAGTTAGACAAACAGAAAATAAAACATGACCGTAAAAGTGGCTATTGTAACAATAATAAAATAAAGCAGAATAAAATATATCTAGGTTAGAGTGCACAGCGGCTTGGCCTAGTGTGTTAAAATAATGTGCATGGAGCTATAGCTAAAATGGCTACACAACACCACCACACACTGCTTACGCCTCAGCAATGCTGGAATCCGCGACAGAGCCCTGGACTGGGCCACCTCCTTTCTCACCAGCAGAACCCAGAGAGTCCGCCTCCCCCATTACGCTTGGAGGCCACGAAATCATCTGCGGCGTACACCAGGGTTCGTCCCTCAGCCCGAATCTCTTCAATGTCTACATGGCCCGCTCGCTAACATTGCCCAATCCCACAACCTCAACATCATCTCCTACACCAATGACACCCATCTGATCCTCTCCCTCACCAAGTACTCTGCCAAGACCTACCTCCACGAAGGAATGAAGGCCATCGACGAATGGATGAAGAGCAGTTGCCTCAAACTCAATTCAGACAAGACAGAAGTCCTTATCTTCGGCTCCACCCCCTTTGCATGGGATGACTCCTGTTGGCCTGCCACTCTTGGAACCACTCCGACTCCCACCAACCATGCACGCAACCTAGGATTCATATTGGACCCCTAACTATCCATGACCCAGCAAGTCAATGCCATCTCCTCCTCCTGCTTCAACACCCTCCGCATGCTCCAAAAGATCTACAAATGGATACCCACTGAAACTAGAAGAACAGTCAACCAAGCACTCATAAGCAACAAATCGGACTATGGCAATGCCCTCTAAGCAGGAACCACACATCCAGAATGCCTCCATACGCCTCATCTTGGACATCCCCCGCCAGTGCCACATCACAGACCACCTGAAAAACCTGCGCTGGCTCCCAGTCAACAAGAGAATCACCTTCGAACACCTCACCCATGCTCACAAAAAACTGCACAACACCGGACCAGAATACCTCAACAAACGACTCTCCTTCTACACCCCGACCCGGCATCTCTGCTCCGTTGACCTCGTTCTCGTAACCGTCCCACGTGTCCGCAGAACTACAACCGGCGGTAGATCATTTTCACACCTCGCTGCCAAAACGTGGAACACTCTTCCCACCCACTTGCGCCAGACCAAAGACCTCCTTACCTTCAGGAAACTTCTCAAGACCTTGCTGTTCGAGCAGTAGCAGCACCTCACCCCCCCACCTTGTCCCCCTCCCCTCCTCAGAGCCTTGAGACCCTCACGGGTGAGTAGTGCGCTTTACAAATCCCTGATTGATTGAATGCTTGCATATAAAAAATCAATCCTTGATTTTACAGTGAAGTTGAATGGAGGATACTTATTAGTTCAATGGATAATGATATTGGACTGGTTTTACAGTTCTTCCTTGTTATTGTGATAAATGCATGTATGTTGTCCTTTATGGTTTATGATACATATGTAAAATAATTCAGTAGAGGACTTTAAAACAATAATAAACATACAATATATTTTTTAGGTATTTATGTCATTGTTTCATAGTGTTCTTTTGATATTATTATAAGCAAAAACCTACTGTATGCATGTATGTGTGAATGCAAGTGGCTAGTGTAAACTTCCACTCCACCTAGGAGAGCATTCTTTTAGTTTTGGTGTAAAGTACAAGCTAGCTGCTGCTGCTAGTAGGTACTCCTGGAGCCACCAGGAATCAAACATAGTTGCATCTGGCTGGTATTTTGGGAGGTAACAGTGATTATGAGAATGAATGTTTCATTCCAGGTGTGAGTGTGTGCACTTATGTGACTAAACGTGTCCTTGGGTGCATGTGACTACCTCTCTTTGTATGGCTGCAAGCTGTGCTGACAGAAGAGGCATCATTTTGTCACCCTAGAATGGCAGTCAACCCATTACATGCCTGGCATTCTTGGTGACATTCTAGTTATCCCTAACATGGATGGGCCACATGGTAGTGGCCCATCACTGACATGCAGTGGGAATTCTTGCATCCTTATGGATATTCATGGATTAACTGTGTTCTCCTGTTGGTATAGTGGGCGTTCCTGGCACCATTCTGGTTCTATGTGACAAACTAGTGGCACATTGTTGCCATAGTGGCATTCCTGGCAATGTCTTGGCTATCTCTGACATAACGGTGGGACATCCTTAAAATGGTGGGCCTTGTTGGTGGCATTCTTATTATTCTTGGCATACTAGTGGACTATTGTGGACATAAAGTGGATATTCTTGGCAACACTGACTTCTCCTGGCTTAGTGGTAGTCTATAACGGACCTAGTGGACATTCATCTTCATCCATATTTCCCTGGCACAAGGGTAACCCACCTTTCACATAATAGTTATTCTTGTCAACATGTTGGCCATGACTACCATTTAGGTGATTCAGTCGGCATTCTTCGCAACAATTCGGCTATCCCTGGCAAAAGGAAGGAGGTGTGCATTGGTCCTCATCCACAGAATCATTAGTGGCCCCGGGGGCATCCATCTCCCTACGAGCCTGCACAACAGGAGCAGGTCCCAGGACTCCATCCCATGGGACTGCAAGAAGAAGGGAGAAATGACAGGCAAACCAACACCCTTGCCCATGTGTGGGGGTATTGCACCAGCCCTCTTACTCCCTGCCCATGCCACACGTAGGGGAAACCAGCATGGTCCTGCTTATGGGCAGGAGCATAGAAAAATGTGGTGGCTTCCGCCAATGTGGGAGCCCAGAACAGTGCTGCAGGTTAATGTGTGCAGGACATGGAATGCAGCATATCCAGGGAGCCAGCAGGATCAGTGGGGGCCTTAGGGTTCCCACCACAGCCCCCAACAGACGACATAACACTGGTGCACGGTTGGACACAGGAACCCCAGAAAATAAAAGAATGTAAAAGTAAAAAAGCACTGCAGCTTCTTGTCTTGAGCAAGCAGGAAGCCTCTCATTAAATATGCATGGCCCTGGCATTGAATGCCCCCAAATCATCTACGTGGGAAATGAACTTTACATATTTGCTTTTGAAGTAGAAAACAATACCCCTTCCCATGGATAAGTCAGAGGACATACAAACCACAAACACAGCAAGATTTGTGGGGAAATACGCACACCAACCGTTTCCTTGGGAAAGGTGGCGGTAGGAAAATTATATTTGTCTATTGCCATTGGGCAAAGTGAGGTAAAAGCTTCTATTGCCCATCCGCTAATGGCAAAGCTAGGGGTGTGCAATAGAGGTGTGGTCTTCCACCTGTACGCTGCCAACACAGACGGTTAATAAAATAGTCCATCACAACAGTTCTTCTTTTTAAATCTCTCATAGTTTGTGAAGATTTGGATTAATACATTAAAAACGATGCCTCTTTGTCCTTGGGCAAGGTTGACGGTTAAACCTCTTCCCACCATTGTGGAAGGCAGGGGATAGACAGATGTTTATAATTGAAATTTCTATGCAAATGCCCAGTTTTCAATACAAAATTGCAGTTTTCTAGAAACCAGCTGCTTATTGTTTTCGCCCATATTAGCCCAGTGCTGATGGATATACTAAAAATGCAAGAAAGTAAAAAACCCTCCTCCTCCTCCTCCCCTTGGATAAGGCGACGTGAAAATATAACGCTATGCCATCAGCTAGGGCAGCAGTGGGAGATATAAACACTCCCACCCTGGGCAAGACACGGGTGGCAAAATTGTGGCAATGCATATAGGCGGTCATTACAACATTGGCAGTAAAAGACGCTTACTGCCGTGCAGAACACCGCCAACACAACGCTGCACCCTCAGAAATCCGCCACAGCTATTATGACCCACAGCACGGAATCCGCCAAAATGCAGACACCCACACAAGTCTGCCACACCAAAGGTCAGTGATAAACTGGCAAAAACAAAACCTCCACCGTCACACCAACAGAAATACGCCCACACTATCACGACCCCCAAATCCACGCGGCGGTCTTTTAACCGCGGTATTCCATTGGCGGTACACACCGCCGCGCTCAAAATACACACACATTTACAAAACACAGCCACATTGGACAAATCGAAATACACACACCTGATACACATACACACACCACTCCCACACACCCAATCCAATATAAAACACACACCCACATCACCCACAAACCCCTACGACCAGAATCACAGAGAGAAGGCCAGAGAGAGACACCACCATCAACAAACTAGCATCCACAGGCACACAACACCATCACCCACATAACTTCCACGTTCCAATTCACATCACCCACACCACCCCATGGCACGGCAAAGACACCCAAGGTTCTCGGAGGACGAGCTCAGGGTCATGGTGGAGGAAATCATCCGGGTAGAGCCACAGCTAGTGGGATCACAGGAGCAGCACACCTCCATTGCTAGGAGGATGGAGCTATGGCGAAGAATAGTGGACAGGGTCAACGCAGTGGGACAGCACCCAAGAAATAGGGATGACATCAGGAAGAGGTGGAACGACCTACGGGGGAAGGTGCATTCCGTGGTCTCAAGACACTATCTTGCGGTTCAGCGGACTGGCGGCGGACCCCCACCTCCTCCCACACAACTAACAACATGGGAGGAGCAGGTCTTGGCGATTCTGCATCCTGAGGGCCTCGCAGGATTAGCAGGAGGAATGGACTCTGGTAAGTCAAATCTTAACTATTACATTTCCCACCCAACCTGCATGCCATCAATTACCCCAACCCTCACCCCCATCACTCCAACTCCTCACAAATGCCCCAATATCACAAACCACACATCCCAATACCAAGCCCTGCATGCAACAACAAAGCATGGACAACCAACACCAAAGCATGCCCACTGCACAAACCCATACACCCCCCCTAAACCATCCTCACACAAGGTCCCACACAGGAATGCAAGCACTGGGGTACACTGTCAACCACCCATTGCACACCATGGCACACAGATGCAATAATCATGCTTTTACACCCCTGCAGGACCCCTACCCAACGTCACCGCTCAGGAGGGTCCACATATGTCCACACCACCAACAGAAGAGGCCCACAGTGATGACAGCAGCTCTGTCCAACTGGATCTAGATGACCAGCCCGGCCCATCGGGGACCTCAGGACAGTCGGTTCCCATCACACAGTCACAGGCCACTACAGAGCTTCCCCCCTCTAGAAACACCAGCACAGCACCCACCCAGCGGGCCCATACCTCTGTCCCCAGGACACGTCAATCAGCAGTGTGTCCACCACTACAGGGAACCCAGGTTAACCCACCACCCCAACAACAACAGGGACCTGGGGGCAGTGGCAGTGGGCACACTGTTCCGGGGACAGAGGCCTAGGAACACAGGGGAACTGAGAGGGCTGCTGTGAGACAGGGGGAGGACAGGCCAAGGGAACCCACTCTCCATGAGGCCCTCTCCAACATCATGGGAGCCTACCACCACTCCCAGGAGACAATGGCAACAGTACTGGCCAAGTTTTAGGAGACCCAGTGGCTGCAGGAGGAACAGTGTCTGGGCTTCAGGGAGGAACTCAGAGCCATCAATTCCACCCTGGGTCCATCGTAGGGGTGCTGAAGGAAGTACTCAACACCAAGAGGGACACTGTGGAACAACAAGGGGCCCCTGACACTAGCCTGGACGATGAACTGCCCACCACCTCTGCCGGTGCTAGTGGACTGGAGGCACAGCCACAGGACCACCACACCAGCACCCCACCCCCTGCAGATGGAGAACCACCCCGCAAATGGTCCCTGAGATCCAGGACAAAGACAGAGAACGATGCCAAGACCCCCGCCAAGAAATGAGACCACCCTGAATGTCATCTTTCTGTCCCACTTTGTCACCCTGTCCATCCTCAAACTGCCCCAACTCCACTTCCTATGCCCATTTGGGCAATGCACCTGTGAGACCAATAGACTGGACTCTGCCATGGACATACCTTCACCATCACCCCTCCCCATTTTGCAACCTCCTCCAATATTGAGCACTTAAATAAACACCCTTGAAGCACAAAACAATCTGGAGTCAGTCTGTGATTTCGAATTAGTGTATTATCAATTACTGTGGCAAAAAGCTCTTACAATTGTAATGTCAACATACCTATGTCACACAGCTCTAATCCATGAGGAATCAAAGCAGATGTCACACAGTGGGACCCACATCTGTGAAATTGTGAGGGAAAGTGACAACTCAGTGACCATACACTGGGTGAGAACGACAGACAGTAGAGAGGTAGTAATATTAAAGTACATGTAGTAGGCAGGTTTGTATTCTTACCTGTGTCTCACTGGAAATATTGCAGGATCACTGAGTCCCTGTTGTCGATGTCCTCTTCTTCGGCTTCCTCGTCTTCACAGTCCACAGGCTCCTCAGCTGCAACAACACCGCCATCTAGACCATACTCCTGCAGAAAAGGCACCTGTCGTCGCAAAGCTAAGTTGTGAAGCATACAGCAGGCCACGATGATCAGGCACACCTTCTTTGGTGAGTAGAATAGGGATCCACCTGTCATATGGAGGCATCGGAACCTGGCCTTCAGGAGGCCGAAGGTCCGCTCGATTATCCGCTGTGTTCGCCCATGGGCCTCATTGTAGCGTTCCTCTGCCCTTGTCCTGGGATTCCTCACTGGGGTTAGTAGCCATGACAGGTTTGGGTAATCAGAGTCACCTGCAAATGGCGAGGGGCAACTGTTAGACACACACTAACCTGTAGGGATATCCCCAGACCCAGACAACCATTCCCACTGACTTGCTTCCAGGTGCTCACCTAATAGCCACACACGGTGCCTCTGGAGTTGACCCATCACATAACGGATGCTGCTATTCCGCAGGATGTAGGCGTCATGCACTGAGCCAGGGAACTTGGCATTAACATGGGAGATGTACTGGTCAGCCACACATACCATCCGCACATTCATGGAATGATAACTCTTCCTGTTTCTGTACACCTGTTCACTCCTGCGGGGGGGGACCAAAGCCACATATGTCCCATCAATGGTACCTATGATGTTGGGGATATGTCCCAGGGCATAGAAATCACCTTTCACTGTAGGCAAATCCTCCACCTGAGAGAAAACAATGTAGCTCCACATGTGTTTCAGCAGGGCAGACAACACTCTGGACAACACGTTGGAAAACATAGGCTGGGACATCCCTGATGCTATGGCCACTGTTGTTTGAAATGACCCACTTGCAAGGAAATGGAGTACTGACAGCACCTGCACTAGAGGGGGGATTCGTGTGGGATGGCGGATAGCTGACATCAGGTCTGGCTCCAGCTGGGTACACAGTTCATGGATTGTGGCACGGTCAAGTCTCTATGTGATGATCACATGTCTTTCCTCCATTGTCGATAAGTCCACCAGCGGTCTGTACACCGGAGGATGCCGCCCTCTCCTCACATGTCCCAGCGGACGGTGCCTATGAAGGACAACAGCGAGCACAGAGTCATCCATCTCAGAGGTACGTACCCACAGCTTACACAGAACACAAATCATAATCCGAAAAGTGGCCTTTATGTGTGTTGAGTCTAGGCCTAGGTATGTGTGACGCAGTAAAAAATTAAGCCATGTGGGCCCCTGAAATGGCGGCTGCCTGACCTCTAAAGTGGGACAATGGGATGTGAGGTTAGTGCGCTGGCGTTGTACACAGTTGCGGTAGGTGGTCGAAGACCGCGGCGCAATGCTGCATTGGTTAACATTGGACCTTATGGTTCCCAGGAGCCAATGACGATGTACGCCGGCAGTGACGGTACGCACCGCCGCGGACATGACTGCCCTTTTCTATCTGTTCAATCACTCGATACCTGATCTTCGAAAGGAGAGGACCTACACTGCAAGTGCTGCTGTGACCTTGGTCTGGAAGAGACAATGGCTCGAGTGTCTGGGGAAAGGTCCCCTGCCTTCACATCGGAGCAGTTGGAGAAACTCGTGGATGGGGTCCTCCCCCAGTACACGCTACTCTACGGTCCTCCAGACAAACAGGTAAGTACACTTGGAGCATGCTGTATGGGCTATGCCTGTGTGGAGAGGGGTGGATGTAAGAAGGAAGGGGGGAGAGTGCAGTGTGCATGAAACGACTGTGAGTGTATGTGTCACATGCCAAGGGTAGGGATGGGGGCCAATGACTGTGACGGTGCAGTTGGTAATAAGTTTCTCTTCCCCCTGTACAAATCATATAGGTCAGCACCCACCAGAAAAAAGATATTTGGCGTGCTATCGCCAAGGACGTCCGGACCCTGGGGTTCTACCACAGACGGAGCACCCACTGCCAGAAAAGATGGGAGGACATTCGCCGCTGGAGACTCAGCTGGGGATGGCCTCCCAACGTGGGAAGGGTGCCCGTCGCACCATGACCCCCCCTGATGGTCAGGATCCTGGCGGTGGCGTACCCGGAGTTGGATGGGCGCTTGAGGGCATCACAGCACCCACAAGGGGGTGAGTACACTCTCATCCTGCTGATTTAGCGCGCAGTGGAGGTGTCTGGATGGGGAAGGTGGTCTCTGGGTTTCCCTAGGCCAGGGCGAGTTTAGTAGGCAAGGTTCCTCCGTAAGGCAGGCCATGTGGCAACCCACCCCACCTATGTAGAGTGCCAAGTACACCTAGTCATGCCCCTGTGTCATCCATGTGTGCAGATGTCATCCATAGCCTAGTAGGCCATGTCCCAGGGATTGAACAGTGGAGCCCAAGAGCGCGGCGTAGTGCAGGGGGCTTCTGTGTCTGTCATGTCCACCAACGGTAGCGGTAATGCATGCACTCAACATGTCTTTCTTCTGTCGTCCTCCCCCTTTTTGTGGTCTCCCTGTTCTTGTGTGCATTAGCATCATCAGACAGAGGAGCAGTGGCACCGGAGCACGAGGGAGCTGCATCCCACATGTCCATGGAAGGCGAAACTATGGACTCTGAGTTCACCAGTGGGACGGAGGGTGAGGGGAGCTCCATGGCGGGGACAGGAGCTGACACCAGCGAAACGGACTCGTCCTCTGATGGGAGCTCCCTTGTGGTGGCGGCAACATCTGTGCCCCCGCATCTACAGGTACAGCCGCCACCCCCCCCTACCAGCACTACCCTCCCAGCAGCCCCTCAGCCTTTGTCCCGTGCGCGCTCACCCAGGAGGGTGTTCATCACCTTCGCCCCAGGCACCTAAGGCCCAGCCCCAGTCACCCCTGCTGCCCTCAGTGAGGAGGCCATTGACCTCCTCAGGTCCCTCACTGTTGGGCAGTCTACCATTTTGAATGCCATCCAGGGTGTAGAAAGGCAGTTGCAACAAACAAATGCATTCCTGGAGGGCATTCATTCTGGTCAGGCGGCCCTTCATCGAGCTTTTCAGACTCTGGCCTCAGCACTGATGGCAGCCATTGTCCCCGTCTCTAGCCTCCCCCCTCCAACTTCCTCCACCCAGACCCAATCCCCTGTACCCCAGCCTATCCCAAGCACACCTTCAGACCAGCATGCACACACCTTAACACACAAGGGCAGCTCTGGCAAACATAAGCACCACACATCCCACAGGCACTCACGCAAGCATCACACACATGCAGACACACCAACATCCACTGCCTCCACTGTGTCCCCCTCCTCCTCATCTCCCTCCTCCCTCCCAGTCTCGTCTACACTCACACCTGCATGCACTACATCTACAGCCACTAGTGCCAACACCAGCACACACACCACCACACCCCGCTCACGTGCAGTCACCACCCCCACTACTATCCACACGTCCCCTGTGTCCTCTCCCAGTGTGTCTGTGATGCCACCTCCCAAGATACACAAACGTAGGCACACACCCACCCAACAGCCATCCACCTCACGACAGCCTCCAGCGCATGTACCTTCACCCAAATTCACCAAACACCTCCTACAACCACAACCTCTTCCTCCACTCCCAAACCCCCTCCAGCTACCCGTCCCAGTGTCTCCAAAAAACGTTTCCTGTCAACCCTTGACCTCTTTCCCACACCTCCCCCACCCCGTCCGTCTCCTAGGTCCCGACTCTCCAGGTCCCAACCTAGCACCTCAGTCACAACATCTCCGGGACCATTGGTGCCGGTAGTCACCGGAATATGGAGTGCACCGGCCACCAGGGCAGCCAGTGTGGCACGGAGCCACAGCACAGACAGTCCCCCACCTGTCAAGCATCAGAAGTTGGCCCGTGCCCGGCGGGAGAGGGGGATGACTCCAGCCACGAAAGCTGCTCCCAGGGATCCCGGTGGGAGTGTGGAGTCAGCTGCGACACCTTCAAAGGTGGGGAAGGGTCACAAGAAACCCGGCAAGTCTGGGAAGAGCAGCACGGCGGAGGAGGCCGCCATCATCCCCGCTGCCCAGGAGGCCACCGCCATCATCCCCGCTGCCCAGGAGGCCACCGCCATCATCCCCGCTGGGCTAGAGAGGACCGCCAGCACAAGCCCCGCTGGGCTAGAGAGGACGGCCAGCACAAGCCCCACTGGGACAGAGAGGACCGCCAGCACAAGCCCCGCTGGGACAGAGAGGACCGCCAGCAGCTGAGTCGCTGCAAAGGAGCCCGCCGCCTCAAGCACCGCTGAACAGGGCACCGCCGCCTCAAGCACCGCCGAACAGGACACCGCCGCTCCAAGCACCGCTGAACAGGGCACAGCCGTTCCAAGCACCGCTGGCCCAGGAGCTTCAAGGGCACTGACGCTACTGAGTCAGTCATGAGCAGGATGAAGCACTCTGGGCACCAGGCCCCCTCCAGAACCAGTGGAGACTGTCATCCACTACCTCTGTCCTTAGCAGGATGAAGCACTCTGGGCACCAGGTCTCCTCCAGAACCAGTGGAGACTGTCATCCACTACCTCTGTCCTTAGCAGGATGAAGCACTCTGGGCACCAGGCCCCCTACAGAACCAGTGGAGACTGTCATCCACTACCTCTGTCCTTAGCAGGATAAGGCACTCTGGGCACCAGCCCCCCCCCCAGAACCAGTGGAGACTGTTATCCACTTGAGAGACTGTGGCTTTGCACTCCCCAGGATGGAACAGTGGGCAACCCACCCACTGTAGAGACTTGAGAGACTGTGGCTTTGCACTCCCCAGGATAGAACAGTGGGCAAACCACCCACTGTAGAGACTTGAGAGACTGTGGCTTTGCACTCCCCAGGATGGAACAGTGGGCAACCCACCCACTGTAAAGACTTGAGAGACTGGAACAGTGGGCAACTCACCCACTGTAGAGACTTGAGAGACTGTGGCTTTGCACTCCCAAGGATTGAATAGTGGGCATGTGGCCCCGTCGTGGATTTGGCGGCTTACACTCAACCGTCTCAACCCTTTCCCTTCCCCTGAGGTGCCTGTTTTCTTGCTCTCTGATGCCCCTGCAGTGTTCTCTCCGTCATGGTCAGGGATCTTGTGTGGGCCTCGCCCATACCGTGTGGGCCCAGTGTTCCACTGACTTCATTGGAGCACTACCTGGACTACTAAGATTGGTGTATATTTTGTTTATGGTGTATATATATATTTTTGCATACTTGATTTTAATAGATTACAATGGTTACACTAATTTCCTTTTGTCTTTGCATTCTTCCGGGGGGGGGGGTTGGGGGTGTAACTATAATGTATAAATATGTATTTGTGTGTGTTGTAGTGGGTGAGGCTGGGGGTGGGGGGGTTGCGTGTGTGTGTACCTGTTTTTTCCCTCCCCCCTCCCCTGTGTCGTAGGTGCAGTACTCACCGTTGTCTTCGCCGCCGGCGTTCGTGCTCCTGGTAGAGGAGCAAGAAGATGAGGGCTGGAAAAATGTGCAGCTCTGGTTCCATGGTGTCCGGATTCCTGTGGGGTGTATAGAGGTGAGCGTTTTCCCTTTGAAGTCCTGTTTCCGCCGTGTTTTTGTCCGCGGTGAATCTGCCCCGCAAAAGGTGGCGGATTGCTAGGTTGTGATACTGTGGGCGGTACATTGACTTCCGCCTGTCTGTTGCCGGTGACCGCCAAGCTGTTCGTCTGTATCGCCGTGGCGGTCGGAATGTTAAAGTGGTTGTCTTTGTTGGCGGTTTCCGCCACGGTCGTAATTCCAATTTTTTTACCGCCCGCCTGTTGGCGGTCTTACCGCCGCTTTAACCCCGTCCGCCAGGGTTGTAATGACCACCATAATCTTTGCCAGGTCACGAAGTATACAAATGTAACTCCCCATCCTTGCCTAAGGCAGAGCTATTGGAATATCTTTCTGACTCATCATTTAAAATGATCCCCCAATTAACAACGGTTCCAGAGACAGGTACAATTGCAAACTGTGCTTCAGGATAGCTGGCAATTGCTCCGTGCCTCCTTCTCTCACATAAGTAACGAGATTGAATGAGGGCTGTCATCGCTAACAGCTTCCCTCTCATGCCGTTTTCAATAGTACACAATCGTTTTCTGAGTCAGCATTACCTCAATCATTCGAATGCTTAACTCTATAAAAAGCTAATGAAATACTTTAATCAATTTCATTTGAAGGGGAGTTAGGGCTGAAGGTGTATCATAGTTACCAGACCAGAAAAACTTTAAAAAAACGGGTTAAAACAATTTCTGAGTTTCGTTGTAATGGATGAAAACATGCAGTATTACATCGATATTCCCAATTCTGGCTGCGGATCTCTTAACAATGGAGATATACTGCACCTTGCAGTATTGGAAATTCCCAGTGCAGCATTACCACATTCTTTTCCTCTGAAAATGTATTGTAAGGCTTTATTATATTCAACTACAGCTCTTTATTCTCTGTTTCATTGTTCTCCTCGTTGACTTCCAAGTTAGGATGTATACTTCTTCCACCGTTATGTTTGAATCTAGCACTGGCACTAATTAAAATACGACCCACACAGTATTTAAATAACAGCCCCAAATTCTACAAAGTATGACCCTGACACTTTTGGATTCACTGCTGGCTGGATTGTTTATCAAACTGCAGGCTCTGATTTCGAGTTTGGTAAAAACTCAAAAAATCATCGAATTGCTCGAGGAACCGATGTATATGGAGAAAAATCCACCATTTGAATTTGTTTCATTACAGGGATTGAACTGTGGGGAAAATCAGTCAGTAGATTTTACTGTGTGTTTAGAGTTCTTTTAGAAATTGGAAGTGGTTTCTAGGGACGGAACAGGCAATCGGAACAGGCTTTAATTCTTAGGGTAGAAACTCGGTCAGTCATTCTGTTCTTCTAATTATGTATTTATGGGGAGAGTTGCAGTAAAGCATGAACTAAGAATAAGTAGCTTAACTTTTACAACACTTATATCCCGCTAATGCAACCATATTTTCATGAGTTAGCAATTATAATCAAAATAGAAAGTGACAGATGCCCTGAAAATATGTCTTTTGAAATATCATTCCATGTAATTTGCGTTTAATCAAATAGTAATGAGGCAATGTTTTTCTCTTCGGCTGATTAAAAACCAATTAAAGTGTAACACTTTCAGATGAGAAAAATAATTTCGCAGGATAAAACATTAATTGGACCATATTTCAAAAACATACTGCAGAAGTCACATAACTACATTCAGAGCATAATCAGTTCTTTTCACTTATAGTTATGGTACATCTTTCATCACAATCTTTAAAGAAGACCTCATACTGTACATCATGTTAATGTCTAACTAAACCAGTATGCTTACTTCTCCAGGTATACAGTGACATATGCTGGATCCCACAGTCAGCAAAACAACCCTGATCGCATTATGCATGGATGAGATTTCTCTCCAGGTATGAGTGTTCATTGCTGATAATCGTGGGCTCAAATTAATGACCATCCTACATATTTCTACAAACCTTTCTATGACAACACTAGCTCCCTGTAGAGTGCATCACATGGTGCTCCAATCTGCTTTGTACGACACTTCATAATACATACATACATACATAGGCACAGACACACAGACACACACAAGCACACATAATGAATATATCATAAAGCAAGTCGCCACTCTTTAAAATCTGTTTAACTATTTTAGCAGTCCATTACATAAACTGATCCTTTTAACTTCTTAATTCTTGTCCTCATCCTTCAATGCCAGTGTTCAGTTAGTTAAAACAATACAAAATGAAAATCAATTTATACACAGAGATGAAGTTAAAAACATTTTACAAATAATCATACAATGAGGCAGCCATTACTTTCTAATCTCTCAAATGTACTAATAATTCCTCAGTCATGTTTAAGCCTTCTGGTACTACTGTTTCCAAATGTATAATGTATTTAAACTGTACTACAGAAAAAGGTGGCAATGGAACTCATACACCCCATAGGTCAATAACCTAAAGTTAGTTAATCTTTATGCCTACTTCCATGGGTCTAACCACCAATCAACCCAAATACATGTAGCATAAACCAGTAGGATGGGAGGGCAAAAATATATCTTTCCAATTCAGTGGAAATCCATGAGGTAAGAACAATCAATTGATCCACATCGACCCTGCAGTGGTGTTCCCTGTTTTCTGTAGGCAATGGCAGCATGAGGGCATGATGCCCGCCACATTTCTTCAGAAGCAGATGTGGCGTTGCTCCTTTTTTTGTCCAACGGGACCTACCCCACATGATGACTTCTTGAGATATGCCCAGCAAGGGCTCTGGCCTGGTGGAGTGCCAGCTGTGGTCAAGATTGTGTGCACCATCACACTGGGGTCTGTTGCACCCAGCAGCAAGTGACTCACCTGTGGGCCAACACCCTCACCCAATGGCAAAACCTGGTGAACCTGTATATATATATAATATTGAGCATAGTGTGCTTTGTGTATTTCAGTGATGTATTATTCATTTGGGAAGTATGAGGTAGAATGTACCTTTGAGACATGTAAATTGTGCTTTGGTAATCGCATTAGAATGAACTAGTCATTTTGCTAAATAATGTTTTGACTTTTTTATATAATTGTGTGCATCTCAGTAATAATACTTTGATGAGATTAATTTGATTGTTTGTGAAGCGCATTCAGAATGAATTAAGTTTTAAACTTAAGTTTCGTTGGAGTATTTCGACCATGTTCATGCTAATGTGACACCAAGTGAGCATGTATATAACGTTCTATAATTGGCAGAACCCCCCTGATGTGATCAAGGTTGAGAACGCTGAAACATGTTATTTATTTGACAACTGGCATAAAGTGCCTCACAAACGTCTATGAGTGATGGTATCCGTTTATACACTGTGAATTGGGGACATGTGTGTGTGTGTTTGTATATATGTGTATATATATATATATATATCTATATACACATATATATATATATATATTACCTACTGGCGGTATCAGTAGGTAGTTATAGTTAGGACCAAGTTTCCATAAGGAGAGCATGTTTTGTTTTGCCAATAACTTTGGCGCCGCTTGAAAATCTTTACAGCATTTTTTAAAGCCTATACTTTGGTCGGTTCAGCTGCTGTCTTGAAAGTTTTGGGGTGATTCATTAAGCGGGGGCAGAAAAAAAGTGGGTGTTCCAAAATTCACTTTCCCCAGTGAATTTTCCTATAGGGATTTTGAACACAACTACAACCCAAAACCACTGTACAGAATTACACCAAATTTGGCAGAAAGCTATCTCTTGGTCCTGAAAGTGCACCTTTTGTGACTTGGTGTAAATTCGTTCAGTGGTTTTAGAGATGTTAAAGGGCGAAGAATATAGATATCTGGGCGTGCATATATTCCACAGATCCAGCTGGCCCCATGCTGATATCTGATTGGCTGCCAACACTTCAACAAGGAATTACGGGCAGTCGTCTTTGGACTCAAATTCAGCTGAGTCCCAGAAAAGAAGTGAAAAAACAGAAAAGACCACAGGGTAAGGTCAACCTGAGCCCCTAGCCTTTATGGACTGCGCCAGTGATAAAAAGCATTTATGTAAATTATGGTAAAATCTGCGGATCCAGATCTGTGGATTTTCCCAACATTTTAAAAAAAGGGCAGTCTCCCGAACTTTTTTATATATCGCCCCCAGGTTAGCCTTATCCTGGGGACATTAAGAGCTTTAAAAAAGGAAGGGGGTGCATGGGCCATTCTCTTAGGACTTGTGCTTGCCCCGGGGACCACCACCTTCCCGGGGCAATACTATGATTTGATGTGGGGGAGGCCCATGTGGCCTCCCCCTGAGCCCTGAGGACCGCCACTCCCCTGGGGCTAAAGATTAAATTATCATGGGGGGCACGCAGTCAACCTACAGACCCTGGGACTTCTACCTCACTGGAGCAAATATTGAATTACTTGAATGTTGAACTACATGCAGGGGCTGTGTGCTCCCCCCCCATAGCCCCAGGAATGGCTACCTCCCTGGAGAAAATATTGAATTACATTTGGGGCCCATGTAGCCTCCCACAGCCCTGGAACTAAAATGAAAGATTGAAGGGGGTCCATTGCAGACCCCTGGCCCTGGGGACACCCACCTCCCTGGGCAAATAGAACACTGGAGGGGGGCTGCGCGCCCCCGCATGAGGACCCATAGATGGCCCTGAGGTCTGCCACCCCCAGGGCCGGCTCCTGCTATGTCCAGGGGTGCCCACCCCGAGACATAGCTGTTTGCTCTGACTTGGCAGGAACTTTGACAGCTCCTGCCAAGTCAGAGCAAACACTCTGCTTCCTGCAAGTGAGAGCTGTCAAACAGCTCTCGCTTGCTGGAACCAGATGTTTCCTCTGTTTCACTGGATGCAGAGACGTGGGCAGGTAAACAGAGGAAACAATTGCTTTCACAGAGAGGGAGCTGCATGTTTAGCAGCTTCCTGTCTGTGTCAGCAATGCTGGCTCCCGCAGGAGACGGGGAGCTGTCTGTGACCACAGGGGCCTTGAGGCTCCCGTCACAGTCCCCAGTGCACACTGGGTGTCCTGTGGGACACCCAAGACAGATGGCCAGAACCTGGTGGATGGGGTCGCTGGGGCCGAAATCTGCCCTGGGAGGGGAGCCACGTGGCCCCCACTTCCCCAAACAAAGTACATGTGAGGCCAGATCCTGGGGATGGTGTCCCGGGTGTCAAAATAGGCCGGGCAGAGGGGCCATGCAGCCCCTCCATGGAATTATAGTATGTCCTGGGTGATGGGGTCCCTTGGGACGAAATCATCTGGGGGGGGGGGCTACACAGCCCCCCACCCCCACGATGGACATTTACGCAACGAGGTAGCACTTACTACCTAACAAGTAGAAAGTGCTATAGTTGGTTAGACATTTTGTGGAAAACTTTGGACTCTTGTTGTATAAATGAGCAGGTGAGCTTCCGTTCTGTCCAAGATGCTCATTTCACAGAAATTAAACCTCAACATGAAGCATTAACAAATATAAATGTAGCAGGTGTCCCAGCTGAAGCCCCACTTCTGGAAAGGACAAATAATCCTGACTCCTGGGCTTGGGGAAGGCAAAGCAAGTGTGCTTACTAGGTGATTCCATATTGAAAAACAATCTGAAATCCTTTGTGGAGGTGAATGCATCTTTTACCTACTGGAACACAATCAGACACTCTCACACCCACTCTTACAACCACATAGACCCTCTCACACCCACTCTCACACCCAGACAGATACTCTCACAACCACTCTCACTCCTATTCTCACACCCAGAAACGCAGGCCATGCAGCCAATTCCGGCTGTGCATGCCCAAAGGCCATGCACAGCATAGGGTTGGGTGTTTAGAGAATTGGCACATGGCCATTGATGGCGGTGGTTAGATTAACGTAGAGTAATGAAAATTACTTTATGTTTAAAAAACAATACAAATTTACTGAAAAAAACAAAGGTTTCAGGGACGTTATAGTTAGGAAATAGAGTTAAAAAACATAGAAATTCACAAACAAAGGCTACAGAGACATTATGGTTAGGTTCTGAATTTACTTGCACAAAACCAGATATATTCCTCAGTTATAGAGGTGTTTCAAGTAACTATAGCTTGCGGTCTAACAGAACTATAACTCGAACCCTCGCCATGCACTGCTAATTATGCCAGATATTACAGCATTCAAGACAACTTTTATGACGTCAATACAAATATCTAACTATACATTCCCTGTAACCTTTGGTTTTTTGAAGTACATTTTTTATATATGTATTTAAAATCCGTTTTAACATGTTCCTTCTCCAGAAGAACAACCAGATCGTGTATGCATCAGTATATTAAAATATTATGGGGGCATTCCAAGTTTGGCGGGCGGCGGTTGCCGCCCGCCAAACTTACCCCGTCAAATGACCGCTCCGCGGTCAGAAGACCGCGGGGGCCATTCAGACTTTCCCGCTGGGCCGGCGGGCGCCCGCCAATGGAGCGCCCGCCGGCCCAGCGAGAAAGGCCCTGCAACACAGAAGCTGGCTCCGAATGGAGCCGGCGGTGTTGCAGGGGTGCGACGGGTGCAGTTGCACCCATCGCGATTTTCACTGTTTGCTATGCAGACAGTGAAAATCATGCTGGGGCCAGTGGCATGGGTAGTGCAGGGGCCCCCAGGGGCCCCATGACACCCGTTCCCGCCATCCTGTTCCTGGCGGTAAAAACCGCCAGAAACAGGCTGGCGGGAAGGGGGTCGGAATCCCCATGGCGGCGCTGCTTGCAGCGCCGCCATGGAGGATTCTCCCAGCCGGGGGAAATCCGTCGGGAAACCGCCGGACCCGGCTGGGCGACCGCGGCTTTACTGCCGCGGTCGGAATCCCAAATGAAGCACCGCCAGCCTGTTGGCAGTGCTTCCGTGGTCATCCACCCTGGCGGTCGATGACCGCCAGGGTTGGAATGACCCCCTATGTGTCTTATATATTTTGTACACCATACATAATAGATATTTGTATATATAGATATATAATTTATATTTCATATAAATATATGTGTTTATTTTATATTGTATAGAAATAATATAAATACCTTTTAGATATAAGAAACACTCATATTGTTCAAATTATATACACAATATATTTTATTTATAAACATAAATGTGTTTATTTTATAATATGCACATAAATAATAAATATATGTATTAGTGTCTTCAGATCCATTTTTCTAAATTCCCTTTGCCTAGTCTTCATTATCCCCACATAGTTTTTGCGTTTTCTTTATTCCCTGTTTCTGCAGCTGACTTCATCCTCTTCTTCCACATGTCTTCTTTTGTTACACACCGGGCTGGCCGCAGACCCGTGACATCCCATTCTCAGTGGCGTCTGCGGTCCGTTTTCTGACCCCTCAGACCTCCGAGCTTGGGATGGTGTCCTGGATATGTGAGCAATGCACATTTGTATCCGAACTCACCACAGGTAGCTGAGTACCCGCAGTGACACAAGGTCACTGCTACGGTGCCTCCTTACCTGTTGACATCCCTGGGGCTTTAGCTTTCCTATTTCCTTAGTCCTGATACCTGGGGCCATGTTCATTTCTTCTTCCCAGGTTCCTTTGCATGTTTCCCAGCATGCTCATGGTTGGTTTGTTTTTCTCAATCCATATGGCGTCTTAACTGTTTCCTGTTACTTAGCACTTCCCTATCGAAAATCATGATTTTTCTCTTTCCTGTTTTGTCACTTCCTGCTTTTTGGTATATAAAGGGCCAGTTCCTTGCTTTGTAACACTCCTTGCTTGGTGGTGTGTCCTCTCTCCTGTTGACAGCTCCATTGGTTGTTCCTGTTGGCAGTCTCATTTGGTATCTCCTGGCCCTGCATCTTTCTCCTTGTCTGTGGTCCCTGGTGTTTCCCTGGATCCTTCCTTCCATCTTTTTGAAGTTCCTGTGCGGTGGAGGTTTTTTCCTTTCTGGGTTTTTCCTCTGTGGGACTCCTTCTGGAAGGCACAGACTGACTTGGCATTCTCATTGTTGGCAGCACCGTGGCTACTAGAAAGGGTTGCCCTATCTCGGACAGACCAAGACATACAAGAATCGAAGTCAAACTCCTGTTCAATCCAACAAGAGGGGGTCAGAACATGACATCCTTCCATTTTTGTGCATCTCAGTACATGAAGAGAGACTGCCTTTGCCCATAGCATTCAAAGTGACACAAATGGAGGAGTAATGCCATTGGTAATTGTTTTATTTTTAGGGTTGAAGTGAAGTGAGGGAAAGGATTTCTTAGTCAGGCAGTAAACTTAAAAATATCCTGTTTTAGAGACTACGTAATGATAACTATTTGGTCTCTTCTTACATTTTCTTGTTTAAGAACAGTCACCCACCACCATATCTCCTCTCCCTTGGTTCATGGGGCTGACACAGCCACACTCCCATTCCTGCTGGTTCTGTTTGTAAGTCATGTTTAATATTTCCTACTTTTCAAATAGTATGCATTATGGTCTTCTGTATTTTTTACTTTCTCCATCCTCTCCCTATCTACTTTAGTGTCTGCTTTTACCAAGCATACCTGCCTCCTTGTGTACTGTTTTATTTTAGACACTATCATTTTCCTCTCACTTTGTTTACTGACCTTTTCCTTGCTCCTCTTTTATATTCATTGCTTGTCAACAGAAGATTGTGGGTAATGTAAAAAGGAATGCAATCTTAAGTATTCAAAACATGTAGGTTGAAAGAAGGCTTTATTGAGCAAACAGTCAATAGTACAGGAACAGAGATAGGCATCATGGGTCCCAACACAGTGTCATTCAAGATTCTATGATGTTGTGACAGTGCAGCATGGCAGTATGCCACCATTACCATATTTCCTTTACATTTCCTTAATTCCATTCATAGCTATGTTCCTCCATTATGAGAAAAAATCATTATAACATTGAATGTTAATTAACCTTTTCAAAGCGATACTCTTTAGATTTAAGATAGATAAGGAGAACCTTACATTAGTGAGGTATAGTTTTGTAACTTGCAGAAATATTACAGGTACTAAATATGTGTGCTATGTTTTTGTCTAGTTCTGGAAGTATTCCTAGCTACTGGGGAGGAAGGCATAGGCGACCACCCCTATCCTGTGGGGGTACAGTTAGGAATCCTTTAATAACTTATCCAACCTTCGATGTTACTGTCTTATCCTCCTAAATTGGTGCCCAATGCCCACTCACCTACCACTTCCCCCATTTTTTCTGTCTCACCCAGCTCAGAAATTACAGTCCCTTCTGTCTCATATTTTTCCCATGGTTTCTGCCTAAGTGAGTAATTTTCCTTTACTGTTTCATCTTCTACTTTCTCAATTATGCGACTAAACTTACTAGTACATGATGACCTGATACCCAACAAGTCCATAGCCAAACTTTTACCTAGTGAAAGCCCTGTAATGTTTATAACATACTTTACCATACACTTTCTTGCCACATTGCCAAGGGAAATGTTTTTGTATAACGTTATTGGAGTGGATTCTACAGTGTGGCACTCAATGTATTTATTGGTATTTTATTCATCTCATTTTCGGTCATTAAAAACCATTACATGAAGAGAAGAGGAGAGAAAAGAGAAAAAACTAGTAAAAGGAAACCAAAGAATCATAAAATACAGTAATAAAATCAGATTAAGTTAAAATGTTCAGTGGAATTATGGAGTACTACAAGGTTGCTTGCAGGCTGGCTGTGAGCGATTGTCTTGCTTATTCAGTCTCTTGAAGAAGGTGCCCTAATTTACCCAAGAATTTAGCCAGTCTGCAGCTGAGCTGCACGTTGTCCCGTTTAAAGCCTGCCAATATCACCGGTCTGCACCTGAGCAGCCCCCTTTGAAGACAATCTGTTGTAGTGCTTTTGAAAAGGTATTTCTGAGGGATCAGCGTTTCCGGAGCCAGCCCACATAGTCGACAGGTGTTCGTCATATTGACTCTTGTCCACCTAGAGAGGTGGGCATATGTTGGAAGGCAGCCCATTCGGTATTTCATAAAGGCTGCTTTAGACCATGGATTAAATGCTGCTCCCAGATTGAGTTGTGGGGTTAGAGAGCCGTATGATGACAGAACCAGCCAGGCATGGCTTCGTTTTGATAAAGCCTCTTCATCCTGAAGATGTGAGAGAGACTTGATGCTTACTTTCAGTGCACGTTTGACAAGCTGGTGTGAGCTGAGTTGGGGTAGTTGATCTACCAAGCCCAATGTTTTCAAGGAGGACTCGAGGTAGAGACAAAAGGCGGAGTTTGGGTCCGAAGTCATTTTCACCCAAATAAGAGAGTTTAGGGAGCCTTCTCTTGCTACCTTAAGTTTATGGCTTAGATTGATAAATGCCCCTTTCCTTGCTAGTGACTGCCTAACCAGGCCAAATTCTAGGCGGACTTGGGCCGGAGAAACATGATTTGGTAAGCTGAACAACCTCTTGGAAAACTTGGAGATAATTTTGTCCAAGTGCTCGTCGCCACTGCCTCCTATAACTTCGCTGCCATATGTGATTGTTGGTATTAATTTGGCTTGGATAACCTTTAATAGCAGCAGATAGGCTGGAAAACCAGTTGCTTTTTTGACACTGTTGAACGCGAATGAAAGCAAGATGGATTTCCGACTAAGGGACTCCAGGTGGGGTTTGAAGTAGCCATTGCTGTTGAGAAGAACCCCTAGGTATTTATATTTGCGCACTGTTTCAATCTTGTTGTTACCCAAGTACCACTGGTATCCAAGCCACCCAGCTGTCTTAAAAGGCATGATTTTTTATTTATTCAAATTAATGAGGAGAGCATTTTTTCCAAAGAATTCAGCTGTTGCATTAAGTAGCCTCTGCAGGCCTATTTTAGTGTGACTTAAAAGGTTGAGATCATCTGTGTACATCAAGCTTGTCATGGCAGTTTGCCCCAACCTTGGTGGATGCGAGTTCACCTTGTCCAGGTCCACCAGTAAGTCAGCCAAAAATAGATTTAAAAGAAGGGGTGCAAGTACACATCCCTGGCGCAGACCCTGAAGAGTGGGAATTTTCCTGAAGAGGTGCGTCCCGCCTCCCAATTTGACCCTCACCCAGGTATCTGTTTGGTGAAGGAATATTGCTTTCAACAACTGTTAGGGAATACCACAACTTGCGAGTTTAAACCAGAGTTTCCTTCTTTCTACTCGATTGAGTGCAGCTTTGTAGTCTATAAATGAAGGAACGAGGGACTTCTTGGCACCTTGACATTGGTCAAACAATAATGCAACGGCCATAAGATTGGCAGTCGTGCCCACTCCTTTTGAGAATCCAGTTTGACTAAACGGGATCAGGTTATTGACATAAGCCCAGGTTTCAACCTCCTCCAAGACAATCCCTGCAAAGATTTCTGATTCGACATCTAGAAGTGCAATTAATCAGTAATTTTCTGGGTCGTTAGTTGCACCCCCTTTAAAGATAGGGGTGATGGTTGAGCCTTTCCATGCTTGCGGTAATATTTTTGGTAGCATGAATGCAATTGTAGTGTTGAGAGATATTTTGCCCAAAAATCTGGGTCGTCTTTGAACAGGGCAGCAGGGATACTATTGGGTTCCGGTGCTCCCTCATTCCAGCACTTAATTCTTCTCATCCTCGCTGTTTCTGAGGGAACCGAAAAGCAGATGCATTGTAGTTTTGGAGAGTCGGTGGAGGTACAGGCTGATGCTTTTGCCTGGGGGCAGGCTCTCTCATCTACGGGGCTCTTAGTTGAAAGACCAAAATGGCATGAGAGATACTGATACCAGATGGGCTCAGAGATATTAATCATGGGAGCTTAGGTTGTTTATAAGCCTCCAAAACTGTGCATGTCGATTTGTCTTTGATGCTTGCAGGAGTTTTACTGGAGGAGATGTATGCCCATAAAAATGAGATATATATGCATTTGTGCGGTGCCTGCGATTGCCCTACATGCTTGCCTTGTGGATCGACCCGTTGATATCAGCTGCTTAAAAACTGTCCTTTCAGATGACAGGTGACATATGTCCCTTGATGTAGCAGCAGCAGGAAATAATACTGAAAAAGATTTGAATTCTGACAGTGTGACTGTGAATAACTGTGATAGGTGTAGCAAATTGTGTCCGTGCTAATAAATGTAAAAATAGAGATGGTATAGTCCTTTAACATAGAGGCGTTAATATATGAGTGGACATTTGTTAGAAATGAAAAAGAAAACAATTAGTTGCAAAAGTTTAAAAAGAGTACTTGCAGATTTACCTGCCAATGAACTGTTGAGGTCTCAATTCCTGATTGCAGAACGCCACCCTAATGTGGACCCCGCTGGAGGGGCATAGTGTTAACAACAGTGGTGTTAGAGCTGTAGAGAGAGCTAACTCAATACCCCAAGAATAATAGTATGTGAATATGAGAAGATATTAGTGTTATGCTGTAAATAAACATCCACAGAGCACTCTCATAGGAGTTAGATAGTGGGAGAGTGTTGTCAATATAGGCAGGTGTTGCTATGAAGAGACAGAGTTTTAGGTAATCAATCAATCATTACATTTATAAAGCGCACTATGTACCCGTCAGGGTTTCGAGGCGCTGGGGGGGGGGGGGTGGGTGAGCTGTTAGCGGTCGAAAAGCCAGGTCTTGAGGAGTCTCCTGAAGGTGAGGAGGTCCTGGGTCTGGCGTAGTGAGGTGGGGAGAGAGTTCCAGGTCTTGGCGGCGAGGAAGGAGAAAGATCTGCTGCCGGAGGTCTTGCGCAGGATCCTGGGGACGATGGCGAGGGTGAGATTGGCAGAGCGGAGTTGACGAGTGGGGGCGTAAAAGTTGAGTCTGGAGTTGAGGTAGGTAGGTCCGGTGTTGTGTAGAGCCTTGTGAGCGTGGGTGAGGAGTTTAAAGGTGATCCTCTTGTCCACGGGGAGCCAGTGGAGGTCCTTCAGGTGAGGGGAGATGTGACATCGGCGGGGTATGTCGAGGATCAGGCGGGCGGATGCATTTTGGATACGCTGGAGTCGTTTGATGTCTTTTGTTGGGATGCCTGTGTAGAGTGCATTGCCGTAGTCAAGTCTGCTACTGACGAGGGCTTGGGTCACCGTCTTTCTGGTTCCTGTTGGGATCCACTTGAAAATTCTGCGGAGCATTCGAAGGGTGTTGAAGCAGGAAGAGGAGACGGCGCTGACCTGTTTGGACATGGTGCGGGCGGAGTCCAGGATGAAGCCGAGGTTTCTTGCATGGCTGGCTGGGGTGGGTGGGGGGCCAAAGTCGGTGGGCCACCAGGAGTCGTTCCAGGCCGAAGGGGTGCGCCCGAGGATGAGGACTTCCGTCTTGTCTGAGTTGAGCTTCAGGCGGCTGTCGTTCATCCACTTGGCGATGGCTTTTAGTCCCTCGTGGAGGTTGGTTTTGGCGGTGAGTGGGTCTTTGGTCAGGGAGAGGACGAGCTGGGTGTCGTTGGCGTAGGAGATGATGCTGAGGTGATGTTGGCGGGCCAGTTTAGCGAGGGGGGCCATGTAGACGTTGAACAACGTAGGGCTGAGGGTGGAGCCTTGGGGGACGCCGCAGATGAGGTTGGTGGCTTTGGAGCGGAAAGGGGAGAGTCGTACTCTCTGGGTTCTGTCGGAGAGGAAGGATGAGATCCAGTTGAGGGCTTTATCTTGGATGCCGGCTTCATGGAGGCGGGTCAGTAGGGTGCGGTGGCAGACTGTGTCAAAAGCGGCAGATAGGTCGAGGAGGATGAGGGCCGAGGTTTCGCCATTGTCCATTTGAGTTCTGATGTCATCTGTGGCGGCGAGGAGTGCAGTCTCGGTGCTGTGGTTTCGTCTGAAACCGGATTGAGAGGGGTCTAGGATGGAGTTGTCTTCGAGGAAGAGGGCGAGCTGTGTGTTGACGATCTTCTCGATGACTTTGGCTGGAAAAGGGAGGAGAGAGATCGGTTGGAAGTTTTTGAGGTTGTTGGGGTCAGCCTTGGGTTTCTTGAGAAGGGGTTGGATTTCTGCGTGTTTCCAGCTGTCTGGGAAGGTGGCGGAGTCGAAGGAGAGGTTGATGATCTTGCGGAGTTTGGGGGCGATGATGGCGTTGGCTTTGTTGAACACGTGATGTGGGCATGGGTCCGTGGGGGAGCCTGAGTGGATGGTGTTCATGGTTGTCATTGTTTCGGTGTCAGTACAGTGATATATGACTCTAGGATTGCTTGCAATACATATGCTCACCTTTGAAATAGTACAATTGAAACATTAGACCTGTTGGTCAGACATGCTAAACATGGGGTACCTATTGTGTAACTAAATTATTTTTCCACTATCTGTACACTTATTCAGATTGAGAAATGCTTAGACAAATCAAAATTGTCATGAAAGTGTACTTACAAAGCTCTGCCATCCATCTGGACACTGAGACCAGTCAACAGGTGGACTCAGTGTAGCATCAAAGGAGGTGTAGCTGGTAGAGGAGGACCTGACAAAAAATGACATGATATTGATGAGCATACTTGAGGTCTATTCTTACAATATAGGTCTGTGTTGATTATGTTGCTTTGGTATCTGCATACAAGATATATTAATATTTGTGTTGAGCTACTGTAATCAAAGGTATGCATTTTTCAAGAGTGTGCTAGTGCTATTCATATCAGTGAGGCAAGCCTGTCTCAGTGGAAGGGATACAATGAGATATGGGACTGATTTCCATAGTGCAGTAGGAAAGGCTACTGGTGCTTCATCTGTTGCACGTAATGCATTAGACATGGGGCTTATATAACAAAAAGTTAAACACCATTAAGCTTAGTATAATAGGTTTCAACTCTAAAGGAAGGAGCTGTGTGGCAGTGACATTTTGAGTGTGTGCCATCTTTGAGGGAGAGGTGTGTGCTGTTTGAGGACACTGACGCTAGTGGGTAGACATTTCTAGCTGAAAGATAAAGGCTAAGGACCAACAAGACACTTGCCCCCTTCTTTCCCACTAAGATTTTGCACAATCCTGTTAGCGCGCCTGGTCCTTAGTAAGTAAGCTTTCAAGGGGACGTGTATAGGTCGATGAACCTTTTGAATCGCATGGAGTATCCTAGTCATGCAGTGACTGGTAAATCAATAACTAACATCAGTAATCAATAAACATTCTATGGAAAAATAGCTCAAAGCCATCTACCCATGAATAACCACAACTTAGTAATGAGTTAAGCAATTTTTATTTCCCTATTGATTACAATTCCAAATGATCCGTTAGTTCAATCTTTATTCAATCCACTCAATTATTAATTTGTCAATGAAAAACATCATAACATAACTTGAAGAAAACCATATGCGTAAATGCATCTACATAATCCAAAAATACCAGCATTAATAGCAGAGTTCAGCAATTAGTTCATCAGTCAAGTCTCACTGTCAACGTCTCCCTTAACAACCTACCTAACCAAGTTTAGCATCAGCATGTGGGCCTTCATGCAAAAAGCTTTTAGAGAAAAAACATTAACTAGGAAAAAAATCTAAGTGAAAATTCCATAATCAGCGCAGTTGATACCTAGAAGAAAAAGCACAAGTTGTCAGTCACATTTTCATAGCTACCTATCCAGGATGGATCAGCAACAAGTCAGTCTTTATCTTCAGGTCATCAATTAGTCAACCACGCATCATGCTAACAGGGTATGAACCCAACAAAAGAACCTCGGACAGCGTCTCCTGACGTCATCAATTCACCCCTTGCATCTCCCCCATCTGAAGTTTTAGCCCCTTGTCATGACTTTTTATTAGGGTCTCTCAGTCCATTCCCCTAATTCCTAATTGGTCAGTCAGTCAGCAGATATGACTTTAACCTATAGTATTTGTTTACCAAATCTACCAATTTTAATATCAGTCCATTCACAAGATGTGGATTGGTCTGCTATACAATGTCCTCATCAACCGGCTCTTCAGGTATCAAAATTATTGCATGTTCCTCTTCAGTCAGTGCCTTCATTGTTCAAGTCCTGGGAAAGTACTTTTAGCCTACTCTACACATAATTGTATCAAATTGCCTTCATCATCTCCTGTTTGCCGGTACATTGCAGAAAATTCTAGCTAAGCAACTTTTACATCGGGTGAGTCAAGGACAGGCATAGCAGCTTCTTGTAAACGCAGTTATTGTTTCTGCTTTCTGTGTGCGAGGCCTAGGAAAACTAGGCCTTAAGTTCAGCTAAGTTAACACTACAAATTGAAGAGAAACATAGGTTATACATTTCAATATGACATATTACTACATTTTTTCTCATATATTTTTCATTATTTCATACAGTTTCAGTTATATAAGTACAATCTCGTCTACATGGCTACCATGCCCCAAGGGCACCTTTTTGAATATGCACATTATTTTCTCTACGATTAATTTCTCTGCACATTTTTCACTATTAAGCACATAAACATCATTAATAATTGTCTTAATTAGCATATCTGCTGCAACAATCCGAGTAATCATTTTTTGGAAGTGTGGGTCGTACTTATTTCCAAAAAACACGGGTTAACATTGACAGTCTCATTATACCTGTCAAAGAGTTATTCTGACAAGAGAATCTATCATCAACATCATCATCATCTCGAAGTCTTTACTCAGTTTGCATAAAGCCTTAAAAGAGTACACAAACATGCATTTCTTCTACACGTAACCAAGAAATGGGCTAGGTTGAGCCAAAACCTGACCAAATAGTCCCTATGACAAAGATTATGTTTAAAATACAAATAGGGCCCCATAGTTTGTAGCTGATAAGAATTGATAATCAGCCACCCTCTTCCTCCTGCATTCTAAAGTTATTTTATTCCTCATTACCATATAGAAAAGTTCTACTTTGACAGTCGCTTTTACAGAATGCATTTGGGATTATTAAAAAGTTCAGGCTGCCCCAATGAAAAAATTTGTTTCTTTATGTATGTCAGCCTGGGGATATTACATACTTTCTCATGCCACAGGAAATTTGAGATGACAAGTCAATTAAGGTTAGTTTCTGTCTTTAACCAAACAGAAAGCCATAGCAATAGGGGGGACAGTTTCACATAGTCCTACAGATACAATATGCCCAATTTCGAATGACAGCCATGCATGGGAGTGTGAGTTGGAACAGATATACATCTTTTTAAAAAGTAAGAGAGACAGCTGGCCTTATAAATATTAGTCCTCCTGTCCAGGGGTTTGGAGCCTAACTTGGCAGAAACCTAAAATTGCAGCTGTGGACTGTTCAATTTGAGACTTCCTAACTTTCACTAGGTGTGCCCAGGTGTGTTTATTGTCAAAGGGTACCCCCAAATACTTGAAAGTAGGTACACATAGAAGTGTAGTATATTTAACATAGTGAACTTTCAGGTTTTTTTATTTAGCCAACCACACACCATAGTGTATGATTTGGAGACATTATTAGACAAGTCCAATTCACTCATGAACAAAAGGAAATTATTCAATATCTTCTGCAGGCCAGCAGAGTTCTTGCCATTAAGACAGTTATCTCTGTATAACAGTACCATAGGGGTATTGGCACGTATAGGCAACAAAGATAGTTCAAGTTCAGAAATGTAGAGGTCAAAAAGAAAAGGGACCAACATGCACCCTTGTCATACACCCACCCCACGATCTTGAAGTCCACTCACCATTGGGCCTGTCATAGTTGGACTCTCGCTCCTAAGCGAGGCTTCTGGTTTAAGGGTGATAGCACTTCTATTTGTAGGTGACTGAGTCACTCCTACAACAAGTTGCAACTGTCGGCCCAACCCTTCTGGCTCACAAGCAGTACCTCACCAAAACTCAGAGAGCCAATGTGATTTCTGGCAGTCTTACAAATGGACTCTAGATAAGACCTTTAAGGGAAGTCGTGGTGGAATGGAAGTTATGCTTTTTTCTCACTAGCAACAAGTCTCATACGCACATAGGCAATGAAGAAGATGTAGGAGCGTTTTCAATATATTTATTGAATAGACTGCAATCTACGATAAAAGGCCCGTGCTGCAATGATTATGATAACAAACAGTGAAAGAAGCAGAATTGTGAAGATGAGAGTTGTGAATATAAAACACCCCACGATCTTACAATAAACATGAGATATAAAATTCCTAGCACAGAGAACCTAATCTCTAACCTAATGCGAGCTAGGTATGATAAACCTAATCTGCTCAATCGTTACCTTGGATTGAGGTGTCTAGGTCAGACTCTCTGGTGACACAATGCAGCAATGTAATGTGCAGCATAGATGTCATCTGGAAGGAACCCCTCTAATGACCTTGTCTGTGTGAAATACATTTATACAGATCATGTAGGATCCCTGACGCAAGTATGTTTCTAAACAACTGATAAGGTGGCAGACTTGTGGCAGCAATCACATAAACAATCCGAAACAGGCGCACATTATGTTCCTATTACTCGTAAATGAGAAAGGGACATGTTGACAATACCTATGTACATCACTGATCATAACGCTGATAATGACACCTTTGCAGATTGGCACTGGTAATGCAAATCAAAACATGTTTTTTAAACTATGAAGAATAGCAGCCAGCTAGAAGAAATAATAAAATAAATGTAATAAAACAGAGCAAGCTAAGTAGGTAAAAAGTCACTAGGTGACGGGGGCACAGGCTTGCAAGCCAAAGGCTAAGTTAAACTCCTGAGTCCCAATAAGAACTAAATTGGATTCACCACAGGCCCATATTTGATACAGATGGGAACAATGATTGAATTTGACCAGGACTTTGTTGGGCCTATATTTATAGCACCCCTAAGTACATTAACCAAACGGTGTGCCGATAACTCAAAATTGCCTTTAAAAAGATCAGTGGGAACCCTGTCCGGGCTAGCAGTCTTGTTGCGATGGCATAATTCAAAGGCAGTGATTACCTCCTTCAGGGTGATTACTGAAGGGTCTGTTTTATCCAGAACTGTTTCACCCATGAGTCCAGTTTCCAGTGTATTTGTCAAGGGATTATCATACACCTAGGTGGTCATTACAACCCTGACGGTCGGTGTTAAAGCGGCGGTAAAACCGCCAACATGCCGGCGGTAAAGAATTTGGAATTATGACCGTGGCGGAAACCGCCAACAAAGACAGCCACTTTAACACTCCGACCGCCACGGCGGTACAGACAAACAGTGCGGTGGTCACCGCCAACAGACAGGCAGAGGTCACTGTACCGCCCACAGTATCACAACAGGCCAATCCGCCACATTTTCCAGGGCGGATTCACTGTAGATAAAAACACGGCGGAAACAGCTATTTCAAAGGGAAAACGCTCACCTCTACACACCCCACGAGGAACGACGACACCATGGAGCCGGAACTCCATATTCTCCCTGCGATAGTCTTCCTGCTCCTATACGAGGATCAACAAAGCCGGCGGCGAAGACCACGGTGAGTACTGCACCTACGACATAGGGGAGGGGGAGGAAAAAACACAGGGACACACACAACCAACACCACAACCCCCACCTCGACCCTCACCCACTACAACACAAACACCAATGCATAACCAAACATTACACTAAAAATCCCCAAACCCCCCCGGAAGAATGCAAAGACAAAAGGAAATGAGTTGAACCATTGTAATATATCAAATTACAGTAACCAAATATATACATATATATATATATATATATACACATTAAACAAAATATACACCACGATTAGTAGTGCAGGTAATGAACCATTCATTGTCCGTGGACCACTGGGCCCAAAATGCAAGGGGGGGCACCTCAGCCGGATGAGTGCACCACGCCAGATCCACGAGGGGGCTCCAATATTGGTTTTCCCACTGTACCATCCTGGGGAGTGCAACGCCACAGTCTCTCAAGTCTCTACAGTGGGTGGTTTGCCCACTGTACCATCCTGGGGAGTGCAAAGCCACAATCTCTCAAGTCTCTACAGTGGGTGGGTTGCCCACTGTACCATCCTGGGGAGTGCAAAGGCACAGTCTCTCAAGTCTCTACAGTGGGTGGGTTGGCCACTGTACCATCCTGGGGAGTGCAAAGCCACAGTCTCTCAAGTCTCTACAGTGGGTGGGTTGCCCACTGTACCATCCTGGGGAGTGCAAAGCCACAGTCTCTCAAGTGGATAACAGTCTCCACTGGTTCTGGAGGGGGACTGGTGCCCAGAGTGCTTCATCCTGTGCAGGACAGACGTAGTGGATGCATGTCTCTACTGGTTCTGAAGGGGGACTGGTGCCCAGAGTGCTTCATCTTGCCAAGGACAGACAGAGTGGATGCATGTCCCCACAAGTTCTGGAGGGGGACTGGTGCCCACAGTGCTTCATCCTGTGCAGGACAGACGTAGTGGATGCATGTCTCCACTGGTTCTGGAGGGGGACTGGTGCCCAGAGTGCTTCATCCTGCCAAGGACAGACGGAGTGGATGCATGTCTCCACTGGTTCTGGAGGGGGACTGGTGCCCAGAGTGCAGCACTCACCCCGTGACGGTCCCAGTTGCATCACTGCCCCTGCCGCTAATGGGCTAGCGGTGCTCGCCTTGGCGGTCTTTGCCCTGTTCAGCGGTGCTTGCCCTGTTCAGCGGTGCATTCCATGGTGGTCTTTGCCCTGTTCAGTGGTGCTTGAGTTGGCAGTTTCTGACCTGTTCAGCAGTGCTTGCCCTGTTCAGCGGTGCATTCCATGGCGGTCTTTGCCCTGTTCAGTGGTGCTTGACTTGGCAGTTTCTGACCTGTTCAGCGGTGCTTGCCCTGTTCAGCGGTGCATTCCATGGCGGTCTTTGCCCTGTTCAGCAGTGCTTGACTTGGCAGTTTCTAACCTGTTCAGCGGTGCTTGCCCTGTTCAGCGGTGCATTCCATGGCGGTCTTTGCCCTGTTCAGCGGTGCTTGATTTGGCAGTTTCTGACCTGATCAGTGGTGCTTTGCCTGTTCAGCGGTGCATTCCATGGCGGTCTTTGCCCTGTTCAGCGGTGCTTGCCCTGTTCAGCGGTGCATTCCATGGCGGTCTTTGCCCTGTTCAGCGGTGCTTGCCTTGGCAGTTTCTAACCTGTTCAGCGGTGCTTGCCCTGTTCAGCGGTGCATTCCATGGCGGTCTTTGCCCTGTTCAGCGGTGCTTGATTTGGCCATTTCCGACCTGTTCAGCAGTGCTTGCCCTGTTCAGCGGTGCATTCCATGGCGGTCTTTGCCCTGTTCAGCGGTGCTTGCCCTGTTCAGCGGTGCATTCCATGGCGGTCTTTGCCCTGTTCAGCGGTGCTTGACTTGCCAGTTTCTGACCTGTTCAGCGGTGCTTGCCCTGTTCAGCGGTGCATTCCATGGCGGTCTTTGCCCTGTTCAGCGGTGCTTGCCCTGTTCAGCGGTACATTCCATGGCAGTCTTTGCCCTGTTCAGCGGTGCTTGACTTGGCAGTTTCTGACCTGTTCAGCGGTGCTTGCCCTGTTCAGCGGTGCATTCCATGGCGGTCTTTGCCCTGTTCAGCGGTGCTTGCCCTGTTCAGCGGTGCATTCCATGGCGGTCTTTGCCCTGTTCAGCGGTGCTTGGTTTGGCAGTTTCTGAACTGTTCAGTGGTGCTTGCCCTGTTCAGCGGTGCATTCCATGGCGGTCTTTGCCCTGTTCAGCGGTGCTTGACTTGGCAGTTTCTGACCTGTTCAGCGGTGCTTGCCCTGTTCAGCGGTGCATTCCATGGCGGTCTTTGCCCTGTTCAGCGGTGCTTGCCCTGTTCAGCGGTGCATTCCATGGTGGTCTTTTCCCTGTTCAGCGGTGCACTCCATGGTGGTCTTTGCCCTGTTCAGCGGTGCTTGAGTTGGCAGTTTCTGACCTGTTCAGCGGTGCTTGCCCTGTTCAGCGGTGCTTGCCCTGTTCAGCGGTGCATTCCATGGCGGTCTTTGCCCTGTTCAGCGGTGCTTGACTTGGCAGTTTCTGACCTGATCAGCGGTGCTTGCCCTGTTCAGCGGTGCATTCCATGGCAGTCTTTGCCCTGTTCAGCGGTGCTTGACTTGCCAGTTTCTGACCTGTTCAGCGGTGCTTGCCCTGTTCAGCGGTGCATTCCATGGCGGTCTTTGCCCTGTTCAGCGGTGCTTGACTTGGCAGTTTCTGACCTGTTCAGCGGTGCTTGCCCTGTTCAGCGGTGCATTCCATGGCGGTCTTTGCCCTGTTCAGCGGTGCTTGCCCTGTTCAGCGGTGCATTCCATGGCGGTCTTTGCCCTGTTCAGCGGTGCTTAACTTGGCAGTTTCTGACCTGTTCAGCGGTGCTTGCCCTGTTCAGCGGTGCATTCCATGGCGGTCTTTGCCCTGTTCAGCAGTGCTTGACTTGCCAGTTTCTGACCTGTTCAGCGGTTCTTTCCCTGTTCAGCGGTGCATTCCACGGCGATCTTTGCCCTGTTCAGCGGTGCTTGCCCTGTTCAGCGGTGCATTCCATGGCAGTCTTTGCCCTGTTCAGCGGTGCTTGACTTGCCAGTTTCTGACCTGTTCAGCAGTGCTTGCCTTGTTCAGCGGTGCATTCCATGGCGGTCTTTGCCCTGTTCAGCGGTGCTTGACTTGGCAGTTTCTGACCTGTTCAGCGGTGCTTGCCCTGTTCAGCGGTGCATTCCATTGCGGTCTTTGCCCTGTTCAGCGGTGTTTGACTTGGTAGTTTCTGACCTGTTCAGCTGTGCTTGCCCTGTTCAGCGGTGCATTCCAAGGCGGTCTTTGCCCTGTTCAGCGGTGCTAGACTTGGCAGTTTCTGACCTGTTCAGTGGTGCTTGCCCTGTTCAGCGGTGCATTCCATGGCAGACTTTGCCTTGTTCAGCGGTCCCTGGCCTGTTCAGCGGTGCTTGCCATGGCGGCCTTTGCCTTGTTCAGCGGTCCCTGGCCTGTTCAGCAGTGCTTGCCAAGGCGGTCCTTTATTGCCCAGCAGGCCTGTGGCTGGCGGTCCTTCATGGGTCAGCTGGGCTGTGGCTTGCAGGGCCCTCCTGGCCAGTGACGATTGGGCTGGCCTCCTGGGCAGTGACTCTGGAGGTGGCCTCCTGGCCAGTGATGATTTGGCTGGCCTCCTGGGCAGTGACTCTGGCGGTGGCCTCATGGCTAGTGACAATGGGGCTGGCCTCCTGGGCAGTGACTCTGGCGGTGACCTCCTGGTCAGTGACGATTGGGCTGGCCTCCTGGGCAGTGACTCTGGTGGGGGCCTCCTGGCCAGTGACGATTGGGCTGGCCTCCTGGGCAGTGACTCCAGCTGTGGCCTCCTGGCCAGTGCCAATGGGGCTGGCCTCCTGGGCAGTGACTCTGGCGGTGGCCTCTTGGTTAGTGACGATTGGGCTGGCCTCCTGGGCAGTGACTCCGGTGGTGGCCTCCTGGCCAGTGACGATTGGGCTGGCCTCCTGGGCAGTGACTCCAGCAGTGGCCTCCTGGGCAGTGACTCTGGTGGTGGCCTCCTGGCCAGTAACGATTGGGGTGCCGGTGGCCTCCTGGGAAGCGGGGATGATGGCGGTCTTCTCCGCCGTGCTGCCCCTCCCAGACTTTGGAGATTTCTTCTGCCCCTTCCCCACCTTGGGAGGAGTCACAGCTGAGTCAACACTACCCCCGGGACCCTTGTGAGCGGCTTTGCTGGCTGGAATCTTCCCCCTCTCCCGCCGGGCACTGTCCAACTTCTGGTGCTTCACAGGGGGGGGGGGAATGGCTGTGATGTGGCTCCGTGCCACACTGGCTGGCCTGGTGGCTGGTGCACTCCACATACCTGTAACAGGCACCGCTGGTCCCGGCGATTTTTGGGCTGAGGTGCTAGTACGGGACCTATGAGTTGGAGGGGGGTGGGAAAGATGTCAAGGTTGGCCAGGAAAAGTTTATTAGGAACACTGGGACGGGTAGCTGGAGGGGGTTTGGGAGTGGAGGAAGAGGTAGTGGTTGTAGGAGGTGTACGTTTGGTGACTTTGGGTGAAGGTGCATGCGCTGGAGGCTGTTGTGATGTGGATGGCTGTTGGGTGGGTGTGTGCCTGTATTTGTGTATCTTCGGAAGGGGGCGTCACACACACACTAGGAGAGGACACAGGGGACGTGTGAATGTGAGTAGGGGTGGTGACTGCACGTGAGCGGGGTGTGGTGGTGGGTGTGCTGGTGTGGGACGTAGTGGCTGTAGAGGTAGTGCATGCAGGTGAGAGTGTAGACGAGACTGGGAAGGAGGAGGGAGACGACGAGGAGGGGGACACAGTGGTGGCAGTGGATGTTGGTGTGTCTGTATGTGTGTGATGCTTGTGTAAGTGCCTGTGGGATGTGTGGTGCTTATGTTTGCCTGAGCTTCCCTGTGTGGTGAGGTGTGTGCAGGCTGGTCTGATGGTGTGCTTGGGATAGGCTGGGGTACAGGGGATTGGGTCTGGGTGGAGGAAGTTTGAGGGTGCAGGCTAGAGACAGGGACAATGGCTGCCATCAGTGCTGAGGCCAGAGTTTGCAGGGTTCGATGAAGGGCAGCCTGACTAGAATGAATGCCCTCCAGGAATGCATTTGTGTGTTGCAATTCCCTTTCTACACCCTGGATGGCATTCAAAATGGTAGACTGCCCAACAGTGAGGGACCTGAGGAGGTCAATGGCCTCCTCAGTGAGGGAACAGAGGTGACAGGGGCAGGGGCTGAGGTGCCTGGGGCGAAGGTGATGCCCACCCTCCTGGGTGAGCGGGCACGGGGCGAAGGCTGAGGGGCTGCTGGGAGGGCGGTGCTGGTAGGGTGGGTGGCGGCTGTACCTGTAGGAGTGGGGGGAACAGATTTTGCCGCCACCACAAGGGAGCTCCCATCGGAGAACGAGTCCATGTCGCTGGTTGCTGATCCTGTCCCCGCTGTGAAGCTCCCCTCGCCCTCCGTCCCACTGGTGCATTCCGAGTCCGCGGTGTGGCCCTCCATGGCCATGTGGGATGCAGCTCCCTCGTGCTCCGGTGCCACTGTACCTTCGCCTGATGATGCTGATGCACACAAGAACAGGGAGACCACAAAAAGGTGGGGGACGACAGAAGAAAGACAGGTTGAGTGCATGGCTTATCGCTACCGTTGGCGGACAATACAGACTTAGCAGCCCCCTGCACTACGTCACACTGTTGGGCTCTACAGATGTAATTCCTGGGATATGTCCTACATGGCTATGGTCGACATCTGCACACATAGATGACACAGGGGCATGTATACCTGTACTTGGCACTCTACAGAGGTGGGGTGCCACATGGCCTGCATTACGGAGGGGCCTAGCCTACGGAACTCGCCCTGGCCTAGGGAAACCCAAACCCCTCCTCCCCCACCCAGACACCTTCACTGCGTGCAAAGTCCGCTGAATGATGTTGTACTCACCCCCTTGTGTCTGCTGTGATGCCCTCAAGCGCCCATCCAAGTCAGGGTAGGCCCCGCCAGGATCCGGAACATCAGGGGCGTCATGGTTCGACGGGCACCCCTCCCACGTTGGGAGGCCATCCCCAGCTGAGCCTCCGCCGTCTTCTTGCTCCAGCGGCGAATGTCCTCCCGTCTTTTCCGGCAGTGGGTGCTCTGTCTGTGGTGGACCCCCAGGGTCCAGACGTCCTTGGCGATGGCACGCCAAATATCCTTCTTCTGGTGGGCGCTGACTTACATGACATGTACAGGGGAAGAAGAGAAGTCATTACCAACTGCACCGTCGAAGTGAGTGGCCCACATCCCTACCCTTGCCATGTGGCACATGCATTCACAGTCCTTCATGCATGCAGAACTGTGCCCCCTTCATTCTTACAACCAGCCCTCTCCACACAGGCATAGCCCATACAACGTGCTCCCTGTGTACTCACCTGTTGGTCTGGAGGATCGTAGAGTAGCGTGTACTGGGGGAGGACCCCTTCTACGAGATTCTCCAACTCCTCTGCAGTGAAGGCAGGGGCCCTTTCCCCAGACGCACGAGCCATTGTCTCTTCCAGACCGAGGTCACAGCAGCACTTGCAGTGTAGGTCCTCTCCTGTCGAAGATCAGGTATCGAGTGATTGAACAGATAGAAAATGGCGGTCATGTCCGCGGCGGTCACGTCCCCGACAGTGCGTACCATCACCGCCGGCGTCCATCGTCATTGGCTCCTGGGATCCAATGTTAACCAATGCAGCATTGCGCCGCGGTCTTCGACCTCCTACAGCGACGGTGTACAACGCCAGCGCAGTTACCTCACATCCCATTGTCCCACTTTAGAGGTCAGGCAGCCGCCATTTCAGGGGCCCACATGTCTTAATTTTTAACTGCGTCACACATACCTAGGCCTAGACTCAACACACATACAGGCCACATTTTGGATTATGATTCGTGTTCTGTGTAAACTGTGGGTACGTACCTCTGAGTTGGTTGACTCTGTGCTCGCTGTTGTCCTTCATAGGCACCGTCCGCTGGGACATTTGAGGAGATGGCAGAATCCTCTGGTGTACCGATGGCTGGTGGACCTGTCGACAATGGAGGAAAGACATTTGATCATCACCTACAGGTTTGACCGTGCCACAATCCAGAAACTGTGTGCCCAGTTGGAGCCAGACCTGATGTCAGCAATCCGCCATCCCACAGAGATCCCCCCTCAAGTGCAGGTGCTATCAGTGCTCCATTTCCTTGCAAGTGGGTCATTTCAAACAACAGTAGCCATAGCATCAGGGATGTCCCAGCCTATGTTTTCCAACGTGTTGTCCAGAGTGTTGTCTGCCCTGCTGAAACACATGTGGAGCTACATTGTTTTCCCTCAGGTGGAGGATTTGCCTACAGTTAAAGGTGACTTCTATGCCCTTGGACATATCCCCAACATCATAGGTGCCATTGATGGGACCCATGTAGCTCTGGTCCCCCCCACAGGAGTGAACAGGTGTACAGGAACCGGAAGAGTTATCATTCGATGAATGTACAGATGGTATGTTTGGCAGACCAGTACATCTCCCAGGTAAATGTTATGTTCCCTGGCTCTGTGCATGACGCCTACATCCTGCGGAATAGCAGCATCCCTTATGTGATGGGTCAACTCCAGAGGCACCGGGTGTGGCTATTAGGGGACTCTGGTTACCCCAACCTGTCATGGCTACTGACCCCAGTGAGGAATACCAGGACCAGGGCAGAGGAACGCTACAATGAGGCCCATGGGCGGACTAGGAGGGTGATCGAATGCACCTTCAGCCTCCTGAAGGCCAGGTTCAGGTGCCTCCATATGACAGGTGGTTCCCTATTCTACTCACCAAGGAAGGTGTGCCAGATCATCGTGGCCTGCTGTATGCTTCACAACTTGGCTTTGCAACGACAGGTGCCTTTTCTGCAGGAGGATGGTCCAGATGACGGTGTTGTAGCAGCTGTGGAGCCTGTGGACAGTGATGAGGAGGAAGCAGTGGAAGAAGACATTGACAACAGGGACTCAGTTATCCAGCAATATTTCCAGTGACACACAGGTGAGAACAAATTCCTGCCTACTACAAGTACTTTCACACTTCTACCTCTATCCTGTCTGTCAATTTCACCCAGTATATGGTAACTGTACATTTCCCTTACGGTTTCACAGGTGTGGTTTACAACGTGTGTCATCTGCTTAGATTCCTCATGGACTTGAGATGTATGACATAGGTATGTTGACATTACATTTGAAAACGCATTTTGTCACTGTCATTGCTAATACACATTTTCGAAATCACAGACTGACTCCAGATTGTTTTGTGGTTCAAGGGTGTTTATTGAAGTGCTCAATATTGGAGGGGGGTTGGAAAATGGTGAGGGGTGATGGTGGAGGAATGTCCATGGCAGAGTCCAGTCTATTAGTCTCACAGGTGCATTGCCCATATGGACATAGGAAGTGGAGCTGGGGCAGTTCCAAGATGGACAGGGTTACAAAGTGGGATAGTAGGATGACAATCAGGGTGGTCTCATTTCTTGGCGGGGGTCTTGGCATCGTGCTCTGTCTTGTTTCTGGATCTCACGGACCGTTTGCGGCGTGGTTCTCCATCTGCAGGGGGTGGGGTGCTAGTGTGGGGGTCCTGTGGTGGGGCGTCCTGTCCACTAGCGCCGGCGGAGGTGGTGGGCAGTTCATCGTCCATGCTAGTGTCAGGGGCCCCTTGCAATGCCACACTGTCCCTCCTGGTGTTTAGTATCTCCTTCAGCACCCCTACGATGGTGCCCAGGGTGGAGCTGATGGTTCTGAGTTCCTTCCTGAACCCCAAATACTGTTCCTCCTGCAGCCGCCGGGTCTCCTGAAACTTGGCCAGTACCGTTGCCATCGTCTCCTGGGAGTGGTGGTAGGCTCCCATCATGGAGGAGAGGGCCTCGTGGAGAGTGGGTTCCCTAGGCCTGTCCGCCCCATGTCGCACAGCAGCCCTCCCAGTTCCCCTGTGTTCCTGTGTCTCCGTCCCCTGGCCCGTGTGCCCACTACCACTGCCCCCAGGTCCCTGTTGTTGTTGGGGTGGTGGGTTATCCTGGGTTCCCTGTAGTGGTGGACACACAGCTGATTGATATGTCCTGGGGACGGAGGTATGGGCCCGCTGGGTGGGTGCTGTGCTGGTGTTACCAGAGGGTGGAAGGTCTGTGGTGGCCTGTGACTGGGTGTGGGGAACCGACTGTCGCGAGGCCCACGATGGTCCGGGCTGGTCATCTGGATCCAGTTGGACAGAGCTCCTGTCATCACTGTGGGCCTCTTCTGTGGGTGGCGTGGAGATGTCTGGACCCTCCTGTCTGGTGACGTTGGTTAGTGGTCCTGCAGCGGAATAAAAGCAAGATTATTGCATCTGTGTGTGTCATGGTGTGCAATGGGTGGGTGAGCGTGTACCCCAGTGCTAGCATTCCTGTGTGGGGGCTTGTGTGATGATGATTGAGAGGGGTGTTGTGGGTATGTGCAGTGGGCATGCTTTAGTGATGGGTGTCCATGCTTTGTTGTGTCATGCAGGGCTTGGTGTTGGGATATGTGGTTTATGTTATTAGTGCATTTGTGAGGAGTTGGAGTATTAGGGGAGGGGGCGAGGGTGGGGGTCAGTGACAGCATGAAGGTAGGGTGGGGAATATGATAGTTAAGATTTGACTTACCAGAGTCCATTCCTCCACCGACTCCTGCGAGGCCCTCAGGATGCAGAATAGTCAAGACCTGCTCCTCCCATGTTGTTAGTTGTGGGGGAGGAGGTGGGGGTCCGCTGCCAGTCCACTGTACCGTGATGGTGTGTCTTGAGACCACGGAATGCACCTTCCCCCGTAGGTCGTTCCACCTGTTCCTGATGTCGTCCCGATTTCTTGGGTGCGGTCCCACTGCGTTGACCCTGTTGACAATTCTTCGCCATAGCTCCATCTTCATAGCTATGGAGGATTTGTTACACCTGTGATCCAAATAGCTGTGGCTCTACCCGTACGATTTCCTCCACCATGACCCTGAGCTCCTCCTCAGAGAACCTGGGGTGTCTTTGCCATGCCATAGGGTGGTGTAGGTGATGTGTGGGGTGGTGTATGTGGTGATAAGTGTGGTGATATGTAGTGGTGTGTGGTGTTTTGTGCGTGGAAGTATTGTGGGTGATGGTGATGTGTGCCTGTGGCTGCTAGTTTATGGATGGTGGTGTCTCTCTCTGGGCTTCTTTCTGAATTTTTTGTCGTAGGGGTTTGTGGGTGATGTGGGTGTGTGTTTTATATTGTATTGGGTGTGTGGGAGTGGTGTGTGCATATGTATCAGGTGTGTGTATTTTGAATTGTCCAATGTGGTTGTGTTTTGTAAGAGTGTGTTTATTTTGAGCGCGGTGGTGTGTACCGCCAATGGAATACCGCAGTTGAAAGACCGGCGCGTGGATTTGTGGGTCATGATAGCATGGGCGTATTTCTGTTGGCGTGATGGTAGAGGTTTTGTTTTCGCCAGTTTCTCACTGACCTTTGGTGTGGCGGTCTTGTGTAGGTGTCTGAATTTTGTCGTATTTCGGGATGTGGGTCGTAATAGCTGTGGCGGAATTCCGCGGCCGCGGGGGTTTGTTGGCGGTCTTCTGCACGGCGGCAAGCGGCTTTTACCGCCAATGTTGTAATGACCCCCCTAGTGTTCTATCCACAGATGGGATAGGATAGTAGTATCCACAATGGTTTCATGACTGTCTCCAAAATGGTCCATATACAGTTTACTATTCTGTGTCATACGTACCAGGGGGTTGATCTCAGTTTAATTTAGTGACCTTAAGGGAACACCCCAGCAAAGATTGTGATTAGAAATTAACTCAGGCCAATGTGTAAAGTATGTATTCAGTACCAAAACAATAGTAAAGTCAAAACACAACACAATAAAAATCTGAAACCCAATTAGGAAACATTAATAACTTTAATAAGTATAATTACACCAAAATGACAAAAATTTAACAAGCGTTTGCAATGCAATGGGTCTCCCGTTTGTGAGAGTTAGAGCTATTGGCATTTTAAATGGTAATGTTTTTTACCTATGTGTTTTGTTTTGTAGTGTAGTGAATGTATGTGGTGTTTAGTTGAATTATGTGTGTTGTATTGAAATATTAGTGAGGTGGGATAGTGTGTGAGAGAGTGAGATAGATGGAAAAGAGAGAGTACAAGAGAGAGAGATAGAGGGAGAAGTGGAAGGGGCGTATGGAGGGAGGGGGGATGGGAGAGGTGGGCCAGTGCACAAAGTGAGGAGGTACAGTTAGGTAGCATGTGTCAGTAGGCAGTATAGTGAGGAGATAAGTAATCCAAGGGAGGGATGTGAGTGCGAATAAAAGGGGGTGGAGACATAAAGGGAATACATGTGAGATAAATGGAAATTGAGATAGCAGAAATCATAAAGAGATGCACGGAAGAATGGAGAACTACAAGGGGATCAAGTGAAATGGCCAGAAGATAGAGGGATTGAGTTAAAGAAGAGCATAGAAAGATACAAAAAAGACTTGAAAGGTATAGTGAAGAGACAGGGGGGATAAAAAGTAGGGGCGTATGGAACAAATAAAGGAGAAAATGGAGAGTAGCAAGTGAAGAGGGGCAATAGATAGAGAGAGAAGAAAATGTAAGAGGGGGAAAACAGAAATACAGGGGAGAGTAGAGAGGTGGACAAAGTAAAGGAATAGGAAGGATATGAAATGTACAAGGAATGATGTAGCAGTGCCCAGAGACTGATAAGAGGGAAACACAAAGGTTCAGAATAATGGGACAGTGAAAGTTGGAAAGTAGTTGCATTTGAAGTAGTTAGAGGATGCAGAAATACAGGGTTGGATGTCTCAAAGTAGGAGAGCATGAAGAGAAGGTACAAAAGGGGCTACAGAGGAGGAATACATAAAAGATAGAATGCGAGGGCTAGTTCCACTGCAGAATGGAAACAGTGTAGAAAGGAGAGAGGGAAGGGGTAGCAGATAGATAAATGTGGGAAAAGGGGGCAATGAAAGGTGGAAAAGGAATCTCCCGTGGAGTGATGGAGTGACTTCATTGCTCCTGCAGGCACCTTCCAAGACGACAACCGGTTCTCTGGGACTTCTCTTCTGACAACGAGTGTCCTCCCTGGAACACAGCTGGTGGACCCATCTGACCCAGACTGTCCTAAGGTCGAGCTGTCCAAATTTGCCTTCCCAGTTTGTAACAGTACTCCTGTGTACCATGTCATCTCTAGCTCCTTGGACTTCTGTGTACTTCTTCAAAGAATCCTTCATGCATAGTGTAGCCCACGTCCCAGCACTCCATCCACCGCTCACTGAGTTGCTCTCCGGCGGCGTGGGACCTTCTTTTGTTGTGCTGCACCAACCACAATTTTCACCTTCTTTGTCCCCATGTCCTGGGACTCCCATGGGTGTTGCCTGGTCATCTGTGGGCTCTCTCCAGTGTTGGGAGCCCCCTCTGCCTCCTCAGTCTGAGTTGAGGGTCCCAGGTCCCTCCTTGGTCCAGGCAGCGCCATTTTGATGCAAACCGCGACCTTGCTTGAACTAAGGCTTGTTGGACGAATCCAGTGACGCAAACAGCCTGCATCCAACTTCCCGATGTACGACATCTCCTGCAACATGCAGGATCCCTCAGCTATCTTCTTTGGTGCTCTTCTGCAGACTTCTTCTAACCGGAGAATCCTCTTTTTCACCATCTTCTAGGTTGGCAGCTGCTCCTGTCCTTCCTGGAATCTTCTGCGACTTCTGGACTTGGTCTCCTCTCTTCACAGGTCTTCAGGTCCAGGAATCCACTACTTGTTGCCTGCAGTCGTGCTTGGTTCTTGCAATAACTCTTAGCATGACTTGTAGTGTATCCTGAGGAAACTTGCAGTACTTTACTCCTACTTTCCTGGGCTCTGGGGTGAGGTATTTTTCTTACCTTTGGTGTTTTCTTACACTCCCCGCACCCCTCTACACACTACACTTGCCTAGGGGGGTATTCGTGATTCGCATTCCACTTTCTTAGTATATTGTTTGTGTTGCCCCTAGGCCTATTGCATTCTATTGTATTTTCTACTGTTTGCACTATTCTATGACTATCTACTTACCCGATTTTGGTCTCTAATATAGATATTGTGTATAATACTTACCTCCAGAAGGAGTATTGCCTCTAAGATATTTTTTTCCTTGTGTCACTAAAATAAAGTACCTTTATTTTTGATAACACTGAGTATTGTCTTTTATTGTGTATATTACTGTGTAACAATAGTGGTATTGCAGGAGCTTTGCATGTCTCCTAGTTCAGCCTAACCAGCTCTGCTACAGCTACCTCTAGACAGCCTAAGATGCTAGAACACTGCCCACATTTCACTAATAAGGGATAAATGGACCTGGTATAAGGTGTAAGTACCTATGGTACCCACTACAAACCAGGCCAGCCTCTTACATTTGACTTCCAGGCCCTGGCTACATGTTGAACCATGCGTTGTGGCCTTTTAGACAAGTTAGAAATACTAAGTACACCAGTTATGAAAATGGGAACTTAATCACAATCCGGGGGAGCATAGGCAATTTACTTCTGATTGGCAGGAGTAAAGATCAGATAGTTCTAAAGCCAGCAAAACAGGTAGTGCACAAGTCTGGGGTGACATCACATAAATGATGGTAATTTCCTCCTATACACAACAAGATGCACTGTAATTTGTAGGGACTATAGTTCAGTGTTAGGACCAGCCAACATCAATGATATGTTCAATGTATGCTATACTTTGCAGTAGATCACCAATTCTTGATAAGTTCATGTATATGAAATATTTATTCAGAAAGATATATTTATTTGCCAGTCTCAACATGCCCATCACTTCCTTTCTTCAATCAATGTATCCTGTCAATCAACAAAGAGAATGTATGTAATAAGAAGAATTTACAAAAAGCGTTTTGGAAATAACTGAATGTAAAAAAGATCTCAGGCTTATACTGATGAGAAATGACGTGTGGGATAAACAAAATATGATATTACTACACTTCCACCAAGTTTTTGTTTTAAATAAAACTTTCACAACCAAATGTATAATTTATCATACTGTAGTTGACATAACATCGGGACAGTGCCCAATTTGCATTAGAAGGAAGAATTCTTATTTAGAATTTAATAGTAGTGCCTACATATCCAAAGAAGGACACACCAACTCAGAAAAATGCATTCATTTTGTTCCTTGAAAAATTGTTAAATAAATGTGTACATTATACATGTTACTAAAGATAGGATGTGTGCATTATCAATCTAAAAATATTGACCATAAAAAAACACCTCTGTAGGACTATTTAATTGCAAAACACCGTTACCCATTTCAGCAAGAAAGAAAATGGTGATGTATAAGACACAGTTTAACAAATAAGTCACCCCAAATATGAATAAAAGAAGGTCATGAAAACCAGAAGATTGTGGGCCACACATATAAAATCACTTATGACTGTACATTATATGCTAAGTGCATGATCACAGCACCTTTAATTGCAACTCACAAAGACCCATTCCAAAAATTACACAGATTAGAAGCCTAATCCCCAAACAAGCTCAAATGTACTCCAAGCAAATCTTGACGTAACATACAATGGCAGGATATGCATAGGAACTGCAGCTTAATCAGAAACCAGTTGAGACACTAAATAAAACATAGAGAAATAAAGTTTAATAGAACAGTCTACACATTCACAGTTGAAACCATTACAAAATCCACATACACAAGAGACAGACATTCCGTAACAGGTCAAATGCTATTATTAGAAACATGTCAGCAATCAGCAGGCCACATGAACTCTGAAAAAAAGTGAATTACACCTATAAACATTTGAACAGGCTTCCCTAATGAGTAGACACCATGGACAACATCCACATGATCCTTGTCAGAGGGAATACAACAGCCCTCATCTCTTGGATCTCTTTGCAGCATTTGACAAGCTCACACACCCTATCCTCATCAGGCGCATGCCCAAGATTGGCATCCAAGGACCCGTTCTCCACTTAACAGATAGAACACAAGCTGTCAGCCTGGCACCTTACTCCTCAGAAACAAACAAACTCCTTTGTGGTGTGCCTCAAGGCTCATCGCTCATCCCCACCCTCTTCAATACATACATGATTCCTCTGGCCAATGTCTCCTCTACACATGACATAAACATCCTCTCCCACTCCAACAACAAGCAATTCATACTCTACCTCTTGGAGAAGACCTTCCAACACAAGCTCTCGGCCTGTATGACTGAAGTCACTAACCAGATGAAAGTCAACTGTTTCAAGCTTAACACCAAGGCAGAATAGTGATCTTTGGCAAGAACACCTCACCATGGGACTCCAACTGGTGGCTGGTAAAACTCGGACCCACACAAACAACCCACTCTAGGAACCTCAAAATAATAATTAACAGCAAACTGGACACGACCTAATAAGTCAACCCTGTAACTGCATCCTGCTTTCACATCTTGAAGACTTTGAGGAAGATCTTCAAAAGGTACCCAATGAACACTAGAAAAACTGCCACACGTACCCTAGTCATCATCAAGTTGGACACCCTCTACTTTGAAATCACTAAGCAGCTCAATAGGAGACTAAAAACCATCAGGAATTCTCAACCTCTGTTGGAAATTGTCCTTTCTGTAGGGGTCACCCCAAACCTTTTGCCTTCCTCCTCTTCTTTTTTCTGACCCCGTTTCTGTTGGCTTTAGGACTCTAGGTAATTTACCCTTGCTAACCAGTTCTAAACTGCACGCGCTCTCTCCTCTAAACATATTAACATTGGCTCATACTTAATTGGCATATTTAATTACTTATAGTAAGTTGCACTACATGTGCCCAGGGCCTGTACATTAAATGCTACTCATCAGCTTGTAGCACTACTTGTGCCACCCAATAAAGTACCACTTTAAAACATGTCCCAGGCCTGCCATTGCAGCCTTAATGCAGTGTTACACTGCCATGCCAACTTAGCATTTAAAACATCTCGCCAAGCCGTAAACTCCCCATTTTGGGGTTACATATGTAATCCCCAAAATATGTCTTGGATACTTCAGTAGGGCAGGGTTTTATGTAAATAAGAGGCAGGACATATAGCTTTGTGTTTGCCATTTTCTAGTAGTGAAAAACTCTCAAATTCTTTTTTCACTACTGTGATGCCTACCACTCTCATAGGATAACATTGGGGATTCCTTATTACATTTAATAAGCTGGAATTCCTAATTGAGAAGGAGTAGATATCTCTTGTTTAATAGCTATGGAATTATAATAGTAAATCCTCTTTAATGGTAAAATCAGATTTATTGTTACAATTTTGAAAATGGCACTTTTAGAAAGTTGGCATTTTCCTTGTTCTTAGCCCAGTGTGCCTGTAGCCTGTCTCCAATACCCTCCTGGGGTGGGGTGACAGCTGGGCTGGTGCATTCCCTCTGGACAGCCACACACAAAGGGAGGGAGCTTATGTGTGTGACTGATGGACCATCAACATCCTGATGGGACATAATGGGCAGCATGTGAGGGAGGACCTGGGCACAGCCTCATACTTACACCTGAATAGGGAGTGCCCTGTCCCCACACAAAGGCCTGAATGGTTCTATGTTGAAACCACGAGTGGTTCAAGCACCCATGGCTCAACAACTAGTTTGGAACAGCAAACTCGTTGGTATCACTACTGCCTTTACCACGAATGCCTTTACAACGATTTTTCGTTGTAAAGGCATTCCTGGTAAAGGCATTAGTGATCAGCATGCACGGTTCCAGCATGTGTGTCCCCTAGCCCCCATCCCTAAAAATTACAGTGACCCCCCCACCCCCACAACCACCCCAACCCCCACCCCCAAAATGACCACAAGCCCAACCCCCTCCCCTAAAACCTAAAGCACCCCAACCCACTCCTAAAACCTAAACCCTGACCCCCTCCCCCAAACCCTAATCACCCGAGCCCCCACCCCACCCTACCCCACCCCCAAAAACACAGCCCCAGTCCCAGCCCAACTTACCTCCTCCTTCACCGCGTCAACTCCCTTCTTCTGCGTGGTTAAAGCCCGAAAACCAGGAAGTCATGGAAAATGAATCCGTTGTTTCGCTTTCGTCTTCCACGACTTTGTGGTTTAGGAGTCGTTTTTCCAGGTGTTTCCACCTGTATTGAGTCTGGAGCCAGGGCAGGAAGAAAGGAACTCTGTGCACTTCAAAGACCGTTGTTTGAATTTACCCTCACTTAAAAAACTCAATACACTTCTGGACCACTGGATGCTCTGTGAGGACGAAAGACCGATGTGCTGCTACAAGGACTGCCACTCTGCTTAGTTGCTAATCTGCTGGACTCCTGCTTTGCTGTGATGACCTACTGCTTGCTGCCCTCTTGCATGTCACTGAGAAGCCTTGGACCTGCATCCCTACCAACCAGAACCTTGCATAACTCCAAGGGCCAGGTGACTGTTCTTGTGTCTTCTGAAGTCTCAGAGACACAAAAGACTTCAACTCAATCTGCAACAGCACCTGGACATTGTTTGATGCAAGTCTTGTCATGCCAAGTGGTACCAACCCAGCCATGGGCCCTTGTAAGTGGGTATAAAGTACTGGTTCAACCAGAGCCCATTCATCCACTTTGCAACCAGTACATCGTTGCCTTTGCTTGAGTCAGATCCAGTGTGTCCTGATCTTCTGTACTGTTTACTAGGGACCTACAAGTAAATCAAACGTACCATTCAGGTAGATGTCAATTGTACCATGTTTTTTATGGAGAAAGGGCAAGCACTCTGGTTAGCAGGGAAAAAGAGCACAGGGTACTTATGCCAGTACAAAATGGGTTCAGCATCAGAAGGCAAAAATCTGGGGGTGACCCTCAAAAGGCTAGGTCCAACAGGTACCCACTAAACAAAATAAGGTATCTTTGGGATATATTTATAGTCCTTTTTAGAAAAACTGGATCCCTACACCTCTTTAAAAGGAATATCCTATAATGAGATCCCACACAGTGGTTGAGCCTATTCAATTGGTATTTGCCTATCCAAATGAAGGAAGGACACCTGTGATGAAGCATACCACTGCTACTTTTGAGTGACTTGTCTTCTCCTAATATCTAAATATTCTTGTGAACTGGAAGGTTGGCCCATAAAGAAAGTCGAGTTTAAGGTTTCATGCCCTTTTGTGTTTACAGGTTTCTAATAGGGAAAACACATGATAGCCACAAAATTCTCACTCCCTGTCTCTGTTCCTGTGTGGATTCAGCATTACAGTTGCCTGATAAATTTCAGTGGGCCTGAAAATGTGAGCCACCTGAGTTTATTGGAATAAAAGTTTGTTTTTTCAAATGGAGTCTTTAGCAGTTGAAATCAGCTGTAATTCTCATTTAAAACCCCAGAGGAAAACATAATGGAATCATTGGAGAAACACAGAATCTCCCCTGCTAGTCCTCAATAAGTTGTAATCCTCATTATCTCCATGCTCTAGAATTACTGGGACCACTTGGTAATAATAATTGTGGGCAGAGAAATAACGGTGTTTCACTGGCTATTCATAATATGGCCTACCTGGGAAGATGCTGCTTGCCTCTTCAGGTGATCCTAGACATGGTTGCAGGATGGGAGCAGAATCTCACTTCAACAACCGCTTCTTCTCATTCCATCCCAACTCATGTCAAAGTATTCTCTGTACTTCACTTCTTCACCACCAACAGGCCACAGCTGTCATCTCACAGGCAAGCAAAAATCTGGTGTACCTCCCAGCCATTGTCATGTATTACTATTCAGGTGTAGTAGTACATCATCATGTTGTAGTCAAGACATCCTGGGGAGTCCACCTAGTGCTCACTTGACTTGGTTCCCCAAACTGCAAAGGAAGGACCTGGAGATGGCCTTTCTGGAACTCCTACAACAGTTGGAGGCTAATGAGCAACAGTATGGCTATAAGTATACATCCTTTACACAAATAGCAATATATATGCCTTGCAGAGTAATGTCATGTGCTATTAGTAAAGTTGTAATATGTTCATGTTGTCATGTGATTTAAGTCAAAACCTCACAACACTCTTATTTATCTTCAAGTCCTTACTGTAGACTTACAGATTCTTATGTTGTCAGCCACAAAAGGGGAAACCATCATAGTTTACAACTTCAGATGTTTAGCTCAGCTCATATGAAGCTCAAGCTCCTCCTGCAAAAGACATATACAGGTTCACATATTCGTCCATTATACTCCATAACCCTTGTGACAATTGGGCTTGTGTGATATCCACCTTTGCAATCTTGGCAGCAGTGGCGTCCGGTAATTATGTTAGGGAACTGGGGCAGGGCACACAAGTGTATTTACTTACTCAGACCTTTGCATCCACAAACTTGAACACACACACACATTTACCTTACACCATTCACAACAAATGCACACATTTATGCATACACACACACACATCAAAGATTCACAAACATAAAACTAACTCACCCTGCACCACCAGGAGAGAAAAGCCTTGGAAATCCCGGGAGACTGGGACCTTAGGTCAACCAATGAGTGGAGGCAGCAGTCCCTCACTTGTCACAGAGTGAGATGGGTCAATGAGACTTGCTGACCCCAACCCACACTGTGATGGCCACAACATACTTTTTCACTGCATCGTTTTATCACACGATGACATATTGCAGGAGACTTGCATTCTCTCTCATCTCTCTCTCTCACTCTACCTTTTTCACTCTCTTTCATCTTCCACTGTATTTTTGTTTTTTCTTCATCGATATTTTTTGTGAAAACAAACAGGAACCCAATTACCCTTGTATCCCATTCTTTTTCTACTAACCTCCTTCCACTCATTCATTTTTTACATACATTTCTCAGTTTTATAATTAAAATTTTCATTATATTGTTTGTTGTTCCTTCTGTGCAAATTGCACGAGATTGCCTGTTGATGTTGGTGTGACAGAGGTGTGCTACATTACTTTATTCTCCACATACATTTAGCACACATCGAGCGAGACTCATGATGCAGACACTTGTTACAAGTGAAAGATGAAATATAGCTTTGTGATTCCATATTTCTTGTGAGAGAAAGTAATGTTGTATGACTTCATATCTCTATGTGATATCAATGTACACCTATAAGAAATGGTGATGTGCAGCATGCAAGTGTTCAGTGGCAAGTGGTAAAGATGGTAGGGTCTGATGTCTACTTCCATTGACAGGGTCATCCACACCCATCTCTACATAATATGGGGTCTAGGTTGGGATCAATTTGTGCACTATGAACAGGTCGGTGGGTACAGTTGGGGGTCATGCAGATTTCTGTTATCCACAAGGTGGATCAGGGTTATGATTAGTTATGAGCCAGTCCTGCTAGATTACTGTAAGCCTATCAGCTATGGTCCAAATGAGATGCACAACCTCAGTGAGCCACCTCGTCTCTCACCTGTCCCATTTAGAAATATTCCCAGTGAACCTCCAATGTGTCTACAGGAGCTATCTGTCTTTCAACAGCACTGCTTCTGGCTGTGCAGGTAGACAATCAGGGTTTCCATTTTGATGGACATGGGACTTATGGACTGTTCTATGTTGGAGATTCCTTGTCATACAGAGTCATGCTGGACAAAGTAGCCCTCCTATTGGAAGACTGCCCTTTCCCAGGCACATCCACCACCCTTGATTGCTCTGTCACTTGAGAACATGGTTTGGTAGGGAATGCTGCGGTTGGTGGAGAGTGATGTGGTGAATGAAGAAACGTAGAGGCCCATTGTTCACCTGAGGATTCCTATCAATGCAATGCCACATCAAATTTTGGAGTTGTACCTGGGATGTAGAGTGGTATTGGAGATTTATCTAGGGTATCTGAAGGGTGGGTGGTGGGAGTACGTGAGTTTTGCATAGCTAGGGCAAGCACCCATAGCCTTGTTCCTTGTGCCTGGGCACTAACACGCCATACAATTGCCTGAATCATGCCCACCATTATCTAATTATCAACTATAGTAGTTTTTGTCATCGAATTTTTAGTGCATGAGGCCACAAGAAGCTATGGAGAACCTGAACCAATAAATATAATTAATCAATGTCACAGTGCAGTTGTCCTGCTTACAATGTATCCCTTGTTACAACATGTAGGTGGCAGACCTGACACTCTTGGTGTAGTATTTCCCCAAACCTATTGCCTTCACTCTTCATGGTTTTTTAATTAATTTTTGTTGGCATTAGGACTAGGGGCCAGATGTAGAAAGAAATGGATTTGCGACTCGCAAATTGCGAGTGGGAGCGACTCGCAAACCCATATGCAGAATGGTGTCCCTGACACAATCTGCGAATCGCAAGGGGGTCGCAAAGACCCACCTCATTAATATTCATGAATATTAATATTATTCCTTCCAGTGGAGGAAGCAAGCATCACCTTCTGTTATGTGCTGCTTGACACAACAAAAGGTGCTTCATGGTGACCATAAAGAAGATCGGAAAAAATGTCAGCAACTTATGCCTTCAATAGGCCACTTCCATCCTTGAGACCTCGTTTTCCGGCATCACTAAGGTGTCACTGGTAAAGGTGGGTGTGCACGCAGACTTCCAAGATGATTTGCACACCTCAATGGATGGTCATGCTACGTGTATGAGAAAATCATGGTAAATACAGCAGAAGATGCATCACATCCTTTCAAGATGAATGGGTCATTTGACTTCTAAATAACCCAGGCTCAGGAGGATTAGTGCTGATTAATTCTGCCATCGGAGCGGTGGAATTCATTAGTAGTTCCATTTTACAAGAGTAACATGGAATTACTAAATTCCGCAAATTCAGCAGGCGGAATTAAACATTCCACCAGCTTCTAATTAGGACTCTGTGCACTTTACCATTCCTAACCAGTGCTAAAGTGTTTGTGCTCTCATCCTAAAACTTGGTACAACGGACTTACACCTGACTGGTACATTAAATGTACTTATAAGTCCAACGTATATGGAATTACATGTACCCATGGCCTGTAAATTGAATGGTGCTAGTGGCCTACAGCACACATTGTGCCACCCACAAAAGTAGTCCCTTATAACATCCCAGGGCTGCCATTGCAGTCTGTAGTGCAGTTACAAACTGTCATTTCATCCTATCAAAATAATCTTTTTGCCAGCCAAAAATGTAATCTATAATGCAGGTGAGCTCACAGATAGGGTGTGAGCTGTCAAGTTCCTGAGTACTTTTGACCTGACATTTGGGTACTGGCAGATTGTATAACTGAGGGGGCCAAGGAGAGGTCTGGACTCTCCACTGCAGAGGGCCACTTCCAGTTTAGGGTGATGCCCCTTAAGTGAAAGAATGCCCTTGTGATCTTCCAAAGGTTGGTCAACAGAGTCCTGGCTTGGCTTAGATGAAGGCTTTTAGCGCTGCCTATGTAGATGACATTGCAGTCTTCAGTCCCAGCTGGGAGTACCAACTGTTCCACCTCCAGGAGATGTTTCAGGCCCCTCTGGACAGCAAGTGGGTGGGGGCAAAGTACAGCCCCTCCAGGTCAATATTCTGAGTATTCTGGCTTGCCAGCCCCCAAGACCCTCACGAGGTGAAATCCTTCCTAGGCCTCACTAGCTATTATAGGAGATTTATAAGGGGCTATGGTACCATTGTTGCCCTCTTGACAGAGCTGACCTCTAAAAAGAAGCCCAAGAAGGTGATCTGGGCATAGGCGTGCCGGAAAGCCTTTGGCACAGTGGAGTGAATGAATGAATGAAGTAGATTTGTAAAGAGAGAATACCTGCCCTGAAAAGGAACGTTCCAGCACTGGGTGAAAAATAAGACGCTATAGAGATCAGACATAAGAAGGACCAACCATAACTAAATCTCTCTAAAGAGATGAGTCTTTAAGAGGCCCTTAAATAGATTCTCTGTGGTCCAGTCAGAGGTTCCAGAGTTTTGGTGTCAAGAAGAAGAAAGAACGTCCACCTGTCTGGACTTATTACTTTTGGGGATGCAGAGCAGGTTATGATTTGCTGAATGTAAAGCTCTGCAAAGAAAATATATTTTCATTTTGTTGCACATATGCGCAGGGCCTTTCTGTTGGGTAAACTGAAATGTTAATGTCAAGGCTTTGAATTCTGTTCTTTGCTTGATGTGAAGCCAATGAAGGCTTTTTAGGCCATTCCAAATTGATTGCCTTTTGAGAATATTCTTGTCACAATTGTTCACATGGAACTCATTTAAACTTATACTAAGAATGAACCAGGCCAATCCTGTATTGAATTAATCAATATACCATAGTCTCAAATTGAACAAAATCATTCTGTTTTTAACAAATCCAAAAATGAATACCATTAGTAATCAACCTGTATTTATAATTATTTAAATATGTAATTTATTACAGAAACTCAAAACAATAGATATCTACTGTCTAGTGAAGAGTGAAGGAGTTGAGCGACAGAATCCCAAGTGAAAAGAATCAAAACAGAGAAAGGTGAACAAAAGTGACTAATTGTGATGCAAAAGGTATATTGGTGCACGTCAAAGAACAGCCAATTTGAATATATTCATTTTGAAAATACCAGAAAATTTGTCTGAAATGTTTGTACAGTTTTAAGTCGGTCTTTGAATATTGTTAACATTGTTTCTACCCTGTTTGGGATTTAAGACTCTCATCAGTACATTAAGATGACTTGCGAAACTGAAGAATTAAGGAGCAATTAAAAACACTTATATTCAATGGAAAGAAGGAGAATATGGGACATATGTATAAATACTGATCACAATAGTTGGCTGTACTCCTGGGGTAATAATGAAAGGCTGACTGTGCAAAGAAATACACATGTAAGACTAGGGCTGTAGTAAGCGCTATATAAATTCAATTACAATAAATAACATTTGTGGGTGCACAGTTCATGTGTTGTTTCAGCGTCATGTGAATGTTACCATGTACAAAAACTTTAGTGCGTATATTGACATGAGACATAGTTGCCATATTTATAGTAGCCCTTAATAGGGGTGAGGCCCCATGAGGTTGGAATGCTTTCTGTGGATTTGGAAATACTGGGATTTTCATGCACTAGTTGGTCTCTGATACTTTTCCCTCTCTTATATGAAAATAGAAGGAATTCTTTGAGGATCTGTGTGATGTTAAGGCTAGGCCAATGTATCTTTATGATGTTTACAATTTTGTTTGTATCTGGACAGTATGTTGTAACACATACTATTGTCAAGTAAGGGTTTAGCCCCGTTCTCTGCAATTTTTTCTCCCTGACTGTACCACTCTCTTTTCATTGAAGTCTTCACCTGGCATTTGGGGTACCCTCTCTCTTAGAGTTTTTTGCTTAAGATAGTGACTTCTTTAAAAGTATCTTCCTTGAAGGTGCTATTCCTACGTAGCCTGAGAAATTGACCTGAAGAGAAGCAATCTTTCTGTGTTCATGGATGGAAACGTTTATACTGTAACAGTGTATTTTGTTCTGTCGATTTTCTATGCTATGATACTAACAGGTGGTTGTTGAAATTTTTAATTTCTAAGTCTAAGAAAGAGAGACTGGCATGGTCTTTTATTATACGTACATTTTAGATATGGTTGGCAATCAGTAAAGTAGTGTGTAAACAGTGTTAATGTTTTTTCAGAACCTTTCTAGATCATGAAGATGTCATCTATATGTGTCTTCCAACACTGAATATTCTTAAGGTATGGATTGTTCTGAGTGTGGACATGATCAGTACATAGTAATGGGATGCATGTGTTAATCTGAGTGGAGGACATGTGCGTCTGTTAGTTGGATTGAATAGAATAATAGAGGGATAGAAGAGGGAAGAATTCAGAAGTGTTAATTGGTAGATCAAAGTAGTAAGATGAGGTTTAGGATGAGTAAAGTAGAGATAGAGGAGGAAAGAGTCTGTGGAAAAGAATTAGGAAGATCATATTAGCAAAATGAGTTTGGGATGAGTCAAAGGAGAGACACATATGGGTGAATTTAGTAGGGTTGTTTGGGGGATTATAGTAGTAAACTGAGGTTTGCAAATAGTCACTTTTGTTTACCTCTCTCTGTTTTGGTTCTTTTTACTTGGGGTTCTGTCGCACAACTCTGTCGTAGTTTGGACTCTTGCTCTGAGCAAGACTGCTGGTTTAAGGATGACAGTACTTTTGTTTGTAGGCGACTGCGTCTTTCCTACAACAAGTCGCAACTGTTATCCCAACCTTACCGGCTCACTAGCAGCAACTCACCAGAAACACAATAGTAAAATGTGATTTATGGCAGCCGTTTACGCATGGACTCAAAAATAAGATATCTCAGGGAGTGTTGTGGTTAAACGGAGATTACCCTTTTCTCACAGATACATTATGTCTCATACAAACACAGGCAATGACACAGATGCAGTGAAGTTATAATAGCTTTTTATTTAACATAACTGCAATTTGCGATAAGTTGCATGGACTGCAATGATTAGGATAATGAATAAAGCAAGTAACAGTATTGTGAAGACGAGAGTCATTGTTACGAAGACCCCCACCATTTTGCAATACATAGAAAAGATATATGAGATGTAAGATGCCCTAATGTAAAAAGGCCTAACCTCCTACCAAAAGGAGAGCTGGGTTTGTTAAACCTAATCTGCCAATGCCATGTCCATGAGAGGAGCCCCAACCCTCATTACCTTGGAATGAGGTCTCTATCTCAGACTCTGCAGGGACACGAAGACTGGGTCAGCGTCAAGACGACTGCAGCATCGGTATCAGCGATGGTGGAGATGCCCTCTGGTCGGAATCCCTCTGATTATCTGTCTAAAGTGTGATGTATTTATACAGATCTACAAGGTCCCCTGACGTAGGTGTATTCCTAAACAATAGATAACAGGCATGCTTGGGAGGGCAATTAATATCAACAATCCCTTGAAAGTATAGAGAGGGAAAATCCCTATGTGTGAACACCTACTGTTTGTTTGTCTTTGGTGCTTGATCTTGACGCCTTGGCGCGGTGACACTGATAATGTAACTCATAACAAGTGGCCTAACTATAAACAAGGCAGCCATCTTAGAAGACATAAATAATTAAATGGGCTAAGACAGAGCAAGCTGAGTAGGTTAAAAGTCACTAGGTGACGGGGGCATGAGCCTACAAGCCAGAGGCTAAGCTAACTCCTGTTATCCCATTAAAACGCACTAGGATTCACTACACCCTCCCCATTGCCGTAACAGGTATGATGAAGGTACAGGAACCCAAATGCTAAAAATTGCTTCTGAACTAAAAGCTAAAAGCAAAAACAAGCTAAAAAGCATTTGCATGTGTTAAAAATATGTTAAAACAAATCTGTTTAAAATACATACAGAGATGTTAATGTCAACTATGACAAGTACAGCGTGCAAAGGCAAATGTCAATTTAAATGCATAATTTGGAATCGGGAATGGCAAGTCAATTCATCAAATTATTTGGTATATGCATGATCTTGAAGAATGTCATCGAAGTCACCAGTCAAGGATCTCAAAAATGAGTCAACATCGTCCGAAGTTAAGTCGAGTGCTGGGCGGACAAACGGATCCACAGAGCAGAAGTGAGCCGTATTTCCTGGTGTATCGTTATCCGCTGCAGTGTCCTCATCGATGGTAGATCTCACAACGGAAGGCTCATAGGTGGCCTCACGGAGCAACCTCAGTCTCAAGGGGCATGACCGTGTATGAATCCTCATCGGGGACATCAGCAGTTCGTGGTCCACAGGAGATGTCGGTGTAACAGCAAGACAGACCATAGGCAGATGTTCAAAGAGACACCATATGCAGCGGAAGACTGGTTGTACACACCAGAGAAGTGGCCGAAATGACAACGACCAGTCAAGCTTCAGTTCCACCAGCAAGGGTGCACCGAAGATTCGAACCATGCGCTCACGGCACAGTGGAGTTGGCGGGAGCGGCTCCATTGCTCTGTGTTGCTGGAAAGAAACAACCACTGCGAATCAGAAGAAATAGCAGTAGTAGTCTGCCAATTAAAGCCAAAATAATTGGAAAGCCACCAAACACACTTGAAAAGAGAGAATGGATGGCTGATGGGATGACTCCGAAGACAGTCTGGAAGATGGACACGAAACCAGACCCGAAAGCCTTAAAGAAATGAACAATCCCAGTGGTGCTCGAAGCATTAAATATTCTAGATACCAGCTCTCCAAAGTGTTTGGGGAAATTTGTATTTAAAAGGGATTGTATCTCGGCTGATGATCTCGCAATCTGGAGAGCATACATCTCTTTTGCGGATGTCAAGGCGACCTGTTTCTGAAACAACAGCGCCTTTAGCCTACTCAGCTTGTCATAGTTCACATTAATAGTATCTATGTGGGGCCACATGTCAGATACTTTTATCTCTTGTGTGGGGGAAACAAAACATGTCCACAACACGTAACGACCTTCTTGACCGAGATTGCGTAGGCAATTCCAGGTCGCATGCCACAACAGCTTTGATCCTTCAGTACCACATAACTTCCATTGGGAAGTACATGAAACACTGGACGAATCAAGGGGATGGGAGTACCCTTCAGAAAACAGGCCAAATTTGCGACCCCCGCATTGCAAAGACCGTGAAGAGACACCTGTTTGCATATCATAGAATGACGAACAGCAGTCTCACATTCGCTTCCGCCAAGAAAGACCTCCCTTTCACCGTTCAGACATCTATAGTCAAAGGGCAACTCCCACTCTTCCTTAATAAAGCTATCTCCTAGTTGCTCATATCGTCCCACTGCAAGATGTTTCAGGCAGCTCGAGAAACGAAAGGTCGAAATCGGTAAATTAATAATGCCGTGTAAGAGCCAGATAGTTGAAGGACTCTCTGCTACCGTGAAGGGCAACTTATCTAATTCCTCTACTTGAAGCAGGGTGAAACTAGCCTCCCTTTTAGCCATTGTCTCTTGTTCCCTGGAAAAATTAAAAGCAGTGAAGAATTCACTCCCATTAACATATTTCCATGGAATGTGGACATTTTTCAGTGTCTGCAACGTCCAACCTAGCTGCATGATGGAAGGTAGCTGTGTTTGCCCATGATATAACCAGGACAAGTCTGTCTGAGTGATATCAATAGCAGACAACACTATATTTGATAGTGACTAAATCCTGTTGGGCAGTGTATTAATACCATTGTCGACAACAGCTAATGTTTTTTCCAAATTTTCCTTATCCAGTTGCCTTAAACGCGCAGCAGCCTCAATCTGGGAAAGTTTCCAAATTTCATTGTACATAGCATATAAAAACCTTTTCAAGCGCTGTTTTCTAGGACCCAGCAGAAAATCCTGCAAGTCTATACTGTCGGAAAGAGTGTTCAGGTGTTTCTTAAATGCTGTTAACTTGTTCATTTGCACCCATTGCTGGCACAGCTTACCCACACTGTATGTTGTAACTATACCTGTATGTTGACCCGATATAAAGCGAGGGTCTGGCCTGTTAATTGAAAAAACCCCTGAAGAATTCAAGAAACGCCTTTGACACTCATTAATGTCGGTGGGCTATACAAACCACCCCACAGGACTGGAAAGTGAAGAATTGTAGGTACCAGCCTTAACCATTGCATCTAGCCTGTCCTCTGTGATATTAAAAAAGTGTTGCCAATCTTTCAATTTCGCCAGAGTAGGGATACTGGGCGTGTTCAGATCTTGAATTTTTGCTAACCCCAGACAGGATGTCTGCTCAATAGTGTCATTTAAGAAAATCATTTGCACAGGAATCAGGCATGCTCAAAACAAAGCTTCCCTACCCTGTATCTGCCAATCTTGTGTTCCCCATACACTTTTCAAGTCAACAGTGCTCTTCCAATATTCGTAACCCTCAATCGAGAGCCGGGAAACAAAGGGATCTGAGTAAATCAGTTTTGTATCGGTTAGCAAAATCTTCCTCATTTGTGCCGGAGGTATTTTAAAACAATACGACTCTGCTTTTCTTGTATCATGCCCAAAAAAGTATGTAAATTTATCGCTATAATACTTTGGACTCCCCACCTGCGGTGTAGAACAGTGTTCCCACTGTGTGTAGTTCAAGGGAGGCCTAGATCTAGTGGCACGGTGTAGGTAGTGATGTCCCCAATTGTTATAGCAGAACATTTCCCCATAATTCATTGTATAATCATATACATCATCACTTCCAAAAGCGGAATAGTCCTTCATTTCAGTTAGCATGGAATCAACTGTTTGGACATCCCAATCATCAGACACAACGTCAGGTGTAATAACATCAGAAATTGAAATTTTGAACACGTATGGTATTTGAATAATCTCTGTAGGCCTGTATATATCGACTGGAACTTTGTCCCACACAATTCCATCAGTAATTGGTATTGCTGTAATATTTACAGGGGACAAATCTCTTCGGACCTTATGTGAAGAATGATGTGGTGATAAAACTTCATCAACAGGCTCCCCTGAGGAGCGATCAGGAATATAGTGACCATTTATGAACAAAAAGAAAACAGTAAAAAACCGAGCCATAAAAATAATGCAATAAATGTCAAACAGAACCACAAGTAGTTCCATGGGTAGATCAAATAGTTCTTTTTAAGCCATCGATACAGCTTACTACTTTTTGAAATATTGTCAATCACCGTAGAGGAGGAATCCGAGGAAAAATCATCAATGTCAATGAAATAGCCAGAGGTAGTCTCTGCAAACACAGCAGCCAGTGTATTCTGATCCACTGCACGTGGAGGCTCTTGATAGACAACGTCATTAGTCGTGGAAGTGTTCGTGTAAAATACAGCCAAATCTTGAAGCGGGGTGGTCACTGAAGATGTGACTGGAACCAACAAAAGTTCATTTTCCGCCCTCCCCATGGTCGAGGAAGTGTCTGGAACAGCAGTTGACATAGTTGCATAGTCTGTAGTAGTGATGTTCATCCTACTATGTAGATGGATGTCCTGTTGGGTAGGGAGAGGGGACCAGGAACCACCCAAGGGACCTCCTGGTCTACTGTGAAGGATCGGCCACATGGTGTAATTTGATGTCATCAATGGAGATGAATCTGTTCGTCTTAGAACCAGACAGTGGGGGTAAGATGACAGTCCTGGTGCCTTTTATTCCCAAGACTGGCACCGGTGCTCTGTATGATGGACCGAACTCCTTTTTCACAGCGATCTTCTCCCGAACCAGATCCCCAACTTTAGGAATCCAGCCAATCAAAGTTTTCGCCAATTCCCTTATTCCTAAGGTGGCAGCACTTGTAGATGATTTATCATCACAAAATTGTTGAAGCTCCTGTAAAACAGTGAGATGTTCTTTTATGTCAAATGGTGTTTCTGCTGCCACCATACCAGGGGCATCAAGATCTGGGACATACATAGGTATCCCAAAGAGAACCTCATATGGAGAGCGTCCCCCCAACGACCGTCTTGGCAGATTATTCAGTGCTCTCTGGACCCCATATAGGTGGTGTAACCAACTGCGGCCTGAACCAAATACTCGAGCTGTTAAGGACTGCTTTAGATCACGATTCCGCCTCTCCACGACCAAATTTACCCCGGGATGGTATGGTGAGGAGTAATGGAGTTCAACACCCATCGTCCCCATGGTGTCCCTGAATGCCTTAGAGGCAAATGCAGGGCCCTGGTCCGAATGGAATGCTGCAACCGCATATATACCGATAAAGATCAGCAAATCTTTTATAAAAGCCTGGGTGTCAGCCGACCGCTGTGGCCATACCCACAGGAATCTAGAACAGGAATCCACAGCCACTAAAATGTATTTGTATGCACCATCAGGCTGTAAGGGACCACAATGGTCTAGGTACAGACACTGAAGTGGCTTGTCAGACACTAAGAGGGATGTCTGCAGAGGGCGTTTGATATTAGAGCCCTTAATCTGCTGGCAAATGTCACAGCAAAGGACATACTGCATAGTTCGTCTGCATAGGCCAGTCCACCAGTAACGTTGCTGTAGAATTGGTATTGTGGCCTGTATACCAGCATGTGTAGAAGCGACACCCTTGTGTGCTGCTGTAATCAGCTCTAATCTCTGGTCTTCATTGGGGATCACTCGATCTCCAACCCCAGGAATCGTTGTATAAGCAACATTCTGTGCACTGATATGGTAAGTATAGGTTGTAGGATATCCTTTCGGAAGGGGCTTGCCTGCAGCCGAAGCTTTAACGGCAATCAGTATTTCATTATCCAATCTCGTCCGAGAACGAGTCACTGCAGCCACAGAAGCCGTAGCTACTGATGCTTTGGCCGCTTCGTCAGCCAATGTATTACCGGCAACGTGTACTCCTACACGTTGGTGTCCTAATGTATGAACTACATAGACACACGGTAGCTTATCCTTAAGATCAGAGACCCTCCCCCACAATGTTTTGTGTTTAATGGTGTTCCCCTTTGAATCTCTAAACCCGTTCAGTCTCCAATGATTGAGATATCCATTGTATGATTGGACGCAGTAATATGAGTCACAGACTATCAAAGTCTGGCTTCCTGTCTCAGTGTGTTCAAGCGCTAGAATAAGAGCTTTAAGCTCCGCCAACTGCCGTGCAGTCCCCTAAGGTCTGCGTGTAGGTATTGTGAGGGTGGAAACACCATCTTCCATCACTCCGCACACGGCTGCACAAGCTGCCGAGTATTGATGTTTAGTACCTACAGCTGGTTGTGCTGATCCGTCGGTATATGTGATAGTATTGTAACTGTCTAGTGGCAAAATATTTAGAGGAGCGGGGTACTCTTGTTCATACTGGAGAAATTCTTGTGTTTGAAGTCTTGGATCGAATATATAATCGACATCAGTGGCGGTCAGAGACGTTGCCCATTGAATCCAACGTGGATGTAATGCCTTAGCGTTCTGAACGCTCGCTTTAGTGACAGCCTCTAAGGTGGCACCGGGGAGACAATAATAATGCGTTTCCCCTGGACAAGTGGCCTCTCTTTTATGACAGCCATCTGAACTGCTGTCAGAATCTTTTCTGTAGGTGCAAAACGTTGTTCAGCATTTGAATATAAATGTGATTTATATGCTATCGGTATCGTGTCATCTTCATTAAAGGTGACATAAGTAAATCCAAGGGCACCAGCAATTATTCTGATGACCAAGTTTGTTTTATTGTCACGTGTGTGTAAGTGTTTAGCTTCTAGCATGTCCTGTTGCATGTCCCTAAGGATGTGTGTGTTCAATCGTCCAACGTCTGCTAGAAAAATTGGGCTGAACTAAGTCATAAAGTGGCTTGATGCGTTCTGCATAATCTGGAATGTATGTTCTGCTAAAATTAAAGAAACCCAGTAATGACTGCAATTTCTGAAGTGTGTATGGAGGCTGTAGTTGAGCACACTTCTCTAGAAAGTGCGGGGCCAGGCTCTTCCCCTCATTTGATAGCTCATGTCCCAGGAATAATACACTAAGAAAGGCTATCTTTCTTTTCTTAAAATTGAATTTATAACCGAGGTCTGCAAACCCCAAAATGATCCGATCGACCCTCACAAGATGAATGACGAGGACTTCGTCTGTGAGATATATGTCATCCACATAGGACAATGCCTCGGAATCAATATCATGTAATATTGATGTTACACGGGCTGAAAACAGGCCTGGGCTATTTTTATAGCCTTGACGTAAACGACAAAAGCGTTTCTGAGAGCGAAATAAAAATGCACTTAGGTCCCGACTTTCATGTGCTAAATTCTGGCAGAAAAATCCATTAGATATGTCTAATGTAGTTTTATATTTTTTACGCACTATATTGTTTATCAGTGCTTTGCTGTGTGAATTTTGTATAGCATACATGCGTGTATGACTATTTAAGTGTCTATAATCAACTACTATTCTATATGAATGATCTGGCTTTGCAACGGGGAATAATGGATTATTCATTGCAGACATACAGGGCTCAATTACTCCCTGGTACTCAAATTGTGATAGGATCTCCTTTACCGGAGCTTTCGCTTCATGTTTAAAGGGTATTATGGCTGCGGTTGGGGTGCAGACCTAACGGGAATAATATGACAAGGAGACTCCTTGTCCCAACCTACATGATTGCAGGATAGTGCAGGTGCCTGCGCTAAAGCCCATTCAGCAGCATAGGCTCCTTTTGCTGCTTCCGGAACAAGATCGGAGAAACAAGGCAAAATGACATCTTCACCATTCGAGAGCTTGTGGACGTGTTCAGGTGGCCAGTCTCTCTCAGCCAATAGGATATCACTAGTAAGTTCATCCCAAAATATTACACTAATAGTGCCCTTCAAGTCTCCCTCTATCTGAATTTTTAAATCATAAACCCTATCGGGGGGAAGAAAGCGGCCATCCGCTGTTTCAACCGCAATGTAATCGCTAGTTGCTGTCACATCCAGATGATCTTTCAGACTCTGGCTACATATCGTGACCTCTGCCGCGCTGTCTAACGGAGTCACTGCCCACCTCTTGTTCCTCAACAGCGTTCTCAATATTACTGGCATTTTTAACTGTCAGTGCTGCCACCTTCTTCTTTTTAAACTGTGGCTTTTGCTGAGGAGTCTTTTCTTCTTTTTTAATGGTAGACTGTTGTGAGTCTTTCTTTTCTTTCATGTATTCCGGACGTCGATCTTGACGGCCCCCTCTCTCGCTACGTCTATCCGTTGCGTCCTGAAAGGAACAAGAGGGACGTGAATCAGTATATCTGTCAGGAGTTTTAATGTTCTCCCTATTTCTGAGATTATGGGGGTCATTACAACCCTGGCGGACGGTGTTAAAGCATCGGTAAGACCGCCAACAGGCCGGTGGAAACATTTTTGGAATTACAACCGTGGCGGAAACCGCCAACTAAGACAGCCACTTTAACACTCCGACCGCCACGGCGGTACAAACAAAAAGCTCGGCGGTCACCGCCAACAGACAGGCGGAGGACAATGTACCGCCCACACTATTATGACAGGCCAATCCGCCACCTTTTCCGGGGCGGATACACCGCAGATAAAAACACTGCGGAAACAGGAATTTCAAAGGGAAAACGCTCACCTCTACACACTCCACAAGGAAGGAGGACACCATGGACCCGGAACTCCAAATTCTCCCTGCGATAGTCTTCCTGCTCCTGTACTAGGAGCACCAACGCCGGTGGCGAAGACCACGGTGAGTACTGCACCTACGACACAGGGGAGGGGGGAGGCAAAAAACAGTGACACACACGCAACACCCCCACCCCCACCCCCACCCTCACCCACTACAACACACACACTAATACATATTTATACATTATAGTTACACCACCCAAACCCCCCGGAAGAATGCAAAGACAAAAGGAAATGGGTGTAACCATTGTAATATATCAAAAATCAGTAAGCAAAAATATACATATATACACTATTAACAAAATATACACCAAGATTATTAGTCCAGGTATTGCACCATTCATAGTCCGTGGACCACTGGGCCCAAAATGCATGGGCGAGGCGCACACACAATACCAGATCAAAACAGAGAGAACACTGCAGGGGCATCAGATAGAAATACAACAGGCACCTCAGAGGGAAGGGAAGGGGGGGCATCTCAGCCGGATGAGTGCACGATGCCAGATCCACGAGGGGCCTCCATGCCCATTGATGTATCCTGGGGAGTGCAAAGCCACAGTCTCTCAAGTCTCTACAGTGGGTGATTTTCCCACTGCTGCATCCTGGGGAGTGCAAAGCCACAGTCTCTCAAGTCTCTACAGTGGGTGGTTTGACCACTGCTGCATCCTGGGGAGTGCAAAGCCACAGTCTCTCAAGTCTCTACAGTGGGTGGTTTGCCCACTGATCAATCCTGGGGAGTGCAAAGCCACAGTCTCTCAAGTCTCTACAGTGGGTGGTTTGCCCACTGCTGCATCCTGGGGAGTGCAAAGCCACAGTCTCTCAAGTCTCAGAAGTGGGTGGTTTGCTCACTGATCAATCCTGGGGAGTGCAAAGCCACAGTCTCTCAAGTCTCTACAGTGGGTGGTTTGCCCACTGCTGCATCCTGGGGAGTGCAAAGCCACAGTCTCTCAAGTCTCTACAGTGGGTGGTTTGCCCACTCATCAATCCTTGGGAGTGCAGAGCCACAGTCTCTCAAGTCTCTACAGTGGGTGGTTTGCCCATTGATCAATCCTGGGGAGTGCAAAGCCACAGTCTCTCAAGTCTCTACAATGGGTGGTTTGCCCACTGATCAATCCTGGGGAGTGCAAATCCCCAGTCTCTCAAGTCTCTACAGTGGGTGGTTTGCCCACTGATCAATCCTGGGGAGTGCAAAGCCACAGTCTCTCAAGTCTCTACAGTGGGTGGTTTGCCCACTCATCAATCCTTGGGAGTGCAGAGCCACAGTCTCTCAAGTCTCTACAGTGGGTGGTTTGCCCATTGATCAATCATGGGGAGTGCAAAGCCACAGTCTCTCAAGTCTCTACAATGGGTGGTTTGCCTACTGATCAATCCTGGGGAGTGCAAATCCCCAGTCTCTCAAGTCTCTACAGTGGGTGGTTTGCCCACTGATCAATCCTGGGGAGTGCAAAGCCACAGGCTCTCAAGTGGATAACATTCTCCACTGGTTTATGGAGGGGGCTTTGTGCCCAGAGTGCTTCATCCTGCCAAGGACTGAGGTAGTGGATGTCTTTCTCCACTGGTTCTGGAGGGGGCTTGGTGCCCAGAGTGCTTCATCCTGCCAAGGACTGAGGTAGTGAATGTCATTCTCCACTGGTTCTGGAGGGGGACTGGTGCCCAGAGTGCTTCATCCTGTGAAGGACAGAGGTAGTGGATGGATCTCTCCACTGGTTCTGGAGGGGGACTGGTGCCCAGAGTGCTTCATCCTGTGAAGGACAGAGGTAGTGGATGCATGTCTCCACTGGTTCTGGAGGGGGACTGGTGCCCAGAGTGCTTCATCCTGTGAAGCACAGATGTAGTGGATGGATCTCTCCACTGGTTCTGGAGGGGGACTGGTGCCCAGAGTGCTTCATCCTGTGAAGGACAGAGGTAGTGGATGGATCTCTCCACTGGTTCTGGAGGGGGACTGGTGCCCAGAGTGCATCACTCGACCCGTGACGGTGCCTGTTGCGTTAGTGCCCCTGCCGCTCATGGGCTAGCGGTGCTTGAGTTGGCGGTCCTTTCCCTGTGCAGCGGTGCTTGAGTTGGCGGTCCATGTCCTGTTCAGCGGTGCTTGAGTTGCCGGTCCTTGCCCTGTTCAGCGGTGCTTGAGTTGGCAGTCCTTGCCCTGTGCAGCGGTGCTTGCCCTGTTCAGCGGTGCTTGAGTTGGCAGTCCTTGCCCTGTGCAGCGGTGCTTTCCCTGTTCAGCGGTGCTTGAGTTGGCAGTCCTTGCCCTGTTCAGTGGTACTTGAGTTGGCGGTCCTTGCCCTGTGCAGCGGTGCTTGCCCTGTTCAGCGGTGCTTGAGTTGGCGGTCCTTGCCCTGTTCAGCGATGCTTGAGTTGGTGGTCCTTGCTGTGTTCAGTGGTGCTTGCCCTGTTCAGCAGTGCTCGAGTTGGCGGTCCTTGCCCTGTGCAGCGGTGCTTGCCCTGTTCAGCAGTGCTTGAGTTGGCAGTCCTTTCCCTGTTCAGCGGTGCTTGCCCTGTGCAGCGGTGCTTGAGTTGGCAGTCCTTCATTGCCCAGCAGGGCTGGGGCTGGCGGTCCTCATTGGTCAGCTGGGCTGTGGCTGGCGGGGCTCTCCTGGGCAGGTGGTCTGTGGCTGGCGGGGCCCTCTTGGGCATCTGGGCTGTGGCAGGCGGGCCCTCCTGGGCATCTGGGCTGTGGCTGGTGGGGCCTTCCTGGGCATCTGGGCTGTGGCTGGTGGGGCCCACCTGGGCAGCAGGGCTGTGGCGGCCCTCCTGGGGAGCGACGATGGGGCTGGCGGTGGCCTCCTGGGCAGCGACGCTAGGGCTGGCGGTGGCCTCCTGGGTAGCGACGATGGGGCTGGCGGGGCCCTCCTGGGCAGCGGGGATGATGGCGGGCTTCTCCGCCGTGTTGCTCCTCCCAGACTTGCCTGGTTTCTTGTGGCCCTTCCCTACCTTGAGAGGAGTCACAGCTGAGTCCACACTCCTACCGGGACCCCTGGGAGCGGGTTGGGTTGTTGGAGTTTTTCCCTCTCCCTCCGGGCACTGGCCAACTTCTGGTGCTTCACTGGGGGGGGACTGGCTGTGTTGTGGCTCTGTGACACACTGGCTGTCCTGGTGGCCGGTGCACTCTACATACCTGGGACAACAGGCACCACTTGTCCCGAAGATTTTGTGGCTGAGGTGCTAGTTCTTGACCTAAGAGTTGGACGGGGGGAAATAGGTTAAGGGTGGAAAGGAAAAGTTGTTTGGAGACACTGGGACGGGTAGCTGGAGGGGGTTTGAGAGTGGAGGAAGAGGTGGTGGTTTTAGGAGGTGTACGTTTTGTGGCTTTGGGTGCAGGTGCATGCGCTGGAGGCTGTGGTGAGGTGGATGTATATTGGGTGGGTGTGTGCCTGCGTTTGTGTATATTCGGAGGGGGCGTCACAGACACACTGGGAGAGGACACAGGGGACGTGTGAATGGTAGTGGGGGTGGTGACTGCACGTGAGCGGGGTGTGGTGGTGGGTGTACTGGTGCGGGACGTAGTGGCTGTTGAGGTAGTGCATGCAGGTGCGAGTGTAGACGAGACTGGGAGGGAGGAGGGAGACGACGAGGAGGGGGACACAGTGGAGGCAGTGGATGTTGGTGTGTCTGTATGTGTGTGATGCTTGCGTGAGTCCCTGTGGGATGTGTGGTGCTTATGTTTGCCCGAGCTTCCCTTGTGTGGTGAGGTGTGGGCAGGCTGGTCTGATGGTGTGCTTGGGATAGGCAGAGGTACAGGGGATTGAGTCTGGGTTTAGGAAGTTGGAGGGGGGAGGCTAGACACAGGGACAATGGCTGCCATCAGTGCTGAGGCCAGAGTTTGAAAGGATCGGTGAAGGGCCACCTGACCAGAATGAATGCCCTCCAGGAATGCATTTGTTTGTTGCAACTGCCTTTCTATACCCTGGATGGCATTCAAAATGGTAGACTGCCCAACAGTGAGTGACCTGAGGAGGTTAATGGCCTCCTCACTGAGGTCAGCAGGGGTGACTGGGGCAGGGGCTGAAGTGCCTGGGGCGAAGGTGATGTCCACCCTCCTGGGTGAGCGGGCACGGGGCAAAGGCTGAGGGGCTGCTGGGAGGGCGGTGCTGGTAGGGCTCGTGGCGGCTGTACCTGTAGAAGTGGGGGGCACAGATGTTGCCGCCATCACAAGGGAGCTCCCATCGGAGGACGAGTCTGTGTCGCTGGTTTCAGCTCCTGCCGTGGTGCTTCCCTCGCCCTCCGTCCCACTGGTGTATTCTGAGTCCGTAGTGTGGCCCTGAATGGCCATGTGGGATGCAGCTCCCTCGTGCTCCGGTGCCACTGCTCCTCCGCCTGATGATGCTAATGCACACAAGCACAGGGAGACCACAAAAAAGGGGGGGGGAAACAGAAGAAAGACATGTTGAGTGCATGGATTACCGCTACCGTTGGCGGACAAGACAGACACAGAAGCCCCCTGCACTACGTCGCGCTGTTGGGCTCTACAGTGCAATTCCTGGGAAATGGCCTACAAGGATATGGATGACATCTGCACACATAGATGACACAGGTGCATGAATAGCTATACTTGGCACTCTACAGATGTGGCGTGGGGGCCACAGGGCCTTGCCATACGGAGGGGCCTAGCCCACGGAACTTGCCCTGGCCTAGGGAAACCCACTGCCCTCCTCCCCCACCCAGACACCTTCACTGCGTGCAAACTCAGCTGAATGAGAGTGTACTCACCCCCTTGTGTCTGCTGTGATGCTCTCAAGCACCCATCCAACTCCGGGTAGGCCACCGCCAGGATCCTGAACATCAGGGGGGTCATGGTTCGACGGGCACCTCTCCCACGTTGGAAGGCCATCCCCAGCTGAGCCTCCGCAGTCTTCTTGCTCCAGCGTCGAATGTCCTCCCATCTCTTCCGGCAGTGGGTGCTCCCTCTGTGGTGGACCCCCAGGGTCCGGACCTCCTTGGCGATGGCACGCCAAATATCCTTCTTCTGGTTGGCGCTGACCTACATGAAATGTACAGGGTACGAAGAGAAGTCATTACCAACTGCGCCGTCAAAGTGAGTGGCCACTGGGGACCCTACCCTTGCCATGTGGCACATGCACCCACCGTCTTTCATGCACACATAACTCTGCCCCCTTCCTTCTTACAACCAGCCCTCTCCACACACAATATGCTCCCTGTGAACTTACCTGTTGGTCTGGAGGACCATAGAGTAGCGTGTACTGGGGGAGGACCCCATCGACGAGCTTCTCCAACTCCTCCGATGTGAAGGCAGGGGCCCTTTCCCCAGACGCACAAGCCATTGTCTCTTCCAGACCGAGGTCACAGCAGCACTTGCAGTGTAGGTCCTCTCCTGTCGAAGATCAGGTATCGAGTGATTCAACAGATAGAAAATGGCAGTCACGTCCGCGGCGGTGCGTACCATCACCGCCGGCGTACATCGTCATTGGCTCCTGGGACCCATAGGGTCCAATGTTAACCAATGCAGCATTGCGCCACGGCCTTCGACCACCTACTGCAACGGTGTACAGCGCCAGCGCAGTTACCTCACATCCCATTGTCCCACTTTACAGGTCAGGCAGCTGCCATTTCAGGGGCCCACATGGCCTAATTACCAACTGCGACACACATACCTAGGCCTAGTCTCAACACACATACAGGCCACATTTTGTGTATGAATGGTGTTCTGTGTAGACTGTGGGTACATAACTCTGAGTTGTTTAACTCTGTGCTCGTTGTTGTCCTTCATAAGCACCGTCCGCTGGGACATGTGAGGAGATGGCAGAATCCTCCGGTGTACCGACCGCTGGTGGACCTATCGACAATGGAGGAAAGAAATTTGATTATCACCTACAGGTTTGCCACAATCCAGGAACTGTGTACCCAGTTGGAGCCAGAACTGATGTCAGCAATCCGCCATCCCACAGGAATCCCCCCTCAAGTGCAGGTGCTATCAGTGCTCCATTTCCTTGCTAGTGGGTCTTTTCAAACAACTGTGGCCATGGCATCAGGGATGTCCCAGCCTATGTTTTCCAACGTATTGTCCAGAGTGTTGTCTGCCCTACTGAAACACATGTGGAGCTACATCGTTTTCCCTCAGGTGGAGGATTTGCCTACAGTGCAAGGTGACTTCTATGCCCTTGGACATATCCCCAACATCATAGGTGCCATTGTTCGGACCAATGTGGCTTTGGTCCCCCCCCACAGGAGTGAACAGATGTACAGGAACCGGAAGAGTTATCGTTCAATGAATGTACAGATGGTATGTTTGGCACACCAGTACATCTAACATGTGAATACAATGTTCCCTGGCTCAGTGCATGACGCCTACATCCTGCGGAATAGCAGCATCCCTTATGTGATGGGTCAACTCCAGAGGCACCGTGTGTGGCTATTGGGTGACTCTGCTTACCCCAACCTATCATGGCTACTGACCCCAGTGAGGAATCCCAGGACAAGGGCAGAGGAACGCTACAATGAGGCCCATGGGCGAAGTAGGAGGGTGATCGAGCAGACCTTCGGCCTCCTGAAGGCCAGGTTCAGGTGTCTGCATATGACAGGTGGATCCCTATTCTACTCACCAAAGAAGGTGTGCAGATCATCGTGGCCTGCTGTATGCTTCACAACTTGGCTTTGCGACAACAGGTGCCTTTTCTGCAGGAGGATGGTCCAGATGGCAGTGTTGTGGCAGCTGTGGAGCCTGTGGACAGTGATGAGGAGGAAGCAGAGGAAGAAGACATGCAGAACAGGGACTCAGTCATCCAGCAATATTTCCAGTGAAACACAGGTGAGAATACATTCCTGCCTACCACATGTACTTTTACACTTCTACCTCTCTCCTGTCAGTCGATTTCACCCAGTGTATGGTCACTGATTTGTCACTTTCCCTTACGGTTTCACAGGTGTGGGTTCCAACGTGTGTCATCTGCTTAGATTCCTCATGGACTAGAGCTGTGTGACATAGGTATGTTGACATTACTATTTCATGAACATTTTGTCACTGTAATTGCAAATACACTATTTCGAAATCACAGACAGACTCCAGATCTTTTGGTGCCTTAGGTGTGTTTATTTATATACAAAATATTGGAGGGGGAAGTTAAATGGTGAGGGGTGATGGCGGAGGAGTGTCCATGGCAGAGTCCAGTCTATTAGTCTCACAGGTGCATTGCCCATATGGGCATAGGAAGTGGAGCTGGGGCAGTTTCAATATGGACAGGGTGACAAAATGGGATAGTGGGATGACAATCAGGGTGGTCTCAATTCTTGGCGGGGGTCTTGGCATCGTGCTCTGTCTTGTTCCTGGATCTTAGGGACCGCTTGTGGGGTGGTTCTCCGTCTGCAGGGGGTGGGGTGCTGGTGTGGTGGTCCTGTGGCGGGTTCCTGTCCACTAGCGCTGGCGGTGGTGGTGGGCAGTTCATCGTCCATGCTAGTGTCAGGGGCCCCTTGGAGTGCCACAGTGTCTCTCCTGGTGTTGAGTACTTCCTTCAGCACCCCTACGATGGTACCCAGGGCGGAGCTGATGGTTCTAAGTTCCTCCCTGAACCCCAAATACTGTTCCTCCTGCATGCACTGGGTCTCCTGAAACTTGGCCAGTACCGTTGCCATCGTCTCCTGGGAGTGGTGGTATGCTCCCATAATGGAGGAGAGGGATCTTGTGGAGAGTGGGTTCCCTTGGCCTGTCCGCCCCCTGTCGCACAGCAGCCCTCCCAGTTCCCCTGGGTTCCTGGGCTTCCGTCCCCTTGACCGTGTGCTCACTGCCACTGCCCCCAGGTCCCTGTTGTTGTTGGGGGTGGTGGGTTATCCTGGGTTCCCTGTAGTGGTGGACCACAGCTGATTGACATGTCCTGGGGACGGAGGTATGGGCCCGCTGGGTGGGTGCTGTGCTGGTGTTTGCAGAGGGGGGAAGGTCTGTAGTGGCCTGTGCCTGTGTGAGGGGAACCGACTGTCCCGAGGCCCACAATGGTCAGTTCTGGTCATCTAGATCCAGGTGGACAGAGGTGCTGTCCTCACTGTGGGCCTCTTCTGTGGGTGGAGTGGACATGTCTGGACGCTCCTGTCTGGTGACGTTGGGTAGTGGTCCTGCAGGGGTGGAAAGGCATGATTATTGCATCTGTGTGTGTCATGGTGTGCAATGGGTGGGTGACCGTGTACCCCAGTGCTGGCATTCATGTGTGGGAGCTTGTGTGATGATGGTTTAGGGGGGTGTATGGGTATGTGCAGTGGGAATGCTTTAGTGATGGGTGTCCATGCGTTGTTGTTGCATGCAGGGCTTGGTGTTGGGATGTGTGGTTTGTGATGTTGGGACATTTGTGAGGAGTTAGAGTGATGGGGGTGAGGGTGGGGGTATGTGCTGGCATGCAGGTAGGGTGGGGGATGTAATAGTTAAGATTTGACTTACCAGAGTCCATTCCTCCACCGACTCCTGCAAAGCCCTCAGGATGCAGAATCACCAAGACCTGCTCCTCCCATGTTGTTAGTTGTGGGGGAGGAGGTGGGGGTTCGCAGCCAGTCCGCTGGTCCGCCAGGTGGTGTCTTGAGACCACGGAACACACCTTCCCCCGTAGGTCGTTCCACCTCTTCCTGATGTCCTCCCGATTTCTTGGGTGTTGTCCCACTGCGTTGACCCTGTCGACTATTCTTCGCCATAGCTCCATCTTCCTTGCAATGGAGGTGTGCTGCACCTGTGATCCAAATAGCTGTGGCTCTACCCGAACGAGTTCCTCCACCATGACCCTGAGCTCCTCCTCCGAGAACCTGGGGTCTCTTTGCCGTGCCATGGGTGGTGTGGGTGATGTGTGGGGTGGTGTGTGTGGTGATAAGTGTGGTGATATGTAGTGGTGTGTAGTGTGAGGTGCGTGGAAGTTATGTGGGTGATGGTGTTGTGTGCCTGTGGATGCTAGTTTGTTGATGTCTCTCTCTGGCCTTCTCTCTGTAATTGTGGTCGTAGGGGTTTATGGGTGATGTGGGTGTGTGTTTTATATTGTATTGGGTGTGTGGGAGTGGTGTGTGTATGTGTATCAGGTGTGTATATTTTGAATTGTCCAATGTGGTTGTGTTTTGGAGATGTGTGTGCATTTTGAGCGCCGGGGTGTGTACCGCCAATGGTATACCGCAGTTGAAAGACCGCTGCGTGGATTCATGGGTCGTGATAGTGTGGGCGTATTTCTGTTGGCGTGACGGTGGAGGTTTTGTTTTCGCCAGTTTATCACTGACCTTTGGTGTGGCGGACTTGTGTGGGTGTCTGAATTTTGTCGGATTCCGAGATGTGGGTCATAATAGCTGTGGCAGAATTCCGCGGCCGAGGCGGTGTATTGGCGGTCTTCTACACGGCGGTAAGCGGCTTTTACCGCCAATGTTGTAATGACCACCTATATCTCCTTTTGGAGTTCTCCGGGTGTGGAGAATCAGCTCTCTTATTTCTTCTTTCTTTGAAATCTTTTTGTTTGTCCCAGCGCTTCTGAGAGCCCTCTTGTGTCGGCTTCGTACCCACCTAATGGGCGGTACTTTGTAACTCCAATTTTTAAGGTTTGGCTCCCAAACTATCACGTCCTATACTAGTATAGGTATCTGAAATTATTTTCGGTAGCTGTCTCTCTTGGTCCTGGTTTGGAGTTTCCCGGAGACGCTGGCGAATTGCCAGTGCTACCACTTCCCTTTTAATATTACTCAGTATGATTGAGGATACGGCGTCAAAGTTACGCATTAATTTCATCCCCAAATCCAGGGCTGGTGCAGCCCCATGCTCATTTTGTATTTGTTTTAACACTTCCGGTAAATTGGCAAGTGTCGGGGTACTATGTGTGGTAGTATATATGGCAGTGAAGACTGTACCCCATGTGGCACAGTCATCCACTGAGGGAATCATCCCAAAAGGCAAGCACATAGTGAGCAATCTATGTCTTTCCTGTGGCCCCGTGTGGGGAAACACAGCTTCCAGCTGATTAGTTATCTGCGCCATCCAGAACGTTTTATTTTCCCGTTCCGTGGGCACTTTTCCCATTATAGTATGCACTGTTTGTGGATTAATCCCAGTAGCCAATTGATAACCACCAGCTACTGGCGGTGCTGGACGCGCTGGTGTTGTGTTCAATGTTTGCATTACGAACTGAACTAATCATCTATATAATAATGCCACTAATTCATTATATAAAACTCGTAAATCTGCTATCGGCATATTCTGTATGCCTGGGTGAGGTGTGTATGTGGTGAAAATAGGCCAGCTAGGTCCATCATTACTTAAGGGACCTAACCTCACTCTTTGTAGTACATGTGGTAGGGCGCCTTCGAACCAGTTCTGATGCTCCTGGTAGGTGAGCGTAATGTCATGATACTGGTATGCTTGGTACCGTAAAGGTACGTTTGCAACTTCATATGTGTGAAAAGTTTTTGTCCTTTGGTCAACCTCAGGAAAGGTGACCCAACAGTAAAATGTTTCTGTTTGGTATGCTCCTGTAGCATTCTATTATCAGAGTAACATCCCCGCTCTCATCTGTAAGGCGTTAATAAATGTTGTGTTAGTGCATGTCTAGCATTTTCAGGAATGTCTATGGTATCAGCCATATTTGTTTAGAGAAATGGAACACCAGATAGGGGAAGTATTTTCCTTTTATGAGTTCGAGCTCGAACAAACAACAGCTTAATTAGGTGTTACCTTTTCAGCTGAGGAGGATTCTCCCAAAGACCACGGACGTCTCCGTATAATGGTACTTAGGGTACCTGTTTGTCTGTGAGACAGTGATTGTCAGGGCATCCGTAAATTAGTGCCTAAACACCATCGTTGGTGGCGCCATGTCGTAGTTTGGACTCTTGCTCTGAGCAAGACTGCTGGTTTAAGGATGACAGTACTTTTGTTTGGTAGGTGACTGTGTCTTTCCTACAACAAGTCGCAACTGTTATCCCAACCTTACCGGCTCACTAGCAGCACCTCACCAGAAACACAATAGTAAAAGGTGATTTATGGCAGCCGTTTACGCATGGACTCAAAAATAAGATATCTCAGGGAGTGTTGTGGTTAAACGGAGATTACCCTTTTCTCACAGATATATTATGTCTCATACAAACACAGGCAATGACACAGATGCAGTGAAGTTATAATAGCTTTTTATTTAACATAACTGCAATTTACGATAAGTTGCATGGACTGCAATGATTAGGATAATGAATAAAGCAAGTAACAGTATTGTGAAGACGAGAGTCATTGTTACGAAGACCCCCACCATTTTGCAATACATAGAAAAGATATATGAGATGTAAGATGCCCTAATTTAAAAAGGCCAAACCTCCTACCTAAAGGAGAGCTGGGTTTGTTAAACCTAATCTGCCAATGCCATGTCTATGAGAGGAGCCCCCAACCCTCGTTACCTTGGAATGAGGTCTCTATCTCAGACTCCACAGGGACACGAAGACTGGGTCAGCGTCAAGACGACTGCAGCATTGGTATCAGCGATGGTGGCGAAGCCCTCTGGTCGGAATCCCTCTGATTATCTGTCTAAAGTGTGATGTATTTATACAGATCTACAAGGTCCCCTGATGTAGGTGTATTCCTAAACAATAGATAACAGGCATGCTTGGGACGGCAATTAATATCAACAATCCCTCGAAAATATAGAGAGGGAAAATCCCTAAGTGTGAACACCTACTGTTTGTTTGTCTTTGGTGCTTGATCTTGACGCCTTGGCGCAGTGACACTGATAATGTAACTCATACCAAGTGGCCTAACTATAAACAAGGCAGCCATCTTAGAAGAAATAAATAATTAAATGGGCTAAGACAGAGCAAGCTAAGTAGGTTAAAAGTCACTAGGTGATGGGGGCACGAGTCTACAAGCCAGAGGCTAAGCTAACTCCTGTTATCCCATTAAAATGAACTAGGATTCACTACAACTCCTTCCCTATTCACTAGACAGTAGATATCGATTTTTTTAGTTTGTGTAATAAATTACATTTTTTAATAATGATACATACTGGTAGATTACTTAATGTATTCAAGTTTGGAATTGTTCTTGACAGAATGATTCTCTTCAATTTGAGACTGGTATATCGATTAATTCAACACAGGATTTGCCTGGTTTATCCTTAATATAAGTTTAAATGAACTCCATGTGAACAATTGTGACAAGTTAATGCTGTATGCCCATGTTTACATGGACATGTGGATTGCTCTTGTTTATGAATTTTGGGAATATTCAGCACAAGCCTTGCTGCTGCATTCTGGACATGTTGAAGTCTGTTTAACAGTGTTTGAGGAGAGCCCAAGAGCAACACATTGGCTTCATCAAGTCTTGAAGGTATTAATGCATGAATGATTAATTTCCTGTTGTGCTTTGGAAAAAATGTAAGAGTCTTCCTTAAGGTTTTCAAAGGGAAAAGCAGACTCCTGTGGTGGCATCAACAGAAGGTCTAAAAGTAAGGATGACTGTGGAACTCAACCCATGGGTTTTTAGTTCCAGTGGACGGAGCTGGGGAGGCCAATTACGGAAGGCCACAGGAGGGTCAATATGGAAGGGGAGCTGAAGATCAGAATTTCAGATTTATCAGAGTTTAGGCAGATTCAGCTGTCATGCATCCACCCAGCAACTGCCGATAGGAGGTACTGGAAATTGGCTGAAACTGAGGCATCAAGTTGTTTGAAGGCAAACATTAACTGGGTATCATCGGCATAGGACACCATGTTAAAACCCTATTCTAAAGCAATAGCCATAAGGGAAGCCATGTAGATGTTGAAAAGGCATGGGCTTGAAGCGGAGTTCTGTGGAGCAGCATAAATAGCCTCATGATAGCCAGATGTGAACAGAGGGATGGAGACTCCTGTTTGCTGTTGGAAAGGAAATATTTAATCCATTTCCACACAGTGACAGCAATTCCTACTTTTTCCATTCTTTGCAGGAGTATAGAATGTGACACTGTGTTGAAGGCCTCTGATAAGTCTAGCAAAATTACAATGGTATTGATACCCATGTCAAGGGGGATGTGATAAATTCAGTCACCTGTAAGCGTGCAGTCTCTGTGCTAAATACAGATCTGAACCTAGATTGTGAGGAGTGGTGCAAATTACTCACCTCAATAAAGTTTGTAATCTGGTGATAAACTGCCAATTCTAGTATCTTTCCACAAGCAGGAAGCAGTGAAATAGGTGTGTAGCTAGCAGGGCAGGAGGAGTCCAAATTGTTTTTTTTTATCAGTCGGAGGAATAGAGCTTCTTTCCAACACATAGGCACTGTGCCAGATTTAAGAGAAAAGTTGAAAAGAGCATTAATCTATGAATTCAGTGACTGAGACATTCTTTTGAGAATGTGGGGCGGGCACAGATGAAGAGGTGAGCCAAAGTGAGCTTTTAGGATCAGTATGTCTGAGTACTCTAAAGCAAGCTTTTCAAAAGAGGACATTGGGCTGTAGGGTGAGTTAGGAGTTGGTCCAAGGATGAAGAACCCTGTGTCCATAGTGTTAGGAAATTTCAAATAGATATTAAACACCTCATCATGGAGAAAAAAAACGATAAGCCGTCATTGAATTCCTGTAGAGCAGGTATGGAGTGATTCTGAACCAGAAGCTTTATTAAAGTGCTAACAATTAAAAAAATTATATGGGTGTGTTTTATGCCTTATTGATTTGTTTGGGGGAAAAGTGAAGCTTTGTCTTTTTTTAATAGTTGCATTGCCATTTCCTCTCCAGGACTTCATACCTATATACCTGGGATAGCTAAGCTAAAAATAAAAGGGCCTACACAAACCTGAAGCCTTCCTTAGCGGGAAACTACTTCTGAAGGAATAGAGGTGGAATGCATTGGAAAGGGAAGACCTTGCAGGGGTCTGGGCACTAAAGAAGTTGAAACCCTACTTGTTTGGGGCTCGCTTTCCGGGTTCAGACACACTACAGACCACTCAGATGGCTAATGCAGATGAGGGGTGAGAACCTCATACTGTTGAGGTGATCCATCTCTCTGCAGGGAATCAACATTATAGCAGATCACCATCCTGGGAATGACCACCCCAGTGCTGATGGTCTTTCTCAGTTCATCTCCCTTAGTGATGAGAACTTCCATGATGATGATTAGTTCTCCCTACTTTTAGACAGAGTGGACACATGTTAGACCTGACACAGTTGGTGTGGTATTCCCCCAAACATTTTGCCCTCACCTCTCCTGTTTTCTAAGTTTACTTTCTTAGCTTTTGCACATTAACATTGTTAACCAGTGTTAATGCGCTTGTACTCTTTCCCTAAAACATGGTAAAATTGGCCACATTGTATGTACTTATAACTCCCTAGTATATCATACTACATGTACCCCGGACCCATATTTAACTGCTACTACTGTACTAGTGGGCCTGCAGCATTCATTATGACACCCATTAAAGTAGTCCTTCAAAACATGTATCTTGCCTACCATTTCAGCCTGTAGTGAAGTTTTAAATTGTTATTTTTGACCTGGCAAAATAGGCGTTTTACTAGGTAAAACCTTCCTTCAGAATACCTTTAAGCCACCCCTAAGGTAGGCTTTGAAGCCCTTAGTGCAGTGTGAATTGTATGGAAGAAGTAGGACATGTGGGTTTAAGTTTTACATCTCTTGCTAGTGAATAACTCCAAAATGTGTTTTCCACTACTGCAAGACTAGTATCTCCCAATGGATAGCATTGGAATGTCTTATTAGATTTATTAGGTGTTAACTTGGATTGGGAGCAGATGGTGATATCATGTTTAGACTCAAATGGATTGTAATTTAAATTCTTCATTAATGGGGTAAATTCAGATTTTAAGTTACAATGCTAGAAAAGGCCCTTTTTAGAAAGTTGCCATGTTCTTGGCCTAACCATTTGTGCCTCTGCCAGTGTCCTGGGGCACATGGCTGTGAATGACTCTGATGTTGGGTTTTGTGCATTCCTCCCAGGCAGTAATACAATAGGAGACTAGGTGTGGGCAGCATGGGCCATCCTTTCAGGATGGCCAAGGCAGAACTGTTCCCTACCCCCACTTAAACTTCAAAGGGCTTGCCTTCAGCACACACATAGGACCCAGATACTAGCCTTTCATCACCACAGACTTCTTGGATCCTTGGCAGGGGAAGAGAAAAACTATAACTTCCCAGGGCCAAATGTGGGGGTAATCACCCCACTTCAAAGGCTGGCACCAGGTATAAATATAGGATGCTCAGAAAACATCCTCACTTCCTTCTTGGACCTGTGGGAGACTTCAGAAGGACTGCCTTAACCCCCAGATGAGTGCCTTGCTGCTTGAAGGACTGTTTTGCAGCTTGAATCAGAACTGACTTCCTTGAACTCAAGACCAAGAGAAATCAATGCAAGAACCAGTTGACTAGCCTCCTGCATGCTCTACAGGGACATAACAAGCTCCTGAGGCCTTGTGCCCTGCACATGACTTCTTCTGGCATGAGTTCTACACCCCAAGTGATGCTCCCCAAGTCCTAGACCTTTGCCAATGATTGGTAGATGTTGCACCTGCCTAACTCTAAAACTTGGGACTTCCGCTAAAAACATCCTGGAGAACTGACAGAAAATGTGAGACATACCTGCCAACCTATCCATCCAAGGCACTTCGCCGGTCTGCCTGACTTCACTGTAGCTCCCCCTACATTCTTCTCAGTAGGAAATCCTGTACAACTGTATCTTCTGGCAATAGTCTCTGGCCTCACGGATCCCTCCTCGGCTACAGCCTGCAGCTATGCCCTGCTGGAGGTTTTCAACTTCAAAAGAGTTGACTAAGTCCAAAGTTAGAAATCTTCACTGGGTTCGACTGTGACTGGCTCCCCATCGATGATGGCCTCATCAGCCTGGAAATCCAGCTTGACCTGCCAGGAGTTTTTCCTACCATTCTTCACAGCTTCACCAAGACTTCATCCAGTAGCTCTCTGGTGATGATGACTCCTCCTTGGACATAGCCTGATACCTTGCCCTGCTGAACTCTACCTTTTCCTGCCCTTTTCTTCAAGAATTTTTTTAATTGTGAGGGCAAGCCAAGACCAGGCTTGATTAACCTCTTCTATCTGGCCTGCTCTTCACTGCAGTCAGGATTAACTTTTTACTTGCCCGGTCTTCTACAACCAGATAACTGTGGTAGGTCTTTGATCTTTTAGGCGCTATTTTATACTAAAAGCTTTACAAATTCATGACTACTGTTCTTAATTTGTGTTGGTGTCATTTTATTTATTAAAAAGCTTCCTTTTTTTTGCAAAGTGGTTTGGGATTTTTCTTGTATTGTTTTTTCACTTCATTACTGATTGAGTGCTGCATAAAATAATTTACACAGCACCTTAAAGTTATGCCTGACAGCTTTTGTGCCAAGCTACCAGAGGGCTAAGTACTTTAGTGACTTTTGTGGGTCACCCTGACAAGGATTTTGGTTGTTGCTTGAGTGGGGTTTTCATCCACCTAAACCAATGACCCAATTTCTCACAGTGTGTGGGCAAACTGTTGTCATTAAGAGACATAGGGCCTCATTACAACCCTGGCGGTCAAAGACCACCAGGGCTGTTTCACCGATTGTACCGCCAACAGGCTGGCGGTACAATTTTGCTGAATACGACCGTGGCGGAAGCACCACGGTCACACCGCCTGGACCGGCGGTTTCCCGCCACAGTCGTCCCAGCTGTTTTAATCCAGGGCAGCGCTGCCCAGGGGATTATGAGTCCCCTTCCCGCCAGCCTGACCAAGGTGAGTTGCGGGCCCTGGAGGCCCCTGCACTGCCCATGCACTTGGCATGGGCAGTGCAGGGGCCCTCTGGCACAGCCCCACACTGCTTTTCACTGTCTGCACCCGTCGCACGGCCGCAATACACCTGCCGTCTCCATTAGGAGCCGGCTCCCATGTTGCGGCCGACAGCCCCGCTGGGCCGGCGGGTGGAAACTCTGTTTTCGCCCACTGGCCCAGCGGGGATGTCAGAATGGGCACCGCGGTTACACCTTGGTGGGCGGCAAGGTTGTAATGAGGCCCACAGACTGTTGCTTTGAACAGATTCATGTAATTAGTACAGAAAATATGTGTCAGATAGAATGGAATCATCCACATTGGTCTAGACTTGCTTCTTTACTATGAGGTGCGCTTCCACAATGCTACTTCCATAATTAGCTCATTTACTTGTTTTTGTGAAAGCTGAATAGCGAAGATGGACCTTAGGTGACATCTCATATTCAAATTCAACAACATATGCAGTGGCATCATAAGCATTAACATGTCAACTGTTGATCAACTCTACTCAGGAGATATCCATAGTCTGAGAGGTGGACTTTGGAAATCGGTTTCTTTTGGGGGTGTGAGTAACATTATGTTTTTTAGAAATCAGTTGCTTTTGAGAGAGTGAGTAACATTGTGGTTATCATGTGGCATACATATTTGATCAATGCACACATCGAAGTTGGTGTCAACAGTGATGGACTTGACAAGGTGTGTTGCGTGTTAACAACAGACACATAAGATCAGATTGGTCACCCACAGCATAGCTATATGAGACATGCTATGCATTAGCTGATGAGTTAGTGAGATACATTGAAGAGTGCATATAATTGACAGTGTAGAAAACTAGACAAGCAGAGACATTTAGTTGTAATGGCTGAAGGAGGTTTACCTGGCTTTGTCATTAGTCTGATCTGAGTGACCTTTTTGCCAGGAGTATTAGACAGCAAACAGCAGCGAAGTTGCTACCAGATGGTGGATGGCAAAGAAAGTTTTGCAATGGTCCCAGAGACAGACTAGGTGACGTTAAAGGTAAAGAGGTTTTTGTGATGTTTTCTGTTAGCAGACAGTGTAAAATGTATAAATACAGTATTCGGTAGTTGAGAGATTGAGTATTCACAACTGACATTTCTTGTGATACTGTCACAAATGGGTATGGCTATGACTACTATTTTTCTGATACCTCTCTTGTTGGCTGTGAGAGAAGAACTGTTATGCCAGTTCTGGTTGTGCCTCTAATATGCTGTCAGTAGCCACTGATGCTACTCATTACAAAGGTGGGTGCTCTGGGTGTGGGGAGAGCATATCCTTTGACTGTTGATGTACATTTGATATTTCTGTATCAAGATGTTGCCGTCAGGTGTGTTGCATTTGTGATGCATTTTGTTATGTGTGTGTTGGAGTAGGCAAATTTTGTGTGGTTCTGTACTTGTTGCTTAAGGGTATGGTGTCATGTGTAGGGTCTGAAAATGGTGGCTTTAATAAAAGTCAGGCCAAAGCAACTGCTGGAGGTGCATGGTGTTGAAAGTATGCTGCTCTGTGGGGTGAGTTAGAATCATCAGAGTCCTCTTTCTGGGGTTACAGCTCTCCGCTATTTTTTCTCAAAATCTGCCCACGTGGTTATCTCTGCCCCCCATGCATTCACACTATCTGGCCAGTCCTGTCACATAGTCTTCTTCACTCCACAGCAGAACTTGCAGTCAACTACAAAGTTGACTAAAAGCACTGCCACTTCTTCTTGGGTTTTATTGTCTTCATGATGCTGGCTTGAGTGGCACTAAGTCTAGAGGATAACACATGACTTCAGTGGAAGAAGGCAGGATCCTGGGTGTTGGCTATATTAATGTGTTCCAAGTAGTTTTTGCTCCCTGGAATATGTGAATGTGGTCAAGTGTGACAGATTTTCTATTTTTCCCCATTCAGAATCTTACATCTAGTAGCATTATGTTCTTAGATGGCACATATAACAACATATGCTGTGTATGCAGAATATTATGCATGTGCAGCATAGCATAGTGCATACATCACAGGTGTGAGTGTACTCTGCTCTGATTTGCATGGCTGCAAGAAAGAAGTCCATATGCACCTTCATTTAGAGGCATTTTTAGTCTTATTTCTATGAATAGTGGACATTTTGTTAAATGTCTGCACAGTCTTAAATGTAGTTCTACTTTTGCATACTTATCCAGAGGTAGATATAACATTTTAATCGGACCTCAGATGTTTTTAGAAAATGTCAGTGATAATGTTGTTTATATTTGGCACAACAGAGTTAATACCTTACTTTTATCTGCTGTAAAAGATGATTTTTCAAACTTAAATACTTCTGATCGTGAAGTTAATAAAGACAAAGGGCCCGATGTCAACCATTACAAATTGCTACTCGCAATTTGCATTTTTTTTGTTAGTCACAAAATGCGAGTAGCAATCTGTAATGTACAACAGGGTCTGATAGACTGTTCGCGATTCCCAAATGGATCGCAAAGGACCTGCCTCATTAATATTCATGAGGCAGGTTGCAATTGGCGAGCCATTTGGGAATGCACGCACTCACAGGAAGTGGTGGCCTGCTGGGGTCAGTAGACCAATATGTCTATGACTGCTTTTTCAAAAAAGCATTTTTTTTTCAATGTTGCCCGTTTTCCTTAAAGGAAAACGTGATGCATTTCAAAAATAAAAATTTAAAGTTTTCTTTTAATTTTTTCAGAGTGGGCAGTAGTGCTTAGGACCGCTGTCTGCTCTGAAAAATTTTTTTTGCTACCATGCACAAAGAGTAAGGGGTCTTGTTTGCGAATGGGTTAAGATTGATTTGAAATTGGTGTTAACTGTGGATGTTTTGCAACCGCATTCACGGTCACAAAACAATCATATATGTGCCTGCGAGTCGCAACTAGGAAGGGATGCCCTTGAAACGCTCCATCAGAATTGCGAGTCGCAATCCCTGTTTTGAGAGTCTGTAACAGGATGCCTACTCACAAAATAGGGATGATGCATTCTACAATCCCATTTTGAGGTTGCAAACAGCAAAATTTGCCTTTTGCGACCCCAAAATTGCTCTGTACATCGGGCCCAAAATTATGTTACAAGACAGCTTAATGTTAAGTGAACAGTAATGTTAGTTACCAACACAAATTAAAAATACGGTTAAAAAACAACATAATACTGTTGAATGCAATCTTAAACTCAAAATAAACAAAAATAATTTTTCTAAAAACAATTTCTGTTAAAAACATCAGTTTTACATCAATTGTTTAAAGTTTTTTCACAGATGGTAACGTTTCATATATTGTAGCAGGGAAAGCTAAAAGAGAAAATATTAAGAAGAAAATAATTGGTAGAAGAAGAACAACTTTTATTTATTTCAATATGTATTCGTACAGTGTTAAAAATCACAAATATCGAATTAAAAAAGATGTATATGTTGTTAATATAAACTACACAAAAAAAATAAAGTGCGCACAGGTAAAAAAAACATTAATTTACAGAATAAGATGATGCACAAGTCTACATGGAGGAAATAGAACCGTAGGAATACATTAGTAAAACGAGCTCCCATATTTCAGTGTTGTTAGTAAAAGCTAAAACGCATAGACAGCAATAACAAATTGCTATTAGATTGTTTCTGGGACATGAACTCGATATGAAAATTGTGCAATATGGGACGACAACCCACACTGCGGTGAAAAACACTTTAAAGCAAATAATGTAAACACAAAGGGGGTCATTCCGACCCCGGCGGGCGGCGGGCGGTGCCCGGCGGGCGGAAACCTCCAAAAGACCGCACCGCGGTCAAATGACCGCGGGGGTCATTACAACTTTCCCACTGGGCCGGCGGGCGATCTCCAAAAGATCGCCTGCCGGCCCAGCGGGAAAGCCCCTGCAAAGAGGAAGCCGGCTCCGAATGGAGATTTGCAGGGGTGCGACGGGTGCAGTGGCACCCGTCGCGATTTTCAGTGTCTGCAATGCAGACACTGAAAATCTTTGTGGGGCCCTGTTAGGGGGCCCCTGCACTGCCCATGCCAGGGGCCCCACGACACCCGTTCCCGCCAGCCTGTTCCTGGCAGTGTAAACCGCCAGGAACAGGCTGGCAGGAAGGGGGTCGGAATCCCCATGGCGGCGCTGCAAGCAGCGCCGCCATGGAGGATTCCCTGGGCCAGGAGAAAACCGGCGGGAAACCTCCGGTTCCCCTTTTCTGACCGCGGCTTTACCGCCGCGGTCAGAATGGCCCGGGAAGCACCGCCAGCCTGTTGGCGGTGCTTCCTCTGCCCTCCAAACCGCCAGGGTCGGAATGAGGGCCAAAATGCTATAAGGCACACAGTGAGCAGCACCTCATTCATGTAAAATAGGATATAACAATGAGAGGGATCAGCCGCTGAAAAGTTTAATCCTACAAAACAGTGGAACAAGCGTGCACAGTGTATGTACCAAAAATACAAATGTGCTCTGTGCGAATACTCATTCATGAAGTCACAAAGTGACCATCCGGACAAACAGGTAAAAAGCAGATAAGACTCGAAGCTCGTGGTTATGTGCAGTGAGGAGCACTGAAGAGTGTTATAAAACGAAACGCATTCTATGAAAATTGATTTTTGACTGACATAATGAACGTCTGTAAAAATAAAAATAAAGCAGAGAATCAGAACTCCATGTAATAACCGAAGTTATTCCATCTGTGGGGCAAAAGTTATATTATAAAACGACATTGTTACAGACCAAAGACAACAATGAAAACATATAACTGTTTGCAAATTCAGCTCTTTAAAAGATGATCAGGAAGCTGCAGCAAGCCCAGTAAGCAAATAGTTGTGCTAAGCAGTGCTTAATTAGTAAATTATCAAGTGGCATATTTACAAGAAAGTGGCGCCATTTTTCTTGCGTCATCCTCAGCCTCCCTAATATCACTGTGGTAGCGCTGTATTTACTATATAGCGCACCAGAACATACGTTAGCATAATAGCGTCATAATTTATGACGCTATTGTGACGCTTTGCTGGATTAGCGCCATCAATTTTGGCGATAGTCCAGCAAAGCACAGGGAGGCCCATAGGTTATTATGAGAGCGTCAGTTTAACGCCTGCCATGAGAAGGCGTAAAAAAATGAATGAACAAATGGCACAGTGAAATCTTGTAAATTTCACTGTGCCATTTTTTGGGGCCTCCCTGCATGGGAATGTCCCCTTGCAGGCATAATGTGGCGCAAGGGTTCCACTTTGTTAATATGGCACACGGTGGGGGCCTCCTTAAGGCCTCCTTTGTGTAAAGAAAAATTATGCTAGGGCGGTGCAAGGAGGCGCAAGAGGCTTCTAAATGTGCCCCTAAGTGCCGGGACACAAAGTTATTTGCAGTCAGCGCTGACTACCTAGTATTGGTTCCTTCTCATGCCTCTTTCTTCCACCATCATAAACTCATTGACCCTTTATTTCAATCTTGCTGGGTTTTTTCATTCCTGCGTTCTTCCTTTGTCACAGCTTGTCCGTCTTTTTCTTCTTCCTCCTCGCCTTCTTGTGTTTTTCCTCTCTTTCTCTGAGTGATCCTCTGATGAGCAAGAGTAAGTGCCAGTTCCCTAAAATGAGAGCTGGTTGACCCAACCTGCAATCACCAGATCAAATTAAGCACTGCTGTTACTGGTAAGAGCAAGCACTGTGCTGTATAAAAAAAACACGAGCAGACACTGTAAAATGCATTTATTAAGTTGTTGTGAACATACATTTCTTAAGTTACTCTAAAAGTGGACATCCAGGTGACATGAAATCAAGTACATACATAAATGGTAATGAATAAATATAGCTTCAGTTGGTGAGCGCTTTAGTGAAAAAAAAACAGACTGCGTTGTGAGAACACATTTATTACATCGCAAGTTGCTCTAGAAGTGAACATCAAATAACACACATTGAAATTATATATTTATTACCTCACACAATCGCTGCTGTAGAAGGGGACATCTGAAAGTGTTCCACAAAAAGGAGGCGTACTGACAGTGTGTCCCCTGAGAGCTCAACTTTGGAGGGAGTAAAAAAGGTTCTGTGGACCTTCAAGACATCCGTCCAGATGGGTGCAGTGACTCACTGCACCCACCTGCATGGTGATCTCTGTCACCTCTTTAAAATGCAGGTGGGTTACCGCTTGCACAGTGAAACATGGATCAGCTCTATATTTCACTGAGTGCATTGCCCCAGGGCAGATTGGAGTTTGCAGATGCCCTGGGGGTAGTACATTCATCATAATAGGAGGCACTATCCCTGTCTGTCCCAGGCTCAGATTTGGAAAGATGCGCTGTGGTGCAAATAGGGACAGTGCTCCTTATGTTTAATAAGGGTCCAGCTATTATATGAAACAAAGGATCAAGATTCCGAGGGGCCTACACACGAATTGCCTTTTGTTGTACATTGAGTAAATACAATAGTACTACTAACCTACTACAAAACTCTGTTCACGACAGCGGGAATCACTATATATGTAAGCATTTATTTTAGGAATAAATGTGGGAGGGACAGAGGGGAGAGGCTGGAACCGTGGAATGCCCAAGAATAAATGGGAGGGGTTAGGGGTGTAGTGAGGAGGGGTTTAGGGAGAGTTAGGGAGGAGTTAGGAGAAGGGCAAACACCCATGTACAAGAGAGTAAGTCCTGTGCTGTTCACAAAAACAAACAAAAAAACTTGAAAAAAAACCTCCAACTCAGGGCTGGAGTAATTTCAGCGCCACACATGGCCAACCACTGGTACAGCAACACCCTCCTGTAGAAAACAATAGACATGGGGGACTTTAAATAAAACCCGTTGGGAGTTATGTTAAAATAAATTAAATTACTTAAACTTTATAAAAATATAAATACATGTTTAATGGTATAAATGTCTATAAATAAAAAATCATTATTGTTTAATTTTAAAATATTTTATTACTTTTTTATATTTATAATTAGTGCAACATTAATGTTCATAAAAAAAATGTTTTTAAATAAATGTGTGAATCACTTTTAATTATTCTTAATACATAATAATTTTTTTTTTTTTTTTATCAAGTGGACTTTTGTTAATTTAAATTTCTGAAATATAATTTTATTTTAATTTAATATATTGAAGATAATTACATTTTTAATTTTAATCTGAGTTAGTAATGCTGTAACCTTTTTATTTTTGTTTACATTTAAAATAAATGTATACAATTAATTAACATTATTTCACAGGAAAATATGTTATTTTAAAAAAAAAAGTTTAATATTTGTTTTTATTTTTCCTATACTTTACCAAAGGGAGATCTCCCTGCTGATTGAGAAGGTCTTCTCAAAGTGTGTGGAACAACAAATATAACTGTAAGGTCACTATTAGTAGTAACTGTACAGTTGTATTTGATGATTTTACTGACTCTATCTCCTATTTCAGGTGCCCGGGACATGTAACTCTACACGTTTGACTACATTTACACTTGTAAATGGTGAAGAGCCAAAATAAGTGAAGTTTTTCAAATGTGTAAGAGTAAACTCACACATGTAGATTTATTCATGTATACGTTTAGCTTTGTTAGTAGACCCATAGTAGCGAGGAACACAAAGGGAATGGAAATTGTTCTTAGTAGGCCTGGGTAAAATTTATTTTACGCTGGTGTAAACTTGCATAATTTTGTGTAATGCTTGCTATACAAAATTCCAGAAGCAACCCTAATATTGCACATCATGTAATTGTGAACTGACTGCAGCAAACGTTTAGTGCGAGAGCACAGGAATTTCACAAATGACCGGAATGCAAACAGCTTCTGTTTGCAGCACTTGTGTTTTTTGTGCTATTTTAGTGAAAAATGTGTCCTTGTGTCCAAAATGGAAAAGAGAATGCATTTCACTCTAAAATATGCTTATTTTCATTATATTGTTTCTGACAGTTTGCATAATTGTGCAAGAGCAAATACTGAAAACTATGCACATCCCCTACGTCTTCAGGAGAATCATTGCATGTACTGTGAAACCAAAGGTATTGAGTCACAAAAAAGCTGCTGTAGAAGTGCAGGACTCAAGTCAATCAGTGGAGAGTTTTCATAATTATAAATGTTGTGACAACTGTGATTAAACATCTATCAGGCCAGACACAATGCTGTTACAAGGGTTTGCTTAGAAGGATGACTGATATTAAGCCTTCTGACAGCTGTCCCCTGGATAAATAGTACTAAAGAGCAATTTACCACCACAGTATCATACTATTATGAGATTAAATCCTATACTGTCAAAATACATTTTATCAGTTAAAGAATTACCTGCTGCACATATTTGCATGAAAAGAACATAACTGAGACAGCCACCTCATGTTATGTTATGTTATGCTATGCTATTTTGGGTTATGTTATAACAAGTGTTTGTATAGCGAGTTATCGCGTTATTACCTGTAAGCGTATCCTAGCACTTAGCATGTGTGTGGACCTTGACAAAGGACATAGTACTCAAACAGCCAGATCTTCAGCTTCTTGTTGAACTCAAGAAGAAAGGAGGAGGCTTTGATGTGTGATAGGAGGTTGTTTCATGCTTTGGAAGCAATGCATGAAAGGGCTTGACTTCCGGCTCTGTTTCAATGATTGCAAGGGGTATGTGTGTATAGGAGTCTGGATGAGTAGAGGTGTCTGGCTAGTTGGTAGAAGGAGATGGAAATGTTCACTTAGTCCTGTCCTGTGCTGTGTAGAGCTTCCAATGTGTGAGTGAGGAGCTTGAACTGGAGGCCCTTGGGTATGGGAAGTCAGTGGATCTCTCTGAGGTTTGGTGTGATGTGAACCATGTAACGAAGGTTGATGATGAGTCTAGATGCTGCACTCTGTATGATCTGTAGTTTCTGGTGAGTTCCTTGGTGATTCCAACATATAGGTGGTTTCTGCAATCCAGGTTGCTGGTGATGACTTGTGTGGACATGTCCAGTTTGGCATCAGTGATGATGCTGAGGTTCCAGGTGTGGTGGATGCGGGTGTGTGTGGGTGCGAGACCGGCCTGCCACCAGGTGGCATTCTATTGTGTGATTTTTTTTCTGAAGATCCCTTCTGCTGTCTTGTTGGTGTTAAGCTTTAAACAGTTGCACTTCATCCAAGCAATGACATTGGTCATTCAAGCAGGGAACCTGTTCCTGGTCTGGGAATTTTGTCCGAGAGGTACAGTATGTTTTGTGTGTCATCACAGTATGAGAAGATGTTGATGGGTGGGTCTGAGGGCTAAGTCTTGAGCACACTGAAGATGAGATGAGATTGCGGTCTCTTGTGGTTCAGACCATTGTATCTATGTCTTACAATGTCTGTGTGGATTACAATATGTTGGTAGCACTACTGGCTCTGTGAAAAAGAGAATTTTGGAGCACTATAGAGCGATCAAAAATCATGATGTTTCATATCCTGTTGCCAGGCATTGGGCAAAAGCACGTAATAAGGATGCTGATCGTTTGGTATTCTTTGGTATTGACGGAATTGAAAAGACTATGGGCCTCTTTACAACCCTGTCGGTCAAAGACCGCCAGGGTCAGATCACAGTAGTCGATATAGAGGATACAGATATTGTTTTGTTTTTGTTTTATTTTTCAGATGTATCTAGTATAAGTTTGTTACAATGAAAACGTCTCCATTCTGAGCTTCTATTAGACTGAATATTAGAATTGGAAAATTGTGTGTTTTTCTTATTTTTTACATGTTTTTCTTACATTGGGTGGGGGTGGATATTTCAATTATGATGGCACATCATATACACATATTTTGTAATATATTGTGAATATTAGATATATTATGGTTTGCAAAAAATTATACATTTATTAATTATTAAATTTATATGGATGAATGGCCACTTGCCCATGAGATATTCATGATTTACACTTTTACATAAAATATTGATGGAATTTTTGCAAATCATGATATTAATTTGATTGTGACAAGATTGAAAAGGAAACCTTGAAGGTAAATGTGATTATCATAATGTGTAATGGTAAATAGTCTCATTATAGTGGCTTCATTACTTATTATTTAAATTTCCATACCTCTGATAAAATGTGTTCATTGATAATTTATGTGATGGATTTGGGAAGAACAAGTAACAATGTAAACATTTTTGTTTTCTTCTTTATAAGCATTTTTTCAGTGTTTATGAAATGGGTGTATTTATGTTGATGGGTGATTGAGCACAATTCTTGAACTGGGCCATTACGAAGACATTTCGGTGTTGAAACACGTAGACAAATAAAGAATCAAGATTAAGATGCAGACATGTTGGGTGCGACTTCTTTTTGCAGTTCAAAAGGGGACTGAAAGACTAATCTGAAATAGAAATGGGAGCCACACCTGTTTGGTCAGCACCAGCCTTGTTAGGTGGCTGTAGCTGGTTTGAAGTGGAACTGTTGTCAATCATGTATCATATCTGTAACAATATGTGTCACAGAAATCGCTGAGACATTAATTGCCTAATATGTAAACTTGTCAAGAAGTGATATGACTACAGACCTTCTATTCTACATGACAGGTATGCCCTGCCGTTGGAAAGGCTATTCTTCCTCCACTACTGGTCCTCACCTCATTAATGATATAAGGGGGGGTTGGAAATAGTAGGCACCATCCAAACATGTTCTTTCGTCATAAGTCTAAAAATCTACAACAATGGAAAGATAGTGAACCATCTTACCAAAGTAACCTACAGTACAGGCTTTTGATCAGAACTTTCTGAAATTAAAAGCTACCTGACTTAACTCACCCTCCACCAGAGATTGGACATTCTGAACCTCACGGGTCGATCTCACCACTGCAACCTTTAATCAACCACTGCCTACTTTAACTATTTCACTAACATACATTGTCCTTGATAGTTCATCACCATTGCAAGCTACTGATCATTTGATGGATGCCTTCGTAAATGCAAAACCCATCACAATAAACACCTACCCCACTCATAGTTTGGCATGGATCTCACTTTCTGGTTCCCCACAGAAATGTGGCTCAAAGACTTTGTGGTGTATATGGAATCTCCTTTCACTAAACCATTACATTCTGTCAAGAAATAGAGACCAGTTGATGATGGAGAGGAGAAGCAATGGTCCTCCATGATTACCTCCCATTCAAGACATTGAAGGTCCATCTTAAACCTCCTTTAAGTGCATTTTAACCAAGGTAGGCACTTCCTGCTTCTCTATGATCTGTGCAGGATTTGATCAACCACCCCGGAAATGCCTGTCCACCTTTCAATCAGATCTCTTAAATCTTATCCCACATACCCTAATGATTTCCCACCATGTTATTATCTTGACTAATATGAATATCTGGGTAGATGACACCTCAATCACTTTCTGCCAAACCTTAATTGAGGAAATGGGTGCTGTTGCTTTTGCAGAGCTAGGCAGTGAATCAACATATAAAAGAGGCCGCAGCCTTAAACTCTTGTTCTCCTCATTCCCTAAACTATTGCTTATCAACACTAATCGGTTCTAATAGCCAGATCACTTCTTAATACAATTCACCATAGACACCCTGTCAGACAGTGGGCACAAAACCAGTCACATTAGTCCTTCATCATGATGGGGTAATCTAAACATTTAACATCCAAAAGCCTTCTTTCAAATGTTGTATGATCTCCTAAGACCTCGAGTCAATCACTCAGAAAACATTCTGAATCTCTTTACTTCTAAAGGTTTCAGTGTCCCTCAATTCCCAGGCTTGATCCATGGAGAGAAACCATGGCGCCACAAATTCAAATAATTAGGTTACAGATAGCATCCCTTCCATTAACAAAAAGGCAAGGTAGGGTTAGAAAGATGTTTGACTAAAGCCAACTCCCCTTTAGTCCTCTAGCCAGTTGTGTATTTTCTAGAGTGCATAGATCTACATGAGCAAAGGCACAAAAAGAACAACAACAGTCACCAACCACATCATATTGACCCCTCGAAGGAGTTTTCTGAATCTTCAAGAAGATGGTCGCAGTCATTGCCCCAAAAACTCATCTTCTTCATTGGACAAGACCAAGGCAAAGGTTATCAAAGAGCTGGAACAACCGCACCCTGTACCTCAGACAAAGCACCTCACTCACCATCTTCAGGAAGAACCTCAAGAGGTGATTCTTTGGATGAGGCCCATCCCTTCCCCCTCAGTGCCTTGAGTCCCCCACAGGTGAGTAGCCGCACTGTACAAAAATTGATTAATTGATTGATTGATTGATTGATTGAATCTGGGCCTCCCTGCACTTGTACATATGATGAGCAACATTATAAATAGCTCCCTAGCCAGTGGGGAAATCGCCCAGGCCTTCCAACATGCAATCATTACCTTATCATCCTAAAGAAACTAACTGCAGATTCTGATATTCTGGTAAATTATAGATCAATCTCAGGCCTCCCTTTTTCACCAGGGAATTATATAATCCCAAACTCTTGTCCCGCATCGAGATCTGGGACTTCCTCAGTGTCTTCCAATCTGGATTTAGGCCACAAAGGATTGCAACCCTACAAAACAAAAGCAAATAACTTCTGATTATTATGACCTGGGCCATACTTGTGCTCTGATACCACTTGATCTCTCCATCACATATAATACTACAGGATATCAGATGCTCATTCAAAGATTGTCCTCCAGTTGGACATTAATAGCACTGCTCTAACATGGCTCACCTCATCCCTTTATACCCACACGCATTTAGTCAAAATGAAGCCCTTCCTCTCTAAAACAGTCAATATCAATTGTGGTGTACCCCAAGGCTCCACTGTGTGTTCCAATCTATTTAATGTGTATATATGACGCTCTTGAAATCCATCTTGGACTTCTATAAGATTAGGTTCCATGTTCATGCAGATATCATTCAACTCCTCCTAAGGATTGAAACTGAACCGAGCAAACTATCCAAATCTATTCAAAATAGCATTTTCCATATCTACCACTGGATGCAACACAAATGGATGTAAGTCAATGGTAAAAAAAAAAAATCTTGTTCTTTGGTCCTACAAACTAAATTTTCTTTCTCCCTTTCATGGCCAAAGGATAAAGGGCCTGATTACAAGTTTGGCGTTAGGAAAACCTAACTGACAGACCCGTGGTGAGGAGACCGCTGTCGAGGTGGTGGTATCCCCACCAGCCCTCTTACAACTTTCCCACTGGGCTGACGGGCGGAAACCAAGGAACCTGCCTGTCAGCCCAGTAGGAAAGGTGCAGCAGCATTGTTCCCGGCTCATGATTGATCTGGCAGCAATGCTGTCGCACACAGGCCAGCACCTTTGAAATTCACACTCTCTGCATAGCAGTCAGTGCGCATTTCAAGGGTGCTGGGCAGAGGGCCCACATAGGCATGGGCAATGCAGGGTACCCCCTATGGCCCCCTGCACTTGTTCTCTGCCAACTTTTTCATGGTGATGGAACTGCAATGAAAAGGCTGGGCAGAGAACAAGGTTGTAATCAGCCGGGCGCCACTGAGTTCAGCTCTGCCCTGGCTGATTACAACCAAGACGGCCACCAGCCCATTGGGATCACTGATCCTGGTGGGGCAGCAGTAGATTAGCAGGTCTGACCTCCAGTCTCGTAATGTGGTGGTCGGATCGCCACAGCCATGGCGATTCGACCACCACCATGAGGCTTGTGGCATTCGGACCACCAGCCTCGTAGTAAGGCTCTTAGGCTCTTCCCCAAATCCTGTGAACTATGCTCGAAGTCTGGGTGTGATCTCAAACTGCAATCTCTAATTCATCTTACAGATAAATGCAGTTTTGAAACCAGCTTTTTTCAATCTGCAACAACAGATAAAGATTCGGACATTATTATGCTTCTCCAAGAAAATTACATTGATCCCTGCTGTAATCCTATCTTGACAGGATTACTGAATTAACATTTGTACTGGCCTCTGCAACACATTCCTTTTTTTCGAACTGCAAAGTGTACAAAACCAGACTGCTCGCACGCATATGTGCCTGAGACACCATGGTCACATTACTCCTGCTCTCAGATCTCTCCACTGGCTCCCAGTAAAATAAATGACTTTATTTCAAATTCTCAGTATTGTTCACAGGTCTTTAAATGAATACACTTTGAAATACTTCTCTATCCTACTTGCTCCACACCAATCAATTAGAAACCTCAGCTAACAGAGGTCTGCTGTCTCCCCATTGACTCAGATACAAAAAAGTTAAAGGCCGCTCTCCTTGCCACTGCTCTCTTTGACATCAGAGCTCCTCCCTTTGGAACTCTATAGAAATCCATCTGATGTTTGAAAACTACTATATAAAATTAAGGATGTCCTTGAAGATGCACCTTTTTACTATGGTGTTGGCTACACATCCATTATGCACCTGGAAGATGCCCAACTTAACTTTTTCACCATGGCATTTGTATAATCCTTTTATCCTATGAGTAGCAATTACCAGATGTACATTAGTACTACAGGTCAACGTCTAAAACCAGACCACTTATTTCAACAGCGATATGGACTTCTTCATAGCTAAGATTTTGTCATCAGTATTAACTCTCTAGTGGTACTATTAGACAACATTTCAGCAGATGGATTGATTGACACCATTTCTGTACATTTTCTCCACCCGCTCATCCACTGACTTCCACCTCAGCGAGAAGAAGGCACTAATTAGGGTGGCTAGTAGTACTTACGAATAACCCTATATAAAAAAAGTAAATATCCCTTTGTGAACCATTCCCCATTATTTTCCTAGTATATCCTGGAGTTTGTTTTGTTTTATAGTCAGGGGCGCTGGAATTATATGACAGGACAAAATTGTGTGGCAGGGTTGACTAAGCTATGTGCCAAGAAAAGCCAAATTATGTTACATAATGCAGCACATTTTCTAATGGTAGTACTCGATTCTTTGTAATTTGATAGAACTTTTTGGGCATAGGCTGCACCTCTTTAGGACCAGTTTAACACCCAACCAGAAATGCGACCAGTCAACATTTGCAAAGGGTGTTCCTCTGTGTGGCAACAAGTGTCTCTGGGTTTTTAGTAACTTTTTAACCGTATCAGCTAGAAACAACTTTTTAAATTAAAATCTGCTGTTTGAATGGCAGATGATGGATCACGTGGTAAATGCAGCACACTTCTACGTATGCGAAAAACACCGCAGCCACAGAATCACATAATTTCAGTGCCCTGATTGCAGTTTACATATTTTGGAATTGATGTCAGTTAGGGTTTTCCAGGAGCAGCACATTTTACCTTCTGCAGTTTCCAGGCCTCACTCCTCACCTGTATGTAGGAGGATACTGAGACGCTAAAGGTGGAGAACAGAGTCAATCTGTCGACTGTCAAATGGGTATGTGTTTTAGCTTGCCCCATCATTCTGTATTTTGGCGTTTCATAAATAACCTTCTTTCATAGAGGGATAGCGGAGTCAATGTAATGATCTTAAATCACTCTCAGGAGCGGCACATCATGTCAAGTGTCAATCGAATAAGTACGATCTATAATGTTGATTTTCCTAGTATTTTATGATGGAAAGTCTTAATTTTATTAAAGACACGGAGACGAGTATTATGCTTCTCTAACTTGCTTTATTTTGAATAGCAGCAGTCAAGAAGAAAAACTACATTTCCCATGAGGCTAGGGGATACAGAAGCCAATGGGAAAAAAGAACGTATCAACATGAATACCAATGGGGACAGAGAACTACTATAAACACTATACTTGACTGCGACCAGCCCTCTTTCTTGATGCGAGAAGGCTAGTCTGTGTGAGAGAATAAATGAATAATTGAAACAACAATGGCAATTGCCAATATTAAAGAACAAAATTCTTGACAAAAGTTCATCCATGACTTGAGGAGAGGGAAAATCCAGGGAGATGAACGCAGCTTATGTTGAGCTTAAGGATAGATGGTTGAAGTTAGCGATGTCGGAGGCATCAGCGGATGGTCAGGATGAATTCTGAGGTTGAGCAGAGGATGCTGTGGGAGGGAAAAGAATCGACAAAAACAATGGTTAAAGAATCTGTGGTGGGATAATACTCGCCTCCGTGTCTTTAATAAAATTAAGACTTTCCATCATAAAACACTAGGAAAATCTACATTTTATGGCAAGACCGGAGGCTCCTATTATGCTTTTTTAAAGCATGTTAATTATTACAGAAGTTGCTGTATGAACTGGTTTACAATAAAAAGTTCTAAAAACATAATCATTAGAACAGTCAGCCGATTTCAGAATGTCCTCAAGTCTAGAACCTACCCAAAAGGCTTTGAAAGCCATAGCTCCTCTGGAAGAGTGAGCACCAAACATTGACATGTCTATGCCTGCTAAAGACATGACCCAACACACCCATCTGGCTAAAGTAGCCGATGTCACAGGTTTGTGAGGTTTATGAAAAGAAATGAGGAGTTGAGAAGACGAGGACGTTCTGAGATTGGCTGTGCGGTCTTCGTAGACTTTGAGACATTGTCCTACACATAACGTAGGTTGGTTAGGAAAATAAGGGTAAAATACTGAACGCATATTAGTTTTGGTACGTCTGTTGGGGAAAATTGACAGGATGATATATCTAGCGCTCTGACATCTGATAGACGTTTAATAGAAACCAGACATAGTAACATCGTGAGTTTGGCTGAAAGCATTTTTAGTGATAAGTCTGAATTGTCCTGCCAGGAAATAAACAAATTTAAAACAAAATTAACATCCCATAGTTTTTAATATTTGGGTAAAGGAGGGAAAGAAAACTTTACTCCCTTTAGTAGGCGACCAATCAAAGGGTGTTCTCCAATAGGTTTTCCGTTGATGTGGACGTGTCGTAGAGAAATAGCTAATCTATATTGGTTGACTGTTCTGTAAGACTTACCTGCACTAGCTTGGGCAGCGAGGAAGTTGATAATGTAATTTAGATCGGCTGAAAAGGGATCGATGTCCCTTCCCACACACCAGCTTGACCAAAGAGACCATGCGGATTTGTATGCCTTCCTTGTACCAGGAGCCCAGGCTTTGTTAATGAAGTCTGAAGCTTCTGTCGAAATAGGGATGGGAGGCTGGGAATCCCCGAAACCTTCCAAGCCGAGAGAGAGAGGGTATTGTTGAGAATGAGGGGATGAAGAAAGCCCATGGAGTTCCGAAGAAGTGAAGGGAAAGTCGGGAGCAGAACTGGGAAGTCGGTAGTCAATTCGAGTAGGGGGGGAACCACACTTGGGATTGCCAAAAGGTAACTACCAAAATTAAGGAAGCTTTTTGGCGCCTGACCTGGGCGAGAACTCTGGTAATCATTATGAAAGTGGGAAAGGCGTAGTTGAGCGATGATGACCAGTCCTGAAGAAAAGCGTCGGAAGCCAGAGCTGAAGGGTCCGGACGCCAGCTGAAAAACAGAGGGAGTTGGGAGTTTAGACAGGACGCAAATAGGTCTATTTTGAAGGGGGCCCATTTGTGAAGGAGAGTTTGGAAAACTGAGGGGCGGAGCTTCCAGTCGCTGGAATCTCTGAGAAAACGAGAATGCCAGTCCGCAACATCGTTGAGGGAACCTGGAAGGTACTCTGCCGAAAGGGATATTTCGTTGCGAAGACAATACTCCCAAAGGCTTTTTGCCAGATCTGCTAGCGGTTTTGATCTAGTACCTCCTAAATGGTTTATGTAGCGGACAGCTGACACATTGTCCATACGGAGGAGGATGGTACACTGAACCCTGTTTTTTGCGAGGCTTTTGATTGCAAAGGAGACACAAGCATCTCTAAATAATTGATATGCAATTTGGACTCCTTTGAAGACCAGAAACCTCCAGTCGAGATTGCGCCACATCGGGCGCCCGAGCCCGTCAGACTTGCATCTGACTCTAACACAAGATATGGGGCTGACACAAAGATAGTCCTGCTGTTCCAGGCATCTAAATGGTCTATCCACCATTGAAGTTCTGAACAAGACTCTTGGTCCAGACTGATCGTTTCTGAATAAGAAAGTCCTCTTCTGAGGTGGCGAATTTTTAACCTTTGAAGAGCCCGGTAATGAAGGGGACCGGGAAAGATGGCTTGAATTGAAGAGGCGAGGAGACCCACGACTCTGGCTAGGGATCTGAGAGAGATTTGAGAACTCCGAAGAAGTTTCAGAATCCCTAACTTCGTGGATCTTACTTTTTGTTGGGGAAGCTGAAGAAAAGCGGATGAAGAATCGATTATGAACCCCAAAAATTCTATCCTTTGTGAAGGAGTAGTGATAGATTTCTCTTTGTTGATGAGAAAACCCAGTTGAGACAGAAGGGAGCAGGTGATTTGGAGGTGTCGTTGAAGAGAGAGAGAGTTCTGGTGCATTAAGAGAATATCGTCTAGATAAATCAGCAATCTGATTCCCAGGGATCTAAGATGAGCCGTTACCGGTTTCATTATCTTTGTGAAGCACCAGGGTGCTGACGAGAGGCCGAACGGAAGAGAAGAAAATTGGTAAGTTTGCCCTTGCCATTGGAATTGGAGGAATTTTCTGTGAGCTACGTGGATAGGGACGGATAAGTATGCGTCCTGAAGGTCCAGTCGAACCATATAATAGTGAGGGAGAAGAATATCTCTTAAATGGACTATAGTTTCCATTTTGAAGTGTCTGTATACAACAAAGCGGTTGAAATTTCTTAAGTTGATGACTGGTCTTAACTTTTTGATCTTCTTTTGGACTTAAAAGAGAGTACTGAGAAAGCCAGAAGGGTCCGGACGAGAGATTTGGATGGCTTGTTTGGCAAGAAGCGATGGAATCTCTTCTGAGGTGAGGGATGCCATTTCTGAAGAGAAAAAGAGGGGGGGAGGGTGGTATTTTTGATGAGGAACTGAATAGAGTTCTATTGCGTAACCTTGGATTGTGTTGAGTACCCATGGATCCAGAGTAATACTTTTCCATTTTGCTATAAACAGACGAAGTCGACCCCCAACAGGAGGAAGGCCAGAATGGGGGGCTTACCTAGTTGATAATTGAATCTGGAACCATGTTGTCCACGACCACGGGTGCCTCTGCCACGTTGGGGTGGAACTGAGGTTTGAAGGATTGTGTGTCGTAATTGGAATTGAAGGAGCCTCTAGATCCTTGTGATCGGAAAGATCGGCCGGTAAAGCGGCTCCTGCCTGTACCGGCCTTTCCAAAAACCCGTTGTTAAACACTTTTTTGATCGATTGTTGCGCCTTATCTATGGAGGCGAAGGTGGAGACAAATTTTCCTAAGTCTTTTATAAACAAATCCCCAAAGAGAAGTCCTTCCGCCTTGATACCAGGGTCGATGAAAGCGAGATGGCCAATTTAGGGTCTAATTTAAGTAAAAGACCTTTTAGTCTCTTGTGTATAACGGCTGAGTTGGCGTTGCCGAGGAGGCAAAAGGCTCTTTGCATCCACAGAGATAGCTCTGAAGGATCAATGTCCGCATTATCTGTTCTGGCTGATTCTTCCATATAAAAGATTCTGGCCAACGGACCCACCAGGTCTAGAAGTTTGTCCTGGCAGTTGCACCAGGCTTTATCGACGCCCTTACGGGGGTCCTTACCGAATTACGAGAAAAAAGTAAGAAGGAATTGGTCGATAGTAGGGGTAGAGGTAATGTTGGAAGAAAGTGAAGGTCTTGGACACGCAGATCTTAATTTGGTTCTTGTGGGTTTGTCTAAAGGGAGTCTTAGTCTGGAGGCGACGTAATCACCTACGTGGGAAGAAGGGAACCATTCGGTGGAATTAGGGTGGTGAAGAAAGGGTTAAACATTGGATTGCCATCAGGATCTAAAATTTGTTTGGCTGTGAATGGGTTAGTAGGCAAATCAAACTTTGTTTTCTTGAGGGGAGGGGAGGACTAAGTTTGGGAGCCCCAAATATCTGTATCATCATCCAGATCATCTAAGTCACCCATGTCATCATCTGTGCCGGAGATGTGTGAAACAATAATCTTTTTTGGCGCAGCCGTAACATGCTTGGTCTTTTCAGAACATTTAAGCTTAAGATTCCCCTCCTTAGAAGGAGGCCTTGGAGGAGACTTGTCCTCAATCTGAGGTGAAGAGGTTTCACCAGTCAAATCAGCGCCATCAGGAGTGACGATATTATGGGCTTTTTGGGCAGATAAATCCTTAATTTTTCTTTTTCTGCATTCCCCCGCAGAATGGGCCAGTAAGGATTTTGAAACCATATCCTTTATAGAGGATTCAAGGTTTTTTGTAATCTTGCCCATAGAATTAGAAATGGCTTTTGCCACAGACTCATTGATAAAACTATCTAGGTCCTGGTCAAAGACTTCATTATCATTATTTTGTTGTTCAGGAATATTGTTTTTGGACATTATTTTGTGAAGGGAAAGGAAGGGTTAACAGTCTAGAGGAAACAGGGAAGAAACGAAAGTATACACCCCAAGGAGGCGTTACCGGAGCAGAAAAAGGCGGGGATATGGTTTGTTGAAGTCGAGGAGAAGGTCGGAGTTGATGAGAGCCGAAGGAGCTGTTTTCGAACGAAGCGGCCGGTAAAGAATGCAGCCGAAGCAGTGGAGCGAGTCCGTTTGAAGTAAGCGGACGTTAGATAAGAACGGCGTGAGGGAAAAACAGCCGTTGGAACACTCGCGCGTTTACCAGGGAGGACGGGGGAGCGTTAGGAGAAACAAGGAAAGGGACGCTGAAAGTGCTAATGAAGCAGTTGTGGGGGAGCTGAGCGGCGTGCCAAGCATGCGATAAACAAATAATGTATAATTCGAATAAAGTAATATACACGCAAACAATATGAGGCAAAAGAAGTAATGAGGCACTTATCTTGACTGTGAGCAGCAAGAAAGAGGGCTGGTCGCAGTCAAGTATTGTGTTTATAGTACGTTCTCTGTCCCCATTGGTATTCATGTCGATACGTTCTTTTTTCCCATTGTCTTCTGTATTCCCTAGCCTCATGGGAAATGTAGTTTTTCTTCTTGACTGCTGCTATTCAAAATAAAGCAAGTTAGAGAAGCATAATAGGAGCCTCCGGTCTTGCCATAAAATTGATCTTAGTTATTTCATTTAACAGCGCATCATCCAGTGCATTTCTCAGGTAAATCACTTTACAGTGCTATTCAGGTGGTTGCTAGAGTTCTTCCACAATTTGATAGCATAGCCGCTATTGCATCTCAGCTGATTATTTAACCAAATATAGCCAGTTAGATTGGAACTTACGTCGCTGGCGCTCGATACTGCTTGGCAAGCTAGGTGGCTGGTCTGTTGTTTCAAAAATATTTGCGTAACTTACAACATTTGACTGACTAGGCTTTCAACAAAAGGATCCGTTATAGTAAGGGATGCTGACGCTGTCTTTTAAAATAGGTCCAATTTACAAAGGCACAATCATGATTTACTACTGCATGGCTGATTCACGAAACTGCATGACCCAGTCTTGGCTAGTTTAGGGGTGTCAGACTTCATGCTCGAGAAGTTGGTCACTCCCAACACCACGCCCTAACTCTTGGGTCTCCATTATCAATGTTACTAGAACATTGGCTGAGTATTCCGCCATGGGAACATAATAGAGAGAGTGAAGGAAGAGTTATCACGTGCATAATTGTGAATCGTCACTGGAATTCACTGCGATTCACATGGTATCCCTTGTTCCATGCCTTTCCTACACAATTTTTCACCCTGTTTTTTTGGGGTAATGTGCATGGGAGATTTAAATTGGGGATGCAGCGACCCTTCAAAATCTATATTCGTGGTAATTCTAGTTACTAGTCCATTTATGATCACCTCGCAACTTGTGATGATGACTTATGCTCACCGTTTTAGCATTGGACTAGGTTACTAATTCAGTGCAATTTGAAATGTAATATTTTTTCCTTTTTTATTTTAGGGTAAATATTTGTACATGCGATATTCGCCCTTTTTTAAAGTGAAAATAGGACATTTCTGTGCTCTCGTTCAAATTGTCTCCACTGTTTATGTGTGGATCGTTCTGCAGATAAACACAGAAAATGCATTGCCAAATGTTTGTGACTATCCACAAACCTGTGACTGCGTGCCTGTTCAATTCATTTGTATTTATTCACTGATCATTTCCCTGACACTTGCTTGAAACTACCTACTCATACTTTCGTAAAGTAAGTATAAGTAGGTAATTTACATTGATGGCGGCCCCTTGACAACGTTTTTTTAAATGAGTAATATCAATTTACTGCTATGAAAGTCACAGCTTATGAATGCATAAATTAGACACGATTCACAATGCCAAACATGTCAGAAGTCTGCATGATGGAAATGAAAAGTCTGTGTGAGCTCTCAATAAGACTTTGGCCCTCATTACGACCCTGGCAGTGGGTGATAAAGTGGTGGTAATACTGACAACAGGCTGGCAGTAACTACCACCAAATTATGAAGATGGCGGTGATATCTCCGAAAGACAGCCAATGTACCGCACGGACCCCCCGGGCGGAAACAACAATCACCACGCGCTAGCCGCCTACAGCCAGGCAGAAGACAAAGTACCGCCCACCATACTAAGACACATCACTCTGCCACCTTTTCCAGGGCAGTACCAATGCCATCAAAAGCCTGGAGGAAACAAATCACAGAAGAGAAAGGACTCACCTTCGGAGACACAGAGAAGAACCACGTCACCATGGAACCAGAACTGCAAGTTTTCCCAATGATCTTCTATGTCATGCTCCACCTGGAACAACAACGCCGGCGAAGAAAACAACCGTGAGTACAACCGCCTAGCACACAAGGAAGGGTGGGAGGAAAACAAGAATGAAACACACACGCACAACACAAACCCCACACACACACACCATACACACAACCAGCTGCACAAGAAAATCAACTTGTCCCAGATAATCGGCAGAATAATGCAAAGACAATAGGAATTGACTAAAGTGATTGTAATAAGATCAACATCAAAATTAATAAGTCGATGTGGCAATGCAATAGATATGTACTAATATGCACAATCATGGCTGGCGGTGGGGGCTCCGTGACAGCTGCTGGTGCAGGCTCCTTCCCCTTCTCTCTGGCTGGTGCAGGCTCCTTCCCCTTCAGTGCTTGTGGCCTGGAATCCTCTCCACCACGAGTAGGTGCTGCAAACACTGGGCCCGTTGACTGTTTGGCTGAAGTGCTTGGCTGGGTCCTTACTACCCTGGCCATACGTGCAGGACGGGGGGAGGGTAGGGAAGAGGTCACTCTGTGAAAGGAAAAGCTTTTTAGGGACATTGGGGCAGGAAGAGGGAGGAGTAATGGGAGTGGAGGATGAGGGAGTGATTGTTGGAGGTGTTTGCTGGATTTGGGTGAAGGTGCATGGGCTGTATGCTGTAGTGAGGTGGATGGCTGTTAGGTGTCTGAGTGCTTGCGTTTGTGTACTTTAGGGGGGGACAGACATGGTGGGAGAGGACACAGAGGACACAGGGGACATGTGCATGGATGTTGTGGATGTGTCTGCCAGTGAGGTATGTGTTCTACTTGGTGTGGTGATGATGCTGGTAGTGGATGATGATGTAGCTCATGCAGGTGTGAGTGAGGACATAACTGAGTGGGAGGTGGAGGAGGAGGGGGAGACATTGGAAATAGTGGATGTTGTTGTGTTGTTGTGTTTGCAACTGGGTGGTGTTTGTGTGAGTGCCTGTGGGATGAAGTGTGGTGCATGTGTTTTCCTGTGACACTCTTGGCTCTTGTCTTGTGTGCATGTTCATCTGGCTGTGTGCTTGGGATGGGTTGGGGTTGAGGAGAATGGGACTGGGAAGTGGAAGCTGGAGGGGGGACGGTTGAAACGGGGACAATGGCTGCCATCACAGAGGAGGCCAGAGCCTGGATCGATCTCTGTTGGGCTGCCAATCCACCATGAATGCCCTCCAGGAATGCATTAAATTTCTGCATCTGGGCTGCCAGCCCCTGGATGGCATTCACAATGGTTGACTGCCCTACAGAGATGGATCTCAGGAGGTCAATAGCCTCCTCACTCAGGGCAGCAGGGCTCACTGGGGCAGGGCCTGAGGTGCCTGGGGCAAAGGAGATGCTCACCCTCCTGGGTAAGCTGGCACGGGCAACTCGCTGAGGGGCTGCTAGGAGGGCGGTGCTGGTATGGGGGAGCTCCCATCAGAGGTGGCATCTGAGTCTATATTGTCTCATCCAGTCTCCGCTGTGGTGCTCCCCTCGCCCTCTGTCCCTCTGGTGCCCTTAGCGTCGGTGGACTCTGCCTCCATCTGTCGCTGGTGCCTGTGCTCCTCCGCCAGATGATGCTAATGCACATAGGGACACGATGAGAAAACAAGTAAGGGAGGGAGAGAGACAAAGGATACACTGGGTCAATGACTGCACCAACACCAACACCAACATTGGCGTACAAAGCACCCTCACACACAGCCAGTGAAATGGCTACTCAACAAGAAATGAGGAGGGGTACACACCGCCAACTGCAGCACACCTGGGACCCACGTAGCCCTGACCAGTAGTGAATGCTAACAAGCTAGGTAAGCAGTATTTCCCCTTCAGACCCTTAGCCACCAGAGGACCAACACTGCTATGTCTGGCCTGGCCTAGGGGCACCCACTGACACACAACCACCACCCAGATACCACCCCTCCAGCTGTGATCTTCAATGATGGCCACTGTACTCACCCCCTTGTAGCTACTGTGATGCACTTAAGCGCCCATCCAGCTCAGGATAGACCACCGCCAGTGTGGGGGCCATCAGGAGGGTCAGGGTCCGAGGGGCACCCCTTTCTCATTGGGAGGCCACCCACAGCGGGGCCTCCACAGTCTTCCGTGCCCCACCTCTCAGGTCCTTCCACCGTTTGTGACAGTGGGTGCTCTGCCTACCTTAGACCCCCAGGGTCCACACGTCCTTGGCGATGGCACACCATATACCCTTCTTTTGATGGGCACTGACCTGCAGAGGCAATACAGACAGGAAGACACCATTAGATAAACAGACCAGCCAGTAACACAAATGGCCCACCATACCCAGTTCCATCACCATTGGCAGACACTTAGCCCAGCACACAACCTATACACCGTCAAAAGGACATCCACCCCCTTACACGATGCCTTCACACACAACTCAATGCATTAATGCCACATGCATCATGCCCACAGTGTACTCACCTGTTGGGCTGGAGGCCCATACAGCAGTCCGTACTGGGGTAGGACCCCATCCACCAGTTGCTCCAACTCCTCAGAAGTAAAGGCTGGGGCCCTTTCCCCAGTCACAAGGGCCATTGTAGCTTCCAGACACAGGTCACAGCAGCACATGCAGTGTAGGTCCTCTCCTATGGAAGGTCAAGAAACAAGTGAGGAATATGATAGAAAATGGCGGTCACATCCACGGCGGTGCATACCGTCACCTCTGGCATAGATCCCCATTGGCCACTGTATCCCATAGGGCCCAATTATAACCAATGAGGAGTTGCACTGTGGTTCACCACCGCCTACCGCCATGGCGCACAACTTCAAAAAGAAGAGTTGATGGACGGAATGTAGATCAAATCAAACATTCAACCCCAGTCACAGATCTGGGTTTAATCCATCAGTTCTTTTACTCACCATGCTATTCCAGTTTGGACCCAGCTATATGCAAATCAGTCTTGATCCTGTTCCCATTGGGAACAGACCACCCAAGCTGTTCGGACCAGGTTCTCCCAGGACCAGAAACAAGCATCCTGGGACCTGTGTCAGGGTATCTCCCCTCTTCAGCCAGACTAGCTTGAATCTGGTGGCATAGTGAGCACGGGACCCACATCTGGGCATACCCTTCCCACTTGGGGCAACAAATGAAAAAAAAAAATATTATGGACGGAATGTAGACCAAATCAAACGTTCACCCCAGTCACAGATCTGGGTTTAATCCATCAGATTTTTTGCTCACAATGCCATTCCAGTTTGGACCCAGCCATATGCAAATCAGTCTTGCCCCTGTTCTCATTGGCAACAGTCCAGCCTGAACCACCAGGCCATGTCCTCCCTGGACCTGAAACCAGTATCCTGGGACCGGTTTCGGGATATCAGCCTCTTCAGCCAGACTAGCTTGAATCTGGTGGCATAGGGAGCACAGGACCCATGTCTGGGCATACCCTTCCCACTAGGGGCGAAAATGCAAAAAGAAAAGTTGATGGACTGAATGTAGACCAAATCAAACATTCACCCCTAGTCACAGATCTGGGTTTAAACCATCAGTTTCTTTGCTTACCATGCCATTCCAGTTTGGACCCAGCCATATGCAACTTAGTCTTGACCCTGTTCCCATTGGGAACAAACCACCCAAACTGTTCGGACCAGGTCCTCCAAGGACCAGAAACAAGCATCCTGGGACCGGTTTCGGGTTATCACCCCTCTTCAGCCATACTTGCTTGAATCGGGTGGCATAGTGAGCACGGGACCCACGTGTGGGCATACCCTTGCGACTTGGGGTGACAAATGCAAAAATAAAAGTTGATGGACTGAATGTAGACCAACTCAATCATTCAACCCAAGTCACAGATCTGGGTTTAATCCATCATTTTCTTTGCTCACCATGCCATTCCAGTTTTGACCCAGTAATATTCAAATCAGTCTTGACCCTGTTCTCATTGGGAACAATCCTGCCCGAACCATCAGGCTGTCAGAATCACCAGATCCTCGGGGTCTGTGCACGTTCCCAACATGTCCACCACTGAACAGCTCCAAGACTCTGATAGATAAATCAAAGAGACTGAGAGAGTTCAAGAGGGGAAGAGGGGATTAGGAAGGGAACAGCTGGGAAGGAGACCTGTAGTAAGAAAAAGGTTAGAACACACAATATGAAAATTATATCTCCTGAAATCAATACTAGACTATGGGCCTGATTTTAACTTTGGCGGACGGCGGAGGCCGTCCGCCAAGGTTCCGCCGCCAAATGACCGCACCACGGTCACAAGACCGCGGCGGCCATTCTAACATTTCCTCTGGGCCGGCGGGCGCTCTCCAAAAGAGCGCCCGCCGGCCCAGAGGAAATGCCCCTGCAACGAGGACGCCGGCTCAGAATTGAGCCGGCGTAGTTGCAGGGGTGCGACGGGTGCAGTTTGCACCCGTCGCGTATTTCAGTGTCTGCCTGGCAGACACTGAAATACTTTGGGGGGCCCTCTTACGGGGGCCCCTGCAGTGCCCATGCCATGGGCATGGGCACTGCAGGGGCCCCCAGGGGCCCCACGGCACCCCATACCGCCATCCTGTTCCTGGCGGGAGACCCGCCAGTAACAGGATGGCGGTAGGGGGTGTCAGAATCCCCATGGCTGCGGAGCGCGCTCCGCAGCCATGGAGGATTCCCCCGAGCAGCGGAAAGTCGGCGGGAGACCGCCGACTTTCCGCTTCTGACCGCGGCTGAACCGCCGCGGTCAGAATGCTCGTGGGAGCACCGCCAGCCTATTGGCAGTGCTCCCGTGGTCGGTGGCCCTGGCGGCCACCGGCCGCCAGGGTCAGAATGACCCCCTATGATTCTAAGCCTAGTCACTCTGAAAACATGAACAATCTAAGAGTTAAACTTAAAATGACTACGTTTCAAGATGGCCGGATACCTGTAGGGGAATCAAGATGAATTAAATGAAAACTTTCTTATTCAAGTACTTTCCTTTACATGAGAATCAGAAAAACATTCTGACTAAATTTTAAACCAGTCATATAAATCCTGTTTTGAGAATGTATACTATGACCATACAGTATTGCATCTAGAAACTCTGGCCTTCTGTGTACTCTTAAAATGTTTCAACACAAATTGCGCATATTGCAGATATATATATATATATATATATATATATATATATATAGTAAACACCATAAAAGGATTGTGCACCATGAATAACACAATATGGATTCAGGAAACAAATCACATAACTTGTCAACTCGAATATTACATGATAGATATCTTAGAATAGTGGCGTACAATAAATAACATGAAATAAACTTGAGGAGAGAATCGCGCGTCTTGCCGATTCGAGTGTTACCATGTAAAATATCAAGAAATGGTAGCACGCAATGAATATCAAAGTCAAATCATCATTAAACGAATCACGCGTCTTGCTGATTCGTAAAACCCAATGTAAATGTCAAGAAATAACAGCTCACAATAAATAACAAGATCAAAGTACAATGAAACGAATCGAGCTTCTTTCGCCGATTCTTAAGCCACCATTTAAATGTCAAGAAATGGTAGCGCGCAATGAACAACAAAGTTAAACCCTCATGAAACGAGTTGCGCGTCTTGCCAATTCGTAAAACATCATGTAAATGTCAAGAAATAGTAGCGCGCAATGGACAACAGTGTTTTAACACCATAAAACGAATCGCGCGTCTGGCCGATTCTTAAGCCACCATGACAATGTCAAGAAATGGTAGCACGCAATGAATAACAAAGTCAAACCTTTATGAAACAAATCGCACATCTTGCCTATTTGTAAACTACCATATAAATGTAAAGAAACGGTAGCGCGCAAGTAATCTGTTACTCATTTAAGAATTAAACCAAAAATATGAAAATTCTATATAACGGTGTCGGGACAGTCCAACAACCGTCGTACCGCCTGGAACACTGATCCCCAATGAAGGATGAAGGGCAGAAGACTGGAAGATCCAAATAGGCCGCTGGGACAGGAGCTCAGGAAGAAGCTGCTGCTCTGCACCAGGACCTCTGAATAGTGAACACTGGGAGTTGGGCTGGCTCTCTTTTATAGAGTCTTGGCCCAGCCCAGAACCACGCCCAGGCTTGTTGCAGGGAAAGTCTCTGGAAGGCCCTGGAAAGGGGCCACACCCTGACACACTCTAAAAACCTGCACCAATACATTGCAAAGGAACAGTATTTGTAAGCATATTAACAATAAGTTTTCAGGATTGAACTCTGCAATGCAAAAGTTTAAACCACAACATATCAGCACAATGCATAAATTACGTTGTTTTGAGAGTGCTGGGTTTTTGCATTTTTGTCACCAATAGAGCACGTACTGCTCTGGTGTTGACACAGGCCAGGTCCTCCCTGCACCAGAAACAAGCACCCTGGGACCTGTTTCGGGATATGACCCTCTTCAGCCAGACTAGCTTGAATCTGGTGGCATAGTGAGCACAGGACCCACGTCTGAGCAAACCCTTCCCACTTTGGGGCGACAAATGCAAAAAGAAGAGTTGATGGACGTCAGCGGCATTATCTCACTTCCACCTGTCCCTCCATACAGGACAGGAGGATGACATTTCACGGGGAGAGGGGAACAGGCCTATGGACTAATGCGGTGTAGGCACACCCTTGACAAAATACACTGCCCCGTCACATGTTTGCAGATTGCGGACTGCTGTTGTGGCTCCATTGTTCAGTTTGTGACAGCCTCCTCACTCTTTTGTCCCTCAGATACCTACCGCTGCAGATGAATAGGAGATGGAGACATACCTCAGTGTACAGACCCCTGGCAGACTTGGCTACACTGGAGGACAGGCACATAATACTCACCCATAGACTGGACAGGGCCACAATCACAGAGCTGTGTGCCCAATTGGAGCCTGACCTGATATCTGCTATCTGTCAGCCCACTGGGATTCCCCCTCTTGTGCAACTGCTATCAGTTCTCCATTTCCTGGCAACTGGTTCTTTCCAAGTGACAGTGGGTTTGGAAGCAGAAATGTCACAGCCAATGTTCTCAATAGGGCTGACAAGTGTTGTCTGCCCTGATAAAACACATGTGCAGCTACATTGCATTCTCCCAGGTTGAGGATTTGGCCACTGTGAAAGCTGGATTCTCTGCAATCGGACATATCCCCAATATAATTGGAGCTATTGATGGTTCACATATAGCATTTGTACCACCCTGCCAGAATGAACAGGTGTTCAGGAATCGTAAGAATTTCCACTCCATGAATGTGTGGATGGTGTGCTTGGCAGACTAGTACGTCTCCCACGTCAATGTTAAGTATCCAGGGTCAGTGCATGACGCCTTTGTACTGAGGAATTACAGCATCCCAAATGTGATAGCCCAACTACAGAGGCACTGGGTGTGGCAAATAGGTGAGCCCTGGCTCCCACCCAGTATATGTTGGTGTGTGCCTATGGTTTGGGCCATAGAGGATAGGGTGTGGCTAAATGTTGTCCCTCAATATTTGCAGGTGACTCTGGTTACCCAAACTTATCATGGCTGCTGACCCCTGTGAGGAATGCCAGGGCAAGGGCAGAAGAACGTCATAATGAGACACATGGGTGAACCAGAAGGATAATTGAAAGGACCTTTGGCCTCCTGAAGGCCAGGTTACGGTGCCTCCATCTGACAGGTGGATCCCTGTGCTACTCACCCAAAAAGGTCTGCCAGATAGTAGTGGCATGCTGCATGTTGCACATCCTGGCCCTCAGATGCCATGTACCTTTTCTAAAGGAGGAGGAGACTGGAGATGCCCCTGTGACAGCAGTTGACCCTGTGGACAGTGAGGATGAGGATGTGTACAACAGAACATCTGTGATTCGTCAGTACTTCCAATGACACAAAAGTGAGACAGTGCAACTTTACATTTCAATGGCTTTGGCTGTATTCTGTGTGGCACTGGCATGCTGGCATTTCCCACTTCTTTCCCACTTACTGTTACCTCTGGATATTCATTATGCAGATGTTGGTGATTTGACAAATACTCCTGGTGTGATTACAACAGCCAGCTACAGGTCATTAATTCAATGCTCATTCTATGTTCAGTTCATTTGCAATGGTTGTGGCTGTTTCAATTAATACATATTTGAAACACTAGGCATACTCAAAGTTTTTATCAAAGGGTGTTTTTTGGAGTGCTAATATATTGAGGGGAAAGTGCAATGGGACGGGGTGATGATGGAGGAAAGTCCAAGGTATTGGTCCAGGTTGTTTGTAGCACAGGTGCATTGTCCAAGGGGACATAGGATGGGGTGCAATGGCAGTTCAAGGTGGACAAGGTGACTGAGTGGGACACAAGGGGGATAATCAGGAGAGTCTCATTTCCTTGCAGGGGTCTTAGCAAGTGTCTCTGGTTTCTGTCTGGATTGCAGGGAACGTTTGCGGGTTGGTTCACCTTCTGCAAGGGGAGGGGTGCTGGTGGCCTGTTGGTCCTGTGGCAGGGCCTCCTGGCCACAGGCAGCGGAAGTGAAGGGCTGTTCAGATGACTGGCTAGTGGCAGGGGCCCGCTGGTGTGACTCTGCCTCCCTCATAATGTTGGCCATTTCTGCCAGCACCCCTGCTATTGAGATCAAGGTGTTGATGGCCTTCAAGTCCTCCATGATCCCCTGATACTGTCTCTCCTGCGTGTTCTCCTGTACGTTGTCTAGGATCTAGCCCATCATGTCCTGGGAATGTTGATAGGATCCCTGGATCTCAGAGAGTGCCTCTTGGATAGTTGGTTCACTGGTCCTGTCCTCCCCCTGGCACACAGCAGTCCTCCCAGTGTACCTGGTGGCCTGTGCCTCTGTTCTCTGAACCGTGTGCCCACTGCCACTGACCCCAGGTCCCTGATTGTCTTGTGTGCGAGGTGTGGTCTGGGGTCCCTGTACAGGTGGGCACACAGCTGATTGATGTGTCCTGGGGATAGAGGTTTGGGTACGCTGGGAGTGTGCTGTGGCGTTGGTTTCTGATGGGGGAGGCTCTGTGGTGGTCTATGAGTGGGCTTGGGTGACCAGCTGTCCAGTGGTCCCGGATGGGCCAGGTAGATCACCCAGATCCAGAAGTCCAGAGTTACTGTCACCACTGTGGGGCTCTTCTGCTCTCCTCTCCAGTGACATTGACTGGGGTACCTGTGGGGATGTAAATGATGTATTATGCGTCATGTGTATGACATATAGTACATCCCTGGCTTCCCCTCTATGGTTGGTGTTTCCTTATGCTGTGCATGCTTTAGTAATGAGTAACCATATAGGGTTGTGAGTGGTGTCCGTGCATTGCTGCAGCATGCAGGGCTTGGCATTGGGATTTGAGCGATGTGATGGTAGAGTGTGTGGGATGGAGTGGAGTTGTGGGAGTGAGGATGAGGGTATGTGATGGCATGCAGGTATGGGGGTTAAAGTTGTTGAAAGTTGACTTACCAGAGTCCAGTCCTCCTCCAACTCTGGCCAAGCCCTCAGGATGCAGTATTGCCAAGGCTTCCTCCTCCCATGCCGTGAGTTGTGAGGGAGGAGGTGGGGGTCCACCGCCAGTCCTCTGGATAGCTAGCTGGTGTCTTGCTGCTATGGAACGTACCTCCCCTGTAGGTCATTCCACCTCTTCCTGATGTCGTCCCTTGTTCTTGGGTGCCGTCCCACGGCGTTGACCCTGTCCATGATTCTCTGCCATACCTCCATCTTCCTGGCTATTGATATTTGCTGCACCTGTGCTCCAAATAGCTGTGGCTCTACCGTGACTATTTCCTCCACCATGACCCTTAACTCCTCCTCAGTGAAATGGGAGTGCCTTTGCAGCGCCATCGGTGTTGTGTGATGTGTATTGGTGAGGGTGTGTTGGGTAATGTGGTAGGGTGTGTGATGTGGAGTGCGTAAGGGGTGTATGGGTGTGAGTGGTGTGTGGCTCTAGTTGTCGCAGTTGTCTTGGTGTCAGTCTGGTGGCTATGATTAGTATTCGTAAATGGTTGTGGGTATTGCGGGTGGGTGTTTTATAGTGGTGTGGGTGCCTAACCTGCAACAGAAGCCTCAAATTAAGCACCAAAACCTCAATTACGCACTGGTTGTAAGCATGGAAAATAGGGTGTCAGAGGAGTGGTCATGGCCTCCAAGCACCAGTTAAGAACATTCACAAAGTAGCCGACATTAGGGGCTTTCACAATAGGATTATAATTCATTTGTTATACTTATGGATATTCCTAATTTGCACCTAAATTAACTTTGCAGAACTAGGGTTAAATCAACACAAAATCCATAAGCCTTTTATTAGAAGCGGGCATACATGTGAAAATGTTTCTGTCATTATAAAAGGCAACAGACAGTGCTGAACCATTAGGCTATTCTTCAGTATCTCATTTTTCGAAATCAGGCCCTATAAACCACCAATGTTTGTTGATTAGCATAGTGGTACATGTTGGGTATTAGGGGCTTATGCATCAATAGTGCAGCAGCTGCAGAGATGCTGGAACCCTGGGACTTGAGGGGCTTATTTCACTCAGTGCCATCGTTTACTGCTATCTAGGGGGGAGGACACATTTTAAAGGCTGAGCCTATCAGACAGCACTGCTGTCTAGTTGTGATAAACATATTGTGGGCTTACCAAGAGCATACAGGTGCTTGGAGCCTGCCCATTGCTTACCATTGGTTGGCTTTCCTGCTACTATCTTTTGCCTGCTTCTTATTCGTGCCCCAGCTTGTCAGTCTTGTGCTCTCCATGGAGCACAGCCTCTTTTCCAATGTTTTTCATCATCTGGCTTCTATACTTCCACTGCTTGCTTTTGAAGCAATACTTTTTTCATTTTGGTTAAGCACTCAACAAAAGTCCATGTGTTTTCCACCCGTTTCCTTTATGTGCTTCTCTCCACCTTAACTACATGTTGCTCTCTGTCACCTGTGTGCTTCTTTCTGCCCCATCCATGGTTCCTTCTCCGACAAGCTTTCTTGGCTGTTTGCTTCTCCCCAGCCAGCCCCACGTTGCTCTATGTTGCTTCTCCTCCCCACACTTTCCATATATGTTAATTCCATCCCCCACCCTTGGTGACATTTCCCCCACTCATGCTTTCCTTCTCTGTCACCCGTTCTTCACTACCCCCTCCCTTTGTGTTGCTTCCTTCTTCCTGCCTTCTGTGTTGCTTCCCCCAACCATGTATTTTTTCTGTGTCACCATGGCACCTCCCCGTTACCCCTGTGTGGCCTCTCCCCCGTCCCTTTCTTGTTGCCCCTCCGCACCTTCAAAGCTGCTCTCCACCACTTGTGCCCTCCATTTTGCTCCCCCCACTCAAAGTTCAAGGAACGCTCTTGGTCATTTTTTTTTTTTTGCTTGCCAATCCAACTATTAAACCATGGCACTGTTGCTATGCAAATGGTAAGAAGGTCGGTGGAATTAACATGGTGTGCACCTTCCTATTAAGACCCTCTGCAATCAATGATTCAACCTGTACTGTTATCCTAGGGTACATTTTAGGTTATTATGAAGTGCAAGGAACTGGTATGGACTGCATTAATCCTAAATTCTTTATCAAAGTACAATAAGTTGTTTTATACATCTTGGTGATTCTCCATATCAGTAGCCCATCTCAATTGAAAATAATTGCTTCCCTGACACAGCAGAATCCTTCAAGTAAGACAGTTGTTTCTTAACTTGAGGTTTGAAAGACAGCATTCAATCTAAAATTACTGACAGGTCTCAAACATGGCATATGCACAGTAGTTTACATTCTGGTCAGAGGTTCAATGAATAAAAGTCAAGGCCAGGCTACTCACCTTCATTAGCTCAGATGAAGCCTGCTAACTACATGCAAATGTGATGCCATCCCCTTGGACTATGAAGATGTTTGGCTAAGATCTGTATGGGTAAGAGCTTACAGTATAACAGGATCTACATTATGTAGATGTCTGATGATACACTGATGACACCCTGTTCAAAATAATGTTATTATGCTAGGTAGTGTAGTTGAGGTATCAAGAACCTAAAACAAGTTAAGCAAATAGATTCTGTCCTCCTATCGATATTACAAGTCAGACACAATTAAGATGCAGTGGCCTTGTAACTCTGTTGGGCCCTGGTACCACTTTGCTTCCTGTACTAATGATAGATACAGCCCTAGACTGAAATACTTTGAATCATTATTAAAAAACAATAATAAAATTATTAATGTAGTAATACTATTATATGGGGTAAAGTACCCCCTGCTATACATTTTACAGATTTTACAAGTCACAGAGTTTACTAACAATATAGGGAAATGAGGCCAGAGGGTGAGTCCCTCTATAAAAGTATGGAACTCTGTGGTGACTTACATAATCCTTATATTGTAGGGCAGGAGGTACTTTATTGCTTCTAATGCATGGCCACATCATCACCTTTCTCCCAAACCACCTAAGTCCTTGGCGCATAGCTCTTTCATGTGAAAGACAGAGCATGTTTGAAACCATGACAATTAAAATTAGAATCTGTAGTGCAAAATTCAAACATCAAAAAGCTAATGATTATTTGTAGCAGAAAGATATCAGAATCAGATTAGCTGAAAAAAGGTATAGTAGCTTGAAATTTACAGAAACATGCAGAGAATCTAACTGTTATACAATTACCTAAACAGTGACCTGATGTGCCTTTCACCTCAGATGTTGGCTCTGGAAGTAGGCATCATGACGTCAGAACTTAACTGTAATAAGTTATTTCTGATGAGTGGCTGCATCATTTCTGTACAGGTTGTGGCTGAGTGAGTGACAAGTGGACTTTTATAAAGAAAAGTTTTTTACACAGGGATTGTAGAATCCCATTACTACTACTAATACTACGACTACTACTAATAATAATAATATTAATAATAATAATAATAATAATAATAACAACAGTAATGCTTTGATACTGGCCCTGCTACCACACTTTTTGTTAGTTCATGATGTTTCATAACAGCGGCTATTATAACTTTACAAAGATCCTGATACCGAGTTGGGATGAGAATTGAGATCTCTGTTCAAACAGAAGTTTACACAAGGATCAGATTCAGAGTTTTGTGGTAAAATCTGCACCTCTGCAATTCCACAACCTCCCCAAAGATATTTTGGCAGACTATCCTAAACGTCTCTCTGATCAGAGTGGTTTTCTTGCAACTATCTCAAGTTCCCTACATACTACTGCCGACCTATAAATGCCTCAGAGACTGATTTTTTTTTTTTAATCTTGACATTTTTACTGAGCCTCAGCTATCTCTGGGGTAATGGAGTTCTGTGTACCACATAAAAAGAAGTCATTAAATAAATAAGATGCATTTTCAAATGTAACACTTAAAACTAAAAATAAAGAAGTACATGCAGAGTAAAATGAAAATATCATGCAGCCAAAAGGTAACCTAAAAAACTTCTAGGGCAGACAAGTGTCGTGCAAGGTTTATGAATAAAGAACTATATTAAATGCTTGTGAAAGAGAAAAACAGTCTGAACAAATCGGATCATGTTGGTCAGAAAATTCCAGAGGCTGCGGGAGACAGCAAACAGGCCATGGTAAAGATCTGGGCTTGATAAAACTTTAGAATATCAATGCTCTGAATGTCCTTGTTTCTGCTGTCCCTGGAATCACCAGCCATTTTCAGCTTACCAGCCAAGTAGGATAGGGAGTGTGGCTCGGGACTTGTGCCTCATCATTGATGGAAGAGTTTGAAAGATATCCCAAAGGCCCATACTCAAACTTTTCAATACTAATATGTCAGGATAAGAGGGATAAGGAACAGCACCTAGCCCGAATAATATGCTGCAGGCACTCTGTTCGAAGTGCTCCATGCCAGGCCACCTACACACACCCATCTCCGCTTGTCTTGGTTGCATCATTTTTAGATTAATTTCTAGTCCATCATTTAAGACCAATATGTCAAATTTGAGCTAATCCATGCATAAGTGAAGGTATCCCTTTTGTTGTGCCATGTTCTGGCTGCATTGTTGTTTATTTTGCATTTTCTGAACATATTTCCTTTGAAGCATAATTTAAATTTCATGTTGCAACAGGCCTAAAGTGAAAGACCCTATGATCCACGTAGTTTCATGTAGTGTCGCTGAATAATAAATGGTGCATTAATTTCAATTACATATTATGCTGAAAATATGTTTTCTTTTTTAACACAATTATTTGTGATTGGGGAAGATGGACCAGAAACATATGTCATGGTCTACAGTCTAGATAGCACTCACATGCAGTTGAAGCTCACACTGAAAAACTTCATTACCTTTTCAAAGAAGGCAGTCATATTTTAAGGTAAAGCATCATTAAGATCATGAGAAGTGGAGCACAACCTTTTATGCCTTCCATGCTCCAGGGCCTGCAAAGTAGAATCCTATCCTCATGCTTCCACTTGGTGCTTTGCCCAAGCACACAGTGGAAGCTGACAGGGTCCTTTAGACGCAGATGGGCAGTCAGCAGGTTCGCCAGGGGTGCAGATGACATAGCCTCCCCGGTGGAGGACCATTTACTCTATTTACAAATCTTAACCTCCCTGGAGAGAATAATTATGATGTGAAGGGTTCCTTTCCAGCTTCCTTCTCAGCACTGATGATTGTCCACAAGGGCATCATATTTAAAGCTATCAATCTCTTTAGAAGATAAACTTCCAAACCAGCACTTTGTCAATAGAAAAACATGACCTGACATGATGGGAGTTCTCTCCCTGATAGTGGCTACAATTCTGCATATTCCTTGCTGCATCTGCTATACATTGAATGGGGACAGAGAGGGAAAAGTCTACCCTGAAAAAGAGCAGAATGAATGTCATTGTGACTTGATGGCCTCTTGGCGAAATGGCTGGAAAGTCAGAGGTTTACACCAGAAGAACAAGCAGAGGCTCCACTGGCGCAGACCCCTGGCTCTAGGTAAACTAGGCAACATTCATTTGATGGAGTGGGACCACTCCATTCCAGTCCGCCAAGCTCTAAATAAGACCCTTAGTCATTAACCTGAGCCTGAGATGCATTTTGTGATGTCAAGAATTTTACTTCTGTCTACTGGAGTAGGGGCACCAGCAAAACATTGAGCCAAGGTATTAGATTGTGACCTGTTTCCAGGACAATCCCTGCAGGTTTATTGAGGGGGTGGAATCAGTTACTAAATTCATATTTGTGTCAGAAACAGGCACTTAATTGGTCAATGTAATATCCATTTTAGGTGCTCAGCAAGATACCTATGACATTGTAAAAGAAGCTGCAGTTTGGCTTTATTCTATACAAATATTCACATTCACAAGCATGCATGTGCTGGCTGTTGGACCGTTATGGACAAAAGAGAGGGATTTGAGGCAATGTAACTATTTTTGTAAAATATTCAGAAGCTGTCCATTAACTACATTTTGAGCTCTTTCTTATGAAGAGGTGTGAACATTAAGCAAGTGATTTGATGGGTAGGATGGGGCTATATAAGTGCAACACAGTAAGAGGTGTATTCATTGATTATATGCACATTTGTGAGGTTTCTAACTTCATTGTAGCTTTCAGTGACTGCATGGAGAGTGGCATGACACCAAGAGGGGATTTTCAGTAAGGCTATCATTTAAAGGGGACTGCAGCAGTAAGAAATGAACACTCCATATTTCTGATCAATGACTGGTCAATCTCTTTGTGCAAGAATTATGTGTCAATCAGTAATGCTAACATGATGGTTGAGCATGGAAAAATCACTTTTGTAAAATAATACTATTCAATGTGCTTTTTTTAATTGGCAATTAACACAGAAGGTAGAAAATGTCATTTGTGGTTATATTGCTGAACGATAGGGTACTTATGAGATGTGTTGCTTTGTTTTCAACAGGATACCAAACAAGTCCATTTAAGTTTTGCGGTGACCCTATAGGAGTCATTTGCTATTCTCAAAAGTGTGATGTGAGGTAGAAATAATATGAAAGTTGCTATCCCCTCATGAGTGTAGGTTTCAGTACACACTGTAGCAGTAGGAAAAATAGTTGACATATATATAAAGGTTATTATAGTTAGGATCATGTTTACATAGTGAATGCCTTCTATGTGTTGCTTATAACTTTGACGCTGTTTGATGAATCTCACTGAAACTTTCCAAATGAGTGCTAATTTTTGACTAGTATGTGCATGGTAAGTTTTGGGTAATCTGTCAAAGCGAATGCTGAGAAATAAACGGGGGGTCCCAAATGTGTTTTCCCCATTCACTTTTCTGTAGCATCCTTACGACAGACGTGCAGCCCAAACTGCTGAACAGATTTACACCAAATTTGGAAGAAAGCTGGATCTTGGTGTGAAAAGAGTGCTTTTAGTGTTTTGGTATAAATCCATTCAGTAGTTTTGAAAAAATTAAGGTCAAAAGAAATTATAGACATCATGCCATAGAGGATTCGTGGAGCTGACGGATCTCATCCTGATAGCTAATTAGCTGCCAGCACATCAACCTGGAAGTGGTGGCAGCCTCCTTAGGTCTCGGACCAAGTCCTCAGTCCTGAGACAAAATTCACAAAAAAGACATAGGGGGCAGGGTAGGAACACCCTGACACCCTAGGCCTGGTGGTGTGGTCACAGATGGACCCCACCTGAGGCCAAATTTTATTTTATTTTATTTTGTTTGGCCCAGTGGGGAGGTACACCACATATATTGGGGAGAGGGAACACATGGTCTCCCTTCCCATGCCTCCAAGAGGCCCTGTGATCCCATTCCCCAGGGCTGATAATTTAAGTAAAGGGGAGGGGTGAGTGAGTGTGCTGCACTCTCCCCAAGCATCCAAGAGGCACTAGGACATCATCCATTCCTAGAGGCCGATAAGTTAAATTAAGGGAAGGGGTGGGGTGGGGAAATGCATTGAATTGCTCACATACTGTAGCGTCCTAAGGTAAGTATAACTCAAGCCTTGCACTACTAAGTAATCCACATATTACATCACTTATGACATCTTCAATGACATCATTGATAATTTCACTGGAACATTTTTAATTACATTTTTGGAAACTGCATGGTAGGGGCATGAGTTATAGTTACCTTAGGACACAAGTTATAGTTCCTTGAGATACCTATAACTGGTGAATATTTCTAGTGTTTGTAGTTTAAAACTTAGGGCCTGATTCTAACTTTGGAGGACGGTGTTAAACCGTCCCAAAAGTGGCGGATATACCACCTACCGTATTACGAGTCCATTATATCCTATGGAACTCGTAATACGGTAGGTGGTATATCCGCCACTTTTGGGACGGTTTAACACCGTCCTCCAAAGTTAGAATCAGGCCCTTAGTATTGTTACTGAACATTTCAGTTAACTATAAAGTTACTTTAATCTTTTTTGTGTGACTATATATATATATGTATATATACTGTATATATATTTATAAATACGCTCCTGCCTTAAGGTAACTATAACTCACACGCTTGCCATGCACAGTTTTCTCATCAATAATTTTAATGAAAATGTTACAGTGATATTATCAATGAAGTTATAGAAGATGTCATGAGTGGTGTAATATCTGGGGTAATTAGCAGTGCATGGTGAGGGCCTGCGTTATAGTTACCTTAGGGCACGTGTTATAGTAAATTGAAATAACTATAACTATAACAGCTGAATTTATATGGTTTTGTGCATGTAAAATCTGAAAATAACTATAATGTTCCTGTAACCTTTATTGTTTTAGTGGCCTAATTTTTTTAAATTCTATTCCCTAACTATAATATCCCTGTAACCTTTGTTTTTTTCAGTGAATTTCTAGTTTTTTTTTAACATTAAGTTAAATACCCAGCACAATGCACAGTGGGGGGAGATCGACGCAGGGCCTGGCCTGGCATTGTGCTGCCCCCACCCAAGCTTGCTGCTCCGGCCTCCCTCCTCCTTGCCATCCACTGTCTAAGTCCATGCCCCTACTCCCTCATACAGCCCTGTGTGGCCATTTTTCTGCCAGTGCCCTTCCCACCTGCCCTGAACAGATAGCTTTCTGCCCCATTCACCTCCTCCCTACCTTCTGTTGTTCGAGTCCATGCACCAATCCCCTCCCTCCTGCCCTGCGTGGTCTGGTGTGCTGCCACTGCCCTCCATTTAGCTTGAAGTCCCTGACCCCTCCTCATGCTCACCATTGTCCAATTTTATGCCCCATGATTGATCTCTTGCTTAGCCTCTCTGCTTGGCTTACTACCCCTATCCTCATTCCCCCTGCCCTCCGATGTCTGTGTGCTTGGCCCTGCTCCCTCCTTTTTTTCCACCACGTTCCATGGACCTGGCACTGCTCCTCCTATCTACTCTGAGTGTTCTGTTGAGCTGCCACTGCCCCTCCCACCTGCCTAGCATGGTCAGATGACTGCCGCCTGTCAATGTCACCTCCAACCTGTCTGTCCATGTTCCATGCCCTGTGTGGTGTATTGTGCTGCTTAAAACTCTGATACCTGTCCTGTAAGGTGACTTTGGTGCCCCTGCCCATCCCCCTCCTGCCCTCTGTTATCCAGGTCCATGTCTCTACCCCATTCCACCTGCCCTCAGTGATCCAATGTACCATACGTGGCAACATTTTGAACTTAGTAAGAGGGAGAGTTTGAAAACAAAATCTGGGGAATTGGTTTTCCATATTGACTTACATTGAAAAAGAGGAGATTTTAGGCAGGAGACACATAAACAAGCCCTTTGGGTCTTTTGGTGTGTATGGTTGTACTGCCAATGCCTCTTGCTTCTGCCCTCAGTAGTCTGTTATATTGCCACAACCTCTCTTGCCTGTCCTGCATGGTTGGTTTTTTGCCCCTGCACCCCCTTTCCCCTGCCCTCCATGGTCTGTTGTGCTTCCACTGCCCATCCGGCCTTCCCAGCGTGGTCTACTTGTTGCCTTTGCTCCCTCCTCTCTGCCCTCACTTATCCAAGTCTGTGCTCCTGACATCTGCCTCCCCACAGAATTCTAATGAACAACTAGATTATTACCATTTTACATTTATTATAAAAGTGTGACATGCCTGCCAACATATTGAAGTAATCAAAACGGTAATACCTAAAGCATTTCCTTTAGAAAGTAGAAGAATGAGAATGTTTTATTCCCATAGAAATTATGGCTAATGCACTAAGCTAACTTCTGAGTTCTCAAACAGTGACAAAGCACTTTTAAATTATTTGCTATTTTGATGTTTTTTTTTTTTTATCCAGTAGATCACTTGATTACATGTTACACATGGTGTTATGGTCAGAGCTATACACTTTGCAACTGGGAAACCAGGTTCGAGTTTCGGTGTCAGCTCAACATCATGTGAATCTGGGTAAATAAGTTAATCTCCCCATAGCTAAAGCCCAAAAGGAATGTGTCCCTGTGTAATGTAATTGATGCTCATGCAAAGCACTCCAGTACCTTCAGGTGAAGTCTGCGCTATATAAAACTGCAAAAAAATAAAATTATTAAGTGTTTCGCACACGTCTGTCATTGGGCTATATGTAGGCTACATTTGGGTGATATTTGTGCTATATTTGGGCTTTTTGTCTGTGGTGGCCATCTTGGGAGATGTATTTGTTATGAAGTTCCCTAAACTCCTCGTTTAGTGCAGTATCTTTAGTGAAAAATGATTTCAGTTTTCCACTTCGATTCCATCAAGATAAGGGTCAGATGTGCCACACTTTTGGCATAAATTCAGAATGTTAGCACTGTAGTTGCTCATTAGAGCACTGTAGTAAACTGGTGATCTTCAGGGAGTTACCTGGTAGTCTGCTGTTGGTGTTGAAAGTGCATGTTTCAGTCTACATGTCAGAATGTTCTAATGAAATAGAAGAGGAAGATATTTGAGAACACACTTAAAATGTGTCCCAATTTTTCTTTCTATTGCCTTAACCATAATTTCTATGACAAAATGAGAACCCTCATTTTGTTACTTTCAAAATTAAATGTTTTACCAGCTTGATTCAATTAAGACAGCTTCAGTTCTTTAGAACACTCTTGGAGGCTGCAGTAAAATACAAGGGAATCAACAGACAGTCTGTTCCTGTTGGAAGTACATGTTGTACTGAGAATGGCAGACCTCATCTGATATGGCTGAGAAAGATAATGTGATTTTACAGAAAATATACTCTCATTTAAGCTTCTGGAGCATCTTCCATAACCTTTATGGGAAAATCATGATAAAAACGTTTTCTCTCAAACATGATTCATGAAATTCCAGCAAAAGGCTTTTTCAAAGGGTAAAATCACCTTAGCAACAAATAATTTATATTGTAACTGAAATCTGTCAGCGACATTTATACGTTTTTAGGTGGAGCGTAGGCAGCGTATGCGCTGTCTTTTCCGCATTCTGTATTCAGTCTGTGGGCTTTGAACATGCCAAGCATTTTCCATTGGTTCTTTCAAATGCCTTTCGAAATTCCTTTGTTTTCAGTGGTTAATTGTGACCATTTGTCCCTCCTTTTGATATGTCATTCCCTCCCATGGCAACTGGTTCTATTACATGAGTTATTTACTTTTTGCCATTTAAGTTAGTTATAGCACACCTTTTATCTTTAGATTGCCTTGGCTTGTGTGTTTGTAATTTTGTGTTTGCTGGCTTTCCAAAGCAGACCCCTCCCATGCTCTATTGCAGCTCTGTTTAATAACTTTAAAAAAATGCAGTCTGCACACAATATGAGGATCTTAACAAAAGGTCGATATTCCACCAGTTTTGTCCAGGGCCGTACTATTCTACAATAGTGTGCACACGTGTATCTAAGGGCTCTGATACTGTGCAGTACTCTTAATAACAGTTGTTTGTGCGAGGCTGACCTTGTGAAATATATGCCTGCAGCCGTCAGGCTTGGATTCCTGTTTCTTTTTGCCACCTCTTCCCCCTGCTTGTAATTGGTACATTATGGGTTTCCTCTACAATGCCATATGCTAATTAAGTGACATCAGCACTACGCACACAGTGATTGGTTGCTTATTGAATTACACCCTGGCTGGAAGGGTGGGGGAGGTGTGTGCAGGGAGGTCTTGGGAGAGATCACAACTCCACAGTAGGCACGCCTCTCAGCAGCATGCTCTAGAAGCTTTTCTTATGTATGTACATATTATTAATTTATTTCTGTATTGGTGCACAGCTTACTGGAATGTGAAGAGCATGCTTGTGCAGCATTGATTGATTTGCACAAAGCTTGCCTCCATATGTAATAGCTTTACCAGACAGCCGACATAAAGCAGAGTGAGGCGCTTGGAAACTAAGGGGCATATTTATACTCCGTCTGCGCCGATTGTGCGTCAAAAATTTTGACGCACAATCAGCGCAATCGTTGCCCCGTATTTAAACTTTGACGCCCGAGCCCGCGGATGACAAAATTCCGCCGTGTGCGTCATTTTTTGGATGCGGCAACCCGCCTTGCGTTAATTATATGCAAGGTAGGTGTTCCCTTCCAAAAAATGGCTTAAACGGCCGTGTGTCGTAATTATGCTTTCGGGCAAAAATGATGCACGGCTGGGAGGCGGAGCCAGAAAATGACGCACAGCCCGATTTGCGTACAAAATTAACGGCTTGGTCAGGGCAGGCGTTAAAATGGGGCAAACACACCTGTATTTAATCAGAACACACAGAACAAACAGCAGAGCAGCAGAGCAGCAACAGGGAGCCATGGAGGTGATTCTAATCCAGCGTGCACGCAGATGCAGAGCCCTGCAGCAACAACAGCAGCTACCACAACACCAGCAGGGACCCCAAAGGCATCGCAGACAGCAGGAGAGGATATTCAACCCAAGAACAACCCTTCAGGGGCTCAGGGAACACAACATCATACAGAGGTACCGGTTGAACTGGCAGGCCATTCAGCAGCTGCTGTGAAACATTGAACAGCAGTTGGTCCCCACTTTGGTGACACCCCGCACCATCCCAACAGAAACAAAGCTGCTTGCCGTACTTCACATGCTGGCAAGTGTCTCTTTTCAAACAACTGGTGCCCTGGTAGGCGGAATATCACAACCATCATTCTCCGCATTTTTGCCCAAAGTACTGGATGCCATCATTCGACCGACACCCACCACATCTGCTTCCCTAACACACTGCAGAAGCAGCAGGGAACTAAAAAGGGGTTTTACGCAATCAGTGGCTTCCCACACGTCCTTGGTGCAATCAACTGCACACATGTACGCCTTGTGCCACCTGCTGCAACTGAACACCTATACCGCAACAGGAAGCACACACATTCAATCAACATGCTGGCCATTGTCAATCACCAAGGAATGTTCACCAACATCGTGGCTAAATATCCTGGGAGTGTACATGACTCATTCATCTTCTGTCACTGCACCATCAATCAACACTTCCAGGATGGACGGTATGGCAATGGACTACTTGTTGGTAAGTATAAAAACCTACTTATATATACACTGCACAGCAACCCTCTAGGACACACAACACATACACCACAACAGCAACATGTCAACAGGAACACACTGAGGTCCTGACATCACTAGCCATGTTTCTTAAGTCACCATTGAACCTGTCACACATCGGAATTTACTGTACAGCCCAATGTTAAGACATTAATGAGTGTGGTTGCCGAAATGTCACCTTGCAAACTGTAAGTGTCCCAATGACCTTTACGTTAATACATTGCATAAGTCTAAAGGTATGGGATGTCCAGGGTACTTTGATATGAACGTGTTAACAACACTTTCAATTTTAACTCTGCATGGAACTATCATCTCACCCCCAGTGAAGACACACGGACACCTGTATCACAAGTCACAATGCTGGGGAGGGCACACTGTACTGAAAACATACTGCTGACAAACGGTTAGCAGACAAACACTTGCTCAGCCAAGGAAACAACACAATGCAGATGGTATAGCCTACAAGTATAGGATGTCACATTAGTACACAGAAGAGTCACAGACAACACAAGACAACTACTGCCATTAAAGGTCTTTTCAATAGTGCCAGCTACATCAACATGATCCCATTCTTTTCTCTTACAGCTGATCAGGGGTATGGCATCCAGCCATGGATAATGACACCATTTGGCAACCCGAGTACAGCTGCAGAGCGTGCATACAACGAGGCCCATAGGAGGACACGGAGCATTGTCGAGCGGACCTTCGGCATCCTCAAGTCAAGGTTCTGCTGCCTCGACATCACTGGTGGAAGCCTAGTATATTCCCCCGAGATGGTCTGTAAGATCATACTAACATGTTCCATCCTGCACAACATTTGCATAAGAAGGAACATTCCCCTCCTGGAACCAGACCCATACATGCCTCAAGACGAGGAAGAGGAGGACGCTGCCCTGCAACATGAGGGGGAAAATTGATGATATAACAATCAAGACACAGAAAATCCCACTACAAATGTGATCCCTATCATACAACGGTCACATACACACACAATGTAAATGACTGACATCCTGCACAGTTCACCTTTGAAGGGCAATAGCTGAGGACCACACCTATTACACACATACATGTTGGAAACATGGTTCATCGCAGCATATGGCACACAACTAAAACACCATCACTCAACTAAGGGAAAACAGGCCTCATACATCAGGCAGTTGACATGCTTTTGCTTCAGGAACAGGAATGTATGACCAGACCCTTGACAGCAGTAAGTCCAACTACATACAATCTTTGCAAAGACTATCTGTCACTAGAGTTACACATAAGCAGAACATACACAGCACAAGTGCCACACATATGACAAGCATCCAGCACATCACATCCCATCTACATGTCAGCCCTTTTCTAAAAACCTGACACACCCATGCGCCTGGTCACACCCCACCTGTCTGAAGAGGTCCCTGGAATACAAATATGTGTACCCTGATATTCCCTCATCTACACACACACACTAACAAGAGTCATCCAGTGTGCCGCACCCTTTCCTATGGTATACCATTGTCATAGTACTATCTGACTGCATGGACTTCAGCTCAAATAATACACTGGTTTGGAGTTTATAAGGCCTGGTATCACCTGTCGATTGCTTCCCGTGTGAAAGTTACTGTAGGCCATTTGAAAGCAAATCTCATCCGACAGGACTTGTGAGACACTGATGGAGGCCACACCAGTGATCACCTCCATGCACACCACCCAAATTTACATGCACCGTCCCTGCTGATGCCTCCTACAGCATAGATGTTGTCATTTTGGCAATTACACCGTTAAGCATTGCTACTAATGTAGCCGTGTAACACTGTATCTGGGTTCATGTGTCTACTTCAAAACAACACAGGACATACACAGTTTGACATGTCAACTGTCTACTGCTCCCTCCGACCAGTCTTAGTCAGACCACAGACCATGTCAATTGTGAAAGAGCTGGATCCTGATTGACCCTGCATCCTGTCAGCCTGACTGGCACCTGTCCGTGGGTCACCCTAAAGATTTCCGGTGGCCACATATGGACCACACTTGCTGTTCAAAACCTCTCTTTCCTCAGAGGCTAAAAAGCTTGATACATGTGCTCACAAATTAGCTAATAAAGACATCCTGTTAGCTCTTTCATATTTGGAGAGTCGCAATTAGCAATTATCTACATGTGTGCGCAATTATGAGTAATCTCCATTTTTGCCAAAAATTACTATTGCACTGTGAATGCCTTCCATACATCCTGTAAGGCACATTTGCTTTCACTAAGCCCAGTATTTAGCATTTAGCACCGTTAGGTAAATCAAATTTGCATGACTCATTTGGACATAAAACATACATAATTGGCATTATGCGTCATATTTTCACGCATACAGCTTGTGCGTCATATTTCACATCACACCTCTGGAAGTGAAAATTATGCCGCATCCAAATATTATTTACCAATTATTAAAAATATTTGGATGCAGCATTATTTGCACTCCTGTGCATCAAAAAATATGACGCACAAGCTGTATGCGTGAAAATATGATGCATAATGGAAAGAAACGGCGGCCATGTTATGCAGGATGTGATGTAATAGGATATCCTGTTTACAGATTCTGGACAGTGGGTGTACTTTCACTTTCACTTTGCAGTCTGTGATTATTCTAGACTGTGTGGCTGTGTGCAGAGTGTTGTCCTGTGATTTTGTGCTTTTGTGTCCAGAGTGCCATCTTACTTGTTGTTTTGTCATTTAAATATTGTTGTAGAATACTGTCTGAGTGTGTGTTGTTTACATTTGTCCAGTCCAGTGTTGTATTTATTGTCTGTGGGAGTCTGTTGTGGGTACTGTTATATAGGGGATAGTTGGCCTTTTCTATTTGTTATGTTTACTTTGTATTTCCTTACTCCTACTTTCCCCATTTTACCCTTTCTTCTTTTTTCCCGCTACATTTTTTCCCTTTTCTGCACAGAAATGTCGGGTAGGCCACGTCTTTCCAGGATGGGTGAGGAGGAATTGGGGGGGTTCATATAGCTGGTGTGCCATTTCCTCCCACTTATGCTCGAGGCTGGGGGTAGGGTGATACAGGGGTACCACACTGAGGCCCGAAAAGTCTGGTGGGGGAAGGTGCGCCATCACTTGGTGCGTCTGTATGGGAGCCAACGCAATGACCACCAGCTGAAGCACCCCTGGGCTGACCTGATCTCCAGGGAGCAAGATCTGCTGGACCACCTGGGAATCATGATTGGTGGCCATGTTGGTGAGTACAGATCATGTAAATGTGCACAATTAAAAGCTGTGTAGTGACATGAGATGATTGGTACACAATCTGCCAGATAAGTTGCTGACTGTGTGTAATGCTGAGGAAACATACAGGGTAATTGATGCACTATGTGAAGGATAACAAATGCTAGCAGTCAGGCAGCTCATGTTCTGCAAACTTATAGGTTGCTTGTTGCTGAATGTAATTTAGTGCCGCCTTTTTGTCAGACAAGCGAAACATTAATGAGGCAATCATGGCTCTACAGGTCACAATTGCCAGTGAAGTATGGATGTACTAACATCATACCTACATATGTTGACGCTATAGCTAGACTGACATTGGAAACCCTACATGATGCTGAAAATGAGTGCTGCCTTCACGTCAATGTGGCCCAGACATATGTCTCATGTGTGTCTGCTGAGTGTGTAAGGAAAGTGTTCACGGAAGTGCTATGCCTGTTAGGGATTACTGTGCTCCTTCATATTTTATTGATACATGCCAGATCTGAACATGAACCATTTTTGGAAAGGAGTCAGGTGCCCTCAGCTAACATCTTAGAAAGGTATTTTTTGTTTCTTGTGCCAAAATCCGATTAGGGATGGCAGTCCAAAGGTATGGACTAGGGTACAAACATCTATGTTTGGTGCCAATCACCATTGTTGGGACACATCAATTTATGAAACTTTAACATGAGGTATTGCCAAAGTCCCTGCCCCTCTGTACAATGTACCTATCTGTCACAAATGTGTCATGACCACATAGGCTGTTTGACAGGTCATGTAGTCCTCAAGTAACCAGCCTTTGGATGTCTCTCTTGGATGCACATGATGAGACGAATACACACCAATATTGTTGCTGCTCACTAATGGAGGTGCATGTTTGCCACCACATGACAGTCAGGGCCACTGCATGTGTGTAGAAGTGTGTTTAACTGCAGCAGGAGGCCCATCCTATGTAAATGTTGGCCGTGAAATATTCCATGCAGTATGAGCATGTCTGAAAGTGCTCCATTACTCATGTCAGCTTACACATTGTTTTTGTAATTGAAATTGTTTGTCAGTGCACTGATTCTGAGCATATTCTTCCTTCCATACTTTACAGGTGGACCTGCACCGTACACAGTGGGAGAGGTGGCTCGTTTTGAGGACCCCGACACCTACAGTGAGTGTTGACATGTGTGTTATGTTTTGTGTTTGCTGGTGATGTGTTATGCCTCACTGGAAGTATGTGATGTTGACCTAGGTCAGTACATTCTGACATGTGTGGGCCTTGGATAGGACAAGGTTTAGCTGACTCCAATTAGTTTGGAATTCTTTGTTGTTCTTCCCTCACCCCAAACACAGGCATGGGTTTGTGAATAGGGTACCTAGGACTGAAGCAACCAGTATGTTACACATACTTGTGACTATTTGAAAGTTTGTTTTGAACCTAGTGTACACACTCAGGTATGGCACATGAGTACTGTACTAGCAAATCCTATTACAAATAGCAGACCTTGTGGTTTGTGATTATCATCACATACACTGACATATGTAGTCCAGGCAATAGGCGGAGGATGTGCAGCATGATTGTTAGCTGACAACTGTCATTACTTTGATGACAAGTTATTGCTAGTTGTTACCCATTATGTAGGTTTTGGATGTGCTATGTGTGAGATGACCTTTGTAGGCAGGCTTTCAATGTACTTCCTCTGAGACTTTCAATGATCTGTATGGTGATATGAGCTGTTACAATTACAGTAGATGTATTGTCAGATTGACCACTTGTGCTATTTCACACAATGCAGTTCCTATGGTAAATAGTTGCCCTTTGTCTTCATAGCTGCAAACATGACACCCGCCCAGAAGCATGAATTTGAGAGGCGGGCCATGAGATACAGACACATCCTGCAGGTGCAGTCGGGGTTCCGAAGGATGGCCCGTACATACCAGTCCGATCGGGCCTCCGGAGCATGGTGGGCTTCACCACAGGGTGGCCCAAAGTTGCCCACTACAGTCACCACCACCACAACCACCGGTTCTCCCCAGGTGGCCCCACCCACAGCGGGGACAGTTGTCCCTACATCTGCAGCACACCCAGGCCCCAGCAGTGTGACAGCTGCAGGACAGTCCAGTGGGCTAAGCTCCACATGGCCACAGAGCACCTCGGCCGGGACACAAACGGCACCAGCACCAACAGTCGACCCAGCGGCATTCCTGGCTTTGGAACATAAGATGAACCGAGTTTTAAAGAAGGTGAACAATCTTAGCCAGGAGTTCAGCTACATAAAGAAGCGGGTCAAATCGATCAGGCAGACCCTCCGGAGGGCCAACCTCTAGGAATATGTTTTTGCAATGGACATGATTCCCTCCCCTCCCTCCTCTTTCCTTGTTCTCATGATTAGTGGGCTTGGGGGATTAGTATTATGGTTAGTATAGGTTGTTTGTTTAGTTAGTGTTAGGGAGGGGGGTTGGGGGTCCTGATTCTTTCTACTTTTCTTTATTAAGTGTGTGGGTGGGTGGGTGGGGGGCAATGTTGGGGTTCCTGTGTGTTTAAAAAAAAACAAAAAAACAATATTTTTTTCAAAAATAGGACAAAACAAATTACAAACAAATATATGATTGTTTAGGATAGTATAGTATGTGTGTAGGTTAGTATGTGTTGTCCTCCATGTGTCCTGTCTCATAATGGGGGGGTTGATATTTAGAACAATTTGTTATATGTGATGAGTAAGTTTAGCTTAGGTTAGTTAGGGACAGTTGTGGGTAATGAGTAGTCAGGTTAGATTAGGGTAGGTATGACTTTTCCCTTAGTTTCCTCTTGTGTGATTAGTTTTGAATAAATATATAGATAACCCTTTACATTATGTGTTAACTGCTACTTGATCATGGCCTTGGCATCAGTGTAGATGATTGTTGTTCTATGACATTTGTGTCCTCTGCTACAAACAAATACAAACTGAGGTGTAAAATGGCAGCTACCCAAGTGCTACCTTGGTAAGAATCCTTCATTTGTTTGAACCACCAATCGGAGTTGACATGGATCACAAAGGATTTTTGTTGATGAGTATGTTTTCTACGTCACAAAGTGTGCTTCCAGACTTGGTATTGTGGGGACAGTTTTAGGTCTGACTGCAGTGTGATGTTCAGGGACACCTTCTAATATGAGTTCTTGTTAACACTCTTGTTTTCTTATCTTCATAACTGACATAGATCATTTGTGTCAATATTCAGCATGATTACCAATTTGGATGTTAACTCAGAAAGATTGATTCATGCTGTGTTTTGTAGTGTTTGCTTAGATTAGACTGCACAGTTCTATGTGTTAATATTGCATGGTGACAACATTTATCAGCCACTATTAGTTGACTTTGATATCCCTTGAGGAAGCATTATTCTGTCCAACACAGCAAGATGGTGTGTGGTTTCTCACTTCATCAGTTATTCTCCTCAGGATGGGCAGGCTATGATGCAATCCTGGGCACTGTGCAGATGTATCTGACTACATGATGTCAGGACAGTTGTATTGACAAGCTACATGATTGGAACACAGGCACATTTGTGTTATCTACTGCACAGTTGATGTGTCAAATTACACAGAGACATATTTGTTGTGCAAGTGCTATTTATTGAAAAGTGCTGTGCAATATGTACATTGTCCATGTTTGATGAGTCCGTTCTAGTGAAATCTTACATTGTGATCCTACAGAAGGGGTGTAGGTAATGCTACTGACATGCTGGGGTGATGTTACAGACAGTGCAGAGGGACAGGATTTGCCAATTAGTAGGAGAGAGACATTAACTGGGCATGCTGACAAGATATACAGTGGTTAGCAGAACAGTCATTGAGTAGAGTTGTTGTAAGACTGGCAAAACGTAGGACCTTGGTAAAAGTAGGCCATGGTGCAGGAACTAGTGCTTCCAGGTACTCTTCCATGTGAATGTGATCTGTTCCATGTCTTCTTCTTCTGATGTGTGTGTTGCCTGCTTTGCCCTTGTTGTTGTTGGTTGTGAGGGGGCAACACACACCTCAGTGTTAGAAGACGTGGAGTCAGACATCCCGGTCGCTGCTCCCTGTGAAGGTCTTAAGGGCAGTACTGCAGCAAGGAGGATCTGCTGGTTCCTGAGAATAGCAGTCGCATCACGATGGTAGGCAGCCAGGTCGGCCCTGAGGGAGTCATGATTGCATTCGTGCATGCAGTGAAAGGTTTGGGGTGCGAGGTGTTGTGGCAACTCCCTTACTGCAGTGGTGAATTCCTTGACAGTTTCTTGTAGTCCTTGCAGTATGGATGTTAGGGCTTGCATAGCTGCTGCCTGATCTGCAGATGACATCATGCACGAGCGCACCCCCTCAAGGCTGGCTGCCATAGTTTGCATCCCCACCTGCACCTCCTTGGCCAGCTCCCGCTGTACTCCAACTACAGTTCTCTCAAAGCTGGTTCCAGGGTCATCTGAGTCCTCAGCTGTGTTGGAGCTGGCAGGTCTTACAACTGGGGTGGTGGGTGGATCCTCTGCGATGGCTGCTTGTTCTGTGCTCCTCCTTGTGGCTGAAGGTGGGGTCTGGAGGGTTTCAAGGACCTTTTGGATGGTCTCCTGGGGAATGTTTATGGGCTCGTCATCCATGTCATCAGGGAAATCTGGGACAGGCATATCGGCAGGAGATCAATCTTCCTCTGCAATGAATCAGGGTACAATTAGTGTGTCCGTGTTGTGACAATTTTGACGTGACGTGCCTGCCTTTTGATGAATTCACTTTGTGATCTTGTTTTGTATTAATATCTGCAGTCCTTCAGATGGGCATTATTTCAGGCCTATGGCCCACCTGTGTGTTACATGTATGTTATTGAGTTATCAGACTTGTCAGCCTCATTGCCTCTAGGTGTTGCTTTATGCCAAATAGAGAATAGCCACCTTTTTGTCCTACTCGCCCCTCCGTGTATATCCATTCTCAAGGTGAGACCTTTCACTGGCTGTGGGTGTTCTGATGGCCCAGGCAGCACACTTAACTGTCAGGACCTGCCCCAATCCCTGATCTTTCACATCGACTTAATTGTAATTGACATGTACCATATCCTATGCATGGCAATGTTATGATGTGATATGGATGTTAACATTATTGATGTGTCCTGCTGATGTTGGGTAATGTGTGTTAAGTTGGATTGCCCTGATAGTCGTATCAGTGTCTTATTTCGTTCTCTGACTGTGCAGGTGTATTTCAGTGACCAGTTACATGTGTCCCCTCCTCAATGCTGTTGTCTGAGCAGTATGACATTTGTGATGTTGCCTTGTTAGCCAGGCACAGGATGGACCCTGACATATGCAGCATGGGTGTGTCCTTAGTGCTGTGTCACTCCTATTGTTGTTTACATTGGCTGATGTTTGTGACAACTATGGGCATTGACATTTGAATGTACTGGGGCCTTTGTCTTGTTTCTGCAGATTGCTGCAGATGTCATCCTCACCCCCTAATTTATGTATGTATGTTCCATGGGGAGGTTACTGCCATTGGCTACTTGAGCTGCACACAGATCAGAGGTGGTAGTGGCAAATGTTGTTGAAGTTACATTGCAGTTGTCGGTTTGGCTAGAGGATTACTAATAGGGCCCTAGTTAATGTAGGAGATATGTTGGCTGACGAGTGCCAGGATGTAAGTTTGACGTAGTGGCCTTCCCTCCTGTCGTGGCTTTCCCTTTGCTCCATCGTTGGCATGACAGCATGCCCCCATGGGACTGTTGTTGGTGTAGTGTAATGGTGTGCCCCAGTTTATGTTTGTGCAGGCCATGCCCCCCTGCCGTGCCCCTTTACCCATGCCACTCCATGTATATGATGACTTACATGCAATGTGTAGTAGGTATTTCCCCCCCCGCTCACAGTTGACATTCTTGCATTATAATTCCCCATGCGACTTACCCTGCATGTGCGTTGTCTCGTGGTAGTCTGCGCTGTCCTGTCCTTGAATCCCTGTGACGATCTCCTCAGGGATGATGGCTGTGACCATCTCCTCCATGTGGTCCAGGGCCTCCTGGTGTGCTGGACTCCCCCCTCCAGTCTGCAGTGCTGCCTTCCTGTTCCTGGCCATCTTTTCCTTGGTCCTGCATTTGCAGTCATGCCAGTGTTTCTTGCACTCCGTGACTGTTCTGCGTACTTCTGCCACACTGTTAATCTTGTCAACAATTTGTTGCCATATAGCCTCTCTCCTACTGATTGGCAACTTTGAGGTGATAAACAGTTGGTGCTGGTGTTCTGTCACCTCTTTAACCAGGATTTCGTGCTCCTCTGCACTGAAGTGACACTTTCTTTTCTTTCTATAAAGATCCTGGTTCTTGTATGGATCCTCCTGGCTGGTTCCTGGTCTGCTGTCATCTTCCTGGGGTCTGTAGTGGCATCTGGGATCCATTTTGGCTCTCCTCTGGTGAACTGGCAGTGTTCGCGGGTTTTTTTGACGCTATTGCATCAAAAAAAGGCGCATATCCGGGTTGCGGTGTCGTAAATCGACCCACAGTCATTTCCGCCGCGTTAACGTCGTTTTCCTTTACAACTTGATGCCGCGGTGTGCGTCAAAAATAATGACTCCCACCTGTTGTTTGCGCCGCCGTGCGTCAAAGTATAAATATGACGCCCGCACGGTGCAACAAAATGGCGTTAGCCAGCGGTAATTTTTGGGACGCAAAACTGCGCCGGCGCAGTTTTGCATCAAAAAGTATAAATATGGGCCTAAGGGTCATATTTATACTTTTTGGTGCAAAACTGCACTAACTTAGTTTTGCATCAAAAAGTTTTGCACCAGCATGCACAATTCTCGAGCACCAGCCGGGCACCATATTTATGGAATGGTGCAAGCCGCTGCAAAGTGTAGGCTAGCGTAAAAAAAAAATCATAAGCCGGGTGGGTGTGGTGGTAATGGAGAAGGGGGTTTTGCACCAAAAAATGATGTTAGGCACATTAGAGTAAAAAAAATGACTAACCAGCCTAGCGTAATTTTATGATGCAAAACCATCCATACCACATGACTCCTGTCTGAAAAGACAGGAGTCATGCCCACCACTGCAATGGCCAGCACAGGGGACCAGGGTCCCCTGTGCATGGCCATTGCATCCCGTGCCATGTAGGGGGGGGCCCATTTCAGGGCCCCCAATGGCACTTTAAAAAAAAAAAAAAAACTTACCTGTACTTACCTATACTTACCTGGGATGGGGTCCCCTATCCTCCACTATCCCTCTGGTGTGGGTAGGGGTGTCCCTGGGGCCTGGGGAGGTCACCTTTTCCATGTTGTTCAACCATGGAATTAGGCCCACAGGTCCCCTAATGCCTGCCCTGACCCAGGCGTTAAATAATGCTGCAAAGCAAGCTTTGCACCATCATTTGACCCCTCCTCCCCCTGTGTGTGATTTTAGCATGGGGGTATAATATGGTGCTAAGGCCATAGAGTCATTTTTTGCATAGGAATGCCTTCCTTGCATCTCACTGATGCAAGGTGGGTTTCCACGTCCCAAAAATGGCTTTAACTCCTTAACTTTGGTGCTAGACGGGTTACCATGATGTATTCAATTACCCTTGGAGCTGTTTTAGCATTTCTTTAGCATCAAATCCAGTGAGCCTCGGGAGAGCACCTTCGCTGCGCAGAACACTTCGGGGCATATTTATACTCCGTTTGCGCCGAATTAGCGTCGTTTTTTTCGACGCAAATTCGGCGCAAAACTAACGCCATATTTATACTTTGGCGTTAGACGCGTCTAGCGCCAAAGTATGAGGAATGAGCGTCATTTTTTTGCGTGAACGCCTTCCTTGCGTTAATGAGATGCAAGGTAGGCGTTCCCGTCTAAAAAAATGACTGCGACGCAAATGCGTCGTATTTATACTCCCGGGCAAAAATCACGCCCGGGAGTGGGCGGGGCAAAAAACCCCGCATTTGCGCCTCTTTTTAACGTCTGGGTCAGGGCAGGCGTTAAGGGACCTGTGGGCTCAAAATGAGCCCGCAGCTGCCCTCCCATGCCCCCAGGGACCCCCCCTGCCACCCTTGCCCACCCCAGGAGGACACCCAAGGATGGAGGGACCCATCCCAGGGACATTCAGGTAAGTTCAGGTAAGTATAATTTTTTTTTTTTAAATATTTTTTTGGGCATAGGGGGGCCTGATTTGTGCCCCCCTACATGCCACAATGCCCAATGACCATGCCCAGGGGACATAAGTCCCCTGGGCATGGCCATTGGGCAAGGGGGCATGACTCCTGTCTTTACTAAGACAGGAGTCATGTAAATGGCGTCTGGGCGTCGTTAAAAATGGCGCAAATCGGGTGGAGGCGATTTTTTTGCCTCAACCTGACTTGCCCCATTTTAAGACGCCCTAACGCCATTTTTCCCAACGCCGGCGCTGCCTGGTGTACGTGGTTTTTTTCCACGCACACCAGGCAGCGCCGGTCTGCTAGCGCCAGCTAACGCCATTCAATAAATACGGCGCCCGCATGGCGCTTCAGAATGGCGTTAGCCGGCGCTAAACTTTTTGACGCTAAACTGCGTTAGCGCAGTTTAGCGTCAAAAAGTATAAATACGGGCCTGCATATGTAATTCATTCCTACACAATTGGTTTTAGTCAGAAATTACAAAGTTAGCTAATTTTTCCACACACCTTCAGCCAGGTTTAGTTTAACAGTCGCACCTCATTAGAAGCCCAGCTTCAGAGTCAGGACTTTTCGAGGCTCCTTGCATTTCAAGTGAAGGTGAAACTACAACCTGCAATTGTTATCTTTAGTCTATTCAGGCACAGGGCTTCTCTGGCTTTTCCCTGGCATTTTCCATTTCTTCCATGTGTGCGTGTTTTTTTCAGACTTTTGAGAACTACATTTGGATGAGGTAATCCCCTCCAGATTCCTCCCTCCTGTTCTCTGATTAAAAGTAACTAAAGGAACAAAGTGGGATGGTAGGGAATCAGGTAGTGCTCATAAATTGTTTTTCCAGCACTTGATATCTAGCTTACCTTTTTGTGTTCCTATTTAACGTTACCCCTCTTGTTTTTTTTTTCCTTTGCGAAAAGCCGACTTTAGTCATGGAAGCACAGGGCTTATTAACCTTCATCCTGCCTGCTGCTTGAACAGTAGTTGTCAATGGTGCTCTCTTCCTGTTTAGTGCAACTAAAAATCCCGCTCAAATTAATTGCATCTGACTAAAAAAAGATAATAAGTGGACTATCATAAAAACACAAGCTTGGTTTTATAAACTGCCTCAAGGCCCCAATTTGATTTACCAAATATTCTGTAATTTAAGTTATTTTGTACTTCTCTTTTGCTATTAAAAGTCAACCAGACTATCATCTCACCGATCTCAGTATTCTTAAATTATTTCTTCCCCTCCTACTCCTTCCCGTAACCTCAGAAACAAAAAGCGTGAATTGAAGAAATATTCTGTAACTGGGCATTTGTCAACACCCCTCATTAGCAAAATTGATTCAGCATTACCAGGCATTAAAACGTTAAAACATCATGGTGGCCCCAATTATGTAAATATCTGTCATTAACAGTATTACCGTCTTGGGGATGTCTGTGGTATTTATTGGTGAATTTTATAATCTGGGCTGGTATTCGTACTACCAACTCTTCTGCAGTAATCTTTTGGACTTCTGTGTTCTGTATGAGTTGAACACTGCAAATCTGTCCTCTGCATAAATATGCAAGTCTTTCTTAATCTGTCCCATCATCTTTCTCCTTCTACTCTCTAACTCTCTCTTTTTTCCATTCCTTCTACAAATGCAAAAACAGCACACACTTGATTTGCTTCAGTTTGTATAAGAGTAAAGATTCATTGATTATGCACCCATGTTGTTCTTTCAAAATGTGCACAAATGTGTCTACATTTATAGCTGTTACATTGATGGGGCCATAGAGAACTCCAGCCTGGCAGCAGTATTGCAACTGATGCTGGTGTGTCTTCATCACCAAAGCTTTATTGCCACACTGGGGTTATCCAGGTCAGAAGGATCATTTGAAAAGGTATCCAATGCTATCTGACCTATCTGATGGCCTAATTACAGCGACCTTTGTTTTTATGGAGCACCCATACTGGACATTTGCTATTCCATAACTTTCTGTTACCCAATTTAATGGTATTTTCACTGACCCAGAAAGGATGGAAAGTTGGGTTAGTCTTGCTGTTGCACTGTGACATAGCTGACCATAGCAGATGTTAGAAGTTGGCATTTAACTCACTGAACCTTTTTTCCTTGCAAGGACCATTTTAAGTGCACTTAATTGTCTTTTTGTGATGCTCTTCCAGTTCAACCAGGAAGGTCTATCTATCTATCTATCTATCTATCTATCTATCTATCTATCTATCTATCTATCTATCTATCTATCTATCTATCTATCTATCTTGCACTTCCAACCCTCTCATCTTTCCCCACACCCTTACTGCCCCTCTCTTCTCTTCCTCACACTCCCATTGCCCCCTCATTACACACTGCCACTGCCCCCTCTATTCCCTATCTCACACTTCCAGAATACCCTCTGTACTGCGTACTCACACATGCTGCCAGCCTGTACCTCCTCATTCTGTGCCCTAGTCCACTTCTCACCCCTTCCACTCATCTCTGTGCTGCTCTCACTTATACTCGGAAACTAGAAGCCTGTCTCTTTATTTGGTCACTCTGTTGGCTCACACGCCTCTCTCAGTCCTGTGCCCATCCTCGGTGCCCCACCGTCAGCTAATGGGTGGTCAGTGCCTATCTGAACACATGCCATACTTTGAGGTTAATAAGGTGTAATTGGGAAGAACAACCAGTCCCTCTCTCTCTCTTGTACTCTGTCACCCCTCGCTCTCATTCTCTTACAGACTATTCCTGCCTCTCTCATGTGGTTAACTTCAGTTCTTCATGCACAGTTTCTTTCCCATACCTTCCCAAGGTTTCCATCCCTCAATCCCTTGCTCTCCTCTTCTTCTTAGGGTGTCTTCTGCATACACATGCACTCCCTCTCTATGTGGCTGTCGCCGGATCTCTCCTTCTTTCTCTTTTCTCACACACTCTTTCAGCTCCTTTGTCTGGAGTTCATTCACCACTTTGTGCACTAACTACCTATCACTCTCTGTCTTCCTGTCCATTCCTGTGCAGCTCTCACCCCTATCTATCCACCATGCCACATAATTCCACTACACAAACCCTCTCCACACCATATAGTTCCACCGCACAGAAGTCCATAACAATTCCAGTCCAACCCACATATTTTCACTCCAAACCACATATACCCACTTCACTCAAAACCAAAACACAAGGGTAAAAGACATTGGGGGTCATTACAACATTGGCGGTAAAAGCCGCTTACCGCCGTGCAGAAGACCGCCAATACACCGCAGTCGCTGCGGAAATCCGGTACAGCTATTATGACCCACATCTCGGAATCCGCCGAAATTCAGACACCCACACAAGTCCGCCACACCAAAGGTCAGTGATAAACTGGCAAAAACAAATCCTCCACCGTCACGCCAACAGAAACACGCCCATGCTATCACGACCCACGAATCCACGCGGCGGTCTTTCAACCACGGTATTCCATTGGCGGTACATACTGCTGCGCTCAAAATACACACACATCTCCAAAACACCGCCACATTGGACAAATCAAAATACACGTACCTGATACACATACAAACACCACTCCCACACACCCAACACAATATAAAACACACACCCACATCACCCACAAACCCCTACGAACAAAAATTATTGACGAAGGCCAGAGAGACAGCACAGCATAGACAACCCCACCACACAGAGGCACACAACACCATCACCCACACAACATCCACGCACAAAATACCACACACCACTACACATCACCACACTCATCACCACATACACCACCCCACACATCACCTACACCACCCCATGGCACGGCAAGGACACCCCTGGTTCTCAGAGGAGGAGCTCAGGGTCATGGTCATGGTGGAGGAAATCATACGGGTAGAGCCACAGCTATTTGGATCACAGGTGCAGCACACCTACATAGCTAGGAAGATGGAGCTATGGCGAAGAATAGTCAACATGGTCAACGCAGTGGGACAGCACGCAAGAAATCGGTACGACATCAGGAAGAGGTGGAACGACCTACGGGGGAAGGTGTGTTCCGTGGTCTCCAGGCACAACATCGCGGTACAGCGGACTTGCGGCGGACCCCCACCTCCTCCCCCACAACTAACAACATGGGAGGAGCAGGTCTTGACCATTATGCATCCTGAGGGCCTTGGAGGAGTCGGTGGAGGAATGGACTCTGGTAAGTCAAATCTTAACTATCATATCCCCCACCCTACCTGCATGCTATCACAGACAACCACCCCCACCCCCTCCCCTATCACTCCAACTCCTCACATATGTACTACTAACACAAACCACCCATCCCAACACCAAGCCCTGCATGACACAACAAAGCATGGACACCCCTCACTAAAGCATGCCCACTGCACATACCCATAACACCCCCCAACCATCATCACACAAGCCCCCACACAGGAATGCTAGCACTGGGGTACACGCTCACCCACCCATTGCACACCATGACACACACAGATGCAATAATCATGCTTTTACACCCTTGCAGGACCACTACCCAACGTCACCAGACCGGAGGGTCCAGACATCTCTACCCCACCCACAGAAGAGGCCCACAGTGATGACAGCAGCTCTGGCCAACTGGATCCAGATGACCAGCCCGGACCATCGTGGGCCTCGGGACAGTAGGTTCCCCTCGCACAGGCACAGCCCAACACAGACCTTCCACCCTCTCGAAACACCAGCACAGCACCCACCCAGCGGGCCCATACCTCCGTCCCAGAACACGTCAATCAGCTGTGTGTCCACCACTACAGGGAGCCCAGGATAACCCACCACCCCAACAACAACAGGGACCTGGGGGCAGTGGTAGTGGGCACAAGGTCCAGGGGACGGAGGCACAGGAACACAGGGGAACTGGGAGGGCTGCTATGCAACAGGGGGCAGACAGGCCAAGGGAACCCACTCTCCACGAGGCCCTCTCCTCCATCATGGGAGCATACCACCACTCCCAGGAGACGATGGCTACGGTCCTGGCCAAGTTTCAGGAGACCCAGCGCCTGCAGGAGGAACAGTATTTGGGGTTCAGGGAGGAACTCAGAACCATCAGCTCCACCCTGGGCACCATCGTAGGGGTGCTGAAGGACATACAGAACACTATGAGGGACACCGTGGCACTCCAAGGGTCCCCTGACACTAGCATGGACGATGAACTGCCCACCACCTCCGCCGGCGCTAATGGACAGGACGCCCCGCCACAGGACCACCACACCAGCACCTCACCCCCCGCAGACGGAGAACCACCCCGCAAGCTGTCCCTGAGATACAGGAACAGGACAGAGCACAATGGCAAGACCCCCGCCAAGAAATGAGACCACCCTGATTGTCATCCCACTGTCCCCCTTTGTAACCCTGTCCATATTGGAACTGCCCCAGCTCCACTTCCTATGCCCATATGGGCAGTGCACCTGTGAGACTAATAGACTGGACTCTGCCATGGACATTCCTCCACCATCACCCCTCACCATTTTTCCACCCCCTCCAATAATTAGCACTTCAATCAACACCCTTGAAGCACAAAACAATCTGGAGTCAGTCTGTGATTTAGAAAATGTGTATTAGCTATGACAGTGACAAAATCCGTTCTCAAATGTAATGTCAACATACCTATGTCACACATCACAAGTCCATGAAGTATGCAAGCAGATGACACACGTTGATTACCACACCTGTGAAACAGTAATGGAAATGTACAACTCAGTTACCAAATACTGCTTGAAATTGACAGACAGGATAGAGGTAGAAGTGTGAAAGTACTTGTAGTAGGCAAGAAAGTGTTCTCACCTGTGTGTCACTGGAAATATTGCTGGATGACTGAGTCCCTGTTGTCAATGTATTCTTCCTCTGCTTCCTCCTCATCACTGTCCACAGGCTCCACAGCTGCCACAACACCATCATCTGGACCATCTTCCTGCAGAAAAGGCACCTGGCGTCGCAAAGCAAGATTGTGAAGCGATGATGATGTGGCACACCTTCCTTGGTGAGTAGAATAGGGAACCACCTGTCATATGGAGGCACCTGAACCTGGCCTTCAGGAGGCCGAAGGTGCGTTCGATCACCCTCCTAGTCCGCCCATGGGCCTCATTGTAGCGTTCCTCTGCCCTGGTCCTGGGATTCCTCACTGGGGTCAGTAGCCATGACAGGTTGGGGTAACCACAGTCACCTAATAGCCACACACGGTGCTTCTGGAGTTGACCCATCACATAAGGGATGCTGCTATTCCGCAGGATGTAGGCGTCATGCACTGAGCCAGGGAACTAAGCATTTACCTGGGAGATGTACTGGTCTGCCAAACATACCATCTGTACATTCATCGAATGATAACTCTTTTGGTTCCTGTACACCTGTTCACTCCTGTGGGGGGGACCAAAGCCACATGGGTCCCATCAATGGCACCTATGATGTTAGGGATATGTCCAAGGGCATAGAAGTCACCTTTAACAGTAGCCAAATCCTCCACCTGAGGGAAAACAATGTAGCTCCTCATGTGTTTCAGCAGGGCAGACAACACTCTGGACAGCACGTTGGAAAACATAGGCTGGGACATCCCTGATGCCATGGCCACTGTTGTTTGAAAAGACCCACTTGCAAGGAAATGGAGTACTGACAGCACCTGCACTTGAGGGGGGATTCCTGTGGGATGGCGGATTGCTGACATCAGGTCAGGCTCCAACTGGGTAGACAGTTCCTGGATTGTGGCACGGTCAAACCTGTAGGTGATGATTAAATGTCACTCCTCCATTGTCAACAGGTCCACCAGCGGTCGGTACACCGGAGGATTCCGCCATCTCCTCACATGTCCCAGCTGACGGTGCCTAGGAAGGACAACAGCGACCACAGAGTCAAGCAACTCAGAGGTATGTACCCACAGCTACACAGAACACGAAACATAATCCAAAAAGTTGTCTGTATGTGTGTTGAGTCCAGGCCTAGGTATGTGTGACGCAGTTGAAAATGAAGCCATGTGGGCCCCTGAAATGCTGCCTGACCACTAAAGTGGGACAATGGGATGTGAGGTAACTGCGCTGGCATTGTACACCATTGCGGTAGGCGGTCGAAGACCGCTGCGCAATGCTGCATTGGTTAACATTGGACCCTATGGGTCCCAGGAGCCAATGACGAAGTGCGCCGGCGGTGATGATACGCACCGCTGCGGACGTCACCGCCGCGGACGTCACTGCCATTTTCTATCTGTTGAATCACTCGATACCTGATCTTCGACAGGAGAGGACCTATACTGCAAGTGCTGCTGTGACCTCGGTCTGGAAGAGACAATGGCTCGTGGGTCTGGGGAAAGGGCCCCTGCCTTCACTGCACAGGAGTTGGAGAAACTCGTGGACGGGGTCCTCCCCAGTACACGCTACTCTACGGTCCTCCAGACCAACAGGTGAGTACATAGGGTGCAAGTTGTATGGGCTATTCCTGGGTGGAGAGGGCTGGTTGTAAGAAGGAAGGGGGCAGAGTTCTGCAAGCATGAAGGACTGTGAATGCATGTGCCACATGGCAAGGGCAGGGATGTGGGTCACTCACTTCGACGGTACAGTTGGTAATGACTTCTCTTCTTCCCCTGTACATGTCATGTAGGTCAGCGCCCACCAGAAGAAGGATATTTGGCGTGCCATCGCCAAGGACGTCCGGACCCTGGGGGTCCACCACAGACGGAGCACCCACTGCCGGAAAAGATGGGAGGACATTCGCCGCTGGAGCAAGAAGAGGACATTCGCAGCTGGAGATGGCCTCCCAACGTGGGAGGGGTGCCCGTCGCACCATGACCCCCCTGATGTTCCAGATCCTGGTGGTGGCCTACCCTGAGTTGGATGGGCGCTTGAGGGCATCACCGCAGACACAAGGGGGTGAGTACACTCTCATTCAGCGGACTTTGCGCGCAGTGAAGGTGTCTGGGTGGGGGAGGAGAGCTGTGGGTTTCCCTAGGCCAGGGCGAGTTCCGTAGGCTATGCCCTCCGTAATGCAGGCCATGTGGCACTCCACCCCACCTCTGTAGAGTGCCAAGTACAGGTATACATGCCCCTGTGTCATCTATGTGTGCTGATGTCCACCATAGCCATGTAGGCCATATCCCAGGAACTGCATCAGTAGAGCCCAACAGCGTGGCGTAGTGCAGGGGCCTGCTGTGTCTGTATTGTCCGCCAACGGTAGCGGTAAGCCATGCACTCAACCTGTCTTTCTTCTGTCGTCCCCCCCTTTTTGTGCTCTCCCTGTTCTTTTGTGCATCAGCATCATCAGGCGGAGGTACAGTGGCACCGGAGCACGAGGGAGCTGCATCCCACATGGCCATGGAGGGCCACACCACGGACTCTGAATACACCAGTGGGAAGGAGGGCGAGGGGAGCTTCACGGCGGTCACCGGATCAGCAACCAGCGACACGGACTTGTCCTCCGATGGAAGCTCCCTTGTGGTGGCGGCAAAATCTGTGCCCCCCACTTCTACAGGTACAGCCGCCACCCCCCTACCAGCACCGCCCTCCCAGCAGCCCCTCAGCCTTCGCCCCGTGCCCGCTCACCCAGGAGGGTGGGCATCACCTTCGCCCAAGGCACCTCAGCCCCTGCCCCTGTCCCCTCTGCTGCCCTCAGTGAGGAGGCCATTGACCTCCTCAGGTCACTCACTGTTGGGCAGTCTACCATTTTGAATGCCATCCAGGGTGTAGAAAGGGAGTTGCAACACACTAATGCATTCCTGGAGGGCATTCATTCTGGTCAGGCTGCCCATCATCGAAGATCGATGTTGCCAGGGATTCCCACCATTGCGCCAGGATCAACATTTTTCCAGGAAATACCAACATTGTGCCACGGCCTGCATATTGGCAGGGATAACCACCATTTCAGGACTAGATCAAGACCAGGAATTACTATTAGTGTGACATTGGCCACATGATGCAAGGGATTATCACCTTTGTGCAAGAAATTACCACCAATTTGCTAGGGTCACCATGTTGCCAGGCATTGCCAACAATGTGTGAGAGCCGCATATTACCAGAAATCACCACCATAAAGCCAGAAAAAGCACGTTGTCAGGAATCACTTCCATTGTGCCAGGGCCAGCATATTGGCAGGAATTACCACTGCTGTGCCTGGGCCTGCATTTTATCTAAAATAGCCATCATTGTGATGAGGTCAAATAGTTAGTTGGAACTGCCATGTTTGTGTTAGGTCTGTGATTTACCACAAAAATAACCACCATTGTGACAGAACATTGTCAGGGATTAACACAAGTGTGACACAACCTGCATGTTGCCAGGGATTCCTACCAATGTGCCAGAACGAGCATGTTGCCAGAAATTATCACCAAGTTTCCATGATCAGCATGTCTCTAGGGATTATCAACATTGTGCCAGAACCAGCAAATTGCTATGGATAACCACCAATGTGGCTGAACCAACCTGGTATCAAAAATCACCACAAATGTGCCAACATCAGGTTATTTCTAGGAAGTACCATTGATGTTCCAGGCCCAGCATGCTCTTTCCAGCATTTAACATAATTTCATCAGCATTTCACATATCTCAAGAGGAAAATTAAAACGTCTCACTTGTTGCTGCTCAATCTCCAGGCATGAAGGTAGAGTGCCCAGGTTCAGGTGCAGAACCCTGCCTTGCTACTGCGACATGAGGTCCTCCAGAAATGGCAGCTTGATTGTAGGACAGTTGCTTCTGCGCAGGAGTTCCGGATACACTACTCTCTGTGCCCAATTACCAAGAATTACCACAATTTTTCCAAGGTGATCTTATTTGCAGTTATAACCATCATTGTGCCAGGACCTGCTTGTTCACAAGGATTGCCCTCTTTATGCAAGGACCAGCATGTTGCCAGGAGTTACCGCCACTGCACAAGGGTCAGCATGTTGACTGGGATTACAACCATTGTGGTAGGACCAGCATGATGCCAAGAATTACCACCAATCTGTCAAGGCCAAAATGTTTTCGATTGCCATATTTCTGCCAGCATTTTGCTAGGAACCACCACAATTGTGCCAGAGTCAACACATTGCCAGAGATTACCACCATTGTGCCAGGACCAACAGGTTTCCAGGAATTACCTCAATTATGCCAGGACTAGCATGTTGGCTGTGATTACTACCACTGTGTCAGACCCATCATTACCACCAGTGTGCAAAGACCAGCATTTTATCGTGGTTATCATCATCATGTGAGCATTTTACCAGGGATTGCTACCAATATGCCAAAACAGTCATGTTTCCAGGGATTACCACCATTGTGCCAGGATGTGGATTCAACCAGGAGTTACTACACCAATGCCCCAGGTACAATGTGTTGCAATGGATTACCTTTGTTGTACCAGGGCCAGCATTTCACCAGAAAATGTGGCAGGGGCAGCCCGTTGCCGGTATTAATACTAATGTTCCAGGGCCTTCATTTTATGAGTAATTACCACAATTGTAACTGTATGTTACCGGGGAATACCAGCATTTTGACAGACACAGCAGAGTGCTAAGAACTTCCATCTTTGTGCCAAGGCCAGCTTATTGCCACGTTTACCATCATGCCAAACCCTGCATTCACCAGGAATCACCACCATTGTTCCAGTGCTAGAATGTTGTGAGGGATTTACACCATTGAGCTGGGCCAGCATATTCCTGCGGACTACTAACATTGTGCTATGGCCTGACATTTCTGGGAATTACCACAACTGTGCTAAAGCAGCACATTGCCAATGATTACCATCGCTGTTCCAGGGCCAACATTTTACAAGGAATTACCATATTTGTGCTAGTGCAGAGAATGCCACAATTACAATTACTGCTCATCTACACACATGGACACAAACATACATGCACTCGAGGCACATGGAAACATTAGCGCACATTTACAAACACACACAGACATGCATGCTTGCACTTGCACACACAGACATACGTGCGCACACACAGACAGATAGGCATACATACATTAGGGCCCACGCAGTGCTTCAACGTTTTTAGGTCGAGCGTTAGCGTTCGGCCTACTGTATACTTTTAAGTATACTATAGAGTGAGTTCCAGCATTTTCATTTGTTAGTTGCAGTGTCCTTCAAAAATCCTTGCTTGCTAGTGGTCAGTTCTGCCTCTTTGTCCTGCCTTTTTTCACTTTGGGAGCAGCACAAAGTTCTGTGTAATTATGCTATGTTCTGTTTATCTCTCCTGTAAGGGACGTTTTTTGAGCATTTGCCTGTTTCACTTCAACACTGTGGGTGCTTGTTTAGTCCCTCCTCCCCACCAGCTCCCTTTGCAAACATAATAAAACAGAGGGGGGCTATTCCAGGGCCAGCTTGCTCTCCCCTCACTGTTTTTGTTATGTTGTGTAAACATGATTCCGTTTCTCGTGCTTATTTTTAAAAGGTCACAAAACACGATCCATGTTTTTGCGAGTTGAGCTCTAGAGCTTATTGTTTTCATCCCTGTGTGCGCTGATCAGCGCAACAGGTCTCGCATTTGCTTGAGTTAGAGCTATTAGCATTGTAAACTCCTAACTGGACTTTTCTTTCCAGACAAATGAAAAGAAAACAAAACACAGTGCGATTGCGCTGGGGTTTACATAGCGCGATCAGACTGCTTTTTATTTTTCATTTGTGGGGCAAGAAAAGTGGGGTTAGGAGTTTCCAAAGCTAATAGCAACGGGTCTTGCACTTGCTCGAGTTAGAGCTATGACCGTTGTAAACTCCTAACTGGACTTTTCTTGCCACACAAATAAAAAGACATTTGTGCTGTGTTTTTTTTTCATTTGTGTGGCAAGAAAAGTCCGGTTAGGAGTTTACAAAGCTAATAGCTACGGGTCTCGTATTTGCTTGAGTTAGAGCTATTAGCGTTGTAAACTCCTAACTGAACTTTTCTTGTTTTTATTGAAGACACTGGTACGCTGCGGATTATTAGGGAAAGACTGGGACTCGGCTCAAAATTTAAGCAGCCAGTTCAGTGACATTTACCAATTGTTGTTAAATTTTGTTTGTTAAAGTTACATTACATATTGTGAAAATTTTGCTTAAGAATTAGATATGTCATACGAAGTGTGCTGAAATAAAACACACTTTGGATACATTTTCTTTGAACTATCCACTTTTCTGTTTTTTTCACTCAATTTTAACTTTTAAATCATTCTTTTGTCAGCGCTCTGAGCTGTTGGGATTACTTTCTTATGACAAGTGTCAGTGCTTGATATCCCAGAACAGCAGTCTGGAATATTTACTTTTCAGCACAGAGGATAGAAAACCCCACGTTTTTTGAATGGATATGTCAGCTGTATACAATGTTTCTAGTTGTGTTTTTTTTTACTTTCCAATGTTATGTAGTCATGGTCGACAGCATCCCCTGCAGCACAGCACTACGATGTAACACTGCACTGATTTGCAGTTTTTGCTGGGTTGGCAACAGATGCAGAGCTGTTCCCAAAGCACCAACGTCTTCTTAACCTGGTTTTATCAACACTCATTCTCTACCTTTGGAGCAGTAATATGTGTAAATTTGAAGTAAACTGTAAACACTAAGACAAGCAGCTGGCACAGCCTCTTCCAGCAGCCCACTTTATTTCCCTTAGGAGGGAGAGAGAGGGGGGTGGGTAAGAAGGTGAGGTGCTATCCTGGAGAGTGCGGGAAACTTTGAGTCCTGGCAGGTTCCCCTGCTGAGGGGTGATAATTATCTCTTGTTTATGGTGTGGCCACTGGGGCCCAGATCACAAGGTGCTGTCAGGACATGAGATGACTCAAGCCGACATTTCCTCAGCGGAGGCAGGCAGCAGCTTCTACATGTCAGGAAGGGCATTTATTTATTTAATTATTGCCTTGTGGAGCGGCAACGTCACCCAGCAGGGTTTCAAGGCGCTGTGCCCTGCATAGCTAACAAGCTAGGGCAAATCTTACCAATGGCGGGCCTTGGTAACCTGGTGTGATATTTACATTTATGACTGAAAACGTATTCCATCAAAATAAAAAGAAAGTAAAAAAAAAAGAGAATACATTTTTACAGAAACATTTTGGCCATGTCCATGCTATAAAAATTAAATCGCCTTAAAAAAAATGAGCACTTATAAAGTTAATGAGACAGTACTGGTGCCTTCTAGTACAAAATATTTAAAAATATAATAAATAATGGCAATATTTTCATTTTTTGCTGCAAATAAGGGAAGAAGGTAAATGGACGCTCTATGCAGGCTACTTGAATTATGGGGCAGAGAGAACCAAATTGTGCAGGTTGGCTGGCCAATTTATGTGTCTAGAAAAGTCCAGTTATGCATTTACAACGTCAGTAGCTCTAACTCAAGCAAATGCGAGACCTATTGCATTGCAAATGCTTGTTTAGCTTATCTTTCTTCTTGCCTCTTCTCTGATTGACTGGCCGTGCTGCTCCTCTCCTGATTGATGCTCCCAGGAAGGGGAATGCCAACGCAGTCTGAAATAGGATGGAACAAGGTGGAGGGAAAGCAAGAGTGCAGGGTGATGGGGTGCAGGTAAGAGTCAGTGCAGCTCCATGGGGGTGGAGTGGCAGTGCTGGCATTGATGCATATGGACTTTTCGCTATGCCACCGAAAGGATACATTTTTCAGCTGGCATAGAAATAGGTACTTTAGTATGCTGAGCGAATTCCTGAATGCCCATTTTTCTCTTCCACCACAATAACTTTCAACTCACATCACAACTGGATTGTGAAACTGAAATGAATAACCACAATGTGGATGTTACATCGATAAGATGCGATACATTTGGACAAGAGTGTGCACATTATTTTAATAGATGTAGCAAGAGAGCAAAATCAATCACTGCATGCCATCTGAAATACAAAACCAAGGCCCAGAATTATAAACATACAGGCAGAACAGCAAGTCAAGGTGGTGTTCTGCATTAGTTGAAAGGGAGAGATAATACTGGCCTCCTGATATATATCAGAAATATATATTCAGCTCTCAATCACCTCCCCCATCAGCATGTGCCACGTTTTTCACTAGAGCTATCATGTCTAAAACATTTTCCCAGTGCTTGCAAAGTTCGGATTTTTCTTCACATTCTTTGACAAACTCTACAAACTTGGTTTTCAGGTTTTTTGATTTTTAACTGAGTGTATTGAACATTGCCTGACTTTGCATTAGGGCCGAGATTTAATAGGGCCTTGCAACTCCTTGCGCCTCCTTAGCGTCATTGTGGCCCAACGAGGCCAAAATCGCTGCACCAGATTTCCAAAGAGGTGCAATGCATGCATTGCGCCACTTTGTAACCCCTTGTGCCACATTATGCTTGGCCAAGCATAATGTATGCAAGGGGACGTTCCCTCATTAGGGGGGCCAAAAAAGGGTGCAAAGAAATCTAAAAGATTTCTTTATGCCATTTTTTTTCAGCAGAGCAGACGTTACAAGGGTGCACACCATTATTTATAGTGGACCCCTATGTACTGTTCATTTTGGCATTAATCCTGAACAGTACAACAATAGTGTTAAAAACGTTGATGCTATTGCCCCCTACCCTGCGCCACGGTGCACCATATTATAAATACAGGGCATACATGGTGGCAGTAGGGGGGGTGCTACACTATGTACAGTACCAATTTTCATAAATCTGCCCCTAGGTCTTTGGAATTAAGTGCACTCTGTGCCTTGTTGACTTCTAAGATAAGACATGCAAAACCTAATTTGTCATTCTTGTTCCAAAAAGCATTCCAACACAATGTTTCTAAAGCCTCAGATAAGATGAGCGTACCTTGTAATGAACAAACGTAATGAATTCTGCTCAATACTGACAGAACAGGTTTGTTTCTAAAGATTTCAGCCCCAGGAGGTGCATCCTCTATGCCACATCCACTGAGATAACTGTCAGGACCCATATACTTAGGCCTATATTTATACTTTTTTAGCACCACATTTGCGCTGCTTTTTGGGCAAACTTACAAAATACAATTGTATTTTGTAAGTTTGCACCACTTGTGTGTCAAAAAATGACACAAATGTGGCGCTAAAAAAGTATAAATATGGGCCTTAGTCTTAAACATGTCTGCTATACTCTGCAAGGTACACAGACTATGACTGTTTTAGTCTTAAACATGTCTGCTATACTCTGCAAGGTACACAAATCAACACTGTTTTATTTTAAGTATGATATGTTTCTTTAGGGTAAATTGAGCCATATGATAATTGCCTAAGACTGCCTGAAAATCGACTGTTAAAGACCGTAATTGTTACAGGGCACCAGGAAAACATCAGGTCGCCAGTACTACAGCCATGTGTAGTTGTTGTCCATTTTTTATGTTCGCAACCTGACTCGTGGTACCTGAAACTTGTCCTTTTTTAGTTTAAGTGCTCTGCACGAGCGTTAGTTGCCACTATAAGAGGGGCCACGCTCAGTCGCTGAGTGTGGATTATTCCGATCTGGTCCTCAGAAGAGAGCAACAATTGAGAAGTGATCTGCTGTCTACTGAAGTAAGGCTTCCTCATTTAAAAAGCGCCTCAAGACAGGTAAGAAGACACTTCTTTGTTTTTGTTTTTTAAACTGAAACCAGCGCTTGATATACGATTATTTGAAAAGCTCGAAGGGAGAACTGGCGCCGGAGTATGTGAGTGTGATTGGATTGCTCAAGAGGAAACTGAGTTATATACATGGTTTGGAGCCCAGAACTGCTGGTTTGAAAAGTGACATGGGGAATGTTAGAAATGGAGTCTGGTCTTTGGTTGGCAGTCAGGTTACCCCCTGTCCAAGCAAGCACCCTTACTCTAGTCAGGGTAAAAGAGAATCACCCTCAGCTAACCCCTGCTTACCCCCTTGGTAGCTTGGCAGGAGCAGCAGGCTTAACTTCAGAGTACTAGGTGTAAAGTATTTGTACCAACACACACAGTAACTTAATGAAACATTACAAAATGACACAACACATGTTTAGAAAAATAGAAAATATTTATCTAAACAAAACAAAACCAAAATGACAAAAATCCACAATACATAAGTCAAGTTATCAATTAAAAAACAAAAAGAGTCTTCATGTAATTTTAAACACACACTAACGGTGTTAGCGTGAGAATGTACCTTGGGCACTTCAAAAATAACCCTGCTCGGGGGAGCATGCGTCAAAAAGGGCTTGCAATGCATCAATTTCATTCTCGAGTGAGACCTTGCGTTGTTTCTCCTTTCGTCGGGTCAGTGTGCGTCATTTCTTCTCTCGCAGGACAGCGATGCAGCGATCCTTTTTAGCACTCTCGGGTCCGGGCAGGCCTTGCATTGTTTTTACATGCCCAGCGGTGTTTGCGTCGGAAATCTAGCTGCACGATGATCTGAAAATCCAAAAATCACGCAGCGTGGGTTGCGATCTCACAAGCCTCTGTCAGCGATGCTGCGCGTCGTTTCTCCAGCCGCGGGCATCGATCTTCCTGTTGTGTTGCAGAAGAGTGTTGATTTCTAGCCTGGAAGCCGGCAGCGCATTGATTTTGCAGCCGCAGATCGGAGTCGCGTTAATTTTTTTCCCCGCACGGCGGTCTGTGCGTGGATTTCTCACTCTTAGGCTGCCAGCTTCTCCTTTCAGGGTCCCAGGAACTAGATGGGCACCACTTGGCAGAGTAGGAGTCTCTCCAGAGTCTCCAGGTGCTGGCAGAGAGAAGTCTTTGCTGTCCCTGAGACTTCAAACAACATGAAGCAAACTCTAAATTAAGCCCTTGGAGATCTTCACAAGGAGGAAGGCAACACAAAGTCCAGTCTTTGTCCTCTAGCACAGGCAGAAGCAGCAACTACAGGATAGCTCCACAAACCACAGTCACAGGCAGGGCAGCTCTTATTTCTCAGCTCTTCTCCAAGCAGAGGTTCATCTTAGTTTCCAGAAGTGTTCAAAAGTCTGTGGTTTTGAATGCCCTTCTTATACCCATTTTCTCCTTTGAAGTAGGCCTACTTCAAAGCAAAGTCTCTCTTGATTGTGAAATTATGCCGTGCCCAGGCCAGGCCGCAGACCCTCACCAGGGGGTTGGAGACTGCATTGTGTGAGGGCAGGTACAGCCCTTTCAGGTGTGAGTGACTAGTCCTCCCCTCTCTCCTAGCACATATGGTTCATCAGGAAATGCAGACTATTGCCCAGCTCCCTTTGTGTCACGTTCTAGTGAGAAGTGCAACCAGCCCAACTGTCAAACTGACCCAGACAGGGAATCTACAAACAGGCAGAGTCACAGAAATGGTTCATGCAAGAAAATGCTCACTTTCTGAAAGTGACACTTTCAAACAGACAATCTTAAAATCAACTTTACTAAAAGATGTATTTTTATACGCGAGCTCAGAAACCCCAAACTCCACATGTCCATCCACTCCCAAAGGGAATCTGCACTTTAATCATGTTTAAAGGTAGCCCCCATGTTAACCTATGAGAGGGACAGGCCTTCCAACAGTGAAACTGTCAGGACATATAAAACACATTACTATGGCCCTCATTACAACCCTGGCGGTCGGTGTTAAAGCAGCGGTAAAACCGCCAACAGGCCGGCGGTAAAAAAAATGGAATTACGACCGTGGCGGAAACCGCTAACATAGACAGCCACTTTAACACTTCGACCGCCACGGCGGTACAAACAAACAGCATGCCGGTCACCGCCAACAGACAGGCGGAAGACAATGTACCGCCCACAGTATCATGAGAGGCCAATCCGCCACCGCAAACAAAAATACGGCGGAAACAGGACTTGGAAAGGAAAACGCTCACCTCTACACACCCCATGAGGAACCAGGACGCCATGGAGCCAGAACTCCAAATTCTACCTGCCATTCTCTTCCTGCTCCTCTACCAGGAGCACGAATGCCGGCGGCGACGACCACGGTGAGTACTGCACCTACGACACAGGGGAGGGGGGAGGGAAAAGAGAGTGACACGCACATGCAACATGCAAAACCCCCACCCTCACCCACTACAACACACACAAATACATGTTGATACATTGCATTTACACCCCCCCAAATTCCCCGTGGGAGAACGCAAGGACAAAAGGAAATGAGCTGAATGATTGTAATGAGTAAAAATCCATTAGTCAAAAATATATATACACTATTAACAATATATACACCAAGAATTCAAGTCCATGTACTGCACCTACATAGTCCGTGGACCACTGGGCCCAAAATGCCTGGGCGAGGCCCACACTCAATACCCAATCCAAACGGAGAGAACACTGCAGGGGCATCAGTTCGAAATAAAACAGGCACCTCAGGGGGAAGGGAAAGGGGGGCACCTCAGCCGGATGAGTGCACGACGCCAGCTCCACGAGGGGGCACCATGCCCACTGCTTTATCCTGGGGAGTGCAAAGCCACAGTCTCACAAGTCTCTCCAGTGGGTGGGTTGCCCACTGCTGCATCCTAGGGAGTGCAAAGCCACAGTCGCTCAAGTCTCTCCAGTGGGTGGTTTGCCCACTGCTTTATCCTGGGGAGTGCAAAGCCACAGTCTCACACATCTCTCCAGTGGGTGGGTTGCCCACTGCTTTATCCTGGGGAGTGCAAAGCCACAGCCTCACAAGTCTCTCCAGTGGGTGGGTTGCCCACTGCTGCATCCTGGATCCTTGGCACACTGGCTGCCCTGCCGCTTGGCGCACTCCAGAAGCCTGTTACTGCTGGCACCACTGTTCCCTGTGATGAGGTGGCTGAGGTGCTGGGTTGGGACCTGGAAAGGTGGGCCCTAGGGGACGGAAGGGGTGGGGGAGGTGAAGGTAGAGGTCAAGGTTTGACAGGAAAAGTTTTTTAGACACACTGGGATGGGTAGATGGAGGGGGTTTGGGAGTGGAGGAAGAGGTGGTGGTTGTAGGAGGTGTTCCTTTGCTGACTTTGGGGAGGTGGATGGCTGTTGGGTGGGTATGTGACTGCGTTTGTGTAGTTTGGGAGGTGGGCCCACAGACACACTGGTAGAGGACACAGGGGATGTGTGAATGGTAGTGGAGGTGGTGAGTGCACGTGAGCGGTGTGTGGTGATGGGCGAACTGGTGATGGACGTAGTGGCTGAAGATGTAGTGCATGCAGGTGAGAGTGGAGATGTGACAGGGAGGGAGGAGGGAGACGAAGAGGAGGGGGACACAGTGGAGGCAGTGTGTGTTGGTATGTGTGCATGGGTATGATGCTCGTGTGAGTGCCTGTGGGATGTGTAGTGCTTATGTTTGCCAGAGCAACCCTTGTGTTTTGAGGTGTGTGCATGCTGGTCTGATGGTGTGCTTGGGATAGGCTGAGGTACTGGGGATTGGGTCCGGGTGGATGAAGTTGGAGGGGGGAGGCTGGACACAGGGACAATGGCTGCCATCAGTGCTGAGGCCAGAGTCTGAAAAGCTTGCTGTTCGGCTGCCTGACCAGAATGAATGCCCTCCAGGTATGCATATGTCTGTTGCAACTGCCTCTCTACACCCTGGATGGCATTCAGAATGGTAGACTCCCCAACAGTGAGGGATCTGAGGAGGTCAATGGCCTCCTCACTGAGGGCAGCAGGGCTGACAGGGGCAGGGGCTGAGGTGCCTGGGGCGAAGGAGATGCCCACCCTCCTGGGTGAGTGGCCACGGGGCACACGCTGAGGGGCTGCTGGGAGAGCGGTGCTGGTAGGGGGGTGGCGGCTGTACCTGTAGATGGGGCCCACCACCGCAAGGGAGCTCCCATCAGAAGAGGAGTCGGTGTCGCTGGTCTCAGCTACTGTCCCCGCCGTGGAGCTCCCCTTGCCCTCCGTCCCACTGGTGAATTTGGAGTCTGTAATCTCGCCGTCCAGGGCCATGTGGGATGCAGCTCCCTCCTGCTCCGGTGGCACTGCTCCTCCGCATGATGATGCTAATGCACACAAGAACAGGGAGACCACAAAAAGGGGGGGAAAGAAAGTAGAAAGACATGTTCAGTGCATGCAATAACGCTACCGTTGGCGGACACTACAGACACAGCAGCCCTCTGCACTACGCCATGCACTTACAGTTCCCTAATTAATCACATGGCCATGGGGTACAAGGCCCATGCCTGATTGCTGCACACATGGAAGTCACAGGAGCCTCAATAGGGATGATGGCTCTTAACACTGGTGGGGTGGGGTGCCAGATGGCCTGCCTTACGAAGGGACCTTGCCTACAAAACTCGCCCTGGCCTAGGGGACCCACAGCCCACCTCCCCCACCCAGACACCTCCAATGCGTGCTGAACCAGATGAATGTGACTGTACTCACCCCCTTGTGGCTGCTGTGATGCCCTCAAGCGCCCATCCAACTCCAGATACACCACCGCCAGGATCCGGAACATCAGGGGGGTCATGGTGCGACTGGCACCCCTCCCACGTTGGGAGGCCATCCCCAGCTGGGCCTCCGCCGTCTTCTTGCTCCAGCGGCGAATGTCTTCCCATCTTTTACGGCAGTGGGTGCTCTGTCTGTGGTGGACCCCTAGGGTCCGGAATTCCTTGGCAATGGCACGCCAAATATCCTTCTTCTGGTGGGCGTTGACCTACAGGAATAGTACAGGGGAAAAGGTGAAGATATAACCGTCTGGACCGTCACAGTCATTGGCCCACGTTCCTACCCTTGCCGTAACGCACATAAACTCACCGTCGTTTCATGCACGCCTCATTTCCCCCCCCTCAATCTCCCATCCACACCACTCCAAACTGGCATTGCCCATACAACATGCTCACAGTGTACTCACCTGTTTGTCTGGGGGACCGTAGAGTAGCATGTACTGGGGGAGGACCCCATCCACCAGTTTGTCCAACTCCTCCGATGTGAAGGCAGGGGCCCTTTCCCCAGACACTTGAGCCATTGTCGCTTCCAGACTGAGGTCACAGCAGCCCTTGCAGTGTAGGTCCTCTCCTGTCGAAGATCAGGTATCAAGTGAGTGAACAGTAAGAAAATGGCGGTCACATCTGCGGCGGTGCGTACCGTCACCGCTGGCGTACATCGTCATTGGCTCCTGGGACCCATAGGGTCCAATGTTAACCAATGCAGGATTGCGCCACGGTCTTCGACCGCCTAACGCGACAGTGTACAACGCCAGCGCTGTTACCTCATATCCCCTTGTCCCACCTTACAGGTCAGGCAGCCGCCATTTCAGGGGGCCACATGGCATTAATTGTAAATGCGTCACACATATCTAGGCCTTGCATACACACTAAGAGAGGCACATAGCGGATTGACAAATGTGTGCAATAAATATTCTATTTAATACCTCAGTGTTGGCTGACTCTGTACTCTCTGTTCTCGTCCCTAGGGCACGTCCGCTGGGGCAGGTGAGGAGATGGCGGCATCCTCCGGTGTACAGACCGCTGGTGGACCTGTCGACAATGGAAGAAAGACATGTAATTGTCACCTACAGACTTGATCATGCCACAATGCTGGAACTGTGTGCCCAGTTGGAGCCAGACCTGATGTCAGCAATCCGCCATCCCACAGGGATCCCCCCTCTAGTGCAGGTCCTGTCAGTACTCCATTTCCTGGCAAGTGGGTCTTTTCAAACTACAGTGGCCATAGCATCAGGGATGTCCCAGCCTATGTTCTCCACCGTGTTGAACAGAGTGTTGTCTGCCCTGCTGAAACACATGCACAGCTACATCGTTTTCCCTCAGGTGGAGGATTTGCCTACAGTGAAAGGTGACTTCTATGCCCTGGGACATATCCCCAACATCATAGGTGCCATTGATGGGACACATGTGGCCTTGGTACCCCCCCGCAGGAGTGAACAGGTGTACAGAAACCGAAAGAGCTACCATTCCATGAATGTGGAGATGGTGTGTTTGGGAGACCAGTACATCTCCCATGTGAACGCCAAGTTTCCTGGCTCAGTGCATGATGCTTACATTCTAAGGAATAGCAGCATCCCTTATGTGATGGGGCAACTCCAGAGGCACTGTGTGTGGCTATTAGGTGAGGACAGGGACCCTATACCTTGCGAATTGTTGTCTGGCTCTGGGGTTGTCCCTGAGGGTTAGTGTGTGTCCAACAGTTGTCCCTCGACATTTGTAGGTGACTCTGGGTACCCCAACCTGTCATGGCTACTGACCCCAGTGATGAATCCCAGGACAATGGCAGAGGATCGCTACAATGAGGCACATGGGTGAACTAGGAGGGTTATAGAGAGGACCTTCGGCCTCCTGAAGGCCAGGTCCCGGTGCCTCCATATGACAGGTGGTTCCCTCAACTACTCACCAAAGAAGGTGTGCCCGATCATTGTGGCCAGCTGTATGCTGCACAACTTGGCTTTGCGACGACAGGTGCCTTTTCTGCAGGAGGATGGTCCAGATGGAGGTGTTGTGGCAGCTGTGGAGCCTGTGGACAGTGAAGAAGAGGAGGCAGAAGAAGAGGACATAGACAACAGAAACACTGTGATCCATCAATACTTCCAGTGAGACACAGGTAAGAAGACATCACTGCCTCCTACATCTGATACAATTGTTCGACCTCTTATCTGTCTGTCACTTTCTCCCAGTATATGGACCCTGATTTGTCACTTTCCCTTTCAATTTCACAGATGCGGGTCCCACTGTGTGACCTCTGCTATGTAACCTTATGGACTAGAGCTGTGTGACATAGGTATGTTGACAATAGAATGGAAATTGCTATTTCCCTCAGTTATTGCAAATACACATTTGTGAAAGCACAGACTGACTCCAGATTGTTTTGTGATTTAAGGGTGTTTATTTAAGTGCTAAAAATTGGAGGGGGTTGTACAATGGTCAGGGGTGATGGTGGAGGAATGTCCATGGCAGAGTCCAGTCTATTAGTCTCACAGGTGTATTGTCCAAAGGGGCATAGGAAGTTGAGCTGGGGCAGTTTATGGATGGACAGGGTGACAAATTGGGACAGAATGATGACAATCAAGGTGGTCTCATTTCTTGGCGGGGGTCTTGGCATTGTTCTCTGTCTTTGTCCTGGATCTCAGGGACCCGTTGCAGGGTGGTTCTCCATCTGCAGGGGGTGGGGTGCTGGTGTTGTGGTCCTGTGGCGGTGCCTCCTGTCCAATAGCGCCGGCGGAGGTGGTGGGCAGTTCATCGTCCAGGCTAGTGTCAGGGGCCCCTTGTTGTGCCACAGTGTCCCTCCTGGTGTTCACGAGTTCCTTCAGCACCCCTACAATGGTGCCCAGGGTGGTATTGATAGATTTGAATTCCTCCCTGAACCCCAAATACTGTTCCTCCTGCAGTCGCTGGGTCTACTGAAACTTGGCCAGTACCGTTGCCATCGTCTCCAGGGAATGATGATAAGCTCCCATGATGTTGGAGAGGGCCTCATGGAGAGTGTGTTCCCTGGGCCTGTCCTCTCCCTGTCGCACAGCAGCCCTCCCAGTTCCCCTGTGTTCCTGGGCCTCTGTCCCCTGAACCGTGTGCCCACTGCCACTGCCCCCAGGTCCCTGCTATTCTTGGGGTGGTGGGTTAGCCTGGGTTCCCTGTAGTGGTGGACACACTGCTGCTTGATCTGTCCTGGGGACAGAGGTATGGGCCTGCTGGGTGGGTGCTGTGCTGGTGTTTCCAGAGGGGGGAGGCTCTGTGGTGGCATGTGACTGTGTCAGGGGAACCGACTGTCCTGAGGTCCCAGATGGGCCGGGCTGGTCATCTAGATCCAGTTGGACAGAGCTGCTGTCATCACTGTGGGCCTCTTCTGTGGGTGGGGTGGACATGTCTGGAACCTCCTGTCCGGTGACGTTGGGTAGGGGTCCTGCAGGGGTGTAAAGGAATTGTTGTTGCATCTCTGTGTGCCATGGTGTGCAGTGGGTGGGTGACCCTGTACCCCAGTGCTTGCATTCTTGTGTAGGACCTTGCATGCTAATTGTTTAGGGGTCTGTGTGGGTATGTGTAGTGGCCATGCATTGGTGATGGGTGTCCATGATTTGTTGTTGCATGCAGGGCTTGGTGTTGGGATGTGTTGTTTGTGATAGTGGGACATATGTGAGGAGTTGGAGTCATGCGGGTGAGGGTGGGGGTATGTGATAGCATGCAGGAAGGGTGGGGGATATAATAGTTCAAATTTGACTTACCAGAGTCCATTCCTCCTGCTACTCCTGCGAGGCACTCAGGATGCAGTATAGCCAAGACCTGTTCCTCCCATGTTGTTAGTTGTGTGGGAGGAGGTGGGGGTCCGCCACAAGTCCTCTGAACCACGATGTGGTGTCTTGAGACCACGGAACGCACCTTCCCCCGTAGGTCGTTCCACCTCTTCCTGATGTCATCCTGTGTTCTTGGGTGCTGTCCCACTGCGTTGACCCTGTCCACAATTCTGCACCATAGCTCCATCTTCCTACCTATGGTGGTGTGCTGCACCTGTGATTCGAATAGCTATGGCTCTACCTGGATGATTTCCTCCACCATGACCCTGAGCTCCTCCTCAGAAAACCTGGGGTGTCTTTGCGGTGCCATGGGGTGGTGTGGGTGATGTGTGAGGTGGTGTGTGTTGTGATGTGTGGGGTGATGTTTAGGGATGTGTGGTGTTTTGTGCATGCATGTGTATGTGTGATGGTGTTGTGTGCCTCTGTATGCTGGTGTTGTCTTTGCTGTGCTGTCTCTCTGGCCTTCGTCAACATTTTTGGTAGTAAGGGTTTGTGGGTGATGTGGGCGGGTGTTTTATGTTGTATTGAGTGTGTGGGAGTGGTGTGTGTATGTGTATCAGGTGTGTGTATTTGGAATTGTCCAATGTGGTAGTGTTTGTAGATGTGTGTGTATTTTGAGCGTGGCGGTGTGTACCGCCAATGGAATACCGCGATTGAAAGACTGCCGCGTGGATTCATGAGTCGTGATAGTGTGGGTGTATTCCTTTTGGCGTGACGGTGGACGTTTTTTTATCAGCAGTTTATCACTGACTTTTGGTGTGGCGGACTTGTGTGGGTATCTAGATTTTGGCGGATTCCGAGCTGTGGGTCGTAATAGCTGTGGCGGAATTCAGCGGCCGCGGCAGTGTGTTCGCAGTCTTCTGCACGGCAGTAAGCGGGATTTACTGCCAATGTTGTAATGAGGGCTTAAATGTCCTACCTTAACCATACACTGCACCCTGCCCTTGGGGCTATGTAGGGCCTACCTTGGGGGTACCTTACATGTAAGAAAAGAGAAGGTGTAGTCGAATTTACAGTTAAAAACTGCACACACAGACACTGCAGTAGCAGGTCTGAGACATGATTACTGAGCTACGCATGTGGGTGGCATAATCAATGCTGGAGGCCCACCAGTAGTGTTTGATTTACAGGCCCTGGGCACATCTAGTACACTTTACTAGAATCTTACTAGTACATCAAATATGCCAATCATGAATAAGCCAATTAAATACACATTTTGTATAGGTGCACTTGCACTTTAGCACTGGTTAGCAGTGGTATAATGCCCAGAGGAGCAAAAACAGAGTCCAGCATACATCCACAACCTGGGAAACAGAGGAAAAATGTTAAGGGAGACCATGGCAAGGATGAAAGGTCTAACACGTGTGTCCCCCAGCTGAAAGTGGGGAGCAGCTACCCAACCTCATGGGAGTTCTCATCAATAAGGCGGAAGAACCTTGACAGACCATCAGCATTGGCATGTTCTGTACCAGGACGGTGTTGCACCGTAAAGTCCATCCCCTGTAGGGAAATGGACCACCTCAACAGTTTTGGATTCTCACCCCTCATCTGCAGAAAACATCTGAGGGGCCAGTAGTCAGTCTGAACCCAGAAGTGAATCCCAAACAAGTAGGTTCTTGGCTTCTTCAGAGCCCAAACCACAGCAAACGCTTCACGTTCTATGGCGCTCCACCTACATTGCCTGGGTTGTAACCTCCTGCTAATGAAAGCTATGGGTGGATCTAAGCCCTCTTCATTAAACTGTGAGAGTACTGCTCCGATACCATGCACAACAAACTCCTTGGAGTAGTCAGGTGCCTCAGCATAGGTGCTGTCCACATGGCAGCCTTCAGGGCATCAAAAGCGTTCTGGCAAGCCTCTGTCCAGATCACTTTCCTTGGTTGCTTCTTCCAAGTCAACTCAGTCAAAGGGGGTAACAGTGGGACCATACCCCCTGACAAACCTCCTGTAGTATCCTGTGAGACCTAAGAAGGCTCTCACTTCAGTCTGGGTCTTGGGAGGCTCCCAAGCCATAATGAAATCAATCTTTGGCTGTAGGGGTGCTACCTGGCCACTCCCCACCTGGTGTCCTAAGTACACCACAGAACCACGCCCTATTTGGCACTTGCTCACCTTAATATTGAGGCCTGCCTCAATAGGCCTTAATAGTGAGGCCTAACACTCTCCAGAAGTGTTGCAGGTGTACCTCCCATGTGGAACTAAACACAGCAATGTCATCCAGGTAGGCAGCACTGAACTCATCCAGCCCAGCCAACACCTGGTTGAGCAACCTCTGAAAGGTGGCAGGGGCATTCTTCATCTTAAATGGCATGACTTTAAACTGAAAGTTTCCATCTGGGGTAGAAAATGCTGGCCTCTCCTTGGCCCCCTCAGTTAAGGCAATCTGCTAGTACGCAGATGTAAAGTCAGACGCACTGAGGTACTGGGCAGATCCCAACCGGTCAATGAGCTCTTCAGCTCGGGGTTTGGGGTGTGTGTCAGTCTTGCTGACCGCATTGAGTCCCTGGTAGTCTACACAGAACCTAAGTTATAGAGTAGCACCAGGTGCAGAAGCCTTTGGGACCAATACCACTGGGCTGGCCCAAGGACTGCTGGAGTGTTCAATAACCCGTAGGGTTAGCATGTTGGATACTTCATCCTTAATGCAAGCCCTGATCCTGTCAGTGACCCTGTAAACTTTTTGTTTCATGTGTGTACTGTCCCCAGTGTCCACATCATGTGTGCAAAAGTGTATGACCTCTGGGATCAGGGAAAACAGTGAGGCGAACTGTCCCAGAACCTGGTGACAGTCCTTCTGCTGCTCTTCAGTCAAGGAGGGGGAGAGGATCACTCCCTCCACAAACCCATCTTTTTCTCCTGCAGACAGGAGGTCAGAAAGAGGCTCACTCTCCTCCTCCACCCCATCATCTGTTGCAAGGAGCATGAACAGTTCAGTCCGCTCAAAGTGAGGCTTGAGGTGGTTGACATGCAGTACCCTTAAAGGGTTCCTTGGACACTGCAAGTACACCAGGTAGGTGACTTCACTCTTGCGCTCTACCACCTCAAATGGCCCAGTCCACTTATCCTGGAGCGCCCTAGGCTCCACTGGCACCATCACCCACACTTTCTGACAAGGTTGAATCTCTACCAGAGTGGCCTTCTGGTCACACCACCATTTCATATCCTCCTGGCTTGCTTCTAGGTTCTCCTGTGCGAGACTCCTATAGCGCGCAGTCTGGTTTCTCAAAGCCAGCATGTAGCTAAATACATCCTGGGGGGGTTTACTAGGAGCGTTCTCCAAAGCCTCCTTCACCAGACTCAAAGGTCCCCTCACAGAGCGGCAATAGATGAGCTCAAAGGGTCTAAACGCAAGTTTCTTTTGAGGCACCTCCCTGTAAGTGAACAGAAGGCATGGCAAGAGGACATCCCACTTCTGCCTCAAGGGCTCTGACAGGCCCTGAATCATGCCTTTCAAGGTGCAGTTGAATCTCTCAACCAGACCATTACTTTGGGGGTGGTAAGGTGTGGTGAACTTGTAGGTAACGCCACACACCTTCCACAGATTCTTCATTTTTTTTTTTGTAACATCTTTTTATTATTTCAAAGTGATATACATAGCTAGCTGCCAACAAGGTGGTCATTAAGGTATGTAAAGAAGAGCATCGGGATTAAACATCTTTAAACATTAACAGTGAATTACATATTCAGCTTCAACTGAAATTATACCCTGTGTCGCGTGGTGGCCAGTATATGAACGCGCCGGGGAGGGTGGGGGGTGTATACAGTAGTATTCTGATAGGAGGGCGGGAGAGGGGGGGGCGCCCACGTGCAGAATAAGCATTTGTTATGTGAGTGTGTTGGTGATTGGTAGTATAGCCTGGCTGTTTTAGGCGTGGTATGGGGTGAAAAAGGGGCATAATGGGTAGAATTGCAGGGTTGTCCAGGAGACCTTTTACACTGGTATGTTAGTGATGTACACTTTCATGTAGGAGCAGCGGCTAACGCTATAGACGCCACCAAAGCAAGAATCGAATTCAGATCGGTGGGGAGGGGGGCAATCAGCCAGCCATCCTCGGTGACTTATAAAGAAACTATGGTGGGCGAGTGTCGTTCCTGACCTCCATCTTGACTATAAAGGTGTCCCATACTTCTGAACCACCCTGTGCTTGCCCTCTGTGTTGCAAGCTGCGCAGCGTCTGTGACTCGGCTTGAGACTGCTGTAGTAATATCCGAAGCCACTCTTCCTGTTTAGGGGCATGCGGTGCCTTCCAATTAATGGCTATTTGTCGTTTAAAAACGATGTATGCCAGATCGATGAACCTATGTAGTTGCTTGTCTTTGTTGGCGCGGCGTCTCAATCCCAGTAGGCAAGATTCGGGAGTCGGCAACAGAGCGTGGGAAGTTATGTCAGACACTATATCAGTGACGAGTTGCCAAGCCACAGCCAATGGGGGGCAACTCCACACCATGTGGTAAACTTTCGCTAGGGGGTGCACGCATCGGGGGCAGCTGGGTCCAAAGCAGGGAACATGTGTTTATGCAGGAGGGGGAGAGCTAAGAGCAATGTAAAAAATTTAATTGGGTGTAGCGGAGTCTAGCATTACGGGAGACAGTTGTAGCCGAGGAGAGTGCAGACGGCCAAGCCGCCGAGGACAGGGGGACAGGCATTGACTCGTCCCAGCAAGACTTTGCATGATCTAGGCACGGGAGGGCATCCAGCAGGAGCACGCCGAATAATCGTGACACTGCTCTCCTACCGTCGCCCATTGAGAGGGGCAAAGTGAGGATCTGCGACACAGGAGGTTCAGTATCACCCAGGCCCCACGATATATGAAGAAGATGGCGTATAGCGTAATATGGTAAGAAGTTACCAGCCGGTATCTTTGTGCGGGTCTGCAATTCATTGAATGCTAGTAGTGTGCCCTCAAAGTAGAAATCACCAGTCGTGAAAAGGCCAGCCGCCTTCCACGGGGACATGTTGTGGTGTGCTAACAAGGACCGTGCATCAGGCAGAAGTGTCAAGGGGTACTTGGGGGAGTATGGCAAGCGAGGTCCCCTGCCATGGACAAATTGTAGCCAGTACGACCTTGCAGCGGTCAATACAGTGTTGCCATGTAGTGGGAGGGAGGATTTGTCTGACAGCCAGGTCAGTAATGGTATCTGAGCCAGGGAGTTGAGCAGGGTCGATTTTTCGTCCGATGGGTGATCGCGTAGCCAATCTGCTGGCCACTGCAGCTGGGCCGCAGTGTAGTACATCTCGAAATTAGGAACACCCAGTCCGCCCTCAGTCTGCGGCTGTTGGATCGTAGATGTGGCCACGCGGCGTCTGTCCTTACCCCACACAAAGTCTGTCAGAGTGCTCTGTAGTGCCTTAAAGAATGAGCGAGGCAAGACAAGTGGGAGCTCTGCAAAGTAGTAAAGTAGGCAGGGAAGGATGATCATCTTAGTGATAGAAACCCTGCCCATAGGGGACAGGGGAAGCGTTCCCCAGAAGGGCAGGGAGCCCTTAATGGAGCGGAGGGCTCTGTCCAAATTGCTTTCCGTGAGGTCCTCGAGAGAGTGGTACATCTGTATGCCCAAGTATTTAAAGGTGGTGTGACACCATGGCAGCTGGTAATTCGGTAATACCGATTGGAGTTCCGGAGGTACTGGAGATAAGGTAAAGATGCAAGATTTGGACTTATTTACATGTAGGCAAGAAATATCTGCGTAGGAGTCCAATACCTCCATTACCTGATTTAGTGACGATGTGTGGTCACGTAGATAAATTAAAGCGTCATCCGTGTACAAGGAGATTATATGAAATGTATGTAGTTCTGGAATGCCCCAGCGTTGTGCCTGTTGTCTGAGGTGTATGGCTAAGGGTTCCATGGCCATGGCGAATAGTAGAGGGGATAAGGGGCAGCCCTGTCTGGTGTCCCTGGAAATGGGGAATGGGTCTGAGATAATTTGTCCCGTTTTGACGCGGGCCGATGAATTGGAGAAGAGGATCTTAATCCATGCTATAAATCCAGCTCTGAGCCCCAGCGCTGCCAGTGATTGGAAGAGGAAATCCCAGCTCAGTTTATCGAACGCTTTTTCTATGTCAAGTGACACGGCGATTTAGCTGCCGATGGGGGTTGGATCGGTGTGGTGTAGTATACGGATCAGTCTAGTAATATTTTGGGAAGTATTCCTACCTGGTATGAAACCCGATTGTTCCTCGTGAATTAAGTGAGGAATGTATGGGAGAAGCCGGTTGGCTAAGATTTTCCCTAGTATATTGCAGTCAGTGTTTAGTAATGAGAGGGTACGATATGACCGGACATCAAGGGGATCACGGCCAGATTTCGGTAGTACCACTATGAGAACTTCCCACATGGATGCAGGCAGTGTGCTGCGGGACTGCGCCTCATTGTAGACCTGGAGTAGGTGCTGCAAGAGGTGGGGCGCTGATGATGCGAAATACTCGGACTGGAGACCGTCCGAGCCAGGGGCCTTGCCCCTGGACAGCTGAGATATCGCAAAGCGGATCTCCTCAACCTCGATAGGCCCATTCAGTGTGTCCACCTGTTCCGGAGGCTGGCAGCGGAACTGTGGGGAGTCCAGATAGCCAGTCACGTGGTCCCCTGGGGGCAGGGACGTATAGTGTACAATGGTAGGTGTAAAAGGCTTTGTTGATTGCCCCTTGGGTGTTTACTAGTTCCCCTGAATCCAAGCGGATCACTCCGATGGGCGAGGACTGGGGATTGTCGCGAGCCAGCCATGCCAGCAGGCAGCCTGATCTGTCGCCCTCAGCGTACTGGCGTGTAGTGTAGTGTCGGTGATCATGCTTGCACAATCTATTGTCAGCCTCCCTGCAGTCTGCGCACATGGATATAAGTGGGTTCGCCGCTTTCTCACCTCTGGCCACAGCAATCTCTTCAGTGCGTAGTTTGGACTCTAACTGTGACAGTTCTCTGGCTAGAACCCTGTGGACCCCGTAGAAGCCGCCATGCAGTGTCCCTGTATCACCACTTTATGTGCATCCCACTTCGTTGCCCGATGTGTGGTCGTGTTTTGGTTTTGTGAGAAATAAGTGGTCAGGCATTGCGCTAGGTACACCCAAAAGGGGGGATTCGTAAGGGCCTCCGGTTGCAGGCACCACGTTGGTATCCGGGTCCTCGGGTGGCCCCAGTCCAGAGCCACCAGTAGGGGGCAGTGATCCGATACAATGCATGCCAGGTAAGTGGTAGTGCTGATCTTGGATATCATTGTGGAAGGGACAAAGAATAGGTTGATCCTTGTATGCAAGTCATGCACCGGGGAGTAAAATGAGTATTCACGGTCTGTTTGGTGTCACAGGTGCCAGACGACGTTTAGGCCAATTTTTACGCTCCATGTGCCAAGTTCCCGTGATACCTGCCTGCTCGGAGCGGAGGGCAGGGGAGGATAAGATTGGTCAAGGTGGCTATCTGGGACACTATTAAAGTCTCCGCCCCAAATGCTCTCCTCAGTGGGGTCTCTGAGCAAGCCAGCGGACACTGCCTGTAGAAAGCGCTTTTGGGAGGTGTTGGGTGCATAAAGGGCCACAAGAGTCAGCGGTTTACCATCTAGGCAGTACATAGCAGCCATCAGGGTCCAATTGGATATGAGAAATTGTGTAGAAGACATTTGGTGCTATCCAGATTGCCACTCCTCGAGCAAAAGACGAGGTGACAGTACCCACGAGTTGTCCCCTCCAGTCCGTGCGTGCCCTCTCTATCGTGGTTGCAGTCAGGTGCGTTTTCTGTAGCATTGTTATGTGGACAAGGTGTCATCTTAAAAAGCTGTATATGCGTTGTCGCCTGCGAGGATTGGACATATCCCGAACGTTCCATGTGATTACGCTATAGCGGGGGGGGGGGTCTGAGGTTGTCTAATCATAGCTAAGCTATTATGTTTGAGCGCGGGGTGGTTTCCCAGTACCATACCCTCATTGCTTGTGGGATCCCCTCTGGTGTCCTCCCCCCAGCATGATTTACGAAGCAGACGCCCTGAGTGATCCTCCTGTACCCCCCCAGCCACCAGTTACGGCAACGACAGGGAAAACCAATGAAAACATAGAATAAGAATACCCCAAAAAAGTGGGGAAGGAAACGTAATTCAATACATAATAACTATGTGTAAACAAAAAATGAGGCCTATAGGCTTGCAAGAAAGGAAACTGGTCCATATGGAGGGGGGCGGTGTGTGAGAGTTACAGATTGCCGAGGACCGGCCCCCGGTCACCCAGGCAACCAATCAGACCACCACCGCCGCGGATCCCGGACTGGTCATTGCAGGTATGTGATCTGCATTCCCAGGCATCTGCACATTGGCACAATATGTCACAGAACGAGTGAAGTAGGACAAATTGGTGAGGAAGTGTCTTGGGGTTTTATCCCCCGTGGAGGTAGTGGCAGCCCAGGACCTGTGGGTCAGATATCATCAGCAGACCGTGGAGTGAGCGATGGGCGCTGGTGGGAGTCCCCTGCGTCCGAGGAGTCGGCCCGGGTGGTTTCGGCGTCAGTGTCCAGCAGTGCGTTCAGGGCCAAGTAAGGATTGGAGGCAAACTGTGTGGCCTCGCGCAGTAGGCACGTGCGCTCCTCCACCGATTGCGCCTTGGTAGGCTTGGGTCTGATTGGTTGACCTTTCCGGGCTCCCCTACCGAGCGGGCTGGGCAAGCCCCTTAGCACGTAGCCAGGTCCAGACATCTTCAGAGGAAGTGAAGAAGTGCACTGTGGAGCCGTCCTGTATCCGTAGTTTCGCGGGGAAGAGGAGGGCGTATTTAATGTTGGGCTCAGGGAGGCGCTGTTTTGCAGAGTATAAGGATTGAAATCCGGGTAGGCAGTGATTGATGCGTTCTAGTATTTTTGCGGCCCCTCTTTGCAGAAAAGCTGAAGCACTAGGTTTCTGTCTCAATGGTTAAGAAAATGGGCGATCAATGGGCGGGGATGGGCTCCCGGTGGCGGAGGTCTGCCTGGGACTCTGTGTGCCCGTTTGCTCGAAAATAATTTTGGCACATTGTTCCGTAGAATGGTATCCGTTAGCCAACCTTCCAGAAATATTTCCGCACTGGGGATCTCGGCTCTCTCAGGGAAGCCCACCAGGCGTATATTGTTGTGCCTTGATCTACCCTCCACGTCTTCGGCTCTGCGCCTGAGTTCGTCCACCTCCGTGGATAAGTAGGTAATTTGCTCCCAGAGGGATTTCACGTCTGGGGTCAGCTGTGCTATGTCACCCTCCACCTCCGTGACTCTCTCTGCCAGTGCCCGGTGGTCCATTTGTAGTAGGTTGACATCTAGGGTAACGGCGTCGATCTTCGTTTCCAGAGTGGTTTTGGTGTCCATGATGGCTTGTAGCACCCTCTCGAACTGCGATGTATGGCCCTGTAGGGTTGACTTCATCTGGCTCAATGCTCGGGCGGTCGAGGTCGAGCTCCGGGTGACGTCCCCGACATCTCCGCGGACGGCGCTGGTGTCCTAGTGGGTCGCGTCTTGCCCATCTGGGTGCCCAGATATCAGTGTGGAACAAGTCAGGAGCGCTCAAACTGGGCAGCGCACGTTCTATGCGTTTCCGAGGAGTATAGCCAGAGAGCCGAAGGGGGCGAGGCGTATGCAGTGCCGGGTAGTTGAAGAGATATTGGTGCGGTAGACCGGTACCGCGAGTTAGTAGCAGGTGCCGACCCCTGCGGTATGATGAAGAGAAGGAGCAGGGTGGTGACAGGAGGGTTGAGAGACCTACTGGTTGAGTTGTCAGTGTGGGTCCACAGGCTTGTTAGGCCCCAAAGTCGGCAGGGAGTGGTCCAGTTGAATTAGATATGGCAGGCTTGGGGAGACGATGCTGCAAGTGCAGGAAGAGGGCCGATATCTCCAATGTGTGGCTGGCCTCGTAAGGGGCATAGGCAATAGGAGCAAGGGCCTGCGGCGACCCCCTCTACAGCAAAGGTTTGTGCGTGGGCGCAATGGCAATGAGGGTCCTCAGTATGCGTGCAGGGTAAGCCGTGGCTCGATAAGTGCCACAGATTCCCCACCTCATTGCTGCACAAGACCTAGGTTCCGATTCCTGTGTCCAGGCGAGGATCACAGTGTTCCCCGTCACAGGGGGCTGGGTGGATGTGCTCAGTGACCTGTGGGGGAGAGGGAGGGCCCCTGGGTCAAGCTGTGTACTCACTGCTAAGGAGGGAGTCACCGCTGGTGTTGCGTCGTCGGCAGCAGCCGATCGGGCTGCGTGTGGAGAGGCAGAGTCGGCTGGGGCCCCCCAGACCGCACGGGTCATCCGTAGTGTGCACAGGAGGAACTCAGCTTCGGTGTAGGTGTTTCCCCGGTCGCCCAGGCCGGCAGCAGGCCATGGCCCCACAGAGTGCGTGGGGCCCAGCGGGCAAGGCTCCAAGAGCCCAAGGGAGCTTTAAGATTCAGGGCCGAGCGCGCCTCTTCCACGGAGTGGGCACTGGGCCCCAGCCGGGAGCGTGCCCCGCAGAGCGCCCGCGGCAAACACGGAATGCGCTCAGATCAGAGCACGCCTCCTCCGGACCCAGGCAAAAACCATTTGGGGGTCCCTCCGAATGGTGGGGCAAGCGGCAACCCTCCGGGAGGGTTGGGGGAGCCTGGAAACAGGATGAACGGGTGACCGGAGCGGAGCCGCAGTTTATACAGCCGCTCTGGTTGCCATCTTGGACACGCCCCCTTCCACAGAGACTTCATATACGTGGATATGAAGTTGGTACCCCTATCAGATACCACTTCCTTGGGGAACCCCATGCGGGTAAAAACCCCCATCAGTGCACAACCCACCACAGGGGAAGTGACTGAGGAATGGCTTTTGGGTACCGGGTGGCATGGTCCACCAAGACCAGGATGAACCTGTTGCCCAAGGCTGTCTTGGGGTCCAGAGGCCCGCAATGTCAATACCTACCCTCTCAAAGGGAGTACTAACCACAGGTAAAGGTTGGAGGGGAGCCTTAAATTTCCTCCCACTCTTGCCAGTTGCCTGGCAAGTTGGGTAAGACCTACAGTGTGCAGCAGAATGCTTGCTCATCTGGGGCCAATAGAAGTGGGGGACAAGCCTCTTATAGGTCTTGTCCTGCCCCAGATATCCTGCCAAAGGCACATCATGAGCCAACCCCACTAAGAACGCCCTGAAGCACTGGGGTACCACCAGCATACCAGCTGACCCAGGCTCAGGAACCTTAGGCTCACTATACAGGAGGCCATCCTCACAATAGATCAGGTGAGTACCTGGCTCCTCGCCAGCCGCTTGGGGTGCAGCCTGCCGCCGCAGTCCCTCTAGAGTAGGGCAAGTTTTCTGTGCTTCACAGAATGCCTCCCTGGTGGGTCCCCCTTCCTGCTGCTACTGCGACAGCTCAGGGACCTCCCCCAGTTCAGCCACTTGCTCTCCTGTAGGCTGCGGGGAATCACCCTCATGCTCCACCTCCTCCCGGACTGTGGGAACTTCTGGGGCCGTTTTCCAATGCCCCTGCCCTTCCTCTTTTTGACGGGCCCCTGGGCCACTGTTTCAGGCTCCAGGACACTCTTGACATGACTTGGAAGTGATGTGCTGTCGGATTCAGAAGAGTTTACAGCATGAGCTGCTAACAAGTTCCTGCTCCGTATTATGTCATGATAACTTGTTGATACACCAATCCTATTCATTGAAGTGATTAGCTCTCTACTTTTGCACTTGTTACAGATTGCGTGGGCAGACATCGTGTGTAATGGAGTTTTCTTTTTGCTGTGATGTAATTCATAAAACATGATTTGGAAAAGACAGTATGTTTGCACAGCATAAGTCTTTTGGTCCATGAGATTGTCTTCCACTTCTTCGCTTAAATCTTCAAAGCCATCATCATTGTTGTCGGCTTCTGTTCCAAACTAAAGAACTTTAGTTTGCAACAGTTTTGCTTTGCTGATAATAAACAATGATCTAAAAAATGTTAAGACATCAGGCATTCTTGTTAACTCCCATGATTTGCAGAGCTCTGGGGCAACACAAAATTTGTCATTAAGTCCAAAATCTAAGGCCCATATTTATACTTTTTGACGGAAACCAACACGTACTGCCGGCTAACGCCATTCCTACGGCCATGCGGGCGCCTTATTTAAGGAATGACGTTAGCCGGCGCTGCGGACTGGTCATAGTAAAAAAATAATGCCTCAAACCGGACTTGCGCCATTTTTTGACGCACAACCCCCATTGAAATGACTCCTGTCTTAGCAAAGACAGGAGTCATGCCCTCTTGCCCAATGGCCATGCCCAGGGGACTTCTGTCCCCTGGGGATGGCCATTGGGCACAGTGGCATGTAGGGGGGCCCAAATTAGGCCCCCCATGCCACTTTAAAAAACAAAAAAAAACAATACTTACCTCAACTTACCTGTACTTACCTGGGATAGGCGAGGGTGGCAGGGGGTGTCCCTGGGGGCAGGGAAGGGCACCTCTGGACTCCTTCCATGGTCAGAGACCATGGAAGTGAGCCCACAGGTCCCTTAACGCCTGCCCTCAACCAGGCGTTAATAAACGTCGCACATCAGGCTGTGCACCGTTTTTTAAGGCCCGCCCCCTAATGTGCATCAAACTGACGCAGGAGTATAAATAAGGCGTACAGGCCTTAAATTCATTTTTGGTCGTGAACGCCTACCTTGCATGTCATTAACGCAAGCCAGTTTCCCGCATCCAAACAATTATGCACACGGGGGAATTTTGACGTCCGCGGGCTCGGGCAAAGTTTAAATATGGTGCAAGGTTTTAAAATAAATTAACAATGTGATGGCTAAAACACATCATTATTCAGCCACCAGTTAGGAAAATGGAAGAAGAATTGCTCTGAGAAGTTATTTTCCGTCTCTATAAGACTACTTGACCCCAAAAATTATGATTTAACACCAAAATGAAGTATATAGGTCTCATGGTTCCGGAAATATTACATCATCAGTGCAACACATCTGCCATTTTTAAAAATGTTGTCCAGAGAAATTTGGCCCGGATTAGCAATGTTGCATATGCACTTTAGCACTGGTTAGCAGTGGTAAAGTCTGCAGAGTCCTAAAACCATCAAAAACAGTGTCAGAAAGATGGAGGGAGGCAGCCAAAAAGGTGGGGGATGACCACCCTAAGGCTGTCATGTCTAACATGTGCAACCCCAGCTGAAAGTGGGAAGAGCTACCCAACTCCTTGGGAGCTCTCATTGCTAAGGTGGAAAAATCTCGGTAGACCATCAGCTTTGGCGTGGTCAGTCCTTGGGCGATGCTCCACTGTAAAGTCTATTACCTGTAGGAAAATGGGCCATCTCAAGAGTTTAGGATTTTCACCCCACATGTGCATGAGCCATTTGAGGGGCCTGTGGTCTGTCTGAACCCAAAAGTGAGTCCCAAACAGGTATTTCCTCAGTTTCTTCAGTGCCCAAACCACAGCAAATGCTTCTCTTTAAATGACACTCCACCTCTGTTCCCGCGGTAAAAGGCTACTGGTTGGTCTAGGCCCTCCTAATTCAGCTGTGCTAGATCTGCCCCTATGCCATGCTCTGAAGCGTCCATCAGCATGATAAATTCCTTGCAGTAGTCAGGGGCCCTGAGCACGGGTGCCGTGCACTTGGCCTCCTTTAGAGATTCCAAGGCTTTCTGACAAGCCTCTGTCCAATTCACCAGCCTAGTTTGCTTTTTGGATGTTAGTTCTGTTAAGGGGCCACCATGGTGCCATAACCCTTAACAAACCTACAGTAGTACCCAGTGATGACCACATCCTAAGGGGGTGCCCTGGGAGCTTTCTCCCACCCCTCTTTCACAATGCTTAAGGGTCCCCTGACAGGGTGCCCACAGAGAAGTTCAAAGGGAATGAAACCTACCCCCTTCTGGGGTACGTCTCTGTAAGCAAAGAGAGGGCATTGCAAGAGGACGTCCCACTTATGCCTCATGGCCTCAAGGAGGCCTATGATCATGCCTTTCAAGGTCTTGTTAAATCTCTCCACAAAACCATTAGATTGAGGATGATAGGGTTTGGTGAACTTGTAGGTCACCCCACACATATCCCACATGGACTTCATGTATGTAGACATAAAGTTTGTGCCTCTGTCAGACACAATCTCCTTTGGGAACTCCACCTGGGTAACGATCCCCATTAGAGTTCTGGTCACCACTGGTGCAGTCAACGTCCTCAGAGGGATTGCCTCTGGGTATCGGGTGGCATGGTCCACCAAAACCAGGATGAACCTGTTGCCTAAGGCAGTTTTGGGGTCCAATGTGTAGGAGGCTGGCCTGGCTTGTAGTGGGTACCAGAGGTACTTACACCTTGTGCCAGGTCCAGTTATCCCTTATTAGTGTAGAAGAGGTGTTTCTAGCAGCTTAGGGTGATAGAAGGTAGCTATGGCAAAGCAGCTTAGGCTGAACTAGGAGACATGTAAAGCTCCTGCTATACCCCTAGTGTCATGCACAATATCATAAGAAAACACAATACACAGAGTTACTAAAAATAAAGGTACTTTATTTTTATGACAATATGCCAAAAGTATCTCAGTGAGTACCCTCAGTATGAGGATAAGTTATATACACAAGATATATGTACACAAACCAAAATTAGGTAAGTAATAGCAAGAAAAGTAATGCAAACAGTGTAGAATCACAATAGATTGCAATAGGAGCACATAGGTATAGGGGCAACACAAACCATGTACTCCAAAAGTGGAATGCGAACCATGAATGGACCCCAACCCTATTTGAGCTTGTAGAGGGTCTCTGGGACTGTAAGAGAACAGTGAGGGTTAGAAAAATAGCCAAACCTAAGACCCTGAAAGGTAGGTGTAAAGTGCACCTACTACCCCCAGAGAGCACAGAAGTCGTGATAGGGGGATTCTGCAGGAAGAACAAACACCAGCAATGCAACAACAGTGGATTTCCAGACCTGAGTACCTGTAAGACAGGGGGACCAAGTCCAATAGTCACGACAGTGTCGAGAGTGGGCAGGAGCCCAGGAAATGCCAGCTGAGGGTGCAAGGAAGCTGCCACCGGTTGGAAGAAGCATGGGGTTCTGCAAGAAAGAAGAGGACTAGGAACTTCCCCTTTGGAGGATGGATGTCCCATGTCGCGATGAAGCCCAGAAAGACCGCAAACAAGCCTTGCTAGTTGCAAGGGTCACCGTAGAGGTTTCTGGGTGCTGCTGTGGCCCAGGAGGGACCAGGATGTCGCCACTTGGAGGAGGAGACAGAGAGAGCACCCAGCAACTCAGTGAGCCCTCACAGAAGCAGGCAGCGCCCACAAAAGTAGCTGAACAGGCACTTGGAAGGAAAGTGAACCGGAGTCCGTGCGAAGTCAAAAAAGGGAGTCCCACGATGTCGGAGGACAACTCAGAAGGTTATGCACTGCAGGAAGGAGTGCCGGGGACCCAGGCTTGGCTGTGCACAAAGGAAATCCTGGAAGAGTCCCTTGCTCACTGTGCCACTGGATTCAAGCTAGCCTGGCTGATGAAGGGTGAAACCCTGAAACCGGTCCCAGGATGCTTGTTTACGGTCCAGGGAGGACCTGGCTTGGCAGTTCGGGCTGGACTGTTCCCATGGGGGAACAGGGTCAAGACTGATTTGCATATGGCTGGGTCCAAACTGGGGTGGCATGGTGAGCAAAAGAACGATGGATTAAACCCAGATCTGTGACTGGGGGTGAGTGTTTGCATTGTTCAGCACTCCGTCCATCATCCTTTTGTGTTGCGAATGGAATGTTATAAGCCAGGCCCCGTATGAAGGCCAGGTAACACTGGGGTACCACCAGCACATGTGCTGCCCCAGCCTCCAGTACTTTAGGCTCACTGTAAAGGAGATCATTTTCCCAATAAATAAGGTCATCACCAGAGGCTTCACCTGCTGCTTGGGCTGAGGCCTGTTGCCTCAAACCCTTCAGAGTGCGGCACTCTTTCTGCACCTTGCAGAAGTCTTCCCTGGTGGGCCCACTCCCAACTTCCCAGCCAGCAAGCTCAGGTAGGTCACCTAGGGCAGCAATGTCTTCCTCAAGGACCCCGTCAACCACCGGGGAAACCTCTGGGACTGCTTTCCCGCACCCCTTACCCCTCTCCTTGGCAGCTGTCTGGGTCATTCTTCCAGGTTCCAGAAGCCCTTGACTCCCCTCCCGGGCAGCCATAGACCTTGTGGTCATGTAGGCCCACTCGGGCAACCCCAACATTTCCAAGTGAGACCTTAGCTCTACCTCCTTTCAGGTAGTGTGCTCAAGATCATTGCCTAACAGACAATCTACAGGCATGGCAGGACTCACAGCTACTTTTAGAGTACCAGAGACCCCGCCACTCAAAGAGAACCAGAGCTACCAGTAGGTGGCTCTCACTATGGTCAGTAACTATGACTTGGTGGAATGTGTTTAGAAGCACCTGCTCTGCTGACATCAGCTGACCCCTGACAATAGTCATGCTGGCTCCTGTGTCACGCAGAGCCTCCACTTGTTGCCCATTGATGGTGACCCACTGCTTATTCTTGGAAGTATTTGTAAGCATGTGGGGATTTGCCACCATCTCTGAAACCCCCAGGGACACTAGGGTTACCTCTATTTGTTCCTCAAAACAAACTGGGACTACCTCCTCCCCAAGCACTACACTAGCCAACCCAGGTGTCTGCCCTCCAGTGGGGGGATGTGCCCTCTTGGGTTACTTGGAGTCACCCTTAGAGTGACCATACTTTGTGCACCCTATGCATTGGGGTACAAACCTCCCTGTCTTACTGTCAAAGAACCCTTTCATTTTAGACTCACACTGTGACTGGTTACCACTATTCACTTGGGAATTATTTTGGGGGGCTTTTGAGAAATCCTTATTTTTAAGTTTTTCTCCACCCTTTTTCTTCTGATGGGAACTTGTAGGAGGCTGGCCTGGATTATAATGGGTACCTTGGGTACTTACACCTTATACCAGGTCCAGTTATCCCTTATTAGTGAAGTAGTAGTGTTCTAGCAGTTTAGAGACTCCTGTCCTTCCTGGAACATCTTTCGACTTCTGGACTTGGTTCCCTTCTTTTGCAGGCCTTCAGGTATAGGAATCCAGCAGTTGTTGTTTGCATACTTGGTTGGTTACTACAATAATCCATATCATGAGGTGTAGTGTGTCCTAAGGAAACTTGCAGTACTTTACTCCTGCTTTTCTGGGCTCTGGGGTGGGGTAATTTACTTACCTTTAGTGAATCCTTACTCTCCCAGTGATTTTGCACACACTACACTTGTCTAGGGGAGAATTCATGATTCACATTCCACTTTCTTAGTATATGGTTTGTGTTGCCCCTAGACCTATTTTCTCCCTTTGCATTCTATAGCATTTCCTATTGTTTGCACTATCCTATGTCTAATTACTTACCTTATTTTTGAGTCTAGTGTATATATTGTGTATAATACTTACCTCCAGAAAGAGTATTGCCTCTAAGATATTCTTGCTACTTTGTCACCCCAAATATATACCTTTTATTTTTGGTAACACTGAGTATTGTTGTTACTTGTGTGTAAGTACTGTGTAACTATAAGTGGTATTGCACTAGCTTTGCATGTCTCCTAGTTCAGCCTAAGATGCTCTGCTATAGCTACCTCTATCAGCCTAAGCTGCTAGAACATTACTACATTCACTAACAAGGGATAACTGGACCTGGTGTAAGGTGTAAGTACCCAAGGTACCCACTACAAACCAGTCCAGCCTCCTACACCTCCTTCCTTCCCTCCGCAGTTAGCCAGTGACTTGAGTTTCTGCTCGCTGGTTAAGCAGGGGACACAGATCCAGGGGTATTATCCCCCACTACTGTTGGCAAATCCTCTGGAGAGCATCATCTTGCTCTCCCAACTCAACATTCTCTTGTGAACGGGCTTCTGCTGGCCCTTAGCGCCTTTTGGTTCTTCTCCTTTCTAGAGGCTCCCCGTGTAGGTACTGTAGGAGGCTGGACTGGCTTGTAGTGAGTACCTAGGGGTACTTACACCTGGCACCAGGCCCAGTTATCCCTTATTAGTGTATAGTGTGTCTAGCAGCATAGGCTGATAGATAATGGTAGCTTAGCAGAGCAGTTTAGGCTGAACTAGGAGACGAGTGAAGTTCCTACAGTACCACTAGTGTCATATGCACAATATCATAAGAAAACACAATACACAGATATACTAAAAATAAAGGTACTTTATTTTTATGACAATATGCCAAAAGTATCTCAGTGAGTACCCTCAGTATGAGGATAGCAAATATACACAAGATATATGTACACAATACCAAAATATGCAGTAATAGTATTAGAAAACAGTGCAAACAATGTATAGTTACAATAGGATGCAATGGGGACACATAGGGACAGGGGCAACACAAACCATATACTCCAAAAGTGGAATGCGAACCACGAATGGACCCCAAACCTATGTGACCTTGTAGAGGGTCGCTGGGACTATTAGAAAATAGTAAGGGTTAGAAAAATAGCCCACCCCAAGACCCTGAAAAGTGAGTGCAAAGTGCACTAAAGTTCCCCAAAGGACATAGAAGTCGTGATAGGGGAATTCTGCAGGAAAGACACAAATCAGCAATGCAACAACAATGGATTTCCAGTCGAGGGTACCTGTGGAACAAGGGGACCAAGTCCAAAAGTCACAAGCAAGTCGGAGATGGGCAAATGCCCAGGAAATGCCAGCTGTGGGTGCAAAGAAGCTGCTACTGGACAGTAGAAGCTGAAGATTCTGCAGGAACGACAAGGGCTAGGAACTTCTCCTTTGGAGGACAGATCCCCCACGCCGTGGAGAGTTGTGCAGAAGTGTTTTCTGAAGAAAGATCGCCAACAAGCCTTGCTAGCTGCAAATCATGTGGTTAGGGTTTTTGGATGCTGCTGTGACCCAAGAGGGACCAGGATGTCGCCAATTGCGTTTGGGGACAGAGGGGGCGTCGAGCAAGACAAGGAGCCCTCTCAGAAGCAGGCAGCACCCGCAGAAGTGCCAGAACAGGCACTGCAAAGTGGAGAGAAACGGTGCTCACCCAAAGTTGCACAAAGGAGTTCCACGTCGCCGGAGGACAACTTAGGAGGTCGTGCAATGCAGGTTAGAGTGCCGTGGACCCAGGCTGGACTGTGCACAAAGGATTTCCACCGGAAGTGCACGGAGGCCGGAGTAGCTGCAAAAGTCGTGGTTCCCAGCAATGCAGTCTGGCGTGGGGAGGCAAGGACTTACCTCCACCAAACTTGGACTGAAGAGTCACTGGACTGTGGGAGTCACTTGGACAGAGTTGCTGGATTCAAGGGACCTCGCTCGTTGTGCTGAGAGGAGACCCAGGGTACCGGTGATGCAGTTCTTTGGTGCCTGCGGTTGCAGGGGGACGATTCCGTCGACCCACAGGAGATTTCTTCGGAGCTTCTAGTGCAGAGAGGAGGCAGACTACCCCCACAGCATGCACCACCAGGAAAACAGTCGAGAAGGCGGCAGGATCAGCGTTACAGAGTTGCAGTAGTCGTCTTCGCTACTTTGTTGCAGTTTTGCAGGCTTCCAGCGCGGTCAGCAGTCGATTCCTTGGCAGAAGGTGAAGAGAGAGATGCAGAGGAACTCGGATGAGCTCTTGCATTCTCTAAGGAAATCCCCAAAGCAGAGACCCTAAATAGCCAGAAAAGAGGGTTTGGCTACTTAGGAGAGAAGATAGGCTAGCAACACCTGAAGGAGCCTATCAGAAGGAGTCTCTGACGTCACCTGCTGGCCCTGGCCACTCAGAGCAGTCCAGTGTGCCAGCAGCACCTCTGTTTCCAAGATGGCAGAGGTCTGGAGCACACTGGAGGAGCTCTGGGCACCTCCCAGGGGAGGTACAGGTCAGGGGAGTGGTCACTCCCCTTTCCTTTGTCCAGTTTCGCGCCAGAGCAGGGCTAAGGGGTCCCTGAACCGGTGTAGACTGGCTTATGCAGAAATGGGCACCTTGTGTGCCCATGAAAGCATTTCCAGAGGCTGGGGGAGGCTACTCCTCCCCTGCCTTCACACCATTTTCCAAAGGGAAAGGGTGTAACACCCTCTCTCAGAGGAAGTCCTTTGTTCTGCCATCCTGGGCCAGGCCTTGCTGGACCCCAGGAGGGCAGAAACCTGTCTGAGGGGTTGGCAGCAGCTGCAGTGAAACCCCGGGAAAGGCAGTTTGGCAGTACCAGGGTCTGTGCTACAGACCACTGGGATCATGGGATCATGGGATTGTGCCAACTATGCCAGGATGGCATAGAGGGGGCAATTCCATGATCATAGACATGTTATATGGCCATATTCGGAGTTACCATTGTGAAGCTACATATAGGTAGTGACCTATATGTAGTGCACGCGTGTAGTGGTGTCCCCGCACTCACAAAGTCCGTGGAAATTGGCCCTGAACAATGTGGGGGCACCTTGGCTAGTGCCAGGGTGCCCTCACACTAAGTAACTTTGCACCTAACCTTTACCAGGTAAAGGTTAGACATATAGGTGACTTATAAGTTACTTAAGTGCAGTGTAAAATGGCTGTGAAATAACGTGGACGTTATTTCACTCAGGCTGCAGTGGCAGGCCTGTGTAAGAATTGTCAGAGCTCCCTATGGGTGGCAAAAGAAATGCTGCAGCCCATAGGGATCTCCTGGAACCCCAATACCCTGGGTACCTCAGTACCATACTAGGGAATTATAAGGGTGTTCCAGTAAGCCAATATAAATTGGTAAAATTGGTCACTAGCCTGTTAGTGACAATTTGAAAGAAATGAGAGAGCATAACCACTGAGGTTCTGATTAGCAGAGCCTCAGTGAGACAGTTAGTCATAACACAGGTAACACATTCAGGCACACTTATGAGCACTGGGGCCCTGGCTGGCAGGGTCCCAGTGACACATACAACTAAAACAACATATGTACAGTGAAAAAAAAAGGGGGTAACATGCCAGGCAAGATGGTACTTTCCTACAGGTACTCCCATCCCGTTGCAGAACACTTTCAGCTGGCTGACAGTGTATGCCCCCAGCTTGGCTAGGTCTTACTCTCCAGCTCCTCCTTGAGACCCAGCCAGAGACATGTTGTATAGGATTGGATTAAAATGTCAAGCAGGAAAAATTGCAGCAAAAAGCGAACAAATCAGATTGACCTTTAACTGTGGGTAGGTAGTGTACACGTAGCTATTATATGTCACTGCACAAACACAGGTCCTATCCTCAGCACTGATCACCAATGTTAGAAATTGGATCTCTGTTTGGCAGAGGTATACACCCTTGTCCAAGTAAGGGTCACAATCCTAGTCAGGGTAAATTGCACACAATCCAAATTATCTTGTGCCCACCCTCTAGCAGCTTGGCACTGAGCAGTCAGGCTTAACTTAGAAGGCAATGTGTAAAGTATTTATGTAATAAATCAAACAGTAACACAGTGAAAACACCACAAAAATACACTACACAGGATTAGAAAAATAGTTGATCTGAATAAAATAGGGTCAAAGCAATGCTGTGTCGATTTTCCACTGTGGAAATTGGCTGCATCATTCCAACCTCAGCTGTTCATCAATCAGGTAGGGCTGTGTGTGAAATTTTTTGTTGCACGGCAGGAGCTGCATTGATTTTCTACTCAGGAAGTCAGGCTGCATCGTTCTGGTTCGTCTGTGTGGCAATTTCACGGTCGCAAGGCAGGCTGTGCATCGTTTCCAGCAGGCTGTACGTCAATTTTCAGCACACAAGGAGCTTCCTGAAAAGATTCAGGGGGTCATTTCAACCTCGGCGGTCTTTTGACAAGACCGCCGAGGGACCGCCGTGCTGAAGACCGCCAGTGGTGGTGGTTTTCCGCTCAGCGTATTATGACTGCTGGCAGCCCTCCGTCCTTTTCCAGACAGAGCGCCGCCAGCAGCCATACTGGTGGGTGGCGGGGAAGTGGAGGTTGCTCCACCTCCACTGCCACGTCAACAGAACACCGCCCACCGAATCCCGTCGGCGTGGCGGTGTTCTGTTGATGGTGTGGTGGCGGCGGAGCAGCCCCCATGGATCCCGTCCCCTCCCGGAAGATCTACGGACAAGGTAAGTTGATCGTCCGTTAGGGGAGGGGGGTGGGGGGGTGTTGTGTGATGTGTGGGTGCATGGGGGTGTGCGTGTGAGTATGTAGAGGGGGTGTGTGAGTGCGTGTATGCATGTGTTGGTGTAGTGTGAATGGAAATGTGTGTGTGTGTGTCTGTCTGTATGTATGTCTGTATGGATGTGTGCGTGTATGTCTGAATGAGGGTGTGCGTGTATGACTGTGTGTGTGTCTGTTGGCATGTTTGTTCATGTGTGTGCGGGAATGTGTGTTGGTGGTGCCTGCATGCGTGTCTGTGTTGTGATGTCGGGGTAGGGGTGGGGAGGGGGGTCCTGCCACCTTTGGGGGGTGGTACGGGGGTGGGGGGTGTCGGGGACGGACTCGGTGCAGGGGGGTGGGGGGTGGGGGGTGTCGGGGACGGACTCTGGGGAGGGGGTGGGGGGTGATCGGGGACAGACTCTGTGCAGGGGGGTGTTGGGGACGGACTCGTGGGAGGGGGTGGGGTGTGTTGGGGACGGACTCGGGGGAGGGGGTGGAGGGTGGCAGAGACCCCTATCAGTGCCAGGGAAGGAATTCCCTGGCACTTATAGTGCTTACCGCCATGGATTTCATGGCGGTTCCAAACCCCATGAAATCCCGGCGGTAAGCCGGGTCATGATACCGCCGGCGGTCTTATGACGGCCGCCGGGCTGGAGACCCAAGTCTCCAGCCCAGCGGTTGTCTCCGCCATGGCGGTCTGATCGGAGAAGTGGCAAATGACCATAGCGGTAACCGCCATGGTCATAATTCCAATTTTTTTACCGCCAGCCTCTTGGCGTTAAAACCACCACTTCTCCGTCAACCGCCAGGGTCGTAATGACCCCCTAAGTCTTTTTGGCCCTGAGGCTTCAGAAAGCAGAAAGCAAGCTCAATACAAGCCCTTGGAGAGCACTTCTCAGCAAAGTCACAGGGCAGCAGGGCAACAGAAGGGCAGCAGTCCCTCTCAGCAAAGCAGTCCCGATGAGTCATTTCGGCAGCCTGTCACTTCCTCTTGACAGGTTGCAGGTTCAGGTCCAGAAGTGTCTGAGTTGGTGGGGACAGAGAACCAGTTATATACCCAAAAATTCCTTTGAAGTGGGGGAGACTTCAAAGAGTGGTTTTGAAGTACACAAGTTCCCCCTTTTGGTACAGGTCTGTATGCCAGGGTCCCAGTAGGGGGATTGGCAGTCCATTGTGTGAGGGCAGACTACCAGCCTTTGAAATGTAAGTGTCAGGCCCTCCACCCTTCCAGCCCAGGAAGACCTATTCAGTATGCAGATGAGTGCAGGTGTGACTGAGTGTCCTGTGTTTGTGGTTGTCTGGGTGAAATGCACAAGGAAACTGCCAACCAGCCCAGACATTGATTGGAGAAAGGCTGTAAGGTACAGATGGTTTTTAAGTGCAGAGAAATACTTACTTTTTAAAAGTGGCATTTCTAAAACAGTAATATAAAAACTAACCTCACCAATAAGCAGGATTTTCTATTACAATTCTGGACATACTAAATATGACCTATTTACCCCTTTCTTATCGGAATCTACCACTCAAACATTATATGAGGTTAGCCTTAATGCTAATTTATGAAAGGAGCAGGCCTCACAGAACTGGAAAACGAATTTAGGAGTTTTCCTCTACTAGGACATAAAAAACACACATGTACATGCCCTGCTTTTTACCTACATAACACCGTGCCCTATGGGTTACCTAGGGCCTACCTTAGGGGTGACTTATATGTAGAAAAGGGATGTTTCAGGCATGGCAAGTACTTTTAAATGCCAAGTCAAAGTTGTGGTGAAACTGCACACACAGGCCTTGCAGTGGCAGGCCTGAGACATGGTTAAGGGGCTATCATGTGAGTGGCACAATCAGTGCTGCAGGCCCACTAGTAGCCTTTAATTTACAGGCCCTTGACACATGTAGTGTATTTTACTAGGGACTTACAAGTAAATCAAATATGCCAATTGGGAATGAACCAATGCTACCATGTTTAGGAGAGAGAGCATTTGCACTTTAGCACTGGTTAGCAGCGGGTAAGTGTGCAGAGTCCTGAAACCAGAAAAACAGTGTCAGAGGAAAAGAGGGACGCAGGCAAAAAGTTGGAGGATGATCACCCTAAGGCTGTCAGGTGTAACACTACCAAAGCTAAAGTACTTCTCTAATGATAGAAAAACACAAATCAAATATGAAAATCTCTGGACAACAAATTGTTTTATGGAGGTATAACAAAGGGCCAGGACTAAGATCAGAAAAGAACCATATTTTTAAAGAAATGGTGCAGTTCTGTTCTCTCCCTGAACTGGCACATTTTGGTATGCCTAAAGCCAACACAGATACCCTTGTGCATAGTTCAAGGGTGCCTGTGTTATAGTCAGGATTTCTTTTGGACAGGAAAAAGTACATTCCTGTACAAAAATTATAATTTCAGACTATTTCTTCTTTGTGTGCATGATTTAGAAGCAGGCATTTTAAGAATCGGATTGGAATGGAAATCAGAGGGCCTCATTACGAGACTGTCAGTCTTGAGACTGCCATCCTCGCGGTGGCGCTCCTGAGCGTCTCCAGGTTTGGCGGTCCAATCACCAAATTAAGAGTTTGGCAGTCAGACTGCCAAACAACTGCTGTCTCCACCAGGAACAGTGTTTCCGATGGACTAACGGCAATCCAGGTTGGAATCAGCCAGGGCTGTGCTGAACTCAGCACTACCCTGCTGATTACAACCTTGTTCTTCGCCAGCCTTTTCTTGGTGATTTCCCAACCATGAAAAAGGCTAGTGGAGAACAGGTCCAGGGCACCACAGCAGGTCCCCTGCATTGCCCATGCACTTGGCAGGGGCAGTGCATGGTCCCCCTGCCCAGCGTCCTCGCAGAGCTCACTGCCTGCTGTGCTATTATGAGCCGGCGACAATGCTCCTGCCACTTTCCCCTTGGGCTGATGGGTGAAAACCTTGGTTTCCGCCTGTCAACCCAGCAGGAAAGTTGTAAGGGGTCCGGTAGAGAGGTAGCCAGCATGGCGGCGACCTCCCCATCAGAAGTTTGCGGACGGTTCATCCCGTCTGCCAAACGCATAATCAGGAACATAGTCAGAAGGTTATTCCCGCAGTGGTTCACATATTACTCATGGCTGCTGACACAGGTACACCTACATCCTTGAATTTCTAAATGTAGGCTAAAGTAAAAAAGAAATGGAAATAATGGCAGTGTTCCAAACAAATTGGGACATGAAAGAAAGTGTTGTAGAGAGCTGTTACCCAAATACAGTCTCTTTGCAAAATGATGTCTTCATGAAAATCAAATACACAAAAGGTGATGGGAAGAATGTTTGCAATAAGTCTAACTACTGGCATTTACTCAGGTAGCATTTTAACCCATCATTCTTTTGCCCAACATGCCACCTGAGTTTGGACCCAGCCAAATACAAATCAGTCTTGACCCTCAACCAATGACAAGCAACTCAAGACCTGTTTCACCCTGATTGGGGCCCTTCGTCGAATGTAGTTTGGTTCCAGTGGCATAATGAATTTGAAACCCATGTATGGACAAACCCTAGGCTATTTAGGGTGTTAATTAAAAACACAAAAAAGTGATAGGAGGAATGTTTGCAATATGTATAACCACTGGCAATTCCTCAGGTAGTATTTGAATACATCGTTCTTTTGATCACCATGCCACTTTATTTTGGAATCAGCTATTTTTGCAAAGCAGTCTCAAACATACTTCAAAAGGAAAAGTCCAGTCTGAACTTCCAGACCAAGCTCTCCTTGAACTGGAAAATAAGCAACCCAAGACCCGTTTAGCCCTGATAGAGGTTCTTCTGCCAGGTGTAGGTTGGTTCCACTGGTGCAGTGAACAGGCCAGGAAACACCTTCAGGATTTCTTGAGTTCCAGCAAGATGGAAAGAAGGTGATACTACCATACCAGATGTGAGCTGACAACAACACCATTCCCCCAGCTGATCATTCCTCTCCACCAGGCTATGTACAAATCTGGTGGGAAATAGTGCCCCTTGAATCTTACATGGCTAAAATTTGGGGGGGCACTTTAGTGACAGAGCCCAGTATTTGAATGTGATCAAGGCTACCCCGGCCTCTGAAACTTCCTTAAAAATGATTCTGGGTGTTAGTACCATGGTGAAGGTAGAATCTCACCCCTCGGCCAAGCACTAAATCAAGTCCAAAGTCCTGTTTGTGTTTTTGAAGAGGTTTCCTTTGAATCAGATGAGCAGCTAATAACTAATCTAACCTAACACACAAAAACATTTTGAATAGAAGCATAATCTATGGTGCTCCAGGACATCAAAAAAGAAAGTTATCGAAAGGAAACAGTGATGGTTTTCAAGATTAACCACGGAAATATTATTATGATATATCATCATTTCTGAAAGTAATTTTCTCCTGGGCAGAAACATGGCTACAAAGACATAATTATTTTCTTGTTGGATTAATTGTGAAGTAGAGAAGCTAAAATGTTTGGATTGATTTTTCTTTTTTATTTAGATTGAGGAGCGTAAACTTCAAATTGAGCAAGGAGATCAAATTTTAGAATTAAAGATTGTATTTCATATTGTTTCAATTTTCTAATCAAATTAAACTCCAAATTAGATGCACCTTACACAGTCGATGACTTAATGACCCTTTAACTTGTCTCCAATTTTTTTTTGTAATTAATATTTGTCATCATAATTGAGCAGGCTTTAGCTCATTCATATAAATATGTGTTTTTATTTTAAAACCTGCAGGCATGGAGAATGTTAAACTTCTGAGTAGTCTTTTCCTGGGAATGTTTCTGGAGATCACCTGCTAGCTGATCAATGATATGTCTGTACTGGGACACTACATTGACTTCAGCAAAGATTTCATCTCCATTTAATATAGCTAGAATTGGTTGTCTTCACTTTAAAGGACAACCATAGCAAACTAAATTCCTGTGTTTGTTAAGAGGTGTAGAACAGGTCAGCAAAGGCCCTGTAACATGTTTGTGAAAGGAAGGCAAGTGTCATAGTTAGTGTTTTACCTTAATACAATTTCAAAAATATTGTTAGACTTTAATATTGTTGCAAAAATATTGTGATTTTCAGAATATAATGGGATATAATATTTCAGGCAAGAATGTCATTTTTTAAACTTGGTTAACAATATCAAAGTATTTCATATCATTGTATTTATTATCATTTTAGGAAGTATTGTAATGGGGTTACTTTAATATTTTAGTTTGTGTGGTAAGGTTATTATTATTTTATTTTTAGTTTCGTAAGAATAATATTTTATTTACTTTTACTTTTATTTACTTTTATATTTATTGGAGAGTTGTTGGATTTGTAGGGAAGTAGGGTCGGAAACGTAAATATATATATGAATAAATATATATATATATATAATATAAACTACATTGATAACTATTTTCTTAATTTTAATTGGTTAGCTAGACAGTTAATGATGTATATTAACTGATTTTAATATGTACTTTTTTGTGTGTTTCTGTATGAATTTTGTATGCTTGATTAATTAACATCTTAGTGTAATGTTTTTGCATTTTTTATAGACTATCAAAAATAGTTTTTTTTAATCTATATTTCTTCATTTGTGGGTTGAGGAGTTTGTAGGGTGCTATGATGGTAAGGATATATGTCCACACATATATATAGATATAAATATATACATCTATAAACATATATGCACACACATGTTTCATAATATATACATACATATACATATACCTTCATATACATATATATTTACATATCAAATAGGTACATAATCACAATTAGATTTTTTTTCAAAATCCTATGATTATTTGATTGTATTAAAACATTGCAAAACATATTTATTATTACTTTAATCTTTTTAATTATATTGTGTTGGTGCTTTTTATTTTTGCTAAGTTTGCATAATTAATCCTATTCACTTATTTGGTGTAATATTGTATTTAAACTGAATTGAGATTTTGAATGTTGATGAATGTATTTTTATTTATTTTATTTTGTTTAATAAGTTTGTGAATTATGTGTTTTAATAATTCTTATAAATGTTATATGTGTGTGTTTACCTGGTTAAAAATGTTAACTTCTATATTTTTTCATGTGTAGTATTTTTAACGTTATTGCTTATTTTTTCTGTTTCTATAAGGGTACTTTTCTTTTTTAAAGTACTTTTGCAACATTTTTTCAATAAATTTCATGTGAATTCAAATTTTACTGACTATTAATTTGAAGAAATGTATATATTGTTTTTCTGTAATTTTATGGGTAATACATGTTTTTTTTTATTCATGTATTGTTTTATGATTAGTTCCTTGGATTTTATGTAATTTTAGTTGTGTTTCTATTACTCAGGATTGTAAATTGTAAATGTAAAATGTTAAGGCCTTACAAATGTTATACTTCTCATCATGTTGGATTGGAAATGATAGGTTTCATGCCTTCAAAGTTCATTGTTTTCCTTACTGTTGGTTAGATTGGAATGGAAATAGGAAATATCATCCCCCAAAGGCCAACATGTATACTAACCTGCTCAGATTGGAGTATGAATAGTAAAATAGATTTTCTTTTGTGTTGTATTTTGTCCTTTTGGTTTGAATGACATTTTGGTGTGTTTTTTAATTATATTTTTAACGTTCATTGAATTGGAGTTACAATTGTAAATATTTGACCTCTTTTTGGCTAACCATATCTGTTCTCTCCCAGTGTTTGAACCACTCCACCCTCAAGCTATCAACAAAACAAACCTCTTTCTTGAATTCTACGAACATTTTCATCTCTCCCGCACCTCTGTTTACTCAACTCCCCACCTGGGAACCATCCCAGAAAATGGCTACTTCACCCATGTGCCTCACATTCAAATTATAAAGGGACTCATTATGAATTTGCCGGTCGGACTGCCAGACCACCATGTTGGTGGTCTCCAAAAAAACTGCCATGTTGGCAGTCTTACAGACTGCCCACTTACGAGTTACACAGACAGGACCCCCAACGGCCAACACAAAAAGGCAGACTGGCAATGATGCGTAGGCCTGGAAAGAGGCAGTCCAAACCCCAGCACGGACAGCCCAGCGACCAAACACTGACTGTATTACAAGTCCAAAGTCCCAATGACAGACACCCGTGGCGGTGAGCCAGTGGCGGTCTGAAGCACGCGGTTCACGGTCACTAAAGTAATTCACAACAGCACATTGGATGGATTTGAAAACAACACAGCTAACACACATTGCCACACTCGACATACTTGCAAAGGACACTATAAAACATACTCCTTCAAAGACCACACTTTTCCAAGTTACATAGTCTTTCCGTTCCCCTGTTTAGTAAGACAGTGTCACCTGTTGCCAGTCTAATTTTTTTGCGGGGATTACCACCATGTCACCTATGAAAAATCCTTAAGTTGAGTCATGGTGGATGAAATCACTAAAGTAGAGCCACAATTGTTTGGAGCCCAAGTCCAGCACACTTCTCTCCATAGAAAAATGGAAATGTGGGAGAGGATAGTCGACAGGGTCAATGCAGTAGGCACCACCCTGCGCACAAAGGAGGACATCAGGAAGAGGTGGACCAACCTCAGGAGCAAGGTGCATTCCATGGTCTCCAGGCACCAGCTACAGGCCACGAAGACTGGGAGGGGCCTGGAGACCATGGTAAGGCATTACACAAAAAATGTCACATAAATGCTATGTCATGCATGCTCACAGCACACCTTTTGCCACTTTTACTGTGACTCCATTCACCAGCCCAGTGTCCACCAATCCAAAGGCCTTGGCAACTCACAATTGAAGTGTACTCACTTGGGAAGATGACATTTGTATAGTGTGTGTAGTACAGGGACTGACATGACTACAACTCCCAGCAGACACTGTTACTATTACTGAAACCACCAGTACAGTGTTTCCTCCTCCAAATACCCTTGTCTGTTTACTACTAATTATAGTGTATTCACCTGGGATGAAAAAAAGTATGGTGTGTAGTACAGGGACTGAGAGGACTGCTAACGCTAGGCGGGCCTGTGAATGTGATTCCAAATATCAGCCTAGTGAAAAATTGTCCAAATACCCCTGTTTGGTCAGTCGCAGTTGAAATCCACTCACCTGGGAGGATAACATTAGCCAAGGGGTGTAGTACAGGGACTGACAAGACTGCAACTCCCAGCATGCACTGTTCCACCAACCTCAACCACCAGATCAGAATCCTACCACCAGTATACACTTGTGCCCCAACTCCCTATTGAAAGTTAATCACCTGGAAGGATATCATATGTAAAGTGGATGTAGTACAGGGAGTTTCATGACTACAATTCGCAGGAGGTTCTCTTACTGTCACTCCAACCACCAGTCCAATGTCCTCTTCTCCAAACACCCATGGATGGGAAATCACACATGAAGTGTACTCACCTGGGGGATGAAATTTAGCGGGTGCATGAAGTAGATGGGGTGACATAAGTGCCAAGGCCGGGAGGCTCTGTCTAAACAAATTCAAACACATGCCCAGTGTTCTCATGCGCAAATACCCCTGTGTTTTAACTCTCAAATGAATTTCCCTCCACCTGGTGGGATCCCCTTTGTATACCATGTGTAGTACATGCAGTAACATGACTGCAACTCCCAGGAGGCCTAGTTTCTGTACCTCCAAACACCATACCAGTGTCTATCTGTACAAAGACCCCTGTCTGGCCATCACAATTGTACTAGACCCATATGGGAATATAACATCTGTGTATAGTGTGTGTAATACAGGGACTGACAGGAATTTAACTCCCATAAGGAATTGCCACAATTACTCCTCGCACCAGTACTGTTCCATCTTCTCCAAAAGCTTCTGTTTGTAAACTCACCATTGAAGTGTACACACCTGGGAGGAAAACATTTGTATGGTATGTGTAGTACAGGGATTGACAGGACTGCCAAGGCCAGGATGACATGTGTATGTAATTCCAAGTTCCAGCCTAGTGTACAATTGTCCAAATACCCCTGTTTGGCCAGTCCCAAGTGAAGTTTACTCACCTGGGAGGATACCATTTGTCATGTGTGTGTAGTACAGGGACTGATGGGACTGCTACGGCCAGGAGGGTCTGTGTATGTAATTCTTAACACAGGTCTAGTGTACATTTGTTCAAATACCCCTGTTTTTTCAGTCCCAGTTGAAGTTTACTCACCTGGGATGATAACATTTGCCAAGTGTGTGTAGTATAGGGACTGACAGGACTGCTAAGGCCAAGAGAGCCTGTGTAAGTAATTCTAAACAACGGCCTAGGGTACAATTGTCCAAATACCCCTGTTTGGTCAGTCTCAAATAAAGTTTACTTACCTGGGAGGATAACATTTATCAAGTGTGTATAGTACAGGGACTGATAGGACTGCTAAGGCCAGGAGGGCTTGTGGATGTAATTCCAAACACCAAAACAGTGTGCACTTGTCCAAATACATCTGTCAATCAAATCTCAATTGAAGTATGCTCACTAGGGGGAAAACATTGGTCAAGTGTGTGTAGTAGAGTTAGTGACATAACTGCAACTACCAGCAGGCAATGTATCTGTAACTACAAACATCTGCACAGTGTTAACTACTCCCAAACACCACTGGATGTCAATTCCCAAATTGATTCCACTCACCTGGAAGGATCACATTTGACTACTACTGGGAACTAGAGGGGGTAACCTAAATAACAAATCCAATGAGCCCTGTATTGCTAACCACAATCACCAGCCAAGTGTCCACTTGCCCCTCTGCACCTATTATTGAACTCACAAAGGAAGTTTACTCACCTTGGAGGGTAACATTTGGCTAGTGATGGGAAGTAGAGGGAGTAACCCGACTGCAACTCACTGAGGGCACTGTTCAAGTGACTGCAAATAGCTGAACAGTGGTCACTTGTCCAAAAACACTTGCCTGACCACTATCAAATGATATGCACTCACCTGGGAGGGACCAAGTTACAGGTCTTGATCAACTCAGAGATGTGGCTGGCCACCTAAGTCCATCTTGAACTGCTAAACTACGATTCAAATATTTTTGACAGGGAGCACACCTTACCCAGTGTCCAACATAAATGATCAACAAGGTGTCAAGATGCATCACCAGAATGGTGTCTCCAATCACTTATACCACTGACCCCTGGGTCTACCTGCAGAACAATCAACCGGGCCTCAAAATGCTCAAAGTCACATCCTGCCCAGCCACTGTTTTCCCTGAACTGATAGAAAGATGGCATTCTCTGCCCTTCCTCAACAAGTTATAATGAACCTTCAAATTCACCAAAAAATGTCAGGTCAATACAACCAATACCATGGGTACCTGTCACAATAGGATAACCTGCAAAACAGCTAACTGCAAGGTCTATGCAAAATGTCACTGTACACTTCTGGAGGCAGAAGTCACAATACAACATTAACATTGTACCTTTCATATCAAAAGGTCAAACTGCCACTTGGCACACATAGGCTACTGAAGAGACTGCCAAAAACCCCATTGATGAAGCCCTCAGTAACGACAACCCTTCTGTAAATTTAGACGTGGAAGACGGTTCTGGCCCATCTGGACAACCTGGTCAGACACAAACAGTGACTCACACTGTGCCCACATAAAGACCTCCCAGTCTAGTTGCATCAACCTCAAAGGCAGCCATTTGCACCACAATCTGTGTACCGACAACAGTGACGACCATCTCATGCCCTCCTGTCCAGGACCCTGAGTCACAGCTCAACACCTTGGACAATAATGGTCATGGAACCAGCGGGAGAGGGCCCCCTGTGGCAAGGGCACAGGCCATGTGGGTAGGGTGCATTGTGCAGGAAAGTACAATCTTGCCTGGAATGTTACCCCCATTTTTACTTGTGTGTCAGTTTGTTTTTGCCTATCTCACTGGGATCATGCTGGCCAGGACCCCAGTGCTCATAGTTGTGGCCTGAATGTGTGCTCCCTGTGTAGTGCCTAACTGTGTCACTGAGGCTCTGCTAATCAGAACCTCAGTGCGTATGCTCTCTCTGCCTTTAAAATCGTCACTGCAGGCTAGTGACCATTTTTACAAATTCTGATTGGGACACTGGAACACCCTTATAGTTCCCTAGTATATGGTACCTAGGCACCCAGGGTATTGGGTTTTCAGGAGATCCCTATGGGCTGCAGCATTTCTTTTGCCACCCATAGGGAGCTCAGACAATTCTTACACAGGACTACAACTGCAGCCTGAGTGAAATAACGTCCACGTTATTTCACAGCCATTTTACACTGCACTTAAGTAACTTATAAGTCACCTATATGTCTAACCCTCACTTGGTGAAGGTTAGGTGCAAAGTTACTAAGTGTGAGGGCACCCTGGCACTAGCCAAGGTGCCCCCACATAGTTCAGGGCAATTTCCACGGACTTTGTGAGTGCAGGGACACCACTACACGCATGCACTACATATAGGTCAATACCTATATGTAGCTTCACAATGGTTACTCCGAATATGGCCATGTAACATGTCTAAGATAATGGAATTGACCCCCCATGCCAAATCTGGTATTGGGGTACTAATACCATGCATCCCTAGGTACTGCCAAACCAGCTCTCTGGGGTTTTCACTGCAGCTACCACTGCTGCCAACCTACAGACAGACTTCCGCCCTCCTGAGGTCTGGGCAACCCAGTCCCAGGAAGGCAGAACAAAGAATTTCCTCTGAGAGAGGGTGTTACACCCTCTACCTTTGGAAATAGGTGTTAAGGGCTGGGGTGGAGTAGCCTCCCCCAGCCTCTATAAATGCTTTGAAGGGCACAGATGGTGCCCTACTTGCATAAGCCAGTCTACACAAGTTCAGGGATTCCCCCAGCCTCCGCTCTGGCGTGAAACTGGACAAAGGAAAGGGGAGTGATCACTCCCCTGTCCATCACCACCCCAGGGGTGATGCCCAGAGCTCCTCCAGTGTGTCTCAGACCTCTGCCATCTTGAATCCAGAGGTGTGAGGGCACAGTGGCAGTGGAGGCCTCTGAGTGGCCAGTGTCAGCAGGTGATGTCAGAGACCCCTCCTCATAGGTGCAAACCTGACTAGGTGGCCAATCCTCCTCTGAGGGCTATTTAGGGTCTCTCCTGTGGGCTTCTCTTCAGATAACAAATGCAAGAGCTCACCAGAGTTCTTCTGCATCTTCCTCTTCGACTTCTGCCAAGGATCGACCGCTGACTGCTCCAGGATGCCTACAAAACAGCAACAAAGTAGCAAGGTGACTACCAGCAACATTGTAGCGCCTAATCCTGCCGGCTTTCTCAACTGTTTCCTGGTGGTGCATGCTCTGGTGGCTGTCTGCCTTCACCCTGCACTGGAAGCCGAGAAGAAATCTCCAGTGGGTCGATGGAATCTTCCCCCTGCTAACGCAGGCACCAAACTTCTGCTTCACCGCCCCTCTGGGTCCCCCCTCATCGTGATGAGCGTGGTCCCTGGAACACAGGAGCTGGATCCAAGTGACCCCGACAGTCCAGTGGTCAATCTGTACAAATTTGGCAGAGGTAAGTCCTTGCCTCCCCACCCCAGACAGTAATCCTGTGTACTGCATGAACTGCAGCTTCTAGGGCTTCTGTGCACTTTTGCAAGGAATCCTTAATGCACAGCCCAGGTCCCCAGCACTCCATCCTGCATTGCTCAACTTGCTGAGTTGACCACCGGCTTCGTAGGACCCTCTTTTGTAGTGTTGAGACGACCGCAGTGCTCAGTTTTCTTGAACCTGTGTTCAAGTACTTCTGCGGGTGCTGCCTGCTTCTGCATGGGCTTCCTGTGTTGCTGAGCACCCCTTCTGTCTCCTCGTCCAAGTGGCGACCTCCTGGTCCTTCCTGGACAAGGTCAGCAACCTTTTACTTCAACTGCGATCTTTGCAGCTAGCAAGGCTTGTTTGCAGTCTTTCTGCGTGGAAGCAACTCTGCATCCTCCAGCACGCCGTGGGACATCTTCCATGTAAAGGAGAAGTTCCTGGCATCTTCCATTATTGCAGAATCTTCAGCTTCTTCCACCCAAAAGCAGCCATTTGGCACCTTTATCTGGGGTTTAGTGCGCTCCTGCCCCCGGACACTTTTGTGACTCTTGGACTTGGTCCCCTTCCTTTGCAGGTCCTCAGGTCCAGGAATCTGTCTTCAGTGCTTTGCAGTCAGTTGTTGTCTTTGCAGAATCTCCAATCACGACCTTAGTGTGTTTCTGGGGAAGTAGGGTAACTTTACTCCTAATTTTCAGTGTCTTGGGGTGGGGTATCTTGGACACCCTTAGTGTTTTCTTACACTCCCAGTGACCCTCTACATGCTACACTATGCCTGGGGTCCCTAAGTGGCTTGCATTCCACTTTCTTAGTATATGGTTTGTGTTGGCCCTAGCCCTATTGCATCCTATTGTATTCTAAAGTGTTTGCACTACTTTTCTAACTGTTTACTTACCGGATTTTTGGTTTGTGTGTATATTTTGTGTATTTTACCTACCTCCTAAGGGACTATATCCTCTGAGATATTTTTGGCACATTGACACTAAAATAAAGCACTTTTATTTTTAGTAACTCTGAGTATTGTGATTCTTATGATATAGTGCTATATGATATAAGTGGTATAGTAGGAGCTTTGCATGTCTCCTAGTTCAGCCTAAGCTGCTCTGCTATAGCTACCTCTATCAGCCTAAGCTGCTAGAACACTACTAATCTACTAATAAGGGATAACTGGACCTGACACAAGGTGTAAGTACCATCAGCTACCCACTGTAAGCCAGACCAGCCTTCTGCATTGGTGGTGCAGCAGTGGGATAAGTACTTGTAACTGCTTTACCACTTTGTCATTGGTGCTTTTCATAGGAAAAACATATACCAAATACTTAAAAATATACACATTTAACCTAAACAGTTTAACTCTCTTTCTAAAAACGTTCTACAAATTTCTAAAATGTTTTCAAAAGTTTTGAAAAGTTTGAATTTTTTTTCTCTTTTCTCTAAAAGTTTCTAAAGCTTTTTTCTCTCTATCTTAAACTCTTTCTTACAACTATGACTGCAGTAGAACTTACTCCCACAGTTGTCCAGGCAACCTATGGTAGTTTAAACATAAAAGGTTTGAGGGGTCTCTGCATAGAAAGAGGTTTAAGCATTGGTAAGAATCCTACCAAAGATCTTCTCCTTAGCCTTCTCCTAGAAAATGACCAGAACCAGTCTGGCCCATCCCAGGATCAGGAGGTAGAGGAGGGGGGTACCCTGCAAGAATCCGGGGAGGGCCCTAAGGACTCTGGTGAGGGTTCATCCAAAGACCAGTCAGCTGACAAACCACCTAGAGACACTGGTAGTGGGAGCGGGTCACACACTAGTAGGGCACCTTTCACTCCAGAAGTCCAGGTAACTAGGGTTCAGGTAGGTAGAGACAGGCCCACTTCTGCCAATTCCCACATTTCCTATGTGTCTCAGATTTCCAAGCTTCCCACCCTGAGGATAACACCCTAGAGAGGGAACTCAGAAAGCTGAGGTTGGAAGAGGCCAGACTGAAGCTGAGACAGCAGCAGTTGGCCTTAGACAGGGAATCTCTAGATGTAGAGAGGGAAAGACAGAGGTTGGGGTTAGTTCCCCATGGTAGCAGCAGCAGCGGTCTTGATAGTAATCCTGTAAGAGAACAAGATTCTAGGAACCTGCATAGGATAGTCCCCCCTTACAAGGAGGGGGATGATATTAACAAGTGGCTTGCTGTACTTGAGAGGGCCTGAATGGTACAGGCAATAGGTTTATCCTTGTGGTAGTAGACCATGCCAGTAGGTATCCTGAAGCAATTCCCTTAAGGACCACTACAGCTCCTGCAGTGGCAAAGGCCCTCCTGGGAATATTTTCCAGAGTGGGATTCCCTAAGGAAGTGGTGTCAGACAGAGGTAGTAACTTCATGTCTGTATACCTCAAAGCAATGTGGAAGGAGTGTGGTGTAACTTATAAGTTCACTACTCCTTATGATCCACAGACAAATGGTCTGGTTGAGAGGTTTAATAAAACTCTCAAAGGTATGATTAAAGGACTCCCTGAAAAACTCAGAAGGAGATGGGATGTCCTGTTGCCGTGCCTCGGTTTTGCTTACAGGGAGGTACCCTAAAAAGGAGTGGGCTTTAGCCCCTTTTAGATTCTCTTTAGGAACAACCTTTAAAAGCTCCAAAGCAAGACAATGTGGACTATGTATTTGGCCTTAGATCAAGAATGGCTGAGTACATGAAAAAGGCCAGTAAAAACCTTCAGGCCAGCCAAGAGCTCTAAAAGCAATAGCATGACCAGAAGACTGTCCTGACCCAGTACCACCCAGGACAGAAGGTGTGGGTATTAGAGCCAGTGGCCCCAAGAGCACTCCAGGACAAATGGAGTGGACCCCATATCATTGTTGAAAAAAAGGGTGAGGTCACCTGTTTGGTAGACCTACGCACTGCCAAGAGTCCCCTTAGGGTGTTCCATGTCAATCGCCTGAAACCTTACTATGACAGGGCTGACTTAACCCTGCTCATGGCTACTGATGAGGGGCAGGAAGAAGAGATTGACCCTCTCCCTGACCTCTTCTCCACCACTGAAGCTGATGGCTTAGTGGAGGAAATAGTGTTTGCAGATTGCCTTACTGCTGAGCAGAAGGACAACTGTATAAATCTCCTGGGCCAATTCTCTGACCTCTTCTCACTGATACAAGGTACAGCTACCTGGTGTGAGCACACAATCAATACTGGAGACAGTTTACCTGTCAAAAGTAAGATTTATAGGCAGCCTGACCATGTCAGAGATTGCATAAAACAAGAGGCACAGAAAATGCTGGACTTAGGAGTGATTGAGCCTTCAGAAAGCCCATGGGCTAGCCCAGTGGTGCTTGTCCCAAAACCTCACAGTAAAGAGGTTTTGGCAATATTTTCCAGAGTGGGTTTCCCTAAGGAAGTGGTGTCAGACAGAGTTAGTAACTTCATGTCTGCATACCTCAAAGCTATGTGGAAGGATTGTGGTGTAACTTATAAGTTCACTACTCCTTATGATCCACAGACAAATGGTCTGGTTGAGAGGTTTAATAAAACTCTCAAAGGTATGATTATGGGACTCCCTGAAAAACTCAGAAGGAGATGGGATATCCTGTTGACGTGCCTCGGTTTTGCTTATAGGGAGGTACCCCAAAAAGGAGTGGGCTTTAGCCCCTTTTAGCTTCTCTTTGGGAACAACCTTTAAAAGCTCCAAAGCAATACATTGTGGACTATGTACTTGGCCTTAGATCCAGAATTGCTGAGTACATGAAAAAGGCCAGTAAAAACCTTCAGGCCAGCCAAGAGCTCTAAAAGCAATAGCATGACCAGAAGACTGTCCTGGCCCAGTACCACCCAGGACAGAAGGTGTGGGTATTAGAGCCAGTGGCCCCAAGAGCACTCCAGGCCAAATGGAGTAGAACCCATCTCATTGTTGAAATGAAGGGTGAGGTCACCTATTTGGTAGACCTGCGCACTGCCAAGAGTCCCCTTAGGGTGTTCCATGTCAATCGCCTGAAACCTTACTATCACAGGGTTGGCTTAACCCTGCTCATGGCAACTGATGAGGGGCAGGAAGAAGAGAGTGATCCTCTTCTCCACCACTGAAGCTGATGGCTTAGTGGAGGGAGTAGTGCTTGCAGATTGCCTTACTGCTGAGCAGAAGGGCAACTGCATAAATCTCCTAGGCCAATTCTCTGACCTCTTCTCACTGATACAAGGTACAGCTACCTGGTGTGAGCACACAATCAATACTGGAGGCAGTTTACCTGTCAAAAGTAAGATTTATAGGCAGCCTGACCATGTTAGAGATTGCATAAAACAAGAGGTACAGAAAATACTGGACTTAGGAGTGATTGAGCCTAAAGAAAGCCCATGGGCTAGCCCAGTGGTGCTTGTCCCAAAACCTCACAGTAAAGATGGTAAAAGAGAAATGAGGTTTTGTGTTGACTACAAAAGTCTCAATCAAGTAACCAAAACTGATGCTCACCCTATACCCAGGGCAGATGAGCTAATAGATACACTGGTGTTTGCCAAGTATATAAGAACTTTTGATTTAACTGCAGGGTATTTGCGGATTAAATTATCAGAAGATGCTGAACCTAAATCTGCATTTTCTACCATTAGAGGGCACTATCAGTTCACTGTTATGCCCTTTGGTTTGAGGAATACACCTGACACTTTTCAGAGGTTTGTGAACACAGTCCTGCAAGGTTTGGAAGCTTTTAGTGCAGCATATCTAGATGATGTAGCTGTCTTTAGCTCCACCTGGGATGAGCACCTGGTCCACCTATGGAAAGTTTTGGAGGCCCTGCAAAAGGCAGGCCTCACTATCAAGGCTTCAAAGTGCCAGATAGGGCAGGGGAAAGTGGTTTATCTGGGCCACCTGGTAGGTGGGAAATAGATCGCACCACTTCAGGGGAAGATCCAGACCATTATGGAATGGGCTCCCCCTACAACTCAAACCCAGGTGAGAGCCTCCTTATGCCTCACAGGGTACTATAGGAGGTTCATTGAGAACTATGGCTCCATTGCAGCTCCTCTTAATGACCTCACTAGTAAAAAGATGCCTAAAAAGGTATTGTGGACAGCTAGCTGTCAAAAGGCTTTTGGTGACCTAAAACAGGCCATGTGCTCTGCACCTGTCCTAAAAAGCTCTTGTTACTCCATGAAATTCATAGTCCAGACTGATACTTCTGAATTAGGGGTAGGGGCAGTTCTATCACAGCTTAACACTGAGGGCCAGGATCAACCTGTTGCTTTCATCAGCAGGAGGTTGGCCCCTAGAGAAAAGCGCTGGTCTGCCATAAAGAGGGAACCCTTTACTGTGGTCTGGGCACTGAAAAAGTTGAGACCATTCCTGTTTGGTACTCACTTTATTGTTCAGACAGACCACAAACCTCTCATATGGCTTAAACAAATGAAAGGTGAAAACCCTAAATTGTTTAGGTGGTCCATCTCCCTACAGGGAATGGACTATACAGTGGAACATAGACTTGGGAGTACCATTGCAATGAAGATGGACTCTCCAGATCTTCCACTTAGACAATGAAGAGTTGTCTGGGCAAGGTTAGCCTTATTGTCCCTCATTTGGGGGGGGGGGGGGGGGGGAGGTTGTGTAGGAAAGTACCATCTTGCCTGGCATCTTACCCCCATTTTTACTTGTGTGTCAGTTTGTTTTTGCCTGTCTCACTGGGATCCTGCTAGCCAGGACTCCAGTGCTCATAGTTGTGGCCTGAATGTGTGTTCCCTGTGTAGTGTCTAACTGTGTCACTGAGGCTCTGCTAACCAGAACCTCAGTGCTTATGCTCTCTCTGTCTTTAAAATTGTCAGGCTAGTGACCATTTTTACCAATTCTGATTGGCACACTGGAACACCCTTATAATTCCCTAGTATATGGTACCTAGGTACCCAGGGTATTGGGGTTCCAGGAGATCCCTATGGGCTGCAGCATTTATTTTGCCACCCATAGGGAGCTCAGACAATTCTTACACAGGACTGCCACTGCAGCCTGAGTGAAATAACGTCCACGTTATTTCACAGCCATTTTACACTGCACTTAAGTAACTTATAAGTCACCTCTATGTCTAATCCTCACTTGGTGAAGGTTAGGTGCAAAGTTACTAAGTGTGAGGGCACCCTGGCACTAGCCAAGGTGCCCCCACATAGTTCAGGGCAATTTCCCCGGACTTTGTGAGTGCGGGGACACCATTCCACTGGTTCAGGGACCCTGTCTCTCCTGCTCTGGCGGGAAACTGGACAAAGGAAAGGGGAGTGACCACTCCCCTGTCCATCACCACCCCAGGGGTAGTGCCCAGAGCTCCTCTAGTGTGTCCCAGACTTTGGCCCTCTTGCTTTGCAAGGTGTGGGGGCACTCTGGAGGGCTCCAAGTGACCAATGCCAGCAGGTGACGTCAGAGACCCCTTCTGATAGGTCCATACCTGATAAGATAGGTTATCCCCTTCTCAGGGCTATTAAGGGTCTCTCCTGTGGGCTCTCTTCAGATTCCGCTTGCAAGTTTCCATCAGGAATCCTCTGCAACAACTTCAGCATCCTCTGACCTCGGATCAACCGCAGCCTGCTCCAAGAAATGCTGTAACTGCAACAAAGTGTCTACAAGAAACACTTTTCTTCAGCAACCTCAGCTCCAAGTCATCAACTGCAACAGTTCCCACGGTGTGCATGCTCTGGGGACTCCCTGTCTTCATCCTGCACCAGAAGGACCAAAGAAATCTCCCGAGATGTGATGGAGTCACTCTCCTGCTCCAAGCAGGCACCTTCCAAGGCGACGAGTGGTACCCTGGGACTCCACTCACAGCAACAAGCATGCTCCCAAGGACACAGAGGGTGGACATCATTGACATAGACTGTCCTGAGGTCCTGATGATGCAATGTGGAGGAGGTAAGACCTTGTCTTCCCTGAGAATGACAGTACCCCTGTGTCTTGTGTCTTCTTCACCTCCTGAGGCCTCTGTGCACTCTTTGCAAAATTCCTTCATGCACAGCCTGACCCAGGTCCCCAGCACTCCACCCTGTGATGCACAACTTGCCGAGTTGTTCTCTGGCGGTGTGGGAACTTTTTTTTGTGCTGCATCAACCACATTTTGCACCTCCTTTGAACCCACATCCTGCAGCTTCTGGGGTGCTGGCTGGCATCCTGCAGACTCTCTAAAGTTCTGAGAGCCCCCCTCTTCCTTTTCACACAGAGTTGAGGCCCCCAGGTCCCACCTGTGTGCATCCAGCACCATTTTGATGAAAAACACACTTTTGCCTTAGCCAAGGCTTGTTGGTGCCTTCCAACAGAAAATCTCATCTGAAATGATCTTCATGCAGTGGAACATCTTTTGCATCATGCAGGAACCCGCTGGCATCTTCCTAGGGTGCATTTATGCAGTCTTCAACTAACCAGGGTCTCTTCTTTTGCACCCTCTTCTGGGATGGCAGGGGCTCCTGTCCTTCCTGGAACTTCTCTTGACTTCTGGACTTCGTCCCCTTCCTCTGCAGGTCTTCAGGTCCAATAATGCAGCTGTTGTTCTTTGCAGACTTAGTTGGCTGCTGCAAAATCCCAAAAACGAGGTGTAGTGTGTCCTAAGGAAACTTGCGGTACTTTACTCTTGCTTTTCTGGGCTCTGGGGTGGGGTAATTTACTTACCTTTACTGTATTCTTCCTCTCCCAGCGATTCTGCACACACTACACTTGTCTAGGGGGGAATTTGTGATTCACATTCTACTTTTTTAATATATGGTTTGTGTTGCCCCTAGACCTATTTTATCCCTTTGCATTCCATAGGATTTCCTACTGTTTGATTTGTTCTATGACTATTTTTGGTGTCTAGTGTATATAGTGTGTATAATACTTACCTCCAGAAGGAGTATTGTCTCTAAGATATTTTTGGTACTGTGTCACCCAAATAAATACCTTTATTTTTGGTAACACTGAGTATTGTCTTTACTTGTGTATAAGTACTGTGTAACTATAAGTGGTATTGCATGAGCTTTGCATTTCTCCTAGCTCAGCCTAAGCTGCTCTGCTATAGCTACCTCTGTCAGCCTAAGCTGCTAGAACACTGCTACATTCACTAACAAGGGATAACTGGACCTGGTGTAAGGTGTAAGTACCCAAGGTACCCACTACAAACCAGGCCAGCCTCCGACATATTCCCACACACATATTAGTTGATGGCAACATGTATGTGGAATAAGCCATTTACAATGGGGCTACATATCATTCTGTGCCACGTACAGAACTGTGTCACCACTGTCTATTGGCTGACACATACCCTCAAGCTTCTTAGCATGTCATTTATCATGTATAACTGCAATAGCAATGATGGACATGGCAGGTAGGACAAGAGTAAAGAGCCACAATGTGAATATCTATGACCTTGATGTGGCATCATGTTGTTGAGTGCACTGCACATGTATCACGGTTGAGGTGCATGCCCTGACTGTTGGCATGCATTATGGAGTGACTTGCAACAATGTTTCAGTCACATGTGTTTGGGTTCCTGCATTCATCCACAGACAGACATATGGGTCGGCAAGAGCAATGGGGATAGTGATGTAGCTTCCCATTGGGGAACCTGTTGAGGGCCTTCTACAAGTCCTCGTAACTTCTGTGTCCCTCGAACATGCCAAGGTCTAATAGCTTCTATTGAAGCACCCAGAGCATGTCATTGTTAGAGGCACTAAACAATAGTGGTGATCACCCTGTGGCTTGCTGATTCACAGTGTTGTGGTTATAGTGGACATCTTTCCCTGACATCTTGCACATGATGTCTACAGTGTTCATTTCCATGTCTCATGTGTGGCCTATTTGAGCAACATCAATGACACCTGCCTGACACTATTGGGACAGATGTAATTTGGTGAAGTGTGCATAGTGGAACTGCTTGCAGTGTGACATGATTATTTCCTATTACCTTCTCCAGGCTATTGTACTGTTGTCATCAACATGGCAGAATTTGGGAGCATCTTTTAGTTCTGCAAGGTCACTATGTCACAAATAGATATGTGCATGCCCTTGTGTGGGAAATGTGGGAATACTTTTGGCATTGGCCTTTCATTACGAGACAACAGTTAACTAAGGTCTGCTATATGGGAAAATCCTTGTGGATGAAGAGGTCTCCTGCTAGTTCAATGTTTACAGTGACTAAACAACTTCTGCCATGCAATTGTAGTTTTCACAGATCCTGATTTTCCTGCAGTAATCTGTTGACATTTCAGATGGCATGCATGCCTATGGTATGGCACATGGATTTGCCACTTAGGTGTAGTTATTTGCTGGGGCCTACTTGTTATCATGGTAATGTTTGCTATCTGACCTGCTGTTCAAGTGTGTTCATGGACATGTGATGATCCTATTTTTGTTTGTCTTTGCAGGATCTGCACCAGCAAGCATAGGAGACGGGCCCAAGCCAAGTGGGAAAACATCTGGTCACAGAAACCTGGGTCAAGACACCACTGACACAGAGGAACCCAGTTGCCCAGAGGGCGAGCAGAGTGCCATGGGGGAGAACGGATGGGAATCATCATCATCATCATCAGAGTCCTCCTCCATTGGCCACTCCCTAGTGATAGTGGACCCGTAGGGGCATCCCCCAGGACCATCTTTGTCCACTACTCCCATTCTATCACCATCCTCCCTGTTGCTCCCCACTCAGTTGGCCGTGCCCACTCACCCAAGAGGGTGGGCATCTCCTTTGCTGCAGGCACCTCTGTCCCAGCCCCTGTTATCCCTGCTGCCCTCAGTGTGCAGGCTATTGACGTCCTGAGAAGTATCTTTGTGGGTCAGTCAGCCATTGTGAATGCATTCCAGGGATTGGCGACCCAACTCCAACAGACTAATGCATTCCTGGAAGACATTCATGGTGCAATGACTGTCCTACAAATATCTTTTCAGGCTCTGGCCTCCTCACTGATGGCAGCTAGTCCCCACCACCTTCCCTCCCCACTCCAACTCCCTCTTCCCAGTCTAAATCCCCTCTTCCCCTATCTATCCAAAGCACACAAAGAGATCTGCAGACATCCACCTCAACAGACAAAAGAGAGCACACAAACACAAGCACCACAAAACACACCAGTATGCACACAAACAACATCTACCCACAGACACAGCTATACTCACAACTTTCCAGGACACCTCCACCACCCCCAGCATCACACACACAACATCAAGCATACCTACAGACACCACTACAACAGTCACTGACACAGCCACCACACCCATCCTACCCGCAGACACCACACAAGCAGACCCGCAGACATCTACCACAAGCACCACACTCACAGTCATGACAACTATGGATACACATAAATCCACCACATCCACCATACCTCAATCACCACCCCAACAGATACCACCACAGCTTCCTTCAGCACCTCAACTCCCCAAGCCCAAGACACATAAACATTCTCACTCACCCACCCAACGGACACCCACCACACACAAGCATACATCCCATAAGCACGCACCCACGACATCCACACATACACAGCAGACAACCACTCCCTCAACCTGCAAATCCCAACTGCCTCTTGCTGACCATCCCTGTGTCTCTTCAAATTTTTTTAAATTGACCTTGGCCTTTCCCCTGTTTTCTCCACCCCTATCCCAAACCCAAGAGGCCCCCACCCAGCTCCCAGCCCATCCTTTCCACCTCCAAGGCCTCCCCTGCCACCCTGCAACCACCCATACCTCTCCCCCACCAAAAAGAAACCCACTCCTCCTAAGAAGAAGCCCACCCCTCTCAAGAAGAAGGCCAGCCCTCTCAAGCCCAAACCCCCACTCATAAACCCGAACCACCAGTACCCTGAGTCCCTGAGGTGCCTGCTTGCCCCATAGATGCCACTTCCTGTGAAGGTTCCATGGCAGTTGGGAGTCAAATGGAGGCACAACATTGTAACATTATTGGACTTTCAAATGGACTGGCCAATGGCCTTTAGACTATGATAAGTCCCAATTAATAAATCCCAAACCGTTTGTATTTTGGGTGTACATTTGTCTGGCAATTCCTTTTTTACCTGAATGTTGTTCCTGAGTGACTTGTGATGTGTGGCTACGGTTGCGTGTGTTTGAGCTTGTTTGCTGTTCCATTTGCTGTTGTTTGCAGTATGTGACTTTGCGGGCATTGCTGGTGTCCCCCAAGAGAAGGGTATATGTTGAGTGTATGGATATGTGTATGTAGCTGCAATGGTGGTGTCATGGCATTGTGTGCTGTTTGTTGTGGTGAGTATTTCATCTTGTATTGTCCATTGTGAGCATGTATGTTGTTGGACTTGTCCCCCAGATATGGCTTATGTATTGATCTGAGGTGTGGCAGCATGAGTTTTATTAGTGCAGATGTGGAGTGTGTTCAGTTGTGCTAGCTTTGTTTGTTGTTGTCTGTGCATGTGTCCATTTCTCTGTGTGTCCCTTGCAGCTAGTTCCTGTTGAGGTATGTCCCATGCAAATGAGGTTGTGTGTGCTTTATTGGCATACACATTCACAATGTGCAAATGGGCATGTAATTTGTGTCTAGTACTGTTTGTCCCCGACACACATGTAGGGCTCGTTCCTGTGCACATGTTGTTTTAAGGGTGTGTGAAAATTGAAATGTTTCCCAGTACAGCCTCCTTCCCTCGGTGTTCCTGGTACCCCATCCCAATTATGTAGGTATTGTGTTGATATTGCCCTTTTTCTATTTGTTTCTCTGTGTATGCATGTCATTGTCCTTCCTTTGTGCTGTGATGTGTGTGTCCATTTCAGGGTTGTTTTATGGTGGTGTTGTTTGTGTTTGATGCCACATTTATACATATGTGTGTTGTTTGTGACAAACGTCCCTGGCCTGTGTGGAATTTGAATGTGTGAGTTGTATTTTTATGTTTGATATCTGTGTGTTGTTGGTGATGTGTGGGAGAATGTTGTGTACACTTCACTGCCCCTGTGCCTGAGATGTGTGGTTGTGTTTTATTGTCTCGTGTTGAGGCGCAGCGGCAGTGAGCTACCTAAAGGGGCTGTATTGTGAGTGTTCATGTTTCGGTCATGGTATCTGGTTCCGAGGCAGGACACAATGCCAAATGTACTTGGTGCCCGGCACTTCCCCTATGATTTGGCTGACAGTGCTGTGATCAGTTATCAAGATGAATGTCACAGGTAGGTGTATGTATTTACAGTCTGTGGTGTCCTCAATGGTGGTGATTTCTGTCTCCTTCGATGACCAGCAGCGGTATGCGTATGATGGGTTCTATTGCGGCTCTGGATGTGTAAAGCTGACTGCAGGTGAGTGCCTCCTTTTATACTGTCCGTTTCTGCCTTCTGAGACATGGTGGTTGGCCTGCCATGGTAACATTGGCGATATGCAACTTGGTAATGTGTCCGGCGGAAACACTGCCTCTTACGGCCTGTTTATGCTGCTTTGTGACCATGGTGGTCCGTGGTGCTTGGCAGTGCTGGCAGAACCAGTACGGTCTTTGCTTCATGTGCCAATATAACTCATAATACGGCGGTACAACTGCCATCCCAACAGCGGTTGGACAGCCACCATGGAGGTCATAGGACCACTAAACTTATAATGAGGCCCAAAGTCTTATGGAAATCTTCATACCTTGGATCACCCTCTTTGGTTCCAAGAACAAAGTGTTCCTTTTGGTTGTTCTCCTACTTTGATTCAGATGCACCCTCTTAACTCTTTACACCCACTGGCCAATGGAAACTACCACCCTCTTGATGCCATGCTTATTATCATAATACTTTTTGTAGCATTACTGAGGATTGCACATACAATTTTTTTAATTCTGCAAGATTGTATCCAGTTTTACTCGATCTTCCCAACGATCTGGGACATGCTTTCTCATATTGTAGAAAGGTGTATATCTTGTAGGTTTGTGGAGAGTCTTTTGATATTCCCAGAACATTTTCTGTAGCTCAAATTCCACTCTCTCACCATTCTTGACACCCAACTGAATTTTCTCTTCGGTTACCTTGTTGAACCTCGCAAAGGCATCATTCTGCCCCCGACAGATGCTCTATGTTTGATCCCACTAATCTTCAAAATTACTCCATACTTTCTGATTTGACTACCATACCAGATAAAAGACTAGTAGGGTCATTAAGTTTTTGGCGTTCCCACCGCAGGACCGCCAAAGCTGTGGTAAGGACACAGCTGTCATGCCAGCTGTAACCTCCTGTTGTATTACAATGTTTCCGCTGTGCTGACCAGCAGGAACATTGTCTTTTGATGTTCCTGCCGGGCTGACCGGCGTGAACAGTGCTATGGTATTGGTCTCGGCTCCATTAACGGAGCTGAGGCCAGTAGTGTATGCAGACAGTGCACATCCTGACGGTCTTGATCAACTCAGAGATGTGGCTGGCCACCTAAGTCCATCTTGAACTGCTAAACTACGATTCAAATATTGTTGACAGGGAGCACACCTTACCCAGTGTCCAACATAAATGATCAACAAGGTGTCAAGATGCATCACCAGAATGGTGTCTCCAATCACTTATACCACTGACCCCTGGGTCTACCTGCAGAACAATCAACCGGGCCTCAAAATGCTCAAAGTCACATCCTGCCCAGCCACTGTTTTCCCTGCACTGATAGAAAGATGGCATTCTCTGCCCATCCTCAACAAGTTATAATGAACCTTCAAATTCACCAAAAAATGTCAGGTCAATACAACCAATACCATGGGTACCATAGGATAACCTGCAAAACCGGTAACTGCAAGGTCTATGCAAAATGTCACTGTACACTTCTGGAGGCAGAAGTCACAATACAACATTAACATTGTACCTTTCATATCAAAAGGTCAAACTGCCACTTGGCACACAGAGGCTACTGAAGAGACTGCCAAAAACCCCATTGATGAAGCCCTCAGTAACGACAACCCTTCTGTAAATTTAGACGTGGAAGACGGTTCTGGCCCATCTGGACAAACCTGGTCAGACACAAACAGTGACTCACACTATGCCCACATAAAGACCTCCCAGTCTAGTTGCATCAACCTCAAAGGCAGCCATTTGCACCACAAACTGTGTACCGACAACAGTGACGACCATCTCATGCCCTCCTGTCCAGGACCCTGAGTCACAGCTCAACACCTTGGACAATAATGGTCATGGAACCAGCGGGAGAGGGCCCCCTGTGGCAAGGGCACAGGCCATGTGGGTAGGGTGCATTGTGCAGGAAAGTACAATCTTGCCTGGAATGTTACCCCCATTTTTACTTGTGTGTCAGTTTGTTTTTGCCTATCTCACTGGGATCATGCTGGCCAGGACCCCAGTGCTCATAGTTGTGGCCTGAATGTGTGCTCCCTGTGTAGTGCCTAACTGTGTCACTGAGGCTCTGCTAATCAGAACCTCAGTGCGTATGCTCTCTCTGCCTTTAAAATCGTCACTGCAGGCTAGTGACCATTTTTACAAATTCTGATTGGGACACTGGAACACCCTTATAGTTCCCTAGTATATGGTACCTAGGCACCCAGGGTATTGGGTTTTCAGGAGATCCCTATGGGCTGCAGCATTTCTTTTGCCACCCATAGGGAGCTCAGACAATTCTTACACAGGACTACAACTGCAGCCTGAGTGAAATAACGTCCACGTTATTTCACAGCCATTTTACACTGCACTTAAGTAACTTATAAGTCACCTATATGTCTAACCCTCACTTGGTGAAGGTTAGGTGCAAAGTTACTAAGTGTGAGGGCACCCTGGCACTAGCCAAGGTGCCCCCACATAGTTCAGGGCAATTTCCACGGACTTTGTGAGTGCAGGGACACCACTACACGCATGCACTACATATAGGTCAATACCTATATGTAGCTTCACAATGGTTACTCCGAATATGGCCATGTAACATGTCTAAGATAATGGAATTGACCCCCCATGCCAAATCTGGTATTGGGGTACTAATACCATGCATCCCTAGGTACTGCCAAACCAGCTCTCTGGGGTTTTCACTGCAGCTACCACTGCTGCCAACCTACAGACAGACTTCCGCCCTCCTGAGGTCTGGGCAACCCAGTCCCAGGAAGGCAGAACAAAGAATTTCCTCTGAGAGAGGGTGTTACACCCTCTACCTTTGGAAATAGGTGTTAAGGGCTGGGGTGGAGTAGCCTCCCCCAGCCTCTATAAATGCTTTGAAGGGCACAGATGGTGCCCTACTTGCATAAGCCAGTCTACACAAGTTCAGGGATTCCCCCAGCCTCCGCTCTGGCGTGAAACTGGACAAAGGAAAGGGGAGTGATCACTCCCCTGTCCATCACCACCCCAGGGGTGATGCCCAGAGCTCCTCCAGTGTGTCTCAGACCTCTGCCATCTTGAATCCAGAGGTGTGAGGGCACAGTGGCAGTGGAGGCCTCTGAGTGGCCAGTGTCAGCAGGTGATGTCAGAGACCCCTCCTCATAGGTGCAAACCTGACTAGGTGGCCAATCCTCCTCTGAGGGCTATTTAGGGTCTCTCCTGTGGGCTTCTCTTCAGATAACAAATGCAAGAGCTCACCAGAGTTCTTCTGCATCTTCCTCTTCGACTTCTGCCAAGGATCGACCGCTGACTGCTCCAGGATGCCTACAAAACAGCAACAAAGTAGCAAGGTGACTACCAGCGACATTGTAGCGCCTAATCCTGCCGGCTTTCTCAACTGTTTCCTGGTGGTGCATGCTCTGGTGGCTGTCTGCCTTCACCCTGCACTGGAAGCCGAGAAGAAATCTCCAGTGGGTCGATGGAATCTTCCCCCTGCTAACGCAGGCACCAAACTTCTGCTTCACCGCCCCTCTGGGTCCCCCCTCATCGTGATGAGCGTGGTCCCTGGAACACAGGAGCTGGATCCAAGTGACCCCGACAGTCCAGTGGTCAATCTGTACAAATTTGGCAGAGGTAAGTCCTTGCCTCCCCACCCCAGACAGTAATCCTGTGTACTGCATGAACTGCAGCTTCTAGGGCTTCTGTGCACTTTTGCAAGGAATCCTTAATGCACAGCCCAGGTCCCCAGCACTCCATCCTGCATTGCTCAACTTGCTGAGTTGACCACCGGCTTCGTAGGACCCTCTTTTGTAGTGTTGAGACGACCGCCGTGCTCAGTTTTCTTGAACCTGTGTTCAAGTACTTCTGCGGGTGCTGCCTGCTTCTGCATGGGCTTCCTGTGTTGCTGAGCACCCCTTCTGTCTCCTCGTCCAAGTGGCGACCTCCTGGTCCTTCCTGGACAAGGTCAGCAACCTTTTACTTCAACTGCGATCTTTGCAGCTAGCAAGGCTTGTTTGCAGTCTTTCTGCGTGGAAGCAACTCTGCATCCTCCAGCACGCCGTGGGACATCTTCCATGTAAAGGAGAAGTTCCTGGCATCTTCCATTATTGCAGAATCTTCAGCTTCTTCCACCCAAAAGCAGCCATTTGGCACCTTTATCTGGGGTTTAGTGCGCTCCTGCCCCCCGGACACTTTTGTGACTCTTGGACTTGGTCCCCTTCCTTTGCAGGTCCTCAGGTCCAGGAATCTGTCTTCAGTGCTTTGCAGTCAGTTGTTGTCTTTGCAGAATCTCCAATCACGACCTTAGTGTGTTTCTGGGGAAGTAGGGTAACTTTACTCCTAATTTTCAGTGTCTTGGGGTGGGGTATCTTGGACACCCTTAGTGTTTTCTTACACTCCCAGTGACCCTCTACATGATACACTATGCCTGGGGTCCCTAAGTGGCTTGCATTCCACTTTCTTAGTATATGGTTTGTGTTGGCCCTAGCCCTATTGCATCCTATTGTATTCTAAAGTGTTTGCACTACTTTTCTAACTGTTTACTTACCGGATTTTTGGTTTGTGTGTATATTTTGTGTATTTTACCTACCTCCTAAGGGACTATATCCTCTGAGATATTTTTGGCACATTGACACTAAAATAAAGCACTTTTATTTTTAGTAACTCTGAGTATTGTGATTCTTATGATATAGTGCTATATGATATAAGTGGTATAGTAGGAGCTTTGCATGTCTCCTAGTTCAGCCTAAGCTGCTCTGCTATAGCTACCTCTATCAGCCTAAGCTGCTAGAACACTACTAATCTACTAATAAGGGATAACTGGACCTGACACAAGGTGTAAGTACCATCAGGTACCCACTGTAAGCCAGACCAGCCTTCTGCATTGGTGGTGTAGCAGTGGGATAAGTACTTGTAACTGCTTTACCACTTTGTCATTGGTGCTTTTCATAGGAAAAACATATACCAAATACTTAAAAATATACACATTTAACCTAAACAGTTTAACTCTCTTTCTAAAAACGTTCTACAAATTTCTAAAATGTTTTCAAAAGTTTTGAAAAGTTTGAATTTTTTTTCTCTTTTCTCTAAAAGTTTCTAAAGCTTTTTTCTCTCTATCTTAAACTCTTTCTTACAACTATGACTGCAGTAGAACTTACTCCCACAGTTGTCCAGGCAACCTATGGTAGTTTAAACATAAAAGGTTTGAGGGGTCTCTGCATAGAAAGAGGTTTAAGCATTGGTAAGAATCCTACCAAAGATCTTCTCCTTAGCCTTCTCCTAGAAAATGACCAGAACCAGTCTGGCCCATCCCAGGATCAGGAGGTAGAGGAGGGGGGTACCCTGCAAGAATCCGGGGAGGGCCCTAAGGACTCTGGTGAGGGTTCATCCAAAGACCAGTCAGCTGACAAACCACCTAGAGACACTGGTAGTGGGAGCGGGTCACACACTAGTAGGGCACCTTTCACTCCAGAAGTCCAGGTAACTAGGGTTCAGGTAGGTAGAGACAGGCCCACTTCTGCCAATTCCCACATTTCCTCTGTGTCTCAGATTTCCAAGCTTCCCACCCTGAGGATAACACCCTAGAGAGGGAACTCAGAAAGCTGAGGTTGGAAGAGGCCAGACTGAAGCTGAGACAGCAGCAGTTGGCCTTAGACAGGGAATCTCTAGATGTAGAGAGGGAAAGACAGAGGTTGGGGTTAGTTCCCCATGGTAGCAGCAGCAGAGGTCTTGATAGTAATCCTGTAAGAGAACAAGATTCTAGGAACCTGCATAGGATAGTCCCCCCTTACAAGGAGGGGGATGATATTAACAAGTGGCTTGCTGTACTTGAGAGGGCCTGAATGGTACAGGCAATAGGTTTATCCTTGTGGTAGTAGACCATGCCAGTAGGTATCCTGAAGCAATTCCCTTAAGGACCACTACAGCTCCTGCAGTGGCAAAGGCCCTCCTGGGAATATTTTCCAGAGTGGGATTCCCTAAGGAAGTGGTGTCAGACAGAGGTAGTAACTTCATGTCTGTATACCTCAAAGCAATGTGGAAGGAGTGTGGTGTAACTTATAAGTTCACTACTCCTTATGATCCACAGACAAATGGTCTGGTTGAGAGGTTTAATAAAACTCTCAAAGGTATGATTAAAGGACTCCCTGAAAAACTCAGAAGGAGATGGGATGTCCTGTTGCCGTGCCTCGGTTTTGCTTACAGGGAGGTACCCTAAAAAGGAGTGGGCTTTAGCCCCTTTTAGATTCTCTTTAGGAACAACCTTTAAAAGCTCCAAAGCAAGACAATGTGGACTATGTACTTGGCCTTAGATCAAGAATGGCTGAGTACATGAAAAAGGCCAGTAAAAACCTTCAGGCCAGCCAAGAGCTCTAAAAGCAATAGCACGACCAGAAGACTGTCCTGACCCAATACCACCCAGGACAGAAGGTGTGGGTATTAGAGCCAGTGGCCCCAAGAGCACTCCAGGACAAATGGAGTGGACCCCATATCATTGTTGAAAAAAAGGGTGAGGTCACCTGTTTGGTAGACCTACGCACTGCCAAGAGTCCCCTTAGGGTGTTCCATGTCAATCGCCTGAAACCTTACTATGACAGGGCTGACTTAACCCTGCTCATGGCTACTGATGAGGGGCAGGAAGAAGAGATTGACCCTCTCCCTGACCTCTTCTCCACCACTGAAGCTGATGGCTTAGTGGAGGAAATAGTGTTTGCAGATTGCCTTACTGCTGAGCAGAAGGACAACTGTATAAATCTCCTGGGCCAATTCTCTGACCTCTTCTCACTGATACAAGGTACAGCTACCTGGTGTGAGCACACAATCAATACTGGAGACAGTTTACCTGTCAAAAGTAAGATTTATAGGCAGCCTGACCATGTCAGAGATTGCATAAAACAAGAGGCACAGAAAATGCTGGACTTAGGAGTGATTGAGCCTTCAGAAAGCCCATGGGCTAGCCCAGTGGTGCTTGTCCCAAAACCTCACAGTAAAGAGGTTTTGGCAATATTTTCCAGAGTGGGTTTCCCTAAGGAAGTGGTGTCAGACAGAGTTAGTAACTTCATGTCTGCATACCTCAAAGCTATGTGGAAGGAGTGTGGTGTAACTTATAAGTTCACTACTCCTTATGATCCACAGACAAATGGTCTGGTTGAGAGGTTTAATAAAACTCTCAAAGGTATGATTATGGGACTCCCTGAAAAACTCAGAAGGAGACGGGATATCCTGTTGACGTGCCTCGGTTTTGCTTATAGGGAGGTACCCCAAAAAGGAGTGGGCTTTAGCCCCTTTTAGCTTCTCTTTGGGAACAACCTTTAAAAGCTCCAAAGCAATACATTGTGGACTATGTACTTGGCCTTAGATCCAGAATTGCTGAGTACATGAAAAAGGCCAGTAAAAACCTTCAGGCCAGCCAAGAGCTCTAAAAGCAATAGCATGACCAGAAGACTGTCCTGGCCCAGTACCACCCAGGACAGAAGGTGTGGGTATTAGAGCCAGTGGCCCCAAGAGCACTCCAGGCCAAATGGAGTAGAACCCATCTCATTGTTGAAATGAAGGGTGAGGTCACCTATTTGGTAGACCTGCGCACTGCCAAGAGTCCCCTTAGGGTGTTCCATGTCAATCGCCTGAAACCTTACTATCACAGGGTTGGCTTAACCCTGCTCATGGCAACTGATGAGGGGCAGGAAGAAGAGAGTGATCCTCTCCCTGACCTCTTCTCCACCACTGAAGCTGATGGCTTAGTGGAGGGAGTAGTGCTTGCAGATTGCCTTACTGCTGAGCAGAAGGGCAACTGCATAAATCTCCTAGGCCAATTCTCTGACCTCTTCTCACTGATACAAGGTACAGCTACCTGGTGTGAGCACACAATCAATACTGGAGGCAGTTTACCTGTCAAAAGTAAGATTTATAGGCAGCCTGACCATGTTAGAGATTGCATAAAACAAGAGGTACAGAAAATACTGGACTTAGGAGTGATTGAGCCTAAAGAAAGCCCATGGGCTAGCCCAGTGGTGCTTGTCCCAAAACCTCACAGTAAAGATGGTAAAAGAGAAATGAGGTTTTGTGTTGACTACAAAAGTCTCAATCAAGTAACCAAAACTGATGCTCACCCTATACCCAGGGCAGATGAGCTAATAGATACACTGGTGTTTGCCAAGTATATAAGAACTTTTGATTTAACTGCAGGGTATTTGCGGATTAAATTATCAGAAGATGCTGAACCTAAATCTGCATTTTCTACCATTAGAGGGCACTATCAGTTCACTGTTATGCCCTTTGGTTTGAGGAATACACCTGACACTTTTCAGAGGTTTGTGAACACAGTCCTGCAAGGTTTGGAAGCTTTTAGTGCAGCATATCTAGATGATGTAGCTGTCTTTAGCTCCACCTGGGATGAGCACCTGGTCCACCTATGGAAAGTTTTGGAGGCCCTGCAAAAGGCAGGCCTCACTATCAAGGCTTCAAAGTGCCAGATAGGGCAGGGGAAAGTGGTTTATCTGGGCCACCTGGTAGGTGGGAAATAGATCGCACCACTTCAGGGGAAGATCCAGACCATTATGGAATGGGCTCCCCCTACAACTCAAACCCAGGTGAGAGCCTCCTTATGCCTCACAGGGTACTATAGGAGGTTCATTGAGAACTATGGCTCCATTGCAGCTCCTCTTAATGACCTCACTAGTAAAAAGATGCCTAAAAAGGTATTGTGGACAGCTAGCTGTCAAAAGGCTTTTGGTGACCTAAAACAGGCCATGTGCTCTGCACCTGTCCTAAAAAGCTCTTGTTACTCCATGAAATTCATAGTCCAGACTGATACTTCTGAATTAGGGGTAGGGGCAGTTCTATCACAGCTTAACACTGAGGGCCAGGATCAACCTGTTGCTTTCATCAGCAGGAGGTTGGCCCCTAGAGAAAAGCGCTGGTCTGCCATAAAGAGGGAACCCTTTACTGTGGTCTGGGCACTGAAAAAGTTGAGACCATTCCTGTTTGGTACTCACTTTATTGTTCAGACAGACCACAAACCTCTCATATGGCTTAAACAAATGAAAGGTGAAAACCCTAAATTGTTTAGGTGGTCCATCTCCCTACAGGGAATGGACTATACAGTGGAACATAGACTTGGGAGTACCATTGCAATGAAGATGGACTCTCCAGATCTTCCACTTAGACAATGAAGAGTTGTCTGGGCAAGGTTAGCCTTATTGTCCCTCATTTGGGGGGGGGGGGGGGAGGTTGTGTAGGAAAGTACCATCTTGCCTGGCATCTTACCCCCATTTTTACTTGTGTGTCAGTTTGTTTTTGCCTGTCTCACTGGGATCCTGCTAGCCAGGACTCCAGTGCTCATAGTTGTGGCCTGAATGTGTGTTCCCTGTGTAGTGTCTAACTGTGTCACTGAGGCTCTGCTAACCAGAACCTCAGTGCTTATGCTCTCTCTGTCTTTAAAATTGTCAGGCTAGTGACCATTTTTACCAATTCTGATTGGCACACTGGAACACCCTTATAATTCCCTAGTATATGGTACCTAGGTACCCAGGGTATTGGGGTTCCAGGAGATCCCTATGGGCTGCAGCATTTATTTTGCCACCCATAGGGAGCTCAGACAATTCTTACACAGGACTGCCACTGCAGCCTGAGTGAAATAACGTCCACGTTATTTCACAGCCATTTTACACTGCACTTAAGTAACTTATAAGTCACCTCTATGTCTAATCCTCACTTGGTGAAGGTTAGGTGCAAAGTTACTAAGTGTGAGGGCACCCTGGCACTAGCCAAGGTGCCCCCACATAGTTCAGGGCAATTTCCCCGGACTTTGTGAGTGCGGGGACACCATTCCACTGGTTCAGGGACCCTGTCTCTCCTGCTCTGGCGGGATACTGGACAAAGGAAAGGGGAGTGACCACTCCCCTGTCCATCACCACCCCAGGGGTAGTGCCCAGAGCTCCTCTAGTGTGTCCCAGACTTTGGCCCTCTTGCTTTGCAAGGTGTGGGGGCACTCTGGAGGGCTCCAAGTGAACAATGCCAGCAGGTGACGTCAGAGACCCCTTCTGATAGGTCCATACCTGATAAGATAGGTTATCCCCTTCTCAGGGCTATTTAAGGGTCTCTCCTGTGGGTTCTCTTCAGATTCTGCTTGCAAGTCTCCATCAGGAATCCTCTGCAACAACTTCAGCATCCTCTGACCTCGGATCAACCGCAGCCTGCTCCAAGAAATGCTGTAACTGCAACAAAGTGTCTACAAGAAACACTTTTCTTCAGCAACCTCAGCTCCAAGTCATCAACTGCAACAGTTCCCACGGTGTGCATGCTCTGGGGACTCCCTGTCTTCATCCTGCACCAGAAGGACCAAAGAAATCTCCGAGACGTGATGGAGTCACTCTCCTGCTCCAAGCAGGCACCTTCCAAGTCGACGAGTGGTACCCTGGGACTCCACTCACAGCAACAAGCATGCTCCCAAGGACACAGAGGGTGGACATCATTGACATAGACTGTCCTGAGGTCCTGATGATGCAATGTGGAGGAGGTAAGACCTTGTCTTCCCTGAGAATGACAGTACCCCTGTGTCTTGTGTCTTCTTCACCTCCTGAGGCCTCTGTGCACTCTTTGCAAAATTCCTTCATGCACAGCCTGACCCAGGTCCCCAGCACTCCACCCTGTGATGCACAACTTGCCGAGTTGTTCTCTGGCGGTGTGGGAACTTTTTTTTGTGCTGCATCAACCACATTTTGCACCTCCTTTGAACCCACATCCTGCAGCTTCTGGGGTGCTGGCTGGCATCCTGCAGACTCTCTAAAGTTCTGAGAGCCCCCCTCTTCCTTTTCACACAGAGTTGAGGCCCCCAGGTCCCACCTGGGTGCATCCAGCACCATTTTGATGAAAAACACACTTTTGCCTTAGCCAAGGCTTGTTGGTGCCTTCCAACAGAAAATCTCATCTGAAATGATCTTCATGCAGTGGAACATCTTTTGCATCATGCAGGAACCCGCTGGCATCTTCCTAGGGTGCATTTATGCAGTCTTCAACTAACCAGGGTCTCTTCTTTTGCACCCTCTTCTGGGATGGCAGGGGCTCCTGTCCTTCCTGGAACTTCTCTTGACTTCTGGACTTCGTCCCCTTCCTCTGCAGGTCTTCAGGTCCAATAATGCAGCTATTGTTCTTTGCAGACTTAGTTGGCTGCTGCAAAATCCCAAAAACGAGGTGTAGTGTGTCCTAAGGAAACTTGCAGTACTTTACTCTTGCTTTTCTGGGCTCTGGGGTGGGGTAATTTACTTACCTTTACTGTATTCTTCCTCTCCCAGCGATTCTGCACACACTACACTTGTCTAGGGGGGAATTTGTGATTCACATTCTACTTTTTTAATATATGGTTTGTGTTGCCCCTAGACCTATTTTATCCCTTTGCATGCCATAGGATTTCCTACTGTTTGATTTGTTCTATGACTATTTTTGGTGTCTAGTGTATATAGTGTGTATAATACTTACCTCCAGAAGGAGTATTGTCTCTAAGATATTTTTGGTACTGTGTCACCCAAATAAATACCTTTATTTTTGGTAACACTGAGTATTGTCTTTACTTGTGTATAAGTACTGTGTAACTATAAGTGGTATTGCATGAGCTTTGCATGTCTCCTAGCTCAGCCTAAGCTGCTCTGCTATAGCTACCTCTATCAGCCTAAGCTGCTAGAACACTGCTACATTCACTAACAAGGGATAACTGGACCTGGTGTAAGGTGTAAGTACCCAAGGTACCCACTACAAACCAGGCCAGCCTCCGACATATTCCCACACACATATTAGTTGATGGCAACATGTATGTGGAATAAGCCATTTACAATGGGGCTACATATCATTCTGTGCCACGTACAGAACTGTGTCACCACTGTCTATTGGCTGACCCATACCCTCAAGCTTCTTAGCATGTCATTTATCATGTATAACTGCAATAGCAATGATGGACATGGCAGGTAGGACAAGAGTAAAGAGCCACAATGTGAATATCTATGACCTTGATGTGGCATCATGTTGTTGAGTGCACTGCACATGTATCACGGTTGAGGTGCATGCCCTGACTGTTGGCATGCATTATGGAGTGACTTGCAACAATGTTTCAGTCACATGTGTTTGGGTTCCTGCATTCATCCACAGACAGACATATGGGTCGGCAAGAGCAATGGGGATAGTGATGTAGCTTCCCATTGGGGAACCTGTTGAGGGCCTTCTACAAGTCCTCGTAACTTCTGTGTCCCTCGAACATGCCAAGGTCTAATAGCTTCTATTGAAGCACCCAGAGCATGTCATTGTTAGAGGCACTAAACAATAGTGGTGATCACCCTGTGGCTTGCTGATTCACAGTGTTGTGGTTGTAGTGGACATCTTTCCCTGACATCTTGCACATGATGTCTACAGTGTTCATTTCCATGTCTCATGTGTGGCCTATTTGAGCAACATCAATGACACCTGCCTGACACTATTGGGACAGATGTAATTTGGTGAAGTGTGCATAGTGGAACTGCTTGCAGTGTGACATGATATTACCTTCTCCAGGCTATTGTACTGTTGTCATCAACATGGCAGAATTTGGGAGCATCTTTTAGTTCTGCAAGGTCACTATGTCACAAATAGATATGTGCATGCCCTTGTGTGGGAAATGTGGGAATACTTTTGGCATTGGCCTTTCATTACGAGACAACAGTTAACTAAGGTCTGCTACATGGGAAAATCCTTGTGGATGAAGAGGTCTCCTGCTAGTTCAATGTTTACAGTGATTAAACAACTTCTGCCATGCAATTGTAGTTTTCACAGATCCTGATTTTCCTGCAGTAATCTGTTGACATTTCAGATGGCATGCATGCCTATGGTATGGCACATGGATTTGCCACTTAGGTGTAGTTATTTGCTGGGGCCTACTTGTTATCATGGTAATGTTTGCTATCTGACCTGCTGTTCAAGTGTGTTCATGGACATGTGATGATCCTATTTTTGTTTGTCTTTGCAGGATCTGCACCAGCAAGCATAGGAGACGGGCCCAAGCCAAGTGGGAAAACATCTGGTCACAGAAACCTGGGTCAAGACACCACTGACACAGAGGAACCCAGTTGCCCAGAGGGCGAGCAGAGTGCCATGGGGGAGAACGGATGGGAATCATCATCATCATCATCATCATCAGAGTCCTCCTCCATTGGCCACTCCCTAGTGATAGTGGACCCGTAGGGGCATCCCCCAGGACCATCTTTGTCCACTACTCCCATTCTATCACCATCCTCCCTGTTGCTCCCCACTCAGTTGGCCGTGCCCACTCACCCAAGAGGGTGGGCATCTCCTTTGCTGCAGGCACCTCTGTCCCAGCCCCTGTTACCCCTGCTGCCCTCAGTGTGCAGGCTATTGACGTCCTGAGAAGTATCTTTGTGGGTCAGTCAGCCATTGTGAATGCATTCCAGGGATTGGCGACCCAACTCCAACAGACTAATGCATTCCTGGAAGACATTCATGGTGCAATGACTGTCCTACAAATATCTTTTCAGGCTCTGGCCTCCTCACTGATGGCAGCTAGTCCCCACCACCTTCCCTCCCCACTCCAACTCCCTCTTCCCAGTCTAAATCCCCTCTTCCCCTATCTATCCAAAGCACACAAAGAGATCTGCAGACATCCACCTCAACAGACAAAAGAGAGCAGTATGCACACAAACAACATCTACCCACAGACACAGCTATACTCACAACTTTCCAGGACACCTCCACCACCCCCAGCATCACACACACAACATCAAGCATACCTACAGACACCACTACAACAGTCACTGACACAGCCACCACACCCATCCTACCCGCAGACACCACACCAGCAGACCCGCAGACATCTACCACAAGCACCACACTCACAGTCATGACAACTATGGATACACATAAATCCACCACATCCACCATACCTCAATCACCACCCCAACAGATACCACCACAGCTTCCTTCAGCACCTCAACTCCCCAAGCCCAAGACACATAAACATTCTCACTCACCCACCCAACGGACACCCACCACACACAAGCATACATCCCATAAGCACGCACCCACGACATCCACACATACACAGCATACAACCACTCCCTCAACCTGCAAATCCCAACTGCCTCTTGCTGACCATCCCTGTGTCTCTTCAAATTTTTTTAAATTGACCTTGGCCTTTCCCCTGTTTTCTCCACCCCTATCCCAAACCCAAGAGGCCCCCACCCAGCTCCCAGCCCATCCTTTCCACCTCCAAGGCCTCCCCTGCCACCCTGCAACCACCCATACCTCTCCCCCACCAAAAAGAAACCCACTCCTCCTAAGAAGAAGCCCACCCCTCTCAAGAAGAAGGCCAGCCCTCTCAAGCCCAAACCCCCACTCATAAACCCGAACCACCAGTACCCTGAGTCCCTGAGTCCCTGAGGTGCCTGCTTGCCCCATAGATGCCACTTCCTGTGAAGGTTCCATGGCAGTTGGGAGTCAAATGGAGGCACAACATTGTAACATTATTGGACTTTCAAATGGACTGGCCAATGGCCTTTAGACTATGATAAGTCCCAATTAATAAATCCCAAACCGTTTGTATTTTGGGTGTACATTTGTCTGGCAATTCCTTTTTTACCTGAATGTTGTTCCTGAGTGACTTGTGATGTGTGTCTACGGTTGTGTGTGTTTGAGCTTGTTTGCTGTTCCATTTGCTGTTGTTTGCAGTATGTGACTTTGCGGGCATTGCTGGTGTCCCCCAAGAGAAGGGTATATGTTGAGTGTATGGATATGTGTGTGTAGCTGCAATGGTGGTGTCATGGCATTGTGTGCTGTTTGTTGTGGTGAGTATTTCATCTTGTATTGTCCATTGTGAGCATGTATGTTGTTGGACTTGTCCCCCAGATATGGCTTATGTATTGATCTGAGGTGTGGCAGCATGAGTTTTATTAGTGCAGATGTGGAGTGTGTTCAGTTGTGCTAGCTTTGTTTGTTGTTGTCTGTGCATGTGTCCATTTCTCTGTGTGTCCCTTGCAGCTAGTTCCTGTTGAGGTATGTCCCATGCAAATGAGGTTGTGTGTGCTTTATTGGCATACACATTCACAATGTGCAAATGTGCATGTAATTTGTGTCTAGTACTGTTTGTCCCCGACACACATGTAGGGCTCGTTCCTGTGCACATGTTGTTTTAAGGGTGTGTGAAAATTGAAATGTTTCCCAGTACAGCCTCCTTCCCTCGTTGTTCCTGGTACCCCATCCCAATTATGTAGGTATTGTGCTGATATTGCCCTTTTTCGATTTGTTTCTCTGTGTATGCATGTCATTGTCCTTCCTTTGTGCTGTGATATGTGTGTCCATTTCAGGGTTGTTTTATGGTGGTGTTGTTTGTGTTTGATGCCACATTTATACATATGTGTGTTGTTTGTGACAAACGTCCCTGGCCTGTGTGGAATTTGAATGTGTGAGTTGTATTTTTATGTTTGATATCTGTGTGTTGTTGGTGATGTGTGGGAGAATGTTGTGTACACTTCACTGCCCCTGTGCCTGAGATGTGTGGTTGTGTTTTATTGTCTCGTGTTGAGGCGCAGCGGCAGTGAGCTACCTAAAGGGGCTGTATTGTGAGTGTTCATGTTTCGGTCATGGTATCTGGTTCCGAGGCAGGACACAATGCCAAATGTACTTGGTGCCCGGCACTTCCCCTATGATTTGGCTGACAGTGCTGCGATCAGTTATCAAGATGAATGTCACAGGTAGGTGTATGTATTTACAGTCTGTGGTGTCCTCAATGGTGGTGATTTCTGTCTCCTTCGATGACCAGCAGCGGTATGCGTATGATGGGTTCTATTGCGGCTCTGGATGTGTAAAGCTGACTGCAGGTGAGTGCCTCCTTTTATACTGTCCGTTTCTGCCTTCTGAGACATGGTGGTTGGCCTGCCATGGTAACATTGGCGATATGCAACTTGGTAATGTGTCCGGCGGAAACACTGCCTCTGACGGCCTGTTTATGCTGCTTTGTGACCATGGTGGTCCGTGGTGCTTGGCAGTGCTGGCAGAACCAGTACGGTCTTTGCTTCATGTGCCAATATAACTCATAATACGGCGGTACAACTGCCATCCCAACAGCGGTTGGACAGCCACCATGGAGGTCATAGGACCACTAAACTTATAATGAGGCCCAAAGTCTTATGGAAATCTTCATACCTTGGATCACCCTCTTTGGTTCCAAGAACAAAGTGTTCCTTTTGGTTGTTCTCCTACTTTGATTCAGATGCACCCTCTTAACTCTTTACACCCACTGGCCAATGGAAACTACCACCCTCTTGATGCCATGCTTATTATCATAATACTTTTTGTAGCATTACTGAAGATTGCACATACAATTTTTTTAATTCTGCAAGATTGTATCCAGTTTTACTCGATCTTCCCAACGATCTGGGACATGCTTTCTCATATTGTAGAAAGGTGTATATCTTGTAGGTTTGTGGAGAGTCTTTTGATATTTCCAGAACATTTTCTGTAGCTCAAATTCCACTCTCTCACCATTCTTGACACCCAACTGAATTTTCTCTTCGGTTACCTTGTTGAACCTCGCAAAGGCATCATTCTGCCCCCGACAGATGCTCTATGTTTGATCCCACTAATCTTCAAAATTACTCCATACTTTCTGATTTGACTACCATACCAGATAAAAGACTAGTAGGGTCATTAAGTTTTTGGCGTTCCCACCGCAGGACCGCCAAAGCTGTGGTAAGGACACAGCTGTCATGCCAGCTGTAACCTCCTGTTGTATTACAATGTTTCCGCTGTGCTGACCAGCAGGAACATTGTCTTTTGATGTTCCTGCCGGGCTGACCGGCGTGAACAGTGCTATGGTATTGGTCTCGGCTCCATTAACGGAGCTGAGGCCAGTAGTGTATGCAGACAGTGCACATCCTAAGGGTGCTGGGCTGGGGGGTTCAGCCCGTCAGGAACCTAGTTCCTGGCGGGGACGACAGTCTCCTGGTGGTCCAACTGCCAGGGTTGTAATGTGGCTGTGGTCCAACCATCAGCACAAATCTGGCAGTCCTTGGACCACCAGACTCGTAATGAGGCCCTAGATAAGAACCCTTTTTTTGAAAAATGTGGTCAAGAAAGCAAACCACCTTTAGTGTATTCACATTTTCCACTAATTCACATTCTATCCATTTATATAATATGTCTAACAGAACTACAGTGTAATTGTGTTTTCATTTGTCCCAACTCAGTAGCACTGTTGTGTCTAAAGACAAGCACTCCAAGGGCATGCTAGGATATGCCACACAAGCGCAATAGTGGATTCAAAGTTTCATGAATTTAGTGTGCCAACTCACTTTCTATACAATCTCTCACAGCATGTTCAACTTCTTTGTCAACACCAAGCAACCAATATATATCTGAAACCCTTTTTTGTCTTCTCGATTCCATGTGTCACGCACTGCAAATTCAAACATTTTGTTGTCCTAAATGTGATGAAAGAAAAATCTTACCGATCTGAACCAAACATTGATGTTCTTCCCCTAAACCATTATTCACTTTCCAGAATGGTTGTATCCCCACATTTATCAATTCGTTTTTGAGAAACAATTTTCCCATAAGACCTAAACCCAATTGTCTTCCTCCTTAGAAGGGGCATCCACATTCTTTAAGTTTTCCCGCAATAAGTCCCATTGTGTGACACTCTCTCTGGTTCTTTGGCCCCGTAATGCTTCTTTCATTAACACTGTGCTATTTCCACCCAATTTTCTAGTGCACCTTGCCATCTATTTGCTATTGGACCACCTAGGTCTTTCCAGTGTGAGGTTATCTCTCTCTTCGCTAAGATCAGGGCCAGGTCTATGAATTTGTTCGAGGTTTTATGTGTTGATGGGTGCGGGGAATCTCCCAAAATTGCTGCTATAGGGTTTGGTAATAGAGATCTTTCAGTACAGCTGGCTATTTTCCAGAATACTTCCATCCAGTATGAACTAATCTGAGGGCATTTCCATGACATGTGCATTAGGTCTGCGCTGGTTCGGCGCATCGCGGGCAGCAGGAGTTATTTGTTCTATATATTTTGGTTATCATTTGGGGGGTAAGGTAAGCTCTATGGAAAATGTACATGTTTATCAATTTAAATCTTGCGTTCCTGGATATGGCATAGACGTGGGCTGTTATTCTGGTCCATTGGGTATCTTCCAATGGAGTGTCAAGATCTGTTTGCCATTTTGCCTTGAGTTTGTTAAGTGGAGTGCAGGTGCCGTTGTACATGAATTCATATGCCCCTGAGATTATCCTCCTTTGGTCTCCTATGGAGCAGAGGAGTTTGCAACCCCTGTGGATCGGGGGTTCGTTGGTTCCTGCGCCCCACAGTTTTTGAATGATTCTAATGAGGGCATTGTGAGTGAGGAACAATCCGGGTGGGAGGGCGAATCGGTCTTGCAGTTCTGCAAAAGAGCAGAGTTTCCCATTGAGATACAGGTCGCCCAATTTCGTAATATTAAAAGGGACTCATTTATTAATATGTTTGGTGATTTGATTATCTGGGAGGCAGTTCAAAGACTCCAAAGGGATCTCAGTAGCGTAGGGAGTCTTTGTATGCGAGCGTTTGAGGTAGAGATCCCAGCAGTGTCTAGCAGCCTCCCACTTCAGAGGAAGAGGCTATTTTGGTTTCCTGGGGTTCAATATTATATGTAAGATTTTTCCTAGCGGGCAGTTTAAAGATATCTGTAAATCTTTTGCAACTGGGGGTTTATTAATCAATTTAGCCAGCCATTGAATCTGTCCCGCCCAATAGTAGATTTCTAAATTAGGCACGGCTAGTCCTCCCTCCAAGGTAGGTCTTTGTAGCGTATGTAGTGCTATTCTGTGTTTGTTAGGTCCCCAAATGAAGCTTGCGATTAAAGAGTTTGTGTTCTTAAATACCGAACTCGGGATTATTAGAGGGAGCGTAGAGAAATAATATAGAAGTCTGGGCAGTACTATCATTTTAAGCAGAGCGACTCTCCCTGCGACTGTAAGAGGCAGGGTGCTCCAGAACTGCATGCTAGATTTGATTCCCCTAATTGTTCCATGTATACTCCCCTCTAGCAAGTCTTCTACTGAATGATAAATGTTGACTCCAAGATATTTAAAAGTGTTCGGAGACCAGGGCAACCCCCTAGTGTCGGAGGGCTTCGGGGTGTCTCTGAACGCCGGAAAGATGGAGGATTTCCTCCAATTAATCCGGAGTCCTGAGGCAGATCCGAAGTTTTCTAGCATTTCTATCGCCCAAGGAAGGTCCGCAATCAAGTTCCTGAGGAAAAGTAGCATGTCATCGGCGTAGAGGGCGATGTGGTGTGTCCAAATATTAATCGGGATGCCCTCATAGTATCTTTTGGATCTTGCAGTTTGTGCGTGGGGTTCTACCGCTAAAGCGAATAGGAGGGGGGGAGAGTGGGCAGCCTTGTCTTGTCCCTCTTCCCACAGTGAAGGGCTCGGAAAAGGTGTTACCTGTGCGTACTCTTGCTGTGGGATTTGTGTATAATAATTTCGTCCAGCGAGTGAAACCTAATCCCAATCCCAGTTTTAACATAACTTGCTCCAGGTAGTCCCATCTCAAGCTATCAAAGGCTTTTTCAATGTCTATTGAGATCATTGCTGCTTGAGGTATGGTATCAGGCTCGGAGTGAAGAATAGAGATTAAACGCCTGATGTTTTGCACTGTACTGTGTAGTGGGATGAAGCCCGATTGACTCTGATGAATCAATGAAGTCATGAAGGGTAAGAGTCCATTAGCTAATATCCTGCTTAAAATTTTATAATCTAGGTTCAACATAGATAGGGGTCGGTATGAGCGGACATCAGTGGCAGGTTTTTCTGGTTTTAATAAAGGGATCATTATGGCCTCGTTAGTAGAATGAGGTAATTTATTATTATGCCACGCTTCCGTGTATAGTGTGCAGAGTCAAGGTGCTAGTGTATCCTGATATAGTTTATAGAACTCTGAAGGGAGACCGTCTGCTCCCGGTAATTTACCCTTTGCCATGCTTTGTATTGCAGTTTTAATTTCCGCTATCGAAATAAGGGTGGCTAGGGTTCTGCTTTCTTCGATTTCCAGTCTAGGGAGAGCAAGTGACTCCAATTCTGTGACCTGAGTGGTATTAATTGATTTGGTGGGTGATGCATAAAGGGAGGAGTAGTATTCGTAGAAGCAAGCGTTAATTTCCTTTTGGCTAAGTACTCTGTCACCTGTGCTCCTCCCAATTTCGAGTATAATAGTTTGTTGTTTGGAGGGTTTGGCTAACCACGCCAATAGTGTGTCTGCCTTATCTCCTTCAGCGTGTTGTCTACTTAAGTACTGTTTGTAGTTGAAGCGGAGAGCTTGATGTTTTCTTCAACTCTTTTTGTTTTAGTTTCCCGCAAAATAGGGGTCAGCTCAGGGTATGAAGGAAGTTTGCGTTCAGTGTCTCTTAGAGAGTCTTCAAGTTTTTTAAGCTCAGATTCAATAGATCTCTGCACTCCTACACTTTCCCCAATACAGTTGCCTCTGGTTACTATTTTAAAGGTTTCCCATTCTAATGTTCTAGTGGATGCTGTTACTGCATTTAGTTTGAAATAGTCTTTGATACTATTGTGAAGGTAGTGTTTAAAGGCCTCGTCCTCTAATGCCTCTGCCACAGGTCGCCATGTGGGGATCACAGGTTTTTCCCTATGCCAAACTAAAGAGATCAGTAATGGATTGTGATCTGAAATGGTACGGCCCAGATATTCGGCTGAAACTACGATGGATTGTAGCTCTGGGGAGACTAGTACAGTGTCTAGTCTAACGTGTAGGTCATGTACTGCTGAGTAGAAGGAGTATTCTCTATTATGTGGATTGAGGTGTCTCCAGCAGTCTCTTATTTGCCAGTGTTGTTGCCATTCTTTAAAAGCTTTAGCAGTTTTTAGAGTTTGAGTTTGTGAGAGGGGGGGGTGTGATCTGTCCATATTGATATCTGTTATGCAATTAAAGTCCCCACCTATCAATTTCGGGCTCGCTAGAATCGGACTCAGCTCCCTAGACAAAGTGTCAAAGAATTTATTTTGATCCTGGTTCGGGGCACAAAGGCCCCCTATAGTTATTTCCCTTCCACCCAGCATTCCGAGATAACAACGTATCTACCATCTTTATCTATGTTTGTGTGTAGGGCCTGGAATGGAAAGCCGGGGCGTATCCAAACTAGAACTCCTCTTGCAAACGCCGAATAATTTGTAGCGAATATTTGGCCTCTCCATCTTTTCCTTAGTGCTATAACATCCTGCTCTAGCAAGTGAGTTTCCTGCAGTATAGCAATATGGGCTCCTCTACGTTTAAGGTAGCTGTACACCTTATATCGCTTGGCAATATTATTTAACCCCCTGACATTCCAGGTTATTAATTTGTATCTTGAAGTCATAGTCTTGATTTACTAGTTGTTGGCTACTATTAGAGGAAGAATCCAAAGGTATTCTGTTGCTACAATAAGCTTACAAGTATTTATTTCTAGAGATATTTACCGCTCTAGGCCTCAGTGCACGAAGTTCCCCTAAAACTGATTGAATGAACATAAATCCCAACTCCCACTCCCCAGGACCGGCTACTAAAACTCTTCCCGTCCAAACTGTTAACATTCCTATTCTAATATCCTATAGGTGGGTGGCGTGGCTGGGGCCGAGAGCGCGTGCCCTGTGCCTCTCCCGGGGCCCGGCCGGAACATTGCCAGCTCTTTGTAGTATCTGCTTTTATTACAGGTTTTTACCAGCAGTGTTCCTGAGTTAGAGCTGAGCAGGAACTATAGTCAGAGTTAATTGTTTTCTTTTAGATACTCACGGTCAGGACGGACTGCACATAGTAGAGTCAAATAATTTCTTCTGAGGTTCCTGGTGTTATTATAGATAGGCTGGTGAAAGGGTCACGTGAGGATATCGATGAGCCCCCCCAACTGGAATCAGGGTCCGAGAGGTTGACAGAAGTCCGAGGTCTGTGGCAGGATCCCCCGCTAAGGGCGGCGGCTGCATCTACGGCGTCTCTCATCTCCTGAAGAGATTGATGTTTAGGGGGGGCCCCCTCTGTGGTCCGCTTAGAGGAGCGACTGCATTTCTTCCCCGGTTCGCAGTGGGGTCTAGGGAGGAGAGTTGAGATGGACAGGTTCAAGGCATCCAGCCACTCGCCTACCAGTTGAGGTGATAAGAAGAAATGCGTTTTACCTTTGTGTTCTATTCTGAGCTTGGCAGGGAAAAGCATTGCATATTTAATCCCATTTTCTCGTAGGATGCGTTTGTGACTGTGAAAAGAGGCCCTTTGCACCTGGGTTTCTCTTGTGAAGTCCTGAAAGATCATAACCCGATGATTATTGCATAAAGTTTCGCCTCGTTGTCGTGATTAGGCGAGTATATAGTCTCTGTCTTTGTAATGTAACAGTTTAGCTATAATTGGGCGTGGTCTAGATCCCGGAGGTGGTGCCCTGTTGGGGATCCCATGAGATCTTTCTATTGCGAAGTAAGCTGAGAGGCCCTTGGGGGCCACAGTGTTTCTAATCCAATTTTCCAGGAAGGATTCTGTGCTGATTGCTGAGGATTCCGAACCTTCTGGCACTCCGATAAGTCTGAGGTTATTCCTACTTGCTCGGTTTCCAGCATCTTCTGCTCTAGCTTCCAATGTCTTAATTCGGGCAGTTATATGCGCTATTTCCTTAGTTGTTGTTTGTTGTGCAAGGTCGACTGTAGATAGAGATTTTTCGTTCATCTCCACTCTCTCTTTCAGTTTGCGGTGGTCGTCTCGTAATAGTGAGAGGTCCGATGATAGGCTATCAATTTGTTTCTCAAGTGCTTCACGGGATTCTTTAATAGCCAGGAGGACAGTGTCCAGTGTTGCTTCTTGTGGAATCAGATTGCCTGAGTCAGCCAGGTTGGAGGGTTGGGTAGGTTGTTTAACATTAGCAAAATCTGTTTGGGATTGGTCTTCTCGCTTTTTAGGCTTCCCCATGATTAAAACTGTGCTGTGACCGGAGAGGGCGAGTTGAGTACCCCAACCACTGCCGGGGTCCGAGTCACTGGACTCAGCCTAGCTGGACCACTTTGCCCACCCTAGTCTTCCCCCTTTCTCAGGTTTCAGTCAGTGGGGGGGGGAAGAGACCCCCCCCCACTTTTCCACTCCGCATCTTCCTTTTGCTGGTACCGTCTGTAGGGTTCTGACAGATCCCGGGTTTGCGGAGGTGGTGAGGGTGCAAGGAGTGCTCTATAACTCGATCTCCTGCGAGTCCACCCAATATAGAGGCTGTGAGGCCAGTGACTGAACTCGGTTTCGCTCCCTCCATGCCCCTTTACATTTAGGGTCCTGTACTCCTTACTCCTTGATGGTCAGATTCAGCTCTTCAGGTGGTGTGTTTGGGCGCTAGCCCTTTCCGGGGTATCCAGGGGTGCTCTGTAGGGACTCCCTGTTCACCGGCTTGGGGGTCCTCTGTAGTGCTCCGGTTGTGGTTTCCATGGAGGGGGCAAAATGCAGGAGCAGGTGATGTTATCTGTGACTTCACCTGCGTAGTTAGTGTCCCAGGCTCCTCAGCGTGCAGACATATGGGTGGGAGCATCGCAGTCCAACACCTCCACTCCGTTCACAGCTTCGGGGGAGTCCTGAGGGGCAATCGGATTGAGTCTCTGACAGGGGCCTCGCAACTAAGGCATCTCCAGGGCCCCGAATTACTCAAAGCCCCTGCAGCAGGGTGGGCCGCCCCCCTCTCCACTCCGCAATGTCTCCAGGCTGAAATTTCTTTTTACTTCAGGCAGGGGGAGGGCGAGTGTCCCTCGTGCTTTGAATGTCCCTTTTAACGGCTTTTAGGGGGTCCCAGGGGACGGTCGTCTTTTTCTCTTTGATCCCTGGGTGGTCGGACTCAATCTGCCCTCTGCGCTCAGGCGGGGCCCCACCGCTCTCCCTCGCTCACGCGCCCCTGCACTCACCAGCCCCCACACCAGACCGGGGGCACCAGCACTCTCAGCGGGCTCCCCGAGTCACCGCTTTCTATTCCAGGTCTCCACTGCCGCTCCGGGCCTCCGTGCTTCTTCCGTCTCGACAGCGGTCACTGCGAACGCCGCAGTGGCCATTTTGTTTTTCTATATTTTTCCCCGGGACGTCCGATGAACTCGCACCAAGACTCCTCCGCGGGGGTAGAATCACCTGGGATGAGATTGTCTCCAACGCCAGAGGTCCACCGGGGAGGATCCCAGTGGGCAGTGATTAAATCGGTGAGCTCTGCGCGGTAGAAATGTCGGCCGGGCCCCGATCTCAGCCCCGGAGCTCCACGCTAAGCTTGCAGCCTCATCGGCTGCCGGCCACGCCCCCCATTTAATAGCCTTGATAAGCTTTTTTTTGTTTAATGCGTTCCTCACTCAACATAAGTCCCAGCTATGCAAATTCTTGTTCTGAAAATTCACACCTCTCAAGCTTAGCATTTAAGTCCTTTTTGTATAAAATTCAGAACTATTTGTACAATAAGGAATTAGTCGTGTGTTGCTCCTACCCATTACCAGTATATCATCCTGAAAAAACATGACTCTAGAAGGGTCATGAAACAAATCAGACATGATTCTGTTGAATAAGGCCACAGCCGATGCTATATCAAAAGGCACCCAGAGAAAATAATAAAACTCCAAAGGGGTTACAAATCCTACCATATTCTTACTTTCCAAGTACAGCACAATTTAAGGATACATTGAGGATACATAAAGTGCAGAGAACCACTTGACACTCTTTGTCATATAATTAACTTTTGGTAAGGGAAATTCATCAACTTTTATATTCCAATAACTAATTTAATTGAGCTTTACCTTTGCCCCTTATTGTCAATGGGATATATTCCTAGCCTGATATATCATTGGTGTGGCACATTTGTTTCAGCATGATTATGTGTGTAAATATCTTGAGTTTTCCATTACAATCCCCAAATATATTTGGGAACCTTTCCTGGACCTATTTTTCTCATATTCTCAACTCCATTTTTTTTATTTTATGTCATGTTGACAGGATTTATAGAACATGTTGCTGCCCCAGCAATGGGGCTTCCCAGCGTTTCCCACTGAATACAGGTATCACACAAGAGAGAAAAGCAGAGAAGAGGAGTGTATTGCTAAGGCCAGGATGGAAACTAGGTTGCAAAAAGCCACGTTTTCAGCTGTTTCTGAAAGCAAAGATGATTCTGTGTATCCCTTAATTCAGGGCGCAGAATCAATTGACACTTGCTTGAAGCTGATAGGGACCAGAACTATGTGTATCAATCTTTTGTCTCTCCATCTGAGTATCAATGGCTATTCTTTCTGTACATGAAGTTACATGTGGCCCATATGTTCTTGAAACTAAACCTCAGCACCCTGCCCCTCAACACCTCTATAATATCAGTATGATTATACTCTCCTCTGGTCCACCCAACTCTCCAACAATTGTATTATTCCATACATTATTCATCTTTTAGAACAGTCAGGTTGAGTCCACAACTACTTGTATATGGGTACCTCTGATTGTATTGTAACAAGCACATTTGACCCCATTCAGGCTTTCATCCTAGCAGCCAATACAATAATTTGTTTTGCATTGAGCTGTTATTCTTGTCAACCATCATCACACATCCATTTTTCATACTCATTCTTTGTTGGACCCTTGAAACATTTGTTTCTTTAATATCCAGTAATGATGCTGTCCAGGCATTACTGGTTAAATACTGGACAGCATTTACTATGTGCTACATGACATATAGTACTACAACAAAGACATTTCTTATTATGCTCCTTTCCTGCAAGCTGTGGTGTACTCTAGGCACACTTTTAATATTTGAAACCTCTGTTATTCACTTCTGTTTTATCAACTACCTCTGGAAATACAAGTGGCTGTATTACGTAACGTGAGCAGTTCAAGTGCTAATTTAAGACATTGTCTCTGACATATTTTAGAGCTCAGTGTGTGTGATGAAGAGCTAGAGCAGCACTATTGTACCACCTTAGACAGAGGTAAATGGTTACTGGTCATTGACCTTTAAAGGTAGGTCCTGCTTTTGACCAGAAATGAAGCAGTATTCGATGACATATCTAACAACATAAAGCAATTACTAACAAAAAACTAAGCAATACAAATAAACCGTTGCATAGCACTACAAAACAATCAAATCACAACGCAACATAGAAACCACAGTATAATAGAACAAAATCACTTTGAGACAGTGAAGCACTAAGCTACAGCAAAGCAAAAAATATGAGAACAGGTTACTGCCACAATGCAATGCCACACAGCAAACATGTCACGTTTACCACCTCGAGAAAGCAGCTTTTATAATACAGTGGTAAATGCACTTGCACCAGCACTGTTCTAACTTACTACCAAGGACACAAAATATAATCTGTCAAAGCTGTTTTGCGATCAGGTCCATCTTCTCTGATTTTAAAGCTGAAGTTGCACATCTAGAGGACACTTCAACTATCCTCAAAATGGCAGCTATATTTTTTATTTTGACTTCAAAGTCCATCTTTTATTTCTCTGTTGTTAGTGTGCATGACAATTTGCATCCCTAATTATGTTCTCTTGCATTATCTAAAATTTACCAGTGATGGTTAGTGTTTTCAATACTGAAACACAAACATCTATCCACACTTTCACATTTCTCTTGTTTGCGAAGGTAAAATATATATCATTGATTATTTGGGAGACATTGAAGGCCGTTGTTGGGATGGAAAAGTCCTCTGTGTGTAAGAGACGTGTTCCCCTGCCCTGAGTATCGAACTGTACTGCTGTCTGGATCCCCAATGCTGGTTTTTGTGTCATGAGTAAATACAGATCATGCATGTGCGCCATGACAGAGGCCAGTCTCAAGGATTGCTGTCTTGGACCAGGAGGGGCAGCCAAAGCACTACCACCTTGCATTTAGGCAGCAAGAGTGCAGAGACTGCAGCACTAATGGCAAACAGGTCCTTTTTACCCTGTGCCTACAGGCTCATCCACCTTTTTAAAGGTTCAGCTGCTGTGTGCTTAACTCACCCTTTGCCTACATCAGGTAGATGTGGAGAGCTGCTCAGGAGTAGTGACTCTGCGCTGGATGTATGTGTGCCTGGGAAGGGTACACTATAGGGATAGAGCAGTACTGTGCAGTATGTGTATGCATGCGTGGGAGAAATACAATACCTGAAAGATGGACAACAAGTGTGCTGTGAATTTATACTGAGTTTGTCTGCAATGGTACTTTACACTGAGGACCCCTGGTTTACCTTTGGGAATCCAAAGACTGCCTGGTGAAGATATGAAGAGTAGAGGAATCCCAGGTTTGTGTGTTGCTGCATTCCTGTGAGCTAGATGGGACACACACTGGATGAAGGGAGGAAGGGACTCATCCTTCACACTTCAAAAGGATACTCTTTGATTCGGTGATAGATCACAAGGAGGGGACTGGACAGATCTCAGAAAGGATTAGGAATGACAAGGGAACTATAAAGAGTAAGGCTGGGAACCCAGGATTAACCTTTTGATGCACCTATCGCTGTGACACCAAGGTCACTGGAGTGAGGCCTACATGCTCTTAATCAGGAGTGACCAGGTAAACTCCCGGTCACTTCCACGAATTATGCTGTGGGTCAATCAGCTTCTGAGTCGTGCCTGCTGTGACAGACATCCTTTCAAGGGGAAAGAAGAAAAAGAGAAGTGTGCACTTAAAAAAAAAGCAGAAGCCCAAACATACAACTTGAAAGACTCAGACCCTAAATCACATTTTGGTGTCTGGAAATCGACTATAAGAAGGGGAGGTTTAGCCCCCAAACGTTGTCATCTGCCAAGCACCCAGACAGGCTGTGTGAGGAGGGGAAGCTCTGCAACACTTCTGCCAGTGACCAGGACTGGGTGCCAAGACCTGCTATCCTTCCTGCTGTGTGAGGGGACATCACCTAGGAAAACTAAGAGCACCTACCCTCTAGCCTGGAGAACTAGTGCCAGCCTGCTTGCCTTGTACCAGTGTACAAGTGTGCCTTGTAAAGAAGAGGAGAGTGTTAGAGGGAGCAAGGTCCAGTGGGGAGCCCTACTGAGAGGACTTCCTGAGCGAGGTGTAGGAGAATGACTGAGCACCGATCGGGTCATTTCCCTTGTACAGGAACTGTCTTATGACCCCTGTGTGCCAGGAGAGTGCTGCTGTTATCTGAGCCGCATGAGAAGCGCTGTGCAGGAAACACCAGGCCTGCACTGCCTTGCCGAGGTGCCCCCTTACACCAGGGACACCACAGTTGAACCAATTTGGGCCAGGAGTGTGAGTCTTACATCCATCGATATCTGCAACCCTGTATGCCATGAGGGTAATAGCACTGGAAAAGTCAGCGCCCAGACCATCAGAAACACTGCAGCCCTATATGTTAAGAAAGGCTGGCTGCCAGTACCACTGTGGCCAAGCGTTTGAGTCAGTTCACCGATGGGGGTATTACTGCGGTGTCGGACGGGTCAAGCTTATACACTGCGTTTTGCACCTGGCAGACTCCCTAGAACTGCAAGGTTGGCACTAAAGATACCACACCCTCACTGGGGCTCAAGTTGGGATTGAATTCCCCAAGCCACTTTTCCCCCAATGTGAAAAGTGACCTAATCCATTTTTGCTGAGCAGGAGCAGCTCTGATCGCTGGAAGAAACATGCAGCGCTGCTTGAAGCAAAGTCTGCATCTGCAAGGTGCTGTCTTGTGTAACTTGAGTAGCCCTACTTTGCTGAACAAGAGCAGGACTTGCGAGCTCCCGCAGAGAGGGCACTCACTGCACTGATGAACACATCCATACCACCAGAGTGGGTAAGACTGGAACTGGGGCTTTTGGGCCCTGGGGTACTGTCTGCTTCACCCAAATAGGAGTTGCATAAGCACTGGGATGAAATGACAAAATCGTACCTAACTATTATCTATGCACAGACACTTCATGCTTCCCCCACAGATCATCACTGGAGGCAATAAGCAACCATCCTTGCACTCACAACCACCAACATGGACCTTTGATAACTGATGACTCTGGGAATGCGTTTATAGGATAGTTGGAGATGTTGGCACACTGGCTTGTGATGAAATCTCGAGCCTCATGACTATTGATTGGAAATTGAAACTTGGACTCTAATGAAGGTTGTGGTGCTTATATAATGAAGTATCTGTACTGGTACATCCTTGGGGCTCCTGGCACAAGAGCCATGATTTGGACATTGGAGACCCATACAGTGTTAAGAAAGTCTGTTGTCCTCATGAGGGCCTCATGTACTTTGGACAGCAAGAGACCAAAATGTCAATGCCAATTCTTGCTATCACTCACCCCATGTACCTTCCCCCCTCGGAATGTAAACATGGAGTAGGCGTAGGTGTAGGAGGCTGGCCTGGTTTATAGTGGGTACCACAGGTACTAACTCCATATACCAGGTCCCGTTGTCCCTTATTAGTGAAATGTAGTCACTGCCTAGAAGCCAGGTTGTCTAGAGGTAGCTGTAAGCAGAGCAGCAAAGGCTGAACTATGAGATATGCAAAACTCTTGCAATACCACTGCAGTCACACAGTACTCACACAGAAAGACAATATTCAGTTGTGAGAAAGTAGCCTCTTTCTAGCCTTGTTACCCCCACTTTTGGCCTGTTTGTGAGTGTATGTCAGGGTGTTTTCACTGTCTCACTGGGATCCTGCTAGCCAGGGCCCAGTGCTCATAGTGAAAACCCTATGTTTTCAGTATGTTTGTTATGTGTCACTGGGACCCTGCTAGTCAGGACCCCAGTGCTCATAAGTTTGTGGCCTATATGTATGTGTTCCCTGTGTAGTGCCTAACTGTCTCACTGAGGCTCTGCTAATCAGAACCTCAGTGGTTATGCTCTCTCATTTCTTTCAAATTGTCACTAACAGGCTAGTGACCAATTTTACCAATTTACATTGGCTTACTGGAACACCCTTATAATTCCCTAGTATATGGTACTGAGGTACCCAGGGTATTGGGGTTCCAGGAGATCCCTATGGGCTGCAGCATTTCTTTTGCCACCCATAGGGAGCTCTGACAATTCTTACACAGGCCTGCCACTGCAGCCTGAGTGAAATAACGTCCACGTTATTTCACAGCCATTTTACACTGCACTTAAGTAACTTATAAGTCACCTATATGTCTAACCTTTACCTGGTAAAGGTTAGGTGCAAAGTTACTTAGTGTGAGGGCACCCGGCACTAGCCAAGGTGCCCCCACATTGTTCAGAGCCAATTCCCTGAACTTTGTGAGTGCGGGGACACCATTACACGCGAGCACTACATATAGGTCACTACCTATATGTAGCTTCACAATGGTAACTCCGAATATGGCCATGTAACATGTCTATGATCATGGAATTGCCCCCTCTATGCCATCCTGGCATAGTTGGCACAATCCCATGATCCCAGTGGTCTGTAGCACAGACCCTGGTACTGCCAAACTGCCCTTCCTGGGGTTTCACTGCAGCTGCTGCTGCTGCCAACCCCTCAGACAGGCATCTGCCCTCCTGGGGTCCAGCCAGGCCTGGCCCAGGATGGCAGAACAAAGAACTTCCTCTGAGAGAGGGTGTGACACCCTCTCCCTTTGGAAAATGGTGTGAAGGCAGGGGAGGAGTAGCCTCCCCCAGCCTCTGGAAATGCTTTGTTGGGCACAGATGTGCCCAATTCTGCATAAGCCAGTCTACACCGGTTCAGGGGACCCCTTAGCCCTGCTCTGGCGCGAAACTGGACAAAGGAAAGGGGAGTGACCACTCCCCTGACCTGCACCTCCCCTGGGAGGTGTCCAGAGCTCCTCCAGTGTGCTCCAGACCTCTGCCATCTTGGAAACAGAGGTGCTGCTGGCACACTGGACTGCTCTGAGTGGCCAGTGCCACCAGGTGACGTCAGAGACTCCTTGTGATAGGCTCCTTCAGGTGTTACTAGCCTATCCTCTCTCCTAGGTAGCCAAACCCTCTTTTCTGGCTATTTAGGGTCTCTGTCTCTGGGGAAACTTTAGATAACGAATGCAAGAGCTCATCCGACTTCCTCTGCATCTCTCTCTTCACCTTCTGCCAAGGAATCGACTGCTGACCGCGCTGGAAGCCTGCAAACCTGCAACATAGTAGCAAAGACGACTACTGCAACTCTGTAACGCTGATCCTGCCGCCTTCTCGACTGTTTTCCTGCTTGTGCATGCTGTGGGGGTAGTCTGCCTCCTCTCTGCACCAGAAGCTCCGAAGAAATCTCCCGTGGGTCGACGGAATCTTCCCCCTGCAACCGCAGGCACTAAAAAGCTGCATTACCGGTCCCTTGGGTCTCCTCTCAGCACGACGAGCGAGGTCCCTCAAATCCAGCGACTCTGTCCAAGTGACCCCCACAGTCCAGTGACTCTTCAGTCCAAGTTTGGTGGAGGTAAGTCCTTGCCTCACCTCGCTGGGCTGCATTGCTGGGAACCGCGACTTTTGCAGCTACTCCGGCCCCTGTGCACTTCCGGCGGAAATCCTTTGTGCACAGCCAAGCCTGGGTCCACGGCACTCTAACCTGCATTGCACGATGTTCTAAGTTGGTCTCCGGCGACGTGGGACTCCTTTGTGCGACTTCGGGTGAGCACTGTTTCACGCATCCTCGTAGTGCCTGTTTCTGGCACTTCTCCGGGTGCTACCTGCTTTAGAGAGGGCTCCTTGTCTTGCTCGATGTCCCCTCTCTCTGCTGGTCCAATTTGCGACCTCCTGGTCCCTCCTGGGCCTCAGCAGCGTCCAAAAACACTAACTGCACGATTTGCAGCTAGAAAGGCTTGTTGGCGTTCTTTCGGCGGGAAAATACTTCTGCACGACTCTCCACGGCAAGAAGGATCCGTCCACCAAAGGGAAAGTCTCTAGCCCTTTTCGTTCCTGCAGAAACCTCAGCTTCTTCTGTCCAGTAGAAGCTTCTTTGCACCCGCAGCTGGCATTTCCTGGGCATCTGCCCATCTCCGACTTGCTTGTGACTTTTGGACTTGGTCCCCTTGTTCCACAGGTACCCTAGATTGGAAAGCCACAGTTGTTGCATTGCTGGTTTGTGTCTTTCCTGCATTATTCCTCTAACACGACTTCTTTGTCCTTAGGGGAACTTTAGTGCACTTTGCACTCACTTTTCAGGGTCTTGGGGAGGGTTATTTTTCTAACTCTCACTATTTTCTAATAGTCCCAGCGACCCTCTACAAGGTCACATAGGTTTGGGGTCCATTCGTGGTTCGCATTCCACTTTTGGAGTATATGGTTTGTGTTGCCCCTATCCCTATGTTTCCCCATTGCATCCTATTGTAACTATACATTGTTTGCACTGTTTTCTAAGACTATACTGCATATTTTTGCTATTGTGTATATATATCTTGTGTATATTTCCTATCCTCTCACTGAGGGTACACTCTAAGATACTTTGGCATATTGTCATAAAAATAAAGTACCTTTATTTTTAGTATAACTGTGTATTGTGTTTTCTTATGATATTGTGCATATGACACTAGGTGGTACTGTAGTAGCTTCACACGTCTCCTAGTTCAGCCTAAGCTGCTCTGCTAAGCTACCATTATCTATCAGCCTAAGCTGCTAGACACCCTATACAGTAATAAGGGATAACTGGGCCTGGTGCAAGGTGCAAGTACCCCTTGGTACTCACTACAAGCCAGTCCAGCCTCCTACATCAGTCTTACCAAAAATAACAGTACTTTATTTAAGTGACACGAGGCCAAAAATATCTTAGAGGCTATACTTCCTTAGGAGGTAAGTATTATACACAAAATATACACTAGTAACCAAAATCAGGTAAGTAAACAGTCATAAAATAGTGCAAACAGTGAAAATCACCATAGGCTATAATGGGCCTGGGGGCAACACAAACCATATACTAAAATAGTGGAATGCGAATGTGTGTTTCCCACCTAGGCAAGAGTAGTGTGTAGAGGGGTGCTGGGAGTGTAAGAAAACACAAAAGGTAAGTAAAGTACCCCACCTCAGAGCCCAGGAAAACAGGAATAAAGTACAGCAAGTTTTCACAGAACACACTAGGAGTTGTGATAAAGGATTATGCAAAAACCAAGCAAGACTGCAAGACACCAATGATGGATTCCTGGACCTGAAGACGTGTGGAGAGAGGAGACCAAGTCCAAGAACAGCTGAAGAGTCCAAGAGTAAGAGGAGGCCCTGCTGACCTGGAAAAGGTGCAAAAGTAGATTCTCCGGTTAGAAGAAAAAGTAAGAAATGCACCAAAGAAGACAGCTGCGGATTCCTGCTTGGTGCAAGAGATGTCAGCAGGTGACGTCGGAGACCCCTCCTGAAAGGACCATACCTGGTTAGGTAGCCGATCCTCCTCTCGGGCTATTTAGGGTCACTCCTCTGGGTGTTTCCTCAGATTCAGTTTTGCAAGACTCCAGCAGGTCTCCTCTGCAACCTCTGCTTCACCTTCTACCATCGGATCAACCGCAGAACTGCTCCAGGACCTCTACAACTGCAACAAAGTATCCAAGAAGGCTACTGTGGCTTCAGCACCTGCCAGCAACTGCAACAGGTTCCATGTTGTGCATGCTCTGAGGACTACCTGCCTTCATCCTGCACCAGAAGGACCGAAGGAATCTCCCATGGAGTGACAGAGTCACTTCCCTGCTTCAGCAGGTAACTCTCTGCAGCGACGACTGGTACTCTGGGTCCCCTCTCCTGACGACGAGCGTGGATACTGTAACACAGGTGGTGGACTGAAGAGATCCTGACTGTCTAAAGGTCCAGCTGTCCAAATTTGGTGTGGGTAAGAGCTTGCTTCCCCGAGCCAGACAGTACCCATGTGCACCACATGTTTTGCAGCTTCAAGGGCTTCTGTGCGCTTCTCCAAGGAATCCTTTCTGCCTAGCATAGCCCATGCCCCCAGCAATCCTGTGATGCTCAGCTCCCTGAGTTGTTTTCCAGCGGCGTGTGATCCCTTAGTGTAGTGCTGCAACAACTGTCATTTGCAACTCCTTTGTCCCCATGTCCTGATACTCCTGTGGGTGCTGCCTGGTCTTCTGAGGGCTCTCTGAAATGCTGAGAGTACCCTCTGTCTCCTCAGTCCGAGTTGAGACCCCTTGGTCCATCCTGGGTCCAGGTAGCACCTTTTCCCGCCAAACACGTTCTTGGTGCAAGAGATGTCCCACGTCAAGTAGAAGAATGCAGGCAGGTTTTCGTCATTGGATTCTGCAACAAGTCTTGGCTCACACAAACAATGTGTTTGGCGGGACCTGGTATAAGGTGTAAGTACCTGTGGTACCCACTACAAACCAGGTCAGCTTCTCGCAACAGTGAAACAGTAAAAACACACAAGAAACAGGCCAAAAATGGGGGTAACCATGCTAGAAGAAAGCCACCTTCCTACAGTAGGATGCTTATATTTAGACAGAAGAATATTTGCTATCATATTTTGTATTTGTTCTATATATTGTTAGGTACTGAGTATATAACTGATGTCATCTTTATGTGTTGGCTTCTTGGCGCCATGTATATACTTTTAAATATGCGGCATTAATATAAATAAACTGATTATTTTTTGCTAATTTTTGGGGCTACTGATAGTATTTGTACATACAATGATTATTAATCAAATTTATTTTTCAAAGTGTTTTTTCTTTAGAATTCGGGGCGGATGAAAAGTTGTGCTGCTCTGGTGGAGTTGCAGAGTTTTGTCCACTTCACGTTCCTCTTGAGGCACTGAGCTCCAGCAAAACTGAGGAGGTATTTCTTGCGTATGGCTCGCCAATGTTAAATTGGTGAGCTGAGGTGAGAATTTGCATCCCTTAGCGTGAATTTCAGGTGCTAGAATGCCTCCCAACAAGATTTCTCAATGCAGGCAGTTGTGGCAGGTCGCAACCATTTCCATTGAGAAAGCTGGCACTCGAGCAGAAAATCTGTTCGAGTTTCAGAAAGAAGCAGCGCCCTCTGGCATGCTGCATAGTGCCATTCAAGTTGATTTTGCATTACAGCACAGAACAAGCTCTTGGGCACAAAAACTCTGCGCAATCAGCATGGCGTGCCCTAATTCCACTCGCTGATGGAACTCCGTGGAATCTCACAGAGTTTTTATGTGTGTCCACGGTATTCCGTGGAATGAAGCTCCTCGAGTTCCACCCACCCTTATTTGGAATAATTTTTTGTTCAAGAAAAAATAATCAGGGTACTTAGACAATGGAGGGTTAAATGAGGGTCATGTTTTGTGGCTGTTTAGTACAGTGTAGAGGGCTTATTTATCCCCATTTTGCGCAGAATTTGCGTCATTTTTTTACGCAAATTAGATGCAAAACTAACTCCATATTTATACTTTGACGCTAGATTCGTCTAGCACCAAAGTAATGGAGTTAAAGTCATTTTTTGGACATGGAAACCTACCTTCCCTCAATGAGATGCAAGGTAGGTGTTCCCGTGCAAAAAATGACTCTATGGCTTTAGCGCCATATTTATCCCTGTGCTAAAATCACGCACAGGGGGAGGAGAGGGTCAAATAATGGTGCAAACCCTGCTTTGCACCATTATTTAAAGCCTGGGTCAGGGCAGGCTTTAGGGGACCTGTGGGCCTATTTCCATTGAATAAGCCCACAGGTGCCCTCCCCAGGACCCAGGGACACCCCCACCCACACCAGAGGGACAGCGGACTCCCCTCGTCCTCTGTCCCACTGGTCCACTCGGCGTCCCTGGACTCTTTTTCCTGGGTCATGTGGGATGCAGCTCCCTCTGTCGCTGGTGCCCCTGCTCCTCCGCCAGATGATGCTAATGCACACATGGACAAGATAACAGAAGATTAAAGGGGGGAAAGAGAGAAACGGAGCACTGGGTCAAACTACAGCACCAACACCACAGATAGCATACACATTACCTTCACACACAGGGATCAGGATTGAGCACCATGCATCACACTAGCATTATATGTGCTAGGTATCACAGCAAGATGAGAGCAAAACACCACCAACTACACCCCTCCAGGGAGTCACTAAAGCCTGTCTGACATGGAAGGCAACCTAGCTAGGTTACCAGATTTAGCAATACAACCATTACCCTTGAGCTGGATCACGCTGCCTTCTCTGAGCTGGCATTAAGGGGCACCCACCAACTGACACCCACCACCAGGTTCCTATGCCACCTAGCAATCATAGTTGTGACGCATACTGTGCTGACCCCCTTGTGGCTGCTGTGATGCCCTCAAGCACCAATCCAGCTCTGGGTAGGCCACTGCCAGTATGCGGGCTATCAGAGGGGTAAGGTTCCGACTGGCACCCCACCCTCATTGGCAGGCCATCCCCAGAGGTCCTCTCCAGTCTCCGGGCCCAGCGTCTCAGGTTCTCCCACCTCTTCCTACAGTGGGTGCTCTGCTTGCAGTATAGTCCCCCAGGGTCTGCATGTCCTTGGCGATGGCACGCCACAATCCCTTCTTTTGATGGGTGCTGACCTGCAGAGGAAACACAGGCAGGAGGACACCATTAACCAGATAATCCAGCCTGTTACTCATATGGCCCACAAATCCCCTTCTATCCCCATTGGTACACACATCATCCAGCGCTCACCATGTACACCACCACCAGACATACGACCCCCTCAAATGACTCAATGCTTGCACACACATCTCCATGCAACCTTGTCTCATGCCTCGTGCCCAATGTGTACTCACCTGTTGGTCTGGAGCCCCATACAGTAGCCCATACTGAGGTAGGAACCCATCCACCAAGTGGGAGAACTCCTCCAAAGTGAAGCCAGGGGCCCTCTCCCAAGTCACAGGGACCATCGCAGGATCCAGACACAGGTCACAGCAGCACACACAGTGTAGGTGTTGTCCTGTAGAAAGTCAGGAAGCAAGAGAGGTTAGAGTCAGAAAATGTCAGTCATGTCCGCGGCGGTGTACACTGTCATCGCCGCCAGTGATCCCCATTGGCCACTATACTCCATAGAGCCCCATGTTATCCAATGAGGAATAGCACGGTGGTGCAAGACCGCCTTCCGCCATGATGCGCAATGCCGGCAGAGTTAGCTCACTTAGCATGCAGGACAGGCGGTCGCCATTTTATGGTGGTGGACAATATCCAGATAATCGAGAACTGTGTCATATCCATAATTTCACATACATTGCCATTATCAATGTCCCATCACGTTACTGCTCCGTGTACACTGAGGTGGTGGTTCCACTGTTCAAATTGTGACAACCTACTCACTCTGGTGTCCCTTAGATACCTACCACTGCAGAGGAATAGGAGGAGGAGGTAAGACCCTGTGTGCAGACCCCTTGTGAACTTGGCTACACTGGAAGGCAGGAACATAATACTCACCTATAGACTGGACAGGGCCACAATCAAAGACCTGTGTGCTCAATTGGAGCTTGATCTGATATCTGATACCCGTGATCCCACTGGGATGCCCCCTCTTGTGCAGGTTCTATCTGTGCTCCATTTCCTGCCAACTGGCTCTTTCCAAGTGACAGTGGGTTTGGCAGCAGGAATGTCACATCCAATGTTCTCAATTGTGTTGGCAAAGGTTTTGTGTGCCCTGATGAAACATATGTGCAGCTACATTGCTTTCTTCTAGGTGGAAGATTTGGCAACTGGGAATGCTGTATTCTATGCAATGGGAAATATACTGAACGTTATTGGGGCAACTGATGATACACATGTTGCGTTTGTCCACCCCCCCCCAGAATGAACAAGTGTTCAGGAATCTTAAGAGTTTCCACTCAGTCATTGTGCAAATGGTGTGCCTGGCTGAGCAGTACATCTCCCACGTCACTGCCTAGTACCCTGGGTCGGTGCATGATGCCTTCGTCCTGAGGAATAGCAGCATTCCAAATGTGATGGCACAACTACAGAGGCACAGAGTGTGGCTAATTGGTGAGCCAGTGCCCTCGCCCAATGTATGTCAGTGTATGCCTTCTGGTGTTGACCCTTTACCATTGTGTAAGGCTAATGTGTGTCCCTCAATACTTGCAGGTGACTCTTGCTATCCAAACCAATCGTGGCTCCTGACCCCTTTGAGGAATGCCAGGACAGGGGCTGAGAATCGTTATAATGAGGCACATGGGGGAATCAGGAGAATTATTGAAAGGACCTTTGGCCTCCTGAAGGCCAGGTTCAGATGCCTCCATCTGACAGTTGGAACCCTGTGCTACTCACCCGAGAATGTCTGCCAGATATTAGTGGCATGCTGCATGTTGCACAACCTGGCCCTCAGACGACATGTGCATCTGCAGGAGTAGGAGACTGCAAATGCCCCTGTGCCAGCACTGGACCCTGAGGACAGTGAGGATGAGGAGGCAGAGAATGAGGATGTGGACTACAGAACATCAGTTATACATCAATACTTCCAATGACATACAGGTGAGACAGTGGAACTGACCATTCCTTTGATTAATGATGTTTTCTGTTTGGCTGTAGCAGGATGGCATTCACTTCCTTTTGCATTCCTACTTACTGTCCCCTATGGCTTCTCATTTTGCAGATGTTGGTGATATGACAACAGTGTACTGATGTGATGACTACAGACTGATACAGGTCATACAATGTATGCTATCACAGTGTTCAGATAATTTGCACAAGATGTAACTGTTTCCATATATGCACATTTTGATCACATAAAACACTTTCACTTAGGTTGTGTTCAAGGGTGTTTATTGTAGTGCAAATAATTGAGAGAAAAGTGCAATGGAATGGGGTGATGGTTGAGGAAAGTCCAGGGTATTGTTCTAGTCTGTTTGTATTGTAGCACAGGTCCAGTGTCCAAGGGACCATTGGAAGGGGAGCAAAGGCAGTTCAAAGTGGACAAGGTGACAAGGTGAGACACAAGGAGGACATTCAGGAGGGTCTCATTTCCTGGCGGTGGTCTTGGTCTCTGCCCGTGTCTCTGGCTTCTGTCTGGGTTGTAGGGATCGTTTACGGGGTGGTTCACCTTCTGCAGGAGGAGGGGTGCTGGTGGCCTGTGGGTCCTGTGGCAGGGCCTCCTGCCCACTAGCTACAGTGGAAGTGGTGGGCAGGCCAGTAGACTGGCTAGTGCTGGGGCCCACTGGTGTGCTGCCCATTTCCTCATGAAACTGGCCATATCTGCCAGCACTCCTGCTATGGAGGCCATGGTTGTATTGAGGGCCTGCAAATCCTCCCTGATCTCCTGATGGTGTACCTCCTGCAGCCGCTTGTTCTCCTGCATGTTGGTAAGTATCTGGCCCATCTTGTCCTGGGATTGTTGGTAAGCCCCCTGGACATTAGTGAGTGCCTCCTGGACAGTCGGTTCCCTGAGCCAGTCCTCCCCCTGGTGCACAGCGGTCCTCCCAGTATCCCTGTTCTCCTGTGCCTCTGTCCCCTGAATGGTGTGCCCACTGCCACTGACTCCAGGTCCCTGATTTTCTTGGGGGTAAGGTGTTGTCTGAGGACCCTGTACAGGTGGGCACCCTGCTGATTGACGTGTCCTGGGGACAGAGGTGTGGGGGCATTGGATGGAAGCTGTTGTGTTGGATATTGATGGGGGATGCTCTGTGGTGGACTGTGAGTGGGCTGGGGTGGCCGATTGACCAGTGGTCCCTTATGGACCAGGTAGCTTATCCAGATCCTGAAGTCCAGAGTTACTGTCATCACTGGGATCATCTTCTGTTGGGGGACAGGTTAGTCGTGGCACCTGCTCGTCGCTGAGATTGGCTGGGGCACCTGTGGGGATGTGAGTGATGTATTATACTTCTTGTCAGTGACATATTGTACATCCCTTGCTTCCCCTCTATTGTTGCTGTTGCCCTGCCACCTTTGATTGTGTAAGGTGATGGATTGTCGGATTGTTAGTTCTCCATGCTGTGCATGCTTTGGTGATGGGTGTCCATGCAGGGCTGGGAGGACTGTCCATGCATTGGTTTAGCATGCTGGGCTTGGCATTGGGGTTAGATGTGTAGGTGCAGAGTGTGGGATGGAGTGAAGTGATGGGAGTGAGGGGGTGTGATGACATGCAGGTATGGGGGTGATAAGTAGTAAATCTTGACTCACCAGTGTCCACAACTCTGGCAACTCCAGTGAGTCCCTCAGGATGCAGTATTGCCAAGACTTGCTCCTCCCATGCTGTGAGCTATGGGGGAGGAGGTGGGGGTCCACCGCCAGTCTTCTGGATAGTGAGCTGGTGCCTTGCTGCCACAGAACAAACCTTCCCCGTAGGTCGGGTCTCCTCTTCCTTTTATCTTCCCTTGTTCTTATATGCTGTCCCACAGCATTCACCCTGTCCACGATTCTCCCCCACAGCTCCATCTTCCTGGCAATGGATATTTGCTGTACCTGTGATCCAAACAGCTGTGGCTCTACCCTATTTCCTTGACCATGACCCACAACTCCTCATCAGTGAAACGTGGGTGCCTTAGTGGGGACATGAGTGTTGTGTGGTGTGTGTTGTGCAGGGAGTGTTAAGTGATGTGGTGGGTTATGGGATGTGGGGTGTGTGATGGATGGATGGGTGTTTGTGGTGTGTGTGTAGTTGTCTCAGTGGTGTTCATGTTAGTCTTGTGGCGCTTTTTGGTATTCGTAAAGGGTGGTGTGTAATGTGGGTGTGTGTTCTATAGTGCTGTTGCTGTGTGGGTGTGGTGTGTGTATGAGTGTCAGGTGTGTGTTTCTGGTATTGGCCAATGTTTTGTACTTGGGTAGCCATTCTGAGCACGCCAGTGTGTACCGCCAATGGTTTACCACCATTGAATGTCCGCTGTGGTGATTTATGGGTCATAATGTGGTTGGCGTTGTTTTGTTGTCGTAATGGTATGGGTGTTTGTACCTACACTTTAGCACTGACCTTTGGGCTGGCGGATTTGCGTATGTGGCAGTATTCTGTCGGTTTGGCGTGTGTGTGTCATAATATGTGGAACGGATATTCGCCACCCTGGCGATATGTTGGCGGCCATCACTGTGGCGGTAAGTGGGATTTACCGCCAATGTCATGATGAGGGCCATAATCTTCACAATCAACAAAGAGAGCGGAAGAGACTCCCCTTTCCTTGGCAGAGACCAAATTTAAAATTTTCTGAACACAGTACGCTCCTTCAGGGTGCTTTGGTCAGCTCGTCAACATATTCTTTGCCCTTCACCTCGGAGAAAAAAACCCTTGTCTTGATATCAAAGACCACCTTGAGTCTAGCCGGATACAACAAATATGTTCCTTCTCCCTTTTATTGACATGGTTTGATTAACTGCCTCATTCTCCATCTTTTTTCAACAGTCATGTTGGAAAAATGAGACATAGTAAAAAAAAAAGAATAACTTCTGTGAGAAATGTTTTTTTTGGTTGACAGTCAGGTTACCCCCTGTTCAAGCAAGGACCCTCACACTAGTCAGGGTAAAAGAGAATCACCCTCAGCGAACCCCTGCTTACCCCCTTGGTAGCTTGGCAGAGCAGTAGGCTTAACTTCAGAGTGGTAAGTGTAAAGTATTTGTACCAACACTCACAGTAACTTAATGAAAACACCACAAAATGACACAATACAGGTTTAGAAAAATAGGAAATATTTATCGAAACACAACAAGACCAAAATAACAACAATCCACAATACACAAGTCAAGTTGTGAATTTTTAAAGATTAAATAAAAAAATAGAGCTTAGAAACACAAAATGCTTCGATGAGGTGTTAACACGGCATTGTGATGGAGTCGTTCCCAACAATCCGACACCAACGGCGCCGGCCACGGAGTCATGCAGACCCCCAAGTACAGTACCTTGGTGAAGAATGAAAACAAGCCAATGCGTAAATTCGGGGATCGCGGCATCTGTGTGAAACATTGAATCTGCGCACTTCGAGTGGCATTGGTCACGAAGTGGTGCAGTGACTTCCACGGAGTCACGGACTTCGGCGGGGCTGCAGTGGTGTCGGGCCTGCAAAGGTCGTCGCATTCCAGCGAAGATCAAGGAGTCGGTTGCAGGCGGCGTCACCAGATTCAGCAGCGGCATCGGTCCGGAGTCGTCCGAAGTCGATTTCCTTGAATTTTCACCAACTTTTCCTTTCAAGGGCCCAGGGACTGGATAGGGCACCACTTGTCAGGGCAGGAGTCTCAGCAGAGAGTCCAGGTGCTGGTAAGGGAAGTCTTTGATGGCCCTGAGACTTCAGAACAGGGGACAAGCTCAGTCCAAGCCCTTGGAGAGTACTTCTCAAGCAGGAATATACAACAAAGTCCAGTCTTTGTCCCCTTGCACAGGCAGAAAGAGCAACTGCAGGATAGCTCCACAAAGCACTGGCAGGGCAGCACTTCTCCTTAGCTCTTCAGCTCTTCTCCAGGCAGAGGTTCCTCTTGATATCCAGAAGTGACATAAAGTCTGTGGTTTTGGGTGCCCTTCTTATACCCAATTTCTCCTTTGAAGTAGGCCTACTTCAAAGTAATGTCTCTTTTGAATGTGAAATCCTGCCTTGCCCAGGCCAGGCCCCAGACACTCACCAGGGGGTTGGAGACTGCATTGTGTGAGGACAGGCACAGCCCTTTCAGGTGTAAGTGACCACTCCTCCCCTCCCTCCTAGCACAGACAGCTCATCAGGAAATGCAGACTACACCCCAGCTCCCTTTGTGTCACTGCAGTGTGAGGTGCAACCAGTTCAACTGTCAAACTGACCCAGACAGGGAATCCACAAATAGGCAGAGTCACAGAAATGGTATAAGCAAGAAAATGCTCAATTTCTAAAAGTGGCATTTGCAAACACACAATCTTAAAATCAACTTTACTAAATGATGCATTTTTAAATTGTGAGCTTAGAGACCCCAAACTCCACATGTCCATCCACTCCCAAAGGGAATCTACAGTTTAATCAGATTTAAAGGTAGCCCCCATGTTAACCTATGAGAGGGACAGGCCTTGCAACAGTGGAAAACAAACTTAGCAATATTTCACTGTCAGGACATATAAAACACATTACTATGGGGGTCATTCTAAGCCTGGCGGGCGGCGGAGGCCGCCCGCCAGACTTCCCCCCTCCAAAATACCGCTCCGCGGTCGCAAGACCGCTGAGGGTATTTTGGCTTTTGCACTGGGCTGGCGGGCGACCGCCAAAAGGCCGCCCGCCAGCCCAGTGCAAAAACCCTTCCCACGAGGACGCCGGCTCAGAATTGAGCCGGCGGAGTGGGAAGGTGCGACGGGTGCAGTTGCACCCGTCGCGAATTTCACTGTCTGCAATGCAGACAGTGAAATTCAAAGTGGGGCCAGCTTACGGGGGCCCCACGACACCCCATACCGCCATCCTGTTCCTGGCGGGCGAACCGCCAGGAACAGGATGGCGGTATGGGGTGTCTGAATCCCCATGGCGGCGCAGCGAGCTGCGCCGCCATGGAGGATTCAGAAGGGCAGCGGAAAACCATCGGGAGACCGCCGGTTTTCCTCTTCTGACCGCGGCTGAACCGCCGCGGTCAGAATGCCCTGCGGGGCACCGCCAGCCTGTTGGCGGTGCTCCCGCCGACCCTGGCCCCGGCGGTCTAGTACCGCCGGGGTCAGAATCACCCCCTATATGTCCTACCTTAACCATACACTGCACCCTGCCCTTGGGGCTACCTAGGGCCTACCTTAGGGGTGTCTGACATGTAAGAAAAGGGAAGGTATAGGCATGGCAAGTGGGTACACTTGCCAAGTCGAATTTACAGTTAAAACTGCACACAGAGACACTGCAGTGGCAGGTCTGAGACATGATTACAGAGCTACTTATGTGGGTGGCACAACCAGTGCTGCAGGCCCACTAGTTGCATTTGATTTCCAGGCCCAGGCACTTCTATTGTACTTTACTAGGGACTTACTAGTAAATCAAATATGCCAATCATAGATAAACCAATTACATACAATTTTACATAGAGAGCATGTGCACTTTAGGGTTGGTTAGCAGTGGTAAAGTGCTCAGAGTTCAAAAGCCAACAGCAACAGGTCAGAAAAAATAGGAGGCAGGAGGCAAAAAGATTGGAGATGACCCTGCATAAGCAAAAAAGTCCAACAACTTACAACACAACATTTGGCATGAGGACATGCCTTTACCAAAACGGCCTGTCTTAGAAAAGAATTGCCAAAGTGTATAATATTAGCTCTAAGTCTGGCCACTCCTTCTCTCTGTCGCCTATCCTGCTTTTTTAACATATTCGGAAAGCAATGCACTCTCTGTATTTCCTCCTGCAGTTCCTACCTGATAACTCAGGAAAGCGTCTTTAAACAAATTAAGTACAAATTCCATTATATCACTGCCTTGAAGACTTTCCTTCACTTCCAACACTGGCGAATTGTTGCACCTCTGCTTTTCCTTGAAAACTCCTAGCTTCCATTGAATATCTAGGATTTGAGAGGAATGAGCTTCAACTTGTTTTTCACTTCCCCAACATCAGCCTCCAGGCCTAGGGTTCTTCCTTCAATGACCTTGATCCTTTCTCCAATCTCAATACAAGCTTTAGACATTTTTTTTCAATGCAGTCTGCTCTTTTTTGGTAGCTAGTTTGGCCCTCTGACTATCTTTCTGTGTCTCTTCTTGATGCTGCCTAATATTAATTAGCTTTAGTGTAGGCTCCTCCGCTTCTGAGAGCAGAGCAATTTTCTCCATCCCTTTTTGCTGACCACATAAATCAACATACATCTGCCATGTAGCCGAGTAATCCCAGTTTAGGACAGGGTGATCAGAGATACCTGTCTTCCCTCCAGGTACATCAATCCCACCCTTCTTTTTGCTCTTAGACCTACTAAAACATTTTACGCAGTTGACTATGGAGATCAGACCACCTTCTGACAGACCATTCAAGCAGCTGCCCAAAATTGAGGTGCCATTATCCTCCTGCAGATCTTCTGGGCAAGAGGCATCCAATCTATCAGTCAATGAGTAAAATGTATCCCCAAAATCAAGGGAGTCTTCCAGACTCAGACCCACTCCAGCCCAAATTACAGGTACAGGTAGCGTTGTTGATGCCACTGTTCCTGGATTGCCCTGGAATCTCTTAGCTGTGTTCTTCCCTTGAGGCTTTAACTTGACAGTCTGTTGCCAAATTAATACTTTTGCTGGCCCTTTCAATTACACTAGAAGTCTCCTGCCTCAGTCGGACGGCTATATCAGCATTCACAGTCTCTGTAAATAAAGGCTGTGGCAGACTGAGGGGGCCAGGGGTTGACAGCGCTGATATAGAGTCTACAAGGTCATTTCCCTGGAACTGCAAACAGTGGGATGAACTATCACCAACAACAATCTCTCTTGACTCTCTACATCCTTGGGAGTCATCCCACTTTTGTCCAGTGAGACAGTTGGTTTTTCACTAACCTGACTGGAGGCCTGCGCCTCCTCATCTGGCTGCACTAGGAGGTCTCCAAGTAAGCTGCCTGCCTCCCCTTGTGCAGGTTTACACCCCTGCAGAACAGTGCTCAAATCCACCTGCTGTGCACCTGCAGTGACAGAGGCAGTGACAGAGGGCAAGCCAACGTACTCGTTGCCCCGCTCTGCAACTCCGGCAACTCCGCCGCGTTCACCACTGGCCCCACTCCTTTTGCTGCCGGCATGAAATTCAAAATAGAAGACTGTCCTCTAACCCCAAGGTGCACAACAGCACTTCCTGCATTACTAAACTGCGTAGAGTCTCTTACGCCCTGTGCCATCTCCTAGCCCTTCAAACTTGGCTTTGCCTTTCTTGTATGCATGTCTGGTTTCTCCCTAGCCGGATATACAGTTACAACAGTGCCGTGCGATATTGCAAAGACTTCCCGCAGTTGATTCCGAGAGAGGCGCTGAAGTTTAGGCGGCATACTTCCTCCATCATACTCTGCTTTCGGCTCCCGGAGCACTGACAACAGCGAACCCGCCTGAGGATGCAGAGCTTCGGGACACACATACAGTGACACCCATAGTTGGTGTAAAAGGTCATTTATTTAGGACAGGATTTAACATAAACATCAATACCTTTGAACTGTATACCTCCCTTTTGCCCAACCTTAACTTTAAAAGATTCCCTATGCCCTTCACTCTCTCTTCCAATGGCTCTCTTCAATTCTCCTCCCCTAGGCACTCCCCTATTCCTCTCATGCCCTCCTTGTTTGTAACATCCCACCCCCCCACTCTGATCCTTCACCTCCTTGTTTTTCCCCTTGGAAGGGGGACAAGCCCGCATCTGGCTCTCCCTCCTCCCCATTTTCTGTTAAAACCCTATAACATCACCTGCCCTAACTGACGTCAAAACCCTCATCCCAACCCATTTTATGAACGCCCTCTAACTGTCACCATTCCTACCTCCTTTCCTATCTGTCGGGCGGGTGTGTGGTCAAAGGAAACCCTCCTGACTAGGTCGGCGTCAGAAAAGAGGCCGACCCCACCCTTCCACCCCCTTATAAACCGGTGCCCCCGCGCCACTTCCTGTCCTCCCGAACAAGCCCGCGGAGAGACTAGAACGAGTCTCTCTCTCCGCGGGCCCCACCATCGGGACACACATACAGTGACACCCTTAGTTGGTGTAAAAGGTCATTTATTTAGGACAGGATTTAACATAAACATCAATAACTTTGAACTGTATAGCTCCCTTTTGCCCAACCTTAACTTTAAAAGATTCCCTATGCCCTTCACTCTCTCTTCCAATGGCTCTCTTCAATTCTCCTCCCCTATTCCTCTCATAACCTCCTTGTTTGTAACATCCCACCCCCCACTCTGATCCTTCACCTCCTTGTTTTTCCCCTTGGAAGGGGGGCAAGCCCACATTTGGCTTTCCCCCTCCCCCATTTCCTGCCAAAAAGCAAAACCCATGTGGCATTTTGCTGCCCCACCCCGTAAACCCACCTGTTTACGGTGCTGTCTCTTACTTTTTATTCCCTGATCCACAGATTCTCTCCCCATAAGTTCTCCAACATCAACCTCAATTCTGTCAAATAGTACGCATTTCCTAATTGCAATAAATGCACCCCATCCTCTCTGAACAATGTCCCATCTTGTTCCTTAAGGTCCTCGTGCCTCAGCACCTTAATCCCTTGGGCCCTGCAAAATACCCTCATTGCTCTATTCAGCTTTTTCCGAGCCCGCTCAAAGGCTCCATCATTGATTGCCCCTCTCCATACCCGTCTGGGTACAAATTCTGTCCACACCAGGCATGTCCCGCATAGTTTTCGCTTCAATCGCTCCAAGTCCTTTTGCATGAACTGTATCAATGTGAGCCCTGATTGCTTCACCAAATCATTTCCCCCCAAATGGATCAGTAATAAGTCTGGACATGTGGCATTTTGCTGCCCCACCCCGTAAACCCACCTGTTTACGGTGCTGTCTCTTACTTTTTATTCCCTGATCCACAGATTCTCTCCCCATAAGTTCTCCAACATCAACCTCAATTCTGTCAAATAGTACGCATTTCCTAATTGCGATAAATGCACCCCATCCTCTCTGAACAATGTCCCATCTTGTTCCTTAAGGTCCTCGTGCCTCAGCACCTTAATCCCTTGGGCCCATCAAAATACCCTCATTGCTCTATTCAGCTTTTTCCGAGCCCGCTCAAAGGCTCCATGATTGATTGCCCCTCTCCATACCCGTCTGGGTACAAATTCTGTCCACACCAGACATGTCCTGCATAGTTTTCGCTTCAATCGCTCCAAGTCCTTTTGCATGAACTGTATCAATGTGAGCCCTGATTGCTTCACCAAATCCTTTTCCCCCAAATGGATCAGTAATAAGTCTGGACAACCCCATTGCGGCAAGTTCCCTGTGATAAACGGAAGCAAACTCCCCCACCAACGAACTTCGTGATGTCTGCTGGGCAGTCCCATTGACCTGCCGTAAATTTGTTTCTCTGCGAATTTCACCACCCAGTGAACGAATGAATGACCGACCAGCCATGTCACCATCTTATCCTTCTGCGGCCCGGCCACACATCCTGCAAAGAAAAAACACTATAACATTTGTCATGAAACATCTAAACCCCCCCCCCAACATGTATTTCGTCAAGGCCTAACATAATGCTCACAGCATCTAGATTTCCATCTACCTATGGCTTTGATCTTGGCCCAGTCCCAACCTAAATGAGCTGCTGCTGTAGCTGCCCCAATCCTGAAGGAATGCGTTCTGAAATCCCCTGCACGCCACCCCGTCCGTCCCAGCGCCATCCTTAACACCTGCAACAACTGATAGCTAGTAAGTTTCTTGCCCGAAGCATGCACAAACATCCCTGTTTCCCCGGCCACACTCAACTTCTGCTTGAAAACCATCCACTCTTTCACCGGGCACGCTAGATCATCTCCTCCTTTTTCCAACCATACCCATTTCCCCTTTCCCAGCTGGTCTGTCTTGGACCGCCTGAGCCATATCCCCAACCTTTCCTTGTGCATGCAAACCTCCTTCACTTTCACCCCAAATTCCTTCCCTATGCCCAACAATTTGGATCCTCTAAACGCACCGAAAAACATCCAAACCCTGCATAACCGAAAGAGACCTACTTAATACTCATCCTCACAACATACCGGCAAAACGTGCAACAGTTCCCGCAGTATCTCAAAAGTAATGGGTTCTCTTGCCGTAATCGCCGCACCGGCCCTGCCCCAACCTTTCAACATTCTACCTAATAAATCATTACGCGCTGGATCCGTACCAAAGAAAAGTTTCCCATAGAATGAAACACCTGCCAACTTCCCTCCTATTGTGGCTGGGGATAGACCCTCCTTAATCAGAAACAGCACAAAGCGTAAAGCCCGTGCCTTCAAAGTCTGTGATCCTTGTGCCCATAAATTGCCCACAAACGCCTCAAAAGATTGAAACTCCAACCATGCGAGCCTGTAACTTCGCCGCGTAGATACCGCTAAAGACATCTCCACCAGTCCCGAGATCATCATGCCCCCCACTCCCAAATGTCTGCCGGGACAGCAGTCTTGTTCCGTTCCGCTCCTGGCGCCAACTCGCGAAAACGCCGCCACTGTGAACGAGATAGGGAGTCTGCAATCTCGTTGTAAACCCCCGGTATGTGTGCAGCTTTAAATACAACATTGAGAGATAAACATTGCAGCATAAATTGTCCCAATAAACGCAAAACTCTGAGGTCCCTAGCCATCTGTCTGTTAACCAACTCCACTACCGTCATATTGTCCACCTGAAAAACCACCGTCCTGTTGGCTAATTCCCAGCCCCAAACTGCCAGTGCCACTAATAGTGGGAAAAACTCAAGGAAGGCAATGCTCCTCCCCTGTTGCAACCATTGAGGAGGCCATGTTTCAGCGCACCACCTCTCGTCCCAGTAGATGCCGAAGCCAGATGCCCCTGCCGCATCCGAAAAAAATTGAACCTGCCAGACTGTATCTGAGTCACCAAAAGACATTGGTACCCCATTAAATCTCTTCAGGAAAATTTCCCATACCTTGATGTCTTCTCTCAGGGCCAAGGAAACTCTTATCCTATGATGTGGTAGCACTGCTCCCGACATGGACAGTCCCAATCGTCTACAAAACGCTTTACCTCCCCTCACTACCCTACACGCACAATTAAGGTATCCTAGCAGTTTTTGGGCCGTTTGTAAATCCATTTTGTGAAGTGTCCGCACAACTGCCAGAAATTCCAGTATTTCCGTCACTTTTGACACTGGCAATCTGGCCATCATTATTTCTGCATCTAGTTCGATGCCCATAAAGGTCAAAATTGACAGCGGTCCTTCTGTCTTTTCCAGGGACAACAGCACTCCTGTCTGCAGTGCTAGCCTCTGAAAAACTTCCAAAGCCTGTCCACATGCTCCGGATGCGGCTGCCCCTACAAATAGAAAATCATCTAGATAGTGCGTCACCGCCCTATGGCCACTCGTTTTAACAAAAACCCACTGCAAAAAGGTGCTGAATGTTTCAAATAAAGCACATGATATCGTACAACCCATAGATAAGACCCTGTCCACATATATGGCTCCGTCCAGCTGCATGCCTAAGAGGTCAAAATCTGCTGGATGAATGGGTAACAACCTAAAAGCTGATTGTATGTCACATTTTGCCATTTCTGCTTTTATCCCGCACCTCAAAACTAGCTGCACTGCATCATCCACCGAGGCGTAAATTACCTTGGTGTCCTCTTGCGCAATAAAATCGTTTAGCGACGCACCTTCAGGCCATGACAAGTGATGTATCAAATGGAACTCGCCCGGCGCTTTTTTGGGTACCAACACCTAAAGGAGATATCATCAAGTGATCGCTTGGCCAATCAAAAACCGGCCCAGCTATTCTCCTGAGTGCCACTTCCTTTCCAGTTTATCCCGTACTACCTGAGGTTGCTCCTTAGCAGACCGCACATTTTCTGCCCACCTCCTCTGCCGGGGACCTTGATAGCCTACCCTAAAACCCTCTCGAAAACCCCACTCCAATTGTCAAGCCTTATCCGCCTCTGGATACCTGTGTAACCAAGGCAGCAAAACTTCCAGTCTAACTGGTGTAGGACCCTTTTGGAGCAGGAGCTCCTTGTGAGCCTCTTCCTCTCGCCGCCCTCCACTGTTCTGCAGGGCTGGAAAGGGAGAAGCAATGAATGACTGGATGACGGCTCCCGCACTTGGAGCAATCATGTTTAAACCTACACTGGGCCCGTGAGCAGAAACCCTTGTTGAAGTTCCAACAAGCCCCCATGTTGGACACCGGCGTTTTTGTAGCAGCGCCCGCCCCTTCCGAGGCGGGCGTGCCTGAAAAGGCTTATATATTACTGGCAGTCCGCTCGCCGTATGTGTGGACGTCGATGCCTGCGCCGATGCCATCCATTGCATCCATAACTCCGGATTTACATCTCCCCATGGCTTTTCAGGATTTACGCTCACCCGAGCCCTAAACTCCTCGTCATAACTTAGCCATGCAAACCCCCCAAAGTGCATCTGGGCCTTCCTAATAATGTCCATGTATTTGAAAAGCGCACTGGCCCTGTCCGGGTACTTTTCACAATATATACTGGCAAATATCAGAAATGCAGACGTCCAATTGTCCATTGTAATAGGAACCCTGGGCCTGCGTGCTAACTCCCATTCCTCTTCTTTAGATCATTCCTTGGCCTGTATATCCCTGTGTAGTAGCTTAAAAACATCTACGTATTCATGTTTCCAGATCCTCGCCTTTATTTTTTCTGCGACATGGGACCCCAGGGGCATGGCCAAACCCATGTACGGAAGACGCTTCTTATTAACTCCCCCCCTCTTTGTCCTCAGTATTTGTGACTTCCCCTACCATCTGACTACCTATTGTTGTAACAGTAGTGGATGCCATCTCCTTGTCCTTGGTCACGTCCCCCTTCTGTACTGAAACCAAACCTAGTGTCTCCAACACTGACCCATCTCCTACGCCTATGGATTTGCTTGTGCATGTCGCCCTTGTAACCTCCCCCCCGTCACCCCAGACTGACCACCATCTCCCCTTACCTCCGACCATCTCTCCCAAATTACGCTGTGTTCTCCTCATCGCTCTGCCACGTGGCCTCGTTTGCCGTAGTCCTGCTGGCCCTTCGGTAGGACGGTGTCCTAAAAAACAAAGGCAGGGGTTGCGCCGCACTTGCACCCACGCCCCCCCTTCTTGACACCGCTCACCTCCTCATCTCGTATCTCTCTGTCTTCCCAATCCTCCCCATCTTCCTCATAGTCCAATTCCAACTCTTCCTCGCCTACCCACTCACACTTGTTTTCAACATATCCTGACTGTGTTGATGGTGCTTCTGTTGACACTTGACCCACATGGCGCACACCATCGTTGTGGTACCCACGTTCCCACGAAGGAGAGAAGGCCGCCGCAGACCCCTCTAGTGCTTTGGACCAACGTGTTTGAGCCGCATTGCGCCCAGTTGGCATCCCCCTTTTCTTGCCAACCTCCATTGCTGACATCGTATTGCTTCTTCCCATGTGGCCATATGCGTCACTGGGGCTTCCCACGCCGACCTGCCCTTCGGCCGCACAAGCCTCCTGTCCCCTACCCGCTTCCGTCTGCGGTATCCAAACCCAGCTCCCTGCGCCTGCCCCATCCGGCTGGATCCCCCTAACGTCTGTGGCTTCCCTACCCCTTTTGTTTTCTTCGCACCGGGTACCCGCTTCCTCCCTGTCTTTACACAACTGAGCCCACCTGGCCTCGGTTTCTGCCACAGCCCTACGCTGCTCGGGAATTCTGGCTTCCAAGTCCCATGCATCTGCCTGGTCCCATGTTCCTTGCGCGGCGGGGCCCAGGGCCCCCATCCCCCTAGCCTCCCCGCTTGTCTTGTGTTTTGCTGGTCTAGCCTGTCACGGGGGGCCTTGGGTCCCCCTGGGTTTCCCTGCGTATTTCCCTCGCTTTTTGGCTGGAGCCCCGTGCCCCATTGATTGGTTGCCCCCCCTCCCTGGGGCAGGACAGGTCTAACGGGGTCTGAGAACCACTGGGCCCCGGAACGGGCTGCTCGCTCTTGTCCCCTTGTAACCCAGGACCCTGCCCTGCCATAATGTCCCGTTCCCCCCGGGGGGCCTGCCCGCTGATGTGCCTGCGCAGCTTGCTCCTGTGGTCCCTGGGCCTGGGTCCTGTGTGCCCTGCGTTTCCCCGCTGAAAATTAAGGGACTGAGCGTGTTAGGAGTCCCCATCCGCACCTCTGGTACCTGTTTCTGTCTCCCCGGGACTTCATCCTTGTCCCCTTCTGAATCCTGCGACTCGCATGCGGCGATTGCCACCGCCACTCCGCTTGACACAGCCCGCGTTGGCCGGGCCATGCCGACCCAGGCCTGCTCCAGAACCCCGGGCCTGAGTAAATCCGCCCGGCCGGCTTCGCCTAAAATGCGAAGCGCGGCCCTGACAGCCTCTGCGTCATGGCTGGTTGACATGGCGTTGCACTGTCCTCAACAATTAAAGATGCGTGGCCTTATCCCAGCGCGGGGCCCCCCCAGGCCTGTGCTGCATGTAAATGCCTGTGCCCTCTGGCCTACAACCTTAGGTGTGCCGCTCTCAATATTGTTCCCAGTTCAATCACCCAACTTGTGTGTAGGCCCCCCTGCTGCGCCCCAAATTATAGGGTGTCACCTGTGTGGCCCCCATCGCTGGTCTGTTTTGGCTGCTTGCAGAACCTGTATCAAAAACAGTTATCGATAATTACGGGGCCCGCCCGGCTCTGTGCGCATTGTGGCCCCTGAGGCCTAACCTTCTGGTGTCCAGCCACATTCGCGCTTCCCGCGCGTTAAACAGCTGCCACCTTCATTTATTGGGAGCGCCACCCCGCCGTCTCATACGCGCGTAGGCCGTCTGGCCTCGCGCATCCCTGCACGCTGTGCCAAATAGGCGCTGGGGGCTGCATGGCCTCCGTGCGCCTGCTACTTCGCCGGGGCCGCTCCAGAAGGGCGCGGCGAGGCCTCCGTGCCGCGCTTACCCGGCCGCACCCACCCGCCCTCCTGTGCGTATCTCGCCCTCCCCCGGCCCTGGCTTTGGTAACTACGCGCCCTCAGCCCTCCTCCGGCCCTGGCTCTAACTAATAATGCCCGCACTTGCCTTTAGATACCGCTCTCAAAGGAAACCCTCCTGACTAGGTCGGCGCCGGAAAAGAGGCTGACCCTACCTTTCCACCCCCTTATAAACTCCCCTTCCAATCCCACCCCCACTTACCTTCCAACCAATCCGGTGTCACCGTGCCACTTCCTGTCCTCCTGAATGAGCCCTCGGAGAGACTAGAACGAGTCTCTCTCTCCGCGGGCCCCTCCATTGTCAGTGTCTGGAGGGCTGCCCACCTAAGTGCCGCAGCTTCAGTCAATGCAGGCTCACAGAAACATCACAATCGAAGCCTCGTCTTCATCTGCTCAATGCAGCTCAGGTGCATTCCTGCTCCGTGGGGTTGTCAGGGCTGCCGCACAAGTGCTACAGGTGCTACACCGCTTCACTCTGCGCAGCCCCGGTGAGGAGAGACGCTACTCACGTCGGCTCACAAGATGGCCACCTTGCCCCATGTTCTAAAGTGCAAAGATTTCTGTGTAGATTCTACAGCCAAATGTCAACCCTCTGATAGGCCTTGATTCACCCCACTTTTTGATCAGTTTCTCAGCTCTGTATCCCAGGCGTTCTACAGAGGTTAAATTCTTATTCCTTTCTCAGGAGATAGGAGAGGAAGTTAAAGATGTAAGTAGATGGACTATTTTCCACCTAACTAAAGAAGTTAAAGTTCTACAGCTGTCTGCACATTAAAGAAGTTTCAATACTTTTCAGGCCGACTTTCAGATTTGGGATTTTATGTTTTCACAAGTTATTAATGAACTATTTCAATTACTTTTCTCAGACTTAAACCACTTAAAGCATTGTTTTAACTTGTTCACATGTAATAGTTGCACACCTTCCTAACAGTGAGCAAATGAGTAAAGTGTAAATTAACTGTTCGCTCTATTTTGAATCTCACTGCTTCACTAGATCCAGTAGCAGCCCACTTTTTTCATTTATTCAGAAGGATGTTTCCAAAGATTTCCACATGGATTGATTTCCAGTTTCCTTTTTGGGATATGAGAGAGGAATGTAAAGAACTCCATGAATAAAATAATTTAGAGCTGCCTTTCACCCAACTCCAAACCATACTAACTTTGTACGGTGCACCTTCAACCCTGTGCTGATCTGCTCTGTTTGATTACGAGCTTTGAATGAGAATGACTTAATTTTTAGTCTGGATCCTCTTCTCCCATTATTTTCAATAGTTTTTGGGCCGACTTTCAGACTTATGTTTGCATGATTTTTTAAATTACTGACTATTCCACACTCAGAGTTAAACCACTCTTTCTACTTGTGCAGATCTAGTAGCTGTGCACCTTAGTCACGCTGAGTGGATGTGTAAGGTGCAAATTGGCTGTGCACTCCATTTTGTAAATCTTAATCTCACAACTTCGTTAGACAAAGGAGTAGCCCACATTTTGCACTCTTTATAAAAGGTATTTCCAAAGACTATCACAGGGGTCCAGCTCAAATTTCTGTCTTTGAATGTAAGATAGAAAGGTAAACAAGTGTAGATGTAATATTTGAAAGCTGCCTGACACCAGACTCCAAACCATGATGTCTTTGTCCAAAACGCGGTGTGCTACTTTTAACCCTGGTCTGGTCTACTCTGTCATTATGACGTTTTGGCCACCTTTGTTTTGAAGCAGGGGTGAGCTACTTCATTTTTAGTCAAGATTCTCTTCTCTCACATACTGAAATCAGCATGCAAATCACAAAGAGCTCTACAGCTGTTTACACATTAAATCATTTTCTATAGATTTTGGGCCGCATTTTGGGCTTCTGTTCACATGTTTTCACAAGTTGCCAACAGACTATTTCACATACATTTATCATATTTAAACCACTGTTTCTACTTGTTCAGATGTAGTGGTTGTACACCTTACTCACTTTCAGTGTATGAGGTGCAAATTAGCTGTTTGCTCCAATGTAAACCTGAATTGCAACAATTTAGTGGCAGTAACAGCAGCCCACCTTTCGCACTCTTTCTGAAAAGTGCTTCCTAAGTGTGCCACATAGGTTAAATTCCAGCATCTTCCACTCTCATCTATAGACCACCGAGACCATGCACCAACTTCACTAGCACCATCATAGACTTCGTCACAGCACTCACCCTGAATGCTAGCAATTACATCCTACTCAGAGATCTGAATTTTCTCCTGGAAGACCACGCTTATCCCAACTCAAGAGCACTTATTGGAGACCTTGGAAGCCCGGGCCTCACCCATTGATTAATGTGACCCACCATCATATTTTGCTGGATGCCTCCTGGACCTTATTTTCACCAATGTCTGCAACATTCAAGTCAACAAGCCCACAATAGTTCTCAGGACAGCCAGCGCCCTCATCAAGTTCAGCAGGTCTGTCCGGTTCAGTGCACACAAACCATCACCAGATCACCCTGATGAAACTGTACAGCATCACTAACAAGGAATGGAACACTGCTCTCAACACTCACTGACCTGAACACAGCAACAGCCTCTCCAAAGCCATTAAGTATTTCAATAATTGGATCACCTCTGTGCCAATTCCCTGGCCCCCTTCAAACACGATACAAAAAAATCTATACCCCAGGCCAATTGGTATATGGAAGAACTCAGACTGATGAGACACCACTGCAAACAACTAGAGCACAACTGGAGACTGAGCCAACACAATTCAGACAGGAGCACATTTAAATCCACCCTGAGATGCTATCAACAAATGAACCAAACCACCAATTGCGCTGCTCTGGTGGACCACATTAATACCAGCACCAATAGAAGCAACTCGATCTCTCCTTCTGAGGACCTCTGCAACAATTTTTCTCAATTCTTCAAAAACAAAAATCACTACCATTTACAGCAACTTCAGCCCTTTACCTGACCCGACAGACTCGCCAAAAGCTGCCAGATCTCATCAAAAGATCCAGTGCTAACCACATAGCCTGTCTTTACCCTAGAAAAAAACACTGCCACCATGAAGTTGACCCATTCAGGCTCCCAATCGGCCACCGACCCCCACTATGCCTACTCCAGCGGACTGCAACCTATCAGCGCCATACTCACACCCATTCTAAATGCCTCCACCTTTTACACAGCCTTACCAGATACTTGGAAACATGCAACTTTACTCCTTTTGCTTCAGAAACTCCTCTGTGGATCCTTTAGCACTTACCAACTAGAGACCAATATCCCTGCTACCATTCCTGGCTAAGGTCTTGGAGAATTTCATCAACAAACACCTTACTGAATACCCCAACAACCACCAACACCGACACCACCCAGTGAGGTTTCAGATCCTGCCACAGCACGGAAACTGCCTTCAGAGCTGCCACGGATGACAACCACATGACTCTCGATCTAGGAGACACAGCTGGCCTCACTCTACTGGACCTCACTGCATTTGACAGTCTCCCACCCCATCCTCATCCAATGCTTGCTCCACATTGACATCCAAGAATAAGCAATCCAATGATGGATCTGCTCCTTCCTGACTGAAAGGACCCAGTCAGTCAGCCTGGCACCGTATATGTCAGATGCCCATGACCTCATCCTGGAGTGTTTCAAGGTTCCTCCCTGGGCCTGACTCTCTTTAACACCGACATGATCCCTCTAGCCAGTATTATCCACTCTCACAATATCAGCATCCTCTCCTACGCCGATAACATGCAACTCATTCACTCCATCACAGATACGAAGTCCAGTATCTGGATCAAGTTCAATGTCTGCATGACTGATATTGCTCACTGCATAAAGATCCACTGTCTAAAGCTGATCACTGACACGACCAAAAATATAACCTTTGATGAAGATTACATTACCATGGGATTCCACCTAGTGGCCAACAGAGCTAGGAACAACACCCACCACCACCACCCACACCAAGAACCCCATGATCATCATTGTTAGCAAACGCAACATGACACTCAAAAGTTAACGTCATCACTGCTTCACACTTCCATGACCTGAAGATGCTGAGGATGATTTACAAATGACTTCCAATCAGCACACGGATATCCGTCATGCAGGTCCTGGTCACAAGCAAAGTGTACTATGGGACATCCTCTATGCCGAGATTAACAAACAAACTCACCAGAAAGCTGTGGACTATTCAGAACTAGAATCACTCTCAACCTCCAATTCCACACTCGCATCACACCACACCTGAAGGAGCTCCACTAGCTCCCCTCTCACAAATGAGCACAATTCAAACTCCTCACGTTCAAGGTTTTACATAACCCTGGCCCAGCATACCTCAATAGTCAAATCTGCTTTCATAAACCTTCCAGGCACTTCCACTTGTCCAGACTCCTTCTTGCACAAATGCCATGCATAAGGAAACTCAGATCCAGTGGTCAAGCCTTCTTCTTCATCGCTCCTAAAGCATGGAACGACCTGCCACAAGACATAAGAGTCTCATACTGACTTCTTGGAATCTGCAAGAGACTGAAGACCTGGCTTCAGAAATTCCAATTCTAGATAAGATTTAGCATATAAGGACTGACACTTGATCACTTGTCAGGAGATGTCATTCACTCAGATTATTTCACAAGATTCTGCCAGAGATGTTCTCACCTACTGCCAGTGCACTTTGCAGATGATTTACCTCATCTGAAGTCAATGAAGTTGAGGACCGTAGGAGGACCACTAACACAGCATGCGTATGCCCTTCGCAGGGAACACTGTTTTCATGCCCCCGCTGATAAAGACAAACTTTGCAGTCAACAAGGAATGCAGTGTCCCTCTTCTCACAAGAAAACTCTAGACTGCAGGTTTCTCTATGTTTCAAGCTGTCTTAGTGTAGCACCTAGTATTCGATGTTAGAGTATTAGGTTCCAGACTACATTTTAACAATGTTGGAAATGTTTATTTTAACGTTTTTATATACAACATCCTTCCTGCTGTTTTTATTACATCCTGTTAAGTTGTTTTAGACGTACTGAGAAACAGGCTTTTTCTTTTACTTAAACATGGTCTTTCTTCTCAGTGTAGAGTTGATAGTGTTACCACAGTGCCCCTGATCCCTTCATAGTGATTGTTAGTAACCCAAAAGCAATAACTCTATTTCAATAAACATTAAGCAGTGTTCTTTGAGGCTCCAATAATCTGTCTTTCACATTCATCATTGATGCATTGAACTGACTTCACCCGTGTCACCCGTTGGTGGGAAAGCATACATTGTAGAACTAATCCAAAGTCATACTTCATTCAATATTAGGACTCTAAAATTGTTTTTTTTATCTCCAGATTACATACTTTCACAGATCACTTTTCATTCCTATGCAGACTTCTTTTCTGTGTTGCACTAGAATATCAGCATCATGGTTCATGTCAGGATTGTGGACCATTCCTTTGTCTTTTGGGCTTGGAAACATGTCAAAATTTGTGACATTTATGAGGATCTGGGATTTCTAACAGTGGGTACTATTTGGAATGGCCACAGAGGAATGAAAGAACATCAACTACTGCCAATAGTGACAAAATTTTAAAACCCCAGCACCCTGATCTTATGATTGTCTACTGTGGAGGAAACGATGTAGGCAGCATCACAGCTCATAGCCCTTTCAATTTAAATGGAAATAAACGTGTGAGAGGTGATACATCTCTTTGTCCATGCTACCTTTGTTTATTCCTTAACAGCATAAAGGAATGTATCAAATTCTACCTGTTACCTACAAGTATTTATCACACGCTATTAACACAATAGCTCTCTTCAGAGCTACACATTCCCACTATTACATGTTATTCCCATTAAAATATTTTTCTATAAAATGTCTGGGCACTGCAGTACCCCAGCAATATAGCGTTAATACAATTTTGCCCATTTTTCTCGGGTAGCTCCCATCCTGTTACCGTTAGAATACTATGGTGCCAATCTTAAACTAAAGAACAGAAAATTAAATTACACCCTCCAGAGGGTAGGAGGTAAATGGATTGGGGAAGGGTTATGAGCAGCCATAGTCGGCAGAGGCAGCATAGGAACAGTGGCAGCACAACAAACCAGCAAATGAGGGGGTGGGCTCCCGCACATGGAGACAGGAGAGGGTAAAAGAGAGGGGAGCAGAGGCAGCTATGGAGAGCACTAGCAGCACAGGGGTAATGACATCACAACAAACCTGATAGGGAGGGGAAAGGAAACGCACATAGAACACAAGGGGAGAAGGAGGAAGAGCAGGGGAAACACAGGTGTTGTGGCAGCACAACAGATTGGGTAGGGAGTGGCAGGGGCCCACACACAGACCATTAGGGGAGAGGGTGGCAAAAGAAATGCTGTAGCCCATAGGGATCTCCTGGAATCCTAATACCCTGGGTACCAAGGTACCATATACTTGGGAATTATAATGGTGTTCCAGTGTGCCAATTAGAATTGGTGAAAATGGTCACTAGCATACAGTGACAATTTTAAAGGTAGAGAGAGCATAAGCACTAAGGTTCTGGTTAGCAGAGCCTCAGTGACACAGTTAGGCACTACACAGGGATACACATACAGGCCACAAACTATGAGCACTGAGGTCCTGGCTAGCAGGATCCCAGTGAGACATATAAAACACACTGATAACTAGGGTTTTCACTATGAGCACTGGGGCCCTGGCTAGCAGGATCCCAGTGAGACATTAAAAAACCCTGACATATACTCACAAACAGGCCAAAAGTGGGGGTAACAATGCTAGAAAGAGGCTACCTTCCTCCACAACACCCCCACCCAAACAAAGGACAACAAGGCTAACCTTGGCCAGTTGAGTCTTTATTGTCTAAGTGGTGATAAGTGGAGAGTAGCTCTGGAATAGATTGGTTACTCCCTTTATCATCCACTGCATGGTTACTTCCCTGTGGGGATATAAACCACCCTTTTTGGAGTTTTTTTAGCTAGCCAACAATGTGAAGTTATATTCTCAGAGTTCCTATTAGTATGTTTTAGTTTAGAGCAGTGGGATTGGTCCACTGGGCCTACATCAAGTGATGAGAATGCCAAACAGGGATGCTGTCTCAATGCCATAGCTGGGCAAAAAGTGTGTCCATATGGCTGGAAGAGAGAACAGGGTTGCTGTTTCTCTTGAGTTGGAGCAGGGCAGGGCTGCTGTCCTATAAGCTCCACACTAGGGCAGGGGATTGCTGTCCTAAGTGTTTTGAGGCAGTACAGGGTTGCTGCACTAAAGTTTCTCTGGGAGGGTTGGAGGGATGCTCCATGTTAACTAAAATGGTGCAATTTTTCACATCAGGATTAGTTATCCCATAGAGAGGTACTTTCACCTCAGGGAGTACAGCTGCAGTAGCTGATGGTTCCCTTGGTACAGGTTCCGCCCCAGGAGAGGTTTCTCCCACCACAGGACTGGTGTCCTTAGTGGCAGGGAGGGTAGGGGATACTTTGATGCCCTTTTTACCTGTGTTGGAGAAGGATCCTGAGTTTTCAGGCCTTTTTCTCTCCTTTGCTTTTTTATTTCACCTGAAATGAACGGAAGAAATTCCTCAGGGATACCCAGCATGGATGCATGTGTACTAAACTCTACCTCAGCCCAACCTGAGGCCTCTAGGTCATTACATAAGAGACCGTATACAGGTGAGCTAGATGATACCACCACCTGCTATGGGCCAGTAACTCCACCCCAACTAAACTGAACTATAGTTAAGGGGAGGAACTGAGTGGAGTTATGGACATCAATAATCTTGTACTGTTGTCCAATGAGGTGTTGTGCAGGAGACACTAGGTTCTCAGTCACCAAAGTAATACTGGCACATGTGTCCCTGTAGGCCTGGGCTTCAACACCATTCATTTAAACTGACTGCCTGTACTTATCCATTGTAAGGGGGCAAGCAGCCAGTGTGGCAAGGCCAATGCCACCAGGTGTGACAGAAACTGCCTTGGGACTGACTACCCCACTTTCTATGATGGACCCAAAAGTGAACCCAACTAAACCTTTATTTTGACTTTTGCCAGCAGTCCCACCACTATTACCCCTTCTTTTAGGGGCACTAGAGTTTGATGTATTAATGGTGGTAGGCTCAGGGGCTTTACCTGGGCAGGACGTGTCCCCTGGCCAATGGCCTTTATTTTTACACCCATAGCACCCAGTCTTTTTAGTGGGTGTGGATTGTGAAGAAGAGTTGGAAGATGATTTATCCCCACCCCCTGAAGAGTGTTTAGGATGTGAAGAAAGATCTTTGGTTTTACCTTTATCCCCATGCTTATCCTGAGATTCTTCACCATCTTTCTTCTTGCCATTCTTGTCACCCCCTGCATGAGCTTTTCTGCTCACTCTTCATGCAAACGATTTAGAACACCCATTTGTCTGCCTTCTTTCCCAATTCTTGGGGAGAGGTCAGATCTGAGTCTACAAAGTACTGGTGCAACAAGTCAGACACACAATTATTCAAAATACGGTCTCTCAAAATAAGATTATATAGGCTTTCATAGTCAGTCACCTTACTGCCATGTAACCATCCCTCCAAGGCCTTCACTGAATAGTCTACAAAGTCTGTCCAGTCTTGAGAGGACTCTTTTCTGGTATCTCAGAACTTTATCCTGTATGGTTCAGTGGTTAAGCCAAATCCATCTAAGAGTGCATCTTTCAAAACTTTGTAGTTTGTTGGCATTATTTTCTCTGACAGTAAGGAGCCTATCTCTACCCTTACCAGTGAAAGATAGCCACAAGACAGCAGCCCACTGTCTTTGAGGGACCAACTGTACCATACAGGCCCTCTCAAGTGCAGCAAACCACTTGTTGATGTCATTCCCCTCCTTGTAAGGGGGAACTATCTTATGCAGGTTTCTAGAATATTGTTCTCTTACAGGATTACTATCAAGAACACTGCTGCTGCCACCATGGGGAACTAACCCCAACCTTTGTCTTTCCGTCTCTACATCTAGAGATTCCCTATCTAAGGCCAACTGCTGCTGTCTCAGCTTCAGTCTGGCCTCTTCCAACCTCAGCTTTTTGAGTTCTCTGTCTAGGGCGTTATCCTCAGGGTGGGAGGCTTGGGACTTCTGAGACACAGAGGAAATATGGGAATGTGCAAAAGTAGACCTGTCTCTAACTACCTGAACCCTAGTTACCTGGCCTTTTGGAGTGAAAGGTGCCCTACTAGTGTGTGAACCCCTCCCACTACCAGTGTCACTAGGTGGTTTGTCAGCTAACAGGTCTTTGGATGAACCCTCCCCAGAGTCTTCAGGGCCCTCCCCTGATTCTTGCTGGGTACCCTCCTCCTCTACCTCCTGATCCTGGGATGGGCCAGACTGGTTCTGGTCACTTTCTAGTAGAAGGCTAAGGAGAAGATCTTTTGTAGGGTTCTTACCAATGCTTAAACCTCTTTCTATGCAGAGACCTCTCAAACTTTTAAAGTTTAACCTACCATAGGTTGCCTGAACAACTGTGGTAGTGAGCTCTACTGCATACATAGTTGTAAGAAAGAGTTTAAGATAGAGAGAAAAATGTTTTTAGAGATTTACAGAAAAGAGAAAAGCTTTTCAAACTTTTGAAAACGTTTTAGAAACCTTTTAGAAAGTTTTTAGAAAGAGAGTTAAACTGTTTAGGTTAACTGTGTATATTTTTAAGTATTTGGAATAAGTTTTTCTTATGAAAAGCACCAATGACAAAGTGGTAAAGCAGTTACAAGTACTTATCTCACCACTGCACCACCAATTTAGGAGGCTGGCCTGGCTTATGGTGGGTACCTGATGGTACTTACACCTTGTGCCATGTCCATTTATCCCTTATTAGTAGATTGGTAGTGTTCTAGCAGCTTAGGCTGATAGAGGTAGCTATAGCAGAGCAGCTTAGGCTGAGCTAGGAGACATGCAAAGCTCCTACTATACCACTTATATCACATAGCACTATATAATAAGAATGACAAAATCACAATACTCAGAGTTACTAAAAATAAAGGTACTTTATTTTAGTGACAATGTGCCAAAATATCTCAGAGGATATACTCCCTTAGGAGGTAAGTAAAATACACAAAATATACATACAAACCAAAATCAGGTAAGTAAACAGTTAGAAAAGTAGTGAAAACACTGTAGAATAGAATAGGATGCAATAGGCCTAGCCGCAACACAAACCATTTACTAAGAAAGTGGAATGCGAACCACTTAGGTACCCCATGCCTAGTGTAGTGTGTATAGGGTCACTGGGAGTGTAAGAAACCACTAAGGGTGTCTAAGATACCCCACCCCAAGACCCTGAAAAGTAGGAGTAAATTGACCCTACATCCCCAGAAACACAATAAAGTCGTGATAGTGTCACGTAGGCTCTCATTAGTCTAATGAGACTACTGAATTTTCTGCAGCAAGATCGTCCACGGTGTGGGAGACTGAGTCTGACCCACTGTGGGTGACACCTGTCGCTCCAAATCCGGGTTTTGCTCCGGCTAACTAGCAGTGCCTCATCTCTACCAAAAGATTGGGATGAATGGGCAGCCGAGCGCATGACATATTATGCTTCTCAGGGAAGTCATGGTCGCTCAGGTCGCATCTGGTTCTCTCATTCACAATTCGGTCTCATACATAACTGACAGACATAAGCAGTATATGTTCTAATAATTGGTTTAATAAAACACCTGCATGTTAGATAGCAAAGCGTGAGCTGCAATAACCAGGACGACACAACATGACAATATTAAAATGGTGACTAGGAGAGTGAAGCACAAGAATACTGCTATCATAATGTCACTAGAATTTATGGACTATTTCCTTTTGAAGTCATAATCTGAGCACAGAATGTTAAGCTCTAAACAGCAAAAACAGTTAGATAGATGAAAATAAAACAAGACCGTAAAACTGGTTATTGTAAAAATAACAATGCGAAGCCAAATATAATGTATCTAGGTCAGAGTGCACAGCAGCCTAGTGTGTTAAACTAACGTGCATAGAGCTATAACTAAAATGGCTACACAACACCCTTCCCTTGTCGGTTGAAAGTGGTTCAAAGCCAAAACTAAAATTTCATTACTAAAAAGCTCAACCTAAGATATATATTAAAAACAGGTCAATTTTGACAAGCTAAAAGGACCCACAAACATACTACGTGGCAATTTAAAACATGAGCATGTGACTCATAACCAAATTCAAAAGACATGTCAATTTAGAAAAGTTCCAAACTAAGTACGAGCCATGGAGAACAGGAGATCTTCCACTTCAGCAGGTGTCAGTACCGGAAAGTCCACGCCAAAAATGATCAAGGAGCAAGTGTATTCCATAGCCCCAGAGTTAACCAAGGCGGCATCCCATGGAGTGCCCATTGATGAGTTGTCAGTAACTTCCTCCAGGAAGGGTAACTCATAATTAGCTTCACGTAGCAAACGCAACCTTAGTGCACATGTCTGGTAACGAACCCTCAGCGAGAACATCAACAGATCAGCATCTATTGCTGGGGGGCGCTGCTGTGAAAGACAAACTTCCAGTGCATGTTAAAAAGAGCACCAGAGGCACCGAAACACAGGCTGCACACAATATAGAACTGGTCTGAATGACAAAGACCAGTCACACTCCAATTGCTCCAGGAATGTTGCTCCAAAATACTGCATCATACACTCACGACACAGCTGCGCTGATGGGAGCACCGTCACTTCTCCTCGTTGCGGCGGGACAGCCATTGCGCATAAACAACAGCAACAGCAGGATGCCAGCTAATAAAGCCAAAGTTATCGGAAATCCCCCAAAAATACTACCGAAAATTGAGTGGATAGCTGAAGGTATCAAACCGAATATGGAGGAGAAGGTGTGAAGGAAACCAGAACCAACAGCTTTGAAAAAATGTGCGATTCCAGTCATGCTGGACGCATTAAATATTCGTCTCACGAGTTCACCAAAGTGTTTCGGAAAGTTCGTATTTAACAGGGACTGTATTTCTGCTGATGAGCTTGCCACTTGAAGTGCGTAGGTCTCGCTCGCAGATGTAAGGGTCACATGCTTTTGAAACAGTAAAGCCTTGAGTCTACTCAATTTGTCAAAATTCACGTTTGAAGTAGCAATGTAAGGCCAAATATCAGCTACCTCCTGAAATTTAGTGGGGGGAAACAGTACGTTCCTGCAGCATGTAAGGACCTTAGAGACCGAAACAATGTAAAATATTCCGGCCCGCATGCCACAACAGCCTTCACTATTGAGAAGGACGTAGCTGACGGTTTGAAAGCACCTGGAACGTGGGTGTAATCAAAGCGACTGGGACTCCCTTAAGATAACAAGCCAAGTTTGCAGCTGAGGCGTTACAAACCCCATGCTAGGACAGCTGTTTAAAAATCATCGAATGGCTGACTGAAGTCTCGCATTCACTACCGCTAAGAAAGACCTCTTTCATGCCACTGAAGCATTTGTACGAGAAGGGAAGCTGCCACACCCCATGAATGTAACTATCTCCCAACTTTTCATATCTGCCTACCGGAATGTGTTTTAAACAAGAGGTGAATTGTAGTGTGGAAGTAGGCAGAATAATAACCCCATGTATTAACCACTCAGCTGGTGGTATTTCAGCCACAGTAAAAGGTGAGAGAGCGTAGTTTATATAATCTATATTAGCATGAAATGCCTATGAATTAATTTGTGATAATGCTGCATAGAAACTGTAATAGTAATTTTTCTTAAACGTGTACCTGAAATGTGACCACGGGGAGTGGCCGCCAATGTATACGTGGACTAATAATGATGACTAAAATGTTTTATGTATGGTCATATTGAATACGTTTATACTAATTATTAATAATTGTATTATTGAATTTGTGCTGAAATCCTTATAGGCCTTAAGTTAGCATGAGCCGAAGCTTAGCTTTTTGGCTCTCATATTAAATGTATTTTTCCTATCTTGCAGTGTGCTGACTCGCAAAAGGACGCAACCTCTTGTTTTTCTTCAAACTAGAAGACGAATGTAACCATGCTAGATCCGTTCCCATGCATTTTTCATTGCTTGTAGGGTGATATTAAAACAAAATGAAACAGTGTAGATTAATGTAATGTACGAGGTCATTCAAACCGGTGAAGATAATGGAGCTACTGACCAAAAGATGTGCAAATAATTACAGAAAGATGAAATCATACCGGACGTGCCACCTGTGAAGATATCGAACAAGAGAACCAATCAGAGACTTGTAAAATAATATTGGGTGCAAGATAGGTGACCTAATGTGTTTTCTGATAGGTTAAAGATAGTGGGATATAACAAATGTCCAATAGTATTTTGGGGGAATGTACAGAGAAAAAGGGATAAAAACCTATGACACGGGGAGCCATTTAGGTGGGTTAGGGAATGCTATTGATTCTATCCAGAAACTTTGTCACTCTGTTTGGTGACTTATTGGTTCGCTTAGAACCATCCTCGTCCTTAGATTTGCCCATTTTACACTTTGCCTCCTTATGACGGAAGTGCCCCTTTTTGCCCCGGAGCTGAGTTCTGACTGATGGCGATTTGACTGAGGTCCTGAAGACGAAGACTGAGCCTGTGCGCTGAACTAAACTTTGGAGGGTAACTATGACAATACAATTGTGATTTGTCTGTATGCTTTTCCTTTCTAGGTACCAACTGCTTACTTTTGACAGAGACCATAGTTAGATGTTTTCCAATTTGGTGTTCTAAATTGTTTTGCATGAAGCCCAACATGCTAATGCTAATCAGTGGATAGGACAGGTGTTCACTAAACTGACGCAAATAGACAAACGACCGAAGCTATGCTTTGTTGAACTGACGCGTTATTGTCACTCTGCTAAATTGATCTATGTTCACGCAGTGTTATGTACTGATGTTTGTGATTTTCGCCTTAATGAAATCTTACCAAAGTTGCCATATCGTGACTATGCTCTTATGTTTCTTGGTTTTGAGATTGACGCACCTGCTTTTAGAATTGTAAACAATAGGGAATAAAACTCATAAAATTCTACTAAACTGGTGTGGTTATTCATGACTACAAGGTCATGGGAGTGTTTTGAATTGATTAATGACTTTGACTAAAGTGAAATGTATTGTAATAAATATTGATGACATTATTGACATATTAATTGACATATTGATTAGCTATCTCGTCCTAAGGTGTCTCTGAACTGGGTCAAAAGATTCATTGGCCTAAAACGAGTCCTGATGTGTAATAAATTATCATAAACGGACGCGTAAACAGTTCTGGTAGCAGAGTGACTGTTTGGCCCTTTGCGGCCTTAGGACGGAGAATTATTGTTTAGACTGTTTTTCTGAGATAATGCCAATTGGAGGTATGATGGCCCATATTTATACTTTTTGACGCTAAACTGCGCTAACGCAGTTTAGCGTCAAAAAATTTAGCGCCGTCTAACGCCATTCTGAAGCGCCATGCGGGCGCCGTATTTATGGAATGGCGTTAGCCGGCGCTAGCAGACCGGCGCTGCCTGGTGTGCGTGGAAAAAAACCACGTAGACCAGGCAGCGCCGGCGTAGGGGGAAAATGGCGTTAGGGCGTCTTAAAATGGGGCAAGTCAGGTTGAGGCAAAAAAATCGCCTCAACCCGATTTGCGCCATTATTTTCGACGCCCAGACGCCATTTAAATGACTCCTGTCTTAGTAAAGACAGGAGTCATGCCCCCTTGCCCAATGGCCATGCCCAGGGGACTTATGTCCCCTGGGCATGGTCATTGGGCATAGTGGCATGTAGGGGGGCACAAATAAGGCCCCCCTATGCCACCCAATTTTTTTTAAAAAATATAAAAAATTATACTTACCTGAACTTACCTGAATGTCCCTGGGGTGGGTCCCTCCATCCTTGGGTGTCCTCCTGGGGTGGGCAGGGGTGGCAGGGGGGGTCCCTGGGGGCAGGGGAGGGCACCTGTGGGCTCATTTTGAGCCCACAGGCCCCTTAACGCCTACCCTGACCCAGGCGTTAAATAGTGGCGCAAATGCGGGGTTTTTTGACCCGCCACCTCCCGGGCGTGATTTTTGCCCGGGAGTATAAATACGACGCATTTGCGTCGCCGTCATTTTTTTAGACAGGAACGCCTTCCTTGCATCTCATTAACGCAAGGAAGGCGTTCACGCAAAAAAATGACGCTATTTGCCCATACTTTGGCGCTAGACGCGTCTAACGCGAAAGTATAAATATGGCGTTAGTTTTGCGCCGAATTTGCGTCGAAAAAAACAACGCTAATTCGGCGCAAACGGAGTATAAATACGGGCCGATGTGTTTCTAAATTCACCATGACTTTCCTGGGATCTTGGAGCCTGCCTAAGTGAGTTGGGGATATTCTCGGCGTTTTAGTCTGTGTGGTGTAGGATTTGCGCTTGCTCAGCTTATGCATTTTGCTGGTGATTTGTGAAGTTTGTGTGTATTTAGGTAAGGGAAATGTTGTTTTTAGTAGGAGTGGGCGTACTCCTCATTATGAGAGTAGGGGAGTACTTCATATGAGTGTGGCGCTTTGTGCTCAAAATTATCCATGTGGTTGGTTGTTCATGTACGGACCCGTTGTGGTCTAAGACTCTGGAGTATATTGACAAGTGTAGAAGACACTTGGGTTTATGTTGTAAGTTGTGCGGTTTAATTAGGTCAATCGGGTGTGGTTGACAAGTCGAGTTTGAGTCAAATTGTATGTGTGAAACCTTCGATGGAGATTTGGCAAGTTCTAAGGTGCACTAGAACAAACCATTGACAAGTCGAGAGTAGGATTTGCGGGTCGGATTCTGCTTGCGGGTGCGGGAACTGAGAAGGAGAGAGTAGCGGCTGAGGCTTCAAGTAAAATGTCTGTAAAGTTCGGAAGTGAATGTGTTACCCTTCCTGTAGTAAATCAGCAAATTTGTGTTGTTGTTGTTGTTAAGGTGCTCGCAGTAATTTTTTCATTAGTTTGGTGTGAATCCAGTGAGGGGCGGACGAGCCGCAAGACTTTCTCAGCTGCAGTGTGTGAGTGTGATGTCAGTGGTGCCGCGCTGAGATAGGTCAGTTGTTGAGAGGGGTCGCGCACGGATTGGCTGCCGTTCGTGAGAGGCAATAGGTTGAGAAAGGTGGTTGAAGAGTGTCCTTAGAATTAAAGTCACTTTCTGATTAAATACAACAAAGATAGACTCAAGGATGAATTTTATCAAAGCTTTTAAGAGCGCTCTGAAAGGAGACGCATACATTATGGCGAGTGAAGGGGAGCCTACACCGCCTGAGGGGACTCCAGCTTACATAGTTATGGAAGAGAAAGGTGTTGCGCCTTGTTTATGGATGAAACAGTGGCACAAATTGACGGAAAAAGAGGGATGTTTGGCATTTCCGGAACACAGGACATTCAATACGAGAGTTCTAGACAATTTAAGGTGGATGTTAAGTGTACAGAAGCCACCTCCGAGGCCAGCTCAGTACGAGGCTTTAGCAATTTGGGATTTAATGGCTTTTAAACAAAGACAGGAAAAATTCCAAAGAAGAATAAAAAGGGCAGAAAAGACTTTAGCGGAAGCTAGGTGGGATAATGAGAGCAAAATGTGGAGACGGGGAATAGTTGACGGACTCAAATTATTCCCAGCAATAACACAGGGAGATGAGACGCAGGGGAAGAAAGCCACATGTAAAACAGACAAAGACTCTAGTAAGCCGAAGGAGACTAAGAGATCTTGGGAAGAAGAAGATGATTCAGATAACGAAGAATTTCTAAATCAGTTATTGCATGATCGCCCGCCACTCTATGGGGTAAGCGACAATGTCCCGAGCACTAGTCCGGGTCCTGGGATCCAGACGCAGGAGAAGGGAGTTACTGATACAGCACAGACTAGTGATACGAGTTCGATACAGAATGGTGTCAGTGTACCCACTGCGCCAGACATGCAGATACAGTTGCAACCTCCACCGCAGATACAGAGAATCTATCCAGACGTCCCAGTACTAGAGACTACTACAAATCTGATAGTGCCACCAGACCTGATATATACAAAATCGAGGTTAGTGCAGATTGAGCCAACTCCACAATTGCTGCCCAGTCGCAGCAACAACTGATACCAGTGTACAATCCAGCAGCAGGACCTCCATTAGTACCTTCCCCGGCTTCAGAGAACCAAACTTTTGGAGTCGCTGCTCCACAGTATTTTGGACCAGGTCAGACACCTGCGGCCATATCATTGCCAATTACTGTTGGTCCACCGGTGCCATTGTATGCACAAGGTAAGCCTGTCATGTGTGATCAGGGAGTAATGACACAAGATGTAATAAGAGGGGGGTCCATAGGAACTCCCCAGTTAATGGCCCCAGGAGAACAATCGGTTGGATAACCGAGGTCTTTGCTAGACTTTAGCCCGGTTGAAGCACCTTTGGAGGCAATGAGACCGGCAGGGCTAAGTGTGCTAACCCCACAGACAATAAGTACGAATGCTTCACAGTCGCCAATGATGCATGCAGGAAATGTTTCACTGCAAGGTTTTACGGTGCAACAAGTGAATGAGTGGTTAGAGAAAACTTACGCTCCAAAAGCCACAACAACTGTGGAGAGGTTAGAAAAGTCAGAGAAAGATGAATACCTGAACATTTGTGAGACTGGGTGTGGAGGCGGCTGAATTAGTGGAAGGAACAATGGGGGTAAACAGATTAGAGTCATATACAGAAGCAGAATTGAGATATCTGTGCCCCAAAATCACTAAAGAAGTAGGTAAGGTACATCAGAGATTAGCGAACCTGGCAGACAAATACAATATTGATATTGAGAATACTAAACATTTGAAAAGAAGCTACAGGTTAGACTTTGATTCAAAAGACTTCGAGCATGTGAGGTCTGCCGAAATGAAAGCGCATCTAAAGGAAACATTGCAAAGTGCTCAGATCTGATGAGCTTTAGAAAAGTGGGAAGGCAGATGGGCCAAAAAAAGAGATAAGGAGAAAAGTGACAGTCCGGGATCAAGTAAAGCTAAAGCTTCACCAGATACGGAATCAGTAAAGATGTTACCCATGAGAGAAACAGCTGTTGGGGTTCTAATCCATGTAGCATGGTCCAAGGGAGACATCCTATCTTTCACAAATGATTATCCCAGGTTGAGGGAGAAGCCGATAGAGTGGTATCAGCAAACAGATAGATTTGTGAAGCTTGCTAAGTGTCTCTGGGAAGATGTGAATACCTTGTTTGAGATCATTGTTCCGCCCGACTTATGGCTTGAGTGCAAGAGAGGGGTAGACTGGCCGACACAGGAGCCGGCAAGGGATAAGGTGACTGGAGCACCATCTGAGGAGGTGATGAAGTATTATCACAAAGTGATTGAGTTTTTGAAGCAGAAAGTGTCGCCGAAAGTGACTGACTGGCACAAAATCGATCGGACCTCACAGGAGGTTAAAGAATCGATACATGCTTACTATGAGAGGTTGTTGAAGGCATTCAAACATTACAGTGGCAATGAGACCATTGAACCAAAAGACATGAACCATCTTGTGTTCAGATTTGTTGAAGGGCTGAGACCAGAGGTTAGCCAGATGATTAAGAATCATTTGATCTGTTGGCAAGCGAAGCCGATTGATGAGGTGTTGCAGTATGCGAAATACTGTAGTGACGAGATTGAGCTAAAGCAAAGAAAAGTGAAGGAGAAAGGGATGGGGATGCAGATAAGGACAGCGCAGGCAGGTATGCGGGGAAATGGAATTCAGCAGATGATACAGCAGCAACCGCAAGGGAATGGTGCGTTTCAGGCACAACCAAGAGGTCGAGGTTTTGTGAATCGCGGTCCAGATTTAAATACTGTGGTGATCCAAAATGATGTGCAAGGGATGAAAAAGATGTCTCCATGTCACGCGTGCTGGGGCGTGGGTCATTGGAAGCGGGAATGCCCAAGTGTGGTGCAGGATGGTGTCGTTCAACAAAGCACTAATGTCGGTACATTACAAAATGTGAGAGGTCCAAAATTGAGAAGTCAAAATCCGAACTTCCAAAATAACATGGTTCAGATGCAAGGGCTACAGCCCATGCAGCAAATGCAAATGATGTGTGTTCAACCAGCACAAATGCAGCAAGTACAACAGCAGGTTCCTGTGGTACCTAGACAGCAAATGCAACTACCATTAGCTCCAATGGGACAGCAACAGGTGATGCTTCCTCAGAAGGTCACAGGTCAAGTAATGAGCCAAAATAATACAGTACAGCAATTCCCATTGCGTGGTGAAGATGGAATGAATGAGGAATGGTCAGATGACAGTTCAGACAGTGAAGAGTGCAGGCTTGCAGCGTCCCTAGAAGTAGATCAGAGGGGACCCTATGTAGAGGGAAAGGTAATGGGTCACAAGGTTTCATTCTTGGTTGATACCGGAGCTACACGCTCTATAGTCAGAAGTGCAGAGGTTCCAAAATTACCACTTTCAGGGCGTACCATAAGAGTGGTCGGGGTAGCAAACCAGTACTTGACAAATCCGATTACAGATCCAGTGCAAGTTGAGATTGGCAACTTCCAGGGACTGCATAAGTTTGTAGTCTGCGATTCAAGTCCTGTGTCCCTACTGGGAAGAGACTTACTGTACAAACCAAAATGTTCAATTACCTGTTCCAATGATGGAATTGAGGTGCAGACAAACAGTGATGATGAAGGGGATGATGGCCAATTCTCAGAGTTAGAGACAGAAACCACGAATGAAGATTACCCTTTGATAACATTGTTCCCGATGCCTACAGTAACTGACTTACCTGCTGAATTACAGGGGACAGTGATGGAGAAAGTGTGGGATTTGACAGGAAAGGAAGTGGGACTGATAAAAGGAGTGGAACCAGTTAAAGTACGAGTAAAGCCAAATGCAGTGTTTCCCCAGGTGCCGCAGTACCACATGTCACAAGATGTCCTAATTCAGGTGTCACAAATAATTACGGACTTTGTAAAACAAGGAGTCCTCAAGGAAGTATTTAGCGGCCCATGTAATTCACCGATAATGGGTCTGAAAAAGCCTTGTGGGAAGGTTCGAATTGTGCAGGACTTGAGGAAAATAAACGAGATTGTGGTAAAATGTTGCCCCATAGTGCCAAACCCAGCAGTGATCATGTTTCAGGTTCCGTGTGATGCTGAATGGTTCACTGTTGTAGGCTTGTCACAAGCTTTCTTTTCGGTGCCTCTTCATGAGGACAGCCAGTTTTTATTCAGTTTCAAATTCCTGGACAAGGTATACAGTTGGTGCAGAATTCCTCGAGAGTTTTCTGAGTCACCGTCCATCTTCAATCAGATATTGAAAAAGGAATTAGAATCCTTAGTACTGCCTTTCAGTTTGACTCTAGTACAGTACATTGACGACTTGCTGATTGTGTCCAGGACAAAAGATGACTGTAGGTATGACACAATTGCCTTGCTGAATCATTTGGGAAAGAACGGACATAAAGTGTCGCCAAAGAAGCTGCAGTACTGTCAGAAATAGGTGAAGTACTTAGGACACTTGCTTGAGAGAGGGTCCAGGAGACTATCGAAGGAAAGGGTGACAGCTATTTTGCAAATTAACCCCCGACAACAAAGAGGGATGTCAGGATATTTTTGGGAATGGTGGGCTACTGTTGCCAGTGGATACCAAACTTTTTGATTATCTCTAAACCATTGATAAAACTGTCAAGGAAAAAGACTAAGGATGAACCGTATACCATAACCCTATGCAAGGAAGAGCTCGAGTCATTCATGGAATTGAGAGAGTGCATGTGCAGGGCACCAGCTTTGGGTATGCCTGATTACACAAAGCCTTTTCTACTGTTTTGTCATGAACGTGATGCTTGTTCTTTGTCTGTCTTGACACAGGTCCATGGAGGTGCAAACCGCCCTGTAGCATATTTTTCAGCTACCTTGGACCCCGTTGCAGCAGCCTTCCCGGGTTGTTTGCGCGCAGTTGCAGCAGTTGGTCAAAGCCTCACGCAGTGTGAAGGCATAGTGATGAGACATCCCTTGACAGTAATGGTTCCACATTCAGTTGAAAGTCTGTTGACTCGAACCAAAACCCAGCACATGACAAATGCTCGACTCACACGATATGAGACAATTATTTTGGGGTCACCTAATGTTTCACTGAAGCGATGTACTGTATTAAACCCGGCAACTCTACTTCCTGTTGAAAGTACTGAGATTAATAATGAAGAGGAAGTGGAGCATGATTGTCTTGAGGTAACAGAACTATGTACCAAGCCCCGACCTGATATTCAAGATAACAGTTAAAAGGAAAATGACTGCATTATGTTTGTTGACGGATCCTGTTTGAGAGACTCAGTCGGAATGCTGAGAGCTGGTTATGCTGTGTGTACCATAGCTGGTATTATTGAAGCTTCCTGGCTCGAGAGAGTGTATTCCGCACAAGTAGCAGAATTAATTGCCCTTACTAAGGCATGCCGCGCAGCTGAAAATCTGAGAGTCACTATCTATACTGACAGCAGATACGGAGTCAGAATTGTACATGATTTTGGCCAATTGTGGTCACTGAGGGGTTTCATGACCTCTTCTGGTTCTCCAGTGAAAAATGGCAAACAGATTAAGGATTTGTTACATGCGATTCAGTTACCTCTTGAAATTGCTGTGGTGAAATGCAATGCTCATGTTAAGTCACAAGACTTTGTATCCATGGGAAACGGCTATAAAGATCAAGTCGCAAGTTTTTGTGCATTGAACTGTATATCGTTCAAGGATCAGTGGGAATTGCTACCGCAAACTGAAAATGAAACATGCTTGAACTTTGCATTAAGGGTGGTTGATACACTAGGGGCCATATTTATACTTTTTGACGCAAAACTGCGCTATCGCAGTTTTGCGTCAAAAAAATTTGCGCCGTCTAACGCCATTTGGATGCGCCATTCGGGCGTCAAATTTATACTTTGACGTACGGCGGCGCAACTAACAGGTGGGAGTCATTATTTCGTGACGCACACAGCGTTGGTCTGTCGTAAGGGAAACCCACGTAAAAGTGACGCAAATCACTGTGGGTCGATTTACGACAGCGCAATCGTGAAAACGCCGGTTTTTTTCACGCTATTGCGTGACATTTTTGCACGAAAACTGGACTTACAGGAGAGGAGACCCAAAATGGATCCTAGATGCCCCAACAGACCCAGGGAGGATGAGAGCAGACCAGGAACCAGCCAGGAGGAAGCATATAGGAACCAGGACATGTTAAAGAAAAAAAGAAAGTGTCGCTTCAGTGCAGAGGAGCAGGAAATCCTGGTGAAAGAGGTGACGGAACACCAGCACCAACTTTTCATATCCTCAAAATTGCCACTCAGTAGGAGAGAGGCCATCTGGAAAGAAATTGTGGACAAGATAAACAGTGTGGCTGAAGAACGCCGGACAGTCACCGAGTGTAAGAAACGCTGGCATGACTGTAAACGTAGGACCAAAGAGAAAATGGCCAGGAACAGGAAGGCAGCAATGCAGACTGGAGGGGGGAGTCCAGCACAACAGGAGGCCCTGGACCACATGGAGGAGATGGTCGCAGCCGTCATCCCGGAGGAGATCGTCACAGGGATACAAGGACTGGACAGCGCAGACTACCACGACACTACGCACATGCAGGGTAAGTCGCATGGGGAATTACAATGCAATAATGGGGACTGTAAGCAGGGGGGGATACCTACTACACAATGCATGTAACTTAGCACATATATGAAGTGGCATGGGGAAAGGGGCACGGCAGGGGGGAATGCCCAGTACTGACCATAGCCGGGGCACGACAAAATACTGCCACCACTACAGTCCCACGGGGACATCCTGTAATTACAACAAGAGAGCCAAGGGAAACCAGTGACAGGTGGGAAGGACACTACCCTGAATCCACATCCAGGCACTTGTTTTGCACAAACTATTCCCCATCAACTAGGTCCCTACCTGTAATGCAGTAGCAAATACAACAACTGCAACTTAACTGCCACCACAGTTGACAATAACACCTCTCATCTCTGGGCAGCTATAGTACCAAATGGCAGGAACCCCACCCTGGAACATACATACCTAAATTAGGGGGTGAGGATGACATCTGCAACTACTCCTAGAAATAAGACAAAGGTACCAGTACACTTAAATGCCGAATGTCCATAACTGACACATACATAAGCCTAAGTAAACAGCAATAGGAGCCACACAGCACTGACGACACACACATGCTGCATACGTCAGGGTCCCTCACGTGCCTGCCTAACAATGCTACATCACAAATGTCATACTGCTCAGACAACAACATTGACGAGGGGACACAGGCAACTGGTCAATGAAACACATCTGCACAGTCTAACCAAAAAATAGGACATTCATACGATAAACAGGCCAATCCAGTAAGACACACATGAGACCCCATCAGATACAAACATCAACAATGTTTACATCCATACCACATCCTAACATTGACATACATAGGTCATGCCACCTAACATGTACAGATCATGCAATGTGAATAAAAAGTGTATGGTGCAGGGCCTGTGAGGCAAGTGTGCTGGCAGGGCAGTCACAACACCCACAGTCAGTCAAAGTGTAGCGTGGCAAGTGAAACGTATACTTTGCGCAATAGCCTCAGGCTGGAGGCCTTTGTGCATCTTACCCTGAATGTACTTATACTCATTTGCTCACATCTAAGTGCCTCAGAGCACTTTGCACTAAATGAATCTCATTGCCCTTCCTATCAGTTAATGTAGCAAATAGTCAGTCCTAAGGTGTTGGCAATTAGTCAAATCACCCTGTTTTGCCTACTTCTGCACTGGAGTTTGCCAGAACATATTCACTCTGTGCCCCAGTCAAGGATACCGTCTGGTTCGTTGATGATAGATGTGGTAGGGGTTAAGGTTTGCCATTCCTGCGTAGGGAAACTTTGTCATCACAATGACATATGTCTTTTAAATTCACTTCCTCGTCCCAAGACACGCATGGGGGAGTTTACAAACAGAAAATCACATCTAGATGCTGCCTGCCTTGCTGCTGATGCACAACCAGATCCCAGCCCATTCCTCTGATATGAGGGATGATGTCTCCCCTGTGATTCAGACAGCCAAGCTCCAAACTTAACATGCTGTGCTATATATAGAACAAGCAGAGGGAGAGTAGAAACTGTTAGGCACCATGATAGCTGTGTACCAATGTATTACTCTCCTGCGGACTATTTCAGTTCTAACTGTGTGTATTGTTTTGGTTATTGGGGCTCACACCTAAATTCCTACAAGTCAGTTGTACAATGAAACTTCATATCAAACAAATACTGTCTGTGTCATTTGTGTATGGGAACATACCGGAAAAGATAGAAATGTGTAGGACCTGAGTGACCAACACTTCCCTGAGAAGTCCCAAAGATGTCATGGGCTTGGACTTCTAAACATTCCTCTGTTGTGGGAGACCAGAGGCACTGCTAGTCTGTCTGAGCTAAATAGAATATCTGGGTGACAGAGTTATTTACAAGTGGGTCAAACTTAGTCCCCCACACCATTAGCTATCCTGCTGCCTAGAAAGCCAAGAATCACATGTAGGATAATGAGAGCCCACCCAAACAAATGTCCCTCCATAACAATAGTGAAACACCGAGGGAGGAGTAGGACTAAAAAATGCATATTCCGAAATAATTACAAATCAACACCTAGAGATGACCTGGCAGGCATGTCTGATAGCTCCATATCATACATGTGACACACAGGTGGGCCATAGGCCTACAACAATGCCCTATGACGGACAGCAGATACCAAGACAAAATCAGAGTACAAAGTTAAGGCATCCAAAGGCTTGTATCTTAGTGCAAAATGATCTCAACACAGACACACTAATTGTACCCTGTTTCTTTGCAGAGGAACACGGATCTCCTGCCGATATGCCTGTCCATGAGTTCCCTGATGACATGGATGACGAGACCATCAACCTCACACAAGAGACCATTGACATGGTCCTCGAAAGCCTCCAAACCCCCCCTTCAGTAACAAGGAGGAGCCAAGAAGAAGCAGCCACCACAGTAGAACCACCCGCCACCCCAATTGTAAGACCTGCCAGCTCGAACACAGCTGAGGCCTCTGACGACACTGGCACCAGCTTCGAAAGAACAGTCGTTGGGGTCCAGCGGGAGCTGGCCAAGGAGGTGCGGGTGGGGATGCAAACTATGGCAGCCAGCCTTGAGGGGGTGCGTTCGTGCATGCTGTCAACTGCTGATCAGGCAGCTGCAATGCAAGCCAGAACATCGCTGTTGGAGGAACTTTTAGTAACACAGAAGGCAATCTGCACAGCTGTCATCCAGTTGACCAAACAACTCCAACAGCAAGCCAGTCAGCGTGTGCACGAATGCAACATCGAACCCCTCAGGGCCGACCTGGCTGCCTACCATCGGGATGTGGCTGCCATTCTGAAAAACCAGCACGCCCTCCTTGCTGCAGTACTGCCCTTCATAACTGGACAGGGATCAGCCCCCGGGATGTCTGCCTCCATGTCTTCTGACACTGAGGTGTGTGTTGCCCCTTCACAACCAACAACAACAAGGACACACCAGGCAACACACACATCAGAAGAAGAAGACATGGAACAGATAACATTCACTCGCAAGAGTACCCGAAAGCCCTAGTCCCTGCACCATGCCCTACTCTGACCAAGGTCCTACGTTTTGACACATGCCAGCCTCACTCCAACTACCCTCAATGACTGTTCGGCAATCCACTGTTTAACTTGTCCACATTGGCTGTAAATGTTTCTCTCCTACCATTTGGCAATTCCTGTTCCTCTGCACCGTCTGTGACATCACCCCAGCATGTCAGGAGCATCATCCACACCCTGTAAATAGGATCACCATTTAAGAATGCACCAGAACGGACTCACCTAACATTGTTAATGGACTTTTTGCACTACTCCACCTAAAAATAAATATCACTTGCACACCTATTGTGTCTCTGTGTCATTTCACACTTCAACTGTGCAGTACATAACTCCAAAGTGGCTGTGTGGCAACCATGTCGATTCTCTATACTACTGTCCTGATTTCATGTATACTGAAACATCTGTGCAGTGGCCAGGATTGCATCATAGCTTTACTAGACTGAGGAAAATAACTGATGTAGGGACTAAGCACACACAATCATGCTGTGTTGGACAGAATGAGGCCCCATCCATAGCTATTCTAGACAACTAATGGTGGCTGAGAAATGTAGGCACCTTGCAATACTAAAACAAGAAATTATGCTGTAAAATGAAAGGAATGATAACCAAATTACACTGCATCAATCACCCTTACAGCGTATACTACCATGAAGGAAAGTCATGCTCAAGCAGTACACACATGATGTAGGTCAGCAATGACAGCAACAAGACAAGAGTGTGAACAAATACTCATCTACAAAGCTCTACCTGAACTTCACAATGCTGTCCGACCTATCTATTTACCTACAAAATCAACTCTGGAAGCACTCTTTGTGAAGTAGGATACATACCAACCCCAAATCTTGATGATCTATGCACACTACCAATGGTGGCTCTCCCACATGGTGGATACTTACCAAGTTAGCACACAGGTAGTTGGCATGTTAAACCTCAATAGCCTGGGGATAGCGAGCATAGGACACAAATGTCATACTAAAACTTTCTGCTACACTGATGTCAAGACCATGAAAAGGTAGCACCTAACGCATCAGGTAAAGGGTTAACAAAATTTTTATTTCCAATAAGTAATAAAAGAGGCAACTAAGGGAAAGATAAACCTACACTAATCTAACCTGACTACTACTAACCCACAACTGTCCCTAACTAACCTAAGCTAAACTTACTCTACACATGTAACGAAACGATCTAAACATCAACCCCCCACCCACCATTATGAGACAAGACACATGCAGGACAACACTTACTAACCTACACACATACTACACTATCCTAAACAAACATATATATATATATATTTTTTTTTTTATAGATTTTTTTTTATTTATTTTTTAAAATTTTTTTTAAACAGGGATCCCAACATTGCCCCCCACCCACCCACACAAAAAGATAAGATATAAAGAAGCCGGACCCCCCACCCTCTTACCTAACACTAACTAAGCTAATTTCCTACACTTATCCTATAACTAACCCCCCAAACCCAACTAACAGTATGAAATAGGAAAGAGGTGAGAGGGGAGGGGTAAAAGTTCTGGAGGGCAAAATGTCTACTGATTTGGCCTCCGTAGTGTTCGCCGGATGGAGCGCACCTTCTTCTTCACCTCAGCCATGTCCTCCGTCAGGGTGTCAACTTTTCCAATCAACCTGTCCAATTTCCTTGACAATGCGTGGAAGTCCGCTGGGTTGATCGGAGGGTCAGAGCAGGTCTGGGTGCCGGTGGAGGTGGATTGTGTTGGTGGAGTGGTGTGGGCACGGGACTGCCCTGCTCCCACCACACGGCTGGGTCCAGGTCTGGATGAGGATGCCTGGTCCGTTGCTGGGTCCACTTGGCCAGACCTGGTGGATGTAGTGGCGGGGGTTGTTGGGGGCACCGTTGGGGGAGCCTGTGGTGTGGCATACCACGCCCCGGAGGCCCGTTCCGAATTGTATCTGCGGGCCATCCTCCGATACCCACACTGCACCTGCAGGATGTGGCTGTACCTCATTGCCCGGCGCTCAAACTGGTTGCGAGCTGCGGCACTCAGGTTTGCAGCTGTGAAGAGAAAAGGCAAATATTGAGCATAGAATTTACAGTGGGTTGAATACCACAATGGGTAATTTGTCCATTACTAGCAATGTATTGGTTGCAGCAATTGTTACAACATAGTTCACGGGAAGGCTCAGAGGAAGTACATGTGAATCATGCATACTGAAGGGCATATCACATATAGCATATCCATGTCTCTACATGATGGATGACATCACCCTAAACTACTCATACAATTCATACCTAAGGCATTATACATTATGGCACCAGCTCGTCCGCATACTGACTTCACTACATATGTCATTCTATGTGATAAGAATCACACTCCTCACTCAATGGCATTTCGAAATAGTTGTGTGCTAAGATTGAACCCCTGGCCATGAATCATATGTCAACACTATGGGCCAGATGTAGGAATTGATGGGAAATCAACTAGCAAATTGCAAAGCTGAACGGTGTCTCTGACACCGTCTGCGAGTCACTATGGGGTCCCTAAATCCCACCTCATGAACATCAATGATGTGGGTTCCAACTTGCACCACCTTAGCAACTATGGGCACTCACGGGGATGGAGGCCTGCTGGGAACAGCAGAACTCCATAGACGTGACTGCTTTTAAATGAAGCAAGTTATTTTTCACCAAGTGTAGGCCCTTTATCTGAAAGGAAAATGAGCTGCGATTTGTTTAAATTCACAACAATTGATTTTTCGTAATTTACACAATAATTATTGCTCCCCTAGACCACTGGCTGTTTTGTGCAGGAGTATTTTGGTCCACTCACAAAGGTGAAGGTTCACAATGAGGACCCCTTCCAGTCAGCAAGTTGGTTAGCATCCACTTCAAGTGGATGATAACAGCTACTCACTTTGCAACCACGTACTCGTTAGCAAATGGGATTGCCTACCACTGTGATTTGCAAGTAGGGCTGGTAAACTCCTTTATTTTTTTCATTTAGAAAAGCATTTTGCTAATATGTACATGACCACCAAAAACATTTCGGATTAGGAAACAGACGTTTGCAACTCACTAACATCAAATTATGCTATTTGCAATGTGTAGACATTTTGCTACATCTGGACCTAGGTACAAACTCAAGTCACAAAAGGTGTTAAGTACGTGTAACATACTGGTTGCTACAGTCCTAGGTACCCTGTTTCACAGTAACATCCCGGTCTTTGTGGGTGGTGTTGGAAGAACAAACAACAATCCCATGATCAATGCACAACCAGGAGTGTACAGAAAGTTCAACAAGCATGTGCCTTCACACACAACACCTATGAAGGGCTAGCAACACGTTGGAGTCAGCCCAACCTTGTCACATCCCAGGTCCACACATGTCAAAATGATATGACTTAGCCCAACATAACATACTATTAGTGAGGCATGTTTTACAACACACACAGAGGAGGTAGAACACCCATTCACATGATTCAACAGAACACCTAGGCCATTGCACTCAAGTCACACACACTTCGAGGTCACCTTGTGGAAGTACATGCCCCCGGAAGATCCGACCTACAGTGTACACAGTCCATCCTCAACTAGGAAGAAGCACTTGTCATCGAAGCCATGTGCCTAAGCTATCTGGGAGACTGTCAGTCTGATATGCTGACTCAGTTAATGGCAAGTTCCTGACCAAGTCTAACATTGACCAGTGTATTCAAAATGAGTCATGCCATTCCCAATTGTCGCACTAATTGAATGACCTACTGCCCCTCAATCTGAGAGATGACTAGGTATTGCTTTACAGAAACATTATTCCAATTTGATATCACACCAAAACAACAAAGCCAATGAACGGCCAGCACATCAAATCATGAATTATCCTGAACACACAGTAATCCATCATGCTTCATTTCCAAACAATGTAAATAGCACTTAGGCAACACTCACTGTAGGTATCGGGGTCGTCAAAATGGGCCACCTCACCAACGGTGTACGGGGCTGGTCCACCTGTAAAGCATGAAAGGAAGATTATACTCAGACTGGGTGAACAGACAAATAATTTCTGTTACAATGACAGTGTGTGAATATTACATGGTAATGATACACTTTCACACATGCTCATCCTGCCTGGCTGACTTTGTATTCTAGATTATCATTGGATGAGTCTCCTGCTCCAGTGACACACCCTACTACACTCATGCAGTGGCCAGGACAGTCATGTGTCGTCCAAGTTAATCCTCCATTAGTAGGCCCCAACAATCATGTGATCCATACATCTCAGCATGTGCATCCCAGAGAGAAACATTCCACAACTGGTTCCATGAGGACTGCATGACCACTCACAATCAAACAGGCTATGTGGACAGGTTCAACACACAGCAACCAGACACACATGTGACATATGTGTGGACAACATGACTAACTTCATGTGACGTGAAGGCAACACACATGTGTAGCATCATCATGTGTTTGCAATTTTCGGTCTAGCTATGGCGTCTACATATGTAGGTATGTTGTTTCTACATGACGTACTCACTGGCCATTATGACCAGTAGAGTACAAATAGAGCAGTTCACGTGTTGCTTTTCAGACACAAATGCAACAGTACATTCCATGCAGCTACAGCCATCTGGTATGTGTTGCAAAAATGAGGCATCGGCCTGGTAGCATAGGTCTTCATACACATCCTGCAACAAATACACATTTGGACACATATGTATACCTTTGTAGCGCAGCATTTGCATCATTTTGTGACGCAGAGAGGGGGCTACTTAGCAAAATACAAATAGATGTTGCATTTTACTGCTGTTATTGGGTGTACATGTGTAGCAAAAATGGGGATTTATGTGTATACCCATGGGCCTAGGTTTCCCTAGCATAACACGCAGTCAGCTACTTATTTTGCAGATTGGCTACCAATCATCACATGTTCACGCACACATTCCTATTATTCCCATGTAATTGATTAGTACTCACCAACATAGCCACCAATCCGGAGTCCCAGGTGGTCCAGCAGGTCCTGTTCCCTGCTGATCAGATCTGCCCAGCGGTGCTTGAGTTGATGTATATTCCTCAGACTCCCGTAGACCCGGACCAGGTGATGGCGCACCTTCTCCCAACAGATTTTCCTCGCCTCCGTGTGATACCCGTGTATCACACGGCCCCCAGCTTCCAGCATCAGTGGGAGGAAATGGCTTACGAGCCATATGAAGCCCCCCAATTCGTCCTCACCCATCCTGGACAGGCGAGGCCTACCTGACATGATGAGAGGTGTAAAAAAGTACAAAAGAAAAATGAAAGAAAAAGTGGGAAATGGGGAAAGGTAGAGGTGTGAAAGAAAAAGAAGAAGGAGAAAAATAGCCCAACTAACCCCCCAAACTATGCTACCCACAACAGACTCCCACAGACAATACAAACTATCACAGGTATAGACAAAATAACACTAAACAGACTGAGACAATGTTTGACAACAATAAAAGATTGACACAAAGACAAAATACAAGGCACACAGGACACTAAAGCAGTAAAACACAGGACAACACCTTTCACACAACCACACAGTCTAGATAACTCTGAGACTGCAAAGTGAAAGTGAAAGTAAACTCCCAGTACAGATTTGGTAAACAGGATATCCTATTACATCACTTCCTGCATAAAATGGCCGCCGTTTTTATTTTCGCGTAATGCGTCATATTTTCACGCATACACAGATGTGCGTCATATTTTTTTGACGCATTACAGTGCACATGATGCGGAGTGTAAAAATATGATATGAATATTAATATTTCAAATTGTACATGAGATGACCAACATATTGTCCATGTAGCATCATTTTTACCACGCATAGATCATGGGCGTCATTTTTTTTACACGTACAGTAGTGCACATGATGCGGAGTGAAAAAAAATGATATGAATATTAATATTTCAAATTGTACATGAGATGACCAACATATTGTCCATGTAGCGTAATTTTTACCACGCATACATCATGGGCGTCATTTTTTTTACACGTACAGTGGTGCACATGATGCGGAGTGAAAAAATATGATATGAATATTAATAATTAATACTGTACATGAAATGACCAATATATTGTGCATGTAGCGTCAATTTCACCACGCATACATCATGGGCGTCGTTTTTTTTACACGTACAGTGGTGCACATGATGCGGAGTGAAAAAATATGATATGAATATTAATAATTAATACTGTACATGAAATGACCAATATATTGTGCATGTAGCGTCAATTTCACCATGCATACATCATGGGCGTCGTTTTTTTTACACGTACAGTGGTGCACATGATGCGGAGTGAAAAAATATGATATGAATATTAATAATTAATACTGTACATGAAATGACCAACATATTGTGCATGTAGCGTCAATTTCACCACGCATACATCATGGGCGTCGTTTTTTTTACACGTACAGTGGTGCACATGATGCGGAGTGAAAAAATATGATATGAATATTAATAATTAATACTGTACATGAAATGACCAACATATTGTGCATGTAGCGTCAATTTCACCACGCATACATCATGGGCGTCGTTTTTTTTACACGTACAGTGGTGCACATGATGCGGAGTGAAAAAATATGATATGAATATTAATAATTAATACTGTACATGAAATGACCAACATATCATGCATGTAGCGTCAATTTCACGACGCATACATCATGGGCGTGTTTTTTTTTACACGTACAGTAGTGCACATGATGCAGAGTCAAAAATATTGTGGATGTAAATAATAATTTGAATGTGAAATATCAAGACACTTTTGGATACATTTGTATCTGACTCTGCATTGTGTGCACTCATGTACGTGAACAAATTATGACGGCCATGCTGTATGCGTAGAATATAGAGCAAATTTATCCAAATGTCTTCATGTGTTTAGCTTTGGAAAGGTGATTTGTCATGGTAAAACGGTGCGATGTGAGACACATTTCTGTTTGTATATGACAAATGTCCGTACTTTTATGTATAGACGGCCTTCACACTGTGATGTTTGGGATACGTTAACTAATGTATTGACCATATTTGACAACATATTTGGTGTAATTGCTGATGGCTATTTTGAAATGATGTTTTTGATACCATTATGTATTCCGTCTCCAAAATGTCCCCACCTTTATGATGGGGATGCTTTTATCTGTAGTCCTAACAGGGAGTGGGAGAGTCACTTTCAGTTTTTATGGGGCTGACCATGTCCCATTATGATTTTGTGTTTCATATTTGTGTAGGACTTGTGACATGGAGGCCACACATGTGCCTTATGCATGTGTTTAGTTCACAAGTACATGATTCTTGTATGTTTTGGGGGTGGTAGAGGTGGAGTTAGGCCCCCAGCACCCTAGGATTTGACCATCCAGAATAGCTACTGTATCCATGGAGTATTTTTATCATATCCTGGCAAACCTGCAGCAGCGGGCGAATGTAAGGCCATATGGTATGAATGACTGTTGACCATTCATTCATCTCATTAGCCCATTTGACGTTTGCAGTAATGATGATTTGGAGCTAAGTTTCATATCATTTTCATATGACTAAGGGGGTCATTCTGACCGCGGCGGTCGGCGGTCGCCGCCCGCCAAGCGGTTCCCGCCGAAAGACCGCGGCGGTCATTCTGGCTTTCCCACTGGGCTGGCGGGCGACCGCCAAAAGTCCGCCCGCCAGCCCAGCGGGAAACACCCTTCCCACGAGGACGCCGGCTCAGAATGGAGCCGGCGGAGTGGGAAGGTGCGACGGGTGCAGTTGCACCCGTCGCGAATTTCAGTGTCTGCAAAGCAGACACTGAAATTCTTTGTGGGGCCCTCTTACGGGGGCCCCTGCAGTGCCCATGCCATTGGCATGGGCACTGCAGGGGCCCCCAGGGGCCCCGTGGCACCCCCTACCGCCATCCTGTTCCTGGCGGGAGACCCGCCAGGAACAGGATGGCAGTAGGGGGTGTCAGAATCCCCAAGGCGGCGGAGCACGCTCCGCCGCCATGGCGGATTCTCAAGGGCAGCGGGAAGTCGGCGGTACACCACCGACTTCCCGTTTCTGGCTGCGGCTGAACCGCCGCGGTCAGAATGCCCATCGGTGCACCGCCAGCCTGTTGGCGGTGCTACCGCCGACCTCCGCCATGGCGGTAATTACCGCCAGGGTCAGAATGACCCCCTAAGTTTGCAAAACTCTCAGCGTTCACGATGTGATAATGCGAAGATTGTTTTGCTTGTCTGTGTCCCTTTCTGCATAAACTGGTTTAGTGTCATGTTACAATCTTCCTGCTAGGTTCAAACTGGGACACAACTGTGATGGTCTACTTTCAAATATTAGGTTGGTTGTATGACATATGTGTACATGTGTGTGGGAATGTGGATCCAGTATGACCTGTCTGTGTGTATGTTGTCACTGTAACTTCAAGGTCTCCTCCTGAGTTAGTGGCAGCTGATGTTGTTGCAATTGTGTATTGCTCACATCATACACTTGAGAGAAGCCATTGATGACATGTTCACGTACACATGGATGGTCCCACCCTGTCTCTGAACACGTGTGATGTGACTTTCAAATGATCTCCAATTTTGGGCTGGATGAGAGACTGTTTCAGTTGTTTGGATCCGGCATGTGTAATTGTCACATTTGTACTCTTGTTGGGCTCTGTGTATGGTAATGTAACATGTCACATCCTACCCTCTGTGCATACAGTTGTGATGTTTATTTTTGGTGTGATGAATTTTAATGGCATTCTTGATCAATGAGACGACATTCATCTTCAGCTATTTCAAACTAAAGGTGGTCAGAAATGAATAGGCCAAAGCATGATGTGGTGTTTGTTATCTGTGTTTATTTACAAGTGTGGAATACAAGTGATTATAATAACTTAAGTAAAAAAATTGTTCACAAGCTGTTGGCGCCTACGCACTCCTGCTGCGGTGTTAGGTTGTTCCCCCTCCTGTTGCAGGACAGCATCCTCCTCATCATCATCCTCAGGCATGTCTGGGTCCGGTTCAAGGAGGGGAATGTTCCTTTGTACACAAATATTGTGTAATATGGCACAAGTGAGTATGATTTTGCAGACCATCTCTGGGGAGTATAGTAGGCTTCCGCCAGTGATGTCAAGGCAGCGGAACCTTGACTTTAGGATCCCAAACGTCCTCTCCACAATGCTGCGTGTCCTCTTGTGGGCGTCATTGTATGCCCGCTCAGCAGCAGTATTTGGGTTCCCATATGGTGTCATTAGCCAAGGCTGGATGCCATATCCCTGATCAGCTGAAAGAGAAACACAGAATGATATCAATTAGATGTAGGAGGCACTGTTGTACGTATCTTTGATGGCAGTAGTTGTGTTGTGTTGTCTGTGACTATTTTGTGTACTAATGTGACAACCTATGGTTGTTGGTGGAAACTTTGGCATTGTTTTTTTTCCTTGGCTGAGCAAGTATTTGTTGTCTAACTGTTTGTCAGCAGGATGTATTGGTTTCTCAAGTACAGTGTGCCCTCCCTTGCATTGTGACTTGTGACACAGGTGTCCGTGTGTCCTCACTGGGGGTGTGATGATAGTTCCATGCAGAGTTGAAACATGAAAGGGTATTAGAAACGTTCATATGAACATAGCCAGGCCATCCCATCCCTTAAAAGTTATGCATTGTATTAGTGTACAGGTTATTGTGAGACTTCCAATTTGCAAGGTGACATTTAGGCAACCACAGTCATGAATGTCTTCACACTAAGCTGTGGAGTAAATTCAAATGTGTGAGAGGTTCAATGGTGACTTGTGACACATGGCTAGTGATGTGAGTACCTCAGTGTGTTCCTGTCTAGGTGTTGCTATTGTGGTGTATGGGTTGTTTATCCTAGAGGGTTTCTGTGCAGTGAGTATATAAGTAGATTTTTGTCCTTACCAACAAGTAGTCCATTGCCATACCGTCCATCCTGGAAGTGTTGGTTGATGGTGCAGTGACGGAAGATGAATGCGTCATGTACACTCCCAGGATATTTAGCCACAATGTTGCTGATCAGTCCTTGGTGATCGACTATGGCCTGCACGTTGATGGAATGTGTGTGCTTCCTGTTGCGGTAGAGGTGTTCACTCGCAGCAGGTGGCACAAGGCGTACGTGTGTGCAGTCGATTGCACCAAGGACGTGCGGAAAGCCACTGATGGCGTAGAACCCCTGTTTTGTTTCCTGCTGCTTCTGCACTGTGTTAGGGAAGCAGATGTGGCGGGGTGTCAGTCCAATGATGGCATCCAGTACTTTAGGCAGGAATGCGGAGAAAGATGGTTGTGAGATTCCACCAACCAGGGCACCAGTTGTCTGAAACGAGCCACTTGCCAGCAGGTGAAGTACGGCAAGCAGCTTTGTTTCGGTTGGGATAGTGCGTGGAGTCACTAAAGTGGGGGCCAATTGCTGTTCAATATTTGTCAGCAGCTGCTGAATGGCCTGCCAGTTCAACCGGTACCTCTGGATGATGTCTCGTTCCCTGAGGCCATGCAGGGTTGTTCGTGGGCGGAATATCCTCTCCTGCCTTCTGCGCTGTCTTTGGGGTCCCTGCTGTTGTTGTTGTGGCTGCTGTTGTTGCTGCAGGGCTCTGCGTCTACGTGCACGTTGAAGAAAAAGCACCTCCATGTCTCCCTGTTTCTGCTCTGCTGCTCTGTTGTTTGTTCTGTGTGTTCTGATTAAGTACAGGTGTGTTTGTCCCATTTTAACGCCTGCCCTGACCCAGGCGTTAAAATTTCACGCTATTCGTGCTTTGCGCCATTTTTTTGCGCCGCCTGCCGCGCGGGAGTGATTTTTGCCCTGGAGCATAAATACCACGCACCGCTATGTGCGTCTGTTTTTAGACGGGAACGCCTTCCTTGCATCTCATTAACGCAAGGAAGGCGTTCACGCAAAAAAATGACGCTATTTGCCCATACTTTGGCGCTAGACGCGTCTAACGCCAAAGTATAAATATGGCGTTAGTTTTGCGCCGAATTTGCGTCGAAAAAAACGACGCACATTCGGCGCAAACGGAGTATAAATATGCCCCTAGATGAGCTAAAAACACTACAGGGTCGTGCTAGCAAAGAGGAGAAACGCTCCTGGCAGAGAATGCAATCTGTACAAAGGGCTGATGATTTATGGGTCTCAGAGGAGGGAAAATTGGTTTTGCCAAATAGTCTTCTGTCACAATTCGCAAGGCTTTATCATGGACAAGCACATCTTGGGAGAGATGCAATGATCAGGTCATTCAAGATGGACTGGTTTAACCCGAAATTCAGACAAGCCGCATAAGTTACTTGTCACAGGTGCATCATCTGTCAACAGATGAATGCAGGAAAAGGGACTGTGGTAACTTTGAGCCACATAGGGAGAGCTGGCGGTCCATTTAGCAAGATGCAAATGGATTTCATTGAGATGCCTGTTTGTGGAGGATTGAAGTACGTGTTGGTGATTGTGTGTGTTTTTAGCCATTGGATTGAAGCTTACCCCACACGTAGAAATGACAGTCTCACAGTTGCAAAGCTGCTGCTTAGAGAACTAATACCCAGGTTCGGTTTTCAAGGTCTCTTTAGAATCAGATGGGGGCAGACACTTAGGCAATGAGGTGATTAAGCTCTTGTGTGCTGCGTTAGACATTGAACAGAAGCTGTATTGTAGCTACGGCCCTGAAGCATCAGGACTAGTACAACAAATGAATGGTATCTTGAAGTCTAGAATGGCAAAGATGTGCGCAGCTACCAATATGAAATGGCCAGATGCATTGCCCTTAGTGCTGATGTCGATGAGGAACACCCCTGATAAGAAGACAGGACTATCACCCCATGAGATCCTTATGGGCAGAGCTATGAGGCTGCCTGCAGTACCTGCAAATGGTCTTTTGAATATCACGGATGATATGGTGTTGGACTACTGCAAAGGTTTGGCTGATGTGGTTCGCTCTTTTTCCCACCAGGTGGAAGCCAACACATTGCCACCAATCAGTGATCCAGGCCACACCCTGCAAACCGGTGACTGGATGGTTGTCAAGAAGCACGTGAGAAAGTTGTGTTTGGAGCAGCACTGGAAGGGGCCATATCAAGTAGTACTGACAACAACCACTGCTGTGAAATGTGCAGGCGTTCCAAATTGGATACATGCCAGTCACACAAAGAAGGTAACATGTCCGATTGATGAGGAACTTGAAGCCTCCGACTCAGCAAGTCCAGAGAAGGAAGTCTCAGGGTCAGACAATAGCCAAAGGGGAAATGAGACAGTAGGATAGCCCACTGAGAACAGCCTAGTCCCTCAAACAGTAAACGAGTTCGAGAGAGGTGACAGTGTGCCTATCTCAGTAGAGGCAGCAGGAGAACTAAATCAAGGAGAGGTTCTCCCAGAAGTAGACAGATACGGGTTAGAGCTTGAACCTGTTACAGATCCAGAAGAAGAAGAAGGGGAAATAGTAGAGAGAGATCAAAGCACACCGGCATCCCCTGAGCCAGTTGCAGGTCCATCAAGAGAAAACACCATAGCACAAGAGGAGGGTGCTGTTCAGCGTTCTGAAAGGACAAGCAGGAAGAAGACGCATAAGGGAGATAACTGGCCAGAGAAGCAGGCTGCGAAAGAAAAGATCGTACCAGGTGAAACAATAACTGAAGAAACTGATACATCCCGAATAGAGAATCTAAGTGAAGGAGAATTGCAAGGCGAACGTAGATTGGAAAAAAAAAGAACTGCAAATAGAAGGAATGCAGGTCCTGAATGGGCGTATGCAACGACATCTGAATGGCAACAAGAATTCTTAGCATTCTGTTTTGATCGAGAAGTACCAGGTCAATACTACTGTACCTGAATTCAATCAGAGAAAGAGACTGTGTTGAAACTGAAATTGAAAAGGAAAATAGAAAGCTGAAAAGCTAAGAAAGAGACTTATAAATTACCGGATGTGACACTGATAACCAGAATTGACTTTGAAACCCGATTATGACAAGCTGCTAACTTGATTGACAAAAGGGTCCTGGAGTGAGTGAAACGCTGTAAATACATGCACAGAGAGAGAGACTTTACCTCAAGAAAAAAAAAAGAGAGCTTTTATATCGTCCTCAAGTTGATTATTTGCTTTTAAGTTATTCTGCTATCTGATTCTTTACAGACATGGCTTATAATAGAGGTAGTAACAAAAAGGGTAAGGTGTGTGGTTGGTTCAGTCTTATATTAGGTATTGTGTGTACAATAATAATTGTAGGTGTGATTGTGGGAATGCCGTGGTTGGATAAGAAAGTGACTAACAACGCTTCAAAACCTGAGACTACAACATTAACACCTTGGGAAAAGTTTGAGCAGGATGCAAAACACTTGCAAGAGGGAACTAACTCAAAAGGGGAACTTTCCACTAATGTCTTCTATCGCTTGCTGAATGAGTATGTTGAAACCATGGATGCAAAGAACTGTTATGTGTGCACAAAGATTCCTTCATCAGTACAAGAGGGGGTCACATATCATAGTCTTCCATTAACCTACGGGATAAGTTGTAGTTTGCTACTAACAAGCTTCTATAATCAAGAGCATGTGCAATACTTCTATTCAAATTTGGATGTGGTGTTTTCTTTTGTGCCTGTGATTGAGTTTCTGAACAAGTTATCTAAGGAGCATAGTATATAAATTAGTTAGAGGTTTCTTTGAACCAACACTTATACAGTATTTGGGACAGCTTATGCACACCGCAACAATCTGACACCTGTAGAGAAAAGCTTCTTAGATCACACTGATGATAGACGCAAGGCTTTGAAAGAGTGATTAGAAAAGGGGTTAGAGAAACGCACATATGCAAATGATTATGCTTACACTGCAATAAAGACGCAAAGCAAACTACCTATAGGTGCATTACATGTAGGAAGGCTTTGTATATATAGGCCAAAATCTGAACAAGACACTTTATTTGTGGGAACGAGTGAATGCAGGCATGTGTTTTTGTTTCAGAGTAAATGGACATTCATGTTAAATGGACAGGACCCAGCGATCCCTGGAAACTATTACATCTGTGGACTTAATGCTTATTACCATCTCCCTAAGGGATGGTATGAAACATGTTATTTGGGAATAGTTTTCCCAAAGATTTACCAGATTGATGGCTTAAAGCAAATACCTAAAACGTCTGAATTACAACATGCTAGACAAAAACGAGAGACAGCGGCTGCTGTCGGTGACATGTTTGGAGCCATAATTTCTTCAGTAGGGGTTATCTTAAACTCCATAAAGATTCGAAAGTTGTCTACTATTGTGGACAAACTTTACAGGGGCTATACTCCTGATGGATACTGAACTTGCTGCGGGAAGCGCTATGACTCTTCAAAATCGGCTTGCTTTAGACATTCTTTTAGCAAAGAGCGGCGGAGTCTGCAAGATGCTCAACGAGCGTCATTGTTGCTCATATATACACCAGACAATAGTAAAAAGATAAGAGGTATGCTTACTAAGCTAACTAAAGATAGTGCAGATTTGAAGGATTTGAAGGAACCTGGAGTGTGGGAGAAGTTTGGAAAGTGAATTGCCAGAGTAGGGAGCTGGTTTAGCAATATTTGGAATGGAGTACTTGCAAATATATTAGGGGGTCTATTAATTGTTCTGGCCTGTCTATTAGGATTATGGGGAGCATGCAAAATTAATGATAAAATTAAAAGAAATTGGACAAAGAGGACCAAGAAAAATGAAGAAAGTGAAATAGAGAAAATGTTTAATGAAATTTGGGAAAGTTCACACAAGGGACAAGATGTTGAAAAGCGCATTATGCGTAAGGTGAAAAATTAAAGTGAAAGGTCAAAGGGAAAGGTTTGTGTGATGATGAACGTCATCAGAGGAGGGACTGAGAGAACGTAGCTTATATAATCTATATTAACATGAAATGCCGATGAATTAATGTGTGATAATGCCGCATAGAAGCTGTAATAGTAATTTTGCTTAAACGTGCACCTGAAATGTGACCACGGAGAGTGGCCGTCAATGTATACTTGGACTAATAATGATGACTAAAATGTTTTATGTATTGTCATACTGAATAAGTTTATACTAATTATTGATAATTGTATTATTGAATTTGAGCTGAAATCCTTATAGGCCTTAAGTTAGCATGAGACGAAGCTTAGCTGTTTGGCTCTCATATTAAATGCATTTTTCCTATTTTGCAGTGTGCTGACTCGCAAAAGGACGTGACCTCTTGTTTTTCTTCAAACTAGAAGACGAATGTAACCATGCTAGATCCGTTCCCATGCATTTTTCGTTGCTTGTAGGGTGATATTAAAACAAAATGAAACAGTGTAGATTAATGTAATGTACAAGGTCATTCAAATCTGTGAAGACAATGGAGCTACTGACCAAAAGATGTGCAAAGAATTACAGAAAGATGAAATCATACCGGACGTGCCACCTCTGAAGATATCGAACAAGAGAACCAATCAGAGACTTGTAAAATAATATGGGGTGAAAGATAGGTGACCTAATGTGTTTTCTGATAGGTTAAAGATAGTGGGGTATAACAAATGTCCAATAGAATTTTGGGGGAATGTACAACGAAAAAGGGATAAAAACCCATGACATGGGGAGCCATTTAGGTGGGTTAGGGAATGCTATTGATTTTATCCAGAAACTTTGTCACTCTGGTGACTTATTGGTTCGCTTAGAACCATCCTCGTCCTTAGATTTGCCCATTTTACACTTTGCTTCCTTATGAGGGAAGTGCCCCTTTTTGCCCCGGAGCTGAGTTCTGACTGATGGCGATTTGACTGAGGTCCTGAAGATGAAGACTGAGCCTGTGCACTGAAATAAACTTTGGAGGGTAACTATGACAATACAATTGTGATTTGTCTGTTTGCTTTTCCTTTCTAGGTACCAACTGCTTACTTTTGACAGAGACCATAGTTAGATGTTTTCCAAATTGGTGTTCTAAATCGTTTTGCATGAAGCCCAACATGCTAATGCTCATTAGTGGATAGGACAGGTGTTCACTAAACTGATGCAAATAGACAAACAACCAAAGCTATGCTTTGTTGAACTGACACGTTGTTGACACTCTGCTAAATTGATCTATGTTCACGCCGTGTTATGTACTGATGTTTGTGATTTTCACCTTAATTAAATCTTACCAAAGTCATATCGTGACTATGCTATTATGTTTCTTGGTTTTGAGATTGACGCACCTGCTTTTAGAATTGTAAACAATAGGGAATACAACTCATAAAAGTCTACTAAACTGGTGTGGTTATTCATGACTACAAGGTCATGGGAGTGTTTTGAATTGATTAATGACTTTGACTAAAGTGAAATGTATTGTTGTAATAAATATTGATGACGTTATTGACGTATTAATTGACATATTGATTAGCTATCTCGTCCTAAGGTGTCTCTCAACTGGGTCAAAAGATTCATTGGCCTAAAACGAGTCCTGATGTGTAATAAATTATCATAAAGGGACGCGTTAACAAAGGCAACTTTTCTAATTTCTCGATGTTAAGCATAACATAAGTCGCATCCTTTTTAGCCATTAGTTGTTGTTGTCGCATTAGATTGAAAGAAGAAAATATCTCCCTTGCACTGATGTGCTGCCATGGAACATGACCCGCCTTCAATGTTTGAAGCGTCCAACCCATCTGCATAATGGACCTGATCTGACTCTGTCCATGGTGTAAGGAAAAACAACAAGTGATGGACGGAATGCTGAACATTGTCAAACACTCACCCCCAGTCATAGATCTGGGTTTAATCCATCGTTCTTTTGCTCACCATGCCACCCCAGTTTGGACCCAGCCATATGCAAATCAGTCTTGACCCTGTTCCTCATGGGAACAGTCCAGACCGAACTGCCAAGCCAGGTCCTCACTGGACCAGAAACAAGCATCCTGGGACCGGTTTCGGGGTTTCACCCCTCATCAGCCAGGCTAGCTTGAATCCAGTGGCATGGGAAGCACGGGACCCACGTCTGGGCATACCCTTCCCACTTAGGGCGACAAAGCAAAAACAACAAGTGTTGGACGGAATGCTGAACATTGTCAAACACTCACCCCCAGTCATAGATCTGGGTTTAATCCATCGTTCTTTTGCCCACCATGCCACCCCAGTTTGGACCCAGCCATATGCAAATCAGTCTTGACCCTGTTCCTCATGGGAACAGTCCAGACCGAACTGCCAAGCCAGGTCCTCACTGGACCGGAAACAAGCATCCTGGGACCGGTTTCGGGGTTTCACCCCTCATCAGCCAGGCTAGCTTGTTGGTGTATGGTGTAAGGAAGACATATCAGATTGTATAATGTCTATAGCAGAAGAGACAATATTATTAATGGTATATATCGGGTCGGACAAGGTGTTAATCCCATTATCCACAACAGCTAATGCCTTTTTTAAATTTTCCTGGTCTATTTGCCTTAACCGGGCTGCAGCATCTTGTTGGAAAAGTTTCCAAATCTCATTATATACTGCATATAAAAACGCTTCTTACGTGGTGCTCTAGGGCCTGACAAGAAATCTTGTAAGTCAGTGGAGTTAGACAGGAGATTGAGGTGTTCTCTAACCGCATTCAGTGAGGATAATTTTAGCAACTGTTGGCATAATTTTCCCACACTATATGTTGTTATTATTTCTGCATGCTCTGGTGATACATAGCGAGGGTCTGGCCTACTCGTCCTAAAGCCCCCTGAGGCGTTAATAAAATGTTGATGATACCCATTGGTATCTATTGGCCACAATAATTACCCGCCTGGACGTGTTAGTGAAGCATTAAACGTAATATTCTGGACCCATTCATCGAGCTCAGTTTCAGTTGCATTCATATATTTTTGCATTTGTAAAATTTTGCGGGGGCAGGGATAGTAGGCGTGTTTAATTCCATAATTGTTGCTAAGCCTAAACAACTCGTTTGTTGAACTGTTTCATTTAAAAAAGATCATTTGTACAGGGATGAGGCATGCTCTAAACAATGTTTCCTTTCCCTTAATTTGCCAATTTTTTGTTCCCTAAACGCTTTTCAAATAAATTGTTTTGGACCAATATTCATACCCTTCTATTGATAACCGGAAACAAAGGGTTCCGAATGTATACATTTTGTATTGGTCAATAACATGTGTATATCTTTAGTGGGTGGTACCTTAAAATATTATGACTCAGCATTCTTTTGATTGCGCCCAGAAAAATATGCAAACTTTTCAGAGTATGTTTTGGAACTCCCTTGCTGTGGAGTTGGGCAATGTTCCCATTGCGTGTAATTTAATACAGTTTTGGGACTGCTCGCTCTATGTATGAAATGGTGCTCATAGTAATTATAGCAAAACATATCACCATAATTTTCTTTAAATTGGTAAACATCTTCGTTTTCAAAGACAGTATAATATTGTAATTCAGTCATCATAGAATCAACTGTTTTCACATCCCAATTATCAGAAACAATGCCTGGTATCACTATATCAATCATTGATAATTTGAACAGATACAGTACTTGAATAACTTCCATGGGAATATATATTAAACATTACTTTGTCCCAAACAATCCCATCAGGAATTGGCACTGCGGAAATGTTCACAAACGATAAGTCTCTTCGCACTTTATGTGAAGAAAAATGTGGTTTCAAAACCTCTTCCACCAGTTCAACTGTCGATCTTTCAGGTAAAAAATGACCATGTATTAACAAGAAAAAGGTAATGACAAAACCAATCCAAAGTTGAAAGGCTAGGACAGTCAAAGAGAGCCATAGATAATTCCATGGAAAAATAAAATATGTTTCTTTAACCCCTTCTGTGCCGAGGACGTAGTGGTTACATCCTTCCGCACAGTGCTGCTGTGCCGAGGACGTAACTACTACGTCCTCGGCACACAGCCCAGAGGGAGCGCTCTTGCTCCCTCTGTGTGCTTCCCCTTCCATCCCGACCCCCCCACCCTCCCTGTGACGTCAGCGCGCGAGCGCGCGCTGATTAGTCACAGGGTCTCCCCCAGAGCTTCCAGCGCGATTGAAAGAGAAATGCTCAGCATTTCTCTTTCAATCACTGGGGGAGGCCCGGAGAGGCTTCAAAGGGAAGGACATGTATTTCCTTCCCTTTGAAGTCTCTCCCAGGGTTTCAAAAGCCGGATTGCTTGCAATCTGGCTTTTGAAACCCCACTAGAAACCAGGGATTTTTTTTGGGGGGAAATTGACATAAGGGAGCGACCCCTTGGGCAAGGGTCGCTCCCAGGGGGGGCATTTTTTTGGGAAGGCCTTTTCTGCCCCCAGGGGGGCAGAAACCGCTAGGCACCAGGGATCTTTTTTTCTTTTTTTTTCTTTTTGTTTTGTTTTGGTTCTGCTTTAGGTGGGGAGCGACCCCTTAGGCAAGGGTGGCTCCCCTAGGGGGCAAATTATAGTTAGGCCATTTCTGCCCCCCTTGGGGGCAGATTGGCCTATTTTGATGAGGCCAATCTGCCCCCAACGGGGGCAGAAACCACTAGACACTAGGGAGGTTGTTTTTTTTTACGTGAATTTCACGCAAGAGGAGTGCCCCCTTAGGCAAGGGTCGCTGCCTGGGGGGGGGATTATTTTAGGCCATTTCTACCCCCCTGGGGGGTAGATCAGCCTATTTTGATTAGGCTGATAGAAACCACTAGGCACCAGGGATTTTTTTTTTCTTTTTTTGTTTTAGAGATGGGGAGCGACCCCTTGGACAAGGGTCGCTCCCCTGGAGGGGCAAATTGTATTTAGGCCATTTCTGCCCGCTTTGGGGGCAGATCGGCCGATTTTAGGTCAATCTGCCCCAAGGGGGGCAGAAACCACTAGGCACCTGGGATTTTTTTTGGGGCGTCAAAGTCACGCAGGGGGAGTGACCCCGTAGGCAAGGTTCGCTCCCGGGGGCTTGGGGGAATTTATTTTAGGCCATTTCTTCCCCCCCCGGGGGCAGATCGGCCTATTGTTATTAGGCCGATCTACCCCCGGGGGGGCAGAAACCTCTAGACGCCAGGGCAAATTGTTTTTTTGTGTTTTTGTTTGTTTGTTTTTTTTAGAGATGGGGAGAGACCCATTAGGCAAGGGTCGCTCCCCTGGGGGCAAATTGTATTTAGACCATTTCTGCCCCCCTTGGGGGCAGATTGGCTGATTTTAGGTCAATCTGCACCCAAGGGGGCAGAAACCACTAGGCACCGGGGATTTTTTTTTTGGCGCCAATGTCACGCAGGGATAGCGACCCCGTAGGCAAGGGTCGCTCCTGGGTGGGGTGGGGACAAATTTATTTTAGGCCATTTCTGCCCCCCCTGAGCTAGAGGCCAAAATCCACAGGTAGGCACTGTTTTCTATGAAAAAATGTGATGTGTCCATGTTGTGTTTTGGGCCATTTCCTGTCACGGGCGCTAGGCCTACCCACAAAAGTGAGGTATCATTTTTATCGGGAGAATTGGGGGAACGCTGGGTGGAAGGAAATTTGTGGCTCCTCTCAGATTCCAGAACTTTCTGTCACCGAAATGTGAGGAAAACTTGTTTTTTTTTGCCACATTTTGAGGTTTGCAAAGGGTTCTGGGTAACAGAACCTGGTCAGAGCCCCACAAATCACCCCATCTTGGATTCCCCTGGGTTTCTAGTTTTCAAAAATGCGCTGGTTTGCTATGTTTCCCCAGGTGCCGGCTGAGCTAGAGGTCAAAATCTACAGGTAGGCACTTTGCAAAAAACACCTCTGTTTTCTTTAAAAAAATGTGATGTGTCAACGTTATGTTTTGGGGCGTTTCCTGTCACGGGCGCTAGGCCTACCCACACAAGTGAGGTATCATTTTTATTGGGAGACTTGGGGGAACACTGGGTAGAAGGAAATTTGTGGCTCCTCTCAGATTCCAGAACTTTCTGTCACCGAAATGTAAGGAAAAAGTGTTTTTTTAGCCAAATTTTGAGGTTTGAAAAGGGTTCTGGGTAACAGAACCTAGTCAGAGACCCACAAATCACCCATCTTGGATTCCCCTGGGTTTCTAGTTTTCAAAAATGCGCTGGTTTGCTAGGTTTCCCCAGGTGCCGGCTGAGCTAGAGGCCAAAATCCACAGGTAGGCACTGTTTTCTATGAAAAAAAAGTGATGTGTCCACGTTGTGTAATGGGCAATTTCCTGTCACGGGCGCTAGGCCTACCCACACAATTGAGGTATCATTTTTATTGGGAGACTAGGGGGAACGCTGGGTGGAAGGAAATTTGTGGCTCCTCTCAGATTCCAGAACTTTCTGTCACCGAAATGTGAGGTAAACATGTTTTTTTAGCCAAATTTTGAGGTTTGCAAAGGATTCTGGGTAACAGAACCTGATCAGAGCCCCAAAAGTCACCCCATCTTGGATTCCCCTACGTCTCTAGTTTTCAAAAATGCACATGTTTGGTAGGTTTCCCTAGGTGCCGGCTGAGCTAGAGGCCAAAATCTACAGGTAGGCACTTTGCAAAAAACACCTCTGTTTTCTTTAAAAAAATGTGATGTGTCCACGTTGTGTTTTGGGGCATTTCCTGTCACGGGCGCTAGTCCTACCCACACAAGTGAGGTATCATTTTTATAGGGAGACTTGGGGGAACGCTGGGTGGAAGGAAATTTGTGGCTCCTCTCAGATTCCAGAACTTTCTGTCGCCGAAATGTGAGGAAAACCTGGAAAACCTGGTCAGAGCCCCACAAGTCACCCCATCTTCGATTCCCCTAGGTCTCTAGTTTTCAAAAATGCACAGGTTTGGTAGGTTTCCCTATGTGCCGGCTGAGCTAGAGGCCAAAATCTGCAGGTAGGCACTTTGCAAAAAACACCTTTGTTTTCTTTCAAAAAATGTGATGTGTCCACATTGTGGTTTGGGGCATTTACTGTCACGGGCGCTAGGCCTACCCACACAAGTGAGGTATCATTTTTATCGGGAGACATGGGGGAACGCTGGGTGGAAGGAAATTTGTGGCTCCTCTCAGATTCCAGAACTTTCAGTCACCGAAATGTGAGGAAAACGTGTTTTTTTTGCCAAATTTTGAAGTTTGCAAAGAATTCTGGGTAACAGAACCTGGTCAGAGCCCCATAAGTCACCCCTTCTTGGATTCCCCTAGGTCTCTAGTTTTCAACAATGCACATGTTTGGTAAGTTTCCCTAGGTGCCGGCTGAGCTAGAGGCCAAAATCTACAGGTAGGCACTTTGCAAAAAACACCTCTGTTTTCTTTCAAAAAATGTGATGTGTCCACATTGTGTTTTGGGGCATTTCCTGTCACGGGCGCTAGGCCTACCCACACAAGTGAGGTATCATTTTTATTGGGAGACTTGGGGGAACGCTGGGTGGAAGGAAATTTGTGGCTCCTCTCAGATTCCAGAACTTTCTGTCACCGAAATGTGAGGAAAATGTGTTTTTTTAGCCAAATTTTGAGGTTTGCAAAGGATTTTGGGTAACAGAACCTGATCAGAGCCCCACAAGTCACCCCATCTTGGATTCCCCTAGGTCTCTAGTTTTCAAAAATGCACAGGTTTGGTAGGTTTCCCTAGGTGCCGGCTGAGCTAGAGGCCAAAATCTACAGGTAGGCACTTTGCAAAAAACACCTCTGTTTTCTTTCAAAAAATGTGATGTGTCCATGTTGTGTTTTGGGGCATTTCCTGTCACGGGCGCTAGGCCTACCCACACAAGTGAGGTATCATTTTTATCGGGAGACTTGGGGGAACGCTGGGTGGAAGGAAAATTGTGGCTCCTCTCAGATTCCAGAACTTTCTGTCGCCGAAATGTGAGGAAAACCTGGAAAACCTGGTCAGAGCCCCACAAGTCACCCCATCTTTGATTCCCCTAGGTCTCTAGTTTTCAAAAATGCACAGGTTTGGTTGGTTTCCTTAGGTGTCCTAGCTGAGCTAGAGGACAAAATCTGCAGCTAGGCACTTTGCAAAAAACACCGCTGTTTTCTTTAAAAAAATGTGATGTGTCCGCGTTGTGTTTTGGGGCATTTCCTGTCACGGGCGCTAGGCGTACCCACACAAGTGAGGTATCATTTTTATCGGGAGACATGGGGGAACGCTGGGTGGAAGGAAATTTGTGGCTCCTCTCAGATTCCAGAACTTTCTGTCACCGAAATGTGAGGAAAACGTGTTTTTTTAGCCAACTTTTGAGGTTTGCAAAGGATTCTGGGTAACAGAACCTGGTCAGAGCCCCACAAGTTACCCCATCCTGGAGTCCCCTAGGTCTCTAGGTTTCAAAAATGCACCGGTTTGGTAGGTTTCCCTAGGTGCCGGCTGAGCTGGAAGCCAAATTCTGCCGGTAGGCACTTTGCAAAAAACACCTCTGTTTTCTTTAAAAAAATGTGATGTGTCCACGTTGTGTTTTGGGGCATTTCCTGTCATGGGCGCTAGGCCTACCCACACAAGTGAGGTATCATTTTTATCGGGAGACTTGGGGGAATGCTTGGTGGAAGGAAATTTGTGGCTCCTCTCAGATTCCAGAACTTTCTGTCGCCGAAATGTGAGGAAAACCTGGAAAACCTGGTCAGAGCCCCACAAGTCACCCCATCTTGGATTCCCCTAGGTCTCTAGTTTTCAAAAATGCACAGGTTTGGTAGGTTTCCCTAGGTGCCGGCTGAGCTAGAGGCCAAAATCTGCAGGTAGGCACTTTGCAAAAAACACTGCTGTTTTCTTTCAAAAAATGTGATGTGTCCACATTGTGTTTTGGGGCATTTCCATTCACGGGCGATAGGCCTACCCACACAAGTGATGTATCATTTTTATCGGGAGACATGGGGGAACGGTGGGTGGAAGGACATTTGTGGCTCCTCTCGGATTCCAGAACTTTCTGTCACCAAAATGTGAGGAAAACTTGTTTTTTTAGCCAACTTTTGAGGTTTGCAAAGGATTCTGGGTAACAGAACCTGGTCAGAGCCCCACAAGTCACCCCATCTTGGATTCCCCTAGGTCTCTAGGTTAAAAAAATGCACCGGTTTGGTAGGTTTCCCTAGGTGCCGGCTGAGCTGGAAGCCAAATTCTGCAGGTAGGCACTTTGCAAAAAACACCTCTGTTTTCTTTCAAAAAATGTGATGTGTCCGCGTTGTGTTTTGGGGCATTTCCTGTCACGGGCGCTAGGCCTACCCACACAAGTGAGGTATCATTTTTATCGGGAGACTTGGGGGAATGCTGGGTGGAAGGAAATTTGTGGCTCCTCTCAGATTCCAGAACTTTCTGTCGCCGAAATGTGAGGAAAACCTGGTCAGAGCCCCACAAGTCACCCATCTTGGATTCCCCTAGGTCTCTAGTTTTCAAAAATGCACAGGTTTGGTAGGTTTCCCTAGGTGCCGGCTGAGCTAGAGGCCAAAATCTGCAGGTAGGCACTTTGCAAAAAACACCGCTGTTTTCATTAAAAAAATGTGATGTGTCCGCGTTGTGTTTTGGGGCATTTCCATTCACGGGCGCTAGGCCTACCCACACAAGTGATGTATCATTTTTATCGGGAGACATGGGGGAACGCTGGGTGGAAGGAAATTTGTGGCTCCTCTCAGATTCCAGAACTTTCTGTCACCGAAATGTGAGGAAAACGTGTTTTTTTAGCCAAATTTTGAGGTTTGCAAAGGTTTCTGGATAACAGAACCTGGTCAGAGCCCCACAAGTCACCCCATCCTGGATTCCCCTAGGTCTCTAGTTTTCAAAAATGCACATGTTTGGTAGGTTTCCCTGGGTGCCGGCTGAGCTAGAGGCCAAAATCTACAGGTAGGCACTTTGCAAAAAATTCCTCTGTTTCCTTTAAAAAAATTTGATGTGTCCGCATTGTGTTTTGGGGCATTTCCTGTTACGGGCGCTAGGCCTACCCACTCAAGTGAGGTATCATTTTTATCGGGAGACTTGGGGGAACGCTGGGTGTAAGGACATTTGTGGCTCCTCTCAGATTCTAGAACTTTCTGTCACCGAAATGTGAGGAAAATGTGTTTTTTTAGCCAAATTTTGAGGTTTGCAAAGGATTCTGTGTAACAGAACCTGGTCAGAGCCCCACAAGTCACCCCATCTTGGATTCCCCTAGGTCTCTAGTTTTCAAAAATGCACATGTTTGGTCGGTTTCCCTAGATGCCGGCTGAGCTAGAGGCCAAAATCTACAGGTAGGCACTTTGTAAAAAACACCTCTGTTTTCTTTCAAAAAATGTGATGTGTCCACGTTGTGTTTTGGGGCATTTCCTGTCACAGGCGCTAGGCCTACCCACACAAGTGAGGTATCATTTTTATCGGGAGACTTGGGGGAACGCTGGGTGGAAGGACATTTGTGGCTCCTCTCAGATTCTAGAATTTCTGTCACCGAAATGTGAGGAAAACATGTTTTTTTAGCCAAATTTTGAGGTTTGCAAAGGATTCTGGGCAACAGAACCTGGTCAGAGCCCCACAAGTCACCCCATCTTGGATTCCCCTAGGTCTCTAGTTTTCAAAAATGCACATGTTTGGTATGTTTCCCTAGGTGCCGGCTGAGCTAGAGGCCAAAATCTACAGGTAGGCACTTTGTAAAAAACACCTCGGTTTTCTTTCCAAAAATGTGATGTGTCCACGTTGTGTTTTGGGGCATTTCCTGTCACGGGCGCTAGGCCTACCCACACAAGTGAGGTATCATTTTTATCGGGAGACTTGGGAGAACGCTGGGTGGAAGGAAATTTGTGGCTCCTCTCACATTCCAGAACTTTCTGTCGCCGAAATGTGATGAAAACCTGGAAAACCTGGGCAGAGCCCCACAAGTCACCCCATCTTGGATTCCCCTAGGTCTCTAGTTTTCAAAAATGCACAGGTTTGGTAGGTTTCCTTAGGTGCCGGCTGAGCTAGAGGCCAAAATCTGCAGGTAGGTACTTTGCAAAAAACACAGCTGTTTTCTTTCAAAAAATGTGATGTGTCCTCGTTGTGTTTTGGGGCATTTCCTGTCACGGGCGCTAGGCGTACCCACACAAGTGAGGTATCATTTTTATCGGGAGACATGGGGGAACGCTGGGTGGAAGGAAATTTGTGGCTCCTCTCAGATTCCAGAACTTTCTATCACCGAAATGTGAGGAAAACGTTTTTTTTAAGCCAACTTTTGAGGTTTGCAAAGGATTCTGGGTAACAGAACCTGGTCAGAGCCCCACAAGTCACCCCATCTTGGAGTCCCCTAGGTCTCTAGGTTTCAAAAATGCACCGGTTTGGTAGGTTTCCCTAGGTGCCGGCTGAGCTAAAGGCCAAAATCTACAGGTAGGCACTTTGCAAAAAACACCTCTGTTTTCTTTAAAAAAATGTGATGTGTCCACGTTATGTTTTGGAGCGTTTCCTGTCACAGGCGCTAGGCCTACCCACACAAGTGAGGTATCATTTTTATTGGGAGACTTGGGGGAACGCTGGGTGGAAGTAAATTTGTGGCTCCTCTCAGATTCCAGAACTTTCTAACACCGAAATGTGAGGAAAACATGTTTTTTTAGCCAAATTTTGAGGTTTGCAAAGGATTCTGGGCAACAGAACCTGGTCAGAGCCCCACAAGTCACCCCATCTTGGATTCCCCTAGGTCTCTAGTTTTCAAAAATGCACAGGTTTGGTAGGTTTCCCTAGGTGCCGGCTGAGCTAGAGGCCAAAATCTACAGGTAAGCACTTTGCAAAAAACACCTCTGTTTTCTTTCAAAAAATGTGATGTGTCCACGTTGTGTTTTGGGGCATTTCCTGTCACGGGCACTAGGCCTACCCACACAAGTGAGGTATCATTTTTATCGGGAGACTTGGGGGAACGCTGGGTGGATGGAAATTTGTGGCTCCTCTCAGATTCCAGAACTTTCTGTCGCCGAAATGTGAGGAAAACCTGGAAAACCTGGTCAGAGCCCCACAAGTCACCCCATCTTGGATTCCCCTAGGTCTCTAGTTTTCAAAAATGCACAGGTTTGGTAGGTTTACCTAGGTGCCGGCTGAGCTAGAGGCCAAAATCTGCAGGTAGGCACTTTGCAAAAAACACAGCTGTTTTTTTAAAAAAAATGTGATGTGTCCGCGTTGTGTTTTGGGGCATTTCCTGTCACGGGCGCTAGGCCTACCCACACAAGTGAGGTATCATTTTTATTGGGAGACTAGGGGGAACGCTGGGTGGAAGGAAATTTGTGGCTCCTCTCAGATTCCAGAACTTTCTATCACCGAAATGTGAGGAAAACGTTTTTTTTAAGCCAACTTTTGAGGTTTGCAAAGGATTCTGGGTAACAGAACCTGGTCAGAGCCCCACAAGTCACCCCATCTTGGAGTCCCCTAGGTCTCTAGGTTTCAAAAATGCACCGGTTTGGTAGGTTTCCCTAGGTGCCGGCTGAGCCAAAGGCCAAAATCTACAGGTAGGCACTTTGCAAAAAACACCTCTGTTTTCTTTAAAAAAATGTGATGTGTCCACGTTATGTTTTGGAGCGTTTCCTGTCACAGGCGCTAGGCCTACCCACACAAGTGAGGTATCATTTTTATTGGGAGACTTGGGGGAACGCTGGGTGGAAGTAAATTTGTGGCTCCTCTCAGATTCCAGAACTTTCTATCACCGAAATGTGAGGAAAACATGTTTTTTTAGCCAAATTTTGAGGTTTGCAAAGGATTCTGGGCAACAGAACCTGGTCAGAGCCCCACAAGTCACCCCATCTTGGATTCCCCTAGGTCTCTAGTTTTCAAAAATGCACAGGTTTGGTAGGTTTCCCTAGGTGCTGGCTGAGCTAGAGGCCAAAATCTACAGGTAAGCACTTTGCAAAAAACACCTCTGTTTTCTTTCAAAAAATGTGATGTGTCCACGTTGTGTTTTGGGGCATTTCCTGTCACGGGCGCTAGGCCTACCCACACAAGTGAGGTATCATTTTTATCGGGAGACTTGGGGGAACGCTGGGTGGAAGGAAATTTGTGGCTCCTCTCAGATTCCAGAACTTTCTGTCGCCGAAATGTGAGGAAAACCTGGAAAACCTGGTCAGAGCCCCACAAGTCACCCCATCTTGGATTCCCATAGGTCTCTAGTTTTCAAAAATGCACAGGTTTGGTAGGTTTACCTAGGTGCCGGCTGAGCTAGAGGCCAAAATCTGCAGGTAGGCACTTTGCAAAAAACACAGCTGTTTTTTTAAAAAAAATGTGATGTGTCCGCGTTGTGTTTTGGGGCATTTCCTGTCACGGGCGCTAGGCCTACCCACACAAGTGAGGTATCATTTTTATTGGGAGACTAGGGGGAACGCTGGGTGGAAGGAAATTTGTGGCTCCTCTCAGATTCCAGAACTTTCTGTCACCGAAATGTGAGGATAATGTGTTTTTTTAGCCAAATTTTGGGGTTTGCAAAGGATTCTGGGTAACAGAACCTGGTCAGAGCCCCACAAGTCACCCCATCTTGGATTCCCCTAGGTCTCTAGTTTACAGAAATGCACAGGTTTGGTAGGTTTCCCTAGGTGCCGGCTGAGCTAGATGCCAAAATCTACAGGTAGGCACTTTGCAAAAAACACCTCTGTTTTCTTTCAAAAAATGTGATGTGTCCACGTTGTGTTTTGGGGCATTTCCTGTCACGGGCGCTAGGCCTACCCACACAAGTGAGGTATCATTTGTATTGGGAGACTTGGGGGAACGCTGGGTGGAAGGAAATTTGGGGCTCCTCTCAGATTCCAGAACTTTCTGTCGCCGAAATGTGAGGAAAACCTGGAAAACCTGGTCAGAGCCCCACAAGTCACCCCATCTTTGATTCCCCTAGGTCTCTAGTTTTCAAAAATGCACAGGTTTGGTAGGTTTCCCTATGTGCAGGCTGAGCTAGAGGCCAAAATCTGCAGGTAGGTACTTTGCAAAAAACACAGCTGTTTTCTTTCAAAAAATGTGATGTGTCCTCGTTGTGTTTTGGGGCATTTCCTGTCACGGGCGCTAGGCATACCCACACAAGTGAGGTATCATTTTTATCGGGAGACATGGGGGAACGCTGGGTGGAAGGAAATTTGTGGCTCCTCTCAGATTCCAGAACTTTCTATCACCGAAATGTGAGGAAAACGTGTTTTTTAAGCCAACTTTGAGGTTTGCAAAGGATTCTGGGTAACAGAACCTGGTCAGAGCCCCACAAGTGACCCCATCTTGGAGTCCCCTAGGTCTCTAGGTTTCAAAAATGCACCGGTTTGGTAGGTTTCCCTAGGTGCCGGCTGAGCTAAAGGCCAAAATCTACAGGTAGGCACTTTGCAAAAAACACCTTTGTTTTCTTTAAAAAAATGTGATGTTTCCACGTTATGTTTTGGAGCGTTTCCTGTCACAGGCGCTAGGCCTACCCACACAAGTGAGGTATCATTTTTATTGGGAGACTTGGGGGAACGCTGGGTGGAAGTAAATTTGTGGCTCCTCTCAGATTCCAGAACTTTCTATCACCGAAATGTGAGGAAAACATGTTTTTTTAGCCAAATTTTGAGGTTTGCAAAGGATTCTGGGCAACAGAACCTGGTCAGAGCCCCACAAGTCACCCCATCTTGGATTCCCCTAGGTCTCTAGTTTTCAAAAATGCACAGGTTTGGTAGGTTTCCCTAGGTGCCGGCTCAGCTAGAGGCCAAAATCTACAGGTAGGCACTTTGCAAAAAACACCTCTGTTTTCTTTAAAAAAATGTGATGTGTCCACGTTGTGTTTTGGGGCATTTCCTGTCACGGGCGCTAGGCCTACCCACACAAGTGAGGTATCATTTTTATCGGGAGACTTGGGGGAACGCTGGGTGGAAGGAAATTTGTGGCTCCTCTCAGATTCCAGAACTTTCTGTCGCCGAAATGTGAGGAAAACCTGGAAAACCTGGTCAGAGCCCCAAAAGTCACCCCATCTTGGATTCCCCTAGGTCTCTAGTTTTCAAAAATGCACAGGCTTGGTAGGTTTCCCTAGGTGCCGGCTGAGCTAGAGGCCAAAATCTGCAGGTAGGCACTTTGCAAAAAACACTGCTGTTTTCTTTAAAAAAATGTGATGTGTCCGCGTTGTGTTTTGGGGCATTTCCTGTCACGGGCGCTAGGCCTACCCACACAAGTGAGGTATCATTTTTATTGGGAGACTAGGGGGAACGCTGGGTGGAAGGAAATTTGTGGCTCCTCTCAGATTCCAGAACTTTCTGTCACCGAAATGTGAGGAAAACGTGTTTTTTTAGCCAAATTTTGAAGTTTGCAAAGGATTCTGGGTAACAGAACCTGGTCAGAGCCCCATAAGTCACCCCTTCTTGGATTCCCCTAGGTCTCTAGTTTTCAAAAATGCACATGTTTGGTAAGTTTCCCTAGGTGCCGGCTGAGCTAGAGGCCAAAATCTACAGGTAGGCACTTTGCAAAAAACACCTCTGTTTTCTTTCAAAAAATGTGATGTGTCCGCATTGTGTTTTGGGGCATTTCCTGTCACGGGCGCTATGCCTACCCACACAAGTGAGGTATCATTTTTATTGGGAGACTTGGGGGAACGCTGGGTGGAAGGAAATTTGTGGCTCCTCTCAGATTCCAGAACTTTCTGTCACCGAAATGTGAGGAAAATGTGTTTTTTTAGCCAAAGTTTGAGGTTTGCAAAGGATTCTGGGTAACAGAACCTGGTCAGAGCCCCACAAGTCACCCCATCTTGGATTCCCCTAGGTCTCTAGGTTTCAAAAATGCACAGGTTTGGTAGGTTTCCCTAGGTGCCGGCTGAGCTAGAGGCCAAAATCTACAGGTAGGCACTTTGCAAAAAACACCTCTGTTTTCTTTCAAAAAATGTGATGTGTCCACGTTGTGTTTTGGGGCATTTCCTGTCACGGGTGCTAGGCCTACCCACACAAGTGAGGTATCATTTTTATCGGGAGACTTGGGGGAACGCTGGGTGGAAGGAAATTTGTGGCTCCTCTCAGATTCCAGAACTTTCTGTCGCCGAAATGTGAGGAAAACCTGGAAAACCTGGTCAGAGCCCCACAAGTCACCCCATCTTGGATTCCCCTAGGTCTCTAGTTTTCAAAAATGCACAGGTTTGGTAGATTTCCCTAGGTGCCGGCTGAGCTAGAGGCCAAAATCTACAGGTAGGCACTTTGCAAAAAACACCTCTGTTTTCTTTCAAAAAATGTGATGTGTCCTCGTTGTGTTTTGGGGCATTTCCTGTCACGGGCGCTAGGCGTACCCACACAAGTGAGGTATCATTTTTATCGGGAGACATGGGGGAACGCTGGGTGGAAGGAAATTTGTGGCTCCTCTCAGATTCCAGAACTTTCTATCACCGAAATGTGAGGAAAACGTTTTTTTTAAGCCAACTTTTGAGGTTTGCAAAGGATTCTGGGTAACAGAACCTGGTCAGAGCCCCACAAGTCACCCCATCTTGGAGTCCCCTAGGTCTCTAGGTTTCAAAAATGCACCGGTTTGGTAGGTTTCCCTAGGTGCCGGCTGAGCTAAAGGCCAAAATCTACAGGTAGGCACTTTGCAAAAAACACCTCTGTTTTCTTTAAAAAAATGTGATGTGTCCACGTTATGTTTTGGAGCGTTTCCTGTCACAGGCGCTAGGCCTACCCACACAAGTGAGGTATCATTTTTCTTGGGAGACTTGGGGGAACGCTGGGTGGAAGTAAATTTGTGGCTCCTCTCAGATTCCAGAACTTTCTAACACCGAAATGTGAGGAAAACATGTTTTTTTAGCCAAATTTTGAGGTTTGCAAAGGATTCTGGGCAACAGAACCTGGTCAGAGCCCCACAAGTCACCCCATCTTGGATTCCCCTAGGTCTCTAGTTTTCAAAAATGCACAGGTTTGGTAGGTTTCCCTAGGTGCCGGCTGAGCTAGAGGCCAAAATCTACAGGTAAGCACTTTGCAAAAAACACCTCTGTTTTCTTTCAAAAAATGTGATGTGTCCACGTTGTGTTTTGGGGCATTTCCTGTCACGGGCACTAGGCCTACCCACACAAGTGAGGTATCATTTTTATCGGGAGACTTGGGGGAACGCTGGGTGGATGGAAATTTGTGGCTCCTCTCAGATTCCAGAACTTTCTGTCGCCGAAATGTGAGGAAAACCTGGAAAACCTGGTCAGAGCCCCACAAGTCACCCCATCTTGGATTCCCCTAGGTCTCTAGTTTTCAAAAATGCACAGGTTTGGTAGGTTTACCTAGGTGCCGGCTGAGCTAGAGGCCAAAATCTGCAGGTAGGCACTTTGCAAAAAACACAGCTGTTTTTTTAAAAAAAATGTGATGTGTCCGCGTTGTGTTTTGGGGCATTTCCTGTCACGAGCGCTAGGCCTACCCACACAAGTGAGGTATCATTTTTATTGGGAGACTAGGGGGAACGCTGGGTGGAAGGAAATTTGTGGCTCCTCTCAGATTCCAGAACTTTCTATCACCGAAATGTGAGGAAAACGTTTTTTTTAAGCCAACTTTTGAGGTTTGCAAAGGATTCTGGGTAACAGAACCTGGTCAGAGCCCCACAAGTCACCCCATCTTGGAGTCCCCTAGGTCTCTAGGTTTCAAAAATGCACCGGTTTGGTAGGTTTCCCTAGGTGCCGGCTGAGCCAAAGGCCAAAATCTACAGGTAGGCACTTTGCAAAAAACACCTCTGTTTTCTTTAAAAAAATGTGATGTGTCCACGTTATGTTTTGGAGCGTTTCCTGTCACAGGCGCTAGGCCTACCCACACAAGTGAGGTATCATTTTTATTGGGAGACTTGGGGGAACGCTGGGTGGAAGTAAATTTGTGGCTCCTCTCAGATTCCAGAACTTTCTATCACCGAAATGTGAGGAAAACATGTTTTTTTAGCCAAATTTTGAGGTTTGCAAAGGATTCTGGGCAACAGAACCTGGTCAGAGCCCCACAAGTCACCCCATCTTGGATTCCCCTAGGTCTCTAGTTTTCAAAAATGCACAGGTTTGGTAGGTTTCCCTAGGTGCTGGCTGAGCTAGAGGCCAAAATCTACAGGTAAGCACTTTGCAAAAAACACCTCTGTTTTCTTTCAAAAAATGTGATGTGTCCACGTTGTGTTTTGGGGCATTTCCTGTCACGGGCGCTAGGCCTACCCACACAAGTGAGGTATCATTTTTATCGGGAGACTTGGGGGAACGCTGGGTGGAAGGAAATTTGTGGCTCCTCTCAGATTCCAGAACTTTCTGTCGCCGAAATGTGAGGAAAACCTGGAAAACCTGGTCAGAGCCCCACAAGTCACCCCATCTTGGATTCCCATAGGTCTCTAGTTTTCAAAAATGCACAGGTTTGGTAGGTTTACCTAGGTGCCGGCTGAGCTAGAGGCCAAAATCTGCAGGTAGGCACTTTGCAAAAAACACAGCTGTTTTTTTAAAAAAAATGTGATGTGTCCGCGTTGTGTTTTGGGGCATTTCCTGTCACGGGCGCTAGGCCTACCCACACAAGTGAGGTATCATTTTTATTGGGAGACTAGGGGGAACGCTGGGTGGAAGGAAATTTGTGGCTCCTCTCAGATTCCAGAACTTTCTGTCACCGAAATGTGAGGATAATGTGTTTTTTTAGCCAAATTTTGGGGTTTGCAAAGGATTCTGGGTAACAGAACCTGGTCAGAGCCCCACAAGTCACCCCATCTTGGATTCCCCTAGGTCTCTAGTTTACAGAAATGCACAGGTTTGGTAGGTTTCCCTAGGTGCCGGCTGAGCTAGATGCCAAAATCTACAGGTAGGCACTTTGCAAAAAACACCTCTGTTTTCTTTCAAAAAATGTGATGTGTCCACGTTGTGTTTTGGGGCATTTCCTGTCACGGGCGCTAGGCCTACCCACACAAGTGAGGTATCATTTGTATTGGGAGACTTGGGGGAACGCTGGGTGGAAGGAAATTTGGGGCTCCTCTCAGATTCCAGAACTTTCTGTCACCGAAATGTGAGGAAAACCTGGAAAACCTGGTCAGAGCCCCACAAGTCACCCCATCTTTGATTCCCCTAGGTCTCTAGTTTTCAAAAATGCACAGGTTTGGTAGGTTTCCCTATGTGCAGGCTGAGCTAGAGGCCAAAATCTGCAGGTAGGTACTTTGCAAAAAACACAGCTGTTTTCTTTCAAAAAATGTGATGTGTCCTCGTTGTGTTTTGGGGCATTTCCTGTCACGGGCGCTAGGCATACCCACACAAGTGAGGTATCATTTTTATCGGGAGACATGGGGGAACGCTGGGTGGAAGGAAATTTGTGGCTCCTCTCAGATTCCAGAACTTTCTATCACCGAAATGTGAGGAAAACGTGTTTTTTAAGCCAACTTTGAGGTTTGCAAAGGATTCTGGGTAACAGAACCTGGTCAGAGCCCCACAAGTGACCCCATCTTGGAGTCCCCTAGGTCTCTAGGTTTCAAAAATGCACCGGTTTGGTAGGTTTCCCTAGGTGCCGGCTGAGCTAAAGGCCAAAATCTACAGGTAGGCACTTTGCAAAAAACACCTTTGTTTTCTTTAAAAAAATGTGATGTTTCCACGTTATGTTTTGGAGCGTTTCCTGTCACAGGCGCTAGGCCTACCCACACAAGTGAGGTATCATTTTTATTGGGAGACTTGGGGGAACGCTGGGTGGAAGTAAATTTGTGGCTCCTCTCAGATTCCAGAACTTTCTATCACCGAAATGTGAGGAAAACATGTTTTTTTAGCCAAATTTTGAGGTTTGCAAAGGATTCTGGGCAACAGAACCTGGTCAGAGCCCAACAAGTCACCCAATCTTGGATTCCCCTAGGTCTCTAGTTTTCAAAAATGCACAGGTTTGGTAGGTTTCCCTAGGTGCCGGCTCAGCTAGAGGCCAAAATCTACAGGTAGGCACTTTGCAAAAAACACCTCTGTTTTCTTTAAAAAAATGTGATGTGTCCACGTTGTGTTTTGGGGCATTTCCTGTCACGGGCGCTAGGCCTACCCACACAAGTGAGGTATCATTTTTATCGGGAGACTTGGGGAACGCTGGGTGGAAGGAAATTTGTGGCTCCTCTCAGATTCCAGAACTTTCTGTCGCCGAAATGTGAGGAAAACCTGGAAAACCTGGTCAGAGCCCCAAAAGTCACCCCATCTTGGATTCCCCTAGGTCTCTAGTTTTCAAAAATGCACAGGCTTGGTAGGTTTCCCTAGGTGCCGGCTGAGCTAGAGGCCAAAATCTGCAGGTAGGCACTTTGCAAAAAACACTGCTGTTTTCTTTAAAAAAATGTGATGTGTCCGCGTTGTGTTTTGGGGCATTTCCTGTCACGGGCGCTAGGCCTACCCACACAAGTGAGGTATCATTTTTATTGGGAGACTAGGGGGAACGCTGGGTGGAAGGAAATTTGTGGCTCCTCTCAGATTCCAGAACTTTCTGTCACCGAAATGTGAGGAAAACGTGTTTTTTTAGCCAAATTTTGAAGTTTGCAAAGGATTCTGGGTAACAGAACCTGGTCAGAGCCCCATAAGTCACCCCTTCTTGGATTCCCCTAGGTCTCTAGTTTTCAAAAATGCACATGTTTGGTAAGTTTCCCTAGGTGCCGGCTGAGCTAGAGGCCAAAATCTACAGGTAGGCACTTTGCAAAAAACACCTCTGTTTTCTTTCAAAAAATGTGATGTGTCCGCATTGTGTTTTGGGGCATTTCCTGTCACGGGCGCTATGCCTACCCACACAAGTGAGGTATCATTTTTATTGGGAGACTTGGGGGAACGCTGGGTGGAAGGAAATTTGTGGCTCCTCTCAGATTCCAGAACTTTCTGTCACCGAAATGTGAGGAAAATGTGTTTTTTTAGCCAAAGTTTGAGGTTTGCAAAGGATTCTGGGTAACAGAACCTGGTCAGAGCCCCACAAGTCACCCCATCTTGGATTCCCCTAGGTCTCTAGGTTTCAAAAATGCACAGGTTTGGTAGGTTTCCCTAGGTGCCGGCTGAGCTAGAGGCCAAAATCTACAGGTAGGCACTTTGCAAAAAACACCTCTGTTTTCTTTCAAAAAATGTGATGTGTCCACGTTGTGTTTTGGGGCATTTCCTGTCACGGGTGCTAGGCCTACCCACACAAGTGAGGTATCATTTTTATCGGGAGACTTGGGGGAACGCTGGGTGGAAGGAAATTTGTGGCTCCTCTCAGATTCCAGAACTTTCTGTCGCCGAAATGTGAGGAAAACCTGGAAAACCTGGTCAGAGCCCCACAAGTCACCCCATCTTGGATTCCCCTAGGTCTCTAGTTTTCAAAAATGCACAGGTTTGGTAGATTTCCATAGGTGCCGGCTGAGCTAGAGGCCAAAATCTACAGGTAGGCACTTTGCAAAAAACACCTCTGTTTTCTTTCAAAAAATTTGATGTGTCCACGTTGTGTTTTGGGGCATTTCCTGTCACGGGCGCTAGGCCTACCCACACAAGTGAGGTATCATTTTTATCGGGAGACTTGGGGGAACGCTGGGTGGAAGGAAATTTGTGGCTCCTCTCAGATTCCAGAACTTTCTGTCGCCGAAATGTGAGGAAAACTTGGAAAACCTGGTCAGAGCCCCACAAGTCACCCCATCTTGGATTCCCCTAGGTCTCTAGTTTTCAAAAATGCACAGGTTTGGTAGGTTTCCCTAGGTGCCGGCTGAGCTAGGGGCCAAAATCTGCAGGTAGGCACTTTGCAAAAAACACCGCTGTTTTCTTTAAAAAAATGTGATGTGTCCGCGTTGTGTTTTGGGGCATTTCCTGTCACGGGCGCTAGGCCTCCCCACACAAGTGAGGTATCATTTTTATTGGGAGACTTGGGGGAACGCTGGGTGGAAGTAAATTTGTGGCTCCTCTCAGATTCCAGAACTTTCTATCACCGAAATGTGAGGAAAACATGTTTTTTTAGCCAAATTTTGAGGTGTGCAAAGGATTCTGGGCAACAGAACCTGGTCAGAGCCCCACAAGTCACCCCATCTTGGATTCCCCTAGGTCTCTAGTTTTAAAAAATGCACAGGTTTGGTAGGTTTCCCTAGGTGCCGGCTGAGCTAGATGCCAAAATCTACAGGTAGGCACTTTGCAAAAAACACCTCTGTTTTCTTTCAAAAAATGTGATGTGTCCACGTTGTGTTTTGGGGCATTTCCTGTCACGGGCGCTAGGCCTACCCACACAAGTGAGGTATCATTTTTATTGGGAGACTTGGGGGAACGCTGGGTGGAAGGAAATTTGTGGCTCCTCTCAGATTCCAGAACTTTCTGTCGCCGAAATGTGAGGAAAACCTGGAAAACCTGGTCAGAGCCCCACAAGACACCCCATCTTGGATTCCCCTAGGTCTCTAGTTTTCAAAAATGCACAGGTTTGGTAGGTTTCCCTATGTGCCGGCTGAGCTAGAGGCCAAAATCTGCAGGTAGGCACTTTGCAAAAAACATCTTTGTTTTCTTTCAAAAAATGTGATGTGTCCACGTTGTGGTTTGGGGCATTTCCTGTCACGGGCGCTAGGCCTACCCACACAAGTGAGGTATCATTTTTATCGGGAGACATGGGGGAACGCTGGGTGGAAGGAAATTTGTGGCTCCTCTCAGATTCCAGAACTTTCTGTCACCGAAATGTGAGGAAAACGTGTTTTTTTAGCCAAATTTTGAAGTTTGCAAAGGATTCTGGGTAACAGAACCTGGTCAGAGCCCCACAAGTCACCCCATCTTGGATTCCCCTAGGTCTCTAGTTTTCAAAAATGCACAGGCTTGGTAGGTTTCCCTAGGTGCCGGCTGAGCTAGAGGCCAAAATCTGCAGGTAGGCACTTTGCAAAAAACACAGCTGTTTTCTTTTAAAAAATGTGATGTGTCCGCGTTGTGTTTTGGGGCATTTCCTGTCACGGGCGCTAGGCCTACCCACACAAGTGAGGTATCATTTTTATTGGGAGACTAGGGGGAACGCTGGGTGGAAGGAAATTTGTGGCTCCTCTCAGATTCCAGAACTTTCTGTCACCGAAATGTGAGGAAAACGTGTTTTTTTAGCCAAATTTTGAAGTTTGCAAAGGATTCTGGGTAACAGAACCTGGTCAGAGCCCCATAAGTCACCCCTTCTTGGATTCCCCTAGGTCTCTAGTTTTCAAAAATGCACATGTTTGGTAAGTTTCTCTAGGTGCCGGCTGAGCTAGAGGCCAAAATCTACAGGTAGGCACTTTGCAAAAAACACCTCTGTTTTCTTTCAAAAAATGTGATGTGTCCGCATTGTGTTTTGGGGCATTTCCTGTCACGGGCGCTATGCCTACCCACACAAGTGAGGTATCATTTTTATTGGGAGACTTGGGGGAACGCTGGGTGGAAGGAAATTTGTGGCTCCTCTCAGATTCCAGAACTTTCTGTCACCGAAATGTGAGGAAAATGTGTTTTTTTAGCCAAATTTTGAGGTTTGCAAAGGATTCTGGGTAACAGAACCTGGTCAGAGCCCCACAAGTCACCCCATCTTGGATTCCCCTAGGTCTCTAGGTTTAAAAAATGCACAGGTTTGGTAGGTTTCCCTAGGTGCCGGCTGAGCTAGAGGCCAAAATCTGCAGATAGGCACTTTGCAAAAACCACCTTTGTTTTCTTTCAAAAAATGTGATGTGTCGGCGTTGTGTTTTGGTGCATTTCCTGTCCTTGGCGCTAGGCCTACCCACACAAGTGAGGTATCATTTTTATCGGGAGACATGGGGGAACGCTGGGTGGAAGGAAATTTGTGGCTCCTCTCAGATTCCAGAACTTTCTGTCACCAAAATGTGAGGAAAACATGTTTTTTTAGCCAAATTGTGAGGTTTGCAAAGGGTTCTGGGTAACAGATCCTGGTCAGAGCCCCACAAGTCACCCCATCTTGGATTCCCCTAGGTCTCTAGTTTTAAAAAATGCACATGTTTGGAAGGTTTCCCTAGGTGCCGGCTGAGCTAGAGGCCAAAATCTACAGGTAGGCACTTTGCAAAAAATTCCTCTGTTTTCTTTCAAAAAATGTGATGTGTCCGCATTGTGTTTTGGGGCATTTCTTGTCACGGGCGCTAGGCCTACCCACACAAGTGAGGTATCATTTTTATCGGGAGACTTGGGGGAACGCTGTGTGGAAGGAAATTTGTGGCTCCTCTCAGATTCCAGAACTTTCTGTCGCCGAAATGTGAGGAAAACCTGGAAAACCTGGTCAGAGCCCCACAAGTCACCCCATCTTGGATTCCCCTAGGTCTCTAGTTTTCAAAAATGCACAGGTTTGGTAGATTTCCCTAGGTGCCGGCTGAGCTAGAGGCCAAAATCTACAGGTAGGCACTTTGCAAAAAACACCTCTGTTTTCTTTCAAAAAATTTGATGTGTCCACGTTGTGTTTTGGGGCATTTCCTGTCACGGGCGCTAGGCCTACCCACACAAGTGAGGTATCATTTTTATCGGGAGACTTGGGGGAACGCTGGGTGGAAGGAAATTTGTGGCTCCTCTCAGATTCCAGAACTTTCTGTCGCCGAAATGTGAGGAAAACTTGGAAAACCTGGTCAGAGCCCCACAAGTCACCCCATCTTGGATTCCCCTAGGTCTCTAGTTTTCAAAAATGCACAGGTTTGGTAGGTTTCCCTAGGTGCCGGCTGAGCTAGAGGCCAAAATCTGCAGGTAGGCACTTTGCAAAAAACACCGCTGTTTTCTTTTAAAAAATGTGATGTGTCCGCGTTGTGTTTTGGGGCATTTCCTGTCACGGGCGCTAGGCCTACCCACACAAGTGAGGTATCATTTTTATTGGGAGACTTGGGGGAACGCTGGGTGGAAGTAAATTTGTGGCTCCTCTCAGATTCCAGAACTTTCTATCACCGAAATGTGAGGAAAACATGTTTTTTTAGCCAAATTTTGAGGTTTGCAAAGGATTCTAGGCAACAGAACCTGGTCAGAGCCCCACAAGTCACCCCATCTTGGATTCCCCTAGGTCTCTAGTTTTCAAAAATGCACAGGTTTGGTAGGTTTCCCTAGGTGCCGGCTGAGCTAGAGGCCAAAATCTACAGGTAGGCACTTTGCAAAAAACACCTCTGTTTTCTTTCAAAAAATGTGATGTGTCCACGTTGTGTTTTGGGGCATTTCCTGTCACGGGCGCTAGGCCTACCCACACAAGTGAGGTATCATTTTTATCGGGAGACTTGGGGGAACGCTGGGTGGAAGGAAATTTGTGGCTCCTCTCAGATTCCAGAACTTTCTGTCGCCGAAATGTGAGGAAAACCTGGAAAACCTGGTCAGAGCCCCACAAGTCACCCCATCTTGGATTCCCCTAGGTCTCTAGTTTTAAAAAATGCACAGGTTTGGTAGGTTTCCCTAGGTGCCGGCTGAGCTAGAGGCCAAAATCTGCAGGTAGGCACTTTGCAAAAAACACCGCTGTTTTCTTTAAAAAAATGTGATGTGTCCGCGTTGTGTTTTGGGGCATTTCCTGTCACGGGCGCTAGGCCTACCCACACAAGTGAGGTATCATTTTTATTGGGAGACTAGGGGGAACGCTGGGTGGAAGGAAATTTGTGGCTCCTCTCAGATTCCAGAACTTTCTGTCACCGAAATGTGAGGAAAATGTGATTTTTTAGCCAAATTTTGGGGTTTGCAAAGGATTCTGGGTAACAGAACCTGGTCAGAGCCCCACAAGTCACCCCATCTTGGATTCCCCTAGGTCTCTAGTTTACAGAAATGCACAGGTTTGGTAGGTTTCCCTAGGTGCCGGCTGAGCTAGATGCCAAAATCTACAGGTAGGCACTTTGCAAAAAACACCTCTGTTTTCTTTCAAAAAATGTGATGTGTCCACGTTGTGTTTTGGGGCATTTCCTGTCACGGGCGCTAGGCCTACCCACACAAGTGAGGTATCATTTTTATTGGGAGACTTGGGGGAACGCTGGGTGGAAGGAAATTTGTGGCTCCTCTCAGATTCCAGAACTTTCTGTCGCCGAAATGTGAGGAAAACCTGGAAAACCTGGTCAGAGCCCCACAAGACACCCCATCTTGGATTCCCCTAGGTCTCTAGTTTTCAAAAATGCACAGGTTTGGTAGGTTTCCCTAGGTGCCGGCTGAGCTAGAGGCCAAAATCTGCAGGTAGGCACTTTGCAAAAAACACCTTTGTTTTCTTTCAAAAAATGGGATGTGTCCACGTTGTGGTTTGGGGCATTTCCTGTCACGGGCGCTAGGCCTACCCACACAAGTGAGGTATCATTTTTATCGGGAGACATGGGGGAACGCTGGGTGGAAGGAAATTTGTGGCTCCTCTCAGATTCCAGAACTTTCTGTCACCGAAATGTGAGGAAAACGTGTTTTTTTAGCCAAATTTTGAAGTTTGCAAAGGATTCTGGGTAACAGAACCTGGTCAGAGCCCCATAAGTCACCCCTTCTTGGATTCCCCTAGGTCTCTAGTTTTCAAAAATGCACATGTTTGGTAAGTTTCCCTAGGTGCCGGCTGAGCTAGAGGCCAAAATCTACAGGTAGGCACTTTGCAAAAAACACCTCTGTTTTCTTTAAAAAAATGTGATGTGTCCGCATTGTGTTTTGGGGCATTTCCTGTCACGGGCGCTAGGCCTACCCACACAAGTGAGGTATCATTTTTATTGGGAGACTTGGGGGAATGCTGGGTGGAAGGAAATTTGTGGCTCCTCTCAGATTCCAGAACTTTCTGTCACCGAAATGTGAGGAAAATGTGTTTTTTTAGCCAAATTTTGACGTTTGCAAAGGATTCTGGGTAACAGAACCTGGTCAGAGCCCCACAAGTCACCCCATCTTGGATTCCCCTAGGTCTCTAGTTTTCAAAAATGCACAGGTTTGGTAGGTTTCCCTAGGTGCCGGCTGAGCTAGAGGCCAAAATCTGCAGATAGGCACTTTGCAAAAAACACCTTTGTTTTCTTTCCAAAAATGTGATGTGTCGGCGTTGTGTTTTGGGGCATTTCCTGTCACGGGCGCTAGGCCTACCCACACAAGTGAGGTATCATTTTTATCGGGAGACTTGGGGGAACGCTGGGTGGAAGGAAATTTGTGGCTCCTCTCAGATTCCAGAACTTTCTGTCACCGAAATGTGAGGAAAATGTGTTTTTTTAGCCAAATTTTGAGGTTTGCAAAGGATTCTGGGCAACAGAACCTGGTCAGAGCCCCACAAGTCACCCCATCTTGGATTCCCCTAGGTCTCTAGTTTTCAAAAATGCACAGGTTTGGTAGGTTTCCCTAGGTGCCGGCTGAGCTAGAGGCCAAAATCTACAGGTAGGCACTTTGCAATAAACACCTCTGTTTTCTTTCAAAAAATGTGATGTTTCCACGTTGTGTTTTGGGGCATTTCCTGTCACGGGCGCTAGGCCTACCCACACAAGTGAGGTATCATTTTTATCGGGAGACTTGGGGGAACGCTGGGTGGAAGGAAATTTGTGGCTCCTCTCAGATTTCAGAACTTTCTGTCGCCGAAATGTGAGGAAAACCTGGAAAACCTGGTCAGAGCCCCACAAGTCACCCCATCTTGGATTCCCCTAGGTCTCTAGTTTTAAAAAATGCACAGGTTTGGTAGGTTTCCCTAGGTGCCGGCTGAGCTAGAGGCCAAAATCTGCAGGTAGGCACTTTGCAAAAAACACCGCTGTTTTCTTTATAAAAATGTGATGTGTCCGCGTTGTGTTTTGGGGCATTTCCTGTCACGGGCGCTAGGCCTACCCACACAAGTGAGGTATCATTTTTATTGGGAGACTAGGGGGAACGCTGGGTGGAAGGAAATTTGTGGCTCCTCTCAGATTCCAGAACTTTCTGTCACCGAAATGGGTAGGAAAATGTGTTTTTTTAGCCAAATTTTGGGGTTTGCAAAGGATTCTGATGAACAGAACCTGGTCAGAGCCCCACAAGTCACGCCATCTTGGATTCCCCTAGGTCTCTAGTTTACAGAAATGCACAGGTTTGGTAGGTTTCCCTAGGTGCCGGCTGAGCTAGATGCCAAAATCTACAGGTAGGCACTTTGCAAAAAACACCTCTGTTTTCTTTCAAAAAATGTGATGTGTCCACGTTGTGTTTTGGGGCATTTCCTGTCACGGGCGCTAGGCCTACCCACACAAGTGAGGTATCATTTTTATTGGGAGACTTGGGGGAACGCTGGGTGGAAGGAAATTTGTGGCTCCTCTCAGATTCCAGAACTTTCTGTCGCCGAAATGTGAGGAAAACCTGGAAAACCTGGTCAGAGCCCCACAAGACACCCCATCTTGGATTCCCCTAGGTCTCTAGTTTTCAAAAATGCACAGGTTTGGTAAGTTTCCCTATGTGCCGGCTGAGCTAGAGGCCAAAATCTGCAGGTAGGCACTTTGCAAAAAACACCTTTGTTTTCTTTCAAAAAATGGGATGTGTCCACGTTGTGGTTTGGGGCATTTCCTGTCACGGGCGCTAGGCCTACCCACACAAGTGAGGTATCATTTTTATCGGGAGACATGGGGGAACGCTGGGTGGAAGGAAATTTGTGGCTCCTCTCAGATTCCAGAACTTTCTGTCACCGAAATGTGAGGAAAACGTGTTTTTTTAGCCAAATTTTGAAGTTTGCAAAGGATTCTGGGTAACAGAACCTGGTCAGAGCCCCATAAGTCACCCCTTCTTGGATTCCCCTAGGTCTCTAGTTTTCAAAAATGCACATGTTTGGTAAGTTTCCCTAGGTGCCGGCTGAGCTAGAGGCCAAAATCTACAGGTAGGCACTTTGCAAAAAACACCTCTGTTTTCTTTAAAAAAAATGTGATGTGTCCGCATTGTGTTTTGGGGCATTTCCTGTCACGGGCGCTAGGCCTACCCACACAAGTGAGGAATCATTTTTATTGGGAGACTTGGGGGAACGCTGGGTGGAAGGAAATTTGTGGCTCCTCTCAGATTCCAGAACTTTCTGTCACCGAAATGTGAGGAAAATTTGTTTTTTTAGCCAAATTTTGAGGTTTGCAAAGGATTCTGGGTAACAGAACCTGGTCAGAGCCCCACAAGTCACCCCATCTTGGATTCCCCTAGGTCTCTAGTTTTCAAAAATGCACATGTTTGGTAAGTTTCCCTAGGTGCCGGCTGAGCTAGAGGCCAAAATCTACAGGTAGGCACTTTGCAAAAAACACCTCTGTTTTCTTTAAAAAAATGTGATGTGTCCGCATTGTGTTTTGGGGCATTTCCTGTCACGGGCGCTAGGCCTACCCACACAAGTGAGGTATCATTTTTATTGGGAGACTTGGGGGAACGCTGGGTGGAAGGAAATTTGTGGCTCCTCTCAGATTCCAGAACTTTCTGTCACCGAAATGTGAGGAAAATGTGTTTTTTTAGCCAAATTTTGACGTTTGCAAAGGATTCTGGGTAACAGAACCTGGTCAGAGCCCCACAAGTCACCCCATCTTGGATTCCCCTAGGTCTCTAGTTTTCAAAAATGCACAGGTTTGGTAGGTTTCCCTAGGTGCCGGCTGAGCTAGAGGCCAAAATCTGCAGATAGGCACTTTGCAAAAAACACCTTTGTTTTCTTTCCAAAAATGTGATGTGTCGGCGTTGTGTTTTGGGGCATTTCCTGTCACGGGCGCTAGGCCTACCCACACAAGTGAGGTATCATTTTTATCGGGAGACTTGGGGGAACGCTGGGTGGAAGGAAATTTGTGGCTCCTCTCAGATTCCAGAACTTTCTGTCACCGAAATGTGAGGAAAATGTGTTTTTTTAGCCAAATTTTGAGGTTTGCAAAGGATTCTGGGCAACAGAACCTGGTCAGAGCCCCACAAGTCACCCCATCTTGGATTCCCCTAGGTCTCTAGTTTTCAAAAATGCACAGGTTTGGTAGGTTTCCCTAGGTGCCGGCTGAGCTAGAGGCCAAAATCTACAGGTAGGCACTTTGCAATAAACACCTCTGTTTTCTTTCAAAAAATGTGATGTTTCCACGTTGTGTTTTGGGGCATTTCCTGTCACGGGCGCTAGGCCTACCCACACAAGTGAGGTATCATTTTTATCGGGAGACTTGGGGGAACGCTGGGTGGAAGGAAATTTGTGGCTCCTCTCAGATTTCAGAACTTTCTGTCGCCGAAATGTGAGGAAAACCTGAAAAACCTGGTCAGAGCCCCACAAGTCACCCCATCTTGGATTCCCCTAGGTCTCTAGTTTTAAAAAATGCACAGGTTTGGTAGGTTTCCCTAGGTGCCGGCTGAGCTAGAGGCCAAAATCTGCAGGTAGGCACTTTGCAAAAAACACCGCTGTTTTCTTTATAAAAATGTGATGTGTCCGCGTTGTGTTTTGGGGCATTTCCTGTCACGGGCGCTAGGCCTACCCACACAAGTGAGGTATCATTTTTATTGGGAGACTAGGGGGAACGCTGGGTGGAAGGAAATTTGTGGCTCCTCTCAGATTCCAGAACTTTCTGTCACCGAAATGGGTAGGAAAATGTGTTTTTTTAGCCAAATTTTGGGGTTTGCAAAGGATTCTGGGGAACAGAACCTGGTCAGAGCCCCACAAGTCACGCCATCTTGGATTCCCCTAGGTCTCTAGTTTACAGAAATGCACAGGTTTGGTAGGTTTCCCTAGGTGCCGGCTGAGCTAGATGCCAAAATCTACAGGTAGGCACTTTGCAAAAAACACCTCTGTTTTCTTTCAAAAAATGTGATGTGTCCACGTTGTGTTTTGGGGCATTTCCTGTCACGGGCGCTAGGCCTACCCACACAAGTGAGGTATCATTTTTATTGGGAGACTTGGGGGAACGCTGGGTGGAAGGAAATTTGTGGCTCCTCTCAGATTCCAGAACTTTCTGTCGCCGAAATGTGAGGAAAACCTGGAAAACCTGGTCAGAGCCCCACAAGACACCCCATCTTGGATTCCCCTAGGTCTCTAGTTTTCAAAAATGCACAGGTTTGGTAAGTTTCCCTATGTGCCGGCTGAGCTAGAGGCCAAAATCTGCAGGTAGGCACTTTGCAAAAAACACCTTTGTTTTCTTTCAAAAAATGGGATGTGTCCACGTTGTGGTTTGGGGCATTTCCTGTCACGGGCGCTAGGCCTACCCACACAAGTGAGGTATCATTTTTATCGGGAGACATGGGGGAACGCTGGGTGGAAGGAAATTTGTGGCTCCTCTCAGATTCCAGAACTTTCTGTCACCGAAATGTGAGGAAAACGTGTTTTTTTAGCCAAATTTTGAAGTTTGCAAAGGATTCTGGGTAACAGAACCTGGTCAGAGCCCCATAAGTCACCCCTTCTTGGATTCCCCTAGGTCTCTAGTTTTCAAAAATGCACATGTTTGGTAAGTTTCCCTAGGTGCCGGCTGAGCTAGAGGCCAAAATCTACAGGTAGGCACTTTGCAAAAAACACCTCTGTTTTCTTTAAAAAAAATGTGATGTGTCCGCATTGTGTTTTGGGGCATTTCCTGTCACGGGCGCTAGGCCTACCCACACAAGTGAGGAATCATTTTTATTGGGAGACTTGGGGGAACGCTGGGTGGAAGGAAATTTGTGGCTCCTCTCAGATTCCAGAACTTTCTGTCACCGAAATGTGAGGAAAATTTGTTTTTTTAGCCAAATTTTGAGGTTTGCAAAGGATTCTGGGTAACAGAACCTGGTCAGAGCCCCACAAGTCACCCCATCTTGGATTCCCCTAGGTCTCTAGTTTTCAAAAATGCACATGTTTGGTAAGTTTCCCTAGGTGCCGGCTGAGCTAGAGGCCAAAATCTACAGGTAGGCACTTTGCAAAAAACACCTCTGTTTTCTTTAAAAAAATGTGATGTGTCCGCATTGTGTTTTGGGGCATTTCCTGTCACGGGCGCTAGGCCTACCCACACAAGTGAGGTATCATTTTTATTGGGAGACTTGGGGGAACGCTGGGTGGAAGGAAATTTGTGGCTCCTCTCAGATTCCAGAACTTTCTGTCACCGAAATGTGAGGGAAACGTGTTTTTTTAGCCAAATTATGACGTTTGCAAAGGATTCTGGGTAACAGAACCTGGTCAGAGCCCCACAAGTCACCCCATCTTGGATTCCCCTAGGTCTCTAGTTTTCAAAAATGCACAGGTTTGGTAGGTTTCCCTAGGTGCCGGCTGAGCTAGAGGCCAAAATCTGCAGATAGGCACTTTGCAAAAAACACCTTTGTTTTCTTTCCAAAAATGTGATGTGTCGGCGTTGTGTTTTGGGGCATTTCCTGTCACGGGCGCTAGGCCTACCCACACAAGTGAGGTATCATTTTTATCGGGAGACTTGGGGGAACGCTGGGTGGAAGGAAATTTGTGGCTCCTCTCAGATTCCAGAACTTTCTGTCACCGAAATGTGAGGAAAATGTGTTTTTTTAGCCAAATTTTGAGGTTTGCAAAGGATTCTGGGCAACAGAACCTGGTCAGAGCCCCACAAGTCACCCCATCTTGGATTCCCCTAGGTCTCTAGTTTTAAAAAATGCACAGGTTTGGTAGGTTTCCCTAGGTGCCGGCTGAGCTAGAGGCCAAAATCTACAGGTAGGCACTTTGCAATAAACACCTCTGTTTTCTTTCAAAAAATGTGATGTGTCCACGTTGTGTTTTGGGGCATTTCCTGTCACGGGCGCTAGGCCTACCCACACAAGTGAGGTATCATTTTTATTGGGAGACTTGGGGGAACGCTGGGTGGAAGGAAATTTGTGGCTCCTCTCAGATTCCAGAACTTTCTGTCGCCGAAATGTGAGGAAAACCTGGAAAACCTGGTCAGAGCCCCACAAGACACCCCATCTTGGATTCCCCTAGGTCTCTAGTTTTCAAAAATGCACAGGTTTGGTAGGTTTCCCTATGTGCCGGCTGAGCTAGAGGCCAAAATCTGCAGGTAGGCACTTTGCAAAAAACACCTTTGTTTTCTTTCAAAAAATGGGATGTGTCCACGTTGTGGTTTGGGGCATTTCCTGTCACGGGCGCTAGGCCTACCCACACAAGTGAGGTATCATTTTTATCGGGAGACATGGGGGAACGCTGGGTGGAAGGAAATTTGTGGCTCCTCTCAGATTCCAGAACTTTCTGTCACCGAAATGTGAGGAAAACGTGTTTTTTTAGCCAAATTTTGAAGTTTGCATAGGATTCTGGGTAACAGAACCTGGTCAGAGCCCCATAAGTCACCCCTTCTTGGATTCCCCTAGGTCTCTAGTTTTCAAAAATGCACATGTTTGGTAAGTTTCCCTAGGTGCCGGCTGAGCTAGAGGCCAAAATCTACAGGTAGGCACTTTGCAAAAAACACCTCTGTTTTCTTTAAAAAAATGTGATGTGTCCGCATTGTGTTTTGGGGCATTTCCTGTCACGGGCGCTAGGCCTACCCACACAAGTGAGGTATCATTTTTATTGGGAGACTTGGGGGAATGCTGGGTGGAAGGAAATTTGTGGCTCCTCTCAGATTCCAGAACTTTCTGTCACCGAAATGTGAGGAAAATGTGTTTTTTTAGCCAAATTTTGACGTTTGCAAAGGATTCTGGGTAACAGAACCTGGTCAGAGCCCCACAAGTCACCCCATCTTGGATTCCCCTAGGTCTCTAGTTTTCAAAAATGCACAGGTTTGGTAGGTTTCCCTAGGTGCCGGCTGAGCTAGAGGCCAAAATCTGCAGATAGGCACTTTGCAAAAAACACCTTTGTTTTCTTTCCAAAAATGTGATGTGTCGGCGTTGTGTTTTGGGGCATTTCCTGTCACGGGCGCTAGGCCTACCCACACAAGTGAGGTATCATTTTTATCGGGAGACTTGGGGGAACGCTGGGTGGAAGGAAATTTGTGGCTCCTCTCAGATTCCAGAACTTTCTGTCACCGAAATGTGAGGAAAATGTGTTTTTTTAGCCAAATTTTGAGGTTTGCAAAGGATTCTGGGCAACAGAACCTGGTCAGAGCCCCACAAGTCACCCCATATTGGATTCCCCTAGGTCTCTAGTTTTCAAAAATGCACAGGTTTGGTAGGTTTCCCTAGGTGCCGGCTGAGCTAGAGGCCAAAATCTACAGGTAGGCACTTTGCAATAAACACCTCTGTTTTCTTTCAAAAAATGTGATGTGTCCACGTTGTGTTTTGGGGCATTTCCTGTCACGGGCGCTAGGCCTACCCACACAAGTGAGGTATCATTTTTATCGGGAGACTTGGGGGAACGCTGGGTGGAAGGAAATTTGTGGCTCCTCTCAGATTTCAGAACTTTCTGTCGCCGAAATGTGAGGAAAACCTAGAAAACCTGGTCAGAGCCCCACAAGTCACCCCATCTTGGATTCCCCTAGGTCTCTAGTTTTAAAAAATGCACAGGTTTGGTAGGTTTCCCTAGGTGCCGGCTGAGCTAGAGGCCAAAATCTGCAGGTAGGCACTTTGCAAAAAACACCGCTGTTTTCTTTAAAAAAATGTGATGTGTCCGCGTTGTGTTTTGGGGCATTTCCTGTCACGGGCGCTAGGCCTACCCACACAAGTGAGGTATCATTTTTATTGGGAGACTAGGGGGAACGCTGGGTGGAAGGAAATTTGTGGCTCCTCTCAGATTCCAGAACTTTCTGTCACCGAAATGTGAGGAAAATGTGTTTTTTTAGCCAAATTTTGGGGTTTGCAAAGGATTCTGGGTAACAGAACCTGGTCAGAGCCCCACAAGTCACCCCATCTTGGATTCCCCTAGGTCTCTAGTTTACAGAAATGCACAGGTTTGGTAGGTTTCCCTAGGTGCCGGCTGAGCTAGATGCCAAAATCTACAGGTAGGCACTTTGCAAAAAACACCTCTGTTTTCTTTCAAAAAATGTGATGTGTCCACGTTGTGTTTTGGGGCATTTCCTGTCACGGGCGCTAGGCCTACCCACACAAGTGAGGTATCATTTTTATTGGGAGACTTGGGGGAACGCTGGGTGGAAGGAAATTTGTGGCTCCTCTCAGATTCCAGAACTTTCTGTCGCCGAAATGTGAGGAAAACCTGGAAAACCTGGTCAGAGCCCCACAAGACACCCCATCTTGGATTCCCCTAGGTCTCTAGTTTTCAAAAATGCACAGGTTTGGTAAGTTTCCCTATGTGCCGGCTGAGCTAGAGGCCAAAATCTGCAGGTAGGCACTTTGCAAAAAACACCTTTGTTTTCTTTCAAAAAATGGGATGTGTCCACGTTGTGGTTTGGGGCATTTCCTGTCACGGGCGCTAGGCCTACCCACACAAGTGAGGTATCATTTTTATCGGGAGACATGGGGGAACGCTGGGTGGAAGGAAATTTGTGGCTCCTCTCAGATTCCAGAACTTTCTGTCACCGAAATGTGAGGAAAACGTGTTTTTTTAGCCAAATTTTGAAGTTTGCAAAGGATTCTGGGTAACAGAACCTGGTCAGAGCCCCATAAGTCACCCCTTCTTGGATTCCCCTAGGTCTCTAGTTTTCAAAAATGCACATGTTTGGTAAGTTTCCCTAGGTGCCGGCTGAGCTAGAGGCCAAAATCTACAGGTAGGCACTTTGCAAAAAACACCTCTGTTTTCTTTAAAAAAAATGTGATGTGTCCGCATTGTGTTTTGGGGCATTTCCTGTCACGGGCGCTAGGCCTACCCACACAAGTGAGGAATCATTTTTATTGGGAGACTTGGGGGAACGCTGGGTGGAAGGAAATTTGTGGCTCCTCTCAGATTCCAGAACTTTCTGTCACCGAAATGTGAGGAAAATTTGTTTTTTTAGCCAAATTTTGAGGTTTGCAAAGGATTCTGGGTAACAGAACCTGGTCAGAGCCCCACAAGTCACCCCATCTTGGATTCCCCTAGGTCTCTAGTTTTCAAAAATGCACATGTTTGGTAAGTTTCCCTAGGTGCCGGCTGAGCTAGAGGCCAAAATCTACAGGTAGGCACTTTGCAAAAAACACCTCTGTTTTCTTTAAAAAAATGTGATGTGTCCGCATTGTGTTTTGGGGCATTTCCTGTCACGGGCGCTAGGCCTACCCACACAAGTGAGGTATCATTTTTATTGGGAGACTTGGGGGAACGCTGGGTGGAAGGAAATTTGTGGCTCCTCTCAGATTCCAGAACTTTCTGTCACCGAAATGTGAGGGAAACGTGTTTTTTTAGCCAAATTATGACGTTTGCAAAGGATTCTGGGTAACAGAACCTGGTCAGAGCCCCACAAGTCACCCCATCTTGGATTCCCCTAGGTCTCTAGTTTTCAAAAATGCACAGGTTTGGTAGGTTTCCCTAGGTGCCGGCTGAGCTAGAGGCCAAAATCTGCAGATAGGCACTTTGCAAAAAACACCTTTGTTTTCTTTCCAAAAATGTGATGTGTCGGCGTTGTGTTTTGGGGCATTTCCTGTCACGGGCGCTAGGCCTACCCACACAAGTGAGGTATCATTTTTATCGGGAGACTTGGGGGAACGCTGGGTGGAAGGAAATTTGTGGCTCCTCTCAGATTCCAGAACTTTCTGTCACCGAAATGTGAGGAAAATGTGTTTTTTTAGCCAAATTTTGAGGTTTGCAAAGGATTCTGGGCAACAGAACCTGGTCAGAGCCCCACAAGTCACCCCATCTTGGATTCCCCTAGGTCTCTAGTTTTAAAAAATGCACAGGTTTGGTAGGTTTCCCTAGGTGCCGGCTGAGCTAGAGGCCAAAATCTACAGGTAGGCACTTTGCAATAAACACCTCTGTTTTCTTTCAAAAAATGTGATGTGTCCACGTTGTGTTTTGGGGCATTTCCTGTCACGGGCGCTAGGCCTACCCACACAAGTGAGGTATCATTTTTATTGGGAGACTTGGGGGAACGCTGGGTGGAAGGAAATTTGTGGCTCCTCTCAGATTCCAGAACTTTCTGTCGCCGAAATGTGAGGAAAACCTGGAAAACCTGGTCAGAGCCCCACAAGACACCCCATCTTGAATTCCCCTAGGTCTCTAGTTTTCAAAAATGCACAGGTTTGGTAGGTTTCCCTATGTGCCGGCTGAGCTAGAGGCCAAAATCTGCAGGTAGGCACTTTGCAAAAAACACCTTTGTTTTCTTTCAAAAAATGGGATGTGTCCACGTTGTGGTTTGGGGCATTTCCTGTCACGGGCGCTAGGCCTACCCACACAAGTGAGGTATCATTTTTATCGGGAGACATGGGGGAACGCTGGGTGGAAGGAAATTTGTGGCTCCTCTCAGATTCCAGAACTTTCTGTCACCGAAATGTGAGGAAAACGTGTTTTTTTAGCCAAATTTTGAAGTTTGCATAGGATTCTGGGTAACAGAACCTGGTCAGAGCCCCATAAGTCACCCCTTCTTGGATTCCCCTAGGTCTCTAGTTTTCAAAAATGCACATGTTTGGTAAGTTTCCCTAGGTGCCGGCTGAGCTAGAGGCCAAAATCTACAGGTAGGCACTTTGCAAAAAACACCTCTGTTTTCTTTAAAAAAATGTGATGTGTCCGCATTGTGTTTTGGGGCATTTCCTGTCACGGGCGCTAGGCCTACCCACACAAGTGAGGTATCATTTTTATTGGGAGACTTGGGGGAATGCTGGGTGGAAGGAAATTTGTGGCTCCTCTCAGATTCCAGAACTTTCTGTCACCGAAATGTGAGGAAAATGTGTTTTTTTAGCCAAATTTTGACGTTTGCAAAGGATTCTGGGTAACAGAACCTGGTCAGAGCCCCACAAGTCACCCCATCTTGGATTCCCCTAGGTCTCTAGTTTTCAAAAATGCACAGGTTTGGTAGGTTTCCCTAGGTGCCGGCTGAGCTAGAGGCCAAAATCTGCAGATAGGCACTTTGCAAAAAACACCTTTGTTTTCTTTCCAAAAATGTGATGTGTCCACGTTGTGTTTTGGGGCATTTCCTGTCACGGGCGCTAGGCCTACCCACACAAGTGAGGTATCATTTTTATCGGGAGACTTGGGGGAACGCTGGGTGGAAGGAAATTTGTGGCTCCTCTCAGATTTCAGAACTTTCTGTCGCCGAAATGTGAGGAAAACCTGGAAAACCTGGTCAGAGCCCCACAAGTCACCCCATCTTGGATTCCCCTAGGTCTCTAGTTTTAAAAAATGCACAGGTTTGGTAGGTTTCCCTAGGTGCCGGCTGAGCTAGAGGCCAAAATCTGCAGGTAGGCACTTTGCAAAAAACACCGCTGTTTTCTTTAAAAAAATGTGATGTGTCCGCGTTGTGTTTTGGGGCATTTCCTGTCATGGGCGCTAGGCCTACCCACACAAGTGAGGTATCATTTTTATTGGGAGACTAGGGGGAACGCTGGGTGGAAGGAAATTTGTGGCTCCTCTCAGATTCCAGAACTTTCTGTCACCGAAATGTGAGGAAAATGTGTTTTTTTAGCCAAATTTTGGGGTTTGCAAAGGATTCTGGGTAACAGAACCTGGTCAGAGCCCCACAAGTCACCCCATCTTGGATTCCCCTAGGTCTCTAGTTTACAGAAATGCACAGGTTTGGTAGGTTTCCCTAGGTGCCGGCTGAGCTAGATGCCAAAATCTACAGGTAGGCACTTTGCAAAAAACACCTCTGTTTTCTTTCAAAAAATGTGATGTGTCCACGTTGTGTTTTGGGGCATTTCCTGTCACGGGCGCTAGGCCTACCCACACAAGTGAGGTATCATTTTTATTGGGAGACTTGGGGGAACGCTGGGTGGAAGGAAATTTGTGGCTCCTCTCAGATTCCAGAACTTTCTGTCGCCGAAATGTGAGGAAAACCTGGAAAACCTGGTCAGAGCCCCACAAGACACCCCATCTTGGATTCCCCTAGGTCTCTAGTTTTCAAAAATGCACAGGTTTGGTAGGTTTCCCTATGTGCCGGCTGAGCTAGAGGCCAAAATCTGCAGGTAGGCACTTTGCAAAAAACACCTTTGTTTTCTTTCAAAAAATGGGATGTGTCCACGTTGTGGTTTGGGGCATTTCCTGTCACGGGCGCTAGGCCTACCCACACAAGTAAGGTATCATTTTTATCGGGAGACATGGGGGAACGCTGGGTGGAAGGAAATTTGTGGCTCCTCTCAGATTCCAGAACTTTCTGTCACCGAAATGTGAGGAAAACGTGTTTTTTTAGCCAAATTTTGAAGTTTGCAAAGGATTCTGGGTAACAGAACCTGGTCAGAGCCCCATAAGTCACCCCTTCTTGGATTCCCCTAGGTCTCTAGTTTTCAAAAATGCACATGTTTGGTAAGTTTCCCTAGGTGCCGGCTGAGCTAGAGGCCAAAATCTACAGGTAGGCACTTTGCAAAAAACACCTCTGTTTTCTTTAAAAAAATGTGATGTGTCCGCATTGTGTTTTGGGGCATTTCCTGTCACGGGCGCTAGGCCTACCCACACAAGTGAGGAATCATTTTTATTGGGAGACTTGGGGGAACGCTGGGTGGAAGGAAATTTGTGGCTCCTCTCAGATTCCAGAACTTTCTGTCACCGAAATGTGAGGAAAATTTGTTTTTTTAGCCAAATTTTGAGGTTTGCAAAGGATTCTGGGTAACAGAACCTGGTCAGAGCCCCACAAGTCACCCCATCTTGGATTCCCCTAGGTCTCTAGTTTTCAAAAATGCACATGTTTGGTAAGTTTCCCTAGGTGCCGGCTGAGCTAGAGGCCAAAATCTACAGGTAGGCACTTTGCAAAAAACACCTCTGTTTTCTTTAAAAAAATGTGATGTGTCCGCATTGTGTTTTGGGGCATTTCCTGTCACGGGCGCTAGGCCTACCCACACAAGTGAGGTATCATTTTTATTGGGAGACTTGGGGGAACGCTGGGTGGAAGGAAATTTGTGGCTCTTCTCAGATTCCAGAACTTTCTGTCACCGAAATGTGAGGAAAATGTGTTTTTTTAGCCAAATTTTGAGGTTTGCAAAGGATTCTGGGCAACAGAACCTGGTCAGAGCCCCACAAGTCACCCCATCTTGGATTCCCCTAGGTCTCTAGTTTTCAAAAATGCACAGGTTTGGTAGGTTTCCCTAGGTGCCGGCTGAGCTAGAGGCCAAAATCTACAGGTAGGCACTTTGCAATAAACACCTCTGTTTTCTTTCAAAAAATGTGATGGGTCCACGTTGTGTTTTGGGGCATTTCCTGTCACGGGCGCTAGGCCTACCCACACAAGTGAGGTATCATTTTTATCGGGAGACTTGGGGGAACGCTGGGTGGAAGGAAATTTGTGGCTCCTCTCAGATTTCAGAACTTTCTGTCGCCGAAATGTGAGGAAAACCTGGAAAACCTGGTCAGAGCCCCTCAAGTCACCCCATCTTGGATTCCCCTAGGTCTCTAGTTTTCAAAAATGCACAGGTTTGGTAGGTTTCCCTAGGTGCCGGCTGAGCTAGAGGCCAAAATCTGCAGGTAGGCACTTTGCAAAAAACACCGCTGTTTTCTTTAAAAAAATGTGATGTGTCCGCGTTGTGTTTTGGGGCATTTCCTGTCACGGGCGCTAGGCCTACCCACACAAGTGAGGTATCATTTTTATCGGGAGACATGGGGGAACGCTGGGTGGAAGGAAATTTGTGGCTCCTCTCAGATTCCAGAACTTTCTGTCACCGAAATGTGAGGAAAACGTGTTTTTTTAGCCAAATTTTGAGGTTTGCAAAGGTTTCTGGATAACAGAACCTGGTCAGAGCCCCATAAGTCACCCCTTCTTGGATTCCCCTAGGTCTCTAGTTTTCAAAAATGCACATGTTTGGTAAGTTTCCCTAGGTGCCGGCTGAGCTAGAGGCCAAAATCTACAGGTAGGCACTTTGCAAAAAACACCTCTGTTTTCTTTAAAAAAATGTGATGTGTCCGCATTGTGTTTTGGGGCATTTCCTGTCACGGGCGCTAGGCCTACCCACACAAGTGAGGTATCATTTTTATTGGGAGACTTGGGGGAACGCTGGGTGGAAGGAAATTTGTGGCTCCTCTCAGATTCCAGAACTTTCTGTCACCGAAATGTGAGGAAAACGTGTTTTTTTAGCCAAATTTTGACGTTTGCAAAGGATTCTGGGTAACAGAACCTGGTCAGAGCCCCACAAGTCACCCCATCTTGGATTCCCCTAGGTCTCTAGTTTTCAAAAATGCACAGGTTTGGTAGGTTTCCCTAGGTGCCGGCTGAGCTAGAGGCCAAAATCTGCAGATAGGCACTTTGCAAAAAACACCTTTGTTTTCTTTCCAAAAATGTGATGTGTCGGCGTTGTGTTTTGGGTCATTTCCTGTCACGGGCGCTAGGTCTACCCACACAAGTGAGGTATCATTTTTATCGGGAGACATGGGGGAACGCTGGGTGGAAGGAAATTTCTGGCTCCTCTCAGATTCCAGAACTTTCTGTCACCGAAATGTGAGAAAAACGTGTTTTTTTAGCCAAATTGTGAGGTTTGCAAAGGGTTCTGGGTAACAGATCCTGGTCAGAGCCCCACAAGTCACCCCATCTTGGATTCCCCTAGGTCTCTATTTTTCAAAAATGCACATGTTTTGTAGGTTTCCCTAGGTGCCGGCTGAGCTAGAGGCCAAAATCTACAGGTAGGCACTTTGCAAAAAATTCCTCTGTTTTCTTTCAAAAAATGTGATGCGTCCGCATTGTATTTTGGGGCATTTCCTGTCACGGGCGCTAGGCCTACCCACACAAGTGAGGTATCATTTTTATCGGGAGACTTGGGGGAACGCTGGGTGTAAGGAGATTTTTGGCTCCACTCAGATTCCAGAACTTTCTGTCACCGAAATGTGAGGAAAACGTGTTTTTTTAGCCAAATTTTGAGGTTTGCAAAGGTTTCTGGATAACAGAACCTGGTCAGAGCCCCATAAGTCACCCCTTCTTGGATTCCCCTAGGTCTCTAGTTTTCAAAAATGCACATGTTTGGTAAGTTTCCCTAGGTGCCGGCTGAGCTAGAGGCCAAAATCTACAGGTAGGCACTTTGCAAAAAACACTTCTGTTTTCTTTAAAAAAATGTGATGTGTCCGCATTGTGTTTTGGGGCATTTCCTGTCACGGGCGCTACGCCTACCCACACAAGTGAGGTATAATTTTTATTGGGAGACTTGGGGGAAAGCTGGGTGGAAGGAAATTTGTGGCTCCTCTCAGATTCCAGAGCTTTCTGTCACCGAAATGTGAGGAAAACGTGTTTTTTTAGCCAAATTTTGACGTTTGCAAAGGATTCTGGGTAACAGAACCTGGTCAGAGCCCCACAAGTTACCCCATCTTGGATTCCCCTAGGTCTCTAGTTTTCAAAAATGTACAGGTTTGGTAGGTTTCCCTAGGTGCCGGCTGAGCTAGAGGCCAAAATCTACAGGTAGGCACTTTGCAAAAAACACCTCTGTTTTCTTTCAAAAAATGTGATGTGTCCACGTTGTGTTTTGGGGCATTTCCTGTCATGGGCGCTAGGCCTACCCACACAAGTGAGGCATCATTTTTATCGGGAGACTTGGGGGAACGCTGGGTGGAAGGAAATTTGTGGCTCCTCTCAGATTCCAGAACTTTCTGTCGCCGAAATGTGAGGAAAACCTGGAAAACCTGGTCAGAGCCCCACAAGTCACCCCATCTTGGATTCCCCTAGGTCTCTAGTTTTCAAAAATGCACAGGTTTGGTAGGTTTCCCTAGGTGCCGGCTGAGCTAGAGGCCAAAATCTGCAGATAGGCACTTTGCAAAAACCACCTTTGTTTTCTTTCAAAAAATGTGATGTGTCGGCGTTGTGTTTTGGGGCATTTCCTGTCACTGGCGCTAGGCCTACCCACACAAGTGAGGTATCATTTTTATCGGGAGACATGGGGGAACGCTGGGTGGAAGGAAATTTGTGGCTCCTCTCAGATTCCAGAACTTTCTGTCACCAAAATGTGAGGAAAACATGTTTTTTTAGCCAAATTGTGAGGTTTGCAAAGGGTTCTGGGTAACAGATCCTGGTCAGAGCCCCACAAGTCACCCCATCTTGGATTCCCCTAGGTCTCTAGTTTTAAAAAATGCACATGTTTGGAAGGTTTCCCTAGGTGCCGGCTGAGCTAGAGGCCAAAATCTACAGGTAGGCACTTTGCAAAAAATTCCTCTGTTTTCTTTCAAAAAATGTGATGTGTCCGCATTGTGTTTTGGGGCATTTCCTGTCACGGGCGCTAGGCCTACCCACACAAGTGAGGTATCATTATTATCGGGAGACTTAGGGGAACGCTGGGTGTAAGGAGATTTGTGGCTCCACTCAGATTCCAGAACTTTCTGTCACCGAAATGTGAGGAAAACGTGTTTTTTTAGCCACATTTTGAGGTTTGCAAAGGATTCTGGGTAACAGAACCTGGTCAGAGCCCCACAAGTCACCCCATCTTGGATTCCCCTAGGTCTCTAGTTTTCAGAAATGCACAGGTTTGGTAGGTTTCCTTAGGTGCCGGCTGAGCTAGAGGCCAAAATCTGCAGGTAGGCACTTTGCAAATAACACCGCTGTTTTCTTTAAAAAAATGTGATGTGTCCGCGTTGTGTTTTGGGGCATTTCCTGTCACGGGCGCTAGGCCTACCCACACAAGTGAGGTATCATTTTTATTGGGAGACTTGGGGGAACGCTGGGTGGAAGTAAATTTGTGGCTCCTCTCAGATTCCAGAACTTTCTATCACCGAAATGTGAGGAAAACATGTTTTTTTAGCCAAATTTTGAGGTTTGCAAAGGATTCTGGGCAACAGAACCTGGTCAGAGCCCCACAAGTCACCCCATCTTGGATTCCCCTAGGTCTCTAGTTTTAAAAAATGCACAGGTTTGGTAGGTTTCCCTAGGTGCCGGCTGAGCTAGAGGCCAAAATCTACAGGTAGGCACTTTGCAAAAAACACCTCTGTTTTCTTAAAAAAAATGTGATGTGTCCACGTTGTGTTTTGGGGCATTTCCTGTCACGGGCGCTAGGCCTACCCACACAAGTGAGGCATCATTTTTATCGGGAGACTTGGGGGAACGCTGGGTGGAAGGAAATTTGTGGCTCCTCTCAGATTCCAGAACTTTCTGTCACCGAAATGTGAGGAAAACGTGTTTTTTTAGCCAAATTTTGACGTTTGCAAAGGATTCTGGGTAACAGAACCTGGTCAGAGCCCCACAAGTCACCCCATCTTGGATTCCCCTAGGTCTCTAGTTTTCAAAAATGCACAGGTTTGGTAGGTTTCCCTAGGTGCCGGCTGAGCTAGAGGCCAAAATCTACAGGTAGGCACTATGCAAAAAACACCTCTGTTTTCTTTCAAAAAATGTGATGTGTCCACGTTGTGTTTTGGGGCATTTCCTGTCACGGGCGCTAGGCCTACCCACACAAGTGAGGCATCATTTTTATCGGGAGACTTGGGGGAACGCTGGGTGGAAGGAAATTTGTGGCTCCTCTCAGATTCCAGAACTTTCTGTCGCCGAAATGTGAGGAAAACCTGGAAAACCTGGTCAGAGCCATACAAGTCACCCCATCTTGGATTCCCCTAGGTCTCTAGTTTTCAAAAATGCACAGGTTTGGTAGGTTTCCCTAGGTGCCGGCTGAGCTAGAGGCCAAAATCTGCAGATAGGCACTTTGCAAAAACCACCTTTGTTTTCTTTCAAAAAATGTGATGTGTCGGCGTTGTGTTTTGGGGCATTTCCTGTCACGGGCGCTAGGCCTACCCACACAAGTGAGGTATCATTTTTATCGGGAGACATGGGGGAACGCTGGGTGGAAGGAAATTTGTGGCTCCTCTCAGATTCCAGAACTTTCTGTCACCAAAATGTGAGGAAAACATGTTTTTTTAGCCAAATTGTGAGGTTTGCAAAGGGTTCTGGGTAACAGATCCTGGTCAGAGCCCCACAAGTCACCCCATCTTGGATTCCCCTAGGTCTCTAGTTTTAAAAAATGCACATGTTTGGAAGGTTTCCCTAGGTGCCGGCTGAGCTAGAGGCCAAAATCTACAGGTAGGCACTTTGCAAAAAATTCCTCTGTTTTCTTTAAAAAAATGTGATGTGTCTGCATTGTGTTTTGGGGCATTTCCTGTCACGGGCGCTAGGCCTACCCACACAAGTGAGGTATCATTATTATCGGGAGACTTAGGGGAACGCTGGGTGTAAGGAGATTTGTGGCTCCACTCAGATTCCAGAACTTTCTGTCACCGAAATGTGAGGAAAACGTGTTTTTTTAGCCACATTTTGAGGTTTGCAAAGGATTCTGGGTAACAGAACCTGGTCAGAGCCCCACAAGTCACCCCATCTTGGATTCCCCTAGGTCTCTAGTTTTCAGAAATGCACAGGTTTGGTAGGTTTCCTTAGGTGCCGGCTGAGCTAGAGGCCAAAATCTGCAGGTAGGCACTTTGCAAATAACACCGCTGTTTTCTTTAAAAAAATGTGATGTGTCCGCGTTGTGTTTTGGGGCATTTCCTGTCACGGGCGCTAGGCCTACCCACACAAGTGAGGTATCATTTTTATTGGGAGACTTGGGGGAACGCTGGGTGGAAGTAAATTTGTGGCTCCTCTCAGATTCCAGAACTTTCTATCACCGAAATGTGAGGAAAACATGTTTTTTTAGCCAAATTTTGAGGTTTGCAAAGGATTCTGGGCAACAGAACCTGGTCAGAGCCCCACAAGTCACCCCATCTTGGATTCCCCTAGGTCTCTAGTTTTCAAAAATGCACAGGTTTGGTAGGTTTCCCTAGGTGCCGGCTGAGCTAGAGGCCAAAATCTACAGGTAGGCACTTTGCAAAAAACACCTCTGTTTTCTTTAAAAAAATGTGATGTGTCCACGTTGTGTTTTGGGGCATTTCCTGTCACGGGCGCTAGGCCTACCCACACAAGTGAGGTATCATTTTTATCAGGAGACTTGGGGGAACGCTGGGTGGAAGGAAATTTGTGGCTCCTCTCAGATTCCAGATCTTTCTGTCGCCGAAATGTGAGGAAAACCTGGAAAACCTGGTCAGAGCCCCACAAGTCACCCCATCTTGGATTCCCCTATGTCTCTAGTTTTCAAAAATGCACAGGTTTGGTAGGTTTCCCTAGGTGCCGGCTGAGCTAGAGGCCAAAATCTGCAGGTAGGCACTTTGCAAAAAACACAGCTGTTTTCTTTAAAAAAATGTGATGTGTCCGCGTTGTGTTTTGGGGCATTTCCTGTCACGGGCGCTAGGCCTACCCACACAAGTGAGGTATCATTTTTATTGGGAGACTAGGGGGAACGCTGGGTGGAAGGAAATTTGTGGCTCCTCTCAGATTCCAGAACATTCTGTCACCGAAATGTGAGGAAAATGTGTTTTTTTAGCCAAATTTTGAGGTTTGCAAAGGATTCTGGGTAACAGAACCTGGTCAGAGCCCCACAAGTCACCCCATCTTGGATTCCCCTAGGTCTCTAGTTTACAGAAATGCACAGGTTTGGTAGGTTTCCCTAGGTGCCGGCTGAGCTAGAGGCCAAAATCTACAGGTAGGCACTTTGCAAAAAACACCTCTGTTTTCTTTCAAAAAATGTGATGTGTCCACGTTGTGTTTTGGGGCATTTCCTGTCACGGGCGCTAGGCCTACCCACACAAGTGAGGTATCATTTTTATCAGGAGACTTGGGGGAACGCTGGGTGGAAGGAAATTTGTGGCTCCTCTCAGATTCCAGAACTTTCTGTCGCCGAAATGTGAGGAAAACCTGGAAAACCTGGTCAGAGCCCCACAAGTCACCCCATCTTGGATTCCCCTAGGTCTCTAGTTTTCAAAAATGCACAGGTTTGGTAGGTTTCCCTAGGTGCCGGCTGAGCTAGAGGCCAAAATCTGCAGGTAGGCACTTTGCAAAAAACACAGCTGTTTTCTTTAAAAAAATGTGATGTGTCCGCGTTGTGTTTTGGGGCATTTCCTGTCACGGGCGCTAGGCCTACCCACACAAGTGAGGTATCATTTTTATTGGGAGACTAGGGGGAACGCTGGGTGGAAGGAAATTTGTGGCTCCTCTCAGATTCCAGAACTTTCTGTCACCGAAATGTGAGGAAAATGTGTTTTCTTAGCCAAATTTTGGGGTTTGCAAAGGATTCTGGGTAACAGAACCTGGTCAGAGCCCCACAAGTCACCCCATCTTGGATTCCCCTAGGTCTCTAGTTTACAGAAATGCACAGGTTTGGTAGGTTTCCCTAGGTGCCGGCTGAGCTAGATGCCAAAATCTACAGGTAGGCACTTTGCAAAAAACACCTCTGTTTTCTTTCAAAAAATGTGATGTGTCCACGTTGTGTTTTGGGGCATTTCCTGTCACGGGCGCTAGGCCTACCCACACAAGTGAGGTATCATTTTTATTGGGAGACTTGGGGGAACGCTGGGTGGAAGGAAATTTGGGGCTCCTCTCAGATTCCAGAACTTTCTGTCGCCGAAATGTGAGGAAAACCTGGAAAACCTTGTCAGAGCCCCACAAGTCACCCCATCTTCGATTCCCCTAGGTCTCTAGTTTTCAAAAATGCACAGGTTTGGTAGGTTTCCCTATGTGCCGGCTGAGCTAGAGGCCAAAATCTGCAGGTAGGCACTTTGCAAAAAACACCTTTGTTTTCTTTCAAAAAATGTGATGTGTCCACGTTGTGGTTTGGGGCATTTCCTGTCACGGGCGCTAGGCCTACCCACACAAGTGAGGTATCATTTTTATCGGGAGACATGGGGGAACGCTGGGTGGAAGGAAATTAGTGGCTCCTCTCAGATTCCAGAACTTTCTGTCACCGAAATGTGAGGAAAACGTGTTTTTTTAGCCAAATTTTGAAGTTTGCAAAGGATTCTGGGTAACAGAACCTGGTCAGAGCCCCATAAGTCACCCCTTCTTGGATTCCCCTAGGTCTCTAGTTTTCAAAAATGCACATGTTTGGTAAGTTTCCCTAGGTGCTGGCTGAGCTAGAGGCCAAAATCTACAGGTAGGCACTTTGCAAAAAACACCTCTGTTTTCTTTCAAAAAATGTGATGTGTCCGCATTGTGTTTTGGGGCATTTCCTGTCACGGGCGCTAGGCCTACCCACACAAGTGAGGTATCATTTTTATTGGGAGACTTGGGGGAACGCTGGGTGGAAGGAAATTTGTGGCTCCTCTCAGATTCCAGTACTTTCTGTCACCGAAATGTGAGGAAAATGTGTTTTTTTAGCCAAATTTTGAGGTTTGCAAAGGATTCTGGGTAACAGAACCTGGTCAGAGCCCCACAAGTCACCCCATCTTGGATTCCCCTAGGTCTCTAGGTTTAAAAAATGCACAGGTTTGGTAGGTTTCCCTAGGTGCCGGCTGAGCTAGAGGCCAAAATCTACAGGTAGGCACTTTTCAAAAAACACCTCTGTTTTCTTTCAAAAAATTTGATGTGTCCACGTTGTGTTTTGGGGCATTTCCTGTCACGGGCGCTAGGCCTACCCACACAAGTGAGGTATCTTTTTTATCGGGAGACTTGGGGGAACGCTGGGTGTAAGGAAATTTGTGGCTCCTCTCAGATTCCAGAACTTTCTGTCGCCGAAATGTGAGGAAAACCTGGAAAACCTGGTCAGAGCCCCACAAGTCACCCCATCTTGGATTCCCCTAGGTCTCTAGTTTTCAAAAATGCACAGGTTTGGTAGATTTCCCTAGGTGCCGGCTGAGCTAGAGGCCAAAATCTACAGGTAGGCACTTTGCAAAAAACACCTCTGCTTTCTTTCAAAAAATGTGATGTGTCCACGTTGTGTTTTGGGGCATTTCCTGTCACGGGCGCTAGGCCTACCCACACAAGTGAGGTATCATTATTATCGGGAGACTTAGGGGAACGCTGGGTGTAAGGAGATTTGTGGCTCCACTCAGATTCCAGAACTTTCTGTCACCGAAATGTGAGGAAAACGTGTTTTTTTAGCCACATTTTGAGGTTTGCAAAGGATTCTGGGTAACAGAACCTGGTCAGAGCCCCACAAGTCACCCCATCTTGGATTCCCCTAGGTCTCTAGTTTTCAGAAATGCACAGGTTTGGTAGGTTTCCTTAGGTGCCGGCTGAGCTAGAGGCCAAAATCTGCAGGTAGGCACTTTGCAAATAACACCGCTGTTTTCTTTAAAAAAATGTGATGTGTCCGCGTTGTGTTTTGGGGCATTTCCTGTCACGGGCGCTAGGCCTACCCACACAAGTGAGGTATCATTTTTATTGGGAGACTTGGGGGAACGCTGGGTGGAAGTAAATTTGTGGCTCTTCTCAGATTCCAGAACTTTCTATCACCGAAATGTGAGGAAAACATGTTTTTTTAGCCAAATTTTGAGGTTTGCAAAGGATTCTGGGCAACAGAACCTGGTCAGAGCCCCACAAGTCACCCCATCTTGGATTCCCCTAGGTCTCTAGTTTTCAAAAATGCACAGGTTTGGTAGGTTTCCCTAGGTGCCGGCTGAGCTAGAGGCCAAAATCTACAGGTAGGCACTTTGCAAAAAACACCTCTGTTTTCTTTAAAAAAATGTGATGTGTCCACGTTGTGTTTTGGGGCATTTCCTGTCACGGGCGCTAGGCCTACCCACACAAGTGAGGTATCATTTTTATCAGGAGACTTGGGGGAACGCTGGGTGGAAGGAAATTTGTGGCTCCTCTCAGATTCCAGAACTTTCTGTCGCCGAAATGTGAGGAAAACCTGGAAAACCTGGTCAGAGCCCCACAAGTCACCCCATCTTGGATTCCCCTAGGTCTCTAGTTTTCAAAAATGCACAGGTTTGGTAGGTTTCCCTAGGTGCCAGCTGAGCTAGAGGCCAAAATCTGCAGGTAGGCACTTTGTAAAAAAAACCACAGCTGTTTTCTTTAAAAAAATGTGATGTGTCCGCGTTGTGTTTTGGGGCATTTCCTGTCACGGGCGCTAGGCCTACCCACACAAGTGAGGTATCATTTTTATTGGGAGACTAGGGGGAACGCTGGGTGGAAGGAAATTTGTGGCTCCTCTCAGATTCCAGAACTTTCTGTCACCGAAATGTGAGGAAAATGTGTTTTTTTAGCCAAATTTTGAGGTTTGCAAAGGATTCTGGGTAACAGAACCTGGTCAGAGCCCCACAAGTCACCCCATCTTGGATTCGCCTAGGTCTCTAGTTTACAGAAATGCACAGGTTTGGTAGGTTTCCCTAGGTGCCGGCTGAGCTAGAGGCCAAAATCTACAGGTAGGCACTTTGCAAAAAACACCTCTGTTTTCTTTAAAAAAATTTGATGTGTCCACGTTGTGTTTTGGGGCATTTCCTGTCACGGGCGCTAGGCCTACCCACACAAGTGAGGTATCATTTTTATCAGGAGACTTGGGGGAATGCTGGGTGGAAGGAAATTTGTGGCTCCTCTCAGATTCCAGAACTTTCTGTCGCCGAAATGTGAGGAAAACCTGGAAAACCTGGTCAGAGCCCCACAAGTCACCCCATCTTGGATTCCCCTAGGTCTCTAGTTTTCAAAAATGCACAGGTTTGGTAGGTTTCCCTAGGTGCCGGCTGAGCTAGAGGCCAAAATCTGCAGGTAGGCACTTTGCAAAAAACACAGCTGTTTTCTTTAAAAAAATGTGATGTGTCCGCGTTGTGTTTTGGGGCATTTCCTGTCACGGGCGCTAGGCCTACCCACACAAGTGAGGTATCATTTTTATTGGGAGACTAGGGGGAACGCTGGGTGGAAGGAAATTTGTGGCTCCTCTCAGATTCCAGAACTTTCTGTCACCGAAATGTGAGGAAAATGTGTTTTTTTAGCCAAATTTTGGGGTTTGCAAAGGATTCTGGGTAACAGAACCTGGTCAGAGCCCCACAATTCACCCCATCTTGGATTCCCCTAGGACTCTAGTTTACAGAAATGCACAGGTTTGGTAGGTTTCCCTAGGTGCCGGCTGAGCTAGATGCCAAAATCTACAGGTAGGCACTTTGCAAAAAACACCTCTGTTTTCTTTCAAAAAATGTGATGTGTCCACGTTGTGTTTTGGGGCATTTCCTGTCACGGGCGCTAGGCCTACCCACACAAGTGAGGTATCATTTTTATTGGGAGACTTGGGGGAACGCTGGGTGGAAGGAAATTTGGGGCTCCTCTCAGATTCCAGAACTTTCTGTCGCCGAAATGTGAGGAAAACCTGGAAAACCTTGTCAGAGCCCCACAAGTCACCCCATCTTCGATTCCCCTAGGTCTCTAGTTTTAAAAAATGCACAGGTTTGGTAGGTTTCCCTATGTGCCGGCTGAGCTAGAGGCCAAAATCTGCAGGTAGGCACTTTGCAAAAAACACCTTTGTTTTCTTTCAAAAAATGTGATGTGTCCACGTTGTGGTTTGGGGCATTTCCTGTCACGGGCGCTAGGCCTACCCACACAAGTGAGGTATCATTTTTATCGGGAGACATGGGGGAACGCTGGGTGGAAGGAAATTAGTGGCTCCTCTCAGATTCCAGAACTTTCTGTCACCGAAATGTGAGGAAAACGTGTTTTTTTAGCCAAATTTTGAAGTTTGCAAAGGATTCTGGGTAACAGAACCTGGTCAGAGCCCCACAAGTCACCCCATCTTGGATTCCCCTAGGTCTCTAGTTTTCAAAAATGCACATGTTTGGTAAGTTTCCCTAGGTGCTGGCTGAGCTAGAGGCCAAAATCTACAGGTAGGCACTTTGCAAAAAACACCTCTGTTTTCTTTCAAAAAATGTGATGTGTCCGCATTGTGTTTTGGGGCATTTCCTGTCACGGGCGCTAGGCCTACCCACACAAGTGAGGTATCATTTTTATTGGGAGACTTGGGGGAACGCTGGGTGGAAGGAAATTTGTGGCTCCTCTCAGATTCCAGAACTTTCTGTCACCGAAATGTGAGGAAAATGTGTGTTTTTAGCCAAATTTTGAGGTTTGCAAAGGATTCTGGGTAACAGAACCTGGTCAGAGCCCCACAAGTCACCCCATCTTGGATTCCCCTAGGTGTCTAGGTTTAAAAAATGCACAGGTTTGGTAGGTTTCCCTAGGTGCCGGCTGAGCTAGAGGCCAAAATCTACAGGTAGGCACTTTTAAAAAAACACCTCTGTTTTCTTTCAAAAAATGTGATGTGTCCACGTTGTGTTTTGGGGCATTTCCTGTCACGGGCGCTAGGCCTACCCACACAAGTGAGGTATCTTTTTTATCGGGAGACTTGGGGGAACGCTGGGTGGAAGGAAATTTGTGGCTCCTCTCAGATTCCAGAACTTTCTGTCGCCGAAATGTGAGGAAAACCTGGAAAACCTGGTCAGAGCCCCACAAGTCACCCCATCTTGGATTCCCCCAGGTCTCTAGTTTTCAAAAATGCACAGGTTTGGTAGATTTCCCTAGGTGCCGGCTGAGCTAGAGGCCAAAATCTACAGGTAGGCACTTTGCAAAAAAACACCTCTGTTTTCTTTCAAAAAATGTGATGTGTCCACGTTGTGTTTTGGGGCATTTCCTGTCACGGGCGCTAGGCCTACCCACACAAGTGAGGTATCATTTTTATCGGGAGACTTGGGGGAACGCTGTGTGGAAGGAAATGTGTGGCTCCTCTCAGATTCCAGAACTTTCTGTCGCCGAAATGTGAGGAAAACTTGGAAAACCTGGTCAGAGCCCCACAAGTCACCCCATCTTGGATTCCCCTAGGTCTCTAGTTTTCAAAAATGCACAGGTTTGGTAGGTTTCCCTAGGTGCCGGCTGAGCTAGAGGCCAAAATCTGCAGGTAGGCACTTTGCAAAAAACACCGCTGTTTTCTTTAAAAAAATGTGATGTGTCCGCGTTGTGTTTTGGGGCATTTCCTGTCACGGGCGCTAGGCCTACCCACACAAGTGAGGTATCATTTTTATTGGGAGACTAGGGGGAACGCTGGGTGGAAGGAAATTTGTGGCTCCTCTCAGATTCCAGAACTTTCTGTCACCGAAATGTGAGGAAAATGTGTTTCTTTAGCCAAATTTTGGGGTTTGCAAAGGATTCTGGGTAACAGAACCTGGTCAGAGCCCCACAAGTCACCCCATCTTGGATTCCCCTAGGTCTCTAGTTTACAGAAATGCACAGGTTTGGTAGGTTTCCCTAGGTGCCGGCTGAGCTAGATGCCAAAATCTACAGGTAGGCACTTTGCAAAAAACACCTCTGTTTTCTTTAAAAAAATGTGATGTGTCCACGTTGTGTTTTGGGGCATTTCCTGTCACGGGCGCTAGGCCTACCCACACAAGTGAGGTATAATTTTTATTGGGAGACTTGGGGGAACGCTGGGTGGAAGGAAATTTGTGGCTCTTCTCAGATTCCAGAACTTTCTGTCGCCGAAATGTGAGGAAAACCTGGTCAGAGCCCCACAAGACACCCCATCTTCGATTCCCCTAGGTCTCTAGTTTTCAAAAATGCACAGGTTTGGTAGGTTTCCCTATGTGCCGGCTGAGCTAGAGGCCAAAATCTGCAGGTAGGCACTTTGCAAAAAACACCTTTGTTTTCTTTCAAAAAATGTGATGTGTCCACGTTGTGGTTTGGGGCATTTCCTGTCACGGGCGCTAGGCCTACCCACACAAGTGAGGTATCATTTTTATCGGGAGACATGGGGGAACGCTGGGTGGAAGGAAATTTGTGGCTCCTCTCAGATTCCAGAACTTTCTGTCACCGAAATGTGAGGAAAACGTGTTTTTTTAGCCAAATTTTGAAGTTTGCAAAGGATTCTGGGTAACAGAACCTGGTCAGAGCCCCATAAGTCACCCCTTCTTGGATTCCCCTAGGTCTCTAGTTTTCAAAAATGCACATGTTTGGTAAGTTTCCCTAGGTGCCGGCTGAGCTAGAGGCCAAAATCTACAGGTAGGCACTTTGCAAAAAACACCTCTGTTTTCTTTCAAAAAATGTGATGTGTCCACGTTGTGTTTTGGGGCATTTCCTGTCACGGGCGCTAGGCCTACCCACACAAGTGAGGTATCATTTTTATCGAGAGACTTGGGGGAACGCTGGGTGGAAGGAAATTTGTGGCTCCTCTCAGATTCCAGAACTTTCTGTCACCGAAATGTGAGGAAAATGTGTTTTTTTAGCCAAATTTTGAGGTTTGCAAAGGATTCTGGGTAACAGAACCTGGTCAGAGCCCCACAAGTCACCCCATCTTGGATTCCCCTAGGTCTCTAGTTTTCAAAAATGCACAGGTTTGGTAGGTTTCCCTAGGTGCCGGCTGAGCTAGAGGCCAAAATCTACAGGTAGGCACTTTGCAAAAAACACCTCTGTTTTCTTTCAAAAAATGTGATGTGTCCACGTTGTGTTTTGGGGCATTTCCTGTCACGGGCGCTAGGCCTACCCACACAAGTGAGGTATCATTTTTATCGAGAGACTTGGGGGAACGCTGGGTGGAAGGAAATTTGTGGCTCCTCTCAGATTCCAGAACTTTCTGTCGCCGAAATGTGAGGAAAACCTGGAAAACCTGGTCAGAGCCCCACAAGTCATCCCATCTTGGATTCCCCTAGGTCTCTAGTTTTCAAAAATGCACAGGTTTGGTAGGTTTCCCTAGGTGCCGGCTGAGCTAGAGGCCAAAATCTGCAGGTAGGCACTTTGCAAAAAACACCGCTGTTTTCTTTAAAAAAATGTGATGTGTCCGCGTTGTGTTTTGGGGCATTTCCTGTCACGGGCGCTAGGCCTACCCACACAAGTGAGGTATCATTTTTATCGGGAGACATGGGGGAACGCTGGGTGGAAGGAAATTTGTGGCTCCTCTCAGATTCCAGAACTTTCTGTCACCGAAATGTGAGGAAAACTTGGAAAACCTGGTCAGAGCCCCACAAGTCACCCCATCTTGGATTCCCCTAGGTCTCTAGTTTTCAAAAATGCACAGGTTTGGTAGGTTTCCCTAGGTGCCGGCTGAGCTAGAGGCCAAAATCTGCAGGTAGGCACTTTGCAAAAAACACCGCTGTTTTCTTTAAAAAAATGTGATGTGTCCGCGTTGTGTTTTGGGGCATTTCCTGTCACGGGCGCTAGGCCTACCCACACAAGTGAGGTATCATTTTTATTGGGAGACTAGGGGGAACGCTGGGTGGAAGGAAATTTGTGGCTCCTCTCAGATTCCAGAACTTTCTGTCACCGAAATGTGAGGAAAATGTGTTTCTTTAGCCAAATTTTGGGGTTTGCAAAGGATTCTGGGTAACAGAACCTGGTCAGAGCCCCACAAGTCACCCCATCTTGGATTCCCCTAGGTCTCTAGTTTACAGAAATGCACAGGTTTGGTAGGTTTCCCTAGGTGCCGGCTGAGCTAGATGCCAAAATCTACAGGTAGGCACTTTGCAAAAAACACCTCTGTTTTCTTTCAAAAAATGTGATGTGTCCACGTTGTGTTTTGGGGCATTTCCTGTCACGGGCGCTAGGCCTACCCACACAAGTGAGGTATAATTTTTATTGGGAGACTTGGGGGAACGCTGGGTGGAAGGAAATTTGTGGCTCTTCTCAGATTCCAGAACTTTCTGTCGCCGAAATGTGAGGAAAACCTGGAAAACCTGGTCAGAGCCCCACAAGACACCCCATCTACGATTCCCCTAGGTCTCTAGTTTTCAAAAATGCACAGGTTTGGTAGGTTTCCCTATGTGCCGGCTGAGCTAGAGGCCAAAATCTGCAGGTAGGCACTTTGCAAAAAACACCTCTGTTTTCTTTAAAAAAATGTGATGTGTCCGCATTGTGTTTTGGGGCATTTCCTGTCACGGGCGCTAGGCCTACCCACACAAGTGAGGTATCATTTTTATTGGGAGACTTGGGGGAACGCTGGGTGGAAGGAAATTTGTGGCTCTTCTCAGATTCCAGAACTTTCTGTCACCGAAATGTGAGGAAAATGTGTTTTTTTAGCCAAATTTTGAGGTTTGCAAAGGATTCTGGGCAACAGAACCTGGTCAGAGCCCCACAAGTCACCCCATCTTGGATTCCCCTAGGTCTCTAGTTTTCAAAAATGCACAGGTTTGGTAGGTTTCCCTAGGTGCCGGCTGAGCTAGAGGCCAAAATCTACAGGTAGGCACTTTGCAATAAACACCTCTGTTTTCTTTCAAAAAATGTGATGGGTCCACGTTGTGTTTTGGGGCATTTCCTGTCACGGGCGCTAGGCCTACCCACACAAGTGAGGTATCATTTTTATCGGGAGACTTGGGGGAACGCTGGGTGGAAGGAAATTTGTGGCTCCTCTCAGATTTCAGAACTTTCTGTCGCCGAAATGTGAGGAAAACCTGGAAAACCTGGTCAGAGCCCCTCAAGTCACCCCATCTTGGATTCCCCTAGGTCTCTAGTTTTCAAAAATGCACAGGTTTGGTAGGTTTCCCTAGGTGCCGGCTGAGCTAGAGGCCAAAATCTGCAGGTAGGCACTTTGCAAAAAACACCGCTGTTTTCTTTAAAAAAATGTGATGTGTCCGCGTTGTGTTTTGGGGCATTTCCTGTCACGGGCGCTAGGCCTACCCACACAAGTGAGGTATCATTTTTATCGGGAGACATGGGGGAACGCTGGGTGGAAGGAAATTTGTGGCTCCTCTCAGATTCCAGAACTTTCTGTCACCGAAATGTGAGGAAAACGTGTTTTTTTAGCCAAATTTTGAGGTTTGCAAAGGTTTCTGGATAACAGAACCTGGTCAGAGCCCCATAAGTCACCCCTTCTTGGATTCCCCTAGGTCTCTAGTTTTCAAAAATGCACATGTTTGGTAAGTTTCCCTAGGTGCCGGCTGAGCTAGAGGCCAAAATCTACAGGTAGGCACTTTGCAAAAAACACCTCTGTTTTCTTTAAAAAAATGTGATGTGTCCGCATTGTGTTTTGGGGCATTTCCTGTCACGGGCGCTAGGCCTACCCACACAAGTGAGGTATCATTTTTATTGGGAGACTTGGGGGAACGCTGGGTGGAAGGAAATTTGTGGCTCCTCTCAGATTCCAGAACTTTCTGTCACCGAAATGTGAGGAAAACGTGTTTTTTTAGCCAAATTTTGACGTTTGCAAAGGATTCTGGGTAACAGAACCTGGTCAGAGCCCCACAAGTCACCCCATCTTGGATTCCCCTAGGTCTCTAGTTTTCAAAAATGCACAGGTTTGGTAGGTTTCCCTAGGTGCCGGCTGAGCTAGAGGCCAAAATCTGCAGATAGGCACTTTGCAAAAAACACCTTTGTTTTCTTTCCAAAAATGTGATGTGTCGGCGTTGTGTTTTGGGTCATTTCCTGTCACGGGCGCTAGGTCTACCCACACAAGTGAGGTATCATTTTTATCGGGAGACATGGGGGAACGCTGGGTGGAAGGAAATTTCTGGCTCCTCTCAGATTCCAGAACTTTCTGTCACCGAAATGTGAGAAAAACGTGTTTTTTTAGCCAAATTGTGAGGTTTGCAAAGGGTTCTGGGTAACAGATCCTGGTCAGAGCCCCACAAGTCACCCCATCTTGGATTCCCCTAGGTCTCTATTTTTCAAAAATGCACATGTTTTGTAGGTTTCCCTAGGTGCCGGCTGAGCTAGAGGCCAAAATCTACAGGTAGGCACTTTGCAAAAAATTCCTCTGTTTTCTTTCAAAAAATGTGATGCGTCCGCATTGTATTTTGGGGCATTTCCTGTCACGGGCGCTAGGCCTACCCACACAAGTGAGGTATCATTTTTATCGGGAGACTTGGGGGAACGCTGGGTGTAAGGAGATTTTTGGCTCCACTCAGATTCCAGAACTTTCTGTCACCGAAATGTGAGGAAAACGTGTTTTTTTAGCCAAATTTTGAGGTTTGCAAAGGTTTCTGGATAACAGAACCTGGTCAGAGCCCCATAAGTCACCCCTTCTTGGATTCCCCTAGGTCTCTAGTTTTCAAAAATGCACATGTTTGGTAAGTTTCCCTAGGTGCCGGCTGAGCTAGAGGCCAAAATCTACAGGTAGGCACTTTGCAAAAAACACTTCTGTTTTCTTTAAAAAAATGTGATGTGTCCGCATTGTGTTTTGGGGCATTTCCTGTCACGGGCGCTACGCCTACCCACACAAGTGAGGTATAATTTTTATTGGGAGACTTGGGGGAAAGCTGGGTGGAAGGAAATTTGTGGCTCCTCTCAGATTCCAGAGCTTTCTGTCACCGAAATGTGAGGAAAACGTGTTTTTTTAGCCAAATTTTGACGTTTGCAAAGGATTCTGGGTAACAGAACCTGGTCAGAGCCCCACAAGTTACCCCATCTTGGATTCCCCTAGGTCTCTAGTTTTCAAAAATGTACAGGTTTGGTAGGTTTCCCTAGGTGCCGGCTGAGCTAGAGGCCAAAATCTACAGGTAGGCACTTTGCAAAAAACACCTCTGTTTTCTTTCAAAAAATGTGATGTGTCCACGTTGTGTTTTGGGGCATTTCCTGTCATGGGCGCTAGGCCTACCCACACAAGTGAGGCATCATTTTTATCGGGAGACTTGGGGGAACGCTGGGTGGAAGGAAATTTGTGGCTCCTCTCAGATTCCAGAACTTTCTGTCGCCGAAATGTGAGGAAAACCTGGAAAACCTGGTCAGAGCCCCACAAGTCACCCCATCTTGGATTCCCCTAGGTCTCTAGTTTTCAAAAATGCACAGGTTTGGTAGGTTTCCCTAGGTGCCGGCTGAGCTAGAGGCCAAAATCTGCAGATAGGCACTTTGCAAAAACCACCTTTGTTTTCTTTCAAAAAATGTGATGTGTCGGCGTTGTGTTTTGGGGCATTTCCTGTCACTGGCGCTAGGCCTACCCACACAAGTGAGGTATCATTTTTATCGGGAGACATGGGGGAACGCTGGGTGGAAGGAAATTTGTGGCTCCTCTCAGATTCCAGAACTTTCTGTCACCAAAATGTGAGGAAAACATGTTTTTTTAGCCAAATTGTGAGGTTTGCAAAGGGTTCTGGGTAACAGATCCTGGTCAGAGCCCCACAAGTCACCCCATCTTGGATTCCCCTAGGTCTCTAGTTTTAAAAAATGCACATGTTTGGAAGGTTTCCCTAGGTGCCGGCTGAGCTAGAGGCCAAAATCTACAGGTAGGCACTTTGCAAAAAATTCCTCTGTTTTCTTTCAAAAAATGTGATGTGTCCGCATTGTGTTTTGGGGCATTTCCTGTCACGGGCGCTAGGCCTACCCACACAAGTGAGGTATCATTATTATCGGGAGACTTAGGGGAACGCTGGGTGTAAGGAGATTTGTGGCTCCACTCAGATTCCAGAACTTTCTGTCACCGAAATGTGAGGAAAACGTGTTTTTTTAGCCACATTTTGAGGTTTGCAAAGGATTCTGGGTAACAGAACCTGGTCAGAGCCCCACAAGTCACCCCATCTTGGATTCCCCTAGGTCTCTAGTTTTCAGAAATGCACAGGTTTGGTAGGTTTCCTTAGGTGCCGGCTGAGCTAGAGGCCAAAATCTGCAGGTAGGCACTTTGCAAATAACACCGCTGTTTTCTTTAAAAAAATGTGATGTGTCCGCGTTGTGTTTTGGGGCATTTCCTGTCACGGGCGCTAGGCCTACCCACACAAGTGAGGTATCATTTTTATTGGGAGACTTGGGGGAACGCTGGGTGGAAGTAAATTTGTGGCTCCTCTCAGATTCCAGAACTTTCTATCACCGAAATGTGAGGAAAACATGTTTTTTTAGCCAAATTTTGAGGTTTGCAAAGGATTCTGGGCAACAGAACCTGGTCAGAGCCCCACAAGTCACCCCATCTTGGATTCCCCTAGGTCTCTAGTTTTAAAAAATGCACAGGTTTGGTAGGTTTCCCTAGGTGCCGGCTGAGCTAGAGGCCAAAATCTACAGGTAGGCACTTTGCAAAAAACACCTCTGTTTTCTTAAAAAAAATGTGATGTGTCCACGTTGTGTTTTGGGGCATTTCCTGTCACGGGCGCTAGGCCTACCCACACAAGTGAGGCATCATTTTTATCGGGAGACTTGGGGGAACGCTGGGTGGAAGGAAATTTGTGGCTCCTCTCAGATTCCAGAACTTTCTGTCACCGAAATGTGAGGAAAACGTGTTTTTTTAGCCAAATTTTGACGTTTGCAAAGGATTCTGGGTAACAGAACCTGGTCAGAGCCCCACAAGTCACCCCATCTTGGATTCCCCTAGGTCTCTAGTTTTCAAAAATGCACAGGTTTGGTAGGTTTCCCTAGGTGCCGGCTGAGCTAGAGGCCAAAATCTACAGGTAGGCACTATGCAAAAAACACCTCTGTTTTCTTTCAAAAAATGTGATGTGTCCACGTTGTGTTTTGGGGCATTTCCTGTCACGGGCGCTAGGCCTACCCACACAAGTGAGGCATCATTTTTATCGGGAGACTTGGGGGAACGCTGGGTGGAAGGAAATTTGTGGCTCCTCTCAGATTCCAGAACTTTCTGTCGCCGAAATGTGAGGAAAACCTGGAAAACCTGGTCAGAGCCATACAAGTCACCCCATCTTGGATTCCCCTAGGTCTCTAGTTTTCAAAAATGCACAGGTTTGGTAGGTTTCCCTAGGTGCCGGCTGAGCTAGAGGCCAAAATCTGCAGATAGGCACTTTGCAAAAACCACCTTTGTTTTCTTTCAAAAAATGTGATGTGTCGGCGTTGTGTTTTGGGGCATTTCCTGTCACGGGCGCTAGGCCTACCCACACAAGTGAGGTATCATTTTTATCGGGAGACATGGGGGAACGCTGGGTGGAAGGAAATTTGTGGCTCCTCTCAGATTCCAGAACTTTCTGTCACCAAAATGTGAGGAAAACATGTTTTTTTAGCCAAATTGTGAGGTTTGCAAAGGGTTCTGGGTAACAGATCCTGGTCAGAGCCCCACAAGTCACCCCATCTTGGATTCCCCTAGGTCTCTAGTTTTAAAAAATGCACATGTTTGGAAGGTTTCCCTAGGTGCCGGCTGAGCTAGAGGCCAAAATCTACAGGTAGGCACTTTGCAAAAAATTCCTCTGTTTTCTTTAAAAAAATGTGATGTGTCTGCATTGTGTTTTGGGGCATTTCCTGTCACGGGCGCTAGGCCTACCCACACAAGTGAGGTATCATTATTATCGGGAGACTTAGGGGAACGCTGGGTGTAAGGAGATTTGTGGCTCCACTCAGATTCCAGAACTTTCTGTCACCGAAATGTGAGGAAAACGTGTTTTTTTAGCCACATTTTGAGGTTTGCAAAGGATTCTGGGTAACAGAACCTGGTCAGAGCCCCACAAGTCACCCCATCTTGGATTCCCCTAGGTCTCTAGTTTTCAGAAATGCACAGGTTTGGTAGGTTTCCTTAGGTGCCGGCTGAGCTAGAGGCCAAAATCTGCAGGTAGGCACTTTGCAAATAACACCGCTGTTTTCTTTAAAAAAATGTGATGTGTCCGCGTTGTGTTTTGGGGCATTTCCTGTCACGGGCGCTAGGCCTACCCACACAAGTGAGGTATCATTTTTATTGGGAGACTTGGGGGAACGCTGGGTGGAAGTAAATTTGTGGCTCCTCTCAGATTCCAGAACTTTCTATCACCGAAATGTGAGGAAAACATGTTTTTTTAGCCAAATTTTGAGGTTTGCAAAGGATTCTGGGCAACAGAACCTGGTCAGAGCCCCACAAGTCACCCCATCTTGGATTCCCCTAGGTCTCTAGTTTTCAAAAATGCACAGGTTTGGTAGGTTTCCCTAGGTGCCGGCTGAGCTAGAGGCCAAAATCTACAGGTAGGCACTTTGCAAAAAACACCTCTGTTTTCTTTAAAAAAATGTGATGTGTCCACGTTGTGTTTTGGGGCATTTCCTGTCACGGGCGCTAGGCCTACCCACACAAGTGAGGTATCATTTTTATCAGGAGACTTGGGGGAACGCTGGGTGGAAGGAAATTTGTGGCTCCTCTCAGATTCCAGATCTTTCTGTCGCCGAAATGTGAGGAAAACCTGGAAAACCTGGTCAGAGCCCCACAAGTCACCCCATCTTGGATTCCCCTATGTCTCTAGTTTTCAAAAATGCACAGGTTTGGTAGGTTTCCCTAGGTGCCGGCTGAGCTAGAGGCCAAAATCTGCAGGTAGGCACTTTGCAAAAAACACAGCTGTTTTCTTTAAAAAAATGTGATGTGTCCGCGTTGTGTTTTGGGGCATTTCCTGTCACGGGCGCTAGGCCTACCCACACAAGTGAGGTATCATTTTTATTGGGAGACTAGGGGGAACGCTGGGTGGAAGGAAATTTGTGGCTCCTCTCAGATTCCAGAACATTCTGTCACCGAAATGTGAGGAAAATGTGTTTTTTTAGCCAAATTTTGAGGTTTGCAAAGGATTCTGGGTAACAGAACCTGGTCAGAGCCCCACAAGTCACCCCATCTTGGATTCCCCTAGGTCTCTAGTTTACAGAAATGCACAGGTTTGGTAGGTTTCCCTAGGTGCCGGCTGAGCTAGAGGCCAAAATCTACAGGTAGGCACTTTGCAAAAAACACCTCTGTTTTCTTTCAAAAAATGTGATGTGTCCACGTTGTGTTTTGGGGCATTTCCTGTCACGGGCGCTAGGCCTACCCACACAAGTGAGGTATCATTTTTATCAGGAGACTTGGGGGAACGCTGGGTGGAAGGAAATTTGTGGCTCCTCTCAGATTCCAGAACTTTCTGTCGCCGAAATGTGAGGAAAACCTGGAAAACCTGGTCAGAGCCCCACAAGTCACCCCATCTTGGATTCCCCTAGGTCTCTAGTTTTCAAAAATGCACAGGTTTGGTAGGTTTCCCTAGGTGCCGGCTGAGCTAGAGGCCAAAATCTGCAGGTAGGCACTTTGCAAAAAACACAGCTGTTTTCTTTAAAAAAATGTGATGTGTCCGCGTTGTGTTTTGGGGCATTTCCTGTCACGGGCGCTAGGCCTACCCACACAAGTGAGGTATCATTTTTATTGGGAGACTAGGGGGAACGCTGGGTGGAAGGAAATTTGTGGCTCCTCTCAGATTCCAGAACTTTCTGTCACCGAAATGTGAGGAAAATGTGTTTTCTTAGCCAAATTTTGGGGTTTGCAAAGGATTCTGGGTAACAGAACCTGGTCAGAGCCCCACAAGTCACCCCATCTTGGATTCCCCTAGGTCTCTAGTTTACAGAAATGCACAGGTTTGGTAGGTTTCCCTAGGTGCCGGCTGAGCTAGATGCCAAAATCTACAGGTAGGCACTTTGCAAAAAACACCTCTGTTTTCTTTCAAAAAATGTGATGTGTCCACGTTGTGTTTTGGGGCATTTCCTGTCACGGGCGCTAGGCCTACCCACACAAGTGAGGTATCATTTTTATTGGGAGACTTGGGGGAACGCTGGGTGGAAGGAAATTTGGGGCTCCTCTCAGATTCCAGAACTTTCTGTCGCCGAAATGTGAGGAAAACCTGGAAAACCTTGTCAGAGCCCCACAAGTCACCCCATCTTCGATTCCCCTAGGTCTCTAGTTTTCAAAAATGCACAGGTTTGGTAGGTTTCCCTATGTGCCGGCTGAGCTAGAGGCCAAAATCTGCAGGTAGGCACTTTGCAAAAAACACCTTTGTTTTCTTTCAAAAAATGTGATGTGTCCACGTTGTGGTTTGGGGCATTTCCTGTCACGGGCGCTAGGCCTACCCACACAAGTGAGGTATCATTTTTATCGGGAGACATGGGGGAACGCTGGGTGGAAGGAAATTAGTGGCTCCTCTCAGATTCCAGAACTTTCTGTCACCGAAATGTGAGGAAAACGTGTTTTTTTAGCCAAATTTTGAAGTTTGCAAAGGATTCTGGGTAACAGAACCTGGTCAGAGCCCCATAAGTCACCCCTTCTTGGATTCCCCTAGGTCTCTAGTTTTCAAAAATGCACATGTTTGGTAAGTTTCCCTAGGTGCTGGCTGAGCTAGAGGCCAAAATCTACAGGTAGGCACTTTGCAAAAAACACCTCTGTTTTCTTTCAAAAAATGTGATGTGTCCGCATTGTGTTTTGGGGCATTTCCTGTCACGGGCGCTAGGCCTACCCACACAAGTGAGGTATCATTTTTATTGGGAGACTTGGGGGAACGCTGGGTGGAAGGAAATTTGTGGCTCCTCTCAGATTCCAGTACTTTCTGTCACCGAAATGTGAGGAAAATGTGTTTTTTTAGCCAAATTTTGAGGTTTGCAAAGGATTCTGGGTAACAGAACCTGGTCAGAGCCCCACAAGTCACCCCATCTTGGATTCCCCTAGGTCTCTAGGTTTAAAAAATGCACAGGTTTGGTAGGTTTCCCTAGGTGCCGGCTGAGCTAGAGGCCAAAATCTACAGGTAGGCACTTTTCAAAAAACACCTCTGTTTTCTTTCAAAAAATTTGATGTGTCCACGTTGTGTTTTGGGGCATTTCCTGTCACGGGCGCTAGGCCTACCCACACAAGTGAGGTATCTTTTTTATCGGGAGACTTGGGGGAACGCTGGGTGTAAGGAAATTTGTGGCTCCTCTCAGATTCCAGAACTTTCTGTCGCCGAAATGTGAGGAAAACCTGGAAAACCTGGTCAGAGCCCCACAAGTCACCCCATCTTGGATTCCCCTAGGTCTCTAGTTTTCAAAAATGCACAGGTTTGGTAGATTTCCCTAGGTGCCGGCTGAGCTAGAGGCCAAAATCTACAGGTAGGCACTTTGCAAAAAACACCTCTGCTTTCTTTCAAAAAATGTGATGTGTCCACGTTGTGTTTTGGGGCATTTCCTGTCACGGGCGCTAGGCCTACCCACACAAGTGAGGTATCATTATTATCGGGAGACTTAGGGGAACGCTGGGTGTAAGGAGATTTGTGGCTCCACTCAGATTCCAGAACTTTCTGTCACCGAAATGTGAGGAAAACGTGTTTTTTTAGCCACATTTTGAGGTTTGCAAAGGATTCTGGGTAACAGAACCTGGTCAGAGCCCCACAAGTCACCCCATCTTGGATTCCCCTAGGTCTCTAGTTTTCAGAAATGCACAGGTTTGGTAGGTTTCCTTAGGTGCCGGCTGAGCTAGAGGCCAAAATCTGCAGGTAGGCACTTTGCAAATAACACCGCTGTTTTCTTTAAAAAAATGTGATGTGTCCGCGTTGTGTTTTGGGGCATTTCCTGTCACGGGCGCTAGGCCTACCCACACAAGTGAGGTATCATTTTTATTGGGAGACTTGGGGGAACGCTGGGTGGAAGTAAATTTGTGGCTCTTCTCAGATTCCAGAACTTTCTATCACCGAAATGTGAGGAAAACATGTTTTTTTAGCCAAATTTTGAGGTTTGCAAAGGATTCTGGGCAACAGAACCTGGTCAGAGCCCCACAAGTCACCCCATCTTGGATTCCCCTAGGTCTCTAGTTTTCAAAAATGCACAGGTTTGGTAGGTTTCCCTAGGTGCCGGCTGAGCTAGAGGCCAAAATCTACAGGTAGGCACTTTGCAAAAAACACCTCTGTTTTCTTTAAAAAAATGTGATGTGTCCACGTTGTGTTTTGGGGCATTTCCTGTCACGGGCGCTAGGCCTACCCACACAAGTGAGGTATCATTTTTATCAGGAGACTTGGGGGAACGCTGGGTGGAAGGAAATTTGTGGCTCCTCTCAGATTCCAGAACTTTCTGTCGCCGAAATGTGAGGAAAACCTGGAAAACCTGGTCAGAGCCCCACAAGTCACCCCATCTTGGATTCCCCTAGGTCTCTAGTTTTCAAAAATGCACAGGTTTGGTAGGTTTCCCTAGGTGCCAGCTGAGCTAGAGGCCAAAATCTGCAGGTAGGCACTTTGTAAAAAAAACCACAGCTGTTTTCTTTAAAAAAATGTGATGTGTCCGCGTTGTGTTTTGGGGCATTTCCTGTCACGGGCGCTAGGCCTACCCACACAAGTGAGGTATCATTTTTATTGGGAGACTAGGGGGAACGCTGGGTGGAAGGAAATTTGTGGCTCCTCTCAGATTCCAGAACTTTCTGTCACCGAAATGTGAGGAAAATGTGTTTTTTTAGCCAAATTTTGAGGTTTGCAAAGGATTCTGGGTAACAGAACCTGGTCAGAGCCCCACAAGTCACCCCATCTTGGATTCGCCTAGGTCTCTAGTTTACAGAAATGCACAGGTTTGGTAGGTTTCCCTAGGTGCCGGCTGAGCTAGAGGCCAAAATCTACAGGTAGGCACTTTGCAAAAAACACCTCTGTTTTCTTTAAAAAAATTTGATGTGTCCACGTTGTGTTTTGGGGCATTTCCTGTCACGGGCGCTAGGCCTACCCACACAAGTGAGGTATCATTTTTATCAGGAGACTTGGGGGAATGCTGGGTGGAAGGAAATTTGTGGCTCCTCTCAGATTCCAGAACTTTCTGTCGCCGAAATGTGAGGAAAACCTGGAAAACCTGGTCAGAGCCCCACAAGTCACCCCATCTTGGATTCCCCTAGGTCTCTAGTTTTCAAAAATGCACAGGTTTGGTAGGTTTCCCTAGGTGCCGGCTGAGCTAGAGGCCAAAATCTGCAGGTAGGCACTTTGCAAAAAACACAGCTGTTTTCTTTAAAAAAATGTGATGTGTCCGCGTTGTGTTTTGGGGCATTTCCTGTCACGGGCGCTAGGCCTACCCACACAAGTGAGGTATCATTTTTATTGGGAGACTAGGGGGAACGCTGGGTGGAAGGAAATTTGTGGCTCCTCTCAGATTCCAGAACTTTCTGTCACCGAAATGTGAGGAAAATGTGTTTTTTTAGCCAAATTTTGGGGTTTGCAAAGGATTCTGGGTAACAGAACCTGGTCAGAGCCCCACAATTCACCCCATCTTGGATTCCCCTAGGACTCTAGTTTACAGAAATGCACAGGTTTGGTAGGTTTCCCTAGGTGCCGGCTGAGCTAGATGCCAAAATCTACAGGTAGGCACTTTGCAAAAAACACCTCTGTTTTCTTTCAAAAAATGTGATGTGTCCACGTTGTGTTTTGGGGCATTTCCTGTCACGGGCGCTAGGCCTACCCACACAAGTGAGGTATCATTTTTATTGGGAGACTTGGGGGAACGCTGGGTGGAAGGAAATTTGGGGCTCCTCTCAGATTCCAGAACTTTCTGTCGCCGAAATGTGAGGAAAACCTGGAAAACCTTGTCAGAGCCCCACAAGTCACCCCATCTTCGATTCCCCTAGGTCTCTAGTTTTAAAAAATGCACAGGTTTGGTAGGTTTCCCTATGTGCCGGCTGAGCTAGAGGCCAAAATCTGCAGGTAGGCACTTTGCAAAAAACACCTTTGTTTTCTTTCAAAAAATGTGATGTGTCCACGTTGTGGTTTGGGGCATTTCCTGTCACGGGCGCTAGGCCTACCCACACAAGTGAGGTATCATTTTTATCGGGAGACATGGGGGAACGCTGGGTGGAAGGAAATTAGTGGCTCCTCTCAGATTCCAGAACTTTCTGTCACCGAAATGTGAGGAAAACGTGTTTTTTTAGCCAAATTTTGAAGTTTGCAAAGGATTCTGGGTAACAGAACCTGGTCAGAGCCCCACAAGTCACCCCATCTTGGATTCCCCTAGGTCTCTAGTTTTCAAAAATGCACATGTTTGGTAAGTTTCCCTAGGTGCTGGCTGAGCTAGAGGCCAAAATCTACAGGTAGGCACTTTGCAAAAAACACCTCTGTTTTCTTTCAAAAAATGTGATGTGTCCGCATTGTGTTTTGGGGCATTTCCTGTCACGGGCGCTAGGCCTACCCACACAAGTGAGGTATCATTTTTATTGGGAGACTTGGGGGAACGCTGGGTGGAAGGAAATTTGTGGCTCCTCTCAGATTCCAGAACTTTCTGTCACCGAAATGTGAGGAAAATGTGTGTTTTTAGCCAAATTTTGAGGTTTGCAAAGGATTCTGGGTAACAGAACCTGGTCAGAGCCCCACAAGTCACCCCATCTTGGATTCCCCTAGGTGTCTAGGTTTAAAAAATGCACAGGTTTGGTAGGTTTCCCTAGGTGCCGGCTGAGCTAGAGGCCAAAATCTACAGGTAGGCACTTTTAAAAAAACACCTCTGTTTTCTTTCAAAAAATGTGATGTGTCCACGTTGTGTTTTGGGGCATTTCCTGTCACGGGCGCTAGGCCTACCCACACAAGTGAGGTATCTTTTTTATCGGGAGACTTGGGGGAACGCTGGGTGGAAGGAAATTTGTGGCTCCTCTCAGATTCCAGAACTTTCTGTCGCCGAAATGTGAGGAAAACCTGGAAAACCTGGTCAGAGCCCCACAAGTCACCCCATCTTGGATTCCCCCAGGTCTCTAGTTTTCAAAAATGCACAGGTTTGGTAGATTTCCCTAGGTGCCGGCTGAGCTAGAGGCCAAAATCTACAGGTAGGCACTTTGCAAAAAAACACCTCTGTTTTCTTTCAAAAAATGTGATGTGTCCACGTTGTGTTTTGGGGCATTTCCTGTCACGGGCGCTAGGCCTACCCACACAAGTGAGGTATCATTTTTATCGGGAGACTTGGGGGAACGCTGTGTGGAAGGAAATGTGTGGCTCCTCTCAGATTCCAGAACTTTCTGTCGCCGAAATGTGAGGAAAACTTGGAAAACCTGGTCAGAGCCCCACAAGTCACCCCATCTTGGATTCCCCTAGGTCTCTAGTTTTCAAAAATGCACAGGTTTGGTAGGTTTCCCTAGGTGCCGGCTGAGCTAGAGGCCAAAATCTGCAGGTAGGCACTTTGCAAAAAACACCGCTGTTTTCTTTAAAAAAATGTGATGTGTCCGCGTTGTGTTTTGGGGCATTTCCTGTCACGGGCGCTAGGCCTACCCACACAAGTGAGGTATCATTTTTATTGGGAGACTAGGGGGAACGCTGGGTGGAAGGAAATTTGTGGCTCCTCTCAGATTCCAGAACTTTCTGTCACCGAAATGTGAGGAAAATGTGTTTCTTTAGCCAAATTTTGGGGTTTGCAAAGGATTCTGGGTAACAGAACCTGGTCAGAGCCCCACAAGTCACCCCATCTTGGATTCCCCTAGGTCTCTAGTTTACAGAAATGCACAGGTTTGGTAGGTTTCCCTAGGTGCCGGCTGAGCTAGATGCCAAAATCTACAGGTAGGCACTTTGCAAAAAACACCTCTGTTTTCTTTCAAAAAATGTGATGTGTCCACGTTGTGTTTTGGGGCATTTCCTGTCACGGGCGCTAGGCCTACCCACACAAGTGAGGTATAATTTTTATTGGGAGACTTGGGGGAACGCTGGGTGGAAGGAAATTTGTGGCTCTTCTCAGATTCCAGAACTTTCTGTCGCCGAAATGTGAGGAAAACCTGGTCAGAGCCCCACAAGACACCCCATCTTCGATTCCCCTAGGTCTCTAGTTTTCAAAAATGCACAGGTTTGGTAGGTTTCCCTATGTGCCGGCTGAGCTAGAGGCCAAAATCTGCAGGTAGGCACTTTGCAAAAAACACCTTTGTTTTCTTTCAAAAAATGTGATGTGTCCACGTTGTGGTTTGGGGCATTTCCTGTCACGGGCGCTAGGCCTACCCACACAAGTGAGGTATCATTTTTATCGGGAGACATGGGGGAACGCTGGGTGGAAGGAAATTTGTGGCTCCTCTCAGATTCCAGAACTTTCTGTCACCGAAATGTGAGGAAAACGTGTTTTTTTAGCCAAATTTTGAAGTTTGCAAAGGATTCTGGGTAACAGAACCTGGTCAGAGCCCCATAAGTCACCCCTTCTTGGATTCCCCTAGGTCTCTAGTTTTCAAAAATGCACATGTTTGGTAAGTTTCCCTAGGTGCCGGCTGAGCTAGAGGCCAAAATCTACAGGTAGGCACTTTGCAAAAAACACCTCTGTTTTCTTTCAAAAAATGTGATGTGTCCACGTTGTGTTTTGGGGCATTTCCTGTCACGGGCGCTAGGCCTACCCACACAAGTGAGGTATCATTTTTATCGAGAGACTTGGGGGAACGCTGGGTGGAAGGAAATTTGTGGCTCCTCTCAGATTCCAGAACTTTCTGTCACCGAAATGTGAGGAAAATGTGTTTTTTTAGCCACATTTTGAGGTTTGCAAAGGATTCTGGGTAACAGAACCTGGTCAGAGCCCCACAAGTCACCCCATCTTGGATTCCCCTAGGTCTCTAGTTTTCAAAAATGCACAGGTTTGGTAGGTTTCCCTAGGTGCCGGCTGAGCTAGAGGCCAAAATCTACAGGTAGGCACTTTGCAAAAAACACCTCTGTTTTCTTTCAAAAAATGTGATGTGTCCACGTTGTGTTTTGGGGCATTTCCTGTCACGGGCGCTAGGCCTACCCACACAAGTGAGGTATCATTTTTATCGAGAGACTTGGGGGAACGCTGGGTGGAAGGAAATTTGTGGCTCCTCTCAGATTCCAGAACTTTCTGTCGCCGAAATGTGAGGAAAACCTGGAAAACCTGGTCAGAGCCCCACAAGTCATCCCATCTTGGATTCCCCTAGGTCTCTAGTTTTCAAAAATGCACAGGTTTGGTAGGTTTCCCTAGGTGCCGGCTGAGCTAGAGGCCAAAATCTGCAGGTAGGCACTTTGCAAAAAACACCGCTGTTTTCTTTAAAAAAATGTGATGTGTCCGCGTTGTGTTTTGGGGCATTTCCTGTCACGGGCGCTAGGCCTACCCACACAAGTGAGGTATCATTTTTATCGGGAGACATGGGGGAACGCTGGGTGGAAGGAAATTTGTGGCTCCTCTCAGATTCCAGAACTTTCTGTCACCGAAATGTGAGGAAAACTTGGAAAACCTGGTCAGAGCCCCACAAGTCACCCCATCTTGGATTCCCCTAGGTCTCTAGTTTTCAAAAATGCACAGGTTTGGTAGGTTTCCCTAGGTGCCGGCTGAGCTAGAGGCCAAAATCTGCAGGTAGGCACTTTGCAAAAAACACCGCTGTTTTCTTTAAAAAAATGTGATGTGTCCGCGTTGTGTTTTGGGGCATTTCCTGTCACGGGCGCTAGGCCTACCCACACAAGTGAGGTATCATTTTTATTGGGAGACTAGGGGGAACGCTGGGTGGAAGGAAATTTGTGGCTCCTCTCAGATTCCAGAACTTTCTGTCACCGAAATGTGAGGAAAATGTGTTTCTTTAGCCAAATTTTGGGGTTTGCAAAGGATTCTGGGTAACAGAACCTGGTCAGAGCCCCACAAGTCACCCCATCTTGGATTCCCCTAGGTCTCTAGTTTACAGAAATGCACAGGTTTGGTAGGTTTCCCTAGGTGCCGGCTGAGCTAGATGCCAAAATCTACAGGTAGGCACTTTGCAAAAAACACCTCTGTTTTCTTTCAAAAAATGTGATGTGTCCACGTTGTGTTTTGGGGCATTTCCTGTCACGGGCGCTAGGCCTACCCACACAAGTGAGGTATAATTTTTATTGGGAGACTTGGGGGAACGCTGGGTGGAAGGAAATTTGTGGCTCTTCTCAGATTCCAGAACTTTCTGTCGCCGAAATGTGAGGAAAACCTGGAAAACCTGGTCAGAGCCCCACAAGACACCCCATCTACGATTCCCCTAGGTCTCTAGTTTTCAAAAATGCACAGGTTTGGTAGGTTTCCCTATGTGCCGGCTGAGCTAGAGGCCAAAATCTGCAGGTAGGCACTTTGCAAAAAACACCTTTGTTTTCTTTCAAAAAATGTGATGTGTCCACGTTGTGGTTTGGGGCATTTCCTGTCACGGGCGCTAGGCCTACCCACACAAGTGAGGTATCATTTTTATCGGGAGACATGGGGGAACGCTGGGTGGAAGGAAATTTGTGGCTCCTCTCAGATTCCAGAACTTTCTGTCACCGAAATGTGAGGAAAATGTGTTTTTTTAGCCAAATTTTGAGGTTTGCAAAGGATTCTGGGTAACGGAACCTGGTCAGAGCCCCACAAGTCACCCCATCTTGGATTCCCCTAGGTCTCTAGTTTTCAAAAATGCACAGGTTTGGTAGGTTTCCCTAGGTGCCGGCTGAGCTAGAGGCCAAAATTTACAGGTAGGCACTTTGCAAAAAACACCTCTGTTTTCTTTCAAAAAATGTGATGTGTCCACGTTGTGTTTTGGGGCATTTCCTGTCACGGGCGCTAGGCCTACCCACACAAGTGAGGTATCATTTTTATCGAGAGACTTGGGGGAACGCTGGGTGGAAGGAAATTTGTGGCTCCTCTCAGATTCCAGAACTTTCTGTCGCCGAAATGTGAGGAAAACCTGGAAAACCTGGTCAGAGCCCCACAAGTCACCCCATCTTGGATTCCCCTAGGTCTCTAGTTTTCAAAAATGCACAGGTTTGGTAGGTTTCCCTAGGTGCCGGCTGAGCTAGAGGCCAAAATCTGCAGATAGACACTTTGCAAAAAACACCTTTGTTTTCTTTCCAAAAATGTGATGTGTCGGCGTTGTGTTTTGGGGCATTTCCTGTCACGGGCGCAAGGCCTACCCACACAAGTGAGGTATCATTTTTATCGGGAGACATGGGGGAACGCTGGGTGGAAGGAAATTTCTGGCACCTCTCAGATTCCAGAACTTTCTGTCACCGAAATGTGAGAAAAACGTGTTTTTTTAGCCAAATTTTGACGTTTGCAAAGGATTCTGGGTAACAGAACCTGGTCAGAGCCCCACAAGTCACCCCATCTTGGATTCCCCTAGGTCTCTAGTTGTCAAAAATGCACAGGTTTGGTAGGTTTCCCTAGGTGCCGGCTGAGCTAGAGGCCAAAATCTACAGGTAGGCACTTTGCAAAAAACACCTCTGTTTTCTTTCAAAAAATGTGATGTGTCCACGTTGTGTTTTGGGGCATTTCCTGTCACGGGCGCTAGGCCTACCCACACAAGTGAGGTATCATTTTTATCGAGAGACTTGGGGGAACGCTGGGTGGAAGGAAATTTGTGGCTCCTCTCAGATTCCAGAACTTTCTGTCGCCGAAATGTGAGGAAAACCTGGAAAACCTGGTCAGAGCCCCACAAGTCACCCCATCTTGGATTCCCCTAGGTCTCTAGTTTTCAAAAATGCACAGGTTTGGTAGGTTTCCCTAGGTGCCGGCTGAGCTAGAGGCCAAAATCTGCAGATAGACACTTTGCAAAAAACACCTTTGTTTTCTTTCCAAAAATGTGATGTGTCGGCGTTGTGTTTTGGGGCATTTCCTGTCACGGGCGCAAGGCCTACCCACACAAGTGAGGTATCATTTTTATCGGGAGACATGGGGGAACGCTGGGTGGAAGGAAATTTCTGGCTCCTCTCAGATTCCAGAACTTTCTGTCACCGAAATGTGAGAAAAACGTGTTTTTTTAGCCAAATTGTGAGGTTTGCAAAGGGTTCTGGGTAACAGATCCTGGTCAGAGCCCCACAAGTCACCCCATCTTGGATTCCCCTAGGTCTCTAGTTTTCAAAAATGCACATGTTTGGTAGGTTTCCCTAGGTGCCGGCTGAGCTAGAGGCCAAAATCTACAGGTAGGCACTTTGCAAAAAATTCCTCTGTTTTCTTTAAAAAAATGTGATGTGTCGGCGTTGTGTTTTGGGGCATTTCCTGTCACGGGCGCAAGGCCTACCCACACAAGTGAGGTATCATTTTTATCGGGAGACATGGGGGAACGCTGGGTGGAAGGAAATTTGTGGCTCCTCTCAGATTCCAGAACTTTATGTCGCCGAAATGTGAGGAAAACCTGGAAAACCTGGTCAGAGCCCCACAAGTCACCCCATCTTGGATTCCCCTAGGTCTCTAGTTTTCAAAAATGCACAGGTTTGGTAGGTTTCCCTAGGTGCCGGCTGAGCTAGAGGCCAAAATCTGCAGATAGGCACTTTACAAAAAACACCTTTGTTTTCTTTCCAAAAATGTGATGTGTCGGCGTTGTGTTTTGGGGCATTTCCTGTCACGGGCGCTAGGTCTACCCACACAAGTGAGGTATCATTTTTATCGGGAGACTTGGGGGAACGCTGGGTGGAAGGAAATTTGTGGCTCCTCTCAGATTCCAGAACTTTCTGTCACCGAAATGTGAGGAAAACGTGTTTTTTTAGCCAAATTTTGAGGTTTGCAAAGGTTTCTGGATAACAGAACCTGGTCAGAGCCCCACAAGTCACCCCTTCTTGGATTCCCCTAGGTCTCTAGTTTTCAAAAATGCACATGTTTGGTAAGTTTCCCTAGGTGCCGGCTGAGCTAGAGGCCAAAATCTACAGGTAGGCACTTTGCAAAAAACACCTCTGTTTTCTTTCAAAAAATGTGATGTGTCCACGTTGTGTTTTGGGGCAGTTCCTGTCACGGGCGCTAGGCCTACCCACACAAGTGAGGTATCATTTTTATTGGGAGACTTGGGGGAACGCTGGGTGGAAGGAAATTTGTGGCTCCTCTCAGATTCCAGAACTTTCTGTCGCCGAAATGTGAGGAAAACGTGTTTTTTTAGCCAAATTTTGACGTTTGCAAAGGATTCTGGGTAACAGAACCTGGTCAGAGCCCCACAAGTCACCCCATCTTGGATTCCCCTAGGTCTCTAGTTTTAAAAAATGCACAGGTTTGGTAGGTTTCCCTAGGTGCCGGCTGAGCTAGAGGCCAAAATCTACAGGTAGGCACTTTGCAAAAAACACCTCTGTTTTCTTTAAAAAAATGTGATGTGTCCACGTTGTGTTTTGGGGCATTTCCTGTCACGGGCGCTAGGCCTACCCACACAAGTGAGGCATCATTTTTATCGGGAGACTTGGGGGAACGCTGGGTGGAAGGAAATTTGTGGCTCCTCTCAGATTCCAGAACTTTCTGTCGCCGAAATGTGAGGAAAACCTGGAAAACCTGGTCAGAGCCCCACAATCACCCCATCTTGGATTCCCCTAGGTCTCTAGTTTTCAAAAATGCACAGGTTTGGTAGGTTTCCCTAGGAGCCGGCTGAGCTAGAGGCCAAAATCTGCAGATAGACACTTTGCAAAAAACACCTTTGTTTTCTTCCCAAAAATGTGATGTGTCGGCGTTGTGTTTTGGGGCATTTCCTGTCACGGGCGCAAGGCCTACCCACACAAGTGAGGTATCATTTTTATCGGGAGACATGGGGGAACGCTGGGTGGAAGGAAATTTCTGGCTCCTCTCAGATTCCAGAACTTTCTGTCACCGAAATGTGAGAAAAACGTGTTTTTTTAGCCAAATTGTGAGGTTTGCAAAGGGTTCTGGGTAACAGAACCTGGTCAGAGCCCCATAAGTCACCCCTTCTTGGAATCCCCTAGGTCTCTAGTTTTCAAAAATGCACATGTTTGGTAAGTTTCCCTAGGTGCCGGCTGAGCTAGAGGCCAAAATCTACAGGTAGGCACTTTGCAAAAAACACCTCTGTTTTCTTTAAAAAAATGTGATGTGTCCGCATTGTGTTTTGGGGCATTTCCTGTCACGGGCGCTAGGCCTACCCACACAAGTGAGGTATCATTTTTATTGGGAGACTTGGGGGAAAGCTGGGTGGAAGGAAATTGGTGGCTCCTCTCAGATTCCAGAGCTTTCTGTCACCGAAATGTGAGGAAAACGTGTTTTTTTAGCCAAATTTTGACGTTTGCAAAGGATTCTGGGTAACAGAACCTGGTCAGAGCCCCACAAGTTACCCCATCTTGGATTCCCCTAGGTCTCTAGTTTTAAAAAATGCACAGGTTTGGTAGGTTTCCCTAGGTGCCGGCTGAGCTAGAGGCCAATATCTACAGGTAGGCACTTTGCCAAAAACACCTCTGTTTTCTTTCAAAAAATGTGATGTGTCCACGTTGTGTTTTGGGGCATTTCCTGTCACGGGCGCTAGGCCTACCCACACAAGTGAGGCATTATTTTTATCGGGAGACTTGGGGGAACGCTGGGTGGAAGGAAATTTGGGGCTCCTCTCAGATTCCAGAACTTTCTGTCGCCGAAATGTGAGGAAAACCTGGAAAACCTGGTCAGAGCCCCACAAGTCACCCCATCTTGGATTCCCCTAGGTCTCTAGTTTTCAAAAATGCACAGGTTTGGTAGGTTTCCCTAGGTGCCGGCTGAGCTAGAGGCCAAAATCTGCAGATAGGCACTTTGCAAAAAACTCCTTTGTTTTCTTTAAAAAAATGTGATGTGTCGGCGTTGTGTTTTGGGGCATTTCCTGTCACGGACGCTAGGCCTACCCACACAAGTGAGGTATCATTTTTATCGGGAGACATGGGGGAACGCTGGGTGGAAGGAAATTTGTGGCTCCTCTCAGATTCCAGAACTTTATGTCGCCGAAATGTGAGGAAAACCTGGAAAACCTGGTCAGAGCCCCACAAGTCACCCCATCTTGGATTCCCCTAGGTCTCTAGTTTTCAAAAATGCACAGGTTTGGTAGGTTTCCCTAGGTGCCGGCTGAGCTAGAGGCCAAAATCTGCAGATAGGCACTTTACAAAAAACACCTTTGTTTTCTTTCCAAAAATGTGATGTGTCGGCGTTGTGTTTTGGGGCATTTCCTGTCACGGGCGCTAGGTCTACCCACACAAGTGAGGTATCATTTTTATCGGGAGACTTGGGGGAACGCTGGGTGGAAGGAAATTTGTGGCTCCTCTCAGATTCCAGAACTTTCTGTCACCGAAATGTGAGGAAAACGTGTTTTTTTAGCCAAATTTTGAGGTTTGCAAAGGTTTCTGGATAACAGAACCTGGTCAGAGCCCCACAAGTCACCCCTTCTTGGATTCCCCTAGGTCTCTAGTTTTCAAAAATGCACATGTTTGGTAAGTTTCCCTAGGTGCCGGCTGAGCTAGAGGCCAAAATCTACAGGTAGGCACTTTGCAAAAAACACCTCTGTTTTCTTTCAAAAAATGTGATGTGTCCACGTTGTGTTTTGGGGCAGTTCCTGTCACGGGCGCTAGGCCTACCCACACAAGTGAGGTATCATTTTTATTGGGAGACTTGGGGGAACGCTGGGTGGAAGGAAATTTGTGGCTCCTCTCAGATTCCAGAACTTTCTGTCGCCGAAATGTGAGGAAAACGTGTTTTTTTAGCCAAATTTTGACGTTTGCAAAGGATTCTGGGTAACAGAACCTGGTCAGAGCCCCACAAGTCACCCCATCTTGGATTCCCCTAGGTCTCTAGTTTTAAAAAATGCACAGGTTTGGTAGGTTTCCCTAGGTGCCGGCTGAGCTAGAGGCCAAAATCTACAGGTAGGCACTTTGCAAAAAACACCTCTGTTTTCTTTAAAAAAATGTGATGTGTCCACGTTGTGTTTTGGGGCATTTCCTGTCACGGGCGCTAGGCCTACCCACACAAGTGAGGCATCATTTTTATCGGGAGACTTGGGGGAACGCTGGGTGGAAGGAAATTTGTGGCTCCTCTCAGATTCCAGAACTTTCTGTCGCCGAAATGTGAGGAAAACCTGGAAAACCTGGTCAGAGCCCCACAATCACCCCATCTTGGATTCCCCTAGGTCTCTAGTTTTCAAAAATGCACAGGTTTGGTAGGTTTCCCTAGGAGCCGGCTGAGCTAGAGGCCAAAATCTGCAGATAGACACTTTGCAAAAAACACCTTTGTTTTCTTCCCAAAAATGTGATGTGTCGGCGTTGTGTTTTGGGGCATTTCCTGTCACGGGCGCAAGGCCTACCCACACAAGTGAGGTATCATTTTTATCGGGAGACATGGGGGAACGCTGGGTGGAAGGAAATTTCTGGCTCCTCTCAGATTCCAGAACTTTCTGTCACCGAAATGTGAGAAAAACGTGTTTTTTTAGCCAAATTGTGAGGTTTGCAAAGGGTTCTGGGTAACAGAACCTGGTCAGAGCCCCATAAGTCACCCCTTCTTGGAATCCCCTAGGTCTCTAGTTTTCAAAAATGCACATGTTTGGTAAGTTTCCCTAGGTGCCGGCTGAGCTAGAGGCCAAAATCTACAGGTAGGCACTTTGCAAAAAACACCTCTGTTTTCTTTAAAAAAATGTGATGTGTCCGCATTGTGTTTTGGGGCATTTCCTGTCACGGGCGCTAGGCCTACCCACACAAGTGAGGCATTATTTTTATCGGGAGACTTGGGGGAACGCTGGGTGGAAGGAAATTTGGGGCTCCTCTCAGATTCCAGAACTTTCTGTCGCCGAAATGTGAGGAAAACCTGGAAAACCTGGTCAGAGCCCCACAAGTCACCCCATCTTGGATTCCCCTAGGTCTCTAGTTTTCAAAAATGCACAGGTTTGGTAGGTTTCCCTAGGTGCCGGCTGAGCTAGAGGCCAAAATCTGCAGATAGGCACTTTGCAAAAAACTCCTTTGTTTTCTTTAAAAAAATGTGATGTGTCGGCGTTGTGTTTTGGGGCATTTCCTGTCACGGACGCTAGGCCTACCCACACAAGTGAGGTATCATTTTTATCGGGAGACATGGGGGAACGCTGGGTGGAAGGAAATTTGTGGCTCCTCTCAGATTCCAGAACTTTCTGTCACCAAAATGTGAGGAAAACATGTTTTTTTAGCCAAATTGTGAGGTTTGCAAAGGGTTCTGGGTAACAGATCCTGGTCAGAGCCCCACAAGTCACCCCATCTTGGATTCCCCTAGGTCTCTAGTTTTAAAAAATGCACATGTTTGGAAGGTTTCCCTAGGTGCCGGCTGAGCTAGAGGCCAAAATCTACAGGTAGGCACTTTGCAAAAAATTCCTCTGTTTTCTTTCAAAAAATGTGATGTGTCCGCATTGTGTTTTGGGGCATTTCCTGTCACGGGCGCTAGGCCTACCCACACAAGTGAGGTATCATTATTATCGGGAGACTTAGGGGAACGCTGGGTGTAAGGAGATTTGTGGCTCCACTCAGATTCCAGAACTTTCTGTCACCGAAATGTGAGGAAAACGTGTTTTTTTAGCCACATTTTGAGGTTTGCAAAGGATTCTGGGCAACAGAACCTGGTCAGAGCCCCACAAGTCACCCCATCTTGGATTCCCCTAGGTATCTAGTTTTCAAAAATGCACAGGTTTGGTAGGTTTCCCTAGGTGCCGGCTGAGCTAGAGGCCAAAATCTGCAGGTAGGCACTTTGCAAAAAACACCTCTGTTTTCTTTAAAAAAATGTGATGTGTCCACGTTGTGTTTTGGGGCATTTCCTGTCACGGGCGCTAGGCCTACCCACACAAGTGAGGTATCATTTTTATCGGGAGACTTGGGGGAACGCTGGGTGGAAGGAAATTTGTGGCTCCTCTCAGATTCCAGAACTTTCTGTTGCCGAAATGTGAGGAAAACCTGGAAAACCTGGTCAGAGCCCCACAAGTCACCCCATCTTGGATTCCCCTAGGTCTCTAGTTTTCAAAAATGCACAGGTTTGGTAGGTTTCCCTAGGTGCCGGCTGAGCTAGAGGCCAAAATCTGCAGGTAGGCACTTTGCAAAAAACACCGCTGTTTTCTTTAAAAAAATGTGATGTGTCCGCGTTGTGTTTTGGGGCATTTCCTGTCACGGGCGCTAGGCCTACCCACACAAGTGAGGTATCATTTTTATTGGGAGACTAGGGGGAACGCTGGGTGGAAGGAAATTTGTGGCTCCTCTCAGATTCCAGAACTTTCTGTCACCGAAATGTGAGGAAAATGTGTTTTTTTAGCCACATTTTGGGGTTTGCAAAGGATTCTGGGTAACAGAACCTGGTCAGAGCCCCACAAGTCTCCCCATCTTGGATTCCCCTAGGTCTCTAGTTTACAGAAATGCACAGGTTTTGTAGGTTTCCCTAGGTGCCGGCTGAGCTAGATGCCAAAATCTACAGGTAGGCACTTTGCAAAAAACACCTCTGTTTTCTTTCAAAAAATGTGATGTGTCCACGTTGTGTTTTGGGGCATTTCCTGTCACAGGCGCTAGGCCTACCCACACAAGTGAGGTATCATTTTTATTGGGAGACTTGGGGGAACGCTGGGTGGAAGGAAATTTGTGGCTCCTCTCAGATTCCAGAACTTTCTGTCGCCGAAATGTGAGGAAAACCTGGAAAACCTGGTCAGAGCCCCACAAGACACCCCATCTTCGATTCCCCTAGGTCTCTAGTTTTCAAAAATGCACAGGTTTGGTAGGTTTCCCTATGTGCCGGCTGAGCTAGAGGCCAAAATCTGCAGGTAGGCACTTTGCAAAAAACACCTTTGTTTTCTTTCAAAAAATGTGATGTGTCCACGTTGTGGTTTGGGGCATTTCCTGTCACGGGCGCTAGGCCTACCCACACAAGTGAGGTATCATTTTTATTGGGAGACTTGGGGGAACGCTGGGTGGAAGGAAATTTGTGGCTCCTCTCAGATTCCAGAACTTTCTGTCACCGAAATGTGAGGAAAACCTGGAAAACCTGGTCAGAGCCCCACAAGTCACCCCATCTTGGATTCCCCTAGGTCTCTAGTTTTCAAAAATGCACAGGTTTGGTAGATTTGACTAGGTGCCGGCTGAGCTAGAGGCCAAAATCTACAGGTAGGCACTTTGCAAAAAACACCTCTGTTTTCTTTCAAAAAATGTGATGTGTCCACGTTGTGTTTTGGGGCATTTCCTGTCACGGGCGCTAGGCCTACCCACACAAGTGAGGTATCATTTTTATCGGGAGACTTGGGGGAACGCTGGGTGGAAGGAAATGTGTGGCTCCTCTCAGATTCCAGAACTTTCTGTCGCCGAAATGTGAGGAAAACTTGGAAAACCTGGTCAGAGCCCCACAAGTCACCCCATCTTGGATTCCCCTAGGTCTCTAGTTTTCAAAAATGCACAGGTTTGGTAGGTTTCCCTAGGTGCCGGCTGAGCTAGAGGCCAAAATCTGCAGGTAGGCACTTTGCAAAAAACACCGCTGTTTTCTTTAAAAAAATGTGATGTGTCTGCGTTGTGTTTTGGGGCATTTCCTGTCACGGGCGCTAGGCCTACCCACACAAGTAAGGTATCATTTTTATTGGGAGACATGGGGGAACGCTGGGTGGAAGTAAATTTGTGGCTCCTCTCAGATTCCAGAACTTTCTATCACCGAAATGTGGGGAAAACATGTTTTTTTAGCCAAATTTTGAGGTTTGCAAAGGATTCTGGGCAACAGAACCTGGTCAGAGCCCCACAAGTCACCCCATCTTGGATTCCCCTAGGTATCTAGTTTTCAAAAATGCACAGGTTTGATAGGTTTCCCTAGGTGCCGGCTGAGCTAGAGGCCAAAATCTGCAGGTAGGCACTTTGCAAAAAACACCTCTGTTTTCTTTAAAAAAATGTGATGTGTCCACGTTGTGTTTTGGGGCATTTCCTGTCACGGGCGCTAGGCCTACCCACACAAGTGAGGTATCATTTTTATCGGGAGACTTGGGGGAACGCTGGGTGGAAGGGAATTTGTGGCTCCTCTCAGATTCCAGAACTTTCTGTTGCCGAAATGTGAGGAAAACCTGGAAAACCTGGTCAGAGCCCCACAAGTCACCCCATCTTGGATTCCCCTAGGTCTCTAGTTTTCAAAAATGCACAGGTTTGGTAGGTTTCCCTAGGTGCCGGCTGAGCTAGAGGCCAAAATCTGCAGGTAGGCACTTTGCAAAAAACACCGCTGTTTTCTTTAAAAAAATGTGATGTGTCCGCGTTGTGTTTTGGGGCATTTCCTGTCACGGGCGCTAGGCCTACCCACACAAGTGAGGTATCATTTTTATTGGGAGACTAGGGGGAACGCTGGGTGGAAGGAAATTTGTGGCTCCTCTCAGATTCCAGAACTTTCTGTCACCGAAATGTGAGGAAAATGTGTTTTTTTAGCCAAATTTTGGGGTTTGCAAAGGATTCTGGGTAACAGAACCTGGTCAGAGCCCCACAAGTCTCCCCATCTTGGATTCCCCTAGGTCTCTAGTTTACAGAAATGCACAGGTTTTGTAGGTTTCCCTAGGTGCCGGCTGAGCTGGATGCCAAAATCTACAGGTAGGCACTTTGCAAAAAACACCTCTGTTTTCTTTCAAAAAATGTGATGTGTCCACGTTGTGTTTTGGGGCATTTCCTGTCACGGGCGCTAGGCCTACCCACACAAGTGAGGTATCATTTTTATTGGGAGACTTGGGGGAACGCTGGGTGGAAGGAAATTTGTGGCTCCTCTCAGATTCCAGAACTTTCTGTCGCCGAAATGTGAGGAAAACCTGGAAAACCTGGTCAGAGCCCCACAAGACACCCCATCTTCGATTCCCCTAGGTCTCTAGTTTTCAAAAATGCACAGGTTTGGTAGCTTTCCCTATGTGCCGGCTGAGCTAGAGGCCAAAATCTGCAGGTAGGCACTTTGCAAAAAACACCTTTGTTTTCTTTCAAAAAATGTGATGTGTCCACGTTGTGGTTTGGGGCATTTCCTGTCACGGGCGCTAGGCCTACCCACACAAGTGAGGTATCATTTTTATCGGGAGACATGGGGGAACGCTGGGTGGAAGGAAATTTGTGGCTCCTCCCAGATTCCAGAACTTTCTGTCGCCGAAATGTGAGGAAAACCTGGAAAACCTGGTCAGAGCCCCACAAGTCACCCCATCTTGGATTCCCCTAGGTCTCTAGTTTTCAAAAATGCACAGGTTTGGTAGATTTCCCTAGGTGCCGGCTGAGCTAGAGGCCAAAATCTACAGGTAGGCACTTTGCAAAAAACACCTCTGTTTTCTTTCAAAAAATGTGATGTGTCCACGTTGTGTTTTGGGGCATTTCCTGTCACGGGCGCTAGGCCTACCCACACAAGTGAGGTATCATTTTTATCGGGAGACTTGGGGGAACGCTGGGTGGAAGGAAATGTGTGGCTCCTCTCAGATTCCAGAACTTTCTGTCACCGAAATGTGAGGAAAACTTGGAAAACCTGGTCAGAGCCCCACAAGTCACCCCATCTTGGATTCCCCTAGGTCTCTAGTTTTCAAAAATGCACAGGTTTGGTAGGTTTCCCTAGGTGCCGGCTGAGCTAGAGGCCAAAATCTGCAGGTAGGCACTTTGCAAAAAACACCGCTGTTTTCTTTAAAAAAATGTGATGTGTCCGCGTTGTGTTTTGGGGCATTTCCTGTCACGGGCGCTAGGCCTACCCACACAAGTGAGGTATCATTTTTTTTGGGAGACTTGGGAGAACGCTGGGTGGAAGTAAATTTGTGGCTCCTCTCAGATTCCAGAACTTTCTATCACCGAAATATGAGGAAAACATGTTTTTTTAGCCAAATTTTGAGGTTTGCAAAGGATTCTGGGCAACAGAACCTGGTCAGAGCCCCACAAGTCACCCCATCTTGGATTCCCCTAGGTCTCTAGTTTTCAAAAATGCACAGGTTTGGTAGGTTTCCCTAGGTGCCGGCTGAGCTAGAGGCCAAAATCTACAGGTAGGCACTTTGCAAAAAACACCTCTGTTTTCTTTCAAAAAATGTGATGTGTCCACGTTGTGTTTTGGGGCATTTCCTGTCACGGGCGCTAGGCCTACCCACACAAGTGAGGTATCATTTTTATCGGGAGACTTGGGGGAACGCTGGGTGGAAGGAAATTTGTGGCTCCTCTCAGATTCCAGAACTTTCTGTCGCCGAAATGTGAGGAAAACCTGGAAAACCTGGTCAGAGCCCCACAAGTCACCCCATCTTGGATTCCCCTAGGTCTCTAGTTTTCAAAAATGCACAGGTTTGGTAGGTTTCCCTAGGAGCCGGCTGAGCTAGAGGCCAAAATCTGCAGGTAGGCACTTTGCAAAAAACACCGCTGTTTTCTTTAAAAAAATGTGATGTGTCCGCGTTGTGTTTTGGGGCATTTCCTGTCACAGGCGCTAGGCCTACCCACACAAGTGAGGTATCATTTTTATTGGGAGACTAGGGGGAACGCTGGGTGGAAGGAAATTTGTGGCTCCTCTCAGATTCCAGAACTTTCTGTCACCGAAATGTGAGGAAAATGTGTTTTTTTAGCCAAATTTTGGGGTTTGCAAAGGATTCTGGGTAACAGAACCTGGTCAGAGCCCCACAAGTCACCCCATCTTGGATTCCCCTAGGTCTCTAGTTTACAGAAATGCACAGGTTTTGTAGGTTTCCCTAGGTGCCGGCTGAGCTAGATGCCAAAATCTACAGGTAGGCACTTTGCAAAAAACACCTCTGTTTTCTTTCAAAAAATGTGATGTGTCCACGTTGTGTTTTTGGGGCATTTCCTGTCACGGGCGCTAGGCCTACCCACACAAGTGAGGTATCATTTTTATTGGGAGACTTGGGGGAACGCTGGGTGGAAGGAAATTTGTGGCTCCTCTCAGATTCCAGAACTTTCTGTCGCCGAAATGTGAGGAAAACCTGGAAAACCTGGTCAGAGCCCCACAAGACACCCCATCTTCGATTCCCCTAGGTCTCTAGTTTTCAAAAATGCACAGGTTTGGTAGGTTTCCATATGTGCCGGCTGAGCTAGAGGCCAAAATCTGCAGGTAGGCACTTTGCAAAAAACACCTTTGTTTTCTTTCAAAAAATGTGATGTGTCCACGTTGTGGTTTGGGGCATTTCCTGTCACGGGCTCTAGGCCTACCCACACAAGTGAGGTATCATTTTTATCGGGAGACATGGGGGAACGCTGGGTGGAAGGAAATTTGTGGCTCCTCTCAGATTCCAGAACTTTCTGTCGCCGAAATGTGAGGAAAACCTGGAAAACCTGGTCAGAGCCCCACAAGACACCCCATCTTGGATTCCCCTAGGTCTCTAGTTTTCAAAAATGCACAGGTTTGGTAGGTTTCCCTAGGTGCCGGCTGAGCTAGAGGCCAAAATCTACAGGTAGGCACTTTGCAAAAAACACCTCTGTTTTCTTTAAAAAAATGTGATGTGTCCACGTTGTGTTTTGGGGCATTTCCTGTCACGGGCGCTAGGCCTACCCACACAAGTGAGGTATCATTTTTATCAGGAGACTTGGGGGAACGCTGGGTGGAAGGAAATTTGTGGCTCCTCTCAGATTCCAGAACTTTCTGTCACCGAAATTTGAGGAAAACGTGTTTTTTTTAGCCAAATTTTGAAGTTTGCAAAGGATTCTGGGTAACAGAACCTGGTCAGAGCCCCATAAATCACCCCTTCTTGGATTCCCCTAGGTCTCTAGTTTTCAAAAATGCACATGTTTGGTAAGTTTCCCTAGGTGCCGGCTGAGCTAGAGGCCAAAATCTACAGGTAGGCACTTTGCAAAAAACACCTCTGTTTTCTTTCAAAAAATGTGATGTGTCCGCATTGTGTTTTGGGGCATTTCCTGTCACGGGCGCTAGGCCTACCCACACAAGTGAGGTATCATTTTTATTGGGAGACTTGGGGGAACGCTGGGTGGAAGGAAATTTGTGGCTCCTCTCAGATTCCAGAACTTTCTGTCACCGAAATTTGAGGAAAACGTGTTTTTTTAGCCAAATTTTGAAGTTTGCAAAGGATTCTGGGTAACAGAACCTGGTCAGAGCCCCACAAGTCACCCCATCTTGGATTCCCCTAGGTCTCTAGTTTTCAAAAATGCACAGGTTTGGTAGGTTTCCCTAGGTGCCGGCTGAGCTAGAGGCCAAAATCTACAGGTAGGCACTTTGCACAAAACACCTCTGTTTTCTTTCAAAAAATGTGATGTGTCCACGTTGTGTTTTGGGGCATTTCCTGTCACGGGCGCTAGGCCTACCCACACAAGTGAGGTATCATTTTTATCGGGAGACTTGGGGGAACGCTGGGTGGAAGGAAATTTGTGGCTCCTCTCAGATTCCAGAACTTTCTGTCGCCGAAATGTGAGGAAAACCTGGAAAACCTGGTCAGAGCCCCACAAGACACCCCATCTTCGATTCCCCTAGGTCTCTAGTTTTCAAAAATGCACAGGTTTGGTAGCTTTCCCTATGTGCCGGCTGAGCTAGAGGCCAAAATCTGCAGGTAGGCACTTTGCAAAAAACACCTTTGTTTTCTTTCAAAAAATGTGATGTGTCCACGTTGTGGTTTGGGGCATTTCCTGTCACGGGCGCTAGGCCTACCCACACAAGTGAGGTATCATTTTTATCGGGAGACATGGGGGAACGCTGGGTGGAAGGAAATTTGTGGCTCCTCCCAGATTCCAGAACTTTCTGTCGCCGAAATGTGAGGAAAACCTGGAAAACCTGGTCAGAGCCCCACAAGTCACCCCATCTTGGATTCCCCTAGGTCTCTAGTTTTCAAAAATGCACAGGTTTGGTAGATTTCCCTAGGTGCCGGCTGAGCTAGAGGCCAAAATCTACAGGTAGGCACTTTGCAAAAAACACCTCTGTTTTCTTTAAAAAAATGTGATGTGTCCACGTTGTGTTTTGGGGCATTTCCTGTCACGGGCGCTAGGCCTACCCACACAAGTGAGGTATCATTTTTATCGGGAGACTTGGGGGAACGCTGGGTGGAAGGAAATGTGTGGCTCCTCTCAGATTCCAGAACTTTCTGTCGCCGAAATGTGAGGAAAACTTGGAAAACCTGTTCAGAGCCCCACAAGTCACCCCATCTTGGATTCCCCTAGGTCTCTAGTTTTCAAAAATGCACAGGTTTGGTAGGTTTCCCTAGGTGCCGGCTGAGCTAGAGGCCAAAATCTGCAGGTAGGCACTTTGCAAAAAACACCGCTGTTTTCTTTAAAAAAATGTGATGTGTCTGCGTTGTGTTTTGGGGCATTTCCTGTCACGTGCGCTAGGCCTACCCACACAAGTAAGGTATCATTTTTATTGGGAGACTTGGGGGAACGCTGGGTGGAAGTAAATTTGTGGCTCCTCTCAGATTCCAGAACTTTCTATCACCGAAATGTGGGGAAAACATGTTTTTTTAGCCAAATTTTGAGGTTTGCAAAGGATTCTGGGCAACAGAACCTGGTCAGAGCCCCACAAGTCACCCCATCTTGGATTCCCCTAGGTATCTAGTTTTAAAAAATGCACAGGTTTGGTAGGTTTCCCTAGGTGCCGGCTGAGCTAGAGGCCAAAATCTGCAGGTAGGCACTTTGCAAAAAACACCTCTGTTTTCTTTTAAAAAATGTGATGTGTCCACGTTGTGTTTTGGGGCATTTCCTGTCACGGGCGCTAGGCCTACCCACACAAGTGAGGTATCATTTTTATCGGGAGACTTGGGGGAACGCTGGGTGGAAGGAAATTTGTGGCTCCTCTCAGATTCCAGAACTTTCTGTTGCCGAAATGTGAGGAAAACCTGGAAAACCTGGTCAGAGCCCCACAAGTCACCCCATCTTGGATTCCCCTAGGTCTCTAGTTTTAAAAAATGCACAGGTTTGGTAGGTTTCCCTAGGTGCCGGCTGAGCTAGAGGCCAAAATCTGCAGGTAGGCACTTTGCAAAAAACACCGCTGTTTTCTTTAAAAAAATGTGATGTGTCCGCGTTGTGTTTTGGGGCATTTCCTGTCACGGGCGCTAGGCCTACCCACACAAGTGAGGTATCATTTTTATTGGGAGACTAGGGGGAACGCTGGGTGGAAGGAAATTTGTGGCTCCTCTCAGATACCAGAACTTTCTGTCACCGAAATGTGAGGAAAATGTGTTTTTTTAGCCAAATTTTGGGGTTTGCAAAGGATTCTGGGTAACAGAACCTGGTCAGAGCCCCACAAGTCTCCCCATCTTGGATTCCCCTAGGTCTCTAGTTTACAGAAATGCAAAGGTTTTGTAGGTTTCCCTAGGTGCCGGCTGAGCTAGATGCCAAAATCTACAGGTAGGCACTTTGCAAAAAACACCTCTGTTTTCTTTCAAAAAATGTGATGTGTCCACGTTGTGTTTTGGGGCATTTCCTGTCACGGGCGCTAGGCCTACCCACACAAGTGAGGTATCATTTTTATTGGGAGACTTGGGGGAACGCTGGGTGGAAGGAAATTTGTGGCTCCTCTCAGATTCCAGAACTTTCTGTCGCCGAAATGTGAGGAAAACCTGGAAAACCTGGTCAGAGCCCCACAAGACACCCCATCTTCGATTCCCCTAGGTCTCTAGTTTTCAAAAATGCACAGGTTTGGTAGGTTTCCCTATGTGCCGGCTGAGCTAGAGGCCAAAATCTGCAGGTAGGCACTTTGCAAAAAACACCTTTGTTTTCTTTCAAAAAATGTGATGTGTCCACGTTGTGGTTTGGGGCATTTCCTGTCACGGGCGCTAGGCCTACCCACACAAGTGAGGTATCATTTTTATCGGGAGACATGGGGGAACGCTGGGTGGAAGGAAATTTGTGGCTCCTCCCAGATTCCAGAACGTTCTGTCACCGAAATGTGAGGAAAACGTGTTTTTTTAGCCAAATTTTGAAGTTTGCAAAGGATTCTGGGTAACAGAACCTGGTCAGAGCCCCATAAGTCACCCCTTCTTGGATTCCACTAGGTCTCTAGTTTTCAAAAATGCACATGTTTGGTAAGTTTCCCTAGGTGCCGGCTGAGCTAGAGGCCAAAATCTACAGGTAGGCACTTTGCAAAAAACACCTCTGTTTTCTTTCAAAAAATGTGATGTGTCCGCATTGTGTTTTGGGGCATTTCCTGTCACGGGCGCTAGGCCTACCCACACAAGTGAGGTATCATTTTTATTGGGAGACTTGGGGGAACACTGGGTGGAAGGAAATTTGTGGCTCCTCTCAGATTCCAGAACTTTCTTACACCGAAATGTGAGGAAAATGTGTTTTTTTAGCCAAATTTTGAGGTTTGCAAAGGATTCTGGGTAACAGAACCTGGTCAGAGCCCACAAGTCACCCCATCTAGGATTCCCCTAGGTCTCTAGTTTTAAAAAATGCACAGGTTTGGTAGGTTTCCCTAGGTGCCGGCTGAGCTAGAGGCCAAAATCTACAGGTAGGCACTTTGCAAAAAACACATCTGTTTTCTTTAAAAAAATGTGATGTGTCCACGTTGTGTTTTGGGGCATTTCCTGTCACGGGCGCTAGGCCTACCCACACAAGTGAGGTATCATTTTTATCGGGAGACTTGGGGGAACGCTGGGTGGAAGGAAATGTGTGGCTCCTCTCAGATTCCAGAACTTTCTGTCGCCGAAATGTGAGGAAAACTTGGAAAACCTGGTCAGAGCCCCACAAGTCACCCCATCTTGGATTCCCCTAGGTCTCTAGTTTTCAAAAATGCACAGGTTTGGTAGGTTTCCCTAGGTGCCGGCTGAGCTAGAGGCCAAAATCTGCAGGTAGGCACTTTGCAAAAAACACCGCTGTTTTCTTTAAAAAAATGTGATGTGTCCGCGTTGTGTTTTGGGGCATTTCCTGTCACGGGCGCTAGGCCTACCCACACAAGTGAGGTATCATTTTTTTTGGGAGACTTGGGGGAACGCTGGGTGGAAGTAAATTTGTGGCTCCTCTCAGATTCCAGAACTTTCTATCACCGAAATATGAGGAAAAATGTTTTTTTAGCCAAATTTTGAGGTTTGCAAAGGATTCTGGGCAACAGAACCTGGTCAGAGCCCCACAAGTCACCCCATCTTGGATTCCCCTAGGTCTCTAGTTTTCAAAAATGCACAGGTTTGGTAGGTTTCCCTAGGTGCCGGCTGAGCTAGAGGCCAAAATCTACAGGTAGGCACTTTGCAAAAAACACCTCTGTTTTCTTTCAAAAAATGTGATGTGTCCACGTTGTGTTTTGGGGCATTTCCTGTCACGGGCGCTAGGCCTACCCACACAAGTGAGGTATCATTTTTATCGGGAGACTTGGGGGAACGCAGGGTGGAAGGAAATTTGTGGCTCCTCTCAGATTCCAGAACTTTCTGTCGCCGAAATTTGAGGAAAACCTGGAAAATCTGGTCAGAGCCCCACAAGTCACCCCATCTTGGATTCCCCTAGGTCTCTAGTTTTCAAAAATGCACAGGTTTGGTAGGTTTCCCTAGGTGCCGGCTGAGCTAGAGGCCAAAATCTGCAGGTAGGCACTTTGCAAAAAACACCGCTGTTTTCTTTAAAAAAATGTGATGTGTCCGCGTTGTGTTTTGGGGCATTTCCTGTCACAGGCGCTAGGCCTACCCACACAAGTGAGGTATCATTTTTATTGGGAGACTAGGGGGAACGCTGGGTGGAAGGACATTTGTGGCTCCTCTCAGATTCCAGAACTTTCTGTCACCGAAATGTGAGGAAAATGTGTTTTTTTAGCCAAATTTTGGGGTTTGCAAAGGATTCTGGGTAACAGAACCTGGTCAGAGCCCCACAAGTCACCCCATCTTGGATTCCCCTAGGTCTCTAGTTTACAGAAATGCACAGGTTTTGTAGGTTTCCCTAGGTGCCGGCTGAGCTAGATGCCAAAATCTACAGGTAGGCACTTTGCAAAAAACACCTCTGTTTTCTTTCAAAAAATGTGATGTGTCCACGTTGTGTTTTTGGGGCATTTCCTGTCACGGGCGCTAGGCCTACCCACACAAGTGAGGTATCATTTTTATTGGGAGACTTGGGGGAACGCTGGGTGGAAGGAAATTTGTGGCTCCTCTCAGATTCCAGAACTTTCTGTCGCCGAAATGTGAGGAAAACCTGGAAAACCTGGTCAGAGCCCCACAAGACACCCCATCTTCGATTCCCCTAGGTCTCTAGTTTTCAAAAATGCACAGGTTTGGTAGGTTTCCATATGTGCCGGCTGAGCTAGAGGCCAAAATCTGCAGGTAGGCACTTTGCAAAAAACACCTTTGTTTTCTTTCAAAAAATGTGATGTGTCCACGTTGTGGTTTGGGGCATTTCCTGTCACGGGCTCTAGGCCTACCCACACAAGTGAGGTATCATTTTTATCGGGAGACATGGGGGAACGCTGGGTGGAAGGAAATGTGTGGCTCCTCCCAGATTCCAGAACTTTCTGTCACCAAAATTTGAGGAAAACGTGTTTTTTTAGCCAAATTTTGAAGTTTGCAAAGGATTCTGGGTAACAGAACCTGGTCAGAGCCCCATAAATCACCCCTTCTTGGATTCCCCTAGGTCTCTAGTTTTCAAAAATGCACATGTTTGGTAAGTTTCCCTAGGTGCCGGCTGAGCTAGAGGCCAAAATCTACAGGTAGGCACTTTGCAAAAAACACCTCTGTTTTCTTTCAAAAAATGTGATGTGTCCGCATTGTGTTTTGGGGCATTTCCTGTCACGGGCGCTAGGCCTACCCACACAAGTGAGGTATCATTTTTATTGGGAGACTTGGGGGAACGCTGGGTGGAAGGACATTTGTGGCTCCTCTCAGATCCCAGAACTTTCTGTCACCGAAATGTGAGGAAAATGTGTTTTTTTAGCCAAATTTTGAGGTTTGCAAAGGATTCTGGGTAACAGAACCTGGTCAGAGCCCCACAAGTCACCCCATCTTGGATTCCCCTAGGTCTCTAGTTTTAAAAAATGCACAGGTTTGGTAGGTTTCCCTAGGTGCCGGCTGAGCTAGAGGCCAAAATCTACAGGTAGGCACTTTGCAAAAAACACATCTGTTTTCTTTAAAAAAATGTGATGTGTCCACGTTGTGTTTTGGGGCATTTCCTGTCACGGGCGCTAGGCCTACCCACACAAGTGAGGTATCATTTTTATCGGGAGACTTGGGGGAACGCTGGGTGGAAGGAAATGTGTGGCTCCTCTCAGATTCCAGAACTTTCTGTCGCCGAAATGTGAGGAAAACTTGGAAAACCTGGTCAGAGCCCCACAAGTCACCCCATCTTGGATTCCCCTAGGTCTCTAGTTTTCAAAAATGCACAGGTTTGGTAGGTTTCCCTAGGTGCCGGCTGAGCTAGAGGCCAAAATCTGCAGGTAGGCACTTTGCAAAAAACACCGCTGTTTTCTTTAAAAAAATGTGATGTGTCCGCGTTGTGTTTTGGGGCATTTCCTGTCACGGGCGCTAGGCCTACCCACACAAGTGAGGTATCATTTTTTTTGGGAGACTTGGGGGAACGCTGGGTGGAAGTAAATTTGTGGCTCCTCTCAGATTCCAGAACTTTCTATCACCGAAATATGAGGAAAAATGTTTTTTTAGCCAAATTTTGAGGTTTGCAAAGGATTCTGGGCAACAGAACCTGGTCAGAGCCCCACAAGTCACCCCATCTTGGATTCCCCTAGGTCTCTAGTTTTCAAAAATGCACAGGTTTGGTAGGTTTCCCTAGGTGCCGGCTGAGCTAGAGGCCAAAATCTACAGGTAGGCACTTTGCAAAAAACACCTCTGTTTTCTTTCAAAAAATGTGATGTGTCCACGTTGTGTTTTGGGGCATTTCCTGTCACGGGCGCTAGGCCTACCCACACAAGTGAGGTATCATTTTTATCGGGAGACTTGGGGGAACGCAGGGTGGAAGGAAATTTGTGGCTCCTCTCAGATTCCAGAACTTTCTGTCGCCGAAATTTGAGGAAAACCTGGAAAATCTGGTCAGAGCCCCACAAGTCACCCCATCTTGGATTCCCCCTAGGTCTCTAGTTTTCAAAAATGCACAGGTTTGGTAGGTTTCCCTAGGTGCCGGCTGAGCTAGAGGCCAAAATCTGCAGGTAGGCACTTTGCAAAAAACACCGCTGTTTTCTTTAAAAAAATGTGATGTGTCCGCGTTGTGTTTTGGGGCATTTCCTGTCACAGGCGCTAGGCCTACCCACACAAGTGAGGTATCATTTTTATTGGGAGACTAGGGGGAACGCTGGGTGGAAGGACATTTGTGGCTCCTCTCAGATTCCAGAACTTTCTGTCACCGAAATGTGAGGAAAATGTGTTTTTTTAGCCAAATTTTGGGGTTTGCAAAGGATTCTGGGTAACAGAACCTGGTCAGAGCCCCACAAGTCACCCCATCTTGGATTCCCCTAGGTCTCTAGTTTACAGAAATGCACAGGTTTTGTAGGTTTCCCTAGGTGCCGGCTGAGCTAGATGCCAAAATCTACAGGTAGGCACTTTGCAAAAAACACCTCTGTTTTCTTTCAAAAAATGTGATGTGTCCACGTTGTGTTTTTTGGGGCATTTCCTGTCACGGGCGCTAGGCCTACCCACACAAGTGAGGTATCATTTTTATTGGGAGACTTGGGGGAACGCTGGGTGGAAGGAAATTTGTGGCTCCTCTCAGATTCCAGAACTTTCTGTCGCCGAAATGTGAGGAAAACCTGGAAAACCTGGTCAGAGCCCCCACAAGACACCCCATCTTCGATTCCCCTAGGTCTCTAGTTTTCAAAAATGCACAGGTTTGGTAGGTTTCCATATGTGCCGGCTGAGCTAGAGGCCAAAATCTGCAGGTAGGCACTTTGCAAAAAACACCTTTGTTTTCTTTCAAAAAATGTGATGTGTCCACGTTGTGGTTTGGGGCATTTCCTGTCACGGGCTCTAGGCCTACCCACACAAGTGAGGTATCATTTTTATCGGGAGACATGGGGGAACGCTGGGTGGAAGGAAATGTGTGGCTCCTCCCAGATTCCAGAACTTTCTGTCACCAAAATTTGAGGAAAACGTGTTTTTTTAGCCAAATTTTGAAGTTTGCAAAGGATTCTGGGTAACAGAACCTGGTCAGAGCCCCATAAATCACCCCTTCTTGGATTCCCCTAGGTCTCTAGTTTTCAAAAATGCACATGTTTGGTAAGTTTCCCTAGGTGCCGGCTGAGCTAGAGGCCAAAATCTACAGGTAGGCACTTTGCAAAAAACACCTCTGTTTTCTTTCAAAAAATGTGATGTGTCCGCATTGTGTTTTGGGGCATTTCCTGTCACGGGCGCTAGGCCTACCCACACAAGTGAGGTATCATTTTTATTGGGAGACTTGGGGGAACGCTGGGTGGAAGGACATTTGTGGCTCCTCTCAGATCCCAGAACTTTCTGTCACCGAAATGTGAGGAAAATGTGTTTTTTTAGCCAAATTTTGAGGTTTGCAAAGGATTCTGGGTAACAGAACCTGGTCAGAGCCCCACAAGTCACCCCATCTTGGATTCCCCTAGGTCTCTAGTTTTCAAAAATGCACAGGTTTGGTAGGTTTCCCTAGGTGCCGGCTGAGCTAGAGGCCAAAATCTACAGGTAGGCACTTTGCACAAAACACCTCTGTTTTCTTTCAAAAAATGTGATGTGTCCACGTTGTGTTTTGGGGCATTTCCTGTCACGGGCGCTAGGCCTACCCACACAAGTGAGGTATCATTTTTATCGGGAGACTTGGGGGAACGCTGGGTGGAAGGAAATTTGTGGCTCCTCTCAGATTCCAGAACTTTCTGTCGCCGAAATGTGAGGAAAACCTGGAAAACCTGGTCAGAGCCCCACAAGACACCCCATCTTCGATTCCCCTAGGTCTCTAGTTTTCAAAAATGCACAGGTTTGGTAGGTTTCCCTATGTGCCGGCTGAGCTAGAGGCCAAAATCTGCAGGTAGGCACTTTGCAAAAAACACCTTTGTTTTCTTTAAAAAAATGTGATGTGTCCACGTTGTGGTTTGGGGCATTTCCTGTCACGGGCGCTAGGCCTACCCACACAAGTGAGGTATCATTTTTATTGGGAGACTTGGGGGAACGCTGGGTGGAAGTAAATTTGTGGCTCCTCTCAGATTCCAGAACTTTCTATCACCGAAATGTGAGGAAAACATGTTTTTTTTAGCCAAATTTTGAGGTTTGCAAAGGATTCTGGGCAACAGAACCTGGTCAGAGCCCCACAAGTCACCCCATCTTGGAATCCCCTAGGTCTCTAGTTTTCAAAAATGCACAGGTTTGGTAGGTTTCCCTAGGTGCCCGGCTGAGCTAGAGGCCAAAATCTACAGGTAGGCACTTTGCAAAAAACACCTCTGTTTTCTTTCAAAAAATGTGATGTGTCCACGTTGTGTTTTGGGGCATTTCCTGTCACGGGCGCTAAGCCTACCCACACAAGTGAGGTATCATTTTTATCGGGAGACTTGGGGGAACGCTGGGTGGAAGGAAATTTGTGGCTCCTCTCAGATTCCAGAACTTTCTGTCGCCGAAATGTGAGGAAAACCTGGAAAACCTGGTCAGAGCCCCACAAGTCACCCCATCTTGGATTCCCCTAGGTCTCTAGTTTTCAAAAATGCACAGGTTTGGTAGGTTTCCCTAGGTGCCGGCTGAGCTAGAGGCCAAAATCTGCAGGTAGGCACTTTGCAAAAAACACCGCTGTTTTCTTTAAAAAAATGTGATGTGTCCGCGTTGTGTTTTGGGGCATTTCCTGTCACGGGCGCTAGGCCTACCCACACAAGTGAGGTATCATTTTTATTGGGAGACTAGGGGGAACGCTGGGTGGAAGGAAATTTGTGGCTCCTCTCAGATTCCAGAACTTTCTGTCACCGAAATGTGAGGAAAATTTGTTTTTTTAGCCAAATTTTGGGGTTTGCAAAGGATTCTGGGTAACAGAACCTGGTCAGAGCCCCACAAGTCACCCCATCTTGGATTCCCCTAGGTCTCTAGTTTACAGAAATGCACAGGTTTGGTAGGTTTCCCTAGGTGCCGGCTGAGCTAGATGCCAAAATCTATAGGTAGGCACTTTGCAAAAAACACCTCTGTTTTCTTTCAAAAAATGTGATGTGTCCACGTTGTGTTTTGGGGCATTTCCTGTCACGGGCGCTAGGCCTACCCACACAAGTGAGGTATCATTTTTATTGGGAGACTTGGGGGAACGCTGGGTGGAAGGAAATTTGTGGCTCCTCTCAGATTCCAGAACTTTCTGTCGCCGAAATGTGAGGAAAACCTGGAAAACCTGGTCAGAGCCCCACAAGACACCCCATCTTCGATTCCCCTAGGTCTCTAGTTTTCAAAAATGCACAGGTTTGGTAGGTTTCCCTATGTGCCGGCTGAGCTAGAGGCCAAAATCTGCAGGTAGGCACTTTGCAAAAAACACCTTTGTTTTCTTTCAAAAAATGTGATGTGTCCACGTTGTGGTTTGGGGCATTTCCTGTCACGGGCGCTAGGCCTACCCACACAAGTGAGGTATCATTTTTATCGGGAGACATGGGGGAACGCTGGGTGGAATGAAATTTGTGGCTCCTCCCAGATTCCAGAACTTTCTGTCACCGAAATGTGAGGAAAACGTGTTTTTTTTAGCCAAATTTTGAAGTTTGCAAAGGATTCTGGGTAACAGAACCTGGTCAGAGCCCCATAAGTCACCCCTTCTTGGATTCCCCTAGGTCTCTAGTTTTCAAAAATGCACATGTTTGGTAAGTTTCCCTAGGTGCCGGCTGAGCTAGAGGCCAAAATCTACAGGTAGGCACTTTGCAAAAAACACCTCTGTTTTCTTTAAAAAAATGTGATGTGTCCGCATTGTGTTTTGGGGCATTTCCTGTCACGGGCGCTAGGCCTACCCACACAAGTGAGGTATCATTTTTATTGGGAGACTTGGGGGAACGCTGGGTGGAAGGAAATTTGTGGCTCCTCTCAGATTCCAGAACTTTCTGTCACCGAAATGTGAGGAAAATGTGTTTTTTTAGCAAAATTTTGAGGTTTGCAAAGGATTCTGGGTAACAGAACCTGGTCAGAGCCACACAAGTTACCCCATCTTGGATTCCCCTAGGTCTCTAGTTTTCAAAAATGCACAGGTTTGGTAGGTTTCCCTAGGTGCCGGCTGAGCTAGAGGCCAAAATCTACAGGTAGGCACTTTGCAAAAAACACCTCTGTTTTCTTTCAAAAAATGTGATGTGTCCACGTTGTGTTTTGGGGCATTTCCTGTCACGGGCGCTAGGCCTACCCACACAAGTGAGGCATCATTTTTATCGGGAGACTTGGGGGAACGCTGGGTGGAAGGAAATTTCTGGCTCCTCTCAGATTCCAGAACTTTCTGTCGCCGAAATGTGAGGAAAACCTGGAAAACCTGGTCAGAGCCCCACAAGTCACCCCATCTTGGATTCCCCTAGGTCTCTAGTTTTCAAAAATGCACAGGTTTGGTAGGTTTCCCTAGGTGCCGGCTGAGCTAGAGGCCAAAATCTGCAGAGAGGCACTTTGCAAAAAACACCTCTGTTTTCTTTAAAAAAATGTGATGTGTCCGCATTGTGTTTTGGGGCATTTCCTGTCACGGGCGCTAGGCCTACCCACACAAGTGAGGTATCATTTTTATCGGGAGACATGGGGGAACGCTGGGTGGAAGGAAATTTCTGGCTCCTCTCAGATTCCAGAACTTTCTGTCACCGAAATGTGAGGAAAACTTGTTTTTTTAGCCAAATTGTGAGGTTTGCAAAGGGTTCTGGGTAACAGATCCTGGTCAGAGCCCCACAAGTCACCCCATCTTGGATTCCCCTAGGTCTCTAGTTTTCAAAAATGCACATGTTTGGTAGGTTTCCCTAGGTGCCGGCTGAGCTAGAGGCCAAAATCTACAGGTAGGCACTTTGCAAAAAACACCTTTGTTTTCTTTCAAAAAATGTGATGTGTCCACGTTGTGGTTTGGGGCATTTCCTGTCACGGGCGCTAGGCCTACCCACACAAGTGAGGTATCATTTTTATCGGGAGACATGGGGGAACGCTGGGTGGAAGGAAATTTGTGGCTCCTCCCAGATTCCAGAACTTTCTGTCACCGAAATGTGAGGAAAACGTGTTTTTTTAGCCAAATTTTGAAGTTTGCAAAGGATTCTGGGTAACAGAACCTGGTCAGAGCCCCATAAGTCACCCCTTCTTGGATTCCCCTAGGTCTCTAGTTTTCAAAAATGCACATGTTTGGTAAGTTTCCCTAGGTGCCGGCTGAGCTAGAGGCCAAAATCTACAGGTAGGCACTTTGCAAAAAACACCTCTGTTTTCTTTAAAAAAATGTGATGTGTCCGCATTGTGTTTTGGGGCATTTCCTGTCACGGGCGCTAGGCCTACCCACACAAGTGAGGTATCATTTTTATTGGGAGACTTGGGGGAACGCTGGGTGGAAGGAAATTTGTGGCTCCTCTCAGATTCCAGAACTTTCTGTCACCGAAATGTGAGGAAAATATGTTTTTTTAGCAAAATTTTGACGTTTGCAAAGGATTCTGGGTAACAGAACCTGGTCAGAGCCCCATAAGTCACCCCTTCTTGGATTCCCCTAGGTCTCTAGTTTTCAAAAATGCACATGTTTGGTAAGTTTCCCTAGGTGCCGGCTGAGCTAGAGGCCAAAATCTACAGGTAGGCACTTTGCAAAAAACACCTCTGTTTTCTTTCAAAAAATGTGATGTGTCCACGTTGTGTTTTGGGGCATTTCCTGTCACGGGCGCTAGGCCTACCCACACAAGTGAGGCATCATTTTTATCGGGAGACTTGGGGGAACGATGGGTGGAAGGAAATTTCTGGCTCCTCTCAGATTCCAGAACTTTCTGTCGCCGAAATGTGAGGAAAACCTGGAAAACCTGGTCAGAGCCCCACAAGTCACCCCATCTTGGATTCCCCTAGGTCTCTAGTTTTCAAAAATGCACAGGTTTGGTAGGTTTCCCTAGGTGCCGGCTGAGCTAGAGGCCAAAATCTGCAGAGAGGCACTTTGCAAAAAACACCTCTGTTTTCTTTAAAAAAATGTGATGTGTCCGCATTGTGTTTTGGGGCATTTCCTGTCACGGGCGCTAGGCCTACCCACACAAGTGAGGTATCATTTTTATCGGGAGACATGGGGGAACGCTGGGTGGAAGGAAATTTCTGGCTCCTCTCAGATTCCAGAACTTTCTGTCACCGAAATGTGAGGAAAACTTGTTTTTTTAGCCAAATTGTGAGGTTTGCAAAGGGTTCTGGGTAACAGATCCTGGTCAGAGCCCCACAAGTCACCCCATCTTGGATTCCCCTAGGTCTCTAGTTTTCAAAAATGCACATGTTTGGTAGGTTTCCCTAGGTGCCGGCTGAGCTAGAGGCCAAAATTTACAGGTAGGCACTTTGCAAAAAATTCCTCTGTTTTCTTTCAAAAAATGTGATGCGTCCGCATTGTATTTTGGGGCATTTCCTGTCACGGGCGCTAGGCCTACCCACACAAGTGAGGTATCATTTTTATCGGGAGACTTGGGGGAACGCTGGGTGTAAGGAGATTTGTGGCTCCACTCAGATTCCAGAACTTTCTGTCACCGAAATGTGAGTAAAACGTGTTTTTTTAGCCAAATTTTGAGGTTTGCAAAGGTTTCTGGATAACAGAACCTGGTCAGAGCCCCATAAGTCACCCCTTCTTGGATTCCCCTAGGTCTCTAGTTTTCAAAAATGCACATGTTTGGTAAGTTTCCCTAGGTGCCGGCTGAGCTAGAGGCCAAAATCTACAGGTAGGCACTTTGCAAAAAACACCTCTGTTTTCTTTAAAAAAATGTGATGTGTCCGCATTGTGTTTTGGGGCATTTCCTGTCACGGGCGCTAGGCCTACCCACACAAGTGAGGTATAATTTTTATTGGGAGACTTGGGGGAACGCTGGGTGGAAGGAAATTTGTGGCTCCTCTCAGATTCCAGAACTTTCTGTCACCGAAATGTGAGGAAAACGTGTTTTTTTTTGCCAAATTTTGACGTTTGCAAAGGATTCTGGGTAACAGAACCTGGTCAGAGCCCCACAAGTTACCCCATCTTGGATTCCCCTAGGTCTCTAGTTTTCAAAAATGCACAGGTTTGGTAGGTTTCCCTAGGTGCCGGCTGAGCTAGAGGCCAAAATCTACAGGTAAGCACTTTGCAAAAAACACCTCTGTTTTCTTTCAAAAAATGTGATGTGTCCACGTTGTTTTTTGGGGCATTTCCTGTCACGGGCGCTAGGCCTACCCATACAAGTGAGGCATCATTTTTATCGGGAGACTTGGGGGAACGCTGGGTGGAAGGAAATTTGTGGCTCCTCTCAGATTCCAGAACTTTCTGTCGCCGAAATGTGAGGAAAACCTGGAAAACCTGGTCAGAGCCCCACAAGTCACCCCATCTTGGATTCCCCTAGGTCTCTAGTTTTCAAAAATGCACAGGTTTGGTAGGTTTCCCTAGGTGCCGGCTGAGCTAGAGGCCAAAATCTGCAGATAGGCACTTTGCAAAAAACCCCTTTGTTTTCTTTCAAAAAATGTGATGTGTCGGCGTTGTGTTTTAGGGCATTTCCTGTCACGGGCGCTAGGCCTACCCACACAAGTGAGGTATCATTTTTATCGGGAGACATGGGGGAACGCTGGGTGGAAGGAAATTTCTGGCTCCTCTCAGATTCCAGAACTTTCTGTCACCGAAATGTGAGGAAAACGTGTTTTTTTAGCCAAATTGTGAGGTTTGCAAAGGGTTCTGGGTAACAGATCCTGGTCAGAGCCCCACAAGTCACCCCATCTTGGATTCCCCTAGGTCTCTAGTTTTCAAAAATGCACATGTTTGGTAGGTTTCCCTAGGTGCCGGCTGAGCTAGAGGCCAAAATCTACAGGTAGGCACTTTGCAAAAAATTCCTCTGTTTTCTTTCAAAAAATGTGATGCGTCCGCATTGTATTTTGGGGCATTTCCTGTCACGGGTGCTAGGCCTACCCACACAAGTGAGGTATCATTTTTATCGGGAGACTTGGGGGAACGCTGGGTGTAAGGAGATTTGTGGCTCCACTCAGATTCCAGAACTTTCTGTCACCGAAATGTGAGGAAAACGTGTTTTTTTAGCCAAATTGTGAGGTTTGCAAAGGTTTCTGGATAACAGAACCTGGTCAGAGCCCCATAAGTCACCCCTTCTTGGATTCCCCTAGGTCTCTAGTTTTCAAAAATGCACATGTTTGGTAAGTTTCCCTAGGTGCCGGCTGAGCTAGAGGCCAAAATCTACAGGTAGGCACTTTGCAAAAAACCCCTCTGTTTTCTTTAAAAAAAAGTGATGTGTCCGCATTGTGTTTTGGGGCATTTCCTGTCACGGGCGCTAGGCCTACCCACACAAGTGAGGTATCATTTTTATTGGGAGACTTGGGGGAACGCTGGGTGGAAGGAAATTTGTGGCTCCTCTCCGATTCCAGAACTTTCTGTCACCGAAATGTGAGGAAAACGTGTTTTTTTAGCCAAATTTTGACGTTTGCAAAGGATTCTGGGTAACAGAACCTGGTCAGAGCCCCACAAGTTACCCCATCTTGCATTCCCCTAGGTCTCTACTTTTCAGAAATGCACAGGTTTGGTAGGTTTCCCTAGGTGCCGGCTGAGCTAGAGTCCAAAATCTACAGGTAGGCACTTTGCAAAAAACACCTCTGTTTTCTTTCAAAAAATGTGATGTGTCCACGTTGTGTTTTGGGGCATTTCCTGTCACGGGCGCTAGGCCTACCCACACAAGTGAGGTATCATTTTTATCGGGAGACATGGGGGAACGCTGGGTGGAAGGAAATTTGTGGCTCCTCTCAGATTCCAGAACTTTCTGTCACCGAAATGTGAGGAAAACATGTTTTTTTAGCCAAATTGTGAGGTTTGCAAAGGGTTCTGGGTAACAGATCCTGGTCAGAGCCCCACAAGTCACCCCATCTTGGATTCCCCTAGGTCTCTAGTTTTCAAAAATGCACATGTTTGGAAGGTTTCCCTAGGTGCCGGCTGAGCTAGAGGCCAAAATCTACAGGTAGGCACTTTGCAAAAAATTCCTCTGTTTTCTTTCAAAAAATGTGATGTGTCCGCATTGTGTTTTGGGGCATTTCCTGTCACGGGCGCTAGGCCTACCCACACAAGTGAGGTATCATTTTTATCGGGAGACTTGGGGGAACGCTGGGTGGAAGGAAATTTGTGGCTCCTCTCAGATTCCAGAACTTTCTGTCGCCGAAATGTGAGGAAAACCTGGAAAACCTGGTCAGAGCCCCACAAGTCACCCCATCTTGGATTCCCCTAGGTCTCTAGTTTTTAAAAATGCACAGGTTTGGTAGGTTTCCTTAGGTTGCCGGATGAGCTAGAGGCCAAAATCTGCAGGTAGGTACTTTGCAAAAAACACCGCTGTTTTCTTTAAAAAAATGTGATGTGTCCGCGTTGTGTTTTGGGGCATTTCCTGTCACGGGCACTAGGCGTACCCACACAAGTGAGGTATCATTTTTATCGGGAGACATGGGGGAACGCTGGGTGGAAGGAAATTTGTGGCTCCTCTCAGATTCCAGAACTTTCTGTCACCGAAATGTGAGGAAAACGTGTTTTTTTAGCCAACTTTTGAGGTTTGCAAAGGATTCTGGGTAACAGAACCTGGTCAGAGCCCCACAAGTCACCCCATCTTGGATTCCCCTAGGTCTCTAGGTTTCAAAAATGCACCATTTTGGTAGGTTTCCCTAGGTGCCCGGCTGAGCTGGAAGCCAAATTCTGCAGGTAGGCACTTTGCAAAAAACACCTCTGTTTTCTTTCAAAAAATGTGATGTGTCCGCGTTGTGTTTTGGGGCATTTCCTGTCATGGGCGCTAGGCCTACCCACACAAGTGAGGTATCATTTTTATCGGGAGACTTGGGGGAATGCTGGGTGGAAGGAAATTTGTGGCTCCTCTCAGATTCCAGAACTTTCTGTCGCCGAAATGTGAGGAAAACCTCGAAAACCTGGTCAGAGCCCCACAAGTCACCCCATCTTGGATTCCCCTAGGTCTCTAGTTTTCAAAAATGCACAGGTTTGGTAGGTTTCCCTAGGTGCCGGCTGAGCTAGAGGCCAAAATCTGCAGGTAGGCACTTTGCAAAAAACACCGCTGTTTTCTTTAAAAAAATGTGATGTGTCCATGTTGTGTTTTGGGGCATTTCCATTCACGGGCGCTAGGCCTACCCACACAAGTGATGTATCATTTTTATCGGGAGACATGGGGGAACGGTGGGTGGAAGGAAATTTGTGGCTCCTCTCAGATTCCAGAACTTTCTGTCACCAAAATGTGAGGAAAATGTGTTTTTTTAGCCAACTTTTGAGGTTTGCAAAGGATTCTGGGTAACAGAACCTGGTCACAGCCCCACAAGTCACCCCATCTTGGATTCCCCTAGGTCTCTAGTTTTTAAAAATGCACAGGTTTGGTAGGTTTCCTTAGGTGCTGGCTGAGCTAGAGGCCAAAATGTACAGGTAGGCACTTTGCAAAAAACACCTCTGTTTTCTTTAAAAAAATGTGATGTGTCCACGTTATGTTTTGGAGCGTTTCCTGTCACAGGCGCTAGGCCTACCCACACAAGTGAGGTATCATTTTTATTGGGAGGCTTGGGGGAACGCTGGGTGGAAGGAAATTTGTGGCTCCTCTCAGATTCCAGAACTTTCTATCACCGAAATGTGAGGAAAACATGTTTTTTTAGCCAAATTTTGAGGTTTGCAAAGGATTCTGGGCAACAGAACCTGGTCAGAGCCCCACAAAGTCACCCAAACTTGGATTCCCCTAGGTCTCTAGGTTTCACAAATGCACAGGTTTGGTAGGTTTCCCTAGGTACCGGCTGAGCTAGAGGCCAACATCTACAGGTAGGCACTTTGCAAAAAACACCTCTGTTTCTTTCAAAAAATGTGATGTGTCCGCGTTGTGTTTTGGGGCATTTGCTGTCTTGGGCGCTAGGCCTACCCACACAAGTGAGGTATCATTTTTATCGGTAGACTTGGGGGAATGCTGGGTGGAAGGAAATTTGTGGCTCCTCTCAGATTCCAGAACTTTCTGTCGCCGAAATGTGAGGAAAAGTGTTTTTTAGCCAAACTTTGAGCTTTGCAAAGGATGCTGGGTAACAGAACCTGGTCAGAGCCCCACAAGTCACCCCATCTTGGATTCCCCAAGGTCTCTAGTTTTTAAAAATGCACATGTTTGGTAGGTTTCCCTAGGTGCCGGCTGAGCTAGAGGCCAAAATATACAGGTAGGCACTTTGCAAAAAAACCCTCTGTTTTCTTTCAAAAAATGTGATGTGTATGCGTTGTGTTTTGGGGCATTTCCTGTCACGGGCTCTAGGCCTACCCACACAAGTGAGGTATCATTTTTATCGGGAGACTAGGGGGAAGGCTGGGTGGAAGGAAATTTGAGGCTCCTCTCTGATTCCAGAACTTTCTGTCACCGAAATGTGAGGAAAACATGTTTTTTTAGCCAACTTTTGAGGTTTGCAAAGGATTCTGGGTAACAGAACCTGGTCAGAGCCCCACAAGTCACCCCATCCTGGATTCCCCTAGGTCTCTAGTTTTTAAAAATGCACAGGTTTGGTAGGTTTCCCAAGGTGCCGGCTGAGCTAGAGGCCAAAATCTACAGGTAGGCACTTTGCAAAAAACACCTCTGTTTTCTTTAAAAAAATGTGATGTGTCCACATTGTGTTTTGGGGCATTTCCTGTCACGGGCGCTAGGCCTACCCACACAAGTGAGGTATCATTTTTATTGGGAGACTTGGGGGAACGCTGGGTGGAAGGAAATTTCTGTCTCCTCTCAGATTCCAGAACTTTCTGTCACCGAAATGTGAGGAAAAGTGTTTTTTAGCCAAATATTGAGGTTTGCAAAGGATTCTGGGTAACAGAACCTGGTCAGTGCCCCACAAGTCACCCCATCTTGGATTCCCCTAGGTCTCTAGTTTTCAAAAATGCACATGTTTGGTAGGTTTCCCTAGGTGCCGGCTGAGCTAGAGGCCAAAATCTACAGGTAGGCACTTTGGAAAAAAAACCTCTGTTTTCTTTAAAAAAATGTGATGTGTCCGCATTGTGTTTTGGGGCATTTCCTGTCACAGGCGCTAGGCCCACCCACACAAGTGAGGTATTATTTTTATCGGGAGACTTGGGGGAACGCTGGGTGGAAGGATATTTGTGGCTTCTCTCAGATTCCAGAACTTTCTGTCACCGAAATGTGAGGAAAACGTGTTTTTTTAGCCAAATTTTGAGGTTTGCAAAGGATTCTGGGTAACAAAACCTGGTCAGAGCCCCACAAGATACCCCATCTTGGATTCCCCTAGGTCTCTAGTTTTAAAAAATGCACATGTTTGGTAGGTTTCCCTAGGTACCCGGCTGAGCTAGAGGCCAACATCTACAGGTAGGCACTTTGCAAAAAACACCTCTGTTTCTTTCCAAAAATGTGATGTGTCCACGTTATGTTTTGGTGCGTTTCCTGTCTCGGGCGCTAGGCCTACCCACACAAGTGAGGTATCATTTTTAATGGGAGACTTGGGGGAAAGCTGGGTGGAAGGAAATTTGTGGCTCCTCTCAGATTCCAGAACTTTCTGTCACCGAAATGTGAGGAAAAGTGTTTTTTAGCCAAACTTTGAGCTTTGCAAAGGATGCTGGGTAACAGAACCTGGTCAGAGCCCCACAAAGTCACCCATACTTGGATTCCCCTAGGTCTCTAGTTTTCACAAATGCACAGGTTTGGTAGGTTTCCCTAGGTACCGGCTGAGCTAGAGGCCAACATCTACAGGTAGGCACTTTGCAAAAAACACCTCTGTTTCTTTCAAAAAATGTGATGTGTCCACGTTATGTTTTGGGGCGTTTCCTGTCTCGGGCGCTAGGCCTACCCATACAAGTGAGGTATAATTTTTAATGGGAGACTTGGGGGAAAGCTGGGTGGAAGGAAATTTGTGTCTCCTCTCAGATTCCAGAACTTTCTGTCGCCGAAATGTGAGGAAAACCTGGAAAACCTGGTCAGAGCCCCACAAGTCACCCCATCTTGGATTCCCCTAGGTCTCTAGTTTTCAAAAATGCACAGGTTTGGTAGGTTTCCCTAGGTGCCGGCTGAGCTAGAGGCCAAAATCTGCAGGCAGGCACTTTGCAAAAAACACCGCTGTTTTCCTTAAAAAAATGTGATGTGTCCACATTGTGTTTTGGGGCATTTCCATTCACGGGCGCTAGGCCTACCCACACAAGTGATGTATCATTTTTATCGGGAGACATGGGGGAACGCTGGGTGGAAGGAAATTTGTGGCTCCTCTCAGATTCCAGAACTTTCTGTCACCGAAATGTGAGGAAAACGTGTTTTTTTAGCCAAATTTTGAGGTTTGCAAAGGTTTCTGGATAACTGAACCTGGTCAGAGCCCCACAAGTCACCCCATCCTGGATTCCCCTAGGTCTCTAGTTTTCAAAAATGCACATGTTTGGTAGGATTCCCTAGGTGCCGGCTGAGCTAGAGGCCAAAATCTACAGGTAGGCACTTTGCAAAAAATTCCTCTGTTTTCTTTCAAAAAATGTGATGTGTCCGCATTGTGTTTTGGGGCATTTCCTGTCACGGGCGCTAGGCCTACCCACACAAGTGAGGTATCATTTTTATCGGGAGAATTGGGGGAACGCTGGGTGTAAGGACATTTGTGGCTCCTCTCAGATTCTAGAACTTTCTGTCACCGAAATGTGAGGGAAAACGTATTTTTTTAGCCAAATTTTGAGGTTTGCAAAGGATTCTGGGTAACAGAACCTGGTCAGAGCCCCACAAGTCACCCCATCTTGGATTCCCCTAGGTCTCTAGTTTTCAAAAATGCACATGTTTGGTGGGTTTCCCTAGGTGCCGGCTGAGCTAGAGGCCAAAATCTGCAGGCAGGCACTTTGCAAAAAACACCGCTGTTTTCTTTAAAAAAATGTGATGTGTCCACATTGTGTTTTGGGTTATTTCCATTCACGGGCGCTAGGCCTACCCACACAAGTGAGGTATCATTTTTATCGGGAGACTTGGGGGAACGCTGGGTGGAAGGAAATTTGTGGCTCCTCTCAGATTCCAGAACTTTCTGTCACCGAAATGTGAGGAAAACGTGTTTTTTTTAGCCAAATTTTGAGGTTTGCAAAGGTTTCTGGATAACTGAACCTGGTCAGAGCCCCACAAGTCACCCCATCCTGGATTCCCCTAGGTCTCTAGTTTTCAAAAATGCACATGTTTGGTAGGATTCCCTAGGTGCCGGCTGAGCTAGAGACCAAAATCTACAGGTAGGCACTTTGCAAAAAATTCCTCTGTTTTCTTTCAAAAAATGTGATGTGTCCGCATTGTGTTTTGGGGCATTTCCTGTCACGGGCGCTAGGCCTACCCACACAAGTGAGGTATCATTTTTATCGGGAGACTTGGGGGAACGCTGGGTGTAAGGACATTTGTGGCTCCTCTCAGATTCTAGAACTTTCTGTCACCGAAATGTGAGGAAAACGTATTTTTTTAGCCAAATTTTGAGGTTTGCAAAGGGTTCTGGGTAACAGAACCTGGTCAGAGCCCCACAAGTCTCCCCATCTTGGATTCCCCTAGGTCTCTAGTTTTAAAAAATGCACATGTTTGGTGGGTTTCCCTAGGTTCCGGCTGAGCTAGAGGCCAAAATCTACAGGTAGGCACTTTGTAAAAAACACCTCGGTTTTCTTTCAAAAAATGTGATGTGTCCACGTTGTGTTTTGGGGCATTTCCTGTCACAGGCGCTAGGCCTACCCACACAAGTGAGGTATCATTTTTATCGGGAGACTTGGGGGAACGCTGGGTGGAAGGAAATTTGTGGCTCCACTCAGATTCCAGAACTTTCTGTCGCCGAAATGTGAGGAAAACCTGGAAAACCTGGTCAGAGCCCCACAAGTCACCCCATCTTGGATTCCCCTAGGTCTCTAGTTTTCAAAAATGCACATGTTTGGTAGGATTCCCTAGGTGCCGGCTGAGCTAGAGGCCAAAATCTACAGGTAGGCACTTTGCAAAAAACACCTCTGTTTTCTTTCAAAAAATGTGATGTGTCCACGTTGTGTTTTGGGGCATTTCCTGTCACGGGCGCTAGGCGTACCCACACAAGTGAGGTATCATTTTTATCGGGAGACATGGGGGAACGCTGGGTGGAAGGAAATTTGTGGCTCCTCTCAGATTCCAGAACTTTCTATCACCGAAATGTGAGGAAAACGTGTTTTTTTTAGCCAACTTTTGAGGTTTGCAAAGGATTCTGGATAACAGAACCTGGTCAGAGCCCCACAAGTCACCCCATCTTGGATTCCCCCCGGTCTCTAGGTTTAAAAAATGCACCGGTTTGGTAGGTTTCCCTAGGTGCCGGCTGAGCTGGAAGCCAAATTCTGCAGGTAGGCACTTTGCAAAAAACACCTCTGTTTTCTTTTAAAAAATGTGATGTGTCCGCGTTGTGTTTTGGGGCATTTCCTGTCATGGGCGCTAGGCCTACCCACACAAGTGAGGTATCATTTTTATCGGGAGACTTGGGGGAACGCTGGGTGTAAGGACATTTGTGGCTCCTCTCAGATTCTAGAACTTTCTGTCACCGAAATGTGAGGAAAACGTGTTTTTTTAGCCAAATTTTGAGGTTTGCAAAGGTTTCTGGATAACTGAACCTGGTCAGAGCCCCACAAGTCACCCCATCCTGGATTCCCCTAGGTCTCTAGTTTTCAAAATTGCACAGGTTTGGTAGGTTTCCCTAGGTGCCGGCTGAGCTAGAGGCCAAAATCTGCAGGCAGGCACTTTGCAAAAAACACCGCTGTTTTCTTTAAAAAAATGTGATGTGTCCACATTGTGTTTTGGGGCATTTCCTGTCACGGGCGCTAGGCCTACCCACACAAGTGAGGTATCATTTTTATCGGGAGACTTGGGGGAACGCTGGGTGTAAGGACATTTGTGGCTCCTCTCAGATTCTAGAACTTTCTGTCACCGAAATGTGAGGAAAACGTATTTTTTTAGCCAAATTTTGAGGTTTGCAAAGGATTCTGGGTAACAGAACCTGGTCAGAGCCCCACAAGTCACCCCATCTTGGATTCCCCTAGGTCTCTAGTTTTCAAAAATGCACATGTTTGGTGGGTTTCCCTAGGTGCCGGCTGAGCTAGAGGCCAAAATCTTCAGGTAGGCACTTTGTAAAAAACACCTCGGTTTTCTTTAAAAAAATGTGATGTGTCCGCATTGTGTTTTGGGGCATTTCCTGTCACGGGCGCTAGGCCTACCCACACAAGTGAGGTATCATTTTTATCGGGAGACTTGGGGGAACGCTGGGTGTAAGGACATTTGTGGCTCCTCTCAGATTCTAGAACTTTCTGTCACCGAAATGTGAGGAAAACGTATTTTTTTAGCCAAATTTTGAGGTTTGCAAAGGGTTCTGGGTAACAGAACCTGGTCAGAGCCCCACAAGTCTCCCCATCTTGGATTCCCCTAGGTCTCTAGTTTTCAAAAATGCACATGTTTGGTGGGTTTCCCTAGGTTCCGGCTGAGCTAGAGGCCAAAATCTACAGGTAGGCACTTTGTAAAAAACACCTCGGTTTTCTTTCAAAAAATGTGATGTGTCCACGTTGTGTTTTGGGGCATTTCCTGTCACAGGCGCTAGGCCTACCCACACAAGTGAGGTATCATTTTTATCGGGAGACTTGGGGGAACGCTGGGTGGAAGGAAATTTGTGGCTCCTCTCAGATTCCAGAACTTTCTGTCGCCGAAATGTGAGGAAAACCTGGAAAACCTGGTCAGAGCCCCACAAGTCACCCCATCTTGGATTCCCCTAGGTCTCTAGTTTTCAAAAATGCACATGTTTGGTAGGATTCCCTAGGTGCCGGCTGAGCTAGAGGCCAAAATCTACAGGTAGGCACTTTGCAAAAAACACCTCTGTTTTCTTTCAAAAAATGTGATGTGTCCACGTTGTGTTTTGGGGCATTTCCTGTCACGGGCGCTAGGCGTACCCACACAAGTGAGGTATCATTTTTATCGGGAGACATGGGGGAACGCTGGGTGGAAGGAAATTTGTGGCTCCTCTCAGATTCCAGAACTTTCTATCACCGAAATGTGAGGAAAACGTGTTTTTTTAGCCAACTTTTGAGGTTTGCAAAGGATTCTGGATAACAGAACCTGGTCAGAGCCCCACAAGTCACCCCATCTTGGATTCCCCCCGGTCTCTAGGTTTAAAAAATGCACCGGTTTGGTAGGTTTCCCTAGGTGCCGGCTGAGCTGGAAGCCAAATTCTGCAGGTAGGCACTTTGCAAAAAACACCTCTGTTTTCTTTTAAAAAATGTGATGTGTCCGCGTTGTGTTTTGGGGCATTTCCTGTCATGGGCGCTAGGCCTACCCACACAAGTGAGGTATCATTTTTATCGGGAGACTTGGGGGAACGCTGGGTGTAAGGACATTTGTGGCTCCTCTCAGATTCTAGAACTTTCTGTCACCGAAATGTGAGGAAAACGTGTTTTTTTAGCCAAATTTTGAGGTTTGCAAAGGTTTCTGGATAACTGAACCTGGTCAGAGCCCCACAAGTCACCCCATCCTGGATTCCCCTAGGTCTCTAGTTTTCAAAATTGCACAGGTTTGGTAGGTTTCCCTAGGTGCCGGCTGAGCTAGAGGCCAAAATCTGCAGGCAGGCACTTTGCAAAAAACACCGCTGTTTTCTTTAAAAAAATGTGATGTGTCCACATTGTGTTTTGGGGCATTTCCTGTCACGGGCGCTAGGCCTACCCACACAAGTGAGGTATCATTTTTATCGGGAGACTTGGGGGAACGCTGGGTGTAAGGACATTTGTGGCTCCTCTCAGATTCTAGAACTTTCTGTCACCGAAATGTGAGGAAAACGTATTTTTTTAGCCAAATTTTGAGGTTTGCAAAGGATTCTGGGTAACAGAACCTGGTCAGAGCCCCACAAGTCACCCCATCTTGGATTCCCCTAGGTCTCTAGTTTTCAAAAATGCACATTTTTGGTGGGTTTCCCTAGGTGCCGGCTGAGCTAGAGGCCAAAATCTACAGGTAGGCACTTTGTAAAAAACACCTCGGTTTTCTTTAAAAAAATGTGATGTGTCCACGTTGTGTTTTGGGGCATTTCCTGTCACAGGCGCTAGGCCTACCCACACAAGTGAGGTATCATTTTTATCGGGAGACTTGGGGGAACGCTGGGTGGAAGGAAATTTGTGGCTCCTCTCAGATTCCAGAACTTTCTGTCGCCGAAATGTGAGGAAAACCTGGAAAACCTGGTCAGAGCCCCACAAGTCACCCCATCTTGGATTCCCCTAGGTCTCTAGTTTTAAAAAATGCACAGGTTTGGTAGGTTTCCTTAGGTGCCGGCTGAGCTAGAGGCCAAAATCTGCAGGTAGGTACTTTGCAAAAAACACCGCTGTTTTCTTTCAAAAAATGTGATGTGTCCGCGTTTTGTTTTGGGGCATTTCCTGTCACGGGCGCTAGGCGTACCCACACAAGTGAGGTATCATTTTTATCGGGAGACATGGGGGAACGCTGGGTGGAAGGAAATTTGTGGCTCCTCTCAGATTCCAGAACTTTCTATCACCGAAATGTGAGGAAAACGTGTTTTTTTAGCCAACTTTTGAGGTTTGCAAAGGATTCTGGGTAACAGAACCTGGTCAGAGCCCCACAAGTCACCCCATCTTGGATTCCCCCCGGTCTCTAGGTTTAAAAAATGCACCGGTTTGGTAGGTTTCCCTAGGTGCCGGCTGAGCTGGAAGCCAAATTCTGCAGGTAGGCACTTTGCAAAAAACACCTCTGTTTTCTTTTAAAAAATGTGATGTGTCCGCGTTGTGTTTTGGGGCATTTCCTGTCATGGGCGCTAGGCCTACCCACACAAGTGAGGTATCATTTTTATCGGGAGACTTGGGGGAATGCTGGGTGGAAGGAAATTTGTGGCTCCTCTCAGATTCCAGAACTTTCTGTCGCCGAAATGTGAGGAAAACCTGGAAAACCTGGTCAGAGCCCCACAAGTCACCCCATCTTGGATTCCCCTAGGTCTCTAGTTTTCAAAATTGCACAGGTTTGGTAGGTTTCCCTAGGTGCCGGCTGAGCTAGAGGCCAAAATCTGCAGGCAGGCACTTTGCAAAAAACACCGCTGTTTTCTTTAAAAAAATGTGATGTGTCCACATTGTGTTTTGGGGCATTTCCTGTCACGGGCGCTAGGCCTACCCACACAAGTGAGGTATCATTTTTATCGGGAGACTTGGGGGAACGCTGGGTGTAAGGACATTTGTGGCTCCTCTCAGATTCTAGAACTTTCTGTCACCGAAATGTGAGGAAAACGTATTTTTTTAGCCAAATTTTGAGGTTTGCAAAGGATTCTGGGTAACAGAACCTGGTCAGAGCCCCACAAGTCACCCCATCTTGGATTCCCCTAGGTCTCTAGTTTTCAAAAATGCACAGGTTTGGTAGGTTTCCCTAGGTGCCGGCTGAGCTAGAGGCCAAAATCTGCAGGCAGGCACTTTGCAAAAAACACCGCTGTTTTCTTTAAAAAAATGTGATGTGTCCACATTGTGTTTTGGGTTATTTCCATTCACGGGCGCTAGGCCTACCCACACAAGTGAGGTATCATTTTTATCGGGAGACTTGGGGGAACGCTGGGTGGAAGGAAATTTGTGGCTCCTCTCAGATTCCAGAACTTTCTGTCACCGAAATGTGAGGAAAACGTGTTTTTTTAGCCAAATTTTGAGGTTTGCAAAGGTTTCTGGATAACTGAACCTGGTCAGAGCCCCACAAGTCACCCCATCCTGGATTCCCCTAGGTCTCTAGTTTTCAAAAATGCACATGTTTGGTAGGATTCCCTAGGTGCCGGCTGAGCTAGAGGCCAAAATCTACAGGTAGGCACTTTGCAAAAAATTCCTCTGTTTTCTTTCAAAAAATGTGATGTGTCCGCATTGTGTTTTGGGGCATTTCCTGTCACGGGCGCTAGGCCTACCCACACAAGTGAGGTATCATTTTTATCGGGAGACTTGGGGGAACGCTGGGTGTAAGGACATTTGTGGCTCCTCTCAGATTCTAGAACTTTCTGTCACCGAAATGTGAGGAAAACGTATTTTTTTAGCCAAATTTTGAGGTTTGCAAAGGGTTCTGGGTAACAGAACCTGGTCAGAGCCCCACAAGTCTCCCCATCTTGGATTCCCCTAGGTCTCTAGTTTTCAAAAATGCACATGTTTGGTGGGTTTCCCTAGGTGCCGGCTGAGCTAGAGGCCAAAATCTACAGGTAGGCACTTTGTAAAAAACACCTCGGTTTTCTTTCAAAAAATGTGATGTGTCCACGTTGTGTTTTGGGGCATTTCCTGTCACAGGCGCTAGGCCTACCCCACACAAGTGAGGTATCATTTTTATCGGGAGACTTGGGGGAACGCTGGGTGGAAGGAAATTTGTGGCTCCTCTCAGATTCCAGAACTTTCTGTCGCCGAAATGTGAGGAAAACCTGGAAAACCTGGTCAGAGCCCCACAAGTCACCCCATCTTGGATTCCCCTAGGTCTCTAGTTTTCAAAAATGCACATGTTTGGTAGGATTCCCTAGGTGCCGGCTGAGCTAGAGGCCAAAATCTACAGGTAGGCACTTTGCAAAAAACACCTCTGTTTTCTTTCAAAAAATGTGATGTGTCCACGTTGTGTTTTGGGGCATTTCCTGTCACGGGCGCTAGGCCTACCCACACAAGTGAGGTATCATTTTTATCGGGAGACTTGGGGGAACGCTGGGTGTAAGGACATTTGTGGCTCCTCTCAGATTCCAGAACTTTCTGTCACCGAAATGTGAGGAAAACGTGTTTTTTTAGCCAAATTTTGAGGTTTGCAAAGGTTTCTGGATAACTGAACCTGGTCAGAGCCCCACAAGTCACCCCATCCTGGATTCCCCTAGGTCTCTAGTTTTCAAAAATGCACATGTTTGGTAGGATTCCCTAGGTGCCGGCTGAGCTAGAGGCCAAAATCTACAGGTAGGCACTTTGCAAAAAATTCCTCTGTTTTCTTTCAAAAAATGTGATGTGTCCGCATTGTGTTTTGGGGCATTTCCTGTCACGGGCACTAGGCCTACCCACACAAGTGAGGTATCATTTTTATCGGGAGACTTGGGGGAACGCTGGGTGTAAGGACATTTGTGGCTCCTCTCAGATTCTAGAACTTTCTGTCACCGAAATGTGAGGAAAACGTATTTTTTTAGCCAAATTTTGAGGTTTGCAAAGGATTCTGGGTAACAGAACCTGGTCAGAGCCCCACAAGTCACCCCATCTTGGATTCCCCTAGGTCTCTAGTTTTCAAAAATGCACATGTTTAGTGGGTTTCCCTAGGTGCCGGCTGAGCTAGAGGCCAAAATCTACAGGTAGGCACTTTGTAAAAAACACCTCGGTTTTCTTTAAAAAAATGTGATGTGTCCACGTTGTGTTTTGGGGCATTTCCTGTCACAGGCGCTAGGCCTACCCACACAAGTGAGGTATCATTTTTATCGGGAGACTTGGGGGAACGCTGGGTGGAAGGAAATTTGTGGCTCCTCTCAGATTCCAGAACTTTCTGTCGCCGAAATGTGAGGAAAACCTGGAAAACCTGGTCAGAGCCCCACAAGTCACCCCATCTTGGATTCCCCTAGGTCTCTAGTTTTCAAAAATGCACAGGTTTGGTAGGTTTCCTTAGGTGCCGGCTGAGCTAGAGGCCAAAATCTGCAGGTAGGTACTTTGCAAGAAACACCGCTGTTTTCTTTCAAAAAATGTGATGTGTCCGCGTTGTGTTTTGGGGCATTTCCTGTCACGGGCGCTAGGCGTACCCACACAAGTGAGGTATCATTTTTATCGGGAGACATGGGGGAACGCTGGGTGGAAGGAAATTTGTGGCTCCTCTCAGATTCCAGAACTTTCTATCACCGAAATGTGAGGAAAACGTGTTTTTTTAGCCAACTTTTGAGGTTTGCAAAGGATTCTGGGTAACAGAACCTGGTCAGAGCCCCACAAGTCACCCCATCTTGGATTCCCCCCGGTCTCTAGGTTTAAAAAATGCACCGGTTTGGTAGGTTTCCCTAGGTGCCGGCTGAGCTGGAAGCCAAATTCTGCAGGTAGGCACTTTGCAAAAAACACCTCTGTTTTCTTTTAAAAAATGTGATGTGTCCGCGTTTTGTTTTGGGGCATTTCCTGTCATGGGCGCTAGGCCTACCCACACAAGTGAGGTATCATTTTTATCGGGAGACTTGGGGGAATGCTGGGTGGAAGGAAATTTGTGGCTCCTCTCAGATTCCAGAACTTTCTATCACCGAAATGTGAGGAAAACCTGGAAAACCTGGTCAGAGCCCCACAAGTCACCCCATCTTGGATTCCCCTAGGTCTCTAGCTTTCAAAAATGCACAGGTTTGGTAGGTTTCCCTAGGTGCCGGCTGAGCTAGAGGCCAAAATCTGCAGGCAGGCACTTTGCAAAAAACACCGCTGTTTTCTTTAAAAAAATGTGATGTGTCCACATTGTGTTTTGGGTCATTTCCATTCACGGGCTCTAGGCCTACCCACACAAGTGATGTATCATTTTTATCGGGAGACATGGGGGAACGCTGGGTGGAAGGAAATTTGTGGCTCCTCTCAGATTCCAGAACTTTCTGTCACCGAAATGTGAGGAAAACGTGTTTTTTTAGCCAAATTTTGAGGTTTGCAAAGGTTTCTGGATAACTGAACCTGGTCAGAGCCCCACAAGTCACCCCATCCTGGATTCCCCTAGGTCTCTAGTTTTCAAAAATGCACATGTTTGGTAGGATTCCCTAGGTGCCGGCTGAGCTAGAGGCCAAAATCTACAGGTAGGCACTTTGCAAAAAATTCCTCTGTTTTCTTTCAAAAAATGTGATGTGTCCGCATTGTGTTTTGGGGCATTTCCTGTCACGGGCGCTAGGCCTACCCACACAAGTGAGGTATCATTTTTATCGGGAGACTTGGGGGAACGCTGGGTGTAAGGACATTTGTGGCTCCTCTCAGATTCTAGAACTTTCTGTCACCGAAATGTGAGGAAAACGTATTTTTTTAGCCAAATTTTGAGGTTTGCAAAGGGTTCTGGGTAACAGAACCTGGTCAGAGCCCCACAAGTCTCCCCATCTTGGATTCCCCTAGGTCTCTAGTTTTCAAAAATGCACATGTTTGGTGGGTTTCCCTAGGTGCCGGCTGAGCTAGAGGCCAAAATCTACAGGTAGGCACTTTGTAAAAAACACCTCGGTTTTCTTTCAAAAAATGTGATGTGTCCACGTTGTGTTTTGGGGCATTTCCTGTCACAGGCGCTAGGCCTACCCACACAAGTGAGGTATCATTTTTATCGGGAGACTTGGGGGAACGCTGGGTGGAAGGAAATTTGTGGCTCCTCTCAGATTCCAGAACTTTCTGTCGCCGAAATGTGAGGAAAACCTGGAAAACCTGGTCAGAGCCCCACAAGTCACCCCATCTTGGATTCCCCTAGGTCTCTAGTTTTAAAAAATGCACAGGTTTGGTAGGTTTCCTTAGGTGCCGGCTGAGCTAGAGGCCAAAATCTGCAGGTATGTACTTTGCAAAAAACACCGCTGTTTTCTTTCAAAAAATGTGATGTGTCCGCGTTGTGTTTTGGGGCATTTCCTGTCACGGGCGCTAGGCGTACCCACACAAGTGAGGTATCATTTTTATCGGGAGACATGGGGGAACGCTGGGTGGAAGGAAATTTGTGGCTCCTCTCAGATTCCAGAACTTTCTATCACCGAAATGTGAGGAAAACATGTTTTTTTAGCCAACTTTTGAGGTTTGCAAAGGATTCTGGGTAACAGAACCTGGTCAGAGCCTCACAAGTCACCCCATCTTGGATTCCCCTAGGTCTCTAGGTTTAAAAAATGCACCGGTTTGGTAGGTTTCCCTAGGTGCCGGCTGAGCTGGAAGCCAAATTATGCAGGTAGGCACTTTGCAATAAACACCTCCGTTTTCTTTCAAAAAATGTGATGTGTCCGCGTTGTGTTTTGGGGCATTTCCTGTCATGGGCGCTAGGCCTACCCACACAAGTGAGGTATCATTTTTATCGGGAGACTTGGGGGAATGCTGGGTGGAAGGAAATTTGTGGCTCCTCTCAGATTCCAGAACTTTCTGTCGCCGAAATGTGAGGAAAACCTGGAAAACCTGGTCAGAGCCCCACAAGTCACCCCATCTTGGATTCCCCTAGGTCTCTAGTTTTCAAAAATGCACAGGTTTGGTCGGTTTCCCTAGGTGCCGGCTGAGCTAGAGGCCAAAATCTGCAGGTAGGCACTTTGCAAAAAACACAGCTGTTTTCTTTCAAAAAATGTGATGTGTCCACATTGTGTTTTGGGGCATTTCCATTCACGGGCGCTAGGCCTACCCACACAAGTGATGTATCATTTTTATCGGGAGACATGGGGGAACGGTGGGTGGAAGGAAATTTGTGGCTCCTCTCAGATTCCAGAACTTTCTGTCACTAAAATGTGAGGAAAAAGTGTTTTTTTAGCCAACTTTTGAGGTTTGCAAAGGATTCTGGGTAACAGAACCTGGTCAGAGCCCCACAAGTCACCCCATCTTGGATTCCCCTAGGTCTCTAGTTTTTAAAAATGCACAGGTTTGGTAGGTTTCCTTAGGTTCCGGCTGTGCTAGAGGCCAAAATCTACAGGTAGGCACTTTGCAAAAAACACCTCTGTTTTCTTTAAAAAAAAATGTGATGTGTCCACGTTTTGTTTTGGAGCGTTTCCTGTCACGGGCGCTAGGCCTACCCACACAAGTGAGGTATCATTTTTATTGGGAGACTTGGGGGAACGCTGGGTGGAAGGAAATTTGTGGCTCCTCTCAGATTCCAGAACTTTCTATCACCGAAATGTGAGGAAAACATGTTTTTTTAGCCAAATTTTGAGGTTTGCAAAGGATTCTGGGCAACAGAACCTGGTCAGAGCCCCACAAGTCACCCCAACTTGGATTCCCCTAGGTCTCTAGATTTAAAAAATGCACAGGTTTGGTAGGTTTCCCTAGGTGCCGGCTGAGCTGGAAGCCAAATTCTGCAGGTAGGCACTTTGCAAAAAACAACTCTGTTTTCTTTCAAAAAATGTGATGTGTCCGCATTTTGTTTTGGGGCATTTCCTGTCATGGGCGCTAGGCCTACCCACACAAGTGAGGTATCATTTTTATCGGGAGACATGGGGAAACGCTGTGTGGAAGGACATTTGTGGCTCCTCTCGGATTCCAGAACTTTCTGTCACCGAAATGTGAGGAAAATGTGTTTTTTTAGCCAACTTTTGAGGTTTGCAAAGGATTCTGGGTAACAGAACCTGGTCAGAGCCCCACAAGTCACCCCATCTTGGATTCCCCTAGGTCTCTAGTTTTTAAAAATGCACAGGTTTGGTAGGTTTCCCTAGGTGCCGGCTGTGCTAGAGGCCAAAATCTACAGGTAGGCACTTTGCAAAAAAAAACTGTTTTCTTTCAAAAAATGTGATGTGTCCGCATTGTGTTTTGGGGAATTTCCTGTCACGGGCGCTAGGCCTACCCACACAAGTAAGGTATCATTTTTATCGGGAGACTTGGGGGAACGCTGGGTGGAAGGAAATTTGTGGCTCCTCTCAGATTCCAGAACTTTCTATCACCGAAATGAGAGGAAAACATGTTTTTTTAGCCAACTTTTGAGGTTTGCAAAGGATTCTGGGTAACAGAACCTGATCAGAGCCCCACAAGTCACCCCATCTTGGATTCCCCTAGGTCTCTAGGTTTAAAAAATGCACCGGTTTGGTAGGTTTCCCTAGGTGCCGGCTGAGCTGGAAGCCAAATTATGCAGGTAGGCACTTTGCAATAAACACCTCTGTTTTCTTTAAAAAAATGTGATGTCTCCACGTTATGTTTTGGAGCGTTTCCTGTCACAGGCGCTAGGCCTACCCACACAAGTGAGGTATCATTTTTATCGGGAGACTTGGGAGAACGCTGGGTGGAAGGAAATTTGTGGCTCCTCTCACATTCCAGAACTTTCTGTCGCCGAAATGTGAGGAAAACCTGGAAAACCTGGTCAGAGCCCCACAAGTTACCCCATCTTCGATTCCCCTAGGCCTCTAGTTTTCAAAAATGCACAGGTTTGGTAGGTTTCCCTATGTGCCGGCTGAGCTAGAGGCCAAAATCTGCAGGTAGGCACTTTGCAAAAAACACCTTTGTTTTCTTTAAAAAAATGTGATGTGTCCGAGTTGTGGTTTGGGGCATTTCCTGTCACGGGCGCTAGGCCTACCCATACAAGTGAGGTATCATTTTTATCGGGAGACTTGGGGGAACGCTGGGTGGAAGGAAATTTGTGGCTCCTCTCAGATTCCAGAACTTTCTGTCGCCGAAATGTGAGGAAAACCTGGAAAACCTGGTCAGAGCCCCACAAGTCACCCCATCTTCGATTCCCCTAGGTCTCTAGTTTTCAAAAATGCACAGGTTTGGTAGGTTTCCCTATGTGCCGGCTGAGCTAGAGGCCAAAATCTGCAGGTAGGCACTTTGCAAAAAACACCTATGTTTTCTTTCAAAAAATGTGATGTGTCCACGTTGTGGTTTGGGGCATTTCCTGTCACGGGCGCTAGGCCTACCCACACAAGTGAGGTATCATTTTTATCGGGAGACATGGGGGAACGCTGGGTGGAAAGAAATTTGTGGCTCCTCCAGATTCCAGAACTTTCTGTCACCGAAATGTGAGGAAAACGTGTTTTTTTAGCCAAATTTTGAAGTTTGCAAAGGATTCTGGGTAACAAAACCTGGTCAGAGCCCCATAAGTCACCCCTTCTTGGATTCCCCTAGGTCTCTAGTTTTCAAAAATGCACAGGTTTGGTAGGTTTCCTTAGGTGCCGGCTGAGCTAGAGGCCAAAATCTACAGGTAGGCACTTTGCAAAAAACACCTCTGTTTTCTTTAAAAAAATGTGATGTGTCCACGTTGTGTTTTGGGGCATTTCCTGTCACGGGCGCTAGGCCTACCCACACAAGTGAGGTATCATTTTTATCGGGAGACTTGGGAGAACGCTGGGTGGAAGGAAATTTGTGGCTCCACTCACATGCCAGAACTTTCTGTCGCCGAAATGTGAGGAAAACCTGGAAAACCTGGTCAGAGCCCCACAAGTTACCCCATCTTCGATTCCCCTAGGCCTCTAGTTTTCAAAAATGCACAGGTTTGGTAGGTTTCCCTATGTGCCGGCTGAGCTAGAGGCCAAAATCTGCAGGTAGGCACTTTGCAAAAAACACCTCTGTTTTCTTTCAAAAAATGTGATGTGTCCGCTTTGTGTTTTGGGGCATTTCCTGTCACGGGCGCTAGGCCTACCCACACAAGTGAGGTATCATTTTTATTGGGAGACTTGGGGGAACGCTGGGTGGAAGGAAATTTGTGGCTCCTCTCAGATTCCAGAACTTTCTGTCGCCGAAATGTGAGGAAAACCTGGAAAACCTGGTCAGAGCCCCACAAGTCACCCCATCTTCGATTCCCCTAGGTCTCTAGTTTTCAAAAATGCACAGGTTTGGTAGGTTTCCCTATGTGCCGGCTGAGCTAGAGGCCAAAATCTGCAGGTAGGCACTTTGCAAAAAACACCTATGTTTTCTTTCAAAAAATGTGATGTGTCCACGTTGTGGTTTGGGGCATTTCCTGTCACGGGCGCTAGGCCTACCCACACAAGTGAGGTATCATTTTTATCGGGAGACATGGGGGAACGCTGGGTGGAAAGAAATTTGTGGCTCCTCCAGATTCCAGAACTTTCTGTCACCGAAATGTGAGGAAAACGTGTTTTTTTAGCCAAATTTTGAAGTTTGCAAAGGATTCTGGGTAACAAAACCTGGTCAGAGCCCCATAAGTCACCCCTTCTTGGATTCCCCTAGGTCTCTAGTTTTAAAAAATGCACAGGTTTGGTAGGTTTCCTTAGGTGCCGGCTGAGCTAGAGGCCAAAATCTGCAGGTAGGCACTTTGCAAAAAACACCTCTGTTTTCTTTCAAAAAATGTGATGTGTCCGCATTGTGTTTTGGGGCATTTCCTGTCACGGGCGCTAGGCCTACCCACACAAGTGAGGTATCATTTTTATTGGGAGACTTGGGGGAACGCTGGGTGGAAGGAAATTTGTGGCTCCTCTCAGATTCCAGAACTTTCTGTCGCCGAAATGTGAGGAAAACCTGGAAAACCTGGTCAGAGCCCCACAAGTCACCCCATCTTCGATTCCCCTAGGCCTCTAGTTTTAAAAAATGCACAGGTTTGGTAGGTTTCCCTAGGTGCCAGCTGAGCTAGAAGCCAAAATCTGCAGGTAGGCACTTTGCAAACAACACCTCTGTTTTCTTTCAAAAAATGTGATGTGTCCGCGTTTTGTTTTGGGACATTTCCTGTCACGGGCGCTAGGCCTACCCACACAAGTGAGGAATCATTTTTATCGGGAGACTTGGGGGAACGCTGAGTGGAAGGAAATTTGTGGCTCCTCTCAGATTCCAGAACTTTCTGTCACCGAAATGTGAGGAAAACGTGTTTTTTTAGCCAAATTTTGAGGTTTGCAAAGGATTCTGGGTAACAAAACCTGGTCAGTGCCCCACAAGTCACCCCATCTTGGATTCCCCTAGGTCTCTAGTTTTCAAAAATGCACATGTTTGGTAGGTTTCCCTAGGTGCCGGCTGAGCTAGAGGCCAAAATCTACAGGTAGGCACTTTGCAAAAAAAAACTGTTTTCTTTCAAAAAATGTGATGTGTCCGCATTGTGTTTTGGGGAATTTCCTGTCACGGGCGCTAGGCCTACCCACACAAGTAAGGTATCATTTTTATCGGGAGACTTGGGGGAACGCTGGGTGGAAGGAAATTTGTGGCTCCTCTCAGATTCCTGAACTTTCTGTCACCAAAATGTGAGGAAAACGTGTTTGTTTAGCCACATTTTGAAGTTTGCAAAGGATTCTGGGTAACAGAACCTGGTCAGAGCCCCACAAGTCACCCCATCTTGGATTCCCCTAGGTCTCTAGCTTTAAACAATGCACAGGTTTGGTAGGTTTCCCTAGGTGCCAGCTGAGCTAGAAGCCAAAATCTGCAGGTAGGCACTTCGCAAAAACACCTCTGTTTTCTTTCAAAAAATGTGATGTGTCTGCGTTTGGTTTTGGGGCATTTCCTGTCACGGGCGCTAGGCCTACCCACACAAGTGAGGTATCATTTTTATCGGGAGACATGGGGGAACGCTGGGTGGAAGGAAATTTGTGGCTCCTCTCAGATTCCCGAACTTTCTGTCACCAAAATGTGAGGAAAACGTGTTTGTTTAGCCAAATTTTGAGGTTTGCAAAGGATTCTGGGTAACAGAACCTGGTCAGTGCCCCACAAGTCACCCCATCTTGGATTCCCCTAGGTCTCTAGTTTTAAAAAATGCACATGTTAAGTAGGTTTCCCTAGGTGCCCGCTGAGCTAGAGGCCAAAATCTACAGGTAGGCACTTTGGAAAAAAAACCTCTGTTTCTTTCAAAAAATGTGATGTGTCCGCGTTGTGTTTTGGGGCATTTCCTGTCACAGGCGCTAGGCCCACCCACACAAGTGAGGTGTCATTTTTATCGGGAGACTTGGGGGAACGCTGGGTGGAAGGAAATTTGTGGCTCCTCTCAGATTCCAGAACTTTCTGTCACTGAAATGTGAGGAAAACGTGTTTTTTTAGCCAAATTTTGAGGTTTGCAAAGGATTCTGGGTAACAAAACCTGGTCAGTGCCCCACAAGTCACCCCATCTTGGATTCCCCTAGGTCTGTAGTTTTCAAAAATGCACATGTTTGGTAGGTTTCCCTAGGTGCCAGCTGAGCTAGAAGCCAAAATCTGCAGGTAGGCACTTTGCAAAAAACACCTCTGTTTTCTTTCAAAAAATGTGATGTGTCCGCGTTTTGTTTTGGGGCATTTCCTGTCACGGGCGCTAGGCCTACCCACACAAGTGAGGTATCATTTTTATCGGGAGACATGGGGGAACGCTGGGTGAAAGGAAATTTGTGGCTCCTCTCAGATTCCAGAACTTTCTGTCACCGAAATGTGAGGAAAACTTGTTTTTTTAGCCAAATTTTGAGGTTTGCAAAGGATTCTGGGTAACAAAACCTGGTCAGAGCCCCACAAGTCACCCCATCTTGGATTTCCCTAGGTCTCTAGCTTTCAAAAATGCACAGGTTTGGTAGGTTTCCCTAGGTGCCAGCTGAGCTAGAAGCCAAAATCTGCAGGTAGGCACTTTGCAAAAAACACCTCTGTTTTCTTTCAAAAAATGTGATGTGTCCGCGTTTTGTTTTGGGACATTTCCTGTCACGGGCGCTAGGCCTACCCACACAAGTGAGGTATCATTTTTATCGGGAGACTTGGGGGAACGCTGAGTGGAAGGAAATTTGTGGCTCCTCTCAGATTCCAGAACTTTCTGTCACCGAAATGTGAGGAAAACGTGTTTTTTTAGCCAAATTTTGAGGTTTGCAAAGGATTCTGGGTAACAAAACCTGGTCAGTGCCCCACAAGTCACCCCATCTTGGATTCCCCTAGGTCTCTAGTTTTCAAAAATGAACATGTTTGGTAGGTTTCCCTAGGTGCCGGCTGAGCTAGAGGACAAAATCTACAGGTAGGCACTTTGCAAAAAAAAACTGTTTTCTTTCAAAAAATGTGATGTGTCCGCATTATGTTTTGGGGAATTTCCTGTCACGGGCGCTAGGCCTACCCACACAAGTAAGGTATCATTTTTATCGGGAGACTTGGGGGAACGCTGGGTGGAAGGAAATTTGTGGCTCCTCTCATATTCCTGAACTTTCTGTCACCAAAATGTGAGGAAAACGTGTTTGTTTAGCCACATTTTGAAGTTTGCAAAGGATTCTGGGTAACAGAACCTGGTCAGAGCCCCACAAGTCACCCCATCTTGGATTCCCCTAGGTCTCTAGCTTTAAACAATGCACAGGTTTGGTAGGTTTCCCTAGGTGCCAGCTGAGCTAGAAGCCAAAATCTGCAGGTAGGCACTTTGCATAAACACCTCTGTTTTCTTTCAAAAAATGTGATGTGTCCGCGTTTGGTTTTGGGGCATTTCCTGTCACGGGCGCTAGGCCTACCCACACAAGTGAGGTATCATTTTTATCGGGAGACATGGGGGAACGCTGGGTGGAAGGAAATTTGTGGCTCCTCTCAGATTCCCGAACTTTCTGTCACCAAAATGTGAGGAAAACATGTTTGTTTAGCCAAATTTTGAAGTTTGCAAAGGATTCTGGGTAACAGAAACTGGTCAGAGCCCCACAAGTCACCCCATCTTGGATTCCCCTAGGTCTCTAGCTTTCAAAAACGCACAGGTTTGGTAGGTTTCCCTAGGTGCCAGCTGAGCTAGAGGCCAAAATCTACAGGTAGACACTTTGCAAAAAACACCTCTGTTTTCTTTCAAAAAATGTGATGTGTCCACGTTATGTTTTGGGGTGTTTCCTGTCACGGGCGCTAGGCCTACCCACACAAGTGAGGTATCATTTTTATTGGGAGACTTGGGGGAACGCTGGGTGGAAGGAAATTTGAGGCTCCTCTCAGATTCCAGAACTTTCTGTCACCGAAATGTGAGGAAAACATGTTTTTTTAGCCAACTTTTGAGGTTTGCAAAGGATTCTGGGTAACAGAACCTGGTCAGAGCCCCACAAGTCACCCCATCTTGGATTCCCCTAGGTCTCTAGTTTTTAAAAATGCACAGGTTTGGTAGGTTTCCCTAGGTGCCGGCTGAGCTAGAGGCCAAAATCTGCAGATAGGCACTTTGCAAAAAACACCTCTGTTTTCTTTCAAAAAATGTGATGTGTTCACATTATGTTTTGGGGCGTTTCCTGTCACGGGCGCTAGGCCTACCCACACAAGTAAGGTATAATTTTCATTGGGAGACTTGGGGGAACGCTGGGTGGAAGGAAATTTGTGGCTCCTCTCAGATTCCAGAACTTTCTGTCACCGAAATGTGACGAAAAGTGTTTTTTAGCCAAATTTTGAGGTTTGCAAAGGATTCTGGGTAACAGAACCTGGTCAGTGCCCCACAAGTCACCCCATCTTGGATTCCCCTAGGTCTCTAGTTTTAAAAAATGCACATGTTTAGTAGGTTTCCCTAGGTGCCGGCTGAGCTAGAGGCCAAAATCTACAGGTAGGCACTTTGGAAAAAAACCCTCAGTTTCTTTAAAAAAATGTGATGTGTCCGCGTTGTGTTTTGGGGCATTTCCTGTCACAGGCGCTAGGCCCACCCACACAAGTGAGGTATCATTTTTATCGGGAGACTTGGGCGAACGCTGGGTGGAAGGAAATTTGTGGCTCCTCTCAGATTCCAAAACTTTCTGTCACCGAAATGTGAGGAAAACGTGTTTTTTTAGCCAAATTTTGAGGTTTGCAAAGGATTCTGGGTAACAAAACCTGGTCAGTGCCCCACAAGTCTCCCCATCTTGGATTCCCCTAGGTCTCTAGTTTTCAAAAATGCACATGTTTGGTCGGTTTCCCTAGGTGCCAGCTGAGCTAGAAGACAAAATCTGCAGGTAGGCACTTTGCAAAAAACACCTCTGTTTTCTTTAAAAAAATGTGATGTGTCCTTGTTTTGTTTTGGGGCATTTCCTGTCACGGGCGCTAGGCCTACCCACACAAGTGAGGTATCATTTTTATCGGGAGACATGGGGGAACGCTGGGTGGAAGGATATTTGTGGCTGCTCTCAGATTCCCGAACTTTCTGTCACCAAAATGTGAGGAAAACGTGTTTGTTTAGCCAAATTTTGAAGTTTGCAAAGGATTCTGGGTAACAGAACCTGGTCAGAGCCCCACAAGTCACCCCATCTTGGATTCCCCTAGGTCTCTAGCTTTAAAAAATGCACAGGTTTGGTAGGTTTCCCTAGGTGCCAGCTGAGCTAGAGGCCAAAATCTACAGGTAGACACTTTGCAAAAAACACCTCTGTTTTCTTTCAAAAAATGTGATGTGTCCACGTTATGTTTTGGGGTGTTTCCTGTCACGGGCGCTAGGCCTACCCACACAAGTGAGGTATCATTTTTATTGGGAGACTTGGGGGAACGCTGGGTGGAAGGAAATTTGTGGCTCCTCTCAGATTCCAGAACTTTCTGTCACCGAAATGTGAGGAAAACGTGTTTTTTTAGTCACATTTTGAGGTTTGCAAAGGATTCTGGGTAAGAACACCTGGTCAGAGCCCCACAAGTCACCCCATCTTGGATTCCCCTAGGTCTCTAGCTTTAAAAAATGCACAGGTTTGGTAGGTTTCCCTAGGTGCCGGCTGAGCTAGAAGCCAAAATCTGCAGGTAGGCACTTTGCAAAAAACACCTCTGTTTTCTTTCAAAAAATGTGATGTGTCCGCGTTTTGTTTTGGGGCATTTCCTGTCACGGGCGCTAGGCCTACCCACACAAGTGAGGTATCATTTTTATCGGGAGACTTGGGGGAACGCTGAGTGGAAGGAAATTTGTGGCTCCTCTCAGATTCCAGAACTTTCTGTCACCGAAATGTGAGGAAAACATGTTTTTTTACCCACCTTTTGAGGTTTGCAAAGGATTCTGGGTAACAGAACCTGGTCAGAGCCCCACAAGTCACCCCATCTTGGATTCCCCTAGGTCTCTAGTTTTCAAAAATGCACAGGTTTGGTAGGTTTCCCTAGGTGCCAGCTGAGCTAGAAGCCAAAATCTGCAGGTAGGAACTTTGCAAAAAACACCTCTGTTTTCTTTCAAAAAATGTGATGTGTCCGCATTTTGTTTTGGGACATTTCCTGTCACGGGCGCTAGGCCTACCAACACAAGTGAGGTATCATTTTTATCGGGAGACTTGGGGGAACGCTGAGTGGAAGGAAATTTGTGGCTCCTCTCAGATTCCAGAACTTTCTGTCACCGAAATGTGAGGAAAACATGTTTTTTTAGCCAAATTTTGAGGTTTGCAAAGGATTCTGGGTAACAAAACCTGGTCAGTGCCCCACAAGTCACCCCATCTTGGATTCCCCTAGGTCTCTAGTTTTCAAAAATGCACATGTTTGGTAGGTTTCCCTAGGTGCCGGCTGAGCTAGAGGCCAAAATCTGCAGGCAGGCACTTTGCAAAAAACACCGCTGTTTTCTTTAAAAAAATGTGATGTGTCCACATTGTGTTTTGGGTCATTTCCATTCACGGGCGCTAGGCCTACCCACACAAGTGATGTATCATTTTTATCGGGAGACATGGGGGAACGCTGGGTGGAAGGAAATTTGTGGCTCCTCTCAGATTCCAGAACTTTCTGTCACCGAAATGTGAGGAAAACGTGTTTTTTTAGCCAAATTTTGAGGTTTGCAAAGGTTTCTGGATAACTGAACCTGGTCAGAGCCCCACAAGTCACCCCATCCTGGATTCCCCTAGGTCTCTAGTTTTCAAAAATGCACATGTTTGGTATGATTCCCTAGGTGCCGGCTGAGCTAGAGGCCAAAATCTACAGGTAGGCACTTTGCAAAAAATTCCTCTGTTTTCTTTCAAAAAATGTGATGTGTCCGCATTGTGTTTTGGGGCATTTCCTGTCACGGGCGCTAGGCCTACCCACACATGTGAGGTATCATTTTTATCGGGAGACTTGGGGGAACGCTGGGTGTAAGGACATTTGTGGCTCCTCTCAGATTCTAGAACTTTCTGTCACCGAAATGTGAGGAAAACATGTTTTTTTAGCCAAATTTTGAGGTTTGCAAAGGGTTCTGGGTAACAGAACCTGGTCAGAGCCCCACAAGTCTCCCCATCTTGGATTCCCCTAGGTCTCTAGTTTTCAAAAATGCACATGTTTGGTGGGTTTCCCTAGGTGCCGGCTGAGCTAGAGGCCAAAATCTACAGGTAGGCACTTTGTAAAAAACACCTCTGTTTTCTTTCAAAAAATGTGATGTGTCCACGTTATGTTTTGGGGTGTTTCCTGTCACGGGCGCTAGGCCTACCCACACAAGTGAGGTATCATTTTTATCGGGAGACTTGGGGGAACGCTGGGTGGAAGGAAATTTGTGGCTCCTCTCAGATTCCAGAACTTTCTGTCGCCGAAATGTGAGGAAAACCTGGAAAACCTGGTCAGAGCCCCACAAGTCACCCCATCTTGGATTCCCCTAGGTCTCTAGTTTTAAAAAATGCACAGGTTTGGTAGGTTTCCTTAGGTGCCGGCTGAGCTAGAGGCCAAAATCTGCAGGTATGTACTTTGCAAAAAACACCGCTGTTTTCTTTCAAAAAATGTGATGTGTCCGCGTTGTGTTTTGGGGCATTTCCTGTCACGGGCGCTAGGCGTACCCACACAAGTGAGGTATCATTTTTATCGGGAGACATGGGGGAACGCTGGGTGGAAGGAAATTTGTGGCTCCTCTCAGATTCCAGAACTTTCTATCACCGAAATGTGAGGAAAACATGTTTTTTTAGCCAACTTTTGAGGTTTGCAAAGGATTCTGGGTAACAGAACCTGGTCAGAGCCCCACAAGTCACCCCATCTTGGATTCCCCTAGGTCTCTAGGTTTAAAAAATGCACCGGTTTGGTAGGTTTCCCTAGGTGCCGGCTGAGCTGGAAGCCAAATTATGCAGGTAGGCACTTTGCAATAAACACCTCCGTTTTCTTTCAAAAAATGTGATGTGTCCGCGTTGTGTTTTGGGGCATTTCCTGTCATGGGCGCTAGGCCTACCCACACAAGTGAGGTATCATTTTTATCGGGAGACTTGGGGGAATGCTGGGTGGAAGGAAATTTGTGGCTCCTCTCAGATTCCAGAACTTTCTGTCGCCGAAATGTGAGGAAAACCTGGAAAACCTGGTCAGAGCCCCACAAGTCACCCCATCTTGGATTCCCCTAGGTCTCTAGTTTTCAAAAATGCACAGGTTTGGTCGGTTTCCCTAGGTGCCGGCTGAGCTAGAGGCCAAAATCTGCAGGTAGGCACTTTGCAAAAAACACAGCTGTTTTCTTTCAAAAAATGTGATGTGTCCACATTGTGTTTTGGGGCATTTCCATTCACGGGCGCTAGGCCTACCCACACAAGTGATGTATCATTTTTATCGGGAGACATGGGGGAACGGTGGGTGGAAGGAAATTTGTGGCTCCTCTCAGATTCCAGAACTTTCTGTCACCAAAATGTGAGGAAAAAGTGTTTTTTTAGCCAACTTTTGAGGTTTGCAAAGGATTCTGGGTAACAGAACCTGGTCAGAGCCCCACAAGTCACCCCATCTTGGATTCCCCTAGGTCTCTAGTTTTTAAAAATGCACAGGTTTGGTAGGTTTCCTTAGGTTCCGGCTGAGCTAGAGGCCAAAATCTACAGGTAGGCACTTTGCAAAAAACACCTCTGTTTTCTTTAAAAAAAAATGTGATGTGTCCACGTTTTGTTTTGGAGCGTTTCCTGTCACGGGCGCTAGGCCTACCCACACAAGTGAGGTATCATTTTTATTGGGAGACTTGGGGGAACGCTGGGTGGAAGGAAATTTGTGGCTCCTCTCAGATTCCAGAACTTTCTATCACCGAAATGTGAGGAAAACATGTTTTTTTAGCCAAATTTTGAGGTTTGCAAAGGATTCTGGGCAACAGAACCTGATCAGAGCCCCACAAGTCACCCCAACTTGGATTCCCCTAGGTCTCTAGATTTAAAAAATGCACAGGTTTGGTAGGTTTCCCTAGGTGCCGGCTGAGCTGGAAGCCAAATTCTGCAGGTAGGCACTTTGCAAAAAACACCTCTGTTTTCTTTCAAAAAATGTGATGTGTCCGCATTTTGTTTTGGGGCATTTCCTGTCATGGGCGCTAGGCCTACCCACACAAGTGAGGTATCATTTTTATCGGGAGACATGGGGAAACGCTGTGTGGAAGGACATTTGTGGCTCCTCTCGGATTCCAGAACTTTCTGTCACCGAAATGTGAGGAAAATGTGTTTTTTTAGCCAACTTTTGAGGTTTGCAAAGGATTCTGGGTAACAGAACCTGGTCAGAGCCCCACAAGTCACCCCATCTTGGATTCCCCTAGGTCTCTAGTTTTTAAAAATGCACAGGTTTGGTAGGTTTCCCTAGGTGCCGGCTGAGCTAGAGGCCAAAATCTACAGGTAGGCACTTTGCAAAAAAAACTGTTTTCTTTCAAAAAATGTGATGTGTCCGCATTGTGTTTTGGGGAATTTCCTGTCACGGGCGCTAGGCCTACCCACACAAGTAAGGTATCATTTTTATCGGGAGACTTGGGGGAACGCTGGGTGGAAGGAAATTTGTGGCTCCTCTCAGATTCCTGAACTTTCTGTCACCAAAATGTGAGGAAAACGTGTTTGTTTAGCCACATTTTGAAGTTTGCAAAGGATTCTGGGTAGCAGAACCTGGTCAGAGCCCCACAAGTCACCCCATCTTGGATTCCCCTAGGTCTCTAGTTTTTAAAAATGCACAGGTTTGGTAGGTTTCCTTAGGTGCCGGCTGAGCTAGAGGCCAAAATCTACAGGTAGGCACTTTGCAAAAAACACCTCTGTTTTCTTTAAAAAAATGTGATGTCTCCACGTTATGTTTTGGAGCGTTTCCTGTCACAGGCGCTAGGCCTACCCACACAAGTGAGGTATCATTTTTATCGGGAGACTTGGGAGAACGCTGGGTGGAAGAAAATTTGTGGCTCCTCTCACATTCCAGAACTTTCTGTCGCCGAAATGTGAGGAAAACCTGGAAAACCTGGTCAGAGCCCCACAAGTCACCCCATCTTCGATTCCCCTAGGCCTCTAGTTTTCAAAAATGCACAGGTTTGGTAGGTTTCCCTATGTGCCGGCTGAGCTAGAGGCCAAAATCTGCAGGTAGGCACTTTGCAAAAAACACCTTTGTTTTCTTTCAAAAAATGTGATGTGTCCGAGTTGTGGTTTGGGGCATTTCCTGTCACGGGCGCTAGGCCTACCCATACAAGTGAGGTATCATTTTTATCGGGAGACTTGGGGGAACGCTGGGTGGAAGGAAATTTGTGGCTCCTCTCAGATTCCAGAACTTTCTGTCGCCGAAATGTGAGGAAAACCTGGAAAACCTGGTCAGAGCCCCACAAGTCACCCCATCTTCGATTCCCCTAGGTCTCTAGATTTAAAAAATGCACAGGTTTGGTAGGTTTCCCTAGGTGCCGGCTGAGCTGGAAGACAAATTCTGCAGGTAGGCACTTTGCAAAAAACACCTCTGTTTTCTTTCAAAAAATGTGATGTGTCCGCATTTTGTTTTGGGGCATTTCCTGTCATGGGCGCTAGGCCTACCCACACAAGTGAGGTATCATTTTTATCGGTAGACATGGGGAAACGCTGTGTGGAAGGACATTTGTGGCTCCTCTCGGATTCCAGAACTTTCTGTCACCGAAATGTGAGAAAAACATGTTTTTTTAGCCAAATTTTGAGGTTTGCAAAGGATTCTGGGCAACAGAACCTGGTCAGAGCCCCACAAGTCACCCCAACTTGGATTCCCCTAGGTCTCTAGATTTAAAAAATGCACAGGTTTGGTAGGTTTCCCTAGGTGCCGGCTGAGCTGGAAGCCAAATTCTGCAGGTAGGCACTTTGCAAAAAACACCTCTGTTTTCTTTCAAAAAATGTGATGTGTCCGCATTTTGTTTTGGGGCATTTCCTGTCATGGGCGCTAGGCCTACCCACACAAGTGAGGTATCATTTTTATCGGGAGACATGGGGAAACGCTGTGTGGAAGGACATTTGTGGCTCCTCTCGGATTCCAGAACTTTCTGTCACCGAAATGTGAGGAAAATGTGTTTTTTTAGCCAACTTTTGAGGTTTGCAAAGGATTCTGGGTAACAGAACCTGGTCAGAGCCCCACAAGTCACCCCATCTTGGATTCCCCTAGGTCTCTAGTTTTTAAAAATGCACAGGTTTGGTAGGTTTCCCTAGGTGCCGGCTGAGCTAGAGGCCAAAATCTACAGGTAGGCACTTTGCAAAAAAAAACAGTTTTCTTTCAAAAAATGTGATGTGTCCGCATTGTGTTTTGGGGAATTTCCTGTCACGGGCGCTAGGCCTACCCACACAAGTAAGGTATCATTTTTATCGGGAGACTTGGGGGAACGCTGGGTGGAAGGAAATTTGTGGCTCCTCTCAGATTCCTGAACTTTCTGTCACCAAAATGTGAGGAAAACGTGTTTGTTTAGCCACATTTTGAAGTTTGCAAAGGATTCTGGGTAGCAGAACCTGGTCAGAGCCCCACAAGTCACCCCATCTTGGATTCCCCTAGGTCTCTAGTTTTTAAAAATGCACAGGTTTGGTAGGTTTCCTTAGGTGCCGGCTGAGCTAGAGGCCAAAATCTACAGGTAGGCACTTTGCAAAAAACACCTCTGTTTTCTTTAAAAAAATGTGATGTCTCCACGTTATGTTTTGGAGCGTTTCCTGTCACAGGCGCTAGGCCTACCCACACAAGTGAGGTATCATTTTTATCGGGAGACTTGGGAGAACGCTGGGTGGAAGGAAATTTGTGGCTCCTCTCACATTCCAGAACTTTCTGTCGCCGAAATGTGAGGAAAACCTGGAAAACCTGGTCAGAGCCCCACAAGTCACCCCATCTTCGATTCCCCTAGGCCTCTAGTTTTCAAAAATGCACAGGTTTGGTAGGTTTCCCTATGTGCCGGCTGAGCTAGAGGCCAAAATCTGCAGGTAGGCACTTTGCAAAAAACACCTTTGTTTTCTTTAAAAAAATGTGATGTGTCCGAGTTGTGGTTTGGGGCATTTCCTGTCACGGGCGCTAGGCCTACCCATACAAGTGAGGTATCATTTTTATCGGGAGACTTGGGGGAACGCTGGGTGGAAGGAAATTTGTGGCTCCTCTCAGATTCCAGAACTTTCTGTCGCCGAAATGTGAGGAAAACCTGGAAAACCTGGTCAGAGCCCCACAAGTCACCCCATCTTCGATTCCCCTAGGTCTCTAGTTTTCAAAAATGCACAGGTTTGGTAGGTTTCCCTATGTGCCGGCTGAGCTAGAGGCCAAAATCTGCAGGTAGGCACTTTGCAAAAAACACCTATGTTTTCTTTCAAAAAATGTGATGTGTCCACGTTGTGGTTTGGGGCATTTCCTGTCACGGGCGCTAGGCCTACCCACACAAGTGAGGTATCATTTTTATCGGGAGACATGGGGAAACGCTGGGTGGAAAGAAATTTGTGGCTCCTCCAGATTCCAGAACTTTCTGTCACCGAAATGTGAGGAAAACGTGTTTTTTTAGCCAAATTTTGAAGTTTGCAAAGGATTCTGGGTAACAAAACCTGGTCAGAGCCCCATAAGTCACCCCTTCTTGGATTCCCCTAGGTCTCTAGTTTTAAAAAATGCACAGGTTTGGTAGGTTTCCTTAGGTGCCGGCTGAGCTAGAGGCCAAAATCTACAGGTAGGCACTTTGCAAAAAACACCTCTGTTTTCTTTAAAAAAATGTGATGTGTCCACGTTGTGTTTTGGGGCATTTCCTGTCACGGGCGCTAGGCCTACCCACACAAGTGAGGTATCATTTTTATCGGGAGACTTGGGAGAACGCTGGGTGGAAGGAAATTTGTGGCTCCTCTCACATTCCAGAACTTTCTGTCGCCGAAATGTGAGGAAAACCTGGAAAACCTGGTCAGAGCCCCACAAGTCACCCCATCTTCGATTCCCCTAGGCCTCTAGTTTTCAAAAATGCACAGGTTTTGTAGGTTTCCCTATGTGCCGGCTGAGCTAGAGGCCAAAATCTGCAGGTAGGCACTTTGCAAAAAACACCTCTGTTTTCTTTCAAAAAATGTGATGTGTCCGCATTGTGTTTTGGGGCATTTCCTGTCACGGGCGCTAGGCCTACCCACACAAGTGAGGTATCATTTTTATTGGGAGACTTGGGGGAACGCTGGGTGGAAGGAAATTTGTGGCTCCTCTCAGATTCCAGAACTTTCTGTCGCCGAAATGTGAGGAAAACCTGGAAAACCTGGTCAGAGCCCCACAAGTCACCCCATCTTCGATTCCCCTAGGTCTCTAGTTTTCAAAAATGCACAGGTTTGGTAGGTTTCCCTATGTGCCGGCTGAGCTAGAGGCCAAAATCTGCAGGTAGGCACTTTGCAAAAAACACCTCTGTTTTCTTTCAAAAAATGTGATGTGTCCGCATTGTGTTTTGGGGCATTTCCTGTCACGGGCGCTAGGCCTACCCACACAAGTGAGGTATCATTTTTATTGGGAGACTTGGGGGAACGCTGGGTGGAAGGAAATTTGTGGCTCCTCTCAGATTCCAGAACTTTCTGTCGCCGAAATGTGAGGAACACCTGGAAAACCTGGTCAGAGCCCCACAAGTCACCCCATCTTCGATTCCCCTAGGCCTCTAGTTTTCAAAAATGCACAGGTTTGGTAGGTTTCCCTATGTGCCGGCTGAGCTAGAGGCCAAAATCTGCAGGTAGGCACTTTGCAAAAAACACCTCTGTTTTCTTTAAAAAAATGTGATGTGTCCGCATTGTGTTTTGGGGCATTTCCTGTCACGGGCGCTAGGCCTACCCACACAAGTGAGGTATCATTTTTATTGGGAGACTTGGGGGAACGCTGGGTGGAAGGAAATTTGTGGCTCCTCTCAGATTCCAGAACTTTCTGTCGCCGAAATGTGAGGAAAACCTGGAAAACCTGGTCAGAGCCCCACAAGTCACCCCATCTTCGATTCCCCTAGGTCTCTAGTTTTCAAAAATGCACAGGTTTGGTAGGTTTCCCTATGTGCCGGCTGAGCTAGAGGCCAAAATCTGCAGGTAGGCACTTTGCAAAAAACACCTATGTTTTCTTTCAAAAAATGTGATGTGTCCACGTTGTGGTTTGGGGCATTTCCTGTCACGGGCGCTAGGCCTACCCACACAAGTGAGGTATCATTTTTATCGGGAGACATGGGGGAACGCTGGGTGGAAAGAAATTTGTGGCTCCTCCAGATTCCAGAACTTTCTGTCACCGAAATGTGAGGAAAACTTGTTTTTTTAGCCAAATTTAGAAGTTTGCAAAGGATTCTGGGTAACAGAACCTGGTCAGAGCCCCATAAGTCACCCCTTCTTGGATTCCCCTAGGTCTCTAGTTTTCACAAATGCACAGGTTTGGTAGGTTTCCCTAGGTGCCGGCTGAGCTACAGGCCAAAATCTACAGGTAGGCACTTTGCAAAAAACACCTCTGTTTTCTTTAAAAAAATGTGATGTGTCCACGTTGTGTTTTGGGGCATTTCCTGTCACGGGCGCTAGGCCTACCCACACAAGTGAAGTATCATTTTTATCGGGAGACTTGGGAGAACGCTGGGTGGAAGGATATTTGTGGCTCCTCTCACATTCCAGAACTTTCTGTCGCCGAAATGTGAGGAAAACCTGGAAAACCTGGTCAGAGCCCCACAAGTCACCCCATCTTCGATTCCCCTAGGCCTCTAGTTTTCAAAAATGCACAGGTTTGGTAGGTTTCCCTAGGCGCCAGCTGAGCTAGAAGCCAAAATCTGCAGGTAGGCACTTTGCAAACAACACCTCTGTTTTCTTTCAAAAAATGTGATGTGTCCGCGTTTTGTTTTGGGACATTTCCTGTCACGGGCGCTAGGCCTACCCACACAAGTGAGGTATCATTTTTATCGGGAGACTTGGGGGAACGCTGAGTGGAAGGAAATTTGTGGCTCCTCTCAGATTCCAGAACTTTCTGTCACCGAAATGTGAGGAAAACGTGTTTTTTTAGCCAAATTTTGAGGTTTGCAAAGGATTCTGGGTAACAAAACCTGGTCAGTGCCCCACAAGTCACCCCATCTTGGATTCCCCTAGGTCTCTAGTTTTCAAAAATGCACATGTTTGGTAGGTTTCCCTAGGTGCCGGCTGAGCTAGAGGCCAAAATCTACAGGTAGGCACTTTGCAAAAAAAAACTGTTTTCTTTCAAAAAATGTGATGTGTCCGCAATGTGTTTTGGGGAATTTCCTGTCACGGGCGCTAGGCCTACCCACACAAGTAAGGTATCATTTTTATCGGGAGACTTGGGGGAACGCTGGGTGGAAGGAAATTTGTGGCTCCTCTCAGATTCCTGAACTTTCTGTCACCAAAATGTGAGGAAAACGTGTTTGTTTAGCCACATTTTGAAGTTTGCAAAGGATTCTGGGTAACAGAACCTGGTCAGAGCCCCACAAGTCACCCCATCTTGGATTCCCCTAGGTCTCTAGCTTTAAACAATGCACAGGTTTGGTAGGTTTCCCTAGGTGCCAGCTGAGCTAGAAGCCAAAATCTGCAGGTAGGCACTTTGCAAAAACACCTCTGTTTTCTTTCAAAAAATGTGATGTGTATGCGTTTGGTTTTGGGGCATTTCCTGTCACGGGCGCTAGGCCTACCCACACAAGTGAGGTATCATTTTTATCGGGAGACATGGGGGAACGCTGGGTGGAAGGAAATTTGTGGCTCCTCTCAGATTCCCGAACTTTCTGTCACCAAAATGTGAGGAAAACGTGTTTGTTTAGCCAAATTTTGAGGTTTGCAAAGGATTCTGGGTAACAGAACCTGGTCAGTGCCCCACAAGTCACCCCATCTTGGATTCCCCTAGGTCTCTAGTTTTAAAAAATGCACATGTTAAGTAGGTTTCCCTAGGTGCCCGCTGAGCTAGAGGCCAAAATCTACAGGTAGGCACTTTGGAAAAAAAACCTCTGTTTCTTTCAAAAAATGTGATGTGTCCGCGTTGTGTTTTGGGGCATTTCCTGTCACAGGCGCTAGGCCCACCCACACAAGTGAGGTATCATTTTTATCGGGAGACTTGGGGGAACGCTGGGTGGAAGGAAATTTGTGGCTCCTCTCAGATTCCAGAACTTTCTGTCACCGAAATGTGAGGAAAACGTGTTTTTTTAGCCAAATTTTGAGGTTTGCAAAGGATTCTGGGTAACAAAACCTGGTCAGTGCCCCACAAGTCACCCCATCTTGGATTCCCCTAGGTCTGTAGTTTTCAAAAATGCACATGTTTGGTAGGTTTCCCTAGGTGCCAGCTGAGCTAGAAGCCAAAATCTGCAGGTAGGCACTTTGCAAAAAACACCTCTGTTTTCTTTCAAAAAATGTGATGTGTCCGCATTTTGTTTTGGGGCATTTCCTGTCACGGGCGCTAGGCCTACCCACACAAGTGAGGTATCATTTTTATCGGGAGACTTGGGGGAACGCTGGGTGGAAGGAAATTTGTGGCTCCTCTCAGATTCCTGAACTTTCTGTCACCAAAATGTGAGGAAAACGTGTTTGTTTAGCCACATTTTGAAGTTTGCAAAGGATTCTGGGTAACAGAACCTGGTCAGAGCCCCACAAGTCACCCCATCTTGGATTCCCCTAGGTCTCTAGCTTTAAACAATGCACAGGTTTGGTAGGTTTCCCTAGGTGCCAGCTGAGCTAGAAGCCAAAATCTGCAGGTAGGCACTTTGCAAAAACACCTCTGTTTTCTTTCAAAAAATGTGATGTGTATGCGTTTGGTTTTGGGGCATTTCCTGTCACGGGCGCTAGGCCTACCCACACAAGTGAGGTATCATTTTTATTGGGAGACTTGGGGGAACGCTGGGTGGAAAAAAATTTGTGGCTCCTCTCAGATTCCAGAACTTTTTGTCACCGAAATATGAGGAAAAGTGTTTTTTAGCCAAATTTTGAGGTTTGCAAAGGATTCTGGGTAACAGAACCTGGTCAGTGCCCCACAAGTCACCCCATCTTGGATTCCCCTAGGTCTCTAGTTTTCAAAAAAGCACATGTTTGGTAGGTTTCCCTAGGTGCCGGCTGAGCTAGAGGCCAAAATCTACAGGTAGGCACTTTGCAAAAAAAAACTGTTTTCTTTCAAAAAATGTGATGTGTCCGCAATGTGTTTTGGGGAATTTCCTGTCACGGGCGCTAGGCCTACCCACACAAGTAAGGTATCATTTTTATCGGGAGACTTGGGGGAACGCTGGGTGGAAGGAAATTTGTGGCTCCTCTCAGATTCCTGAACTTTCTGTCACCAAAATGTGAGGAAAACGTGTTTGTTTAGCCACATTTTGAAGTTTGCAAAGGATTCTGGGTAACAGAACCTGGTCAGAGCCCCACAAGTCACCCCATCTTGGATTCCCCTAGGTCTCTAGCTTTAAACAATGCACAGGTTTGGTAGGTTTCCCTAGGTGCCAGCTGAGCTAGAAGCCAAAATCTGCAGGTAGGCACTTTGCAAAAACACCTCTGTTTTCTTTCAAAAAATGTGATGTGTATGCGTTTGGTTTTGGGGCATTTCCTGTCACGGGCGCTAGGCCTACCCACACAAGTGAGGTATCATTTTTATCGGGAGACATGGGGGAACGCTGGGTGGAAGGAAATTTGTGGCTCCTCTCAGATTCCCGAACTTTCTGTCACCAAAATGTGAGGAAAACGTGTTTGTTTAGCCAAATTTTGAGGTTTGCAAAGGATTCTGGGTAACAGAACCTGGTCAGTGCCCCACAAGTCACCCCATCTTGGATTCCCCTAGGTCTCTAGTTTTAAAAAATGCACATGTTAAGTAGGTTTCCCTAGGTGCCCGCTGAGCTAGAGGCCAAAATCTACAGGTAGGCACTTTGGAAAAAAAACCTCTGTTTCTTTCAAAAAATGTGATGTGTCCGCGTTGTGTTTTGGGGCATTTCCTGTCACAGGCGCTAGGCCCACCCACACAAGTGAGGTATCATTTTTATCGGGAGACTTGGGGGAACGCTGGGTGGAAGGAAATTTGTGGCTCCTCTCAGATTCCAGAACTTTCTGTCACCGAAATGTGAGGAAAACGTGTTTTTTTAGCCAAATTTTGAGGTTTGCAAAGGATTCTGGGTAACAAAACCTGGTCAGTGCCCCACAAGTCACCCCATCTTGGATTCCCCTAGGTCTGTAGTTTTCAAAAATGCACATGTTTGGTAGGTTTCCCTAGGTGCCAGCTGAGCTAGAAGCCAAAATCTGCAGGTAGGCACTTTGCAAAAAACACCTCTGTTTTCTTTCAAAAAATGTGATGTGTCCGCATTTTGTTTTGGGGCATTTCCTGTCACGGGCGCTAGGCCTACCCACACAAGTGAGGTATCATTTTTATCGGGAGACATGGGGGAACGCTGGGTGGAAGGAAATTTGTGGCTCCTCTCAGATTCCCGAACTTTCTGTCACCAAAATGTGAGGAAAACGTGTTTGTTTAGCCAAATTTTGAGGTTTGCAAAGGATTCTGGGTAACAGAACCTGGTCAGTGCCCCACAAGTCACCCCATCTTGGATTCCCCTAGGTCTCTAGTTTTAAAAAATGCACATGTTTAGTAGGTTTCCCTAGGTGCCGGCTGAGCTAGAGGCCAAAATCTACAGGTAGGCACTTTGGAAAAAAAACCTCTGTTTCTTTAAAAAAATGTGATGTGTCCGCGTTGTGTTTTGGGGCATTTCCTGTCACAGGCGCTAGGCCCACCCACACAAGTGAGGTATCATTTTTATCGGGAGACTTGGGGGAACGCTGGGTGGAAGGAAATTTGTGGCTCCTCTCAGATTCCAGAACTTTCTGTCACCGAAATGTGAGGAAAACTTGTTTTTTTAGCCAAATTTTGAGGTTTGCAAAGGATTCTGGGTAACAAAACCTGGTCAGAGCCCCACAAGTCACCCCATCTTGGATTTCCCTAGGTCTCTAGCTTTCAAAAATGCACAGGTTTGGTAGGTTTCCCTAGGTGCCAGCTGAGCTAGAAGCCAAAATCTGCAGGTAGGCACTTTGCAAAAAACACCTCTGTTTTCTTTCAAAAAATGTGATGTGTCCGCGTTTTGTTTTGGGACATTTCCTGTCACGGGCGCTAGGCCTACCCACACAAGTGAGGTATCATTTTTATCGGGAGACTTGGGGGAACGCTGAGTGGAAGGAAATTTGTGGCTCCTCTCAGATTCCAGAACTTTCTGTCACCGAAATGTGAGGAAAACGTGTTTTTTTAGCCAAATTTTGAGGTTTGCAAAGGATTCTGGGTAACAAAACCTGGTCAGTGCCCCACAAGTCACCCCATCTTGGATTCCCCTAGGTCTCTAGTTTTCAAAAATGAACATGTTTGGTAGGTTTCCCTAGGTGCCGGCTGAGCTAGAGGCCAAAATCTACAGGTAGGCACTTTGCAAAAAAAAACTGTTTTCTTTCAAAAAATGTGATGTGTCCGCATTGTGTTTTGGGGAATTTCCTGTCACGGGCGCTAGGCCTACCCACACAAGTAAGGTATCATTTTTATCGGGAGACTTGGGGGAACGCTGGGTGGAAGGAAATTTGTGGCTCCTCTCATATTCCTGAACTTTCTGTCACCAAAATGTGAGGAAAACGTGTTTGTTTAGCCACATTTTGAAGTTTGCAAAGGATTCTGGGTAACAGAACCTGGTCAGAGCCCCACAAGTCACCCCATCTTGGATTCCCCTAGGTCTCTAGCTTTAAACAATGCACAGGTTTGGTAGGTTTCCCTAGGTGCCAGCTGAGCTAGAAGCCAAAATCTGCAGGTAGGCACTTTGCATAAACACCTCTGTTTTCTTTCAAAAAATGTGATGTGTCCGCGTTTGGTTTTGGGGCATTTCCTGTCACGGGCGCTAGGCCTACCCACACAAGTGAGGTATCATTTTTATCGGGAGACATGGGGGAACGCTGGGTGGAAGGAAATTTGAGGCTCCTCTCAGATTCCAGAACTTTCTGTCACCGAAATGTGAGGAAAACATGTTTTTTTAGCCAACTTTTGAGGTTTGCAAAGGATTCTGGGTAACAGAACCTGGTCAGAGCCCCACAAGTCACCCCATCTTGGATTCCCCTAGGTCTCTAGTTTTTAAAAATGCACAGGTTTGGTAGGTTTCCCTAGGTGCCGGCTGAGCTAGAGGCCAAAATCTGCAGATAGGCACTTTGCAAAAAACACCTCTGTTTTCTTTAAAAAAATGTGATGTGTTCACATTATGTTTTGGGGCGTTTCCTGTCACGGGCGCTAGGCCTACCCACACAAGTAAGGTATCATTTTCATTGGGAGACTTGGGGGAACGCTGGGTGGAAGGAAATTTGTGGCTCCTCTCAGATTCCAGAACTTTCTGTCACCGAAATGTGACGAAAAGTGTTTTTTAGCCAAATTTTGAGGTTTGCAAAGGATTCTGGGTAACAGAACCTGGTCAGTGCCCCACAAGTCACCCCATCTTGGATTCCCCTAGGTCTCTAGTTTTAAAAAATGCACATGTTTAGTAGGTTTCCCTAGGTGCCGGCTGAGCTAGAGGCCAAAATCTACAGGTAGGCACTTTGGAAAAAAAACCTCAGTTTCTTTCAAAAAATGTGATGTGTCCGCGTTGTGTTTTGGGGCATTTCCTGTCACAGGCGCTAGGGCCACCCACACAAGTGAGGTATCATTTTTATCGGGAGACTTGGGGGAACGCTGGGTGGAAGGAAATTTGTGGCTCCTCTCAGATTCCAGAACTTTCTGTCACCGAAATGTGAGGAAAACGTGTTTTTTTAGCCAAATTTTGAGGTTTGCAAAGGATTCTGGGTAACAAAACCTGGTCAGTGCCCCACAAGTCTCCCCATCTTGGATTCCCCTAGGTCTCTAGTTTTCAAAAATGCACATGTTTGATCGGTTTCCCTAGGTGCCAGCTGAGCTAGAAGCCAAAATCTGCAGGTAGGCACTTTGCAAAAAACACCTCTGTTTTCTTTCAAAAAATGTGATGTGTCCGCGTTTGGTTTTGGGGCATTTCCTGTCACGGGCGCTAGGCCTACCCACACAAGTGAGGTATCATTTTTATCGGGAGACATGGGGGAACACTGGGTGGAAGGAAATTTGTGGCTCCTCTCAGATTCCCGAACTTTCTGTCACCAAAATGTGAGGAAAACGTGTTTGTTTAGCCAAATTTTGAAGTTTGCAAAGGATTCTGGGTAACAGAACCTGGTCAGAGCCCCACAAGTCACCCCATCTTGGATTCCCCTAGGTCTCTAGCTTTCAAAAATGCACAGGTTTGGTAGGTTTCCCTAGGTGCCAGCTGAGCTAGAGGCCAAAATCTACAGGTAGACACTTTGCAAAAAACACCTCTGTTTTCTTTCAAAAAATGTGATGTGTCCACGTTATGTTTTGGGGTGTTTCCTGTCACGGGCGCTAGGCCTACCCACACAAGTGAGGTATCATTTTTATTGGGAGACTTGGGGGAACGCTGGGTGGAAGGAAATTTGTGGCTCCTCTCAGATTCCAGAACTTTCTGTCACCGAAATGTGAGGAAAACGTGTTTTTTTAGTCACATTTTGAGGTTTGCAAAGGATTCTGGGTAAGAACACCTGGTCAGAGCCCCACAAGTCACCCCATCTTGGATTCCCCTAGGTCTCTAGCTTTAGAAAATGCACAGGTTTGGTAGGTTTCCCTAGGTGCCGGCTGAGCTAGAAGCCAAAATCTGCAGGTAGGCACTTTGCAAAAAACACCTCTGTTTTCTTTCAAAAAATGTGATGTGTCCGCGTTTTGTTTTGGGGCATTTCCTGTCACAGGCGCTAGGCCCACCCACACAAGTGAGGTATCATTTTTATCGGGAGACTTGGGGGAACGCTGGGTGGAAGGAAATTTGTGGCTCCTCTCAGATTCCAGAACTTTCTGTCACCGAAATGTGAGGAAAACGTGTTTTTTTAGCCAAATTTTGAGGTTTGCAAAGGATTCTGGGTAACAAAACCTGGTCAGTGCCCCACAAGTCACCCCATCTTGGATTCCCCTAGGTCTCTAGTTTTCAAAAATGCACAGGTTTGGTAGGTTTCCCTAGGTGCCAGCTGAGCTAGAAGCCAAAATCTGCAGGTAGGCACTTTGCAAAAAACACCTCTGTTTTCTTTCAAAAAATGTGATGTGTCCACGTTTTGTTTTGGGACATTTCCTGTCACGGGCGCTAGGCCTACCCACACAAGTGAGGTATCATTTTTATCGGGAGACATGGGGGAACGCTGGGTGGAAGGAAATTTGTGGATCCTCTCAGATTCCAGAACTTTCTGTCACCGAAATGTGAGGAAAACGTGTTTTTTTAGTCACATTTTGAGGTTTGCAAAGGATTCTGGGTAAGAACACCTGGTCAGAGCCCCACAAGTCACCCCATCTTGGATTCCCCTAGGTCTCTAGCTTTAGAAAATGCACAGGTTTGGTAGGTTTCCCTAGGTGCCGGCTGAGCTAGAAGCCAAAATCTGCAGGTAGGCACTTTGCAAAAAACACCTCTGTTTTCTTTCAAAAAATGTGATGTGTCCGCGTTTTGTTTTGGGGCATTTCCTGTCACAGGCGCTAGGCCCACCCACACAAGTGAGGTATCATTTATATCGGGAGACTTGGGGGAACGCTGGGTGGAAGGAAATTTGTGGCTCCTCTCAGATTCCAGAACTTTCTGTCACCGAAATGTGAGGAAAACGTGTTTTTTTAGCCAAATTTTGAGGTTTGCAAAGGATTCTGGGTAACAAAACCTGGTCAGTGCCCCACAAGTCACCCCATCTTGGATTCCCCTAGGTCTCTAGTTTTCAAAAATGCACATGTTTGGTAGGTTTCCCTAGGTGCCGGCTGAGCTAGAGGCCAAAATCTACAGGTAGGCACTTTGCAAAAAAAACCTGTTTTCTTTCAAAAAATGTGATGTGTCCGCATTGTGTTTTGGGGAATTTCCTGTCACGGGCGCTAGGCCTACCCACACAAGTGCGGTATCATTTTTATCGGGAGACTTCGGGGAACGCTGGGTGGAAGGAAATTTGTGGCTCCTCTCAGATTCCCGAACTTTCTGTCACCAAAATGTGAGGAAAACGTGTTTGTTTAGCCACATTTTGAAGTTTGCAAAGGATTCTGGGTAACAGAACCTGGTCAGAGCCCCACAAGTCACCCCATCTTGGATTCCCCTAGGTCTCTAGCTTTAAAAAATGCACAGGTTTGGTAGGTTTCCCTAGGTGCCAGCTGAGCTAGAAGCCAAAATCTGCAGGTAGGCACTTTGCAAAAACACCTCTGTTTTCTTTAAAAAAATGTGATGTGTCCGCGTTTGGTTTTGGGGCATTTCCTGTCACGGGCGCTAGGCCTACCCACACAAGTGAGGTATCATTTTTATCGGGAGACATGGGGGAACGCTGGGTGGAAGGAAATTTGTGGCTCCTCTCAGATTCCCGAACTTTCTGTCACCAAAATGTGAGGAAAACGTGTTTGTTTAGCCAAATTTTGAAGTTTGCAAAGGATTCTGGGTAACAGAACCTGGTCAGAGCCCCACAAGTCACCCCATCTTGGATTCCCCTAGGTCTCTAGCTTTAAAAAATGCACAGGTTTGGTAGGTTTCCCTAGGTGCCAGCTGAGCTAGAGGCCAAAATCTACAGGTAGACACTTTGCAAAAAACACCTCTGTTTTCTTTCAAAAAATGTGATGTGTCCACGTTATGTTTTGGGGTGTTTCCTGTCACGGGCGCTAGGCCTACCCACACAAGTGAGGTATCATTTTTATTGGGAGACTTGGGGGAACGCTGGGTGGAAGGAAATTTGAGGCTCCTCTCAGATTCCAGAACTTTCTGTCACCGAAATGTGAGGAAAACATGTTTTTTTAGCCAACTTTTGAGGTTTGCAAAGGATTCTGGGTAACAGAACCTGGTCAGAGCCCCACAAGTCACCCCATCTTGGATTCCCCTAGGTCTCTAGTTTTAAAAAATGCACAGGTTTGGTAGGTTTCCCTAGGTGCCGGCTGAGCTAGAGGCCAAAATCTGCAGATAGGCACTTTGCAAAAAACACCTCTGTTTTCTTTCAAAAAATGTGATGTGTTCACATTATGTTTTGGGGCGTTTCCTGTCACGGGCGCTAGGCCTACCCACACAAGTAAGGTATAATTTTCATTGGGAGACTTGGGGGAACGCTGGGTGGAAGGAAATTTGTGGCTCCTCTCAGATTCCAGAACTTTCTGTCACCGAAATGTGAGGAAAAGTGTTTTTTAGCCAAATTTTGAGGTTTGCAAAGGATTCTGGGTAACAGAACCTGGTCAGTGCCCCACAAGTCACCCCATCTTGGATTCCCCTAGGTCTCTAGTTTTAAAAAATGCACATGTTTAGTAGGTTTCCCTAGGTGCCGGCTGAGCTAGAGGCCAAAATCTACAGGTAGGCACTTTGGAAAAAAAACCTCAGTTTCTTTCAAAAAATGTGATGTGTCCGCGTTGTGTTTTGGGGCATTTCCTGTCACAGGCGCTAGGCCCACCCACACAAGTGAGGTATCATTTTTATCGGGAGACTTGGGGGAACGCTGGGTGGAAGGAAATTTGTGGCTCCTCTCAGATTCCAGAACTTTCTGTCACCGAAATGTGAGGAAAACGTGATTTTTTAGCCTAATTTTGAGGTTTGCAAAGGATTCTGGGTAACAAAACCTGGTCAGTGCCCCACAAGTCTCCCCATCTTGGATTCCCCTAGGTCTCTAGTTTTCAAAAATGCACATGTTTGGTCGGTTCCCCTAGGTGCCAGCTGAGCTAGAAGCCAAAATCTGCAGGTAGGCACTTTGCAAAAAACACCTCTGTTTTCTTTAAAAAAATGTGATGTGTCCGCGTTTTGTTTTGGGGCATTTCCTGTCACGGGCGCTAGGCCTACCCACACAAGTGAGGTATCATTTTTATCGGGAGACATGGGGGAACGCTGGGTGAAAGGAAATTTGTGGCTCCTCTCAGATTCCAGAACTTTCTGTCACCGAAATGTGAGGAAAACTTGTTTTTTTAGCCAAATTTGAGGTTTGCAAAGGATTCTGGGTAACAAAACCTGGTCAGAGCCCCACAAGTCACCCCATCTTGGATTCCCCTAGGTCTCTAGCTTTCAAAAATGCACAGGTTTGGTAGGTTTCCCTAGGTGCCAGCTGAGCTAGAAGCCAAAATCTGCAGGTAGGCACTTTGCAAAAAACACCTCTGTTTTCTTTCAAAAAATGTGATGTATCCGCGTTTTGTTTTGGGACATTTCCTGTCACGGGCGCTAGGCCTACCCACACAAGTGAGGTATCATTTTTATCGGGAGACTTGGGGGAACGCTGAGTGGAAGGAAATTTGTGGCTCCTCTCAGATTCCAGAACTTTCTGTCACCGAAATGTGAGGAAAACGTGTTTTTTTAGCCAAATTTTGAGGTTTGCAAAGGATTCTGGGTAACAAAACCTGGTCAGTGCCCCACAAGTCACCCCATCTTGGATTCCCCTAGGTCTCTAGTTTTCAAAAATGCACATTTTTGGTAGGTTTCCCTAGGTGCCGGCTGAGCTAGAGGCCAAAATCTACAGGTAGGCACTTTGCAAAAAAAACCTGTTTTCTTTCAAAAAATGTGATGTGTCCGCACTGTGTTTTGGGGAATTTCCTGTCACGGGCGCTAGGCCTACCCACACAAGTGAGGTATCATTTTTATCGGGAGACTTGGGGGAACGCTGGGTGGAAGGAAATTTGTGGCTCCTCTCAGATTCCCGAACTTTCTGTCACCAAAATGTGAGGAAAACGTGTTTGTTTAACCACATTTTGAAGTTTGCAAAGGATTCTGGGTAACAGAACCTGGTCAGAGCCCCACAAGTCACCCCATCTTGGATTCCCCTAGGTCTCTAGCTTTAAAAAATGCACAGGTTTGGTAGGTTTCCCTAGGTGCCAGCTGAGCTAGAAGCCAAAATCTGCAGGTAGGCACTTTGCAAAAACACCTCTGTTTTCTTTCAAAAAATGTGATGTGTCCGCGTTTGGTTTTGGGGCATTTCCTGTCACGGGCGCTAGGCCTACCCACACAAGTGAGGTATCATTTTTATCGGGAGACATGGGGGAACGCTGGGTGGAAGGAAATTTGTGGCTCCTCTCAGATTCCCGAACTTTCTGTCACCAAAATGTGAGGAAAACGTGTTTGTTTAGCCAAATTTTGAAGTTTGCAAAGGATTCTGGGTAACAGAACCTGGTCAGAGCCCCACAAGTCACCCCATCTTGGATTCCCCTAGGTCTCTAGCTTTCAAAAATGCACAGGTTTGGTAGGTTTCCCTAGGTGCCAGCTGAGCTAGAGGCCAAAATCTACAGGTAGACACTTTGCAAAAAACACCTCTGTTTTCTTTCAAAAAATGTGATGTGTCCACGTTATGTTTTGGGGTGTTTCCAGTCACGGGCGCTAGGCCTACCCACACAAGTGAGGTATCATTTTTATTGGGAGACTTGGGGGAACGCTGGGTGGAAGGAAATTTGTGGCTCCTCTCAGATTCCAGAACTTTCTGTCACCGAAATGTGAGGAAAACGTGTTTTTTTAGTCACATTTTGAGGTTTGCAAAGGATTCTGGGTAAGAACACCTGGTCAGAGCCCCACAAGTCACCCCATCTTGGATTCCCCTATGTCTCTAGCTTTAAAAAATGAACAGGTTTGGTAGGTTTCCCTAGGTGCCGGCTGAGCTAGAAGCCAAAATCTGCAGGTAGGCACTTTGCAAAAAACACCTCTGTTTTCTTTCAAAAAATGTGATGTGTCCGCGTTTTGTTTTGGGGCATTTCCTGTCACGGGCGCTAGGCCTACCCACACAAGTGAGGTATCATTTTTATCGGGAGACTTGGGGGAACGCTGAGTGGAAGGAAATTTGTGGCTCCTCTCAGATTCCAGAACTTTCTGTCACCGAAATGTGAGGAAAACGTGTTTTTTTAGCCAAATTTTGAGGTTTGCAAAGGATTCTGGGTAACAAAACCTGGTCAGTGCCCCACAAGTCACCCCATCCTGGATTCCCCTAGGTCTCTAGTTTTCAAAAATGCACATGTTTGGTAGGTTTCCCTAGGTGCCGGCTGAGCTAGAGGCCAAAATCTACAGGTAGGCACTTTGCAAAAAAAACCTGTTTTCTTTAAAAAAATGTGATGTGGCCGCATTGTGTTGTGGGGCATTTCCTGTCACGGGCGCTAGGCCTACCCACACAAGTGAGGTATCATTTTTATCGGGAGACTTGGGGGAACGCTGGGTGGAAGGAAATTTGTGGCTCCTCTCAGATTCCCGAACTTTCTGTCACCAAAATGTGAGGAAAACGTGTTTGTTTAGCCACATTTTGAAGTTTGCAAAGGATTCTGGGTAACAGAACCTGGTCAGAGCCCCACAAGTCACCCCATCTTGGATTCCCCTAGGTCTCTTGCTTTCAAAAATGCACAGGTTTGGTAGGTTTCCCTAGGTGCCAGCTGAGCTAGAAGCCAAAATCTGCAGGTAGGCACTTTGCAAAAACACCTCTGTTTTCTTTCAAAAAATGTGATGTGTCCGCGTTTTGTTTTGGGGCATTTCCTGTCACGGGCGCTAGGCCTACCCACACAAGTGAGGTATCATTTTTATCGGGAGACATGGGGGAATGCTGGGTGGAAGGAAATTTGTGGCTCCTCTCAGATTCCCGAACTTTCTGTCACCAAAATGTGAGGAAAACATGTTTGTTTAGCCAAATTTTGAAGTTTGCAAAGGATTCTGGGTAACAGAACCTGGTCAGAGCCCCACAAGTCACCCCATCTTGGATTCCCCTAGGTCTCTAGCTTTCAAAAATGCACAGGTTTGGTAGGTTTCCCTAGGTGCCAGCTGAGCTAGAGGCCAAAATCTACATGTAGGCACTTTGCAAAAAACACCTCTGTTTTCTTTCAAAAAATGTGATGTGTCCACGTTATGTTTTGGGGCGTTTCCTGTCACGGGCGCTAGGCCTACCCACACAAGTGAGGTATCATTTTTATTGGGAGACTTGGGGGAACGCTGGGTGGAAGGAAATTTGTGGCTCCTCTCAGATTCCAGAACTTTCTGTCAGCGAAATGTGAGGAAAACGTGTTTTTTTAGTCACATTTTGAGGTTTGCAAAGGATTCTGGTTAACAGAACCTGGTCAGAGCCCCACAAGTCACCCCATCTTGGATTCCCCTAGGTTTCTAGTTTTCAAAAATGCACATGTTTGGTAGGTTTCCCTTGGTGCCGGCTGAGCTAGAGGCCAAAATCTACAGGTAGGCACTTTGCAAAAAACACCTCTGTTTTCTTTCAAAAAATGTGATATGTCTGTGTTTTGTTTTGGGGCATTTCCTGTCACGGGCGCTAGGCCCACCGACACAAGTGAGGTATTATTTTTATCGGGAGACTTGGGGGAACGCTGGGTGGAAGGAAATTTGTGGCTCCTCTCAGATTCCAGAACTTTCTGTCACCGAAATGTGAGGAAAAGTGTTTTTTAGCCAAATTTTGAGGTTTGCAAAGGATTCTGGGTAACAGAACCTGGTCAGAGCCCCACAAGTCACCCCATCTTGGATTCCCCTAGGTCTCTAGTTTTTAAAAATGCACAGGTTTAGTAGGTTTCCCTAGGTGCCGGCTGAGCTAGAGGCCAAAATCTACAGGTAGGCACTTTGCAAAAAAAACCTCTGTTTTCTTTCAAAAAATGTGATGTGTCCGCATTGTGTTTTGGGGCATTTCCTGTCACGGGCGCTAGGCCCACCCACACAAGTGAGGTATCATTTTTATCGGGAGACTTGGGGGAACGCTGGGTGGAAGGAAATTTGTGGCTCCTCTCAGATTCCAGAACTTTCTGTCTCCGAAATGTGAGGAAAACTTGTTTTTTTAGCCACATTTTGAGATTTGTAAAGGATTCTGGGTAACAGAACCTGGTCAGAGCCCCACAAGTCACCCCATCTTGGATTCCCCTAGGTCTCCTGTTTTAAAAAATGCACATGTTTGGTAGGTTTCTCTAGGTGCCGGCTGAGCTAGAGGCCAAAATCTACAGGTAGGCACTTTGCAAAAAACACCTCTGTTTTCTTTCAAAAAATGTGATGTGTCCGCATTGTGTTTTGGGGCATTTCCTGTCACGGGCGCTAGGCCCACCGACACAAGTGAGGTATCATTTTTATCAGGAGACTTGGGGGAACGCTGGGTGGAAGGAAATTTGTGGCTCCTCTCAGATTCCATAACTTTCTGTCACCAAAATGTGAGGAAAACTTGTTTTTTTAGCCAAATCTTGAGGTTTGCAAAGGATTCTGGGTAACAGAACCTGGTCAGAGCCCCACAAGTCACCCCATCTTGGATTCCCCTAGGTCTCTAGTTTTTACAAATGCACAGGTTTAGTAGGTTTTCCTAGGTACCGGCTGAGCTAGAGGCCAAAATCTACAGGGAGGCACTTTGCAAAAAACACCTCTGTTTTCTTTAAAAAAATGTGATGTGTCCACGTTATGTTTTGGGGTGTTTCCTGTCACGGGCGCTAGGCCTACCAACACAAGTGAGGTATCATTTTTAATGGGAGACTTGGGGGAACGCTGGGTGGAAGGAAATTTGTGGCTCCTCTTAGATTCCAGAACTTTCTGTCACCGAAATGTGAGGAAAACTTGTTTTTTTAGTCAAATTTTGAGGTTTGCAAAGGATTCTGGGTAACAGAACCTGGTCAGAGCCCCACAAATCACCCCATCTTGGATTCCCCTAGGTCTCTAGTTTTCAGAAATGCACAGGTTTGGTAGGTTTCCCTAGGTGCCGGCTATGCTAGAGGCCAAAATCTACAGGTAGGCACTTTGCAAAAAACACATCTGTTTTCTTTCAAAAAATGTGATGTGTCCACGTTATGTTTTGGGGCGTTTCCTGTCACGGGCGCTAGGCCTACCCACACAAGTGAGGTATAATTTTTAATGGGAGACTTGGGGGAAAGCTGGGTGGAAGGAAATTTGTGGCTCCTCTCAGATTCCAGAATTTTCTGTCACCGAAATGTGAGGAAAAGTGTTTTTTAGCCAAACTTTGAGGTTTGCAAAGGATTCTGTGTAACAGAACCTGATCAGAGCCCCACAAGTCACCCATCTTGGAATCCCCAAGGTCTCTAGTTTTCCAAAATGCACAGGTTTGGTATGTTTCCCTAGGTGCCGGCTGAACTAGAGGCCAAAATATACAGGTAGGCACTTTGCAAAAACAAACTCTGTTTTCTTTAAAAAACTGTGATGTGTCTGCGTTGTGTTTTGGGGCATTTCCTGTCACGGGCGCTAGGCCTAACCACACAAGTGAGGTATCATTTTTATCGGGAGACTTGGGGGAACGCTGGGTGGAAGGAAATTTGTGGCTCCTCTCAGATTCCAGAACTTTCTGTCACCGAAATGTGAGGAAAACATTTTGTTTTAGCCAAATTTTGAGGTTTGCAAATTATTCTGGGTAACAGAATCTGGTCAGAGCCCCACAAGTCACCCCATCTTGGATTCCCCTAGGTCTCTAGTTTTAAAAAATGCACAGGTTTGGTAGGTTTCCCTAGGTGCCGGCTGGGCTAGAGGCCAAAATCTACAGGTAGGCACTTTGCAAAAAACACCTCTGTTTTCTTTAAAAAAATGTGATGTGTCCACGTTGTGTTTTGGGGCATTACCTGTCACGTGCGCTAGGCCTACCCACACAAGTGAGGTATCATGTTTATCGGGAGGCTTGGGTGAACGCTGGGTGGAAGGACATTTGTGGCTCCTCTCAGATTGCAGAACTTTCTGTCGCCGAAATGTGAGGAAAATGTGTTTTTTTAGCCATATTTTGAGGTTTGCAAAGGATTCTGGGTAGCAGAATCTGGTCAGAGCCCCACAAGTCACCCCATCTTGGATTCCCCTAGGTCTCTAACTTTCAAAAATACACAGGTTTGGTAGGTTTCCCTAGGTGCCAGCTGAGCTAGAAGCCAAAATCTGCAGGTAGGCACTTTGCAAAAAACACCTCTGTTTTCTTTCAAAAAATGTGATGTGTCCGCGTTTTGTTTTGGGGCATTTCCTGTCACGGGTGCTAGGCCTACCCACACAAGTGAGGTAACATTTTTATCGGGAGACATGGGGGAACGCTGGGTGGAAGGAAATTTGTGGCTCCTCTCAGATTCCCGAACTTTCTGTCACCAAAATGTGAGGAAAATGTGTTTGTTTAGCCAAATTTTGAAGTTTGCAAAGGATTCTGGGTAACAGAACCTGGTCAGAGCCCCACAAGTCACCCCATCTTGGATTCCCCTAGGTCTCTAGCTTTCAAAAATGCACAGATTTGGTAGGTTTCCCTAGGTGCCAGCTGAGCTAGAGGCCAAAATCTACAGGTAGGCACTTTGCAAAAAACACCTCTGTTTTCTTTCAAAAAATGTGATGTGTCCACGTTATGTTTTGGGGCGTTTCCTGTCACGGGCGCTAGGCCTACCCACACAAGTGAGGTATCATTTTTATTGGGAGACTTGGGGGAACGCTGGGTGGAAGGAAATTTGTGGCTCCTCTCAGATTCCAGAACTTTCTGTCACCGAAATTTGAGGAAAACGTGTTTTTTTAGCCAAATTTTGAGGTTTGCAAAGGATTCTGGGTAACCCCCACAATTCACCCCATCTTGGATTCCCCTAGGTCTCTAGTTTTCGAAAAATGCACATATTTGGTAGGTTTCCCTAGGTGTCGGCTGAGCTAGAGGCCAAAATCTACAGGTAGGCACTTTGCAAAAACACCTCTGTTTTCTTTAAAAAAATGTGATGTGTCCGCATTGTGTTTTGGGGCATTTCCTGTCACGGGCGCTAGGCCCACCGACACAAGTGAGGTATCATTTTTATCGGGAGACTTGGGGGAACGCTGGGTGGAAGGAAATTTGTGGCTCCTCTCAGATTCCATAACTTTCTGTCACCGAAATGTGAGGAAAACGTGTTTTTTTAGCCAAATCTTGAGGTTTGCAAAGGATTCTGGGTAACAGAACCTGGTCAGAGCCCCACAAGTCACCCCATCTTGGATTCCCCTAGGTCTCTAGTTTTTAAAAATGCACAGGTTTAGTAGGTTTTCCTAGATACCGGCTGAGCTAGAGGCCAAAATCTACAGGGAGGCACTTTGCAAAAAACACCTCTGTTTTCTTTAAAAAAATGTGATGTGTCCACGTTATGTTTTGGGGTGTTTCCTGTCACGGGCGCTAGGCCTACCAACACAAGTGAGGTATCATTTTTAATGGGAGACTTGGGGGAACGCTGGGTGGAAGGAAATTTGTGGCTCCTCTTAGATTCCAGAACTTTCCTGTCACGGGCGCTAGGCCTAACCACACAAGTGAGGTATCATTTTTATCGGGAGACTTGGGGGAACGCTGGGTGGAAGGAAATTTGTGGCTCCTCTCAGATTCCAGAACTTTCTGTCACCGAAATGTGAGGAAAACATTTTGTTTTAGCCAAATTTTGAGGTTTGCAAATAATTCTGGGTAACAGAATCTGGTCAGAGCCCCACAAGTCACCCCATCTTGGATTCCCCTAGGTCTCTAGTTTTATAAAATGCACAGGTTTGGTAGGTTTCCCTAGGTGCCGGCTGGGCTAGAGGCCAAAATCTACAGGTAGGCACTTTGCAAAAAACACCTCTGTTTTCTTTAAAAAAATGTGATGTGTCCACGTTGTGTTTTGGGGCATTACCTGTCACGGGCGCTAGGCCTACCCACACAAGTGAGGTATCATTTTTATCGGGAGGCTTGGGTGAACGCTGGGTGGAAGGACATTTGTGGCTCCTCTCAGATTGCAGAACTTTCTGTCGCCGAAATGTGAGGAAAATGTGTTTTTTTAGCCATATTTTGAGGTTTGCAAAGGATTCTGGGTAGCAGAATCTGGTCAGAGCCCCACAAGTCACCCCATCTTGGATTCCCCTAGGTCTCTAACTTTCAAAAATACACAGGTTTGGTAGGTTTCCCTAGGTGCCAGCTGAGCTAGAAGCCAAAATCTGCAGGTAGGCACTTTGCAAAAAACACCTCTGTTTTCTTTCAAAAAATGTGATGTGTCCGCGTTTTGTTTTGGGGCATTTCCTGTCACGGGCGCTAGGCCTACCCACACAAGTGAGGTAACATTTTTATCGGGAGACATGGGGGAACGCTGGGTGGAAGGAAATTTGTGGCTCCTCTCAGATTCCCGAACTTTCTGTCACCAAAATGTGAGGAAAACGTGTTTGTTTAGCCAAATTTTGAAGTTTGCAAAGGATTCTGGGTAACAGAACCTGGTCAGAGCCCCACAAGTCACCCCATCTTGGATTCCCCTAGGTCTCTAGCTTTCAAAAATGCACAGATTTGGTAGGTTTCCCTAGGTGCCAGCTGAGCTAGAGGCCAAAATCTACAGGCAGGCACTTTGCAAAAAACACCTCTGTTTTCTTTAAAAAAATGTGATGTGTCCACGTTATGTTTTGGGGCATTTCCTGTCACGGGCGCTAGGCCTACCCACACAAGTGAGGTATCATTTTTATTGGGAGACTTGGGGGAACGCTGGGTGGAAGGAAATTTGTGGCTCCTCTCAGATTCCAGAACTTTCTGTCACCGAAATTTGAGGAAAACGTGTTTTTTTAGCCAAATTTTGAGGTTTGCAAAGGATTCTGGGTAACAGAACCTGGTCAGTGCCCCACAAGTCACCCCATCTTGGATTCCCCCAGGTCTCTAGTTTTCAAAAATGCACATATTTGGTAGGTTTCCCTAGGTGCCGGCTGAGCTAGAGGCCAAAATCTACAGGTAGGCACTTTGCAAAAACACCTCTGTTTTCTTTCAAAAAATGTGATGTGTCCGCATTGTGTTTTAGGGCATTTCCTGTCACGGGCGCTAGGCCCACCGACACAAGTGAGGTATCATTTTTATCGGGAGACTTGGGGAAACGCTGGGTGGAAGGAAATTTGTGGCTCCTCTCAGATTCCATAACTTTCTGTCACCGAAATGTGAGGAAAACGTGTTTTTTTAGCCATATTTTGAGGTTTGCAAAGGATTCTGGGTAACAGAACCTCGTCAGAGCCCCACAAGTCACCCCATCTTGGATTCCCCTAGGTCTCTAGTTTTTAAAAATGCACAGGTTTAGTAGGTTTCCCTAGGTACCGGCTGAGCTAGAGGCCAAAATCTACAGGGAGGCAGTTTGCAAAAAACACCTCTGTTTTCTTTAAAAAAATGTGATGTGTCCACGTTATGTTTTGGGGTGTTTCCTGTCACGGGCGCTAGGCCTACCCACACAAGTGAGGTATCATTTTTATTGGGAGGCTTGGGGGAACGCTGGGTGGAAGGAAATTTGTGGCTCCTCTCAGATTCCAGAATTTTCTGTCACTGAAATGTGAGGAAAAGTGTTTTTTAGCCAAACTTTGAGGTTTGCAAAGGATTCTGTGTAACAGAACCTGATCAGAGCCCCACAAGTCACCCATCTTGGATTCCCCAAGGTCTCTAGTTTTCAAAAATGCACAGGTTTGGTAGGTTTCCCTAGGTGCCGTCTGAGCTAGAGGCCAAAATATACAGGTAGGCACTTTGCAAAAAAAAACTCTGTTTTCTTTCAAAAAATGTGATGTGTCTGCGTTGTGTTTTGGGGCATTTCCTGTCACGGGCGCTAGGCCTACCCACACAAGTGAGGTATCATTTTTATCGGGAGGCTTGGGTGAACGCTGGGTGGAAGGACATTTGTGGCTCCTCTCAGATTGCAGAACTTTCTGTCGCCGAAATGTGAAGAAAACGTGTTTTTTTAGCCATATTTTAAGATTTGCAAAGGATTCTGGGTAGCAGAACCTGGTCAGAGCCCCACAAGTCACCCCATCTTGGATTCTCCTAGGTCTCTAGTTTTCAAAAATACACAGCTTTGGTAGGTTTCCCTAGGTGCCGGCTGAGCTACAGGCCAAAATCTGCAGGTAGGCACTTTGCAAAAAACACCTCTGTTTTCTTTAAAAAAATGTGATGTGTCCGCGTTGTGTTTTGGGGCATTCCCTGTCACGGGCGCTAGGCCTACCCACACAAGTGAGATATCATTTTTATCGGGAGACATGGGGGAACGCTGGGTGGAAGTAAATTTGTGGCTCCTCTCAGATTCCAGATCTTTCTGTCACCGAAATGTGGGGAAAACTTGTTTTTTTAGTCAAATTTTGAGGTTTGCCAAGGATTCTGTGTAACAGAACCTGGTCAGAGCCCCACAAGTCACCCCATCTTGGATTCCCCTAGGTCTCCAGTTTTAAGAAATGCACAGGTTTGGTAGGTTTCCCTAGGTGCCGGCTGAGCTAGAGGCCACAATCTACAGGTAGGCACTTTGCAAAAAACACCTCTGTTTTCTTTAAAAAAATGTGATGTGTCCACGTTATGTTTTGGGGCGTTTCCTGTCACGGGCGCCAGGCCTACCCACACAAGTGAGGTATAATTTTTAATGGGAGACTTGGGGGAAAGCTGGGTGGAAGGAAATTTGTGGCTCCTCTCAGATTCCAGAATTTACTGTCACCGAAATGTGAGGAAAAGTGTTTTTTACCAAACTTGGAGGTTTGCAAAGGATTCTGTGTAACAGAACCTGATCAGACCCCAAACGTCACCCCATCTTGATTCCCCAAGGTCTCTAGTTTTAAAAAATGCACAGGTTTGGTAGGTTTCCCTAGGTGCCGGCTGAGCTAGAGGCCAAAATATACAGGTAGGCACTTTGCAAAAAAAACCTCTGTTTTCTTTCAAAAAATGTGATATGTCTGCGTTGTGTTTTGGGGCATTTCCTGTCACGGGCGCTAGGCCTACCCACACAAGTGAGGTATCATTTTTATCGGGAGACTTGGGGGAACGCTGGGTGGAAGGAAATTTGTGGCTCCTCTCAGATTCCAGAACTTTCTGTCACCGAAATGTGAGGAAAACGTGTTTTTTTAGCCAAATTTTGAGGTTTGCAAAGGATTCTAGGTAACAGAACCTGGTCAGTGCCCCACAAGTCACCCCATCTTGGATTACCCTAGGTCTCTAGTTTTCAAAAATGCACATGTTTGGTAGGTTTCCCTTGGTGCCGGCTGAGCTAGAGGCCAAAATCTACAGGTAGGCACTTTGCAAAAAACACCTTTGTTTTCTTTCAAAAAATGTGGTGTGTCCGTGTTTTGTTTTGGGGCATTTCCTGTCACGGGCGCTAGGCCTACCCACACAAGTGAGGTATCATTTTTAATGGGAGACTTGGGGGAACGCTGGGTGGAAGGAAATTTGTGGCTCCTCTCAGATTCCAGAACTTTCTGTCACCGAAATGTGAGGAAAAGTGTTTTTTAGCCAAACTTTGAGGTTTGCAAAGGATTCTGTGTAACAGAACCTGATCAGAGCCCCACACGTCACCCCATCTTGGATTCCCCAAGGTCTCTAGTTTTCAAAAATGCACAGGTTTGGTAGGTTTCCCTAGGTGCCGGCTGAGCTAGAGGCCAAAATATACAGGTAGGCACTTTGCAAAAAAAAACTCTGTTTTCTTTCAAAAAATGTGATGTGTCTGCGTTGTGTTTTGGGGCATTTCCTGTCACAGGCGCTAGGCCTACCCACACAAGTGAGGTATCATTTTTATCGGGAGACTTGGGGGAACGCTGGGTGGAAGGAAATTTGTGGCTCCTCTCAGATTCCAGAACTTTCTGCCACCGAAATGTGAGGAAAACGTGTTTTTTTAGCCAAATTTTGAGGTTTGCAAAGGATTCTGGGTAACAGAACCTGGTCAGTGCCCCACAAGTCACCCCATCTTGGATTCCCCTAGGTCTCTAGTTTTCAAAAATGCACATGTTTGGTAGGTTTCCCTAGGTGCCGGCTGAGCTAGAGGCCACAATCTACAGGTAGGCACTTTGCAAAAAAAAACTGTTTTCTTTCACAAAATGTGATGTGTCCGCATTGTGTTTTGGGGCATTTCCTGTCACGGGCGCTAGGCCTACCCACACAAGTGAGGTATCATTTTTATCGGGAGACTTGGGGGAACGCTGGATGGAAGGAAATTTGTGGCTCCTCTCAGATTCCCGAACTTTCTGTCACCAAAATGTGAGGAAAACGTGTTTGTTTAGCCAAATTTTGAGGTTTGCCAAGGATTCTGGGTAACAGAACCTGGTCAGAGCCCCACAAGTCACCCCATCTTGGATTCCCCTAGGTCTCTAGCTTTCAAAAATGCACAGGATTGGTAGGTTTCCCTAGGTGCCAGCTGAGCTAGAAGCCAAAATCTGCAGGTAGGCACTTTGCAAAAAACACCTCTGTTTTCTTTAAAAAAATGTGATGTGTCCGTGTTTTGTTTTGGGGCATTTCCTGTCACGGGCGCTAGGCCTACCCACACAAGTGAGGGATCATTTTTATCGGGAGACATGGGGGAACGTTGGGTGGAAGGAAATTTGTGGCTTCTCTCAGATTCCCGAACTTTCTGTCACCAAAATGTGTGGAAAATGTGTTTTTTTAGCCACATTTTGAGGTTTGCAAAGGATTCTGGGTAACAGAACCTGGTCAGAGCCCCACAAGTCACCCCATCTTGTATTCCCCTAGGTCTCTAGTTTTCACAAATGCACAGGTTTGGTAGGTTTCCCTAGGTGCCGGCTGAGCTAGAGGCCAAAATCTGCAGGTAGGCACTTTGCAAAAAACACCTCTGTTTTCTTTAAAAAAATGTGATGTGTCCGCGTTGTGTTTTGGGGCATTCCCTGTCACGGGCGCTAGGCCTACCCACACAAGTATGGTATCATTTTTATCGGGAGACATGGGGGAACGCTGGGTGGAAGGAAATTTGTGGCTCCTCTCAGATTCCAGATCTTTCTGTCACCGAAATGTGGGGAAAACGTGTTTTTTTAGTCAAAATTTGAGGTTTGCAAAGGATTCTGTGTAACAGAACCTGGTCAGAGCACCACAAGTCACCCCATCTTGGATTCCCTTAGGTCTCCAGCTTTAAGAAATGCACAGGTTTGGTAGGTTTCCCTAGGTGCCGGCTGAGCTAGAGGCCACAATTTACAGGTAGGCACTTTGCAAAAAAAACCTCTGTTTTCTTTAAAAAAATGTGATGTGTCCACGTTATGTTTTGGGGCGTTTCCTGTCACGGGCGCTAGGCCTACCCACACAAGTGAGGTATAATTTTTAATGGGAGACTTTGGGGGAAAGCTGGGTGGAAGGAAATTTGTGGCTCCTCTCAGATTCCAGAATTTACTGTCACCGAAATGTGAGGAAAAGTGTTTTTTAGCCAAACTTGGAGGTTTGCAAAGGATTCTGTGTAACAGAACCTGATCAGACCCCAAACGTCACCACATCTTGATTCCCCAAGGTCTCTAGTTTTCAAAAATGCACAGATTTGGTAGGTTTCCCCAGGTGCCGGCTGAGCTAGAGGCCAAAATATACAGGTAGGCACTTTGCAAAAAAACCCTCTGTTATCTTTCAAAAAATGTGATATGTCTGCGTTGTGTTTTGGGGCATTTCCTGTCACGGGCGCTAGGCCTACCCACACAAGTGAGGTATCATTTTTAATGGGAGACTTGGGGGAACGCTGGGTGGAAGGAAATTTGTGGCTCCTCTCAGATTCCAGAACTTTCTGTCACCGAAATGTGAGGAAAATGTGTTTTTTTAGCCAAATTTTGAGGTTTGCAAAGGATTCTAGGTAACAGAACCTGGTCAGTGCCCCACAAGTCACCCCATCTTGGATTACCCTAGGTCTCTAGTTTTCAAAAATGCACATGTTTGGTAGGTTTCCCTTGGTGCCGGCTGAGCTAGAGGCCAAAATCTACAGGTAGGCACTTTGCAAAAAACACCTTTGTTTTCTTTCAAAAAATGTGATGTGTCCGTGTTTTGTTTTGCGGCATTTCCTGTCACGGGCGCTAGGCCTACCCACACAAGTGAGGTATCATTTTTAATGGGAGACTTGGGGGAACGCTGGGTGGAAGGAAATTTGTGGCTCCTCTCAGATTCCCGAACTTTCTGTCACCGAAATGTGAGGAAAAGTGTTTTTTTGCCAAACTTTGAGGTTTGCAAAGGATTCTGTGTAACAGAACCTGATCAGAGCCCCACAAGTCACCCCATCTTGGATTCCCCAAGGTCTCTAGTTTTCAAAAATGCACAGGTTTGGTAGGTTTCCCTAGGTGCCGGCTGAGCTAGAGGCCAAAATATACAGGTAGGCACTTTGCAAAAAAAACCTCTGTTTTCTTTCAAAAAATGTGATGTGTCTGCGTTGTGTTTTGGGGCATTTCCTGTCACAGGCGCTAGGCCTACCCACACAAGTGAGGTATCATTTTTATCGGGAGACTTGGGGGAACGCTGGGTGGAAGGAAATTTGTGGCTCCTCTCAGATTCCAGAACTTTCTGCCACCGAAATGTGAGGAAAACGTGTTTTTTTAGCCAAATTTTGAGGTTTGCAAAGGATTCTGGGTAACAGAACCTGGTCAGTGCCCCACAAGTCACCCCATCTTGGATTCCCCTAGGTCTCTAGTTTTCAAAAATGCACATGTTTGGTAGGTTTACCTAGGTGCCGGCTGAGCTAGAGGCCAAAATCTACAGGTAGGCACTTTGCAAAAAAAAACTGTTTTCTTTCACAAAATGTGATGTGTCCGCATTGTGTTTTGGGGCATTTCCTGTCACGGGCGCTAGGCCTACCCACACAAGTGAGGTATCATTTTTATCGGGAGACTTGGGGGAACGCTGGATGGAAGGAAATTTGTGGCTCCTCTCAGATTCCCGAACTTTCTGTCACCAAAATGTGAGGAAAACGTGTTTGTTTAGCCAAATTTTGAGGTTTGCCAAGGATTCTGGGTAACAGAACCTGGTCAGAGCCCCACAAGTCACCCCATCTTGGATTACCCTAGGTCTCTAGCTTTCAAAAATGCACAGGATTGGTAGGTTTCCCTAGGTGCCAGCTGAGCTAGAAGCCAAAATCTGCAGGTAGGCACTTTGCAAAAAACACCTCTGTTTTCTTTAAAAAAATGTGATGTGTCCGTGTTTTGTTTTGGGGCATTTCCTGTCACGGGCGCTAGGCCTACCCACACAAGTGAGGGATCATTTTTATCGGGAGACATGGGGGAACGCTGGGTGGAAGGAAATTTGTGGCTTCTCTCAGATTCCCGAACTTTCTGTCACCAAAATGTGTGGAAAATGTGTTTTTTTAGCCACATTTTGAGGTTTGCAAAGGATTCTGGGTAACAGAACCTGGTCAGAGCCCCACAAGTCACCCCATCTTGGATTCCCCTAGGTCTCTAGTTTTCACAAATGCACATGTTTGGTAGGTTTCCCTAGGTGCCGGCTGAGCTAGAGGCCAAAATCTACAGGTAGGCACTTTGCAAAAAAAAACTGTTTTCTTTCACAAAATGTAATGTGTCCGCATTGTGTTTTGGGGCATTTCCTGTCACGGGCGCTAGGCCTACCCACACAAGTGAGGTATCATTTTTATTGGGAGACTTAGGGGAACGCTGGATGGAAGGAAATTTGTGGCTCCTCTCAGATTCCCGAACTTTCTGTCACCAAAATGTGAGGAAAACGTGTTTGTTTAGCCAAATTTTGAGGTTTGCCAAGGATTCTGGGTAACAGAACCTGGTCAGAGCCCCACTAGTCACCCCATCTTGGATTCCCCTAGGTCTCTAGCTTTCAAAAATGCACAGGTTTGGTAGGTTTCCCTAGGTGCCAGCTGAGCTAGAAGCCAAAATCTGCAGGTAGGCACTTTGCAAAAAACACCTCTGTTTTCTTTCAAAAAATGTGATGTGTCCGTGTTTTGTTTTGGGGCATTTCCTGTCACGGGCGCTAGGCCTACCCACACAAGTGAGGGATAATTTTTTTCGGGAGACATGGGGGAACGCTGGGTGGAAGGAAATTTGTGGGTCTCTCAGATTCCCGAACTTTCTGTCACCAAAATGTGTGGAAAATGTGTTTTTTTAGCCAAATTTTGAGGTTTGCAAAGGATTCTGGGTAACAGAACCTGGTCAGAGCCCCACAAGTCACCCCATCTTGGATTCCCCTAGGTCTCTAGTTTTCAAAAATGCACAGGTTTGGTAGGTTTCCCTAGGTGCCGGCTGAGCTAGAGGCCAAAATATACAGGTAGGCACTTTGCAAAAAAACCTCTGTTTTCTTTAAAAAAATGTGATGTTGTGTTTTGGGGCGTTTCCTATCACGGGCGCTAGGCCTACCCACACAAGTGAGGTATCATTTTTATTGGGAGACTTGGGGGAACGCTGGGTGGAAGGAAATTTGAGGCTCCTCTCAGATTCCAGAACTGTCTGTCACCGAAATGTGAGGAAAACATGTTTTTTTAGCCAAATTTTGAGGTTTGCAAAGGATTCTAGGTAACAGAACCTGGTCAGTGCCCCACAAGTCACCCCATCTTGGATTACCCTACGTCTCTAGTTTTAAAAAATGCACATGTTTGGTAGGTTTCCCTTGGTGCCGGCTGAGCTAGAGGCCAAAATCTACAGGTAGGCACTTTGCAAAAAACACCTTTGTTTTCTTTCAAAAAATGTGATGTGTCCGTGTTTTGTTTTGGGGCATTTGCTGTCACGGGCGCTAGGCCTACCCACACAAGTGAGGTATCATTTTTAATGGGAGACTTGGGGGAACGCAGGGTGGAAGGAAATTTGTGGCTCCTCTCAGATTCCAGAACTTTCTGTCACCAAAATGTGAGGAAAAGTGTTTTTTAGCCAAACTTTGAGGTTTGCAAAGGATTCTGTGTAACAGAACCTGATCAGAGCCCCACACGTCAACCCATCTTGGATTCCCCAAGGTCTCTAGTTTTCAAAAATGCACAGGTTTGGTAGGTTTCCCTAGGTGCCGGCTGAGCTAGAGGCCAAAATATACATGTAGGCACTTTGCAAAAAAAACCTCTGTTTTCTTTAAAAAAATGTGATGTGTCTGCGTTGTGTTTTGGGGTATTTCCTGTCACAGGCGCTAGGCCTGCCCACACAAGTGAGGTATCATTTTTATCGGGAGACTTGGGGGAACGCTGGGTGGAAGGAAATGTGTGGCTCCTCTCAGATTCCAGAACTTTCTGCCACCGAAATGTGAGGAAAACGTGTTTTTTTAGCCAAATTTTGAGGTTTGCAAAGGATTCTGGGTAACAGAACCTGGTCAGTGCCCCACAAGTCACACCATCTTGGATTCCCCTAGGTCTCTAGTTTTAAAAAATGCACATGTTTGGTAGGTTTCCCTAGGTGCCGGCTGAGCTAGAGGCCAAAATCTACAGGTAGGCACTTTGCAAAAAAAAAACTGTTTTCTTTCACAAAATGTGATGTGTCCGCATTGTGTTTTGGGGCATTTCCTGTCACGGGCGCTAGGCCTACCCACACAAGTGAGGTATCATTTTTATCGGGAGACTTGGGGGAACGCTGGATGGAAGGAAATTTGTGGCTCCTCTCAGATTCCCGAACTTTCTGTCACCAAAATGTGAGGAAAACGTGTTTGTTTAGCCAAATTTTGAGGTTTGCCAAGGATTCTGGGTAACAGAACCTGGTCAGAGCCCCACAAGTCACCCCATCTTGGATTCCCCTAGGTCTCTAGCTTTCAAAAATGCACAGGTTTGGTAGGTTTCCCTAGGTGCCAGCTGAGCTAGAAGCCAAAATCTGCAGGTAGGCACTTTGCAAAAAACACCTCTGTTTTCTTTCAAAAAATGTGATGTGTCCGTGTTTTGTTTTGGGGCATTTCCTGTCACGGGCGCTAGGCCTACCCACACAAGTGAGGGATCATTTTTATCGGGAGACATGGGGGAACGCTGGGTGGAAGGAAATTTGTGGCTTCTCTCAGATTCCCGAACTTTCTGTCACCAAAATGTGTGGAAAATGTGTTTTTTTATCCAAATTTTGAGGTTTGCAAAGGATTCTGGGTAACAGAACCTGGTCAGAGCCCCACAAGTCACCCCATCTTGGATTCCCCTAGGTCTCTAGTTTTCAAAAATGCACAGGTTTGGTAGGTTTCCCTAGGTACCGGCTGAGCTAGAGGCCAAAATCTACAGGTAGGCACTTTGCAAAAAAAACTCTGTTTTCTTTCAAAAAATGTGATGTTTCTGTGTTGTGTTTTGGGGCGTTTCCTATCACGGGCGCTAGGCCTACCCACACAAGTGAGGTATCATTTTTATTGGGAGACTTGGGGGAACGCTGGGTGGAAGGAAATTTGAGGCTCCTCTCAGATTCCAGAACTTTCTGTCACCGAAATGTGAGGAAAACATGTTTTTTTAGCCAAATTTTGAGGTTTGCAAAGGATTCTGGGTAACAGAACCTGGTCAGAGCCCCACAAGTCACCCCATCTTGGATTCCCCAAGGTCTCTAGTTTTTAAAAATGCAAAGGTTTGGTAGGTTTCCCTAGGTGCCGGCTGAGCTAGAGGCCAAAATATACAGGTAGGCAGTTTGAAAAAAACACCTCTGTTTTCTTTCAAAAAATGTGATGTGTCTGTGTTTTGGGGCATTTCCTGTCACGGGCGCTAGGCCTACCCACACAAGTGAGGTATCATTTTTATTGGGAGACTTGGGGGAACGCTGGGTGGAAGGAAATTTGAGGCTCCTCTCAGATTCCAGAACTTTCTGTCACCGAAATGGGAGGAAAACATGTTTTTTTAGCCAACTTTTGAGGTTTGCAAAGGATTCTGGGTAACAGAACCTGGTCAGAGCCCCACAAGTCACCCTATCTTGGATTCCCCTAGGTCTCTAGTTTTTAAAAATGCACAGGTTTGGTAGGTTTCCCTAGGTGCCGGCTGAGCTAGAGGCCAAAATCTACAGGTAGGCACTTTGCAAAAAACACCTCTGTTTTCTTTCAAAAAATGTGATGTGTCCACGTTGTGTTTTGGGGCATTTCCTGTCACGGGCGCTAAGCCTACCCACACAAGTGAGGTATTATTTTTATCGGGAGACTTGGGGGAACGCTGGGTGGAAGGACATTTGTGGCTCCTCTCAGATTCCAGAACTTTCTGTCTCCGAAATGTGAGGAAAACTTGTTTTTTTAGCCACATTTTGAGATTTGTAAAGGATTTTGGGTAACAGAACCTGGTCAGAGCCCCACAAGTCACCCCATCTTGGATTCCCCTAGGTCTCCTGTTTTCAAAAATGCACATGTTTGGTAGGTTTCTCTAGGTGCCGGCTGAGCTAGAGGCCAAAATCTACAGGTAGGCACTTTGCAAAAACACCTCTGTTTTCTTAAAAAAAATGTGATGTGTTCGCATTGTGTTTTGGGGCATTTCCTGTCACGGGCGCTAGGCCCACCGACACAAGTGAGGTATAATTTTTATCGGGAGACTTGGGGGAACGCTGGGTGGAAGGAAATTTGTGGCTCCTCTCAGATTCCATAACTTTCTGTCACCGAAATGTGAGGAAAACGTGTTTTTTTAGCCAAATATTGAGGTTTACAAAGGATTCTGGGTAACAGAACCTGGTCAGAGCCCCACAAGTCACCCCATCTTGGATTCCCCTAGGTCTCTAGTTTTTAAAAATGCACAGGTTTAGTAGGTTTCCCTAGGTACCGGCTGAGCTAGAGGCCAAAATCTACAGGGAGGCACTTTGCAAAAAACACCTCTGTTTTCTTTCAAAAAATGTGATGCTTCCGCGTTTTGTTTTGGTGCATTTCCTGTCACGGGCGCTAGGCCTACCCACACAAGTGAGGTAACATTTTTATCGGGAGACATGGGGGAACGCTGGGTGGAAGGAAATTTGTGGCTCCTCTCAGATTCCCGAACTTTCTGTCACCAAAATGTGAGGAAAACGTGTTTGTTTAGCCAAATTTTGAAGTTTGCAAAGGATTCTGGGTAACAGAACCTGGTCAGAGCCCCACAAGTCACCCCATCTTGGATTCCCCTAGGTCTCTAGCTTTCAAAAATGCACAGATTTGGTAGGTTTCCCTAGGTGCCAGCTGAGCTAGAGGCCAAAATCTACAGGTAGGCACTTTGCAAAAAACACCTCTGTTTTCTTTCAAAAAATGTGATGTGTCCGCATTGTGTTTTGGGGCGTTTCCTGTCACGGGCGCTAGGCCTACCCACATAAGTGAGGTATCATTTTTATTGGGAGACTTGGGGGAACGCTGGGTGGAAGGAAATTTGTGGCTCCTCTCAGATTCCAGAACTTTCTGTCACAGAAATGTGAGGAAAACGTGTTTTTTTAGCCAAATTTTGAGGTTTGCAAAGGATTCTGGGTAACAGAACCTGGTCAGTGCCCCACAAGTCACCCCATCTTGGATTTCCCTAGGTCTCTAGTTTTCAAAAATGCACATGTTTGGTAGGTTTCCCTAGGTGCCGACTGAGCTAGAGGCCAAAATCTACAGGTAGGCACTTTGCAAAAACACCTCTGTTTTCTTTCAAAAAATGTGATGTGTCCGGATTGTGTTTTGGGGCATTTCCTGTCACGGGCGCTAGGCCCACCGACACAAGTGAGGTATCATTTTTATCGGGAGACTTGGGGGAACGCTGGGTGGAAGGAAATTTGTGGCTCCTCTCAGATTCCATAACTTTCTGTCACCGAAATGTGAGGAAAACGTGTTTTTTAAGCCAAATTTTGAGGTTTGCAAAGTATTCTGGGTAACAGAACCTGGTCAGAGCCCCACAAGTCACCCCTTCTTGGATTCCCCTATGTCTCTAGTTTTTAAAAATGTACAGGTTTAGTAGGTTTCCCTAGGTACCGGCTGAGCTAGAGGCCAAAATCTGCAGGTAGGCACTTTGGAAAAAACACCTCTGTTTTCTTTAAAAAAATGTGATGTGTCCACGTTATGTTTTGGGGCGTTTCCTGTCACGGGCGCTAGGCCTACCCACACAAGTGAGGTATCATTTTTATTGAGAGACTTGGGGGAACGCTGGGTGGAAGGAAATTTGTGGCTCCTCTCAGATTCCAGTACTTTTTGTCACCGAAATGTGAGGAAAAGTGTTTTTTAGCCAAATTTTGAGGTTTGCAAAGGATTCTGGGTAACAGAACCTGGTCAGAGCCCCACAATTCACCCCATCTTGGATTCTCCTAGGTCTCTAGTTTTCAAAAATACACAGGTTTGGTAGGTTTCCCTAGGTGCCGGCTGAGCTAGAGGCCAAAATCTGCAGGTAGGCACTTTGCAAAAAACACCTCTGTTTTCTTTAAAAAAATGTGATGTGTCTACGTTATGTTTTGGGGCGTTTCCTGTCACATGCGCTAGGCCTACCCACACAAGTGAGGTATCATTTTTATTGGGAGACTTGGGGGAACGCTGGGTGGAAGGAAATTTGTGGCTCCTCTCAGATTCCAGAACTTTCTGTCACCGAAATGTGAGGAAAAGTGTTTTTTAGCCAAATTTTGAGGTTTGCAAAGGATTCTGGGTAACAGAACCTGGTTAGTGCCCCACAAGTCACCCCATCTGGGATTCCCCTAGGTCTCTAGTTTTCAAAAATGCACATGTTTGGTACGTTTCCCTAGGTGCCGGCTGAGCTAGAGGCCAAAATCTACAGGTAGGCACTTTGCAAAAAAAAACTCTGTTTTCTTTCAAAAAATGTGATGTGTCCGCATTGTGTTTTGGGGCATTTCCTGTCACGGGTGCTAGGCCCACCCACACAAGTGAGGTATCATTTCTATCGGGAGACTTGGGGGAACGCTGGGTGGAAGGAAATATGTGGCTCCTCTCAGATTCCAGAACTTTCTGTCACCGAAATGTGAGGAAAACTTGTTTGTTTAGCCAAATTTTGAAGTTTGCAAAGGATTCTGGGTAACAGAACCTGGTCAGTGCCCCACAAGTCACCCCTTCTTGGATTCCCCTAGGTCTCTAGTTTTCAAATATGCACATGTTTGGTAGGTTTCCCTAGGTGCCGGCTGAGCTAGAGGCCAAAATCTACAGGTAGGCACTTTGCAAAAACACCTCCGTTTTCTTTCAAAAAATGTGATGTGTCCGGATTGTGTTTTGGGGCATTTCCTGTCACGGGCGCTAGGCCCACCGACACAAGTGAGGTATCATTTTTATCGGGAGACTTGGGGGAACGCTGGGTGGAACGCTGGGTGGAAGGAAATTTGTGGCTCCTCTCAGATTCCATAATTTTCTGTCACCGAAATGTGAGGAAATCGTGTTTTTTTAGCCAAATTTTGAGGTTTGCAAAGGATTCTGGGTAACAGAACCTGGTCAGAGCCCCACAAGTCACCCCATCTTGGATTCCCCTAGGTCTCTAGTTTTTAAAAATGTACAGGTTTAGTAGATTTCCCTAGGTACCGGCTGAGCTAGAGGCCAAAATCTGCAGGTAGGCACTTTGGAAAAAACACCTCTGTTTTCTTTCAAAAAATGTGAATTGTCCACGTTATGTTTTGGGGCGTTTCCTGTCACGGGCGCTAGGCCTACCCACACAAGTGAGGTATCATTTTTATTGGGAGACTTGGGGGAACGCTGGGTGGAAGGAAATTTGTGGCTCCTCTCAGATTCCAGAACTTTCTGTCACCGAAATGTGAGGAAAACATGTTTTTTTAGCCAAAGTTTGAGGTTTGCAAAGGATTCTGGGTAACAGAACCTGGTCAGTGCCCCACAAGTCACCCCATCTTGGATTCCCCTAGGTCTCTAGTTTTCAAAAATGCACATGTTTGGTAGGTTTCCCTAGGTGCCGGCTGAGCTAGAGGCCAAAATCTACAGGTAGGCACTTTGCAAAAACACCTCTGTTTTCTTTAAAAAAATGTGATGTGTCCGGATTGTGTTTTGGGGCATTTCCTGTCACGGGCGCTAGGCCCACCGACACAAGTGAGGTATCATTTTTATCGGGAGACTTGGGGGAACGCTGGGTGGAAGGAAATTTGTGGCTCCTCTCAGATTCCAGAACTTTCTGTCACCGAAATGTGAGGAAAACGTGTTTTTTAAGCCAAATTTTGAGGTTTGCAAAGTATTCTGGGTAACAGAACCTGGTCAGAGCCCCACAAGTCACCCCATCTTGGATTCCCCTAGGTCTCTAGTTTTTAAAAATGTACAGGTTTAGTAGGTTTCCCTAGGTACCGGCTGAGCTAGAGGCCAAAATCTGCAGGTAGGCACTTTGGAAAAAACACCTCTGTTTTCTTTCAAAAAATGTGATGTGTCCACGTTATGTTTTGGGGCGTTTCCTGTCACGGGCGCTAGGCCTACCCACACAAGTGAGGTATCATTTTTATTGAGAGACTTGGGGGAACGCTGGGTGGAAGGAAATTTGTGGCTCCTCTCAGATTCCAGAACTTTTTGTCACCGAAATGTGAGGAAAAGTGTTTTTTAGCCAAATTTTGAGGTTTGCAAAGGATTCTGGGTAACAGAACCTGGACAGAGCCCCACAAGTCACCCCATCTTGGATTCTCCTAGGTCTCTAGTTTTCAAAAATACACAGGTTTGGTAGGTTTCCCTAGGTGCCGGCTGAGCTAGAGGCCAAAATCTGCAGGTAGGCACTTTGCAAAAACACCTCTGTTTTCTTTCAAAAAATGTGATGTGTCCGGATTGTGTTTTGGGGCATTTCCTGTCACGGGCGCTAGGCCCACCGACACAAGTGAGGTATCATTTTTATCGGGAGACTTGGGGGAACGCTGGGTGGAAGGAAATTTGTGGCCCCTCTCAGATTCCATAATTTTCTGTCACCGAAATGTGAGGAAATCGTGTTTTTTTAGCCAAATTTTGAGGTTTGCAAAGGATTCTGGGTAACAGAACCTGGTCAGAGCCCCACAAGTCACCCCATCTTGGATTCCCCTAGGTCTCTAGTTGTTAAAAATGTACAGGTTTAGTAGGTTTCCCTAGGTACCGGCTGAGCTAGAGGCCAAAATCTGCAGGTAGGCACTTTGCAAAAAACACCTCTGTTTTCTTTCAAAAAATGTGAAGTGTCCACGTTATGTTTTGGGGCGTTTCCTGTCACGGGCGCTAGGCCTACCCACACAAGTGAGGTATCATTTTTATTGGGAGACTTGGGGGAACGCTGGGTGGAAGGAAATTTGTGGCTCATCTCAGATTCCAGAACTTTCTGTCACCGAAATGTGAGGAAAACGTGTTTTTTTAGCCAAATTTTGAGGTTTGCAAAGGATTCTGGGTAACAGAACCTGGTCAGTGCCCCACAAGTCACCCCATCTTGGATTCCCCTAGGTCTCTAGTTTTAAAAAATGCACATGTTTGGTAGGTTTCCCTAGGTGCCGGCTGAGCTAGAGGCCAAAATCTACAGGTAGGCACTTTGCAAAAACACCTCTGTTTTCTTTCAAAAAATGTGATGTGTCCGGATTGTGTTTTGGGGCATTTCCTGTCACGGGCGCTAGGCCCACCGACACAAGTGAGGTATCATTTTTATCGGGAGACTTGGGGGAACGCTGGGTGGAAGGAAATTTGTGGCTCCTCTCAGATTCCATAACTTTCTGTCACCGAAATGTGAGGAAAACGTGTTTTTTAAGCCAAATTTTGAGGTTTGCAAAGTATTCTGGGTAACAGAACCTGGTCAGAGCCCCACAAGTCACCCCATCTTGGATTCCCCTAGGTCTCTAGTTTTTAAAGATGTACAGGTTTAGTAGGTTTCCCTAGGTACCGGCTGAGCTAGAGGCCAAAATCTGCAGGTAGGCACTTTGGAAAAAACACCTCTGTTTTCTTTCAAAAAATGTGATGTGTCCACGTTATGTTTTGGGGCGTTTCCTGTCACGGGCGCTAGGCCTACCCACACAAGTGAGGTATCATTTTTATTGAGAGACTTGGGGGAACGCTGGGTGGAAGGAAATTTGTGGCTCCTCTCAGATTCCAGAACTTTTTGTCACCGAAATGTGAGGAAAAGTGTTTTTTAGCCAAATTTTGAGGTTTGCAAAGGATTCTGGGTAACATAACCTGGTCAGAGCCCCACAAGTCACCCCATCTTGGATTCTCCTAGGTCTCTAGTTTTCAAAAATACACAGGTTTGGTAGGTTTCCCTAGGTGCCGGCTGAGCTAGAGGCCAAAATCTGCAGGTAGGCACTTTGCAAAAAACACCTCTGTTTTCTTTCAAAAAATGTGATGTGTCTACGTTATGTTTTGGGGCGTTTCCTGTCACGGGCGCTAGGCCTACCCACACAAGTGAGATATCATTTTTATTGGGAGACTTGGGGGAACGCTGGGTGGAAGGAAATTTGTGGCTCCTCTCAGATTCCAGAACTTTCTGTCACCGAAATGTGAGGAAAAGTGTTTTTTAGCCAAATTTTGAGGTTTGCAAAGGATTCTGGGTAACAGAACCTGGTTAGTGCCCCACAAGTCACCCCATCTGGGATTCCCCTAGGTCTCTAGTTTTCAAAAATGCACATGTTTGGTAGGTTTCCCTAGGTGCCGGCTGAGCTAGAGGCCAAAATCTACAGGTAGGCACTTTGCAAAAAAAAACTCTGTTTTCTTTCAAAAAATGTGATGTGTCCGCATTGTGTTTTGGGGCATTTCCTGTCACGGGCGCTAGGCCCACCCACACAAGTGAGGTATCATTTTTATCGGGAGACTTGGGGGAACGCTGGGTGGAAGGAAATATGTGGCTCCTCTCAGATTCCAGAACTTTCTGTCACCGAAATGTGAGGAAAACTTGTTTTTTTAGCCACATTTTGAGATTTGTAAAGGATTCTGGGTAACAGAACCTGGTCAGAGCCCCACAAGTCACCCCATCTTGATTCCCCTATGTCTCCTCTTTTCAAAAATGCACAGGTTTGGTAGGCTTCCCTAGGTGCCGGCTGAGCTAGAAGCCAAAATCTGCAGGTAGGCACTTTGCAAAAAACACCTCCGTTTTCTTTCAAAAAATGTGATGTGTCCGCGTTTTGTTTTGGGGGATTTCCTGTCACGGGCGCTAGGCCTACCCACACAAGTGAGGTATCATTTTTATCGGGAGACATGGGGGAACACTGGGTGGAAGGAAATTTGTGGCTCCTCTCAGATTCCCGAACTTTCTGTCACCAAAATGTGAGGAAAACTTGTTTGTTTAGCCAAATTTTGAAGTTTGCAAAGGATTCTGGGTAACAGAAACTGGTCAGTGCCCCACAAGTCACACCTTCTTGGATTCCCCCAGGTCTCTAGTTTTCAAAAATGCACATGTTTGGTAGGTTTCCCTAGGTGCCGGCTGAGCTAGAGGCCAAAATCTACAGGTAGGCACTTTGCAAAAACACCTCTGTTTTCTTTCAAAAAATGTGATGTGTCCGGATTGTGTTTTGGGGCATTTCCTGTCACGGGCGCTAGGCCCACCGACACAAGTGAGGTATCATTTTTATCGGGAGACTTGGGGGAACGCTGGGAGGAAGGAAATTTGTGGCTCCTCTCAGATTCCAGAACTTTTTGTCACCAAAATGTGAGGAAAAGTGTTTTTTAGCCAAATTTTGAGGTTTGCAAAGGATTCTGGGTAACAGAACCTGGTCAGTGCCCCACAAGTCACCCCATCTTGGATTCCCCTAGGTCTCTAGTTTTCAAAAAAGCACATGTTTGGTAGGTTTCCCTAGGTGCCGACTGAGCTAGAGGCCAAAATCTACAGGTAGGCACTTTGCAAAAAAAAACTCTGTTTTCTTTCAAAAAATGTGATGTGTCCGCATTGTGTTTTGGGGCATTTCCTGTCACGGGCGCTAGGCCCACCTACACAAGTGAGGTATCATTTTTATCGGGAGACTTGGGGGCACGCTGGGTGGAAGGAAATTTGAGGCTCCTCTCAGATTCCATAACTTTCTGTCACCGAAATGTGAGGAAAACTTGTTTTTTTAGCCACATTTTGAGATTTGTAAAGGATTCTGGGTAACAGAACCTGGTCAGAGCCCCACAAGTCACCCCATCTTGATTCCCCTAGGTCTCCTCTTTTAAAAAATGCACAGGTTTGGTAGGCTTCCCTAGGTGCCGGCTGAGCTAGAAGCCAAAATCTGCAGGTAGGCACTTTGCAAAAAACACCTCCGTTTTCTTTAAAATAATGTGATGTGTCCGCGTTTTGTTTTGGGGGATTTCCTGTCACGGGCGCTAGGCCTACCCACACAAGTGAGGTATCATTTTTATCGGGAGACATGGGGGAACGCTGGGTGGAAGGAAATTTGTGGCTCCTCTCAGATTCCCGAACTTTCTGTCACCAAAATGTGAGGAAAACTTGTTTGTTTAGCCAAATTTTGAAGTTTGCAAAGGATTCTGGGTAACAGAACCTGGTCAGTGCCCCACAAGTCACACCTTCTTGGATTCCCCTAGGTCTCTAGTTTTCAAAAATGCACATGTTTGGTAGGTTTCCCTAGGTGCCGGCTGAGCTAGAGGCCAAAATCTACAGGTAGGCACTTTGCAAAAACACCTCTGTTTTCTTTCAAAAAATGTGATGTGTCTGGATTGTGTTTTGGGGCATTTCCTGTCACGGGCGCTAGGCCCACCGACACAAGTGAGGTATCATTTTTATCGGGAGACTTGGGGGAACGCTGGGTGGAAGGAAATTTGTGGCTCCTCTCAGATTCCATAATTTTCTGTCACCGAAATGTGAGGAAAACGTGTTTTTTTAGCCAAATTTTGAGGTTTGCAAAGGATTCTGGGTAACAGAACCTGGTCAGAGCCCCACAAGTCACCCCATCTTGGATTCCCCTAGGTCTCTAGTTTTTAAAAATGTACAGGTTTAGTAGGTTTCCCTAGGTACCGGCTGAGCTAGAGGCCAAAATCTGCAGGTAGGCACTTTGGAAAAAACACCTCTGTTTTCTTTCAAAAAATGTGAAGTGTCCACGTTATGTTTTGGGGCGTTTCCTGTCACGGGCGCTAGGCCTACCCACACAAGTGAGGTATCATTTTTATTGGGAGACTTGGGGGAACGCTGGGTGGAAGGAAATTTGTGGCTCCTCTCAGATTCCAGAACTTTTTGTCACCGAAATGTGAGGAAAAGTGTTTTTTAGCCAAATTTTGAGGTTTGCAAAGGATTCTGGGTAACAGAACCTGGTCAGTGCCCCACAAGTCACCCCATCTTGGATTCCCCTAGGTCTCTAGTTTTCAAAAAAGCACATGTTTGGTAGGTTTCCCTAGGTGCCGACTGAGCTAGAGGCCAAAATCTACAGGTAGGCACTTTGCAAAAAAAACCTCTGTTTTCTTTCAAAAAATGTGATGTGTCCGCATTGTGTTTTGGGGCATTTCCTGTCACGGGCGCTAGGCCCACCTACACAAGTGAGGTATCATTTTTATCGGGAGACTTGGGGGCACGCTGGGTGGAAGGAAATTTGAGGCTCCTCTCAGATTCCATAACTTTCTGTCACCGAAATGTGAGGAAAACTTGTTTGTTTAGCCAAATTTTGAAGTTTGCAAAGGATTCTGGGTAACAGAACCTGGTCAGAGCCCCACAAGTCACCCCATCTTGGATTCCCCTAGGTCTCTAGTTTTCAATAATGCACAGGTTTGGTAGGTTTCCCTAGGTGCCAGCTGAGCTAGAGGCCAAAATCTACAGGTAGGTCTTTGCAAAAAACACCTTTGTTTTCTTTAAAAAAATGTGATGTGTCCACGTTATGTTTTGGGGCGTTTCCTGTCACGGGCGCTAGGCCTACCCACACAAGTGAGGTATCATTTTTATTGGGAGACTTGGGGGAACGCTGGGTGGAAGGAAATTTGTGGCTCCTCTCAGATTCCAGAACTTTTTGTCACCGAAATGTGAGGAAAAGTGTTTTTTAGCCAAATTTTGAGGTTTGCAAAGGATTCTGGGTAACAGAACCTGGTCAGTGCCCCACAAGTCACCCCATCTCGGATTCCCCTAGGTCTCTAGTTTTCAAAAATGCACATGTTTGGTAGGTTTCCCTAGGTGCTGGCTGAGCTAGAGGCCAAAATCTACAGGTAGGCACTTTGCAAAAAAAACCTGTTTTCTTTCAAAAAATGTGATGTGTCCGCATTGTGTTTTGGGGAATTTCCTGTCACGGGCGCTAGGCCTACCCACACAAGTGAGGTATCATTTTTATCGGGAGACTTGGGGGAACGCTGGGTGGAAGGAAATTTGTGGCTCCTCTCAGATTCTTGAACTTTCTGTCACCAAAATGTGAGGAAAACGTGTTTGTTTAGCCACATTTTGAAGTTTGCAAAGGATTCTGGGTAACAGAACCTGGTCAGAGCCCCACAAGTCACCCCATCTTGGATTCCCCTAGGTCTCTAGCTTTCAAAAATGCATAGGTTTGGTAGGTTTCCCTAGGTGCCAGCTGAGCTAGAAGCCAAAATCTGCAGGTATGCACTTTTCAAAAAATGTGATGTGTCCGCGTTTTGTTTTGGGGCATTTCCTGTCACGGGCGCTAGGCCTACCCACACAAGTGAGGTGTCATTTTTATCGGGAGACATGGGGGAACGCTGGGTGGAAGGAAATTTGTGGCTCCTCTCAGATTCCCGAACTTTCTGTCACCAAAATGTGAGGAAAACGTGTTTGTTTAGCCACATTTTGAAGTTTGCAAAGGATTCTGGGTAACAGAACCTGGTCAGAGCCCCACAAGTCACCCCATCTTGGATTCCCCTAGGTCTCTAGCTTTCAAAAATGCACAGATTTGGTAGGTTTCCCTAGGTGCCAGCTGAGCTAGAGGCCAAAATCTACAGGTAGGCACTTTGCAAAAAACACCTCTGTTTTCTTTCAAAAAATGTGATGTGTCCACGTTATGTTTTGGGGCGTTTGCTGTCACGGGCGCTAGGCCTACCCACACAAGTGAGGTATCATTTTTATTGGGAGACTTGGGGTAACGCTGGGTGGAAGGAAATTTGTGGCTCCTCTCAGATTCCAGAACTTTTTGTCACTGAAATGTGAGGAAAAGTGTTTTTTTAGCCAAATTTTGAGGTTTGCAAAGGATTCTGGGTAACAGAACCTGGTCAGAGCCCCACATGTCACCCCATCTTGGATTCCCCTAGGTCTCTAGATTTCAAAAATGCACAGGTTTGGTAGGTTTCCCTAGGTGCCGGCTGAGCTGGAAGCCAAATTCTGCAGGTAGGCACTTTGCAAAAAACACCTCTGTTTTCTTTAAAAAAATGTGATGTGTCCGCGTTGTGTTTTGGGGAATTTCCTGTCATGGGCGCTAGGCCTACCCACACAAGTGAGGTATCATTTTTATCGGGAGACATGGGGAAACGCTGGGTGGAAGGAAATTTGTGGCTCCTCTCGGATTCCAGAACTTTCTGTCACCGAAATTTGACGAAAATGTGATTTTTTAGCCAGATTTTGAGGTTTGCAAAGGATTCTGGGTAACAGAACCTGGTCAGAGCCCCACAAGTCACCCCAACTTGGATTCCCCTAGGTCTCTAGTTTTAAAAAATGCACAGGTTTGGTAGGTTTCCTTAGGTGCCGGCTGAGCTAGAGGCCAAAATCTACAGGTAGGCACTTTGCAAAAAACACCTCTGTTTTCTTTCAAAAAATGTGATGTGTCCACGTTGTGTTTTGGGGCATTTCCTGTCACGGGCGCTAGGCCTACCCACACAAGTGAGGTATCATTTTTATCGGGAGACTTGGGGGAACGCTGGGTGGAAGGACATTTGTGGCTCCTCTCAGATTCCAGAACTTTCTGTCGCCGAAATGTGAGGAAAACGTATTTTTTTAGTCAACTTTTGAGGTTTGCAAAGGATTCTGGGTAACAGAACCTGGTGAGAGCCCCACAAGTCAATCCCATCTTGGATTCTCCTAGGTCTCTAGTTTTTAAAAATACACAGGTTTGGTAGGTTTCCTTAGGTGCCGGCTGAGCTAGAGGCCAAAATCTACAGGTAGGCACTTTGCAAAAAACACCTCTGTTTTCTTTCAAAAAATGTGATGTGTCCACGTTATGTTTTGGGGCGTTTCCTGTCACGGGCGCTAGGCCTACCCACACAAGTGAGGTATCATTTTTATTGGGAGACTTGGGGGAACGCTGGGTGGAAGGAAATTTGTGGCTCCTCTCAGATTCCAGAACTTTCTGTCACCGAAATGTGAGGAAAAGTGTTTTTTAGCCAAATTTTGAGGTTTGCAAAGGATTCTGGGTAACAGAACCTGGTCAGTGCCCCACAAGTCACCCCATCCTGGATTCCCCTAGGTCTCTAGTTTTCAAAAATGCACATGTTTGGTAGGTTTCCCTAGGTGCCGGCTGAGCTAGAGGCCAAAATCTACAGGTAGGCACTTTGCAAAAAAAAACTCTGTTTTCTTTCAAAAAATGTGATGTGTCCGCATTGTGTTTTGGGGCATTTCCTGTCACGGGCGCTAGGCCCACCCACACAAGTGAGGTATCATTTTTATCAGGAGACTTGGGGGTACGCTGGGTGGAAGGAAATTTGTGGCTCCTCTCAGATTCCAGAACTTTCTGTCACCGAAATGTGAGGAAAAGTGTTTTTTAGCCAAATTTTGAGGTTTGCGAAGGATTCTGGGTAACAGAACCTGGTCAGTGCCCCACAAGTCACCCCATCTTGGATTCCCCTAGGTCTCTAGTTTTCAAAAATGCACATGTTTGGTAGGTTTCCCTAGGTGCCGGCTGAGCTAGAGGCCAAAATCTACAGGTAGGCACTTTGCAAAAAAAAACTCTGTTTTCTTTCAAAAAATGTGATGTGTCCGCATTGTGTTTTGGGGCATTTCCTGTCACGGGCGCTAGGCCCACCCACACAAGTGAGGTATCATTTTTATCAGGAGACTTGGGGGTACGCTGGGTGGAAGGAAATTTGTGGCTCCTCTCAGATTCCAGAACTTTCTGTCACCGAAATGTGAGGAAAAGTGTTTTTTAGCCAAATTTTGAGGTTTGCGAAGGATTCTGGGTAACAGAACCTGGTCAGTGCCCCACAAGTCACCCCATCTTGGATTCCCCTAGGTCTCTAGTTTTCAAAAATGCACATGTTTGGTAGGTTTCCCTAGGTGCCGGCTGAGCTAGAGGCCAAAATATACAGGTAGGCACTTTGCAAAAAACACCTCTGTTTTCTTTCAAAAAATGTGATGTGTCCGCATTGTGTTTTGGGACATTTCCTGTCACGGGCGCTAGGCCTACCCACACAAGTGAGGTATCATTTTTATCGGGAGACTTGGGGGAACGCTGGGTGGAAGGAAATTTGTGGCTCCTCTCAGATTCCCGAACTTTCTGTCACTAAAATGTGAGGAAAACGTGTTTGTTTAGATACATTTTGAAGTTTGCAAAGGATTCTGGGTAACAGAACCTGGTCAGAGCACCACAAGTCACCCCATCTTGGATTCCCCTAGGTCTCTAGCTTTAAAAAATGCACAGGTTTGGTAGGTTTCCCTAGGTGCCAGCTGAGCTAGAAGACAAAATCTGCAGGTAGGCACTTTGCAAAAAACACCTCTGTTTTCTTTCAAAAAATGTGATGTGTCCTTGTTTTGTTTTGGGGCATTTCCTGTCACGGGCGCTAGGCCTACCCACACAAGTGAGGTATCATTTTTATCGGGAGACATGGGGGAACGCTGGGTGGAAGGATATTTGTGGCTGCTCTCAGATTCCCGAACTTTCTGTCACCAAAATGTGAGGAAAACGTGTTTGTTTAGCCAAATTTTGAAGTTTGCAAAGGATTCTGGGTAACAGAACCTGGTCAGAGCCCCACAAGTCACCCCATCTTGGATTCCCCTAGGTCTCTAGCTTTCAAAAATGCACAGGTTTGGTAGGTTTCCCTAGGTGCAAGCTGAGCTAGAGGCCCAAATCTACAGGTAGGCACTTTGCAAAAAACACCTCTGTTTTCTTTCAAAAAATGTGATGTGTCCACGTTATGTTTTGGGGCGTTTCCTGTCACGGGCGCTAGGCCTACCCACACAAGTCAGGTATCATTTTTATTGGGAGACTTGGGGGAACGCTGGGTGGAAGGAAATTTGTGGCTCCTCTCAGATTCCAGAACTTTCTGTCACAGAAATGTGAGGAAAACGTGTTTTTTTAGCCAAATTTTGAGGTTTGCAAAGGATTCTGGGTAACAGAACCTGGTCAGTGCCCCACAAGTCACCCCATCTTGGATTCCCCTAGGTCTCTAGTTTTCAAAAATGCACATGTTTGGTAGGTTTCCCTAGGTGCCGGCTGAGCTAGAGGCCAAAATCTACAGGTAGGCACTTTGCAAAAACACCTCTGTTTTCTTTCAAAAAATGTGATGTGTCCGGATTGTGTTTTGGGGCATTTCCTGTCACGGGCGCTAGGCCCACCGACACAAGTGAGGTATCATTTTTATCGGGAGACTTGGGGGAACGCTGGGTGGAAGGAAATTTGTGGCTCCTCTCAGATTCCATAACTTTCTGTCACCGAAATGTGAGGAAAACGTGTTTTTTAAGCCAAATTTTGAGGTTTGCAAAGTATTCTGGGTAACAGAACCTGGTCAGAGCCCCACAAGTCACCCCTTCTTGGATTCCCCTAGGTCTCTAGTTTTTAAAAATGTACAGGTTTAGTAGGTTTCCCTAGGTACCGGCTGAGCTAGAGGCCAAAATCTGCAGGTAGGCACTTTGGAAAAAACACCTCTGTTTTCTTTCAAAAAATGTGATGTGTCCACGTTATGTTTTGGGGCGTTTCCTGTCACGGGCGCTAGGCCTACCCACACAAGTGAGGTATCATTTTCATTGAGAGACTTGGGGGAACGCTGGGTGGAAGGAAATTTGTGGCTCCTCTCAGATTCCAGAACTTTTTGTCACCGAAATGTGAGGAAAAGTGTTTTTTAGCCAAATTTTGAGGTTTGCAAAGGATTCTGGGTAACAGAACCTGGTTAGTGCCCCACAAGTCACCCCATCTGGGATTCCCCTAGGTCTCTAGTTTTCAAAAATGCACATGTTTGGTACGTTTCCCTAGTTGCCGGCTGAGCTAGAGGCCAAAATCTACAGGTAGGCACTTTGCAAAAAAAAACTCTGTTTTCTTTCAAAAAATGTGATGTGTCCGCATTGTGTTTTGGGGCATTTCCTGTCACGGGCGCTAGGCCCACCCACACAAGTGAGGTATCATTTTTATCGGGAGACTTGGGGGAAAGCTGGGTGGAAGGAAATATGTGGCTCCTCTCAGATTCCAGAACTTTCTGTCACCGAAATGTGATGAAAACTTGTTTTTTTAGCCACATTTTGAGATTTGTAAAGGATTCTGGGTAACAGAACCTGGTCAGAGCCCCACAAGTCACCCCATCTTGGATTCCCCTAGGTCTCCTGTTTTAAAAAATGCACAGGTTTGGTAGGCTTCCCTAGGTGCCGGCTGAGCTAGAAGCCAAAATCTGCAGGTAGGCACTTTGCAAAAAACACCTCAGTTTTCTTTCAAAAAATGTGATGTGTCCGCGTTTTGTTTTGGGGGATTTCCTGTCACGGGCGCTAGGCCTACCCACACAAGTGAGGTATCATTTTTGTCGGGAGACATGGGGGAACGCTGGGTGGAAGGAAATTTGTGGCTCCTCTCAGATTCCCGAACTTTCTGTCACCAAAATGTGAGGAAAACTTGTTTGTTTAGCCAAATTTTGAAGTTTGCAAAGGATTCTGGGTAACAGAACCTGGTCAGTGCCCCACAAGCCACCCCTTCTTGGATTCCCCTAGGTCTCTAGTTTTCAAAAATGCACATGTTTGGTAGGTTTCCCTAGGTGCCGGCTGAGCTAGAGGCCAAAATCTACAGGTAGGCACTTTGCAAAAACACCTCTGTTTTCTTTCAAAAAATGTGATGTGTCCGGATTGTGTTTTGGGGCATTTCCTGTCACGGGCGCTAGGCCCACCGACACAAGTGAGGTATCATTTTTATCGGGAGACTTGGGGGAACGCTGGGTGGAAGGAAATTTGTGGCTCCTCTCAGATTCCATAATTTTCTGTCACCGAAATGTGAGGAAATCGTGTTTTTTTAGCCAAATTTTGAGGTTTGCAAAGGATTCTGGGTAACAGAACCTGGTCAGAGCCCCACAAGTCACCCCATCTTGGATTCCCCTAGGTCTCTAGTTTTTAAAAATGTACAGGTTTAGTAGGTTTCCCTAGGTACCGGCTGAGCTAGAGGCCAAAATCTGCAGGTAGGCACTTTGGAAAAAACACCTCTGTTTTCTTTCAAAAAATGTGAAGTGTCCACGTTATGTTTTGGGGCGTTTCCTGTCACGGGCGCTAGGCCTACCCACACAAGTGAGATATCATTTTTATTGGGAGACTTGGGGGAACGCTGGGTGGAAGGAAATTTGTGGCTCCTCTCAGATTCCAGAACTTTCTGTCACCGAAATGTGAGGAAAAGTGTTTTTTAGCCAAATTTTGAGGTTTGCAAAGGATTCTGGGTAACAGAACCTGGTTAGTGCCCAACAAGTCACCCCATCTTGGATTCCCCTAGGTCTCTAGTTTTCAAAAATGCACATGTTTGGTAGGTTTCCCTAGGTGCCGGCTGAGCTAGAGGCCAAAATCTACAGGTAGGCACTTTGCAAAAACACCTCTGTTTTCTTTCAAAAAATGTGATGTTTCCACGTTATGTTTTGGGGCGTTTCCTGTCACGGGCGCTAGGCCTACCCACACAAGTGAGGTATCATTTTTATTGAGAGACTTGGGGGAACGCTGGGTGGAAGGAAATTTGTGGCTCCTCTCAGATTCCAGAACTTTTTGTCACCGAAATGTGAGGAAAAGTGTTTTTTAGCCAAATTTTGAGGTTTGCAAAGGATTCTGGGTAACAGAACCTGGTCAGAGCCCCACAAGTCACCCCATCTTGGATTCTCCTAGGTCTCTAGTTTTCAAAAATACACAGGTTTGGTAGGTTTCCCTAGGTGCCGGCTGAGCTAGAGGCCAAAATCTGCAGGTAGGCACTTTGCAAAAAACACCTCTGTTTTCTTTCAAAAAATGTGATGTGTCTACGTTATGTTTTGGGGCGTTTCCTGTCACGGGCGCTAGGCCTACCCACACAAGTGAGATATCATTTTTATTGGGAGACTTGGGGGAACGCTGGGTGGAAGGAAATTTGTGGCTCCTCTCAGATTCCAGAACTTTCTGTCACCGAAATGTGAGGAAAAGTGTTTTTTAGCCAAATTTTGAGGTTTGCAAAGGATTCTGGGTAACAGAACCTGGTTAGTGCCCCACAAGTCACCCCATCTGGGATTCCCCTAGGTCTCTAGTTTTCAAAAATGCACATGTTTGGTAGGTTTCCCTAGGTGCCGGCTGAGCTAGAGGCCAAAATCTACAGGTAGGCACTTTGCAAAAAAAAACTCTGTTTTCTTTAAAAAAATGTGATGTGTCCGCATTGTGTTTTGGGGCATTTCCTGTCACGGGCGCTAGGCCCACCCACACAAGTGAGGTATCATTTTTATCGGGAGACTTGGGGGAACGCTGGGTGGAAGGAAATATGTGGCTCCTCTCAGATTCCAGAACTTTCTGTCACCGAAATGTGAGGAAAACTTGTTTTTTTAGCCACATTTTGAGATTTGTAAAGGATTCTGGGTAACAGAACCTGGTCAGAGCCCCACAAGTCACCCCATCTTGGATTCCCCTAGGTCTCCTCTTTTCAAAAATGCACAGGTTTGGTAGGCTTCCCTAGGTGCCGGCTGAGCTAGAAGCCAAAATCTGCAGGTAGGCACTTTGCAAAAAACACCTCCGTTTTCTTTCAAAAAATGTGATGTGTCCGCGTTTTGTTTTGGGGGATTTCCTGTCACGGGCGCTAGGCCTACCCACACAAGTGAGGTATCATTTTTATCGGGAGACATGGGGGAACGCTGGGTGGAAGGAAATTTGTGGCTCCTCTCAGATTCCCGAACTTTCTGTCACCAAAATGTGAGGAAAACTTGTTTGTTTATCCAAATTTTGAAGTTTGCAAAGGATTCTGGGTAACAGAACCTGGTCAGTGCCCCACAAGTCACACCTTCTTGGATTCCCCTAGGTCTCTAGTTTTCAAAAATGCACATGTTTGGTAGGTTTCCCTAGGTGCCGGCTGAGCTAGAGGCCAAAATCTACAGGTAGGCACTTTGCAAAAACACCTCTGTTTTCTTTCAAAAAATGTGATGTGTCCGGATTGTGTTTTGGGGCATTTCCTGTCACGGGCGCTAGGCCCACCGACACAAGTGAGGTATCATTTTTATCGGGAGACTTGGGGGAACGCTGGGTGGAAGGAAATTTGTGGCTCCTCTCAGATTCCATAATTTTCTGTCACCGAAATGTGAGGAAAACGTGTTTTTTTAGCCAAAATTTGAGTTTTGCAAAGGATTCTGGGTAACAGAACCTGGTCAGAGCCCCACAAGTCACCCCATCTTGGATTCCCCTAGGTCTCTAGTTTTTAAAAATGTACAGGTTTAGTAGGTTTCCCTAGGTACCGGCTGAGCTAGAGGCCAAAATCTGCAGGTAGGCACTTTGGAAAAAACACCTCTGTTTTCTTTCAAAAAATGTGAAGTGTCCACGTTATGTTTTGGGGCGTTTCCTGTCACGGGCGCTAGGCCTACCCACACAAGTGAGGTATCATTTTTATTGGGAGACTTGGGGGAACGCTGGGTGGAAAAAAATTTGTGGCTCCTCTCAGATTCCAGAACTTTTTGTCACCGAAATATGAGGAAAAGTGTTTTTTAGCCAAATTTTGAGGTTTGCAAAGGATTCTGGGTAACAGAACCTGGTCAGTGCCCCACAAGTCACCCCATCTTGGATTCCCCTAGGTCTCTAGTTTTCAAAAAAGCACATGTTTGGTAGGTTTCCCTAGGTACCGACTGAGCTAGAGGCCAAAATCTACAGGTAGGCACTTTGCAAAAAAAACCTCTGTTTTCTTTCAAAAAATGTGATGTGTCCGCATTGTGTTTTGGGGCATTTCCTGTCACGGGCGCTAGGCCCACCTACACAAGTGAGGTATCATTTTTATCGGGAGACTTGGGGGCACGCTGGGTGGAAGGAAATTTGAGGCTCCTCTCAGATTCCATAACTTTCTGTCACCGAAATGTGAGGAAAACTTGTTTGTTTAGCCAAATTTTGAAGTTTGCAAAGGATTCTGGGTAACAGAACCTGGTCAGAGCCCCACAAGTCACCCCATCTTGGATTCCCCTAGGTCTCTAGTTTTCAATAATGCACAGGTTTGGTAGGTTTCCCTAGGTGCCAGCTGAGCTAGAGGCCAAAATCTACAGGTAGGTCTTTGCAAAAAACACCTTTGTTTTCTTTAAAAAAATGTGATGTGTCCACGTTATGTTTTGGGGCGTTTCCTGTCACGGGCGCTAGGCCTACCCACACAAGTGAGGTATCATTTTTATTGGGAGACTTGGGGGAACGCTGGGTGGAAGGAAATTTGTGGCTCCTCTCAGATTCCAGAACTTTTTGTCACCGAAATGTGAGGAAAAGTGTTTTTTAGCCAAATTTTGAGGTTTGCAAAGGATTCTGGGTAACAGAACCTGGTCAGTGCCCCACAAGTCACCCCATCTCGGATTCCCCTAGGTCTCTAGTTTTCAAAAATGCACATGTTTGGTAGGTTTCCCTAGGTGCCGGCTGAGCTAGAGGCCAAAATCTACAGGTAGGCACTTTGCAAAAAAAACCTGTTTTCTTTCAAAAAATGTGATGTGTCCGCATTGTGTTTTGGGGAATTTCCTGTCACGGGCGCTAGGCCTACCCACACAAGTGAGGTATCATTTTTATCGGGAGACTTGGGGGAACGCTGAGTGGAAGGAAATTTGTGGCTCCTCTCAGATTCCCGAACTTTCTGTCACCAAAATGTGAGGAAAACGTGTTTGTTTAGCCACATTTTGAAGTTTGCAAAGGATTCTGGGTAACAGAACCTGGTCAGAGCCCCACAAGTCACCCCATCTTGGATTCCCCTAGGTCTCTAGCTTTCAAAAATGCATAGGTTTGGTAGGTTTCCCTAGGTGCCAGCTGAGCTAGAAGCCAAAATCTGCAGGTATGCACTTTTCAAAAAATGTGATGTGTCCGCGTTTTGTTTTGGGGCATTTCCTGTCACGGGCGCTAGGCCTACCCACACAAGTGAGGTGTCATTTTTATCGGGAGACATGGGGGAACGCTGGGTGGAAGGAAATTTGTGGCTCCTCTCAGATTCCCGAACTTTCTGTCACCAAAATGTGAGGAAAACGTGTTTGTTTAGCCACATTTTGAAGTTTGCAAAGGATTCTGGGTAACAGAACCTGGTCAGAGCCCCACAAGTCACCCCATCTTGGATTCCCCTAGGTCTCTAGCTTTCAAAAATGCACAGATTTGGTAGGTTTCCCTAGGTGCCAGCTGAGCTAGAGGCCAAAATCTACAGGTAGGCACTTTGCAAAAAACACCTCTGTTTTCTTTCAAAAAATGTGATGTGTCCACGTTATGTTTTGGGGCGTTTGCTGTCACGGGCGCTAGGCCTACCCACACAAGTGAGGTATCATTTTTATTGGGAGACTTGGGGTAACGCTGGGTGGAAGGAAATTTGTGGCTCCTCTCAGATTCCAGAACTTTTTGTCACTGAAATGTGAGGAAAAGTGTTTTTTAGCCAAATTTTGAGGTTTGCAAAGGATTCTGGGTAACAGAACCTGGTCAGAGCCCCACATGTCACCCCATCTTGGATTCCCCTAGGTCTCTAGATTTCAAAAATGCACAGGTTTGGTAGGTTTCCCTAGGTGCCGGCTGAGCTGGAAGCCAAATTCTGCAGGTAGGCACTTTGCAAAAAACACCTCTGTTTTCTTTAAAAAAATGTGATGTGTCCGCGTTGTGTTTTGGGGCATTTCCTGTCATGGGCGCTAGGCCTACCCACACATGTGAGGTATCATTTTTATCGGGAGACATGGGGAAACGCTGGGTGGAAGGACATTTGTGGCTCCTCTCGGATTCCAGAACTTTCTGCCACCGAAATTTGACGAAAATGTGATTTTTTAGCCAGATTTTGAGGTTTGCAAAGGATTCTGGGTAACAGAACCTGGTCAGAGCCCCACAAGTCACCCCAACTTGGATTCCCCTAGGTCTCTAGTTTTCAAAAATGCACAGGTTTGGTAGCTTTCCTTAGGTGCCGGCTGAGCTAGAGGCCAAAATCTACAGGTAGGCACTTTGCAAAAAACACCTCTGTTTTCTTTCAAAAAATGTGATGTGTCCACGTTGTGTTTTGGGGCATTTCCTGTCACGGGCGCTAGGCCTACCCACACAAGTGAGGTATCATTTTTATCGGGAGACTTGGGGGAACGCTGGGTGGAAGGACATTTGTGGCTCCTCTCAGATTCCAGAACTTTCTGTCGCCGAAATGTGAGGAAAACTTATTTTTTTAGTCAACTTTTGAGGTTTGCAAAGGATTCTGGGTAACAGAACCTGGTCAGAGCCCCACAAGTCAATCCCATCTTGGATTCTCCTAGGTCTCTAGTTTTCAAAAATACACAGGTTTGGTAGGTTTCCTTAGGTGCCGGCTGAGCTAGAGGCCAAAATCTGCAGGTAGACACTTTGCAAAAAACACCTCTGTTTTCTTTCAAAAAATGTGATGTGTCCACGTTATGTTTTGGGGCGTTTCCTGTCACGGGCGCTAGGCCTACCCACACAAGTGAGGTATCATTTTTATTGGGAGACTTGGGGGAACGCTGGGTGGAAGGAAATTTGTGGCTCCTCTCAGATTCCCGAACTTTCTGTCACCAAAATGTGAGGAAAACGTGTTTGTTTAGCCACATTTTGAAGTTTGCAAAGGATTCTGGGTAACAGAACCTGGTCAGAGCCCCACAAGTCACCCCATCTTTGATTCCCCTAGGTCTCTAACTTTCAAAAATGCACAGATTTGGTAGGTTTCCCTAGGTGCCAGCTGAGCTAGAGGCCAAAATCTACAGGTAGGCACTTTGCAAAAAACACCTCTGTTTTCTTTAAAAAAATGTGATGTGTCCACGTTATGTTTTGGGGCGTTTGCTGTCACGGGCGCTAGACCTACCCACACAAGTGAGGTATCATTTTTATTGGGAGACTTGGGGTAACGCTGGGTGGAAGGAAATTTGTGGCTCCTCTCAGATTCCAGAACTTTTTGTCACCGAAATGTGAGGAAAAGTGTTTTTTAGCCAAATTTTGAGGTTTGCAAAGGATTCTGGGTAACAGAACCTGGTCAGAGCCCCACATGTCACCCCATCTTGGATTCCTCTAGGTCTCTAGATTTCAAAAATGCACAGGTTTGGTAGGTTTCCCTAGGTGCCGGCTGAGCTGGAAGCCAAATTCTGCAGGTAGGCACTTTGCAAAAAACACCTCTGTTTTCTTTAAAAAAATGTGATGTGTCCGCGTTGTGTTTTGGGGCATTTCCTGTCATGGGCGCTAGGCCTACCCACACAAGTGAGGTATCATTTTTATCGGGAGACATGGGGAAACGCTGGGTGGAAGGAAATTTGTGGCTCCTCTCGGATTCCAGAACTTTCTGTCACCGAAATTTGACGAAAATGTGATTTTTTAGCCAGATTTTGAGGTTTGCAAAGGATTCTGGGTAACAGAACCTGGTCAGAGCCCCACAAGTCACCCCAACTTGGATTCCCCTAGGTCTCTAGTTTTCAAAAATGCACAGGTTTGGTAGGTTTCCTTAGGTGCCGGCTGAGCTAGAGGCCAAAATCTACAGGTAGGCACTTTGCAAAAAACACCTCTGTTTTCTTTCAAAAAATGTGATGTGTCCACGTTGTGTTTTGGGGCATTTCCTGTCACGGGCGCTAGGCCTACCCACACAAGTGAGGTATAATTTTTATCGGGAGACTTGGGGGAACGCTGGGTGGAAGGACATTTGTGGCTCCTCTCAGATTCCAGAACTTTCTGTCGCCGAAATGTGAGGAAAACGTATTTTTTTAGTCAACTTTTGAGGTTTGCAAAGGATTCTGGGTAACAGAACCTGGTCAGAGCCCCACAAGTCAATCCCATCTTGGATTCTCCTAGGTCTCTAGTTTTCAAAAATACACAGGTTTGGTAGGTTTCCTTAGGTGCCGGCTGAGCTAGAGGCCAAAATCTGCAGGTAGACACTTTGCAAAAAACACCTCTGTTTTCTTTAAAAAAATGTGATGTGTCCACGTTATGTTTTGGGGCGTTTCCTGTCACGGGCGCTAGGCCTACCCACACAAGTGAGGTATCATTTTTATTGGGAGACTTGGGGGAACGCTGGGTGGAAGGAAATTTGTGGCTCCTCTCAGATTCCAGAACTTTCTGTCACCGAAATGTGAGGAAAAGTGTTTTTTAGCCAAATTTTGAGGTTTGCAAAGGATTCTGGGTAACAGAACCTGGTCAGTGCCCCACAAGTCACCCCATCCTGGATTCCCCTAGGTCTCTAGTTTTCAAAAATGCACATGTTTGGTAGGTTTCCCTAGGTGCCGGCTGAGCTAGAGGCCAAAATCTACAGGTAGGCACTTTGCAAAAAAAAACTCTGTTTTCTTTCAAAAAATGTGATGTGTCCGCATTGTGTTTTGGGGCATTTCCTGTCACGGGTGCTAGGCCCACCCACACAAGTGAGGTATCATTTTTATCAGGAGACTTGGGGGTACGCTGGGTGGAAGGAAATTTGTGGCTCCTCTCAGATTCCAGAACTTTCTGTCACCGAAATGTGAGGAAAAGTGTTTTTTAGCCAAATTTTGAGGTTTGCGAAGGATTCTGGGTAACAGAACCTGGTCAGTGCCCCACAAGTCACCCCATCTTGGATTCCCCTAGGTCTCTAGTTTTCAAAAATGCACATGTTTGGTAGGTTTCCCTCGGTGCCGGCTGAGCTAGAGGCCAAAATATACAGGTAGGCACTTTGCAAAAAACACCTCTGTTTTCTTTCAAAAAATGTGATGTGTCCGCATTGTGTTTTGGGACATTTCCTGTCACGGGCTCTAGGACTACCCACACAAGTGAGGTATCATTTTTATCGGGAGACTTGGGGGAACGCTGGGTGGAAGGAAATTTGTGGCTCCTCTCAGATTCCCGAACTTTCTGTCACTAAAATGTGAGGAAAACGTGTTTGTTTAGATACATTTTGAAGTTTGCAAAGGATTCTGGGTAACAGAACCTGGTCAGAGCACCACAAGTCACCCCATCTTGGATTCCCCTAGGTCTCTAGCTTTAAAAAATGCACAGGTTTGGTAGGTTTCCCTAGGTGCCAGCTGAGCTAGAAGACAAAATCTGCAGGTAGGCACTTTGCAAAAAACACCTCTGTTTTCTTTCAAAAAATGTGATGTGTCCTTGTTTTGTTTTGGGGCATTTCCTGTCACGGGCGCTAGGCCTACCCACACAAGTGAGGTATCATTTTTATCGGGAGACATGGGGGAACGCTGGGTGGAAGGATATTTGTGGCTGCTCTCAGATTCCCGAACTTTCTGTCACCAAAATGTGAGGAAAACGTGTTTGTTTAGCCAAATTTTGAAGTTTGCAAAGGATTCTGGGTAACAGAACCTGGTCAGAGCCCCACAAGTAACCCCATCTTGGATTCCCCTAGGTCTCTAGCTTTCAAAAATGCACAGGTTTGGTAGGTTTCCCTAGGTGCAAGCTGAGCTAGAGGCCAAAATCTACAGGTAGGCACTTTGCAAAAAACACCTCTGTTTTCTTTCAAAAAATGTGATGTGTCCACGTTATGTTTTGGGGCGTTTCCTGTCACGGGCGCTAGGCCTACCAACACAAGTCAGGTATCATTTTTATTGGGAGACTTGGGGGAACGCTGGGTGGAAGGAAATTTGTGGCTCCTCTCAGATTCCAGAACTTTCTGTCACAGAAATGTGAGGAAAACGTGTTTTTTTAGCCAAATTTTGAGGTTTGCAAAGGATTCTGGGTAACAGAACCTGGTCAGTGCCCCACAAGTCACCCCATCTTGGATTCCCCTAGGTCTCTAGTTTTCAAAAATGCACATGTTTGGTAGGTTTCCCTAGGTGCCGGCTGAGCTAGAGGCCAAAATCTACAGGTAGGCACTTTGCAAAAACACCTCTGTTTTCTTTCAAAAAATGTGATGTGTCTGGATTGTGTTTTGGGGCATTTCCTGTCACGGGCGCTAGGCCCACCGACACAAGTGAGGTATCATTTTTATCGGGAGACTTGGGGGAACGCTGGGTGGAAGGAAATTTGTGGCTCCTCTCAGATTCCATAACTTTCTGTCACCGAAATGTGAGGAAAACGTGTTTTTTAAGCCAAATTTTGAGGTTTGCAAAGTATTCTGGGTAACAGAACCTGGTCAGAGCCCCACAAGTCACCCCTTCTTGGATTCCCCTAGGTCTCTAGTTTTTAAAAATGTACAGGTTTAGTAGGTTTCCCTAGGTACCGGCTGAGCTAGAGGCCAAAATCTGCAGGTAGGCACTTTGGAAAAAACACCTCTGTTTTCTTTCAAAAAATGTGATGTGTCCACGTTATGTTTTGGGGCGTTTCCTGTCACGGGCGCTAGGCCTACCCACACAAGTGAGGTATCATTTTTATTGAGAGACTTGGGGGAACGCTGGGTGGAAGGAAATTTGTGGCTCCTCTCAGATTCCAGAACTTTTTGTCACCGAAATGTGAGGAAAAGTGTTTTTTAGCCAAATTTTGAGGTTTGCAAAGGATTCTGGGTAACAGAACCTGGTCAGAGCCCCACAAGTCACCCCATCTTGGATTCTCCTATGTCTCTAGTTTTCAAAAATACACAGGTTTGGTAGGTTTCCCTAGGTGCCGGCTGAGCTAGAGGCCAAAATCTGCAGGTAGGCACTTTGCAAAAAACACCTCTGTTTTCTTTCAAAAAATGTGATGTGTCTACGTTATGTTTTGGGGCGTTTCCTGTCACGGGCGCTAGGCCTACCCACACAAGTGAGGTATCATTTTTATTGGGAGACTTGGGGGAACGCTGGGTGGAAGGAAATTTGTGGCTCCTCTCAGATTCCAGAACTTTCTGTCACCGAAATGTGAGGAAAAGTGTTTTTTAGCCAAATTTTGAGGTTTGCAAAGGATTCTGGGTAACAGAACCTGGTTAGTGCCCCACAAGTCACCCCATCTGGGATTCCCCTAGGTCTCTAGTTTTCAAAAATGCACATGTTTGGTACGTTTCCCTAGGTGCCGGCTGAGCTAGAGGCCAAAATCTACAGGTAGGCACTTTGCAAAAAAAAACTCTGTTTTCTTTCAAAAAATGTGATGTGTCCGCATTGTGTTTTGGGGCATTTCCTGTCACGGGCGCTAGGCCCACCCACACAAGTGAGGTATCATTTTTATCGGGAGACTTGGGGGAACGCTGGGTGGAAGGAAATATGTGGCTCCTCTCAGATTCCAGAACTTTCTGTCACCGAAATGTGAGGAAAACTTGTTTTTTTAGCCACATTTTGAGATTTGTAAAGGATTCTGGGTAACAGAACCTGGTCAGAGCCCCACAAGTCACCCCATCTTGGATTCCCCTAGGTCTCCTGTTTTCAAAAATGCACAGGTTTGGTAGGCTTCCCTAGGTGCCGGCTGAGCTAGAAGCCAAAATCTGCAGGTAGGCACTTTGCAAAAAACACCTCAGTTTTCTTTCAAAAAATGTGATGTGTCCGCGTTTTGTTTTGGGGGATTTCCTGTCACGGGCGCTAGGCCTACCCACACAAGTGAGGTATCATTTTTATCGGGAGACATGGGGGAACGCTGGGTGGAAGGAAATTTGTGGCTCCTCTCAGATTCCCGAACTTTCTGTCACCAAAATGTGAGGAAAACTTGTTTGTTTAGCCAAATTTTGAAGTTTGCAAAGGATTCTGGGTAACAGAACCTGGTCAGTGCCCCACAAGTCACCCCTTCTTGGATTCCCCTAGGTCTCTAGTTTTCAAAAATGCACATGTTTGGTAGGTTTCCCTAGGTGCCGGCTGAGCTAGAGGCCAAAATCTACAGGTAGGCACTTTGCAAAAACACCTCTGTTTTCTTTCAAAAAATGTGATGTGTCCGGATTGTGTTTTGGGGCATTTCCTGTCACGGGCGCTAGGCCCACCGACACAAGTGAGGTATCATTTTTATCGGGAGACTTGGGGGAACGCTGGGTGGAAGGAAATTTGTGGCTCCTCTCAGATTCCATAATTTTCTGTCACCGAAATGTGAGGAAATCGTGTTTTTTTAGCCAAATTTTGAGGTTTGCAAAGGATTCTGGGTAACAGAACCTGGTCAGAGCCCCACAAGTCACCCCATCTTGGATTCCCCTAGGTCTCTAGTTTTTAAAAATGTACAGGTTTAGTAGGTTTCCCTAGGTACCGGCTGAGCTAGAGGCCAAAATCTGCAGGTAGGCACTTTGGAAAAAACACCTCTGTTTTCTTTCAAAAAATGTGAAGTGTCCACGTTATGTTTTGGGGCGTTTCCTGTCACGGGCGCTAGGCCTACCCACACAAGTGAGGTATCATTTTTATTGGGAGACTTGGGGGAACGCTGGGTGGAAGGAAATTTGTGGCTCTTCTCAGATTCCAGAACTTTCTGTCACCGAAATGTGAGGAAAACGTGTTTTTTTAGCCAAATTTTGAGGTTTGCAAAGGATTCTGGGTAACAGAACCTGGTCAGTGCCCAACAAGTCACCCCATCTTGGATTCCCCTAGGTCTCTAGTTTTCAAAAATGCACATGTTTGGTAGGTTTCCCTAGGTGCCGGCTGAGCTAGAGGCCAAAATCTACAGGTAGGCACTTTGCAAAAACACCTCTGTTTTCTTTCAAAAAATGTGATGTGTCCACGTTATGTTTTGGGGCGTTTCCTGTCACGGGCGCTAGGCCTACCCACACAAGTGAGGTATCATTTTTATTGAGAGACTTGGGGGAACGCTGGGTGGAAGGAAATTTGTGGCTCCTCTCAGATTCCAGAACTTTTTGTCACCGAAATGTGAGGAAAAGTGTTTTTTAGCCAAATTTTGAGGTTTGCAAAGGATTCTGGGTAACAGAACCTGGTCAGTGCCCCACAAGTCACCCCATCTTGGATTCCCCTAGGTCTCTAGTTTTCAAAAAAGCACATGTTTGGTAGGTTTCCCTAGGTGCCGACTGAGCTAGAGGCCAAAATCTACAGGTAGGCACTTTGCAAAAAAAACCTCGGTTTTCTTTCAAAAAATGTGATGTGTCCGCATTGTGTTTTGGGGCATTTCCTGTCACGGGCGCTAGGCCCACCTACACAAGTGAGGTATCATTTTTATCGGGAGACTTGGGGGCACGCTGGGTGGAAGGAAATTTGAGGCTCCTCTCAGATTCCATAACTTTCTGTCACCGAAATGTGAGGAAAACTTGTTTGTTTAGCCAAATTTTGAAGTTTGCAAAGGATTCTGGGTAACAGAACCTGGTCAGAGCCCCACAAGTCACCCCATCTTGGATTCCCCTAGGTCTCTAGTTTTCAATAATGCACAGATTTGGTAGGTTTCCCTAGGTGCCAGCTGAGCTAGAGGCCAAAATCTACAGGTAGGCACTTTGCAAAAAACACCTCTGTTTTCTTTAAAAAAATTGTGATGTGTCCACGTTATGTTTTGGGGCGTTAGCTGTCACGGGCGCTAGGCCTACCCACACAAGTGAGGTATCATTTTTATTGGGAGACTTGGGGTAACGCTGGGTGGAAGGAAATTTGTGGCTCCTCTCAGATTCCAGAACTTTTTGTCACCGAAATGTGAGGAAAAGTGTTTTTTAGCCAAATTTTGAGGTTTGCAAAGGATTCTGGGTAACAGAACCTGGTCAGAGCCCCACAAGTCACCCCATCTTGGATTCCCCTAGGTCTCTAGTTTTTAAAAATTTACAGATTTAGTAGGATTCCCTAGGTACCGGCTGAGCTAGAGGCCAAAATCTGCAGATAGGCACTTTGGAAAAAACACCTCTGTTTTCTTTAAAAAAATGTGCAGTGTCCACGTTATGTTTTGGGGCGTTTCCTGTCACGGGCACTAGGCCTACCCACACAAGTGAGGTATCATTTTTATTGGGAGACTTGGGGGAACGCTGGGTGGAAGGAAATTTGTGGCTCCTCTCAGATTCCAGAACTTTCTGTCACAGAAATGTGAGGAAAACGTGTTTTTTTAGCCAAATTTTGAGGTTTGCAAAGGATTCTGGGTAACAGAACCTGGTCAGTGCCCCACAAGTCACCCCATCTTGGATTCCCCTAGGTCTCTAGTTTTCAAAAATGCACATGTTTGGTAGGTTTCCCGAGGTGCCGGCTGAGCTAGAGGCCAAAATCTGCAGGTAGGCACTTTGCAAAAAACACCTCTGTTTTCTTTCAAAAAATGTGATGTGTCTACGTTATGTTTTGAGGCGTTTCCTGTCACGGGCGCTAGGCCTACCCACACAAGTGAGATATCATTTTTATTGGGAGACTTGGGGGAACGCTGGGTGGAAGGAAATTTGTGGCTCCTCTCAGATTCCAGAACTTTCTGTCACCGAAATGTGAGGAAAAGTGTTTTTTAGCCAAATTTTGAGGTTTGCAAAGGATTCTGGGTAACAGAACCTGGTTAGTGCCCCACAAGTCACCCCATCTGGGATTCCCCTAGGTCTCTAGTTTTCAAAAATGCACATGTTTGGTAGGTTTCCCTAGGTGCCGGCTGAGCTAGAGGCCAAAATCTACAGGTAGGCACTTTGCAAAAAAAACCTCTGTTTTCTTTAAAAAAATGTGATGTGTCCGCATTGTGTTTTGGGGCATTTCCTGTCACGGGCGCTAGGCCCACCCACACAAGTGAGGTATCATTTTTATCGGGAGACTTGGGGGAACGCTGGGTGGAAGGAAATATGTGGCTCCTCTCAGATTCCAGAACTTTCTGTCACCGAAATGTGAGGAAAACTTGTTTTTTTAGCCACATTTTGAGATTTGTAAAGGATTCTGGGTAACAGAACCTGGTCAGAGCCCCACAAGTCACCCCATCTTGGATTCCCCTAGGTCTCCTCTTTTCAAAAATGCACAGGTTTGGTAGGCTTCCCTAGGTGCCGGCTGAGCTAGAAGCCAAAATCTGCAGGTAGGCACTTTGCAAAAAACACCTCCGTTTTCTTTCAAAAAATGTGATGTGTCCGCGTTTTGTTTTGGGGGATTTCCTGTCACGGGCGCTAGGCCTACCCACACAAGTGAGGTATCATTTTTATCGGGAGACATGGGGGAACGCTGGGTGGAAGGAAATTTGTGGCTCCTCTCAGATTCCCGAACTTTCTGTCACCAAAATGTGAGGAAAACTTGTTTGTTTAGCCAAATTTTGAAGTTTGCAAAGGATTCTGGGTAACAGAACCTGGTCAGTGCCCCACAAGTCACACCTTCTTGGATTCCCCTAGGTCTCTAGTTTTCAAAAATGCACATGTTTGGTAGGTTTCCCTAGGTGCCGGCTGAGCTAGAGGCCAAAATCTACAGGTAGGCACTTTGCAAAAACACCTCTGTTTTCTTTCAAAAAATGTGATGTGTCCGGATTGTGTTTTGGGGCATTTCCTGTCACGGGCGCTAGGCCCACCGACACAAGTGAGGTATCATTTTTATCGGGAGACTTGGGGGAACGCTGGGTGGAAGGAAATTTGTGGCTCCTCTCAGATTCCATAATTTTCTGTCACCGAAATGTGAGGAAAACGTGTTTTTTTAGCCAAAATTTGAGTTTTGCAAAGGATTCTGGGTAACAGAACCTGGTCAGAGCCCCACAAGTCACCCCATCTTGGATTCCCCTAGGTCTCTAGTTTTTAAAAATGTACAGGTTTAGTAGGTTTCCCTAGGTACCGGCTGAGCTAGAGGCCAAAATCTGCAGGTAGGCACTTTGGAAAAAACACCTCTGTTTTCTTTCAAAAAATGTGAAGTGTCCACGTTATGTTTTGGGGCGTTTCCTGTCACGGGCGCTAGGCCTACCCACACAAGTGAGGTATCATTTTTATTGGGAGACTTGGGGGAACGCTGGGTGGAAAAAAATTTGTGGCTCCTCTCAGATTCCAGAACTTTTTGTCACCGAAATGTGAGGAAAAGTGTTTTTTAGCCAAATTTTGAGGTTTGCAAAGGATTCTGGGTAACAGAACCTGGTCAGTGCCCCACAAGTCACCCCATCTTGGATTCCCCTAGGTCTCTAGTTTTCAAAAAAGCACATGTTTGGTAGGTTTCCCTAGGTGCCGACTGAGCTAGAGGCCAAAATCTACAGGTAGGCACTTTGCAAAAAAAACCTCGGTTTTCTTTCAAAAAATGTGATGTGTCCGCATTGTGTTTTGGGGCATTTCCTGTCACGGGCGCTAGGCCCACCTACACAAGTGAGGTATCATTTTTATCGGGAGACTTGGGGGCACGCTGGGTGGAAGGAAATTTGAGGCTCCTCTCAGATTCCATAACTTTCTGTCACCGAAATGTGAGGAAAACTTGTTTGTTTAGCCAAATTTTGAAGTTTGCAAAGGATTCTGGGTAACAGAACCTGGTCAGAGCCCCATAAGTCACCCCATCTTGGATTCCCCTAGGTCTCTAGTTTTCAATAATGCACAGATTTGGTAGGTTTCCCTAGGTGCCAGCTGAGCTAGAGGCCAAAATCTACAGGTAGGCACTTTGCAAAAAACACCTCTGTTTTCTTTAAAAAAATGTGATGTGTCCACGTTATGTTTTGGGGCGTTAGCTGTCACGGGCGCTAGGCCTACCCACACAAGTGAGGTATCATTTTTATTGGGAGACTTGGGGTAACGCTGGGTGGAAGGAAATTTGTGGCTCCTATCAGATTCCAGAACTTTTTGTCACCGAAATGTGAGGAAAAGTGTTTTTTAGCCAAATTTTGAGGTTTGCAAAGGATTCTGGGTAACAGAACCTGGTGAGAGCCCCACAAGTCACCCCATCTTGGATTCCCCTAGGTCTCTAGTTTTTAAAAATGTACAGATTTAGTAGGATTCCCTAGGTAACGGCTGAGCTAGAGGCCAAAATCTGCAGGTAGGCACTTTGGAAAAAACACCTCTGTTTTCTTTCAAAAAATGTGCAGTGTCCACGTTATGTTTTGGGGCGTTTCCTGTCACGGGCGCTAGGCCTACCCACACAAGTGAGGTATCATTTTTATTGGGAGACTTGGGGGAACGCTGGGTGGAAGGAAATTTGTGGCTCCTCTCAGATTCCAGAACTTTCTGTCACAGAAATGTGAGGAAAATGTGTTTTTTTAGCCAAATTTTGAGGTTTGCAAAGGATTCTGGGTAACAGAACCTGGTCAGTGCCCCACAAGTCACCCCATCTTGGATTCCCCTAGGTCTCTAGTTTTCAAAAATGCACTTGTTTGGTAGGTTTCCCTAGGTGCCGGCTGAGCTAGAGGCCAAAATCTGCAGGTAGGCACTTTGCAAAAAAAAACTCTGTTTTCTTTAAAAAAATGTGATGTGTCCGCATTGTGTTTTGGGGCATTTCCTGTCACGGGCGCTAGGCCCACCCACACAAGTGAGGTATCATTTTTATCGGGAGACTTGGGGGAACGCTGGGTGGAAGGAAATATGTGGCTCCTCTCAGATTCCCGAACTTTCTGTCACCAAAATGTGAGGAAAACTTGTTTGTTTAGCCAAATTTTGAAGTTTGCAAAGGATTCTGGGTAACAGAACCTGGTCAGTGCCCCACAAGTCACACCTTCTTGGATTCCCCTAGGTCTCTAGTTTTCAAAAATGCACATGTTTGGTAGGTTTCCCTAGGTGCCGGCTGAGCTAGAGGCCAAAATCTACAGGTAGGCACTTTGCAAAAACACCTCTGTTTTCTTTCAAAAAATGTGATGTGTCCGGATTGTGTTTTGGGGCATTTCCTGTCACGGGCGCTAGGCCCACCGACACAAGTGAGGTATCATTTTTATCGGGAGACTTGGGGGAACGCTGGGTGGAAGGAAATTTGTGGCTCCTCTCAGATTCCATAATTTTCTGTCACCGAAATGTGAGGAAAACGTGTTTTTTTAGCCAAAATTTGAGTTTTGCAAAGGATTCTGGGTAACAGAACCTGGTCAGAGCCCCACAAGTCACCCCATCTTGGATTCCCCTAGGTCTCTAGTTTTTAAAAATGTACAGGTTTAGTAGGTTTCCCTAGGTACCGGCTGAGCTAGAGGCCAAAATCTGCAGGTAGGCACTTTGGAAAAAACACCTCTGTTTTCTTTCAAAAAATGTGAAGTGTCCACGTTATGTTTTGGGGCGTTTCCTGTCACGGGCGCTAGGCCTACCCACACAAGTGAGGTATCATTTTTATTGGGAGACTTGGGGGAACGCTGGGTGGAAAAAAATTTGTGGCTCCTCTCAGATTCCAGAACTTTTTGTCACCGAAATGTGAGGAAAAGTGTTTTTTAGCCAAATTTTGAGGTTTGCAAAGGATTCTGGGTAACAGAACCTGGTCAGTGCCCCACAAGTCACCCCATCTTGGATTCCCCTAGGTCTCTAGTTTTCAAAAAAGCACATGTTTGGTAGGTTTCCCTAGGTGCCGACTGAGCTAGAGGCCAAAATCTACAGGTAGCCACTTTGCAAAAAAAACCTCGGTTTTCTTTCAAAAAATGTGATGTGTCCGCATTGTGTTTTGGGGCATTTCCTGTCACGGGCGCTAGGCCCACCTACACAAGTGAGGTATCATTTTTATCGGGAGACTTGGGGGCACGCTGGGTGGAAGGAAATTTGAGGCTCCTCTCAGATTCCATAACTTTCTGTCACCGAAATGTGAGGAAAACTTGTTTGTTTAGCCAAATTTTGAAGTTTGCAAAGGATTCTGGGTAACAGAACCTGGTCAGAGCCCCATAAGTCACCCCATCTTGGATTCCCCTAGGTCTCTAGTTTTCAATAATGCACAGATTTGGTAGGTTTCCCTAGGTGCCAGCTGAGCTAGAGGCCAAAATCTACAGGTAGGCACTTTGCAAAAAACACCTCTGTTTTCTTTAAAAAAATGTGATGTGTCCACGTTATGTTTTGGGGCGTTAGCTGTCACGGGCGCTAGGCCTACCCACACAAGTGAGGTATCATTTTTATTGGGAGACTTGGGGTAACGCTGGGTGGAAGGAAATTTGTGGCTCCTCTCAGATTCCAGAACTTTTTGTCACCGAAATGTGAGGAAAAGTGTTTTTTAGCCAAATTTTGAGGTTTGCAAAGGATTCTGGGTAACAGAACCTGGTGAGAGCCCCACAAGTCACCCCATCTTGGATTCCCCTAGGTCTCTAGTTTTTAAAAATGTACAGATTTAGTAGGATTCCCTAGGTAACGGCTGAGCTAGAGGCCAAAATCTGCAGGTAGGCACTTTGGAAAAAACACCTCTGTTTTCTTTCAAAAAATGTGCAGTGTCCACGTTATGTTTTGGGGCGTTTCCTGTCACGGGCGCTAGGCCTACCCACACAAGTGAGGTATCATTTTTATTGGGAGACTTGGGGGAACGCTGGGTGGAAGGAAATTTGTGGCTCCTCTCAGATTCCAGAACTTTCTGTCACAGAAATGTGAGGAAAATGTGTTTTTTTAGCCAAATTTTGAGGTTTGCAAAGGATTCTGGGTAACAGAACCTGGTCAGTGCCCCACAAGTCACCCCATCTTGGATTCCCCTAGGTCTCTAGTTTTCAAAAATGCACTTGTTTGGTAGGTTTCCCTAGGTGCCGGCTGAGCTAGAGGCCAAAATCTGCAGGTAGGCACTTTGCAAAAAAAAACTCTGTTTTCTTTAAAAAAATGTGATGTGTCCGCATTGTGTTTTGGGGCATTTCCTGTCACGGGCGCTAGGCCCACCCACACAAGTGAGGTATCATTTTTATCGGGAGACTTGGGGGAACGCTGGGTGGAAGGAAATATGTGGCTCCTCTCAGATTCCAGAACTTTCTGTCACCGAAATGTGAGGAAAACTTGTTTTTTTAGCCACATTTTGAGATTTGTAAAGGATTCTGGGTAACAGAACCTGGTCAGAGCCCCACAAGTCACCCCATCTTGGATTCCCCTAGGTCTCCTCTTTTCAAAAATGCACAGGTTTGGTAGGCTTCCCTAGGTGCCGGCTGAGCTAGAAGCCAAAATCTGCAGGTAGGCACTTTGCAAAAAACACCTCCGTTTTCTTTCAAAAAATGTGATGTGTCCGCGTTTTGTTTTGGGGGATTTCCTGTCACGGGCGCTAGGCCTACCCACACAAGTGAGGTATCATTTTTATCGGGAGACATGGGGGAACGCTGGGTGGAAGGAAATTTGTGGCTCCTCTCAGATTCCCGAACTTTCTGTCACCAAAATGTGAGGAAAACTTGTTTGTTTAGCCAAATTTTGAAGTTTGCAAAGGATTCTGGGTAACAGAACCTGGTCAGTGCCCCACAAGTCACACCTTCTTGGATTCCCCTAGGTCTCTAGTTTTCAAAAATGCACATGTTTGGTAGGTTTCCCTAGGTGCCGGCTGAGCTAGAGGCCAAAATCTACAGGTAGGCACTTTGCAAAAACACCTCTGTTTTCTTTCAAAAAATGTGATGTGTCCGGATTGTGTTTTGGGGCATTTCCTGTCACGGGCGCTAGGCCCACCGACACAAGTGAGGTATCATTTTTATCGGGAGACTTGGGGGAACGCTGGGTGGAAGGAAATTTGTGGCTCCTCTCAGATTCCATAATTTTCTGTCACCGAAATGTGAGGAAAACGTGTTTTTTTAGCCAAAATTTGAGTTTTGCAAAGGATTCTGGGTAACAGAACCTGGTCAGAGCCCCACAAGTCACCCCATCTTGGATTCCCCTAGGTCTCTAGTTTTTAAAAATGTACAGGTTTAGTAGGTTTCCCTAGGTACCGGCTGAGCTAGAGGCCAAAATCTGCAGGTAGGCACTTTGGAAAAAACACCTCTGTTTTCTTTCAAAAAATGTGAAGTGTCCACGTTATGTTTTGGGGCGTTTCCTGTCACGGGCGCTAGGCCTACCCACACAAGTGAGGTATCATTTTTATTGGGAGACTTGGGGGAACGCTGGGTGGAAAAAAATTTGTGGCTCCTCTCAGATTCCAGAACTTTTTGTCACCGAAATGTGAGGAAAAGTGTTTTTTAGCCAAATTTTGAGGTTTGCAAAGGATTCTGGGTAACAGAACCTGGTCAGTGCCCCACAAGTCACCCCATCTTGGATTCCCCTAGGTCTCTAGTTTTCAAAAAAGCACATGTTTGGTAGGTTTCCCTAGGTGCCGACTGAGCTAGAGGCCAAAATCTACAGGTAGGCACTTTGCAAAAAAAACCTCGGTTTTCTTTCAAAAAATGTGATGTTTCCGCATTGTGTTTTGGGGCATTTCCTGTAACGGGCGCTAGGCCCACCTACACAAGTGAGGTATCATTTTTATCGGGAGACTTGGGGGCACGCTGGGTGGAAGGAAATTTGAGGCTCCTCTCAGATTCCATAACTTTCTGTCACCGAAATGTGAGGAAAACTTGTTTGTTTAGCCAAATTTTGAAGTTTGCAAAGGATTCTGGGTAACAGAACCTGGTCAGAGCCCCACAAGTCACCCCATCTTGGATTCCCCTAGGTTTCTAGTTTTCAATAATGCACAGATTTGGTAGGTTTCCCTAGGTGCCAGCTGAGCTAGAGGCCAAAATCTACAGGTAGGCACTTTGCAAAAAACACCTCTGTTTTCTTTAAAAAAATGTGATGTGTCCACGTTATGTTTTGGGGCGTTAGTTGTCACGGGCGCTAGGCCTACCCACACAAGTGAGGTATCATTTTTATTGGGAGACTTGGGGTAACGCTGGGTGGAAGGAAATTTGTGGCTCCTCTCAGATTCCAGAACTTTTTGTCACCGAAATGTGAGGAAAAGTGTTTTTTAGCCAAATTTTGAGGTTTGCAAAGGATTCTGGGTAACAGAACCTGGTCAGAGCCCCACATGTCACCCCATCTTGGATTCCCCTAGGTCTCTAGATTTCAAAAATGCACAGGTTTGGTAGGTTTCCCTAGGTGCCGGCTGAGCCGGAAGCCAAATTCTGCAGGTAGGCACTTTGCAAAAAACACCTCTGTTTTCTTTCAAAAAATGTGATGTGTCCGCGTTGTGTTTTGGGGCATTTCCTGTCATGGGCGCTAGGCCTACCCACACAAGTGAGGTATCATTTTTATCGGGAGACATGGGGAAACGCTGGGTGGAAGGAAATTTGTGGCTCCTCTCAGATTCCATAATTTTCTGTCACCGAAATGTGAGGAAAACGTGTTTTTTTAGCCAAATTTTGAGGTTTGCAAAGGATTCTGGGTAACAGAACCTGGTCAGAGCCCCACAAGTCACCCCATCTTGGATTCCCCTAGGTCTCTAGTTTTTAAAAATGTACAGGTTTAGTAGGTTTCCCTAGGTACCGGCTGAGCTAGAGGCCAAAATCTGCAGGTAGGCACTTTGGAAAAAACACCTCTGTTTTCTTTCAAAAAATGTGAAGTGTCCACGTTATGTTTTGGGGCGTTTCCTGTCACGGGCGCTAGGCCTACCCACATAAGTGAGGTATCATTTTTATTGGGAGACTTGGGGGAACGCTGGGTGGAAGGAAATTTGTGGCTCCTCTCAGATTCCAGAACTTTTTGTCACCGAAATGTGAGGAAAAGTGTTTTTTAGCCAAATTTTGAGGTTTGCAAAGGATTCTGGGTAACAGAACCTGGTCAGTGCCCCACAAGTCACCCCATCTTGGATTCCCCTAGGTCTCTAGTTTTCAAAAAAGCACATGTTTGGTAGGTTTCCCTAGGTGCCGACTGAGCTAGAGGCCAAAATCTACAGGTAGGCACTTTGCAAAAAAAACCTCTGTTTTCTTTCAAAAAATGTGATGTGTCCGCATTGTGTTTTGGGGCATTTCCTGTCACGGGCGCTAGGCCCACCTACACAAGTGAGGTATCATTTTTATCGGGAGACTTGGGGGCACGCTGGGTGGAAGGAAATTTGAGGCTCCTCTCAGATTCCATAACTTTCTGTCACCGAAATGTGAGGAAAACTTGTTTGTTTAGCCAAATTTTGAAGTTTGCAAAGGATTCTGGGTAACAGAACCTGGTCAGAGCCCCACAAGTCACCCCATCTTGGATTCCCCTAGGTCTCTAGTTTTCAATAATGCACAGGTTTGGTAGGTTTCCCTAGGTGCCAGCTGAGCTAGAGGCCAAAATCTACAGGTAGGTCTTTGCAAAAAACACCTTTGTTTTCTTTAAAAAAATGTGATGTGTCCACGTTATGTTTTGGGGCGTTTCCTGTCACGGGCGCTAGGCCTACCCACACAAGTGAGGTATCATTTTTATTGGGAGACTTGGGGGAACGCAGGGTGGAAGGAAATTTGTGGCTCCTCTCAGATTCCAGAACTTTTTGTCACCGAAATGTGAGGAAAAGTGTTTTTTAGCCAAATTTTGAGGTTTGCAAAGGATTCTGGGTAACAGAACCTGGTCAGTGCCCCACAAGTCACCCCATCTCGGATTCCCCTAGGTCTCTAGTTTTCAAAAATGCACATGTTTGGTAGGTTTCCCTAGGTGCCGGCTGAGCTAGAGGCCAAAATCTACAGGTAGGCACTTTGCAAAAAAACCCTGTTTTCTTTCAAAAAATTTGATGTGTCCGCATTGTGTTTCTGAGCATTTCCTGTCACGGGCGCTAGGCCTACCCACACAAGTGAGGTATCATTTTTATCGGGAGACTTGGGGGAACGCTGGGTGGAAGGAAATTTGTGGCTCCTCTCAGATTCCCGAACTTTCTGTCACCAAAATGTGAGGAAAACGTGTTTGTTTAGCCACATTTTGAAGTTTGCAAACGATTCTGGGTAACAGAACCTGGTCAGAGCCCCACAAGTCACCCCATCTTGGATTCCCCTAGGTCTCTAGCTTTCAAAAATGCATAGGTTTGGTAGGTTTCCCTAGGTGCCAGCTGAGCTAGAAGCCAAAATCTGCAGGTATGCACTTTTCAAAAAATGTGATGTGTCCGCGTTTTGTTTTGGGGCATTTCCTGTCACGGGCGCTAGGCCTACCCACACAAGTGAGGTGTCATTTTTATCGGGAGACATGGGGGAACGCTGGGTGGAAGGAAATTTGTGGCTCCTCTCAGATTCCCGAACTTTCTGTCACCAAAATATGAGGAAAACGTGTTTGTTTAGCCACATTTTGAAGTTTGCAAAGGATTCTGGGTAACAGAACCTGGTCAGAGCCCCACAAGTCACCCCATCTTTGATTCCCCTAGGTCTCTAGCTTTCAAAAATGCACAGATTTGGTAGGTTTCCCTAGTTGCCAGCTGAGCTAGAGGCCAAAATCTACAGGTAGGCACTTTGCAAAAAACACCTCTGTTTTCTTTAAAAAAATGTGATGTGTCCACGTTATGTTTTGGGGCGTTTCCTGTCACGGGCGCTAGGCCTACCCACACAAGTGAGGTATCATTTTTATTGGGAGACTTGGGGTAACGCTGGGTGGAAGGAAATTTGTGGCTCCTCTCAGATTCCAGAACTTTTTGTCACCGAAATGTGAGGAAAAGTGTTTTTTAGCCAAATTTTGAGGTTTGCAAAGGATTCTGGGTAACAGAACCTGGTCAGAGCCCCACAAGTCACCCCATCTTGGATTCTCCTAGGTCTCTAGTTTTCAAAAATACACAGGTTTGGTAGGTTTCCCTAGGTGCCGGCTGAGCTATAGGCCAAAATCTGCAGGTAGGCACTTTGCAAAAAACACCTCTGTTTTCTTTCAAAAAATGTGATGTGTCTACGTTATGTTTTGGGGCGTTTCCTGTCACGGGCGCTAGGCCTACCCACACAAGTGAGGTATCATTTTTATTGGGAGACTTGGGGGAACGCTGGGTGGAAGGAAATTTGTGGCTCCTCTCAGATTCCAGAACTTTCTGTCACCGAAATGTGAGGAAAAGTGTTTTTTAGCCAAATTTTGAGGTTTGCAAAGGATTCTGGGTAACAGAACCTGGTCAGAGCCCCACAAGTCACCCTATCTTGGATTCTCCTAGGTCTCTAGTTTTCAAAAATACACAGGTTTGGTAGGTTTCCCTAGGTGCCGGCTGAGCTAGAGGCCAAAATCTGCAGGTAGGCACTTTGCAAAAAACACCTCTGTTTTCTTTCAAAAAATGTGATGTGTCTACGTTATGTTTTGGGGCGTTTCCTGTCACGGGCGCTAGGCCTACCCACACAAGTGAGGTATCATTTTTATTGGGAGACTTGGGGGAACGCTGGGTGGAAGGAAATTTGTGGCTCCTCTCAGATTCCAGAACTTTCTGTCACCGAAATGTCAGGAAAAGTGTTTTTTAGCCAAATTTTTAGGTTTGCAAAGGATTCTGGGTAACAGAACCTGGTCAGAGCCCCACAAGTCACCCTATCTTGGATTCTCCTAGGTCTCCAGTTTTCAAAAATACACAGGTTTGGTAGGTTTCTCTAGGTGCCGGCTGAGCTAGAGGCCAAAATCTACAGGTAGGCACTTTGCAAAAAAAACCTTTGTTTTCTTTCAAAAAATGTGATGTGTCCGCATTGTGTTTTGGGGCATTTCCTGTCACGGGCGCTAGGCCCACCCACACAAGTGAGGTATCATTTTTATCGGGAGACTTGGGGGAACGCTGGGTGGAAGGAAATATGTGGCTCCTCTCATATTCCAGAACTTTCTGTCACCGAAATGTGAGGAAAACGTGTTTTTTTAGCCAAATTTTGAAGTTTGCAAAGGATTCTGGGTAACAGAACCTGGTCAGAGCCCCACAAGTCACCCCATCTTGGATTCCCCTAGGTCTCTAGTTTTTAAAAATGTACAGGTTTAGTAGGTTTTTCTAGGTACCGGCTGAGCTAGAGGCCAAAATCTGCAGGTAGGCACTTTGGAAAAAACACCTCTGTTTTCTTTAAAAAAATGTGAAGTGTCCACGTTATGTTTTGGGGCGTTTCCTGTCACGGGCGCTAGGCCTACCCACACAAGTGAGGTATCATTTTTATTGGAAGACTTGGGGGAACGCTGGGTGGAAGGAAATTTGAGGCTCCTCTCAAATTCCAGAGCTTTTTGTCACCGAAATGTGAGGAAAAGTGTTTTTTAGCCAAATTTTGAGGTTTGCAAAGGATTCTGGGTAACAGAACCTGGTCAGTGCCCCACAAGTCACCCCATCTTGGATTCCCCTAGGTCTCTAGTTTTCAAAAATGCATATGTTTGGTAGGTTTCCCTAGGTGCCGGCTGAGCTAGAGGCCAAAATCTACAGGTAGGCACTTTGCAAAAAAAACCTGTTTTCTTTCAAAAAATGTGATGTGTCCGGATTGTGTTTCGGAGCATTTCCTGTCACGGGCGCTAGGCCCACCTACACAAGTGAGGTATCATTTTTATCAGGAGACTTGGGGGCACGCTGGGTGGAAGGAAATATGTGGCTCCTCTCAGATTCCAGAACTTTCTGTCACCGAAACGTGAGGAAAACTTGTTTTTTTAGCCACATTTTGAGATTTGTAAAGGATTCTGGGTAACAGAACCTGGTCAGAGCCCCACAAGTCACCCCATCTTGGATTCCCCTAGGTCTCCTGTTTTAAAAAATGCACAGGTTTGGTAGGCTTCCCTAGGTGCCGGCTGAGCTAGAAGCCAAAATCTGCAGGTAGGCACTTTGCAAAAAACACCTCTGTTTTCTTTCAAAAAATGTGATGAGTCCGCGTTTTGTTTTGGGGCATTTCCTGTCACGGGCGCTAGGCCTACCCACACAAGTGAGGTATCATTTTTATCGGGAGACATGGGGGAACGCTGGGTGGGAGGAAATTTGTGGCTCCTCTCAGATTCCCGAACTTTCTGTCACCAAAATGAGAGGAAAACTTGTTTGTTTAGCCAAATTTTGAAGTTTGCAAAGGATTCTGGGTAACAGAACCTGGTCAGAGCCCCACAAGTCACCCCATCTTGGATTCCCCTAGGTCTCTAGTTTTCAATAATGCACAGGTTTGGTAGGTTTCCCTAGGTGCCAGCTGAGCTAGAGGCCAAAATCTACAGGTAGGCACTTTGCAAAAAACACCTTTGTTTTCTTTAAAAAATGTGATGTGTCCACGTTATGTTTTGGGGCGTTTCCTGTCACGGGCGCTAGGCCTACCCACACAAGTGAGGTATCATTTTTATTGGGAGACTTGGGGGAACGCTGGGTGGAAGGAAATTTGTGGCTCCTCTCAGATTCCAGAACTTTCTGTCACCGAAATGTGAGGAAAATGTGTTTTTTTAGCCAAATTTTGAGGTTTGCAAAGGATTCTGGGTAACAAAACCTGGTCAGTGCACCACAAGTCACCCCATCTCGGATTCCCCTAGGTCTCTAGTTTTCAAAAATGCACATGTTTGGTAGGTTTCCCTAGGTGCCGGCTGAGCTAGAGGCAAAAATCTACAGGTAGGCACTTTGCAAAAAAAACCTGTTTTCTTTCAAAAAATGTGATGTGTCCGCATTGTGTTTCGGAGCATTTCCTGTCACGGGCGCTAGGCCTACCCACACAAGTGAGGTATCATTTTTATCGGGAGACTTGGGGGAACGCTGGGTGGAAGGAAATTTGTGGCTCCTCTCAGATTCCCGAACTTTCTGTCACCAAAATGTGAGGAAAACGTGTTTGTTTAGCCACATTTTGAAGTTTGCAAAGGATTCTGGGTAACAGAACCTGGTCAGAGCCCCACAAGTCACCCCATCTTGGATTCCCCTAGGTCTCTAGCTTTAAAAAATGCACAGGTTTGGTAGGTTTCCCTAGGTGCCAGCTGAGCTAGAAGCCAAAATCTGCAGGTAGGCACTTTGCAAAAAACACCTGTTTTCTTTAAAAAAATGTGACGTGTCCGTGTCTTGTTTTGGGGCATTTCCTGTCACGGGCGCTAGGCCTACCCACACAAGTGAGGTATCATTTTTATCGGGAGACATGGGGGAACGCTGGGTGGAAGGAAATTTGTGGCTCCTCTCAGATTCCCGAACTTTCTGTCACCAAAATGTGAGGAAAACGTGTTTGTTTAGCCAAATTTTTAAGTTTGCAAAGGATTCTCGGTAACAGAACCTGGTCAGAGAACCACAAGTCACCCCATCTTTGATTCCCCTAGGTCTCTAGCTTTCAAAAATGCACAGATTTGGTAGGTTTCCCTAGGTGCCAGCTGAGCTAGAGGCCAAAATCTACAGGTAGGCACTTTGCAAAAAACACCTCTGTTTTCTTTAAAAAAATGTGATGTGTCCACGTTATGTTTTGGGGCGTTTCCTGTCACGGGCGCTAGGCCTACCCACACAAGTGAGGTATCATTTTTTTTGGGAGACTTGGGGGAACGCTGGGTGGAAGGAAATTTGTGGCTCCTCTCAGATTCCATAACTTTCTGTCACCGAAATGTGAGGAAAACGTGTTTTTTTAGCCAAATTTTGAGGTTTGCAAAGGATTCTGGGTAACAGAACCTGGTCAGTGCCCCACAAGTCACCCCATCTTGGATTCCCCTAGGTCTCTAGTTTTCAAAAAAGCACATGTTTGGTAGGTTTCCCTAGGTGCCGACTGAGCTAGAGGCCAAAATCTACAGGTAGGCACTTTGCAAAAAAAACCTCTGTTTTCTTTCAAAAAATGTGATGTGTCCGCATTGTGTTTTGGGGCATTTCCTGTCACGGGCGCTAGGCCCACCTACACAAGTGAGGTATCATTTTTATCGGGAGACTTGGGGGCACGCTGGGTGGAAGGAAATTTGAGGCTCCTCTCAGATTCCATAACTTTCTGTCACCGAAATGTGAGGAAAACTTGTTTGTTTAGCCAAATTTTGAAGTTTGCAAAGGATTCTGGGTAACAGAACCTGGTCAGAGCCCCACAAGTCACCCCATCTTGGATTCCCCTAGGTCTCTAGTTTTCAATAATGCACAGGTTTGGTAGGTTTCCCTAGGTGCCAGCTGAGCTAGAGGCCAAAATCTACAGGTAGGTCTTTGCAAAAAACACCTTTGTTTTCTTTAAAAAAATGTGATGTGTCCACGTTATGTTTTGGGGCGTTTCCTGTCACGGGCGCTAGGCCTACCCACACAAGTGAGGTATCATTTTTATTGGGAGACTTGGGGGAACGCAGGGTGGAAGGAAATTTGTGGCTCCTCTCAGATTCCAGAACTTTTTGTCACCGAAATGTGAGGAAAAGTGTTTTTTAGCCAAATTTTGAGGTTTGCAAAGGATTCTGGGTAACAGAACCTGGTCAGTGCCCCACAAGTCACCCCATCTCGGATTCCCCTAGGTCTCTAGTTTTCAAAAATGCACATGTTTGGTAGGTTTCCCTAGGTGCCGGCTGAGCTAGAGGCCAAAATCTACAGGTAGGCACTTTGCAAAAAAACCCTGTTTTCTTTCAAAAAATGTGATGTGTCCGCATTGTGTTTCTGAGCATTTCCTGTCACGGGCGCTAGGCCTACCCACACAAGTGAGGTATCATTTTTATCGGGAGACTTGGGGGAACGCTGGGTGGAAGGAAATTTGTGGCTCCTCTCAGATTCCCGAACTTTCTGTCACCAAAATGTGAGGAAAACGTGTTTGTTTAGCCACATTTTGAAGTTTGCAAACGATTCTGGGTAACGGAACCTGGTCAGAGCCCCACAAGTCACCCCATCTTGGATTCCCCTAGGTCTCTAGCTTTCAAAAATGCATAGGTTTGGTAGGTTTCCCTAGGTGCCAGCTGAGCTAGAAGCCAAAATCTGCAGGTATGCACTTTTCAAAAAATGTGATGTGTCCGCGTTTTGTTTTGGGGCATTTCCTGTCACGGGCGCTAGGCCTACCCACACAAGTGAGGTGTCATTTTTATCGGGAGACATGGGGGAACGCTGGGTGGAAGGAAATTTGTGGCTCCTCTCAGATTCCCGAACTTTCTGTCACCAAAATATGAGGAAAACGTGTTTGTTTAGCCACATTTTGAAGTTTGCAAAGGATTCTGGGTAACAGAACCTGGTCAGAGCCCCACAAGTCACCCCATCTTTGATTCCCCTAGGTCTCTAGCTTTCAAAAATGCACAGATTTGGTAGGTTTCCCTAGTTGCCAGCTGAGCTAGAGGCCAAAATCTACAGGTAGGCACTTTGCAAAAAACACCTCTGTTTTCTTTAAAAAAATGTGATGTGTCCACGTTATGTTTTGGGGCGTTTCCTGTCACGGGCGCTAGGCCTACCCACACAAGTGAGGTATCATTTTTATTGGGAGACTTGGGGTAACGCTGGGTGGAAGGAAATTTGTGGCTCCTCTCAGATTCCAGAACTTTTTGTCACCGAAATGTGAGGAAAAGTGTTTTTTAGCCAAATTTTGAGGTTTGCAAAGGATTCTGGGTAACAGAACCTGGTCAGAGCCCCACAAGTCACCCCATCTTGGATTCTCCTAGGTCTCTAGTTTTCAAAAATACACAGGTTTGGTAGGTTTCCCTAGGTGCCGGCTGAGCTATAGGCCAAAATCTGCAGGTAGGCACTTTGCAAAAAACACCTCTGTTTTCTTTCAAAAAATGTGATGTGTCTACGTTATGTTTTGGGGCGTTTCCTGTCACGGGCGCTAGGCCTACCCACACAAGTGAGGTATCATTTTTATTGGGAGACTTGGGGGAACGCTGGGTGGAAGGAAATTTGTGGCTCCTCTCAGATTCCAGAACTTTCTGTCACCGAAATGTGAGGAAAAGTGTTTTTTAGCCAAATTTTGAGGTTTGCAAAGGATTCTGGGTAACAGAACCTGGTCAGAGCCCCACAAGTCACCCTATCTTGGATTCTCCTAGGTCTCTAGTTTTCAAAAATACACAGGTTTGGTAGGTTTCCCTAGGTGCCGGCTGAGCTAGAGGCCAAAATCTGCAGGTAGGCACTTTGCAAAAAACACCTCTGTTTTCTTTCAAAAAATGTGATGTGTCTACGTTATGTTTTGGGGCGTTTCCTGTCACGGGCGCTAGGCCTACCCACACAAGTGAGGTATCATTTTTATTGGGAGACTTGGGGGAACGCTGGGTGGAAGGAAATTTGTGGCTCCTCTCAGATTCCAGAACTTTCTGTCACCGAAATGTCAGGAAAAGTGTTTTTTAGCCAAATTTTTAGGTTTGCAAAGGATTCTGGGTAACAGAACCTGGTCAGAGCCCCACAAGTCACCCTATCTTGGATTCTCCTAGGTCTCCAGTTTTCAAAAATACACAGGTTTGGTAGGTTTCCCTAGGTGCCGGCTGAGCTAGAGGCCAAAATCTGCAGGTAGGCACTTTGCAAAAAACACCTCTGTTTTCTTTCAAAAAATGTGATGTGTCTACGTTATGTTTTGGGGCGTTTCCTGTCACGGGCGCTAGGCCTACCCACACAAGTGAGGTATCATTTTTATTGGGAGACTTGGGGGAACGCTGGGTGGAAGGAAATTTGTGGCTCCTCTCAGATTCCAGAACTTTCTGTCACCGAAATGTGAGGAAAAGTGTTTTATAGCCAAATTTTGAGGTTTGCAAAGGATTCTGGGTAACAGAACCTGGTCAGTGCCCCACAAGTCACCCCATCTGGGATTCCCCTAGGTCTCTAGTTTTCAAAAATGCACATGTTTGGTAGGTTTCTCTAGGTGCCGGCTGAGCTAGAGGCCAAAATCTACAGGTAGGCACTTTGCAAAAAAACCCTTTGTTTTCTTTCAAAAAATGTGATGTGTCCGCATTGTGTTTTGGGGCATTTCCTGTCACGGGCGCTAGGCCCACCCACTCAAGTGAGGTATCATTTTTATCGGGAGACTTGGGGGAACGCTGGGTGGAAGGAAATATGTGGCTCCTCTCATATTCCAGAACTTTCTGTCACCGAAATGTGAGGAAAACGTGTTTTTTTAGCCAAATTTTGAAGTTTGCAAAGGATTCTGGGTAACAGAACCTGGTCAGAGCCCCACAAGTCACCCCATCTTGGATTCCCCTAGGTCTCTAGTTTTTAAAAATGTACAGGTTTAGTAGGTTTTTCTAGGTACCGGCTGAGCTAGAGGCCAAAATCTGCAGGTAGGCACTTTGGAAAAAACACCTCTGTTTTCTTTAAAAAAATGTGAAGTGTCCACGTTATGTTTTGGGGCGTTTCCTGTCACGGGCGCTAGGCCTACCCACACAAGTGAGGTATCATTTTTATTGGAAGACTTGGGGGAACGCTGGGTGGAAGGAAATTTGTGGCTCCTCTCAAATTCCAGAGCTTTTTGTCACCGAAATGTGAGGAAAGGTGTTTTTTAGCCAAATTTTGAGGTTTGCAAAGGATTCTGGGTAACAGAACCTGGTCAGTGCCCCACAAGTCACCCCATCTTGGATTCCCCTAGGTCTCTAGTTTTCAAAAATGCATATGTTTGGTAGGTTTCCCTAGGTGCCGGCTGAGCTAGAGGCCAAAATCTACAGGTAGGCACTTTGCAAAAAAAACCTGTTTTCTTTCAAAAAATGTGATGTGTCCGGATTGTGTTTCGGAGCATTTCCTGTCACGGGCGCTAGGCCCACCTACACAAGTGAGGTATCATTTTTATCAGGAGACTTGGGGGCACGCTGGGTGGAAGGAAATATGTGGCTCCTCTCAGATTCCAGAACTTTCTGTCACCGAAACGTGAGGAAAACTTGTTTTTTTAGCCACATTTTGAGATTTGTAAAGGATTCTGGGTAACAGAACCTGGTCAGAGCCCCACAAGTCACCCCATCTTGGATTCCCCTAGGTCTCCTGTTTTAAAAAATGCACAGGTTTGGTAGGCTTCCCTAGGTGCCGGCTGAGCTAGAAGCCAAAATCTGCAGGTAGGCACTTTGCAAAAAACACCTCTGTTTTCTTTCAAAAAATGTGATGAGTCCGCGTTTTGTTTTGGGGCATTTCCTGTCACGGGCGCTAGGCCTACCCACACAAGTGAGGTATCATTTTTATCGGGAGACATGGGGGAACGCTGGGTGGGAGGAAATTTGTGGCTCCTCTCAGATTCCCGAACTTTCTGTCACCAAAATGAGAGGAAAACTTGTTTGTTTAGCCAAATTTTGAAGTTTGCAAAGGATTCTGGGTAACAGAACCTGGTCAGAGCCCCACAAGTCACCCCATCTTGGATTCCCCTAGGTCTCTAGTTTTCAATAATGCACAGGTTTGGTAGGTTTCCCTAGGTGCCAGCTGAGCTAGAGGCCAAAATCTACAGGTAGGCACTTTGCAAAAAACACCTTTGTTTTCTTTAAAAAATGTGATGTGTCCACGTTATGTTTTGGGGCGTTTCCTGTCACGGGCGCTAGGCCTACCCACACAAGTGAGGTATCATTTTTATTGGGAGACTTGGGGGAACGCTGGGTGGAAGGAAATTTGTGGCTCCTCTCAGATTCCAGAACTTTCTGTCACCGAAATGTGAGGAAAATGTGTTTTTTTAGCCAAATTTTGAGGTTTGCAAAGGATTCTGGGTAACAAAACCTGGTCAGTGCACCACAAGTCACCCCATCTCGGATTCCCCTAGGTCTCTAGTTTTCAAAAATGCACATGTTTGGTAGGTTTCCCTAGGTGCCGGCTGAGCTAGAGGCAAAAATCTACAGGTAGGCACTTTGCAAAAAAAACCTGTTTTCTTTCAAAAAATGTGATGTGTCCGCATTGTGTTTCGGAGCATTTCCTGTCACGGGCGCTAGGCCTACCCACACAAGTGAGGTATCATTTTTATCGGGAGACTTGGGGGAACGCTGGGTGGAAGGAAATTTGTGGCTCCTCTCAGATTCCCGAACTTTCTGTCACCAAAATGTGAGGAAAACGTGTTTGTTTAGCCACATTTTGAAGTTTGCAAAGGATTCTGGGTAACAGAAACTGGTCAGAGCCCCACAAGTCACCCCATCTTGGATTCCCCTAGGTCTCTAGCTTTAAAAAATGCACAGGTTTGGTAGGTTTCCCTAGGTGCCAGCTGAGCTAGAAGCCAAAATCTGCAGGTAGGCACTTTGCAAAAAACACCTGTTTTCTTTAAAAAAATGTGACGTGTCCGTGTCTTGTTTTGGGGCATTTCCTGTCACGGGCGCTAGGCCTACCCACACAAGTGAGGTATCATTTTTATCGGGAGACATGGGGGAACGCTGGGTGGAAGGAAATTTGTGGCTCCTCTCAGATTCCCGAACTTTCTGTCACCAAAATGTGAGGAAAACGTGTTTGTTTAGCCAAATTTTTAAGTTTGCAAAGGATTCTGGGTAACAGAACCTGGTCAGAGAACCACAAGTCACCCCATCTTTGATTCCCCTAGGTCTCTAGCTTTCAAAAATGCACAGATTTGGTAGGTTTCCCTAGGTGCCAGCTGAGCTAGAGGCCAAAATCTACAGGTAGGCACTTTGCAAAAAACACCTCTGTTTTCTTTAAAAAAATGTGATGTGTCCACGTTATGTTTTGGGGCGTTTCCTGTCACGGGCGCTAGGCCTACCCACACAAGTGAGGTATCATTTTTTTTGGGAGACTTGGGGGAACGCTGGGTGGAAGGAAATTTGTGGCTCCTCTCAGATTCCAGAACTTTCTGTCACCGAAATGTGAGGAAAACGTGTTTTTTACCCAAATTTTGAGGTTTGCAAAGGATTCTGGGTAACAGAACCTGGTCAGTGCCCCACAAGTCAACCCATCTTGGATTCCCCTAGGTCTCTAGTTTTCAAAAATGCACATATTTGGTAGGTTTCCCTAGGTGCCGGCTGAGCTAGAGGCCAAAATCTACAGGTAGGCACTTTGCAAAAACACCTCTGTTTTCTTTCAAAAAATGTGATGTGTCCGCATTGTGTTTTGGGGCATTTCCTGTCACGGGCGCTAGGCCCACCGACACAAGTGAGGTATCATTTTTATCGGGAGACTTGGGGGAACGCTGGGTGGAAGGAAATTTGTGGCTCCTCTCAGATTCCATAACTTTCTGTCACCGAAATGTGAGGAAAACGTGTTTTTTTAGCCAAATTTTGAGGTTTGCAAAGGATTCTGGGTAACAGAACCTGGTCAGAGCCCCACAAGTCACCCCATCTTGGATTCCCCTAGGTCTCTAGTTTTTAAAAATGCACAGGTTTAGTAGGTTTCCCTAGGTACCCGGCTGAGCTAGCGGCCAAAATCTACAGGGAGGCACTTTGCAAAAAACACCTCTGTTTTCTTTAAAAAAATGTGATGTGTCAACGTTATGTTTTGGGGTGTTTCCTGTCACGGGCGCTAGGCCTACCCACACAAGTGAGGTATCATTTTTAATGGGAGACTTGTGGGAACGCTGGGTGGAAGGAAATTTGTGGCTCCTCTCAGATTCCAGAATTTTCTGTCACCGAAATGTGAGGAAAAGTGTTTTTTAGCCAAACTTTGAGGTTTGCAAAGGATTCTGGGTAACAGAACCTGATCAGAGCCCCACAAGTCACCCATCTTGGATTCCCCAAGGTCTCTAGTTTTCAAAAATGCACATGTTTGGTAGGTTTCCCTAGGTGCCGACTGAGCTAGAGGCCAAAATCTACAGGTAGGCACTTTGCAATAAAAACCTCTGTTTTCTTTCAAAAAATTTGATTTGTCCGCATTGTGTTTTGGGGCATTTCCTGTCACGGGCGCTAGGCCCACCTACACAAGTGAGGTATCATTTTTATCGGGAGACTTGGGGGCACGCTGGTTGGAAGGAAATATGTGGCTCCTCTCAGATTCCAGAACTTTCTGTCACCGAAATGTGAGGAAAACTTGTTTTTTTAGCCACATTTTGAGATTTGTAAAGGATTCTGGGTAACAGAACCTGGTCAGAGCCCCACAAGTCACCCCATCTTGGATTCCCCTAGGTCTCCTGTTTTCAAAAATGCACAGGTTTGGTAGGCTTCCCTATGTGCCGGCTGAGCTAGAACCCAAAATCTGCAGGTAGGCACTTTGCAAAAAACACCTGTTTTCTTTAAAAAAATGTGATGTGTCCGCGTTTTGTTTTGGGGCATTTCCTGTCACGGGCGCTAGGCCTACCCACACAAGTGAGGTATCATTTTTATCGGGAGACATGGGGGAACGCTGGGTGGAAGGAAATTTGTGGCTCCTCTCAGATTCCCGAACTTTCTGTCACCAAAATGTGAGGAAAACTTGTTTGTTTAGCCAAATTTTGAAGTTTGCAAAGGATTCTGGGTAACAGAACCTGGTCAGTGCCCCACAAGTCACTCCTTCTTGGATTCCCCTAGGTCTCTAGTTTTCAAAAATGCACATGTTTGGTAGGTTTCCCTAGGTGCCAGCTGAGCTAGAGGCCAAAATCTACAGGTAGGCACTTTGCAAAAACACCTCTGTTTTCTTTCAAAAAATGTGATGTGTCCGGATTGTGTTTTGGGGCATTTCCTGTCACGGGCGCTAGGCCCACCGACACAAGTGAGGTATCATTTTTATCGGGAGACTTGGGGGAACGGTGGGTGGAAGGAAATTTTCGGCTCCTCTCAGATTCCATAATTTTCTGTCACCGAAATGTGAGGAAAACGTGTTTTTTTAGCCAAATTTTGAGGTTTGCAAAGGATTCTGGGTAACAGAACCTGGTCAGAGCCCCACAAGTCACCCCATCTTGGATTCCCCTAGGTCTCTAGTTTTTAAAAATGTACAGATTTAGTAGGATTCCCTAGGTACCGGCTGAGCTAGAGGCCAAAATCTGCAGGTAGGCACTTTGGAAAAAACACCTCTGTTTTCTTTCAAAAAATGTGCAGTGTCCACGTTATGTTTTGGGGCGTTTCCTGTCACGGGCGCTAGGCCTACCCAAACAAGTGAGGTATCATTTTTATTGGGAGACTTGGGGGAACGCTGGGTGGAAGGAAATTTGTGGCTCCTCTCAGATTCCAGAACTTTCTGTCACAGAAATGTGAGGAAAACGTGTTTTTTTAGCCAAATTTTGAGGTTTGCAAAGGATTCTGGGTAACAGAACCTGGTCAGTGCCCCACAAGTCACCCCATCTTGGATTCCCCTAGGTCTCTAGTTTTCAAAAATGCACATGTTTGGTAGGTTTCCCTAGGTGCCGGCTGAGCTAGAGGCCAAAATCTGCAGGTAGGCACTTTGCAAAAAACACCTCTGTTTTCTTTCAAAAAATGTGATGTGTCCTTGTTTTGTTTTGGGGCATTTCCTGTCACGGGCGCTAGGCCTACCCACACAAGTGAGGTATCATTTTTATCGGGAGACATGGGGGAACGCTGGGTGGAAGGATATTTGTGGCTGCTCTCAGATTCCCGAACTTTCTGTCACCAAAATGTGAGGAAAACGTGTTTGTTTAGCCAAATTTTGAAGTTTGCAAAGGATTCTGGGTAACAGAACCTGGTCAGAGCCCCACAAGTCACCCCATCTTGGATTCCCCTAGGTCTCTAGCTTTCAAAAATGCACAGGTTTGGTAGGTTTCCCTAGGTGCAAGCTGAGCTAGAGGCCAAAATCTACAGGTAGGCACTTTGCAAAAAACACCTCTGTTTTCTTTCAAAAAATGTGATGTGTCCACGTTATGTTTTGGGGCGTTTCCTGTCACGGGCGCTAGGCCTACCCACACAAGTCAGGTATCATTTTTATTGGGAGACTTGGGGGAACGCTGGGTGGAAGGAAATTTGTGGCTCCTCTCAGATTCCAGAACTTTCTGTCACAGAAATGTGAGGAAAACGTGTTTTTTTAGCCAAATTTTGAGGTTTGCAAAGGATTCTGGGTAACAGAACCTGGTCAGTGCCCCACAAGTCACCCCATCTTGGATTCCCCTAGGTCTCTAGTTTTAAAAAATGCACATGTTTGGTAGGTTTCCCTAGGTGCCGGCTGAGCTAGAGGCCAAAATCTACAGGTAGGCACTTTGCAAAAACACCTCTGTTTTCTTTCAAAAAATGTGATGTGTCCGGATTGTGTTTTGGGGCATTTCCTGTCACGGGCGCTAGGCCCACCGACACAAGTGAGGTATCATTTTTATCGGGAGACTTGGGGGAACGCTGGGTGGAAGGAAATTTGTGGCTCCTCTCAGATTCCATAACTTTCTGTTCCCGAAATGTGAGGAAAACGTGTTTTTTAAGCCAAATTTTGAGGTTTGCAAAGTATTCTGGGTAACATAACCTGGTCAGAGCCCCACAAGTCACCCCTTCTTGGATTCCCCTAGGTCTCTAGTTTTTAAAAATGTACAGGTTTAGTAGGTTTCCCTAGGTACCGGCTGAGCTAGAGGCCAAAATCTGCAGGTAGGCACTTTGGAAAAAACACCTCTGTTTTCTTTCAAAAAATGTGATGTGTCCACGTTATGTTTTGGGGCGTTTCCTGTCACGGGCGCTAGGCCTACCCACACAAGTGAGGTATCATTTTTATTGAGAGACTTGGGGGAACGCTGGGTGGAAGGAAATTTGTGGCTCCTCTCAGATTCCAGAACTTTTTGTCACCGAAATGTGAGGAAAAGTGTTTTTTAGCCAAATTTTGAGGTTTGCAAAGGATTCTGGGTAACAGAACCTGGTCAGAGCCCCACAAGTCACCCCATCTTGGATTCTCCTATGTCTCTAGTTTTCAAAAATACACAGGTTTGGTAGGTTTCCCTAGGTGCCGGCTGAGCTAGAGGCCAAAATCTGCAGGTAGGCACTTTGCAAAAAACACCTCTGTTTTCTTTCAAAAAATGTGATGTGTCTACGTTATGTTTTGGGGCGTTTCCTGTCACGGGCGCTAGGCCTACCCACACAAGTGAGGTATCATTTTTATTGGGAGACTTGGGGGAACGCTGGGTGGAAGGAAATTTGTGGCTCCTCTCAGATTCCAGAACTTTCTGTCACCGAAATGTGAGGAAAAGTGTTTTTTAGCCAAATTTTGAGGTTTGCAAAGGATTCTGGGTAACAGAACCTGGTTAGTGCCCCACAATTCACCCCATCTGGGATTCCCCTAGGTCTCTAGTTTTCAAAAATGCACATGTTTGGTAGGTTTCCCTAGGTGCCGGCTGAGCTAGAGGCCAAAATCTACAGGTAGGCACTTTGCAAAAAAAAACTCTGTTTTCTTTAAAAAAATGTGATGTGTCCGCATTGTGTTTTGGGGCATTTCCTGTCACGGGCGCTAGGCCCACCCACACAAGTGAGGTATCATTTTTATCGGGAGACTTGGGGGAACGCTGGGTGGAAGGAAATATGTGGCTCCTCTCAGATTCCAGAACTTTCTGTCACCGAAATGTGAGGAAAACTTGTTTTTTTAGCCACATTTTGAGATTTGTAAAGGATTCTGGGTAACAGAACCTGGTCAGAGCCCCACAAGTCACCCCATCTTGGATTCCCCTAGGTCTCCTGTTTTCAAAAATGCAGAGGTTTGGTAGGCTTCCCTAGGTGCCGGCTGAGCTAGAAGCCAAAATCTGCAGGTAGGCACTTTGCAAAAAACACCTCAGTTTTCTTTAAAAAAATGTGATGTGTCCGCGTTTTGTTTTGGGGGATTTCCTGTCACGGGCGCTAGGCCTACCCACACAAGTGAGGTATCATTTTTATCGGGAGACATGGGGGAACGCTGGGTGGAAGGAAATTTGTGGCTCCTCTCAGATTCCCGAACTTTCTGTCACCAAAATGTGAGGAAAACTTGTTTGTTTAGCCAAATTTTGAAGTTTGCAAAGGATTCTGGGTAACAGAACCTGGTCAGTGCCCCACAAGTCACCCCTTCTTGGATTCCCCTAGGTCTCTAGTTTTCAAAAATGCACATGTTTGGTAGGTTTCCCTAGGTGCCGGCTGAGCTAGAGGCCAAAATCTACAGGTAGGCACTTTGCAAAAACACCTCTGTTTTCTTTCAAAAAATGTGATGTGTCCGGATTGTGTTTTGGGGCATTTCCTGTCACGGGCGCTAGGCCCACCGACACAAGTGAGGTATCATTTTTATCGGGAGACTTGGGGGAACGCTGGGTGGAAGGAAATTTGTGGCTCCTCTCAGATTCCATAATTTTCTGTCACCGAAATATGAGGAAATCGTGTTTTTTTAGCCAAATTTTGAGGTTTGCAAAGGATTCTGGGTAACAGAACCTGGTCAGAGCCCCACAAGTCACCCCATCTTGGATTCCCCTAGGTCTCTAGTTTTTAAAAATGTACAGGTTTAGTAGGTTTCCCTAGGTACCGGCTGAGCTAGAGGCCAAAATCTGCAGGTAGGCACTTTGGAAAAAACACCTCTGTTTTCTTTCAAAAAATGTGAAGTGTCCACGTTATGTTTTGGGGCGTTTCCTGTCACGGGCGCTAGGCCTACCCACACAAGTGAGGTATCATTTTTATTGGGAGACTTGGGGGAACGCTGGGTGGAAGGAAATTTGTGGCTCTTCTCAGATTCCAGAACTTTCTGTCACCGAAATGTGAGGAAAACGTGTTTTTTTAGCCAAATTTTGAGGTTTGCAAAGGATTCTGGGTAACAGAACCTGGTCAGTGCCCAACAAGTCACCCCATCTTGGATTCCCCTAGGTCTCTAGTTTTCAAAAATGCACATGTTTGGTAGGTTTCCCTAGGTGCCGGCTGAGCTAGAGGCCAAAATCTACAGGTAGGCACTTTGCAAAAACACCTCTGTTTTCTTTCAAAAAATGTGATGTGTCCACGTTATGTTTTGGGGCGTTTCCTGTCACGGGCGCTAGGCCTACCCACACAAGTGAGGTATCATTTTTATTGAGAGACTTGGGGGAACGCTGGGTGGAAGGAAATTTGTGGCTCCTCTCAGATTCCAGAACTTTTTGTCACCGAAATGTGAGGAAAAGTGTTTTTTAGCCAAATTTTGAGGTTTGCAAAGGATTCTGGGTAACAGAACCTGGTCAGAGCCCCACAAGTCACCCCATCTTGGATTCCCCTAGGTCTCTAGCTTTCAAAAATGCACAGGTTTGGTAGGTTTCCCTAGGTGCAAGCTGAGCTAGAGGCCAAAATCTACAGGTAGGCACTTTGCAAAAAACACCTCTGTTTTCTTTCAAAAAATGTGATGTGTCCACGTTATGTTTTGGGGCGTTTCCTGTCACGGGCGCTAGGCCTACCCACACAAGTCAGGTATCATTTTTATTGGGAGACTTGGGGGAACGCTGGGTGGAAGGAAATTTGTGGCTCCTCTCAGATTCCAGAACTTTCTGTCACAGAAATGTGAGGAAAACGTGTTTTTTTAGCCAAATTTTGAGGTTTGCAAAGGATTCTGGGTAACAGAACCTGGTCAGTGCCCCACAAGTCACCCCATCTTGGATTCCCCTAGGTCTCTAGTTTTAAAAAATGCACATGTTTGGTAGGTTTCCCTAGGTGCCGGCTGAGCTAGAGGCCAAAATCTACAGGTAGGCACTTTGCAAAAACACCTCTGTTTTCTTTCAAAAAATGTGATGTGTCCGGATTGTGTTTTGGGGCATTTCCTGTCACGGGCGCTAGGCCCACCGACACAAGTGAGGTATCATTTTTATCGGGAGACTTGGGGGAACGCTGGGTGGAAGGAAATTTGTGGCTCCTCTCAGATTCCATAACTTTCTGTTCCCGAAATGTGAGGAAAACGTGTTTTTTAAGCCAAATTTTGAGGTTTGCAAAGTATTCTGGGTAACATAACCTGGTCAGAGCCCCACAAGTCACCCCTTCTTGGATTCCCCTAGGTCTCTAGTTTTTAAAAATGTACAGGTTTAGTAGGTTTCCCTAGGTACCGGCTGAGCTAGAGGCCAAAATCTGCAGGTAGGCACTTTGGAAAAAACACCTCTGTTTTCTTTCAAAAAATGTGATGTGTCCACGTTATGTTTTGGGGCGTTTCCTGTCACGGGCGCTAGGCCTACCCACACAAGTGAGGTATCATTTTTATTGAGAGACTTGGGGGAACGCTGGGTGGAAGGAAATTTGTGGCTCCTCTCAGATTCCAGAACTTTTTGTCACCGAAATGTGAGGAAAAGTGTTTTTTAGCCAAATTTTGAGGTTTGCAAAGGATTCTGGGTAACAGAACCTGGTCAGAGCCCCACAAGTCACCCCATCTTGGATTCTCCTATGTCTCTAGTTTTCAAAAATACACAGGTTTGGTAGGTTTCCCTAGGTGCCGGCTGAGCTAGAGGCCAAAATCTGCAGGTAGGCACTTTGCAAAAAACACCTCTGTTTTCTTTCAAAAAATGTGATGTGTCTACGTTATGTTTTGGGGCGTTTCCTGTCACGGGCGCTAGGCCTACCCACACAAGTGAGGTATCATTTTTATTGGGAGACTTGGGGGAACGCTGGGTGGAAGGAAATTTGTGGCTCCTCTCAGATTCCAGAACTTTCTGTCACCGAAATGTGAGGAAAAGTGTTTTTTAGCCAAATTTTGAGGTTTGCAAAGGATTCTGGGTAACAGAACCTGGTTAGTGCCCCACAATTCACCCCATCTGGGATTCCCCTAGGTCTCTAGTTTTCAAAAATGCACATGTTTGGTAGGTTTCCCTAGGTGCCGGCTGAGCTAGAGGCCAAAATCTACAGGTAGGCACTTTGCAAAAAAAACCTCTGTTTTCTTTAAAAAAATGTGATGTGTCCGCATTGTGTTTTGGGGCATTTCCTGTCACGGGCGCTAGGCCCACCCACACAAGTGAGGTATCATTTTTATCGGGAGACTTGGGGGAACGCTGGGTGGAAGGAAATATGTGGCTCCTCTCAGATTCCAGAACTTTCTGTCACCGAAATGTGAGGAAAACTTGTTTTTTTAGCCACATTTTGAGATTTGTAAAGGATTCTGGGTAACAGAACCTGGTCAGAGCCCCACAAGTCACCCCATCTTGGATTCCCCTAGGTCTCCTGTTTTCAAAAATGCACAGGTTTGGTAGGCTTCCCTAGGTGCCGGCTGAGCTAGAAGCCAAAATCTGCAGGTAGGCACTTTGCAAAAAACACCTCAGTTTTCTTTAAAAAAATGTGATGTGTCCGCGTTTTGTTTTGGGGGATTTCCTGTCACGGGCGCTAGGCCTACCCACACAAGTGAGGTATCATTTTTATCGGGAGACATGGGGGAACGCTGGGTGGAAGGAAATTTGTGGCTCCTCTCAGATTCCCGAACTTTCTGTCACCAAAATGTGAGGAAAACTTGTTTGTTTAGCCAAATTTTGAAGTTTGCAAAGGATTCTGGGTAACAGAACCTGGTCAGTGCCCCACAAGTCACCCCTTCTTGGATTCCCCTAGGTCTCAAGTTTTCAAAAATGCACATGTTTGGTAGGTTTCCCTAGGTGCCGGCTGAGCTAGAGGCCAAAATCTACAGGTAGGCACTTTGCAAAAACACCTCTGTTTTCTTTCAAAAAATGTGATGTGTCCACGTTATGTTTTGGGGCGTTTCCTGTCACGGGCGCTAGGCCTACCCACACAAGTGAGGTATCATTTTTATTGAGAGACTTGGGGGAACGCTGGGTGGAAGGAAATTTGTGGCTCCTCTCAGATTCCAGAACTTTTTGTCACCGAAATGTGAGGAAAAGTGTTTTTTAGCCAAATTTTGAGGTTTGCAAAGGATTCTGGGTAACAGAACCTGGTCTGTGCCCCACAAGTCACCCCATCTTGGATTCCCCTAGGTCTCTAGTTTTCAAAAAAGCACATGTTTGGTAGGTTTCCCTAGGTGCCGACTGAGCTAGAGGCCAAAATCTACAGGTAGGCACTTTGCAAAAAAAACCTCGGTTTTCTTTAAAAAAATGTGATGTGTCCGCATTGTGTTTTGGGGCATTTCCTGTCACGGGCGCTAGGCCCACCTACACAAGTGAGGTATCATTTTTATCGGGAGACTTGGGGGCACGCTGGGTGGAAGGAAATTTGAGGCTCCTCTCAGATTCCATAACTTTCTGTCACCGAAATGTGAGGAAAACTTGTTTGTTTAGCCAAATTTTGAAGTTTGCAAAGGATTCTGGGTAACAGAACCTGGTCAGAGCCCCACAAGTCACCCCATCTTGGATTCCCCTAGGTCTCTAGTTTTCAATAATGCACAGATTTGGTAGGTTTCCCTAGGTGCCAGCTGAGCTAGAGGCCAAAATCTACAGGTAGGCACTTTGCAAAAAACACCTCTGTTTTCTTTAAAAAAATGTGATGTGTCCACGTTATGTTTTGGGGCGTTAGCTGTCACGGGCGCTAGGCCTACCCACACAAGTGAGGTATCATTTTTATTGGGAGACTTGGGGTAACGCTGGGTGGAAGGAAATTTGTGGCTCCTCTCAGATTCCAGAACTTTTTGTCACCGAAATGTGAGGAAAAGTGTTTTTTAGCCAAATTTTGAGGTTTGCAAAGGATTCTGGGTAACAGAACCTGGTCAGAGCCCCACATGTCACCCCATCTTGGATTCCCCTAGGTCTCTAGATTTAAAAAATGCACAGGTTTGGTAGGTTTCCCTAGGTGCCGGCTGAGCTGGAAGCCAAATTCTGCAGGTAGGCACTTTGCAAAAAACACCTCTGTTTTCTTTAAAAAAATGTGATGTGTCCGCGTTGTGTTTTGGGGCATTTCCTGTCATGGGCGCTAGGCCTACCCACACAAGTGAGGTATCATTTTTATCGGGAGACATGGGGAAACGCTGGGTGGAAGGAAATTTGTGGCTCCTCTCGGATTCCAGAACTTTCTGTCACCGAAATTTGAGGAAAATGTGATTTTTTAGCCAGATTTTGAGGTTTGCAAAGGATTCTGGGTAACAGAACCTGGTCAGAGCCCCACAAGTCAACCCAACTTAGATTCCCCTAGGTCTCTAGTTTTCAAAAATGCACAGGTTTGGTAGGTTTCCTTAGGTGCCGGCTGAGCTAGAGGCCAAAATCTACAGGTAGGCACTTTGCAAAAACACCTCTGTTTCTTTCAAAAAATGTGATGTGTCCGGATTGTGTTTTGGGGCATTTCCTGTCACGGGCGCTAGGCCCCACCGACACAAGTGAGGTATCATTTTTATCGGGAGACTTGGGGGAACGCTGGGTGGAAGGAAATTTGTGGCTCCTCTCAGATTCCATAATTTTCTGTCACCGAAATGTGAGGAAAACGTGTTTTTTTAGCCAAATTTTGAGGTTTGCAAAGGGATTCTGGGTAACAGAACCTGGTCAGAGCCCCACAAGTCACCCCATCTTGGATTCCCCTAGGTCTCTAGTTTTTAAAAATGTACAGGTTAGTAGGTTTCCCTAGGTACCCGGGCTGAGCTAGAGGCCAAAATCTGCAGGTAGGCACTTTGGAAAAAACACCTCTGTTTTCTTTCAAAAAATGTGAAGTGTCCACGTTATGTTTTGGGGCGTTTCCTGTCACGGGCGCTAGGCCTACCCACATAAGTGAGGTATCATTTTTATTGGGAGACTTGGGGGAACGCTGGGTGGAAGGAAATTTGTGGCTCCTCTCAGATTCCAGAACTTTTTGTCACCGAAATGTGAGGAAAAGTGTTTTTTAGCCAAATTTTGAGGTTTGCAAAGGATTCTGGGTAACAGAACCTGGTCAGTGCCCCACAAGTCACCCCATCTTGGATTCCCCTAGGTCTCTAGTTTTCAAAAAAGCACATGTTTGGTAGGTTTCCTAGGTGCCGACTGAGCTAGAGGCCAAAATCTACAGGTAGGCACTTTGCAAAAAAAATCCTCTGTTTTCTTTCAAAAAATGTGATGTGTCCGCATTGTGTTTTGGGGCATTTCCTGTCACGGGCGCTAGGCCCACCTACCCAAGTGAGGTATCATTTTTATCGGGAGACTTGGGGGCACGCTGGGTGGAAGGAAATTTGAGGCTCCTCTCAGATTCCATAACTTTCTGTCACCGAAATGTGAGGAAAACTTGTTTGTTTAGCCAAATTTTGAAGTTTGCAAAGGATTCTGGGTAACAGAACCTGGTCAGAGCCCCACAAGTCACCCCATCTTGGATTCCCCTAGGTCTCTAGTTTTCAATAATGCACAGGTTTGGTAGGTTTCCCTAGGTGCCAGCTGAGCTAGAGGCCAAAATCTACAGGTAGGTCTTTGCAAAAAACACCTTTGTTTTCTTTAAAAAAATGTGATGTGTCCACGTTATGTTTTGGGGCGTTTCCTGTCACGGGCGCTAGGCCTACCCACACAAGTGAGGTATCATTTTTATTGGGAGACTTGGGGGAACGCAGGGTGGAAGGAAATTTGTGGCTCCTCTCAGATTCCAGAACTTTTTGTCACCGAAATGTGAGGAAAAGTGTTTTTTAGCCAAATTTTGAGGTTTGCAAAGGATTCTGGGTAACAGAACCTGGTCAGTGCCCCACAAGTCACCCCATCTCGGATTCCCCTAGGTCTCTAGTTTTCAAAAATGCACATGTTTGGTAGGTTTCCCTAGGTGCCGGCTGAGCTAGAGGCCAAAATCTACAGGTAGGCACTTTGCAAAAAAACCCTGTTTTCTTTCAAAAAATGTGATGTGTCCGCATTGTGTTTCTGAGCATTTCCTGTCACGGGCGCTAGGCCTACCCACACAAGTGAGGTATCATTTTTATCGGGAGACTTGGGGGAACGCTGGGTGGAAGGAAATTTGTGGCTCCTCTCAGATTCCCGAACTTTCTATCACCAAAATGTGAGGAAAACGTGTTTGTTTAGCCACATTTTGAAGTTTGCAAATGATTCTGGGTAACAGAACCTGGTCAGAGCCCCACAAGTCACCCCATCTTGGATTCCCCTAGGTCTCTAGCTTTCAAAAATGCATAGGTTTGGTAGGTTTCCCTAGGTGCCAGCTGAGCTAGAAGCCAAAATCTGCAGGTATGCACTTTTCAAAAAATGTGATGTGTCCGCGTTTTGTTTTGGGGCATTTCCTGTCACGGGCGCTAGGCCTACCCACACAAGTGAGGTGTCATTTTTATCGGGAGACATGGGGGAACGCTGGGTGGAAGGAAATTTGTGGCTCCTCTCAGATTCCCGAACTTTCTGTCACCAAAATGTGAGGAAAACGTGTTTGTTTAGCCACATTTTGAAGTTTGCAAAGGATTCTGGGTAACAGAACCTGGTCAGAGCCCCACAAGTCACCCCATCTTTGATTCCCCTAGGTCTCTAGCTTTCAAAAATGCACAGATTTGGTAGGTTTCCCTAGTTGCCAGCTGAGCTAGAGGCCAAAATCTACAGGTAGGCACTTTGCAAAAAACACCTCTGTTTTCTTTAAAAAAATGTGATGTGTCCACGTTATGTTTTGGGGCGTTTCCTGTCACGGGCGCTAGGCCTACCCACACAAGTGAGGTATCATTTTTATTGGGAGACTTGGGGTAACGCTGGGTGGAAGGAAATTTGTGGCTCCTCTCAGATTCCAGAACTTTTTGTCACCGAAATGTGAGGAAAAGTGTTTTTTAGCCAAATTTTGAGGTTTGCAAAGGATTCTGGGTAACAGAACCTGGTCAGAGCCCCACAAGTCACCCCATCTTGGATTCTCCTAGGTCTCTAGTTTTCAAAAATACACAGGTTTGGTAGGTTTCCCTAGGTGCCGGCTGAGCTATAGGCCAAAATCTGCAGGTAGGCACTTTGCAAAAAACACCTCTGTTTTCTTTCAAAAAATGTGATGTGTCTACGTTATGTTTTGGGGCGTTTCCTGTCACGGGCGCTAGGCCTACCCACACAAGTGAGGTATCATTTTTATTGGGAGACTTGGGGGAACGCTGGGTGGAAGGAAATTTGTGGCTCCTCTCAGATTCCAGAACTTTTTGTCACCGAAATGTGAGGAAAAGTGTTTTTTAGCCAAATTTTGAGGTTTGCAAAGGATTCTGGGTAACAGAACCTGGTCAGAGCCCCACAAGTCACCCTATCTTGGATTCTCCTAGGTCTCTAGTTTTCAAAAATACACAGGTTTGGTAGGTTTCCCTAGGTGCCGGCTGAGCTAGAGGCCAAAATCTGCAGGTAGGCACTTTGCAAAAAACACCTCTGTTTTCTTTAAAAAAATGTGATGTGTCTACGTTATGTTTTGGGGCGTTTCCTGTCACGGGCGCTAGGCCTACCCACACAAGTGAGGTATCATTTTTATTGGGAGACTTGGGGGAACGCTGGGTGGAAGGAAATTTGTGGCTCCTCTCAGATTCCAGAACTTTCTGTCACCGAAATGTGAGGAAAAGTGTTTTTTAGCCAAATTTTTAGGTTTGCAAAGGATTCTGGGTAACAGAACCTGGTCAGAGCCCCACAAGTCACCCTATCTTGGATTCTCCTAGGTCTCTAGTTTTCAAAAATACACAGGTTTGGTAGGTTTCCCTAGGTGCCGGCTGAGCTAGAGGCCAAAATATGCAGGTAGGCACTTTGCAAAAAACACCTCTGTTTTCTTTCAAAAAATGTGATGTGTCTACGTTATGTTTTGGGGCGTTTCCTGTCACGGGCGCTAGGCCTACCCACACAAGTGAGGTATCATTTTTATTGGGAGACTTGGGGGAACGCTGGGTGGAAGGAAATTTGTGGCTCCTCTCAGATTCCAGAACTTTCTGTCACCGAAATGTGAGGAAAAGTGTTTTATAGCCAAATTTTGAGGTTTGCAAAGGATTCTGGGTAACAGAACCTGGTCAGTGCCCCACAAGTCACCCCATCTGGGATTCCCCTAGGTCTCTAGTTTTCAAAAATGCACATGTTTGGTAGGTTTCTCTAGGTGCCGGCTGAGCTAGAGGCCAAAATCTACAGGTAGGCACTTTGCAAAAAAAACCTTTGTTTTCTTTCAAAAAATGTGATGTGTCCGCATTGTGTTTTGGGGCATTTCCTGTCACGGGCGCTAGGCCCACCCACACAAGTGAGGTATCATTTTTATCGGGAGACTTGGGGGAACGCTGGGTGGAAGGAAATATGTGGCTCCTCTCATATTCCAGAACTTTCTGTCACCGAAATGTGAGGAAAACTTGTTTTTTTAGCCACATTTTGAGATTTTTAAAGGATTCTGGGTAACAGAACCTGGTCAGAGCCCCACAAGTCACCCCTTCTTGGATTCCCCATGGTCTCTAGTTTTAAAAAATGCACATGTTTGGTAGGTTTCCCTAGGTGACGGCTGAGCTAGAGGCCAAAATCTACAGGTAGGCACTTTGCAAAAACACCTCTGTTTTCTTTCAAAAAATGTGATGTGTCCGGATTGTGTTTTGGGGCATTTCCTGTCACGGGCGCTAGGCCCACCGACACAAGTGAGGTATCATTTTTATCGGGAGACTTGGGGGAACGCTGGGTGGAAGGAAATTTGTGGCTCCTCTCAGATTCCATAATTTTCTGTCACCGAAATGTGAGGAAAACGTGTTTTTTTAGACAAATTTTGAGGTTTGCAAAGGATTCTGGGTAACAGAACCTGGTCAGAGCCCCACAAGTCACCCCATCTTTGATTCCCCTAGGTCTCTAGTTTTTAAAAATGTACAGGTTTAGTAGGTTTCCCTAGGTACCGGCTGAGCTAGAGGCCAAAATCTGCAGGTAGGCACTTTGGAAAAAACACCTCTGTTTTCTTTAAAAAAATGTGAAGTGTCCACGTTATGTTTTGGGGCGTTTCCTGTCACGGGCGCTAGGCCTACCCACACAAGTGAGGTATCATTTTTATTGGGAGACTTGGGGGAACGCTGGGTGGAAGGAAATTTGTGGCTCCTCTCAAATTCCAGAGCTTTTTGTCACCGAAATGTGAGGAAAAGTGTTTTTTAGCCAAATTTTGAGGTTTGCAAAGGATTCTGGGTAACAGAACCTGGTCAGTGCCCCACAAGTCACCCCATCTTGGATTCCCCTAGGTCTCTAGTTTTCAAAAATGCATATGTTTGGTAGGTTTCCCTAGGTGCCGGCTGAGCTAGAGGCCAAAATCTACAGGTAGGCACTTTGCAAAAAAAACCTGTTTTCTTTCAAAAAATGTGATGTGTCCGGATTGTGTTTCGGAGCATTTCCTGTCACGGGCGCTAGGCCCACCTACACAAGTGAGGTATCATTTTTATGAGGAGACTTGGGGGCACGCTGGGTGGAAGGAAATATGTGGCTCCTCTCAGATTCCAGAACTTTCTGTCACCGAAACGTGAGGAAAACTTGTTTTTTTAGCCACATTTTGAGATTTGTAAAGGATTCTGGGTAACAGAACCTGGTCAGAGCCCCACAAGTCACCCCATCTTGGATTCCCCTAGGTCTCCTGTTTTAAAAAATGCACAGGTTTGGTAGGCTTCCCTAGGTGCCGGCTGAGCTAGAAGCCAAAATCTGCAGGTAGGCACTTTGCAAAAAACACCTCTGTTTTCTTTCAAAAAATGTGATGAGTCCGCGTTTTGTTTTGGGGCTTTTCCTGTCACGGGCGCTAGGCCTACCCACACAAGTGAGGTATCATTTTTATCGGGAGACATGGGGGAACGCTGGGTGGGAGGAAATTTGTGGCTCCTCTCAGATTCCCGAACTTTCTGTCACCAAAATGAGAGGAAAACTTGTTTGTTTAGCCAAATTTTGAAGTTTGCAAAGGATTCTGGGTAACAGAACCTGGTCAGAGCCCCACAAGTCACCCCATCTTGGATTCCCCTAGGTCTCTAGTTTTCAATAATGCACAGGTTTGGTAGGTTTCCCTAGGTGCCAGCTGAGCTAGAGGCCAAAATCTACAAGTAGGCACTTTGCAAAAAACACCTTTGTTTTCTTTAAAAAATGTGATGTGTCCACGTTATGTTTTGGGGCGTTTCCTGTCACGGGCGCTAGGCCTACCCACACAAGTGAGGTATCATTTTTATTGGGAGACTTGGGGGAACGCTGGGTGGAAGGAAATTTGTGGCTCCTCTCAGATTCCAGAACTTTCTGTCACCGAAATGTGAGGAAAATGTGTTTTTTTAGCCAAATTTTGAGGTTTGCAAAGGATTCTGGGTAACAAAACCTGGTCAGTGCACCACAAGTCACCCCATCTCGGATTCCCCTAGGTCTCTAGTTTTCAAAAATGCACATGTTTGGTAGGTTTCCCTAGGTGCCGGCTGAGCTAGAGGCAAAAATCTACAGGTAGGCACTTTGCAAAAAAAACCTGTTTTCTTTCAAAAAATTTGATGTGTCCGCATTGTGTTTCGGAGCATTTCCTGTCACGGGCGCTAGGCCTACCCACACAAGTGAGGTATCATTTTTATCGGGAGACTTGGGGGAACGCTGGGTGGAAGGAAATTTGTGGCTCCTCTCAGATTCCCGAACTTTCTGTCACCAAAATGTGAGGAAAACGTGTTTGTTTAGCCTCATTTTGAAGTTTGCAAAGGATTCTGGGTAACAGAACCTGGTCAGAGCCCCACAAGTCACCCCATCTTGGATTCCCCTAGGTCTCTAGCTTTAAAAAATGCACAGGTTTGGTAGGTTTCCCTAGGTGCCAGCTGAGCTAGAAGCCAAAATCTGCAGGTAGGCACTTTGCAAAAAACACCTGTTTTCTTTAAAAAAATGTGACGTGTCCGTGTTTTGTTTTGGGGCATTTCCTGTCACGGGCGCTAGGCCTACCCACACAAGTGAGGTATCATTTTTATCGGGAGACATGGGGGAACGCTGGGTGGAAGGAAATTTGTGGCTCCTCTCAGATTCCCGAACTTTCTGTCACCAAAATGTGAGGAAAACGTGTTTGTTTAGCCAAATTTTTAAGTTTGCAAAGGATTCTGGGTAACAGAACCTGGTCAGAGAACCACAAGTCACCCCATCTTTGATTCCCCTAGGTCTCTAGCTTTCAAAAATGCACAGATTTGGTAGGTTTCCCTAGGTGCCAGCTGAGCTAGAGGCCAAAATCTACAGGTAGGCACTTTGCAAAAAACACCTCTGTTTTCTTTCAAAAAATTTGATGTGTCCACGTTATGTTTTGGGGCGTTTCCTGTCACGGGCGCTAGGCCTACCCACACAAGTGAGGTATCATTTTTTTTGGGAGACTTGGGGGAACGCTGGGTGGAAGGAAATTTGTGGCTCCTCTCAGATTCCAGAACTTTCTGTCACCGAAATGTGAGGAAAACGTGTTTTTTACCCAAATTTTGAGGTTTGCAAAGGATTCTGGGTAACAGAACCTGTTCAGTGCCCCACAAGTCACCCCATCTTGGATTCCCCTAGGTCTCTAGTTTTCAAAAATGCACATATTTGGTAGGTTTCCCTAGGTGCCGGCTGAGCTAGAGGCCAAAATCTACAGGTAGGCACTTTGCAAAAACACCTCTGTTTTCTTTCAAAAAATGTGATGTGTCCGCATTGTGTTTTGGGGCATTTCCTGTCACGGGCGCTAGGCCCACCGACACAAGTGAGGTATCATTTTTATCGGGAGACTTGGGGGAACGCTGGGTGGAAGGAAATTTGTGGCTCCTCTCAGATTCCATAACTTTCTGTCACCGAAATGTGAGGAAAACGTGTTTTTTTAGCCAAATTTTGAGGTTTGCAAAGGATTCTGGGTAACAGAACCTGGTCAGAGCCCCACAAGTCACCCCATCTTGGATTCCCCTAGGTCTCTAGTTTTTAAAAATGCACAGGTTTAGTAGGTTTCCCTAGGTACCGGCTGAGCTAGCGGCCAAAATCTACAGGGAGGCACTTTGCAAAAAACACCTCTGTTTTCTTTAAAAAAATGTGATGTGTCAACGTTATGTTTTGGGGTGTTTCCTGTCACGGGCGCTAGGCCTACCCACACAAGTGAGGTATCATTTTTAATGGGAGACTTGTGGGAACGCTGAGTGGAAGGAAATTTGTGGCTCCTCTCAGATTCCAGAATTTTCTGTCACCGAAATGTGAGGAAAAGTGTTTTTTAGCCAAACTTTGAGGTTTGCAAAGGATTCTGGGTAACAGAACCTGATCAGAGCCCCACAAGTCACCCATCTTGGATTCCCCAAGGTCTCTAGTTTTCAAAAATGCACATGTTTGGTAGGTTTCCCTAGGTGCCGACTGAGCTAGAGGCCAAAATCTACAGGTAGGCACTTTGCAATAAAAACCTCTGTTTTCTTTCAAAAAATTTGATTTGTCCGCATTGTGTTTTGGGGCATTTCCTGTCACGGGCGCTAGGCCCACCTACACAAGTGAGGTATCATTTTTATCGGGAGACTTGGGGGGCACGCTGGGTGGAAGGAAATATGTGGCTCCTCTCAGATTCCAGAACTTTCTGTCACCGAAATGTGAGGAAAACTTGTTTTTTTAGCCACATTTTGAGATTTGTAAAGGATTCTGGGTAACAGAACCTGGTCAGAGCCCCACAAGTCACCCCATCTTGGATTCCCCTAGGTCTCCTGTTTTCAAAAATGCACAGGTTTGGTAGGCTTCCCTAGGTGCCGGCTGAGCTAGAACCCAAAATCTGCAGGTAGGCACTTTGCAAAAAACACCTGTTTTCTTTAAAAAAATGTGATGTGTCCGCGTTTTGTTTTGGGGCATTTCCTGTCACGGGCGCTAGGCCTACCCACACAAGTGAGGTATCATTTTTATCGGGAGACATGGGGGAACGCTGGGTGGAAGGAAATTTGTGGCTCCTCTCAGATTCCCGAACTTTCTGTCACCAAAATGTGAGGAAAACTTGTTTGTTTAGCCAAATTTTGAAGTTTGCAAAGGATTCTGGGTAACAGAACCTGGTCAGTGCCCCACAAGTCACTCCTTCTTGGATTCCCCTAGGTCTCTAGTTTTCAAAAATGCACATGTTTGGTAGGTTTCACTAGGTGCCGGCTGAGCTAGAGGCCAAAATCTACAGGTAGACACTTTGCAAAAACACCTCTGTTTTCTTTCAAAAAATGTGATGTGTCCGGATTGTGTTTTGGGACATTTCCTGTCACGGGCGCTAGGCCCACCGACACAAGTGAGGTATCATTTTTATCGGGAGACTTGGGGGAACGCTGGGTGGAAGGAAATTTGTGGCTCCTCTCAGATTCCATAATTTTCTGTCACCGAAATGTGAGGAAAACGTGTTTTTTTAGCCAAATTTTGAGGTTTGCAAAGGATTCTGGGTAACAGAACCTGGTCAGAGCCCCACAAGTCACCCCATCTTGGATTCCCCTAGGTCTCTAGTTTTTAAAAATGTACAGGTTTAGTAGGTTTCCCTAGGTACCGGCTGAGCTAGAGGCCAAAATCTGCAGGTAGGCACTTTGGAAAAAACACCTCTGTTTTCTTTAAAAAAATGTGAAGTGTCCACGTTATGTTTTGGGGCGTTTCCTGTCACGGGCGCTAGGCCTACCCACACAAGTGAGGTATCATTTTTATTGGGAGACTTGGGGGAACGCTGGGTGGAAGGAAATTTGTGGCTCCTCTCAGATTCCAGAGCTTTTTGTCACCGAAATGTGAGGAAAAGTGTTTTTTAGCCAAATTTTGAGGTTTGCAAAGGATTCTGGGTAACAGAACCTGGTCAGTGCCCCACAAGTCACCCCATCTTGGATTCCCCTAGGTCTCTAGTTTTCAAAAATGCATATGTTTGACAGGTTTCCCTTGGTGCCGGCTGAGCTAGAGGCCACAATCTACAGGTAGGCACTTTGCAAAAAAAACCTGTTTTCTTTCAAAAAATGTGATGTGTCCGGATTGTGTTTCGGAGCATTTCCTGTCACGGGCGCTAGGCCCACCTACACAAGTGAGGTATCATTTTTATCAGGAGACTTGGGGGCACGCTGGGTGGAAGGAAATATGTGGCTCCTCTCAGATTCCAGAACTTTCTGTCACCGAAATGTGAGGAAAACTTGTTTTTTTAGCCACATTTTGAGATTTGTAAAGGATTCTGGGTAACAGAACCTGGTCAGAGCCCCACAAGTCACCCCATCTTGGATTCCCCTAGGTCTCCTGTTTTCAAAAATGCACAGGTTTGTTAGGCTTCCCTAGGTGCCGGCTGAGCTAGAAGCCAAAATCTGCAGGTAGGCACTTTGCAAAAAACACCTCTGTTTTCTTTCAAAAAATGTGATGAGTCCGCGTTTTGTTTTGGGGCATTTCCTGTCACGGGCGCTAGGCCTACCCACACAAGTGAGGTATCATTTTTATCGGGAGACATGGGGGAACGCTGGGTGGGAGGAAATTTGTGGCTCCTCTCAGATTCCCGAACTTTCTGTCACCAAAATGAGAGGAAAACTTGTTTGTTTAGCCAAATTTTGAAGTTTGCAAAGGATTCTGGGTAACAGAACCTGGTCAGAGCCCCACAAGTCACCCCATCTTGGATTCCCCTAGGTCTCTAGTTTTCAATAATGCACAGGTTTGGTAGGTTTCCCTAGGTGCCAGCTGAGCTAGAGGCCAAAATCTACAGGTAGGCACTTTGCAAAAAAAACCTGTTTTCTTTCAAAAAATGTGATGTGTCCGGATTGTGTTTCGGAGCATTTCCTGTCACGGGCGCTAGGCCCACCTACACAAGTGAGGTATCATTTTTATGAGGAGACTTGGGGGCACGCTGGGTGGAAGGAAATATGTGGCTCCTCTCAGATTCCAGAACTTTCTGTCACCGAAACGTGAGGAAAACTTGTTTTTTTAGCCACATTTTGAGATTTGTAAAGGATTCTGGGTAACAGAACCTGGTCAGAGCCCCACAAGTCACCCCATCTTGGATTCCCCTAGGTCTCCTGTTTTAAAAAATGCACAGGTTTGGTAGGCTTCCCTAGGTGCCGGCTGAGCTAGAAGCCAAAATCTGCAGGTAGGCACTTTGCAAAAAACACCTCTGTTTTCTTTCAAAAAATGTGATGAGTCCGCGTTTTGTTTTGGGGCTTTTCCTGTCACGGGCGCTAGGCCTACCCACACAAGTGAGGTATCATTTTTATCGGGAGACATGGGGGAACGCTGGGTGGGAGGAAATTTGTGGCTCCTCTCAGATTCCCGAACTTTCTGTCACCAAAATGAGAGGAAAACTTGTTTGTTTAGCCAAATTTTGAAGTTTGCAAAGGATTCTGGGTAACAGAACCTGGTCAGAGCCCCACAAGTCACCCCATCTTGGATTCCCCTAGGTCTCTAGTTTTCAATAATGCACAGGTTTGGTAGGTTTCCCTAGGTGCCAGCTGAGCTAGAGGCCAAAATCTACAGGTAGGCACTTTGCAAAAAACACCTTTGTTTTCTTTAAAAAATGTGATGTGTCCACGTTATGTTTTGGGGCGTTTCCTGTCACGGGCGCTAGGCCTACCCACACAAGTGAGGTATCATTTTTATTGGGAGACTTGGGGGAACGCTGGGTGGAAGGAAATTTGTGGCTCCTCTCAGATTCCAGAACTTTCTGTCACCGAAATGTGAGGAAAATGTGTTTTTTTAGCCAAATTTTGAGGTTTGCAAAGGATTCTGGGTAACAAAACCTGGTCAGTGCACCACAAGTCACCCCATCTCGGATTCCCCTAGGTCTCTAGTTTTCAAAAATGCACATGTTTGGTAGGTTTCCCTAGGTGCCGGCTGAGCTAGAGGCAAAAATCTACAGGTAGGCACTTTGCAAAAAAAACCTGTTTTCTTTCAAAAAATTTGATGTGTCCGCATTGTGTTTCGGAGCATTTCCTGTCACGGGCGCTAGGCCTACCCACACAAGTGAGGTATCATTTTTATCGGGAGACTTGGGGGAACGCTGGGTGGAAGGAAATTTGTGGCTCCTCTCAGATTCCCGAACTTTCTGTCACCAAAATGTGAGGAAAACGTGTTTGTTTAGCCTCATTTTGAAGTTTGCAAAGGATTCTGGGTAACAGAACCTGGTCAGAGCCCCACAAGTCACCCCATCTTGGATTCCCCTAGGTCTCTAGCTTTAAAAAATGCACAGGTTTGGTAGGTTTCCCTAGGTGCCAGCTGAGCTAGAAGCCAAAATCTGCAGGTAGGCACTTTGCAAAAAACACCTGTTTTCTTTAAAAAAATGTGACGTGTCCGTGTTTTGTTTTGGGGCATTTCCTGTCACGGGCGCTAGGCCTACCCACACAAGTGAGGTATCATTTTTATCGGGAGACATGGGGGAACGCTGGGTGGAAGGAAATTTGTGGCTCCTCTCAGATTCCCGAACTTTCTGTCACCAAAATGTGAGGAAAACGTGTTTGTTTAGCCAAATTTTTAAGTTTGCAAAGGATTCTGGGTAACAGAACCTGGTCAGAGAACCACAAGTCACCCCATCTTTGATTCCCCTAGGTCTCTAGCTTTCAAAAATGCACAGATTTGGTAGGTTTCCCTAGGTGCCAGCTGAGCTAGAGGCCAAAATCTACAGGTAGGCACTTTGCAAAAAACACCTCTGTTTTCTTTCAAAAAATTTGATGTGTCCACGTTATGTTTTGGGGCGTTTCCTGTCACGGGCGCTAGGCCTACCCACACAAGTGAGGTATCATTTTTTTTGGGAGACTTGGGGGAACGCTGGGTGGAAGGAAATTTGTGGCTCCTCTCAGATTCCAGAACTTTCTGTCACCGAAATGTGAGGAAAACGTGTTTTTTACCCAAATTTTGAGGTTTGCAAAGGATTCTGGGTAACAGAACCTGTTCAGTGCCCCACAAGTCACCCCATCTTGGATTCCCCTAGGTCTCTAGTTTTCAAAAATGCACATATTTGGTAGGTTTCCCTAGGTGCCGGCTGAGCTAGAGGCCAAAATCTACAGGTAGGCACTTTGCAAAAACACCTCTGTTTTCTTTCAAAAAATGTGATGTGTCCGCATTGTGTTTTGGGGCATTTCCTGTCACGGGCGCTAGGCCCACCGACACAAGTGAGGTATCATTTTTATCGGGAGACTTGGGGGAACGCTGGGTGGAAGGAAATTTGTGGCTCCTCTCAGATTCCATAACTTTCTGTCACCGAAATGTGAGGAAAACGTGTTTTTTTAGCCAAATTTTGAGGTTTGCAAAGGATTCTGGGTAACAGAACCTGGTCAGAGCCCCACAAGTCACCCCATCTTGGATTCCCCTAGGTCTCTAGTTTTTAAAAATGCACAGGTTTAGTAGGTTTCCCTAGGTACCGGCTGAGCTAGCGGCCAAAATCTACAGGGAGGCACTTTGCAAAAAACACCTCTGTTTTCTTTAAAAAAATGTGATGTGTCAACGTTATGTTTTGGGGTGTTTCCTGTCACGGGCGCTAGGCCTACCCACACAAGTGAGGTATCATTTTTAATGGGAGACTTGTGGGAACGCTGGGTGGAAGGAAATTTGTGGCTCCTCTCAGATTCCAGAATTTTCTGTCACCGAAATGTGAGGAAAAGTGTTTTTTAGCCAAACTTTGAGGTTTGCAAAGGATTCTGGGTAACAGAACCTGATCAGAGCCCCACAAGTCACCCATCTTGGATTCCCCAAGGTCTCTAGTTTTCAAAAATGCACATGTTTGGTAGGTTTCCCTAGGTGCCGACTGAGCTAGAGGCCAAAATCTACAGGTAGGCACTTTGCAATAAAAACCTCTGTTTTCTTTCAAAAAATTTGATTTGTCCGCATTGTGTTTTGGGGCATTTCCTGTCACGGGCGCTAGGCCCACCTACACAAGTGAGGTATCATTTTTATCGGGAGACTTGGGGGGCACGCTGGGTGGAAGGAAATATGTGGCTCCTCTCAGATTCCAGAACTTTCTGTCACCGAAATGTGAGGAAAACTTGTTTTTTTAGCCACATTTTGAGATTTGTAAAGGATTCTGGGTAACAGAACCTGGTCAGAGCCCCACAAGTCACCCCATCTTGGATTCCCCTAGGTCTCCTGTTTTCAAAAATGCACAGGTTTGGTAGGCTTCCCTAGGTGCCGGCTGAGCTAGAACCCAAAATCTGCAGGTAGGCACTTTGCAAAAAACACCTGTTTTCTTTAAAAAAATGTGATGTGTCCGCGTTTTGTTTTGGGGCATTTCCTGTCACGGGCGCTAGGCCTACCCACACAAGTGAGGTATCATTTTTATCGGGAGACATGGGGGAACGCTGGGTGGAAGGAAATTTGTGGCTCCTCTCAGATTCCCGAACTTTCTGTCACCAAAATGTGAGGAAAACTTGTTTGTTTAGCCAAATTTTGAAGTTTGCAAAGGATTCTGGGTAACAGAACCTGGTCAGTGCCCCACAAGTCACTCCTTCTTGGATTCCCCTAGGTCTCTAGTTTTCAAAAATGCACATGTTTGGTAGGTTTCACTAGGTGCCGGCTGAGCTAGAGGCCAAAATCTACAGGTAGACACTTTGCAAAAACACCTCTGTTTTCTTTCAAAAAATGTGATGTGTCCGGATTGTGTTTTGGGACATTTCCTGTCACGGGCGCTAGGCCCACCGACACAAGTGAGGTATCATTTTTATCGGGAGACTTGGGGGAACGCTGGGTGGAAGGAAATTTGTGGCTCCTCTCAGATTCCATAATTTTCTGTCACCGAAATGTGAGGAAAACGTGTTTTTTTAGCCAAATTTTGAGGTTTGCAAAGGATTCTGGGTAACAGAACCTGGTCAGAGCCCCACAAGTCACCCCATCTTGGATTCCCCTAGGTCTCTAGTTTTTAAAAATGTACAGGTTTAGTAGGTTTCCCTAGGTACCGGCTGAGCTAGAGGCCAAAATCTGCAGGTAGGCACTTTGGAAAAAACACCTCTGTTTTCTTTAAAAAAATGTGAAGTGTCCACGTTATGTTTTGGGGCGTTTCCTGTCACGGGCGCTAGGCCTACCCACACAAGTGAGGTATCATTTTTATTGGGAGACTTGGGGGAACGCTGGGTGGAAGGAAATTTGTGGCTCCTCTCAGATTCCAGAGCTTTTTGTCACCGAAATGTGAGGAAAAGTGTTTTTTAGCCAAATTTTGAGGTTTGCAAAGGATTCTGGGTAACAGAACCTGGTCAGTGCCCCACAAGTCACCCCATCTTGGATTCCCCTAGGTCTCTAGTTTTCAAAAATGCATATGTTTGACAGGTTTCCCTTGGTGCCGGCTGAGCTAGAGGCCACAATCTACAGGTAGGCACTTTGCAAAAAAAACCTGTTTTCTTTCAAAAAATGTGATGTGTCCGGATTGTGTTTCGGAGCATTTCCTGTCACGGGCGCTAGGCCCACCTACACAAGTGAGGTATCATTTTTATCAGGAGACTTGGGGGCACGCTGGGTGGAAGGAAATATGTGGCTCCTCTCAGATTCCAGAACTTTCTGTCACCGAAATGTGAGGAAAACTTGTTTTTTTAGCCACATTTTGAGATTTGTAAAGGATTCTGGGTAACAGAACCTGGTCAGAGCCCCACAAGTCACCCCATCTTGGATTCCCCTAGGTCTCCTGTTTTCAAAAATGCACAGGTTTGTTAGGCTTCCCTAGGTGCCGGCTGAGCTAGAAGCCAAAATCTGCAGGTAGGCACTTTGCAAAAAACACCTCTGTTTTCTTTCAAAAAATGTGATGAGTCCGCGTTTTGTTTTGGGGCATTTCCTGTCACGGGCGCTAGGCCTACCCACACAAGTGAGGTATCATTTTTATCGGGAGACATGGGGGAACGCTGGGTGGGAGGAAATTTGTGGCTCCTCTCAGATTCCCGAACTTTCTGTCACCAAAATGAGAGGAAAACTTGTTTGTTTAGCCAAATTTTGAAGTTTGCAAAGGATTCTGGGTAACAGAACCTGGTCAGAGCCCCACAAGTCACCCCATCTTGGATTCCCCTAGGTCTCTAGTTTTCAATAATGCACAGGTTTGGTAGGTTTCCCTAGGTGCCAGCTGAGCTAGAGGCCAAAATCTACAGGTAGGCACTTTGCAAAAAACACCTTTGTTTTCTTTAAAAAATGTGATGTGTCCACGTTATGTTTTGGGGCGTTTCCTGTCACGGGCGCTAGGCCTACCCACACAAGTGAGGTATCATTTTTATTGGGAGACTTGGGGGAACGCTGGGTGGAAGGAAATTTGTGGCTCCTCTCAGATTCCAGAACTTTCTGTCACCGAAATGTGAGGAAAATGTGTTTTTTTAGCCAAATTTTGAGGTTTGCAAAGGATTCTGGGTAACAAAACCTGGTCAGTGCCCCACAAGTCACCCCATCTCGGATTCCCCTAGGTCTCTAGTTTTCAAAAATGCACATGTTTGGTAGGTTTCCCTAGGTGCCGGCTGAGCTAGAGGCAAAAATCTACAGGTAGGCACTTTGCAAAAAACACCTTTGTTTTCTTTAAAAAATGTGATGTGTCCACGTTATGTTTTGGGGCGTTTCCTGTCACGGGCGCTAGGCCTACCCACACAAGTGAGGTATCATTTTTATTGGGAGACTTGGGGGAACGCTGGGTGGAAGGAAATTTGTGGCTCCTCTCAGATTCCAGAACTTTCTGTCACCGAAATGTGAGGAAAATGTGTTTTTTTAGCCAAATTTTGAGGTTTGCAAAGGATTCTGGGTAACAAAACCTGGTCAGTGCCCCACAAGTCACCCCATCTCGGATTCCCCTAGGTCTCTAGTTTTCAAAAATGCACATGTTTGGTAGGTTTCCCTAGGTGCCGGCTGAGCTAGAGGCCAAAATCTGCAGGTAGGCACTTTGGAAAAAACACCTCTGTTTTCTTTAAAAAAATGTGAAGTGTCCACGTTATGTTTTGGGGCGTTTCCTGTCACGGGCGCTAGGCCTACCCACACAAGTGAGGTATCATTTTTATTGGGAGACTTGGGGGAACGCTGGGTGGAAGGAAATTTGTGGCTCCTCTCAGATTCCAGAGCTTTTTGTCACCGAAATGTGAGGAAAAGTGTTTTTTAGCCAAATTTTGAGGTTTGCAAAGGATTCTGGGTAACAGAACCTGGTCAGTGCCCCACAAGTCACCCCATCTTGGATTCCCCTAGGTCTCTAGTTTTCAAAAATGCATATGTTTGACAGGTTTCCCTTGGTGCCGGCTGAGCTAGAGGCCACAATCTACAGGTAGGCACTTTGCAAAAAAAACCTGTTTTCTTTCAAAAAATGTGATGTGTCCGCATTGTGTTTCGGAGCATTTCCTGTCACGGGCGCTAGGCCTACCCACACAAGTGAGGTATCATTTTTATCGGGAGACTTAGGGGAACGCTGGGTGGAAGGAAATTTGTGGCTCCTCTCAGATTCCCGAACTTTCTGTCCGCAAAATGTGAGGAAAACGTGTTTGTTTAGCCACATTTTGAAGTTTGCAAAGGATTCTGGGTAACAGAACCTGGTCAGAGCCCCACAAGTCACCCCATCTTGGATTCCCCTAGGTCTCTAGCTTTAAAAAATGCACAGGTTTGGTAGGTTTCCCTAGGTGCCAGCTGAGCTAGAAGCCAAAATCTGCAGGTAGGCACTTTGCAAAAAACACCTGTTTTCTTTAAAAAAATGTGACGTGTCCGTGTTTTGTTTTGGGGCATTTCCTGTCACAGGCGCTAGGCCTACCCACACAAGTGAGGTATCATTTTTATCGGGAGACATGGGGGAACGCTGGGTGGAAGGAAATTTGTGGCTCCTCTCAGATTCCCGAACTTTCTGTCACCAAAATGTGAGGAAAACGTGTTTGTTTAGCCAAATTTTTAAGTTTGCAAAGGATTCTGGGTAACAGAACCTGGTCAGAGCCCCACAAGTCACCCCATCTTTGATTCCCCTAGGTCTCTAGCTTTCAAAAATGCACAGATTTGGTAGGTTTCCCTAGGTGCCAGCTGAGCTAGAGGCCAAAATCTACAGGTAGGCACTTTGCAAAAAACACCTCTGTTTTCTTTAAAAAAATGTGATGTGTCCACGTTATGTTTTGGGGCGTTTCCTGTCACGGGCGCTAGGCCTACCCACACAAGTGAGGTATCATTTTTTTTGGGAGACTTGGGGGAACGCTGGGTGGAAGGAAATTTGTGGCTCCTCTCAGATTCCAGAACTTTCTGTCACCGAAATGTGAGGAAAACGTGTTTTTTAGCCAAATTTTGAGGTTTGCAAAGGATTCTGGGTAACAGAACCTGGTCAGTGCCCCACAAGTCACCCCATCTTGGATTCCCCTAGGTCTCTAGTTTTCAAAAATGCACATATTTGGTAGGTTTCCCTAGGTGCCGGCTGAGCTAGAGGCCAAAATCTACAGGTAGGCACTTTGCAAAAACACCTCTGTTTTCTTTAAAAAAATGTGATGTGTCCGCATTGTGTTTTGGGGCATTTCCTGTCACGGGCGCTAGGCCCACCGACACAAGTGAGGTATCATTTTTATCGGGAGACTTGGGGGAACGCTGGGTGGAAGGAAATTTGTGGCTCCTCTCAGATTCCATAACTTTCTGTCACCGAAATGTGAGGAAAACGTGTTTTTTTAGCCAAATTTTGAGGTTTGCAAAGGATTCTGGGTAACAGAACCTGGTCAGAGCCCCACAAGTCACCCCATCTTGGATTCCCCTAGGTCTCTAGTTTTTAAAAATGCACAGGTTTAGTAGGTTTCCCTAGGTACCGGCTGAGCTAGCGGCCAAAATCTACAGGGAGGCACTTTGCAAAAAACACCTCTGTTTTCTTTAAAAAAATGTGATGTGTCAACGTTATGTTTTGGGGTGTTTCCTGTCACGGGCGCTAGGCCTACCCACACAAGTGAGGTATCATTTTTAATGGGAGACTTGTTGGAACGCTGGGTGGAAGGAAATTTGTGGCTCCTCTCAGATTCCAGAATTTTCTGTCACCGAAATGTGAGGAAAAGTGTTTTTTAGCCAAACTTTGAGGTTTGCAAAGGATTCTGGGTAACAGAACCTGATCAGAGCCCCACAAGTCACCCATCTTGGATTCCCCAAGGTCTCGAGTTTTCAAAAATGCACATGTTTGGTAGGTTTCCCTAGGTGCCGACTGAGCTAGAGGCCAAAATCTACAGGTAGGCACTTTGCAATAAAAACCTCTGTTTTCTTTCAAAAAATTTGATTTGTCCGCATTGTGTTTTGGGGCATTTCCTGTCACGGGCGCTAGGCCCACCTACACAAGTGAGGTATCATTTTTATCGGGAGACTTGGGGGCACGCTGGGTGGAAGGAAATATGTGGCTCCTCTCAGATTCCAGAACTTTCTGTCACCGAAATGTGAGGAAAACTTGTTTTTTTAGCCACATTTTGAGATTTGTAAAGGATTCTGGGTAACAGAACCTGGTCAGAGCCCCACAAGTCACCCCATCTTGGATTCCCCTAGGTCTCCTGTTTTCAAAAATGCACAGGTTTGGTAGGCTTCCCTAGGTGCCGGCTGAGCTAGAACCCAAAATCTGCAGGTAGGCACTTTGCAAAAAACACCTGTTTTCTTTAAAAAAATGTGATGTGTCCGCGTTTTGTTTTGGGGCATTTCCTGTCACGGGCGCTAGGCCTACCCACACAAGTGAGGTATAATTTTTATCGGGAGACATGGGGGAACGCTGGGTGGAAGGAAATTTGTGGCTCCTCTCAGATTCCCGAACTTTCTGTCACCAAAATGTGAGGAAAACTTGTTTGTTTAGCCAAATTTTGAAGTTTGCAAAGGATTCTGGGTAACAGAACCTGGTCAGTGCCCCACAAGTCACTCCTTCTTGGATTCCCCTAGGTCTCTAGTTTTCAAAAATGCACATGTTTGGTAGGTTTCCCTAGGTGCCGGCTGAGCTAGAGGCCAAAATCTACAGGTAGGCACTTTGCAAAAACACCTCTGTTTTCTTTCAAAAAATGTGATGTGTCCGTATTGTGTTTTGGGACATTTCCTGTCACGGGCGCTAGGCCCACCGACACAAGTGAGGTATCATTTTTATCGGGAGACTTGGGGGGAACGGTGGGTGGAAGGAAATTTTCGGCTCCTCTCAGATTCCATAATTTTCTGTCACCGAAATGTGAGGAAAACGTGTTTTTTTAGCCAAATTTTGAGGTTTGCAAAGGATTCTGGGTAACAGAACCTGGTCAGAGCCCCACAAGTCACCCCATCTTGGATTCCCCTAGGTCTCTAGTTTTTAAAAATGTACAGATTTAGTAGGTTTCCCTAGGTACCGGCTGAGCTAGAGGCCAAAATCTGCAGGTAGGCACTTTGGAAAAAACACCTCTGTTTTCTTTCAAAAAATGTGAAGTGTCCACGTTATGTTTTGGGGCGTTTCCTGTCACGGGCGCTAGGCCTACCCACACAAGTGAGGTATCATTTTTATTGGGAGACTTGGGGGAACGCTGGGTGGAAGGAAATTTGTGGCTCCTCTCAGATTCCAGAACTTTTTGTCACCGAAATGTGAGGAAAAGTGTTTTTTAGCCAAATTTTGAGGTTTGCAAAGGATTCTGGGTAACAGAACCTGGTCAGTGCCCCACAAGTCACCCCATCTTGGATTCCCCTAGGTCTCTAGTTTTCAAAAATGCACATGTTTGGTAAGTTTCCCTAGGTGCCGACTGAGCTAGAGGCCAAAATCTACAGGTAGGCACTTTGCAAAAAAAACCTCTGTTTTCTTTCAAAAAATGTGATGTGTCCGCATTGTGTTTTGGGGCATTTCCTGTCACGGGCGCTAGGCCCACCTACACAAGTGAGGTATCATTTTTATCGGGAGACTTGGGGGCACGCTGGGTGGAAGGAAATATGTGGCTCCTCTCAGATTCCAGAACTTTCTGTCACCGAAATGTGAGGAAAACTTGTTTTTTTAGCCACATTTTGAGATTTGTAAAGGATTCTGGGTAACAGAACCTGGTCAGAGCCCCACAAGTCACCCCATCTTGGATTCCCCTAGGTCTCCTGTTTTAAAAAATGCACAGGTTTGGTAGGCTTCCCTAGGTGCCGGCTGAGCTAGAAGCCAAAATCTGCAGGTAGGCACTTTGCAAAAAACACCTCTGTTTTCTTTCAAAAAATGTGATGAGTCCGCGTTTTGTTTTGGGGCATTTCCTGTCACGGGCGCTAGGCCTACCCACACAAGTGAGGTATCATTTTTATCGGGAGACATGGGGGAACGCTGGGTGGAAGGACATTTGTGGCTCCTCTCAGATTCCCGAACTTTCTGTCACCAAAATGTGAGGAAAACTTGTTAGTTTAGCCAAATTTTGAAGTTTGCAAACGATTCTGGGTAACAGAACCTGGTCAGAGCCCCACAAGTCACCCCATCTTGGATTCCCCTAGGTCTCTAGTTTTCAATAATGCACAGGTTTGGTAGGTTTCCCTATGTGCCAGCTGAGCTAGAGGCCAAAATCTACAGGTAGGCACTTTGCAAAAAACACCTTTGTTTTCTTTAAAAAAATGTGATGTGTCCACGTTATGTTTTGGGGCGTTTCCTGTCACGGGCGCTAGGCCTACCCACACAAGTGAGGTATCATTTTTATTGGGAGACTTGAGGGAACGCTGGGTGGAAGGAAATTTGTGGCTCCTCTCAGATTCCAGAACTTTCTGTCACCGAAATGTGAGGAAAACGTGTTTTTTTAGCCAAATTTTGAGGTTTGCAAAGGATTCTGGGTAACAAAACCTGGTCAGTGCCCCACAAGTCACCCCATCTCGGATTCCCCTAGGTCTCTAGTTTTCAAAAATGCACATGTTTGGTAGGTTTCCCTAGGTGCCGGCTGAGCTAGAGGCCAAAATCTACAGGTAGGCACTTTGCAAAAAAAACCTGTTTTCTTTCAAAAAATGTGATGTGTCCGCATTGTGTTTCGGAGCATTTCCTGTCACGGGCGCTAGGGCTACCCACACAAGTGAGGTATCATTTTTATCGGGAGACTTGGGGGAACGCTGGGTGGAAGGAAATTTGTGGCTCCTCTCAGATTCCCGAACTTTCTGTCACCAAAATGTGAGGAAAACATGTTTGTTTAGCCACATTTTGAAGTTTGCAAAGGATTCTGGGTAACAGAACCTGGTCAGAGCCCCACAAGTCACCCCATCTTGGATTCCCCTAGGTCTCTAGCTTTCAAAAATGCACAGGTTTGGTAGGTTTCCCTAGGCGCCAGCTGAGCTAGAAGCCAAAATCTGCAGGTAGGCACTTTGCAAAAAACACCTCTGTTTTCTTTAAAAAAATGTGATGTGTCCGCGTTTTGTTTTGGGGCATTTCCTGTCACGGGCGCTAGGCCTACCCACACAAGTGAGGTATCATTTTTATCGGGAGACATGGGGGAACGCTGGGTGGAAGGAAATTTGTGGCTCCTCTCAGATTCCCGAACTTTCTGTCACCAAAATGTGAGGAAAACAACGTGTTTGTTTAGCCAAATTTTGAAGTTTGCAAAGGATTCTGGGTAACAGAACCTGGTCAGAGCCCCACAAGTCACACCATCTTTGATTCCCCTAGGTCTCTAGCTTTCAAAAATGCACCAGATTTGGTAGGTTTCCCTAGGTGCCAGCTGAGCTAGAGGCCAAAATCTACAGGTAGGCACTTTGCAAAAAACACCTCTGTTTTCTTTCAAAAAATGTGATGTGTCCACGTTATGTTTTGGGGCGTTTCCTGTCACGGGCGCTAGGCCTACCCACACAAGTGAGGTATCATTTTTATTGGGAGACTTGAGGGAACGCTGGGTGGAAGGAAGTTTGTGGCTCCTCTCAAATTCCAGAACTTTCTGTCACCGAAATGTGAGGAAAATGTGTTTTTTTAGCCAAATTTTGAGGTTTCCAAAGGATTCTGGGTAACAGAACCTGGTCAGTGACCCACAAGTCACCCCATCTTGGATTCCCCTAGGTCTCTAGTTTTCAAAAATGCACATATTTGGCAGGTTTCAGTAGGTGCCGGCTGAGCTGGAGGCCAAAATCTGCAGGTAGGCACTTAGCAAAAAAAACCTCTGTTTTCTTTCAAAAAATGTGATGTGTCCGCATTGTGTTTTGGGGCATTTCCTGTCACGGGCGCTAGGCCCACCCACACAAGTGAAGGTATCATTTTTATCGGGAGACTTGGGGGAACGCTGGGTGGAAGGAAATTTGTGGCTCCTCTCAGATTCCCGAACTTTCTGTCACCAAAATGTGAGGAAAACATGTTTGTTTAGCCACATTTTGAAGTTTGCAAAGGATTCTGGGTAACAGAACCTGGTCAGAGCCCCACAAGTCACCCCATCTTGGATTCCCCTAGGTCTCTAGCTTTCAAAAATGCACAGGTTTGGTAGGTTTCCCTAGGCGCCAGCTGAGCTAGAAGCCAAAATCTGCAGGTAGGCACTTTGCAAAAAACACCTCTGTTTTCTTTAAAAAAATGTGATGTGTCCGCGTTTTGTTTTGGGGCATTTCCTGTCACGGGCGCTAGGCCTACCCACACAAGTGAGGTATCATTTTTATCGGGGAGACATGGGGGAACGCTGGGTGGAAGGAAATTTGTGGCTCCTCTCAGATTCCCGAACTTTCTGTCACCAAAATGTGAGGAAAACGTGTTTGTTTAGCCAAATTTTGAAGTTTGCAAAGGATTCTGGGTAACAGAACCTGGTCAGAGCCCCACAAGTCACACCATCTTTGATTCCCCTAGGTCTCTAGCTTTCAAAAATGCACAGATTTGGTAGGTTTCCCTAGGTGCCAGCTGAGCTAGAGGCCAAAATCTACAGGTAGGCACTTTGCAAAAAACACCTCTGTTTTCTTTCAAAAAATGTGATGTGTCCACGTTATGTTTTGGGGCGTTTCCTGTCACGGGCGCTAGGCCTACCCACACAAGTGAGGTATCATTTTTATTGGGAGACTTGAGGGAACGCTGGGTGGAAGGAAGTTTGTGGCTCCTCTCAAATTCCAGAACTTTCTGTCACCGAAATGTGAGGAAAATGTGTTTTTTTAGCCAAATTTTGAGGTTTCCAAAGGATTCTGGGTAACAGAACCTGGTCAGTGACCCACAAGTCACCCCATCTTGGATTCCCCTAGGTCTCTAGTTTTCAAAAATGCACATATTTGGCAGGTTTCCCTAGGTGCCGGCTGAGCTGGAGGCCAAAATCTGCAGGTAGGCACTTAGCAAAAAAAACCTCTGTTTTCTTTCAAAAAATGTGATGTGTCCGCATTGTGTTTTGGGGCATTTCCTGTCACGGGCGCTAGGCCCACCCACACAAGTGAGGTATCATTTTTATCGGGAGACTTGGGGGAACGCTGGGTGGAAGGAAATTGTGGCTCCTCTCAGATTCCCGAACTTTCTGTCACCAAAATGTGAGGAAAACGTGTTTGTTTAGCCACATTTTGAAGTTTGCAAAGGATTCTGGGTAACAGAACCTGGTCAGAGCCCCACAAGTCACCCCATCTTGGATTCCCCTAGGTCTCTAGCTTTCAAAAATGCACAGGTTTGGTAGGTTTCCCTAGGCGCCAGCTGAGCTAGAAGCCAAAATCTGCAGGTAGGCACTTTGCAAAAAACACCTCTGTTTTCTTTAAAAAAATGTGATGTGTCCGCGTTTTGTTTTGGGGCATTTCCTGTCACGGGCGCTAGGCCTACCCACACAAGTGAGGTATCATTTTTATCGGGAGACATGGGGGGAACGCTGGGTGGAAGGAAATTTGTGGCTCCTCTCAGATTCCCGAACTTTCTGTCACCAAAATGTGAGGAAAACGTGTTTGTTTAGCCAAATTTTGAAGTTTGCAAAGGATTCTGGGTAACAGAACCTGGTCAGAGCCCCACAAGTCACACCATCTTTGATTCCCCTAGGTCTCTAGCTTTCAAAAATGCACAGATTTGGTAGGTTTCCCTAGGTGCCAGCTGAGCTAGAGGCCAAAATCTACAGGTAGGCACTTTGCAAAAAACACCTCTGTTTTCTTTCAAAAAATGTGATGTGTCCACGTTATGTTTTGGGGCGTTTCCTGTCACGGGCGCTAGGCCTACCCACACAAGTGAGGTATCATTTTTATTGGGAGACTTGAGGGAACGCTGGGTGGAAGGAAGTTTGTGGCTCCTCTCAAATTCCAGAACTTTCTGTCACCGAAATGTGAGGAAAATGTGTTTTTTTAGCCAAATGTTGAGGTTTCCAAAGGATTCTGGGTAACAGAACCTGGTCAGTGACCCACAAGTCACCCCATCTTGGATTCCCCTAGGTCTCTAGTTTTCAAAAATGCACATATTTGGCAGGTTTCCCTAGGTGCCGGCTGAGCTGGAGGCCAAAATCTGCAGGTAGGCACTTAGCAAAAAAAAACTCTGTTTTCTTTCAAAAAATGTGATGTGTCCGCATTGTGTTTTGGGGCATTTCCTGTCACGGGCGCTAGGCCCACCCACACAAGTGAGGTATCATTTTTATCGGGAGACTTGGGGAAACGCTGGGTGGAAGGAAATTTGTGGCTCCTCTCAGATTCCAGAACTTTCTGTCACTGAAATGTGAGGAAAACGTGTTTTTTTAGCCAAATTTGGAGGTTTGCAAAGGATTCTGGGTAACAAAACCTGGTCAGTGCCCCACAAGTGACCCCATCTTGGATTCCCCTAGGTCTCTAGTTTTCAAAAATGCACATATTTGGTAAGTTTCCTTAGGTGCCGGCTGAGCTTGATGCCAAAATCTACAGGTAGGCACTTTGCAAAAAAAAACTGTTTTCTTTCAAAAAATGTGATGTGTCCGCATTGTGTTTTTTGGGCATTTCCTGTCACGAGCGCTAGGCCTACCCACACAAGTGAGGTTTCATTTTTATCGGGAGACTTGGGGGAACGCTGGGTGGAAGGAAATTTGTGGCTCCTCTCAGATTCCCAAACTTTCTGTCACCAAAATGTGAGGAAAACGTGTTTGTTTAGCCACATTTTGAAGTTTGCAAAGGATTCTGGGTAACAGAACCTGGTCAGAGCCCCACAAGTCACCCCATCTTGGATTCCCCTAGGTCTCTAGCTTTAAAAAATGCACAGGTTTGGTAGGTTTCCCTAGGTGCCAGCTGAGCTAAAAGCCAAAATCTGCAGGTAGGCACTTTGCAAAAAACACCTCTGTTTTCTTTCAAAAAATGTGATGTGTCCACGTTTTGTTTTGGGGCTTTTCCTGTCACGGGCGCTAGGCCTACCCACACAAGTGAGGTATCATTTTTATCGGGAGACATGGGGGGAACGCTGGGTGGAAGGAAATTGGTGGCTTCTCTCAGATTCCCGAACTTTCTGTCACCAAAATGTGAGGAAAACGTGTTTGTTTAGCCAAATTTTGAAGTTTGCAAAGGATTCTGGGTAACAGAACCTGGTCAGAGCCCCACAAGTCACTCCATCTTGGATTCCCCTAGGTCTCTAGCTTTCAAAAATGCACAGGTTTGGTAGGTTTCCCTAGGTGCAAGCTGAGCTAGAGGCCAAAATCTACAGGTAGGCACTTTGCAAAAAACACCTCTGTTTTCTTTCAAAAAATGTGATGTGTCCACGTTATGTTTTGGGGCGTTTCCTGTCACGGGCGCTAGGGCCTACCCACACAAGTGAGGTATCATTTTTATTGGGAGACTTGGAGGAACGCTGGGTGGAAGGAAATTTGTGGCTCCTCTCAGATTCCAGAACTTTCTGTCACCAAAATGTGAGGAAAACGTGTTTGTTTAGCCAAATTTTGAGGTTTGCAAAGGATTCTGGGTAACAGAACCTGGTCAGTGCCCCACAACACAAGTCACCCCATCTTGGATTCCCCTAGGTCTCTAGTTTTCAAAAATGCACATGTTTGGTAGGTTTCCCTAGGTGCCGGCTGAGCTAGAGTCCAAAATCTACAGGTAGGCACTTTGCAAAAACACCTCTGTTTTCTTTCAAAAAATGTGAAGTGTCCGGATTGTGTTTTGGGGCATTTCCTGTCACGGGCGCTAGGCCTACCCACACAAGTGAGGTATCATTTTTATCGGGAGACTTGGGGGAACGCTGGGTGGAAGGAAATTTGTGGCTCCTCTCAGATTCCATAACTTTCTGTCACCGAAATGTGAGGAAAACGTGTTTTTTAAGCCAAATTTTGAGGTTTGCAAAGTATTCTGGGTAACAGAACCTGGTCAGAGCCCCACAAGTCACCCCATCTTGGATTCCCCTAGGTCTCTAGTTTTTAAAAATGTACAGATTTGGTAGGTTTCCCTAGGTGCCAGCTGAGCTAGAGGCCAAAATCTACAGGTAGGCACTTTGCAAAAAACACCTCTGTTTTCTTTCAAAAAATGTGATGTGTCCACGTTATGTTTTGGGGCGTTTCCTGTCACGGGCGCTAGGCCTACCCACACAAGTGAGGTATCATTTTTATTGAGAGACTTGGGGGAACGCTGGATGGAAGGAAATTTGTGGCTCCTCTCAGATTCCAGAACTTTTTGTCACCGAAATGTGAGGAAAAGTGTTTTTTAGCCAAATTTTGAGGTTTGCAAAGGATTCTGGGCAACAGAACCTGGTCAGAGCCCCACAAGTCACCCCATCTTGGATTCTCCTAGGTCTCTAGTTTTCAAAAATACACAGGTTTGGTAGGTTTCCCTAGGTGCCGGCTGTGCTAGAGGCCAAAATCTGCAGGTAGGCACTTTGCAAAAAACACCTCTGTTTTCTTTCAAAAAATGTGATGTGTCTACGTTATGTTTTGGGGCGTTTCCTGTCACGGGCGCTAGGCCTACCCACACAAGTGAGGTATCATTTTTATTGGGAGACTTGGGGGAACGCTGGGTGGAAGGAAATTTGTGGCTCCTCTCAGATTCCAGAACTTTCTGTCACCGAAATGTGAGGAAAAGTGTTTTTTATCCAAATTTTGAGGTTTGCAAAGGATTCTGGGTAACAGAACCTGGTCAGTGCCCCACAAGTCACCCCATCTTGGATTCCCCTAGGTCTCTAGTTTTCAAAAATGCACATGTTTGGTAGGTTTCCCTAGGTGCCGGCTGAGCTAGAGGCCAAAATCTACAGGTAGGCACTTTGCAAAAAAAACCTCTGTTTTCTTTCAAAAAATGTGATGTGCCCGCATTGTGTTTTGGGGCATTTCCTGTCACGGGCGCTAGGTCCACCCACACAAGTGAGGTATCATTTTTATCGGGAGACTTGGGGGAACGCTGGGTGGAAGGAAATATGTGGCTCCTCTCAGATTCCAGAACTTTCTGTCACCGAAATGTGAGGAAAACTTGTTTTTTTAGCCACATTTTGAGATTTGTAAAGGATTCTGGGTAACAGAACCTGGTCAGAGCCCCACAAGTCACCCCATCTTGGATTCCCCTAGGTCTCTAGCTTTAAAAAATGCACAGGTTTGGTAGGTTTCCCTAGGTGCCAGCTGAGCTAGAAGCCAAAATCTGCAGGTAGGCACTTTGCAAAAAACACCTCTGTTTTCTTTCAAAAAATGTGATGTGTCCACGTTTTGTTTTGGGGCTTTTCCTGTCACGGGCGCTAGGCCTACCCACACAAGTGAGGTATCATTTTTATCGGGAGACATGGGGGAACGCTGGGTGGAAGGAAATTTGTGGCTTCTCTCAGATTCCCGAACTTTCTGTCACCAAAATGTGAGGAAAACGTGTTTGTTTAGCCAAATTTTGAAGTTTGCAAAGGATTCTGGGTAACAGAACCTGGTCAGAGCCCCACAAGTCACTCCATCTTGGATTCCCCTAGGTCTCTAGCTTTCAAAAATGCACAGGTTTGGTAGGTTTCCCTAGGTGCAAGCTGAGCTAGAGGCCAAAATCTACAGGTAGGCACTTTGCAAAAAACACCTCTGTTTTCTTTCAAAAAATGTGATGTGTCCATGTTATGTTTTCGGGCGTTTCCTGTCACGGGCGCTAGGCCTACCCACACAAGTGAGGTATCATTTTTATTGGGAGACTTGGGGGAACGCTGGGTGGAAGGAAATTTGTGGCTCCTCTCAGATTCCAGAACTTTCTGTCACCAAAATGTGAGGAAAACGTGTTTGTTTAGCCACATTTTGAGGTTTGCAAAGGATTCTGGGTAACAGAACCTGGTCAGTGCCCCACAAGTCACCCCATCTTGGATTCCCCTAGGTCTCTAGTTTTCAAAAATGCACATGTTTGGTAGGTTTCCCTAGGTGCCGGCTGAGCTAGAGGCCAAAATCTACAGGTAGGCAATGTGCAAAAACACCTCTGTTTTCTTTCAAAAAATGTGAAGTGTCCGGATTGTGTTTTGGGGCATTTCCTGTCACGGGCGCTAGGCCCACCGACACAAGTGAGGTATCATTTTTATCGGGAGACTTGGGGGAACGCTGGGTGGAAGGAAATTTGTGGCTCCTCTCAGATTCCATAACTTTCTGTCACCGAAATGTGAGGAAAACGTGTTTTTTAAGCCAAATTTTGAGGTTTGCAAAGTATTCTGGGTAACAGAACCTGGTCAGAGCCCCACAAGTCACCCCATCTTGGATTCCCCTAGGTCTCTAGTTTTTAAAAATGTACAGGTTTAGTAGGTTTCCCTAGGTACCGGCTGAGCTAGAGGCCAAAATCTGCAGGTAGGCACTTTGGAAAAAAACACCTCTGTTTTCTTTAAAAAATGTGATGTGTCCACGTTATGTTTTGGGGCGTTTCCTGTCACGGGCGCTAGGCCTACCCACACAAGTGAGGTATCATTTTTATTGAGAGACTTGGGGGAACGCTGGGTGGAAGGAAATTTGTGGCTCCTCTCAGATTCCAGAAATTTTTGTCACCGAAATGTGAGGAAAAGTGTTTTTTAGCCAAATTTTGAGGTTTGCAAAGGATTCTGGGTAACAGAACCTGGTCAGAGCCCCACAAGTCACCCCATCTTGGATTCTCCTAGGTCTCTAGTTTTCAAAAATACACAGGTTTGGTAGGTTTCCCTAGGTGCCGGCTGAGCTAGAGGCCAAAATCTGCAGGTAGGCACTTTGCAAAAAACACCTCTGTTTTCTTTCAAAAAATGTGATGTGTCTACGTTATGTTTTGGGGCGTTTCCTGTCACGGGCGCTAGGCCTACCCACACAAGTGAGGTATCATTTTTATTGGGAGACTTGGGGGAACGCTGGGTGGAAGGAAATTTGAGGCTCCTCTCAGATTCCAGAACTTTCTGTCACCGAAATGTGAGGAAAACGTGTTTTTTCAGCCAACTTTTGAGGTTTGCAAAGGATTCTGGGTAACAGAACCTGGTCAGTGCCCCACAAGTCACCCCATCTGGGATTCCCCTAGGTCTCTAGTTTTCAAAAATGCACATGTTTGGTAGGTTTCCCTAGGTGCCGGCTGAGCTAGAGGCCAAAAACTACAGGTAGGCACTTTGCAAAAAAAAACTCTGTTTTCTTTCAAAAAATGTGATGGGTTCGCATTGTGTTTTGGGGCATTTCCTGTCACGGGCGCTAGGCCCACCCACACAAGTGAGGTATCATTTTTATCGGGAGACTTGGGGGAACGCTGGGTGGAAAGAAATATGTGGCTCCTCTCAGATTCCAGAACTTTCTGTCACCGAAATGTGAGGAAAACTTGTTTTTTTAGCCACATTTTGAGATTTGTAAAGGATTCTGGGTAACAGAACCTGGTCAGAGCCCCACAAGTCACCCCATCTTGGATTCCCCTAGGTCTCCTGTTTTAAAAAATGCACAAGTTTGGTAGGCTTCCCTAGGTGCCGGCTGAGCTAGAGGCCAAAATCTGCAGGTAGGCACTTTGCAAAAAACACCTCTGTTTTCTTTCAAAAAATGTGATGTGTCTACGTTATGTTTTGGGGCGTTTCCTGTCACGGGCGCTAGGCCTACCCACACAAGTGAGGTATCATTTTTATTGGGAGACTTGGGGGAACGCTGGGTGGAAGGAAATTTGAGTCTCCTCTCAGATTCCAGAACTTTCTGTCACCGAAATGTGAGGAAAACGTGTTTTTTCAGCCAACTTTTGAGGTTTGCAAAGGATTCTGGGTAACAGAACATGGTCAGTGCCCCACAAGTCACCCCATCTGGGATTCCCCTAGGTCTCTAGTTTTCAAAAATGCACATGTTTGGTAGGTTTCCCTAGGTGCCGGCTGAGCTAGAGGCCAAAAACTACAGGTAGGCACTTTGCAAAAAAAAACTCTGTTTTCTTTCAAAAAATGTGATGGGTTCGCATTGTGTTTTGGGGCATTTCCTGTCACGGGCGCTAGGCCTACCCACACAAGTGAGGTATCATTTTTATCGGGAGACATGGGGGAACGCTGGGTGGAAGGAAATTTGTGGCTCCTCTCAGATTCCCGAACTTTCTGTCACCAAAATGTGAGGAAAACTTGTTTGTTTAGCCAAATTTTGAAGTTTGCAAAGGATTCTGGGTAACAGAACCTGGTCAGTGCCCCACAAGTCACCCCTTCTTGGATTCCCCATGGTCTCTAGTTTTCAAAAATGCACATGTTTGGTAGGTTTCCCTAGGTGCCGGCTGAGCTAGAGGCCAAAATCTGCAGCTAGGCACTTTGCAAAAACACCTCTGTTTTCTTTCAAAAAATGTGATGTGTCCGGATTGTGTTTTGGGGCATTTCCTGTCACGGGCGCTAGGCCCACCGACACAAGTGAGGTATCATTTTTATCGGGAGACTTGGGGGAACGCTGGGTGGAAGGAAATTTGTGGCTCCTCTCAGATTCCATAATTTTCTGTCACCGAAATGTGAGGAAAACGTGTTTTTTTAGCCAAATTTTGAGGTTTGCAAAGGATTCTGGGTAACAGAACCTGGTCAGAGCCCCACAAGTCACCCCATCTTGGATTCCCCTAGGTCTCTAGTTTTTAAAAATGTACAGGTTTAGTAGGTTTCCCTAGGTACCGGCTGAGCTAGAGGCCAAAATCTGCAGGTAGGTCTTTGGAAAAAACACCTCTGTTTTCTTTCAAAAAATGTGAAGTGTCCACGTTATGTTTTGGGGCGTTTCCTGTCACTGGCGCTAGGCCTACCCACACAAGTGAGGTATAATTTTTATTGGGAGACTTGGGGGAACGCTGGGTGGAAGGAAATTTGTGGCTCCTCTCAGATTCCAGAGCTTTTTGTCACCGAAATGTGAGGAAAAGTGTTTTTTAGCCAAATTTTGAGGTTTGCAAAGGATTCTGGGTAACAGAACCTGGTCAGTGCCCCACAAGTCACCCCATCTTGGATTCCCCTAGGTCTCTAGTTTTCAAAAATGCACATGTTTGGTAGGTTTCCCTAGGTGCCGACTGAGCTAGAGGCCAAAATCTACAGGTAGGCACTTTGCAAAAAAAGCTCTGTTTTCTTTCAAAAAATGTGATGTGTCCGCATTGTGTTTTGGGGCATTTCCTGTCACGGGCGCTAGGCCCACCTACACAAGTGAGGTATCATTTTTATCAGGAGACTTGGGGGCACGCTGGGTGGAAGGAAATATGTGGCTCCTCTCAGATTCCAGAACTTTCTGTCACCGAAATGTGAGGAAAACTTGTTTTTTTAGCCACATTTTGAGATTTGTAAAGGATTCTGGGTAACAGAACCTGGTCAGAGCCCCACAAGTCACCCCATCTTGGATTCCCCTAGGTCTCCTGTTTTCAAAAATGCACAGGTTTGGTAGGCTTCCCTAGGTGCCGGCTGAGCTAGAAGCCAAAATCTGCAGGTAGGCACTTTGCAAAAAACACCTCTGTTTTCTTTCAAAAAATGTGATGAGTCCGCGTTTTGTTTTGGGGCATTTCCTGTCACGGGCGCTAGGCCTACCCACACAAGTGAGGTATCATTTTTATCGGGAGACATGGGGGAACGCTGGGTGGGAGGAAATTTGTGGCTCCTCTCAGATTCCCGAACTTTCTGTCACCAAAATGTGAGGAAAACTTGTTTGTTTAGCCAAATTTTGAAGTTTGCAAAGGATTCTGGGTAACAGAACCTGGTCAGAGCCCCACAACACCCCATCTTGGATTCCTCTAGGTCTCTAGTTTTCAATAATGCACAGGTTTGGTAGGTTTCCCTAGGTGCCAGCTGAGCTAGAGGCCAAAATCTACAGGTAGGCACTTTGCAAAAAACACCTTTGTTTTCTTTAAAAAAATGTGATGTGTCCACGTTATGTTTTGGGGCGTTTCCTGTCACGGGCGCTAGGCCTACCCACACAAGTGAGGTATCATTTTTATTGGGAGACTTGGGGGAACGCTGGGTGGAAGGAAATGTGAGGCTCCTCTCAGATTCCAGAACTTTCTGTCACCGAAATGTGAGGAAAACATGTTTTTTTAGCCAAATTTTGAGGTTTGCAAAGGATTCTGGGTAACAGAACCTGGTCAGAGCCCCACAAGTCACCCCATCTTGGATTCCCCTAGGTCTCTAGTTTTTAAAAATGCACAGGTTTAGTAGGTTTCCCTAGGTACCGGCTGAGCTAGAGTCCAAAATCTACAGGGAGGCACTTTGCAAAAAACACCTCTGTTTTCTTTAAAAAAATGTGATGTGTCCACGTTATGTTTTGGGGCGTTTCCTGTCACGGGCGCTAGGCCTACCCACACAAGTGAGGTATCATTTTTATCGGGAGACTTGGGGGAACGCTGGGTGGAAGGAAATTTGTGGCTCCTCTCAGATTCCCGAACTTTCTGTCACCAAAATGTGAGGAAAACGTGTTTGTTTAGCCACATTTTGAAGTTTGCAAAGGATTCTGGGTAACAGAACCTGGTCAGAGCCCCACAAGTCACCCCATCTTGGATTCCCCTAGGTCTCTAGCTTTCAAAAATGCACAGGTTTGGTAGGTTTCCCTAGGTGCCAGCTGAGCTAGAAGCCAAAATCTGCAGGTAGGCACTTTGCAAAAAACACCTCTGTTTTCTTTCAAAAAATGTGATGTGTCCGTGTTTTGTTTTGGGGCATTTCCTGTCACGGGCGCTAGGCCTACCCACACAAGTGAGGTATCATTTTTATTGGGAGACTTGGGGGAACGCTGGGTGGAAGGAAATTTGTGGCTCCTCTCAGATTCCAGAACTTTCTGTCACCGAAATGTGAGGAAAATGTGTTTTTTTAGCCAAATTTTGAGGTTTGCAAAGGATTCTGGGTAACAAAACCTGGTCAGTGCCCCACAAGTCACCCCATCTCGGATTCCCATAGGTCTCTAGTTTTCAAAATGCACAGGTTTGGTAGGTTTCCCTAGGTGCCGGCTGAACTAGAGGCCAAAATATACAGGTAGGCACTTTGCAAAAAAAACCATGTTTTTCTTTCAAAAAATGTGATGTGTCTGTGTTGTGTTTTGGGGCATTTCCTGTCACGGGCGCTAGGCCTACCCACACAAGTGAGGTATCATTTTTATTGGGAGACTTGGGGGAACGCTGGGTAGAAGGAAATTTGAGGCTCCTCTCAGATTCCAGAACTTTCTGTCACCGAAATGTGAGGAAAACATGTTTTTTTAGCCAACTTTTGAGGTTTGCAAAGGATTCTGGGTAACAGAACCTGGTCAGAGCCCCACAAGTCAACCCATCTTGGATTCCCCTAGGTCTCTAGTTTTTAACAATGCACAGGTTTGGTAGGTTTACCTAGGTGCCGGCTGAGAGCTAGAGGCCAAAATCTACAGGTAGGCACTTGGCAAAAAACACCTCTGTTTTCTTTAAAAAAATGTGATGTGTCCACGTTGTGTTTTGGGGCATTTCCTGTCACGGGCGCTAGGCCTACCCACACAAGTGAGGTATCATTTTTATCGGGAGACTTGGGGGAACGCTGGGTGGAAGGACATTTGTGGCTCCTCTCAGATTCCACAACATTCTGTCACCGAAATGTGAGGAAAACGTGTTTTTTTAGCCAACTTTTGAGGTTTGCAAAGGATTCTGGATAACAGAACCTGGTCAGAGCCCCACAAGTCACTCCATCTTGGATTCTCCTAGGTCTCTAGTTTTCAAAAATACACAGGTTTGGTAGGTTTCCCTAGGTGCCGGCTGAGCTAGAGGCCAAAATCTGCAGGTAGGCACTTTGCAAAAAAACACCTCTGTTTTCTTTCAAAAAATGTGATGTGTCCACGTTATGTTTTGGGGCGTTTCCTGTCACGGGCGCTAGGCCTACCCACACAAGTGAGGTATCATTTTTATTGGTAGACTTGGGGGAACGCTGGGTGGAAGGAAATTTGTGGCTCCTCTCAGATTCCAGAACTTTCTGTCGCCGAAATGTGAGGAAAACCTGGAAAACCTGGTCAGAGCCCCACAAGTCACCCCATCTTGGATTTCCCTAGGTCTCTAGTTTTAAAAAATGCACAGGTTTGGTAGGTTTCCCTAGGTGCCGGCTGAGCTAGAGGCCAAAATCTACAGGTAGGCACTTTGCAAAAAACACCTCTGTTTTCTTTCAAAAAATGTGATGTGTCCACGTTGTGTTTTGGGGCATTTCCTGTCACGGGCGCTATTCCTACCCACACAAGTGAGGTATCATTTTTATCGGGAGACTTGGGGGAACGCTGGGTGGAAGGACATTTGTGGCTCCTCTCAGATTCCAGAACTTTCTGTAGCCGAAATGTGAGGAAAACGTGTTTTTTTAGTCAACTTTTGAGGTTTGCAAAGGATTCTGGGTAACAGAACCTGGTCAGAGCCCCACAAGTCACCCCATCTTGGATTCTCCTAGGTCTCTAGTTTTCAAAAATACACAGGTTTAGTAGGTTTCCCTAGGTGCCGGCTGAGCAAGAGGCCAAAATCTACAGGTAGGCACTTTGCAAAAAAAAAAACCTCTGTTTTCTTTCAAAAAATGTGATGTGTCCGCATTGTGTTTTGGGGCATTTCCTGTCACGGGCGCTAGGCCCACCCACACAAGTGAGGTATCATTTTTATCGGGAGACTTGGGGAAACGCTGGGTGGAAGGAAATTTGTGGCTCCTCTCAGATTCCAGAACTTTCTGTCACCGAAATGTGAGGAAAACGTGTTTTTTTAGCCAAATTTGGAGGTTTGCAAAGGATTCTGGGTAACAAAACCTGGTCAGTGCCCCACAAGTCACCCCATCTTGGATTCCCCTAGGTCTCTAGTTTTCAAAAATGCACATATTTGGTAGGTTTCCCTAGGTGCCGGCTGAGCTAGAGGCCAAACTCTACAGGTAGGCACTTTGCAAAAAAAACCTGTTTTCTTTCAAAAAATGTGATGTGTCCGCATTGTGTTTTGGGGCATTTCCTGTCACGGGCGCTAGGCCTACCCACACAAGTGAGGTATAATTTTTATCGGGAGACTTGGGGGAACGCTGGGTGGAAGGAAATTTGTGGCTCCTCTCAGATTCCCGAACTTTCTGTCACTAAAATGTGAGGAAAACGTGTTTGTTTAGCCACATTTTGAAGTTTGCAAAGGATTCTGGGTAACAGAACCTGATCAGAGCCCCACAAGCCACCCCATCTTGGATTCCCCTAGGTCTCTAGCTTTAAAAAATGCACAGGTTTGGTAGGTTTCCCTATGTGCCAGCTGAGCTAGAAGCCAAAATCTGCAGGTAGGCACTTTGCAAAAAACACCTCTGTTTTCTTTCAAAAAATGTGATGTGTCCGCGTTTTGTTTTGGGGCATTTCCTGTCACGGGCGCTAGGCCTACCCACACAAGTGAGGTATAATTTTTATCGGGAGACATGGGGGAACGCTGGGTGGAAGGAAATTTGTGGCTCCTCTCAGATTCCCGAACTTTCTGTCACCAAAATGTGAGGAAAACGTATTTGTTTAGCCAAATTTTGAGGTTTGCAAAGGATTCTGGGTAACAGAACCTGGTCAGAGCCCCACAAGTCACCCCATCTTGGATTCCCCTAGGTCTCTAGCTTTTAAAAATGCACAGGTTTGGTAGGTTTCCCTAGGTGCCAGCTGAGCTAGAAGCCAAAATCTGCAGGTAGGCACTTTGCAAAAAACACCTCTGTTTTCTTTTAAAAATTGTGATGTTTCTGTGTTGTGTTTTGGGGCGTTTCCTGTCACGGGCGCTAGGCCTACCCACACAAGTGAGGTATCATTTTTATTGGGAGACTTGGGGGAACGCTGGGTGGAAGGAAATTTGAGGCTCCTCTCAGATTCCAGAACTTTCTGTCACCGAAATGTGAGGAAAACATGTTTTTTTAGCCAAATTTTGAGGTTTGCAAAGGATTCTGGGTAACAGAACCTGGTCAGAGCCCCACAAGTCACCCCATCTTGGATTCCCCTAGGTCTCTAGTTTTTAAAAATGCACAGGTTTAGTAGGTTTCCCTAGGTACCGGCTGAGCTAGAGTCCAAAATCTACAGGGAGGCACTTTGCAAAAAACACCTCTGTTTTCTTTAAAAAAATGTGATGTGTCCACGTTATGTTTTGGGGCGTTTCCTGTCACGGGCGCTAGGCCTACCCACACAAGTGAGGTATCATTTTTAATGGGAGACTTGGGGGAACGCTGGGTGGAAGGAAATTTGTGGCTCCTTCTAGATTCCAGAACTTTCTGTCACCGAAATGTGAGGAAAACTTGTTTTTTTAGTCACATTTTGAGGTTTGCAAAGGATTCTGGGTAACAGAACCTGGTCAGAGCCCCACAAGTCACCCCATCTTGGATTCCCCAAGAACTCTAGTTTTAAAAAATGCACAGGTTTGGTAGGTTTCCCTAGGTGCCGGCTGAGCTAGAGGCCAAAATCTACAGGTAGGCACTTTGCAAAAAAACCCTCTGATTTCTTTAAAAAAATGTGATGTGTCTGCGTTGTGTTTTGGGGCATTTCCTGTCACGGGCGCTAGGCCTACCCACACAAGTGAGGTATCATTTTTATCGGGAGACTTGGGGGAACGCTGGGTGGAAGGAAATTTGTGGCTCCTCTCAGATTCCAGAACTTTCTGTCACCGAAATGTGAGGAAAACTTGTTTTTTTAGCCAAATTTTGAGGTTTGCAAAGGATTCTGGGTAACAGAACCTAGTCAGTGCCCCACAAGTCACCCCATGTTGGATTCCCCTAGGTCTCTAGTTTACAAAAATGCACATGTTTGGTAGGTTTCCCTAGGTGCCGGCTGAGCTAGAGGCCAAAATCTACAGGTAGGCACTTTGCAAAAAAAAAACTGTTTTCTTTTAAAAAATGTGATGTGTCCGCATTGTGTTTTGGGGCATTTCCTGTCACGGGCGCTAGGCCTACCCACACAAGTGAGGTATCATTTTTATTGGGAGACTTGGGGGAACGCTGGGTGGAAGGAAATTTGTGGCTCCTCTCAGATTCCCGAACTTTCTGTCACCAAAATGTGAGGAAAACGTGTTTGTTTAGCCAAATTTTGAAGTTTGCAAAGGATTCTGGGTAACAGAACCTGGTCAGAGTCCCACAAGTCACCCCATCTTGGATTCCCCTAGGTCTCTAGCTTTCAAAAATGCACAGGTTTGGTAGGTTTCCCTAGGTGCCAGCTGAGCTAAAAGCCAAAATCTGCAGGTAGGCACTTTGCAAAAAACACCTCTGTTTTCTTTCAAAAAATGTGATGTGTCCGTGTTTTGTTTTGGGGCATTTCCTGTCACGGGCGCTAGGCCTACCCACACAAGTGAGGTATCATTTTTATCGGGAGACATGGGGGAACGCTGGGTGGAAGGAAATTTGTGGCTCCTCTCAGATTCCCGAACTTTCTGTCATGAAAATATGAGGAAAAGTGTTTTTTAGCCAAATTTTGAGGTTTGCAAAGGATTCTGGGTAACAGAACCTGGTCAGTGCCCCACAAGTCACCCCATCTTGGATTCCCCTAGGTCTCTAGTTTTCAAAAATGCACATGTTTGGTAGGTTTCCCTAGGTGCCGGCTGAGCTAGAGGCCAAAATCTACAGGTAGGCACTTTGCAAAATAAACCTCTGTTTTCTTTCAAAAAATGTGATGTGTCCGCATTGTGTTTTGGGGCATTTCCTGTCACGGGCGCTAGGCCTACCCACACAAGTGAGGTATAATTTTTATTGGGAGACTTGGGGGAAAGCTGGGTGGAAGGAAATTTGTGGCTCCTCTCAGATTCCAGAACTTTCTGTCACCGAAATGTGAGGAAAACGTGTTTTTTTTGCCAAATTTTGAAGTTTGAAAAGGTTTCTGGGTAACAGAACCTGGTCAGAGCCCCACAAGTTACCCCATCTTGGATTCCCCTAGGTCTCTAGTTTTCAAAAATGCACAGGTTTGGAAGGTTTCTCTAGGTGCCAGCTGAGCTAGAGGCCAAAATCTACAAGTAGGCACTTTGCAAAAAACACCTCTGTTTTCTTTAAAAAAATGTGATGTGTCCATGGTATGTTTTGGGGCGTTTCCTGTCACGGGCGCTAGGCCTACCCACACAAGTGAGGTATCATTTTTATTGGGAGACTTGGGGGAACGCTGGGTGGAAGGAAATTTGAGGCTCCTCTCAGATTCCAGAACTTTCTGTCACCGAAATGTGAGGAAAACGTGTTTTTTCAGCCAACTTTTGAGGTTTGCAAAGGATTCTGGGTAACAGAACCTGGTCAGAGCCCCACAAGTCACCCCATCTTGGATTATCCTAGGTCTCTAGTTTTCAAAAATACACAGGTTTGGTAGGTTTCCCTAGGTGCCGGCTGAGCTAGAGGCCAAAATCTGCAGGTAGGCACTTTGCAAAAAACAACTCTGTTTTCTTTCAAAAAATGTGATGTGTCCAAGTTATGTTTTGGGGCGTTTCCTGTCACGGGCGCTAGGCCTACCCACACAAGTGAGGTATCATTTTTATTGGGAGACTTGGGGGAACGCTGGGTGGAAGGAAATTTGTGGCTCCTCTCAGATTCCAGAACTTTCTGTCGCCGAAATGTGAGGAAAACCTGGAAAACCTGGTCAGAGCCCCACAAGTCACCCCATCTTGGATTCCCCTAGGTCTCTAGTTTTCAAAAATGCACAGGTTTGGTAGGTTTCCCTAGGTGCAGGCTGAGCTAGAGGCCAAAATCTACAGGTAGGCACTTTGCAAAAAACACCTCTGTTTTCTTTCAAAAAATGTGATGTGTCCACGTTGTGTTTTGGGGCATTTCCTGTCACGGGCGCTAGGCCTACCCACACAAGTGAGGTATCATTTTTATCGGGAGACTTGGGGGAACGCTGGGTGGAAGGACATTTGTGGCTCCTCTCAGATTCCAGAACTTTCTGTAGCCGAAATGTGAGGAAAACGTGTTTTTTTAGTCAACTTTTGAGGTTTGCAAAGGATTCTGGGTAACAGAACCTGGTCAGAGCCCCACAAGTCACCCCATCTTGGATTCTCCTAGGTCTCTAGTTTTCAAAAATACACAGGTTTAGTAGGTTTCCCTGGGTGCCGGCTGAGCGAGAGGCCAAAATCTACAGGTAGGCACTTTGCAAAAAAAACCTCTGTTTTCTTTCAAAAAATGTGATGTGTCCGCATTGTGTTTTGGGGCATTTCCTGTCACGGGCGCTAGGCCCACCCACACAAGTGAGGTATAATTTTTATCGGGAGACTTGGGGAAACGCTGGGTGGAAGGAAATTTGTGGCTCCTCTCAGATTCCAGATATTTCTGTCACCGAAATGTGAGGAAAACGTGTTTTTTTATCCAAATTTGGAGGTTTGCAAAGGATTCTGGGTAACAAAACCTGGTCAGTGCCCCACAAGTCACCCCATCTTGGATTCCCCTAGGTCTCTAGTTTTCAAAAATGCACATATTTGGTAGGTTTCCATAGGTGCCGGCTGAGCTAGAGGCCAAACTCTACAGGTAGGCACTTTGCAAAAAAAACCTGTTTTCTTTCAAAAAATGTTATGTGTCCGCATTGTGTTTTGGGGCATTTCCTGTCACGGGCGCTAGGCCTACCCACACAAGTGAGGTATCATTATTATCGGGAGACTTGGGGGAACGCTGGGTGGAAGGAAATTTGTGGCTCCTCTCAGATTCCCGAACTTTCTGTCACTAAAATGTGAGGAAAACGTGATTGTTTAGCCACATTTTGAAGTTTGCAAAGGATTCTGGGTAACAGAACCTGATCAGAGCCCCACAAGTCACCCCATCTTGGATTCCCCTAGGTCTCTAGCTTTAAAAAATGCACAGGTTTGGTAGGTTTCCCTATGTGCCAGCTGAGCTAGAAGCCTAAATCTGCAGGTAGGCACTTTGCAAAAAACACCTCTGTTTTCTTTAAAAAAATGTGATGTGTCCGCGTTGTGTTTTGGGGCATTCCCTGTCACGGGCGCTAGGCCTACCCACACAAGTGAGGTATCATTTTTATCGGGAGACATGGGGGAACGCTGGGTGGAAGGAAATTTGTGGCTCCTCTCAGATTCCAGATCTTTTTGTCACCGAAATGTGAGGAAAAGTGTTTTTTAGGTCAAATTTTGAGGTTTGCAAAGGATTCTGGGTAACAGAACCTGGTCAGAGCCCCACAAGTCACCCCATCTTGGATTCTCCTAGGTCTCTAGTTTTCAAAAATACACAGGTTTGGTAGGTTTCCCTAGCTGCCGGCTGAGCCAGAGGCCAAAATCTGCAGGTAGGCACTTTGCAAAAAACATCTCTGTTTTCTTTAAAAAAATGTGATGTGTCCGCGTTGTGTTTTGGGGCATTCCCTGTCACGGGCGCTAGGCCTACCCACACAAGTGAGGTATCATTTTTATCGGGAGACATGGGGGAACGCTGGGTGGAAGGAAATTTGTGGCTCCTCTCAGATTCCAGATCTTTTTGTCACCGAAATGTGAGGAAAACGTGTTTTGTTTGCCAAATTGTGAAGTTTGAAAAGGATTCTGGGTAACAGAACCTGGTCAGAACCCCACAAGTCACCCCATCTTGGATTCCCCTAGGTCTCTAGTTTTCAAAAATGCACAGGTTTGGTAGGTTTCTCTAGGTGCCAGCTGAGCTAGAGGCCAAAATCTACAGGTAGGCACTTTGCAAAAAACACCTCTGTTTTCTTTAAAAAAATGTGATGTGTCCATGTTATGTTTTGGGGCGTTTCCTGTCACGGGCGCTAGGCATACCCACACAAGTGAGGTATCATTTTTATTGGGAGACTTGGGGGAACGCTGGGTGGAAGGAAATTTGTGGCTCCTCTTAGATTCCAGAACTTTCTGTCACCGAAATGTGAGGAAAACGTGTTTTTTTAGCCAAATTTTGAGGTTTGCAAAGGATTCTGGGTAACAGAACCTGGTCAGAGCCCCACAAGTCACCCCATCTTGGATTCCCCTAGGTCTCTAGTTTTCAAAAATGCACAGGTTTGGTATGTTTCCCTAGGCGCCGGCTGAGCTAGAGGCCAAAATCTACAGGTAGTCACTTTGCAAAAAACACCTCTGTTTTCTTTCAAAAAATGTGATGTGTCCATGTTATGTTTTGGGGCGTTTCCTGTCACGGGTGCTAGGCATACCCACACAAGTGAGGTATCATTTTTATTGGGAGACTTGGGGGAACGCTGGGTGGAAGGAAATTTGTGGCTCCTCTCAGATTCCAGAACTTTCTGTCACCGAAATGTGAGGAAAACGTGTTTTTTTAGCCAAATTTTGAGGTTTGGAAAGGATTCTGGGTAACAGAACCTGGTCAGAGCCCGACAAGTCACCCCATCTTGGATTCCCCTAGGTCTCTAGTTTTTAAAAATGCAAGGTTTGGTAGGTTTCCCTAGGTGCCGGCTGAGTTGGAAGACAAAATCTGCAGGTAGGCACTTTGCAAAAAACACTTCTGTTTTCTTTAAAAAAATGTGATGTGTCCGCGTTGTGTTTTGGGGCATTTCCTGTCACGGGCGCTAGGCCTACCGACACAAGTGAGGTATCTTTTTTATCGGGAGACATGGGGGAACGCTGGGTGGAAGGAAATTTGTGGCTCCTCTCAGATTCCAGAACTTTCTGTCGCCGAAATGTGAGGAAAACGTGTTTTTTTTAGCCAAATTTTGAGATTTGTAAAGGATTCTGGGTAACAGAACCTGGTCAGATCCCCACAAGTCACCCCATCTTGGATTCCCCTAGGTCTCTAGTTTTAAAAAATGCACAGGTTTGGTAGGTTTCCCTAGGTGCCGGCTGAGCTAGAAGCCAAAATCTGCAGGTAGGCACTTTGCAAAAAACACCTCTGTTTTCTTTCAAAAAATGTGATGTGTCCGTGTATTGTTTTGGGGCATTTCCTGTCACGGGCGCTAGGCCTACCCACACAAGTGAGGTATCATTTTTATCGGGAGACATGGGGGAACGCTGGGTGGAAGGAAATTTGTGGCTCCTCTCGGATTCCAGAACTTTCTGTCACCGAAATGTGAGGAAAACGTGTTTTTTAGCCAAATTTTGAGGTTTGGAAAGGATTCTGGGTAACAGAACCTGGTCAGAGCCCGACAAGTCACCCCATCTTGGATTCCCCTAGGTCTCTAGTTTTTAAAAATGCACAGGATTGGTAGGTTTCCCTAGGTGCCGGCTGAGTTGGAAGCCAAAATCTGGAGGTAGGCACTTTGCAAAAAACACCTCTGTTTTCTTTCAAAAAATGTGATGTGTCCGCGTTGTGTTTTGGGGCATTTCCTGTCTCGGGCGCTAGGCCTACCCACACAAGTGAGGTATAATTTTTAATGGGAGACTTGGGGGAACGCTGGGTGGAAGGAAATTTGTGGCTCCTCTCAGATTCCAGAATTTTCTGTCACCGAAATGTGAGGAAAAGTGTTTTTTAGGTCAAATTTTGAGGTTTGCAAAGGATTCTGGGTAACAGAACCTGGTCAGAGCCCCACAAGTCACCCCATCTTGGATTCTCCTAGGTCTCTAGTTTTCAAAAATACACAGGTTTGGTAGGTTTCCCTAGCTGCCGGCTGAGCTAGAGGCCAAAATCTGCAGGTAGGCACTTTGCAAAAAACACCTCTGTTTTCTTTAAAAAAATGTGATGTGTCCGCGTTGTGTTTTGGGGCATTCCCTGTCACGGGCGCTAGGCCTACCCACACAAGTGAGGTATCATTTTTATCGGGAGACATGGGGGAACGCTGGGTGGAAGGAAATTTGTGGCTCCTCTCAGATTCCAGATCTTTTTGTCACCGAAATGTGAGGAAAAGTGTTTTTTAAGTCAAATTTTGAGGTTTGCAAAGGATTCTGGGTAACAGAACCTGGTCAGAGCCACACAAGTCACCCCATCTTGGATTCTCCTAGGTCTCTAGTTTTCAAAAATACACAGGTTTGGTAGGTTTCCCTAGCTGCCGGCTGAGCCAGAGGCCAAAATCTGCAGGTAGGCACTTTGCAAAAAACATCTCTGTTTTCTTTAAAAAAATGTGATGTGTCCACGTTGTGTTTTGGGGCATTCCCTGTCACGGGCGCTAGGCCTACCCACACAAGTGAGGTATCATTTTTATCGGGAGACATGGGGGAACGCTGGGTGGAAGGAAATTTGTGGCTCCTCTCAGATTCCAGATCTTTTTGTCACCGAAATGTGAGGAAAACGTGTTTTGTTTGCCAAATTGTGAAGTTTGAAAAGGATTCTGGGTAACAGAACCTGGTCAGAACCCCACAAGTCACCCCATCTTGGATTCCCCTAGGTCTCTAGTTTTCAAAAATGCACAGGTTTAGTAGGTTTCTCTAGGTGCCAGCTGAGCTAGAGGCCAAAATCTACAGGTAGGCACTTTGCAAAAAACACCTCTGTTTTCTTTAAAAAAATGTGATGTGTCCATGTTATGTTTTGGGGCGTTTCCTGTCACGGGCGCTAGGCATACCCACACAAGTGAGGTATCATTTTTATTGGGAGACTTGGGGGAACGCTGGGTGGAAGGAAATTTGTGGCTCCTCTCAGATTCCAGAACTTTCTGTCACCGAAATGTGAGGAAAACGTGTTTTTTTAGCCAAATTTTGAGGTTTGCAAAGGATTCTGGGTAACAGAACCTGGTCAGAGCCCCACAAGTCACCCCATCTTGGATTCCCCTAGGTCTCTAGTTTTAAAAAATGCACAGGTTTGGTATGTTTCCCTAGGTGCCGGCTGAGCTAGAGGCCAAAATCTACAGGTAGTCACTTTGCAAAAAACACCTCTGTTTTCTTTAAAAAAATGTGATGTGTCCATGTTATGTTTTGGGGCGTTTCCTGTCACGGGTGCTAGGCATACCCACACAAGTGAGGTATCATTTTTATTGGGAGACTTGGGGGAACGCTGGGTGGAAGGAAATTTGTGGCTCCTCTCAGATTCCAGAACTTTCTGTCACCGAAATGTGAGGAAAACGTGTTTTTTTAGCCAAATTTTGAGGTTTGGAAAGGATTCTGGGTAACAGAACCTGGTCAGAGCAGACAAGTCACCCCATCTTGGATTCCCCTAGGTCTCTAGTTTTTAAAAATGCAAGGTTTGGTAGGTTTCCCTAGGTGCCGGCTGAGTTGGAAGACAAAATCTGCAGGTAGGCACTTTGCAAAAAACACTTCTGTTTTCTTTAAAAAAATTTGATGTGTCCGCGTTGTGTTTTGGGGCATTTCCTGTCATGGGCGCTAGGCCTACCGACACAAGTGAGGTATCTTTTTTATCGGGAGACATGGGGGAACGCTGGGTGGAAGGAAATTTGTGGCTCCTCTCAGATTCCAGAACTTTCTGTCGCCGAAATGTGAGGAAAACGTGTTTTTTTAGCCAAATTTTGAGATTTGTAAAGGATTCTGGGTAACAGAACCTGGTCAGATCCCCACAAGTCACCCCATCTTGGATTCCCCTAGGTCTCTAGTTTTCAAAAATGCACAGGTTTGGTAGGTTTCCCTAGGTGCCGGCTGAGCTAGAAGCCAAAATCTGCAGGTAGGCACTTTGCAAAAAACACCTCTGTTTTCTTTAAAAAAATGTGATGTGTCCGCGTATTGTTTTGGGGCATTTCCTGTCATGGGCGCTAGGCCTACCCACACAAGTGAGGTATCATTTTTATCGGGAGACATGGGGGAACGCTGGGTGGAAGGAAATTTGTGGCTCCTCTCGGATTCCAGAACTTTCTGTCACCGAAATGTGAGGAAAACGTGTTTTTTTAGCCAAATTTTGAGGTTTGGAAAGGATTCTGGGTAACAGAACCTGGTCAGAGCCCGACAAGTCACCCCATCTTGGATTCCCCTAGGTCTCTAGTTTTTAAAAATGCACAGGATTGGTAGGTTTCCCTAGGTGCCGGCTGAGTTGGAAGCCAAAATCTGCAGGTAGGCACTTTGCAAAAAACACCTCTGTTTTCTTTCAAAAAATGTGATGTGTCCGCGTTGTGTTTTGGGGCATTTCCTGTCTCGGGCGCTAGGCCTACCCACACAAGTGAGGTATAATTTTTAATGGGAGACTTGGGGGAACGCTGGGTGGAAGGAAATTTGTGGCTCCTCTCAGATTCCAGAATTTTCTGTCACCGAAATGTGAGGAAAAGTGTTTTTTAGGTCAAATTTTGAGGTTTGCAAAGGATTCTGGGTAACAGAACCTGGTCAGAGCCCCACAAGTCACCCCATCTTAGATTCTCCTAGGTCTCTAGTTTTCAAAAATACACAGGTTTGGTAGGTTTCCCTAGCTGCCGGCTGAGCTAGAGGCCAAAATCTACAGGTAGTCACTTTGCAAAAAACACCTCTGTTTTCTTTCAAAAAATGTGATGTGTCCATGTTATGTTTTGGGGCGTTTCCTGTCACGGGCGCTAGGCCTACCCACACAAGTGAGGTATCATTTTTAATGGGAGACTTGGGGGAACGCTGGGTGGAAGGAAATTTGTGGCTCCTTCTAGATTCCAGAACTTTCTGTCACCGAAATGTGAGGAAAACTTGTTTTTTTAGTCACATTTTGAGGTTTGCAAAGGATTCTGGGTAACAGAACCTGGTCAGAGCCCCACAAGTCACCCCATCTTGGATTCCCCAAGAACTCTAGTTTTAAAAAATGCACAGGTTTGGTAGGTTTCCCTAGGTGCCGGCTGAGCTAGAGGCCAAAATCTACAGGTAGGCACTTTGCAAAAAAACCCTCTGATTTCTTTAAAAAAATGTGATGTGTCTGCGTTGTGTTTTGGGGCATTTCCTGTCACGGGCGCTAGGCCTACCCACACAAGTGAGGTATCATTTTTATCGGGAGACTTGGGGGAACGCTGGGTGGAAGGAAATTTGTGGCTCCTCTCAGATTCCAGAACTTTCTGTCACCGAAATGTGAGGAAAACTTGTTTTTTTAGCCAAATTTTGAGGTTTGCAAAGGATTCTGGGTAACAGAACCTAGTCAGTGCCCCACAAGTCACCCCATGTTGGATTCCCCTAGGTCTCTAGTTTACAAAAATGCACATGTTTGGTAGGTTTCCCTAGGTGCCGGCTGAGCTAGAGGCCAAAATCTACAGGTAGGCACTTTGCAAAAAAAAACCTGTTTTCTTTTAAAAAATGTGATGTGTCCGCATTGTGTTTTGGGGCATTTCCTGTCACGGGCGCTAGGCCTACCCACACAAGTGAGGTATCATTTTTATTGGGAGACTTGGGGGAACGCTGGGTGGAAGGAAATTTGTGGCTCCTCTCAGATTCCCGAACTTTCTGTCACCAAAATGTGAGGAAAACGTGTTTGTTTAGCCAAATTTTGAAGTTTGCAAAGGATTCTGGGTAACAGAACCTGGTCAGAGTCCCACAAGTCACCCCATCTTGGATTCCCCTAGGTCTCTAGCTTTCAAAAATGCACAGGTTTGGTAGGTTTCCCTAGGTGCCAGCTGAGCTAAAAGCCAAAATCTGCAGGTAGGCACTTTGCAAAAAACACCTCTGTTTTCTTTCAAAAAATGTGATGTGTCCGTGTTTTGTTTTGGGGCATTTCCTGTCACGGGCGCTAGGCCTACCCACACAAGTGAGGTATCATTTTTATCGGGAGACATGGGGGAACGCTGGGTGGAAGGAAATTTGTGGCTCCTCTCAGATTCCCGAACTTTCTGTCATGAAAATATGAGGAAAAGTGTTTTTTAGCCAAATTTTGAGGTTTGCAAAGGATTCTGGGTAACAGAACCTGGTCAGTGCCCCACAAGTCACCCCATCTTGGATTCCCCTAGGTCTCTAGTTTTCAAAAATGCACATGTTTGGTAGGTTTCCCTAGGTGCCGGCTGAGCTAGAGGCCAAAATCTACAGGTAGGCACTTTGCAAAATAAACCTCTGTTTTCTTTCAAAAAATGTGATGTGTCCGCATTGTGTTTTGGGGCATTTCCTGTCACGGGCGCTAGGCCTACCCACACAAGTGAGGTATAATTTTTATTGGGAGACTTGGGGGAAAGCTGGGTGGAAGGAAATTTGTGGCTCCTCTCAGATTCCAGAACTTTCTGTCACCGAAATGTGAGGAAAACGTGTTTTTTTTGCCAAATTTTGAAGTTTGAAAAGGTTTCTGGGTAACAGAACCTGGTCAGAGCCCCACAAGTTACCCCATCTTGGATTCCCCTAGGTCTCTAGTTTTCAAAAATGCACAGGTTTGGAAGGTTTCTCTAGGTGCCAGCTGAGCTAGAGGCCAAAATCTACAAGTAGGCACTTTGCAAAAAACACCTCTGTTTTCTTTCAAAAAATGTGATGTGTCCATGGTATGTTTTGGGGCGTTTCCTGTCACGGGCGCTAGGCCTACCCACACAAGTGAGGTATCATTTTTATTGGGAGACTTGGGGGAACGCTGGGTGGAAGGAAATTTGAGGCTCCTCTCAGATTCCAGAACTTTCTGTCACCGAAATGTGAGGAAAACGTGTTTTTTCAGCCAACTTTTGAGGTTTGCAAAGGATTCTGGGTAACAGAACCTGGTCAGAGCCCCACAAGTCACCCCATCTTGGATTCTCCTAGGTCTCTAGTTTTCAAAAATACACAGGTTTGGTAGGTTTCCCTAGGTGCCGGCTGAGCTAGAGGCCAAAATCTGCAGGTAGGCACTTTGCAAAAAACAACTCTGTTTTCTTTCAAAAAATGTGATGTGTCCAAGTTATGTTTTGGGGCGTTTCCTGTCACGGGCGCTAGGCCTACCCACACAAGTGAGGTATCATTTTTATTGGGAGACTTGGGGGAACGCTGGGTGGAAGGAAATTTGTGGCTCCTCTCAGATTCCAGAACTTTCTGTCGCCGAAATGTGAGGAAAACCTGGAAAACCTGGTCAGAGCCCCACAAGTCACCCCATCTTGGATTCCCCTAGGTCTCTAGTTTTCAAAAATGCACAGGTTTGGTAGGTTTCCCTAGGTGCAGGCTGAGCTAGAGGCCAAAATCTACAGGTAGGCACTTTGCAAAAAACACCTCTGTTTTCTTTAAAAAAATGTGATGTGTCCACGTTGTGTTTTGGGGCATTTCCTGTCACGGGCGCTAGGCCTACCCACACAAGTGAGGTATCATTTTTATCGGGAGACTTGGGGGAACGCTGGGTGGAAGGACATTTGTGGCTCCTCTCAGATTCCAGAACTTTCTGTAGCCGAAATGTGAGGAAAACGTGTTTTTTTAGTCAACTTTTGAGGTTTGCAAAGGATTCTGGGTAACAGAACCTGGTCAGAGCCCCACAAGTCACCCCATCTTGGATTCTCCTAGGTCTCTAGTTTTCAAAAATACACAGGTTTAGTAGGTTTCCCTGGGTGCCGGCTGAGCGAGAGGCCAAAATCTACAGGTAGGCACTTTGCAAAAAAAACCTCTGTTTTCTTTCAAAAAATGTGATGTGTCCGCATTGTGTTTTGGGGCATTTCCTGTCACGGGCGCTAGGCCCACCCACACAAGTGAGGTATAATTTTTATCGGGAGACTTGGGGAAACGCTGGGTGGAAGGAAATTTGTGGCTCCTCTCAGATTCCAGATATTTCTGTCACCGAAATGTGAGGAAAACGTGTTTTTTTAGCCAAATTTGGAGGTTTGCAAAGGATTCTGGGTAACAAAACCTGGTCAGTGCCCCACAAGTCACCCCATCTTGGATTCCCCTAGGTCTCTAGTTTTCAAAAATGCACATATTTGGTAGGTTTCCATAGGTGCCGGCTGAGCTAGAGGCCAAACTCTACAGGTAGGCACTTTGCAAAAAAAACCTGTTTTCTTTCAAAAAATGTTATGTGTCCGCATTGTGTTTTGGGGCATTTCCTGTCACGGGCGCTAGGCCTACCCACACAAGTGAGGTATCATTATTATCGGGAGACTTGGGGGAACGCTGGGTGGAAGGAAATTTGTGGCTCCTCTCAGATTCCCGAACTTTCTGTCACTAAAATGTGAGGAAAACGTGATTGTTTAGCCACATTTTGAAGTTTGCAAAGGATTCTGGGTAACAGAACCTGATCAGAGCCCCACAAGTCACCCCATCTTGGATTCCCCTAGGTCTCTAGCTTTAAAAAATGCACAGGTTTGGTAGGTTTCCCTATGTGCCAGCTGAGCTAGAAGCCTAAATCTGCAGGTAGGCACTTTGCAAAAAACACCTCTGTTTTCTTTAAAAAAATGTGATGTGTCCGCGTTGTGTTTTGGGGCATTCCCTGTCACGGGCGCTAGGCCTACCCACACAAGTGAGGTATCATTTTTATCGGGAGACATGGGGGAACGCTGGGTGGAAGGAAATTTGTGGCTCCTCTCAGATTCCAGATCTTTTTGTCACCGAAATGTGAGGAAAAGTGTTTTTTAGGTCAAATTTTGAGGTTTGCAAAGGATTCTGGGTAACAGAACCTGGTCAGAGCCCCACAAGTCACCCCATCTTGGATTCTCCTAGGTCTCTAGTTTTCAAAAATACACAGGTTTGGTAGGTTTCCCTAGCTGCCGGCTGAGCCAGAGGCCAAAATCTGCAGGTAGGCACTTTGCAAAAAACATCTCTGTTTTCTTTAAAAAAATGTGATGTGTCCGCGTTGTGTTTTGGGGCATTCCCTGTCACGGGCGCTAGGCCTACCCACACAAGTGAGGTATAATTTTTATCGGGAGACATGGGGGAACGCTGGGTCTAAGGAAATTTGTGGCTCCTCTCAGATTCCAGATCTTTTTGTCACCGAAATGTGAGGAAAACGTGTTTTGTTTGCCAAATTGTGAAGTTTGAAAAGGATTCTGGGTAACAGAACCTGGTCAGAACCCCACAAGTCACCCCATCTTGGATTCCCCTAGGTCTCTAGTTTTCAAAAATGCACAGGTTTGGTAGGTTTCTCTAGGTGCCAGCTGAGCTAGAGGCCAAAATCTACAGGTAGGCACTTTGCAAAAAACACCTCTGTTTTCTTTAAAAAAATGTGATGTGTCCATGTTATGTTTTGGGGCGTTTCCTGTCACGGGCGCTAGGCATACCCACACAAGTGAGGTATCATTTTTATTGGGAGACTTGGGGGAACGCTGGGTGGAAGGAAATTTGTGGCTCCTCTTAGATTCCAGAACTTTCTGTCACCGAAATGTGAGGAAAACGTGTTTTTTTTAGCCAAATTTTGAGGTTTGCAAAGGATTCTGGGTAACAGAACCTGGTCAGAGCCCCACAAGTCACCCCATCTTGGATTCCCCTAGGTCTCTAGTTTTCAAAAATGCACAGGTTTGGTATGTTTCCCTAGGCGCCGGCTGAGCTAGAGGCCAAAATCTACAGGTAGTCACTTTGCAAAAAACACCTCTGTTTTCTTTCAAAAAATGTGATGTGTCCATGTTATGTTTTGGGGCGTTTCCTGTCACGGGTGCTAGGCATACCCACACAAGTGAGGTATCATTTTTATTGGGAGACTTGGGGGAACGCTGGGTGGAAGGAAATTTGTGGCTCCTCTCAGATTCCAGAACTTTCTGTCACCGAAATGTGAGGAAAACGTGTTTTTTTAGCCAAATTTTGAGGTTTGGAAAGGATTCTGGGTAACAGAACCTGGTCAGAGCCCGACAAGTCACCCCATCTTGGATTCCCCTAGGTCTCTAGTTTTTAAAAATGCAAGGTTTGGTAGGTTTCCCTAGGTGCCGGCTGAGTTGGAAGACAAAATCTGCAGGTAGGCACTTTGCAAAAAACACTTCTGTTTTCTTTAAAAAAATGTGATGTGTCCGCGTTGTGTTTTGGGGCATTTCCTGTCATGGGCGCTAGGCCTACCCACACAAGTGAGGTATCTTTTTTATCGGGAGACATGGGGGAACACTGGGTGGAAGGAAATTTGTGGCTCCTCTCAGATTCCAGAACTTTCTGTCGCCGAAATGTGAGGAAAACGTGTTTTTTTAGCCAAATTTTGAGATTTGTAAAGGATTCTGGGTAACAGAACCTGGTCAGATCCCCACAAGTCACCCCATCTTGGATTCCCCTAGGTCTCTAGTTTTAAAAAATGCACAGGTTTGGTAGGTTTCCCTAGGTGCCGGCTGAGCTAGAAGCCAAAATCTGCAGGTAGGCACTTTGCAAAAAACACCTCTGTTTTCTTTCAAAAAATGTGATGTGTCCGTGTATTGTTTTGGGGCATTTCCTGTCACGGGCGCTAGGCCTACCCACACAAGTGAGGTATCATTTTTATCGGGAGACATGGGGGAACGCTGGGTGGAAGGAAATTTGTGGCTCCTCTCGGATTCCAGAACTTTCTGTCACCGAAATGTGAGGAAAACGTGTTTTTTAGCCAAATTTTGAGGTTTGGAAAGGATTCTGGGTAACAGAACCTGGTCAGAGCCCGACAAGTCACCCCATCTTGGATTCCCCTAGGTCTCTAGTTTTTAAAAATGCACAGGATTGGTAGGTTTCCCTAGGTGCCGGCTGAGTTGGAAGCCAAAATCTGGAGGTAGGCACTTTGCAAAAAACACCTCTGTTTTCTTTCAAAAAATGTGATGTGTCCGCGTTGTGTTTTGGGGCATTTCCTGTCTCGGGCGCTAGGCCTACCCACACAAGTGAGGTATAATTTTTAATGGGAGACTTGGGGGAACGCTGGGTGGAAGGAAATTTGTGGCTCCTCTCAGATTCCAGAATTTTCTGTCACCGAAATGTGAGGAAAAGTGTTTTTTAGGTCAAATTTTGAGGTTTGCAAAGGATTCTGGGTAACAGAACCTGGTCAGAGCCCCACAAGTCACCCCATCTTGGATTCTCCTAGGTCTCTAGTTTTCAAAAATACACAGGTTTGGTAGGTTTCCCTAGCTGCCGGCTGAGCTAGAGGCCAAAATCTGCAGGTAGGCACTTTGCAAAAAACACCTCTGTTTTCTTTAAAAAAATGTGATGTGTCCGCGTTGTGTTTTGGGGCATTCCCTGTCACGGGCGCTAGGCCTACCCACACAAGTGAGGTATCATTTTTATCGGGAGACATGGGGGAACGCTGGGTGGAAGGAAATTTGTGGCTCCTCTCAGATTCCAGATCTTTTTGTCACCGAAATGTGAGGAAAAGTGTTTTTTAAGTCAAATTTTGAGGTTTGCAAAGGATTCTGGGTAACAGAACCTGGTCAGAGCCCCACAAGTCACCCCATCTTGGATTCTCCTAGGTCTCTAGTTTTCAAAAATACACAGGTTTGGTAGGTTTCCCTAGCTGCCGGCTGAGCCAGAGGCCAAAATCTGCAGGTAGGCACTTTGCAAAAAACATCTCTGTTTTCTTTAAAAAAATGTGATGTGTCCACGTTGTGTTTTGGGGCATTCCCTGTCACGGGCGCTAGGCCTACCCACACAAGTGAGGTATCATTTTTATCGGGAGACATGGGGGAACGCTGGGTGGAAGGAAATTTGTGGCTCCTCTCAGATTCCAGATCTTTTTGTCACCGAAATGTGAGGAAAACGTGTTTTGTTTGCCAAATTGTGAAGTTTGAAAAGGATTCTGGGTAACAGAACCTGGTCAGAACCCCACAAGTCACCCCATCTTGGATTCCCCTAGGTCTCTAGTTTTCAAAAATGCACAGGTTTAGTAGGTTTCTCTAGGTGCCAGCTGAGCTAGAGGCCAAAATCTACAGGTAGGCACTTTCCAAAAAACACCTCTGTTTTCTTTAAAAAAATGTGATGTGTCCATGTTATGTTTTGGGGCGTTTCCTGTCACGGGCGCTAGGCATACCCACACAAGTGAGGTATCATTTTTATTGGGAGACTTGGGGGAACGCTGGGTGGAAGGAAATTTGTGGCTCCTCTCAGATTCCAGAACTTTCTGTCACCGAAATGTGAGGAAAACGTGTTTTTTTAGCCAAATTTTGAGGTTTGCAAAGGATTCTGGGTAACAGAACCTGGTCAGAGCCCCACAAGTCACCCCATCTTGGATTCCCCTAGGTCTCTAGTTTTAAAAAATGCACAGGTTTGGTATGTTTCCCTAGGTGCCGGCTGAGCTAGAGGCCAAAATCTACAGGTAGTCACTTTGCAAAAAACACCTCTGTTTTCTTTAAAAAAATGTGATGTGTCCATGTTATGTTTTGGGGCGTTTCCTGTCACGGGTGCTAGGCATACCCACACAAGTGAGGTATCATTTTTATTGGGAGACTTGGGGGAACGCTGGGTGGAAGGAAATTTGTGGCTCCTCTCAGATTCCAGAACTTTCTGTCACCGAAATGTGAGGAAAACGTGTTTTTTTAGCCAAATTTTGAGGTTTGGAAAGGATTCTGGGTAACAGAACCTGGTCAGAGCAGACAAGTCACCCCATCTTGGATTCCCCTAGGTCTCTAGTTTTTAAAAATGCAAGGTTTGGTAGGTTTCCCTAGGTGCCGGCTGAGTTGGAAGACAAAATCTGCAGGTAGGCACTTTGCAAAAAACACTTCTGTTTTCTTTAAAAAAATTTGATGTGTCTGCGTTGTGTTTTGGGGCATTTCCTGTCACGGGCGCTAGGCCTACCGACACAAGTGAGGTATCTTTTTTATCGGGAGACATGGGGGAACGCTGGGTGGAAGGAAATTTGTGGCTCCTCTCAGATTCCAGAACTTTCTGTCGCCGAAATGTGAGGAAAACGTGTTTTTTTAGCCAAATTTTGAGATTTGTAAAGGATTCTGGGTAACAGAACCTGGTCAGATCCCCACAAGTCACCCCATCTTGGATTCCCCTAGGTCTCTAGTTTTCAAAAATGCACAGGTTTGGTAGGTTTCCCTAGGTGCCGGCTGAGCTAGAAGCCAAAATCTGCAGGTAGGCACTTTGCAAAAAACACCTCTGTTTTCTTTAAAAAAATGTGATGTGTCCGCGTATTGTTTTGGGGCATTTCCTGTCATGGGCGCTAGGCCTACCCACACAAGTGAGGTATCATTTTTATCGGGAGACATGGGGGAACGCTGGGTGGAAGGAAATTTGTGGCTCCTCTCGGATTCCAGAACTTTCTGTCACCGAAATGTGAGGAAAACGTGTTTTTTTAGCCAAATTTTGAGGTTTGGAAAGGATTCTGGGTAACAGAACCTGGTCAGAGCCCGACAAGTCACCCCATCTTGGATTCCCCTAGGTCTCTAGTTTTTAAAAATGCACAGGATTGGTAGGTTTCCCTAGGTGCCGGCTGAGTTGGAAGCCAAAATCTGCAGGTAGGCACTTTGCAAAAAACACCTCTGTTTTCTTTCAAAAAATGTGATGTGTCCGCGTTGTGTTTTGGGGCATTTCCTGTCTCGGGCGCTAGGCCTACCCACACAAGTGAGGTATAATTTTTAATGGGAGACTTGGGGGAACGCTGGGTGGAAGGAAATTTGTGGCTCCTCTCAGATTCCAGAATTTTCTGTCACCGAAATGTGAGGAAAAGTGTTTTTTAGGTCAAATTTTGAGGTTTGCAAAGGATTCTGGGTAACAGAACCTGGTCAGAGCCCCACAAGTCACCCCATCTTAGATTCTCCTAGGTCTCTAGTTTTCAAAAATACACAGGTTTGGTAGGTTTCCCTAGCTGCCGGCTGAGCTAGAGGCCAAAATCTACAGGTAGTCACTTTGCAAAAAACACCTCTGTTTTCTTTCAAAAAATGTGATGTGTCCATGTTATGTTTTGGGGCGTTTCCTGTCACGGGCGCTAGGCATACCCACACAAGTGAGGTATCATTTTTATTGGGAGACTTGGGGGAACGCTGGGTGGAAGGAAATTTGTGGCTCCTCTCAGATTCCAGAATTTTCTGTCACCGAAATGTGAGGAAAAGTGTTTTTTAGGACAAATTTTGAGGTTTGCAAAGGATTCTGGGTAACAGAACCTGGTCAGAGCCCCACAAGTCACCCCATCTTGGATTCTCCTAGGTCTCTAGTTTTCAAAAATACACAGGTTTGGTAGGTTTCCCTAGCTGCCGGCTGAGCTAGAGGCCAAAATCTGCAGGTAGGCACTTTGCAAAAAACACCTCTGTTTTCTTTAAAAAAATGTGATGCGTCCGCGTTGTGTTTTGGGGCATTCCCTGTCACGGGCGCTAGGCCTACCCACACAAGTGAGGTATCATTTTTATCGGGAGACATGGGGGAACGCTGGGTGGAAGGAAATTTGTGGCTCCTCTCAGATTCCAGATCTTTTTGTCACCGAAATGTGAGGAAAAGTGTTTTTTAGGTCAAATTTTGAGGTTTGCAAAGGATTCTGGGTAACAGAACCTGGTCAGAGCCCCACAAGTCACCCCATCTTGGATTCTCCTAGGTCTCTAGTTTTCAAAAATACACAGGTTTGGTAGGTTTCCCTAGCTGCCGGCTGAGCCAGAGGCCAAAATCTGCAGGTAGGCACTTTGCAAAAAACATCTCTGTTTTCTTTAAAAAAATGTGATGTGTCCGCGTTGTGTTTTGGGGCATTCCCTGTCACGGGCGCTAGGCCTACCCACACAAGTGAGTTATCATTTTTATCGGGAGACATGGGGGAACGCTGGGTGGAAGGAAATTTGTGGCTCCTCTCAGATTCCAGATCTTTTTGTCACCGAAATGTGAGGAAAACGTGTTTTGTTTGCCAAATTGTGAAGTTTGAAAAGGATTCTGGGTAACAGAACCTGGTCAGAACCCCACAAGTCACCCCATCTTGGATTCCCCTAGGTCTCTAGTTTTCAAAAATGCACAGGTTTAGTAGGTTTCTCTAGGTGCCAGCTGAGCTAGAGGCCAAAATCTACAGGTAGGCACTTTGCAAAAAACACCTCTGTTTTCTTTAAAAAAATGTGATGTGTCCATGTTATGTTTTGGGGCGTTTCCTGTCACGGGCGCTAGGCATACCCACACAAGTGAGGTATCATTTTTATTGGGAGACTTGGGGGAACGCTGGGTGGAAGGAAATTTGTGGCTCCTCTTAGATTCCAGAACTTTCTGTCACCGAAATGTGAGGAAAACGTGTTTTTTTAGCCAAATTTTGAGGTTTGCAAAGGATTCTGGGTAACAGAACCTGGTCAGAGCCCCACAAGTCACCCCATCTTGGATTCCCCTAGGTCTCTAGTTTTCAAAAATGCACAGGTTTGGTATGTTTCCCTAGGCGCCGGCTGAGCTAGAGGCCAAAATCTACAGGTAGTCACTTTGCAAAAAACACCTCTGTTTTCTTTCAAAAAATGTGATGTGTCCATGTTATGTTTTGGGGCGTTTCCTGTCACGGGTGCTAGGCATACCCACACAAGTGAGGTATCATTTTTATTGGGAGACTTGGGGGAACGCTGGGTGGAAGGAAATTTGTGGCTCCTCTCAGATTCCAGAACTTTCTGTCACCGAAATGTGAGGAAAACGTGTTTTTTTAGCCAAATTTTGAGGTTTGGAAAGGATTCTGGGTAACAGAACCTGGTCAGAGCCCGACAAGTCACCCCATCTTGGATTCCCCTAGGTCTCTAGTTTTTAAAAATGCAAGGTTTGGTAGGTTTCCCTAGGTGCCGGCTGAGTTGGAAGACAAAATCTGCAGGTAGGCACTTTGCAAAAAACACTTCTGTTTTCTTTAAAAAAATGTGATGTGTCCGCGTTGTGTTTTGGGGCATTTCCTGTCACGGGCGCTAGGCCTACCCACACAAGTGAGGTATCTTTTTTATCGGGAGACATGGGGGAACGCTGGGTGGAAGGAAATTTGTGGCTCCTCTCAGATTCCAGAACTTTCTGTCGCCGAAATGTGAGGAAAACGTGTTTTTTTAGCCAAATTTTGAGATTTGTAAAGGATTCTGGGTAACAGAACCTGGTCAGATCCCCACAAGTCACCCCATCTTGGATTCCCCTAGGTCTCTAGTTTTAAAAAATGCACAGGTTTGGTAGGTTTCCCTAGGTGCCGGCTGAGCTAGAAGCCAAAATCTGCAGGTAGGCACTTTGCAAAAAACACCTCTGTTTTCTTTCAAAAAATGTGATGTGTCCGTGTATTGTTTTGGGGCATTTCCTGTCACGGGCGCTAGGCCTACCCACACAAGTGAGGTATCATTTTTATCGGGAGACATGGGGGAACGCTGGGTGGAAGGAAATTTGTGGCTCCTCTCGGATTCCAGAACTTTCTGTCACCGAAATGTGAGGAAAACGTGTTTTTTTAGCCAAATTTTGAGGTTTGGAAAGGATTCTGGGTAACAGAACCTGGTCAGAGCCCGACAAGTCACCCCATCTTGGATTCCCCTAGGTCTCTAGTTTTTAAAAATGCACAGGATTGGTAGGTTTCCCTAGGTGCCGGCTGAGTTGGAAGCCAAAATCTGGAGGTAGGCACTTTGCAAAAAACACCTCTGTTTTCTTTCAAAAAATGTGATGTGTCCGCGTTGTGTTTTGGGGCATTTCCTGTCTCGGGCGCTAGGCCTACCCACACAAGTGAGGTATAATTTTTAATGGGAGACTTGGGGGAACGCTGGGTGGAAGGAAATTTGTGGCTCCTCTCAGATTCCAGAATTTTCTGTCACCGAAATGTGAGGAAAAGTGTTTTTTAGGTCAAATTTTGAGGTTTGCAAAGGATTCTGGGTAACAGAACCTGGTCAGAGCCCCACAAGTCACCCCATCTTGGATTCTCCTAGGTCTCTAGTTTTCAAAAATACACAGGTTTGGTAGGTTTCCCTAGCTGCCGGCTGAGCTAGAGGCCAAAATCTGCAGGTAGGCACTTTGCAAAAAACACCTCTGTTTTCTTTAAAAAAATGTGATGTGTCCGCGTTGTGTTTTGGGGCATTCCCTGTCACGGGCGCTAGGCCTACCCACACAGGTGAGGTATCATTTTTATCGGGAGACATGGGGGAACGCTGGGTGGAAGGAAATTTGTGGCTCCTCTCAGATTCCAGATCTTTTTGTCACCGAAATGTGAGGAAAAGTGTTTTTTAAGTCAAATTTTGAGGTTTGCAAAGGATTCTGGGTAACAGAACCTGGTCAGAGCCCCACAAGTCACCCCATCTTGGATTCTCCTAGGTCTCTAGTTTTCAAAAATACACAGGTTTGGTAGGTTTCCCTAGCTGCCGGCTGAGCCAGAGGCCAAAATCTGCAGGTAGGCACTTTGCAAAAAACATCTCTGTTTTCTTTAAAAAAATGTGATGTGTCCACGTTGTGTTTTGGGGCATTCCCTGTCACGGGCGCTAGGCCTACCCACACAAGTGAGGTATCATTTTTATCGGGAGACATGGGGGAACGCTGGGTGGAAGGAAATTTGTGGCTCCTCTCAGATTCCAGATCTTTTTGTCACCGAAATGTGAGGAAAACGTGTTTTGTTTGCCAAATTGTGAAGTTTGAAAAGGATTCTGGGTAACAGAACCTGGTCAGAACCCCACAAGTCACCCCATCTTGGATTCCCCTAGGTCTCTAGTTTTCAAAAATGCACAGGTTTAGTAGGTTTCTCTAGGTGCCAGCTGAGCTAGAGGCCAAAATCTACAGGTAGGCACTTTGCAAAAAACACCTCTGTTTTCTTTAAAAAAATGTGATGTGTCCATGTTATGTTTTGGGGCGTTTCCTGTCACGGGCGCTAGGCATACCCACACAAGTGAGGTATCATTTTTATTGGGAGACTTGGGGGAACGCTGGGTGGAAGGAAATTTGTGGCTCCTCTCAGATTCCAGAACTTTCTGTCACCGAAATGTGAGGAAAACATGTTTTTTTAGCCAAATTTTGAGGTTTGCAAAGGATTCTGGGTAACAGAACCTGGTCAGAGCCCCACAAGTCACCCCATCTTGGATTCCCCTAGGTCTCTAGTTTTAAAAAATGCACAGGTTTGGTATGTTTCCCTAGGTGCCGGCTGAGCTAGAGGCCAAAATCTACAGGTAGTCACTTTGCAAAAAACACCTCTGTTTTCTTTAAAAAAATGAGATGTGTCCATGTTATGTTTTGGGGCATTTCCTGTCACGGGCGCTAGGCCTACCCACACAAGTGAGGTATCATTTTTATCGGGAGACATGGGGGAACGCTGGGTGGAAGGAAATTTGTGGCTCCTCTCGGATTCCAGAACTTTCTGTCACCGAAATGTGAGGAAAACGTGTTTTTTTAGCCAAATTTTGAGGTTTGGAAAGGATTCTGGGTAACAGAACCTGGTCAGAGCCCGACAAGTCACCCCATCTTGGATTCCCCTAGGTCTCTAGTTTTTAAAAATGCACAGGATTGGTAGGTTTCCCTAGGTGCCGGCTGAGTTGGAAGCCAAAATCTGGAGGTAGGCACTTTGCAAAAAACACCTCTGTTTTCTTTCAAAAAATGTGATGTGTCCGCGTTGTGTTTTGGGGCATTTCCTGTCTCGGGCGCTAGGCCTACCCACACAAGTGAGGTATAATTTTTAATGGGAGACTTGGGGGAACGCTGGGTGGAAGGAAATTTGTGGCTCCTCTCAGATTCCAGAATTTTCTGTCACCGAAATGTGAGGAAAAGTGTTTTTTAGGTCAAATTTTGAGGTTTGCAAAGGATTCTGGGTAACAGAACCTGGTCAGAGCCCCACAAGTCACCCCATCTTGGATTCTCCTAGGTCTCTAGTTTTCAAAAATACACAGGTTTGGTAGGTTTCCCTAGCTGCCGGCTGAGCTAGAGGCCAAAATCTGCAGGTAGGCACTTTGCAAAAAACACCTCTGTTTTCTTTAAAAAAATGTGATGTGTCCGCGTTGTGTTTTGGGGCATTCCCTGTCACGGGCGCTAGGCCTACCCACACAGGTGAGGTATCATTTTTATCGGGAGACATGGGGGAACGCTGGGTGGAAGGAAATTTGTGGCTCCTCTCAGATTCCAGATCTTTTTGTCACCGAAATGTGAGGAAAAGTGTTTTTTAAGTCAAATTTTGAGGTTTGCAAAGGATTCTGGGTAACAGAACCTGGTCAGAGCCCCACAAGTCACCCCATCTTGGATTCTCCTAGGTCTCTAGTTTTCAAAAATACACAGGTTTGGTAGGTTTCCCTAGCTGCCGGCTGAGCCAGAGGCCAAAATCTGCAGGTAGGCACTTTGCAAAAAACATCTCTGTTTTCTTTAAAAAAATGTGATGTGTCCACGTTGTGTTTTGGGGCATTCCCTGTCACGGGCGCTAGGCCTACCCACACAAGTGAGGTATCATTTTTATCGGGAGACATGGGGGAACGCTGGGTGGAAGGAAATTTGTGGCTCCTCTCAGATTCCAGATCTTTTTGTCACCGAAATGTGAGGAAAACGTGTTTTGTTTGCCAAATTGTGAAGTTTGAAAAGGATTCTGGGTAACAGAACCTGGTCAGAACCCCACAAGTCACCCCATCTTGGATTCCCCTAGGTCTCTAGTTTTCAAAAATGCACAGGTTTAGTAGGTTTCTCTAGGTGCCAGCTGAGCTAGAGGCCAAAATCTACAGGTAGGCACTTTGCAAAAAACACCTCTGTTTTCTTTAAAAAAATGTGATGTGTCCATGTTATGTTTTGGGGCGTTTCCTGTCACGGGCGCTAGGCATACCCACACAAGTGAGGTATCATTTTTATTGGGAGACTTGGGGGAACGCTGGGTGGAAGGAAATTTGTGGCTCCTCTCAGATTCCAGAACTTTCTGTCACCGAAATGTGAGGAAAACATGTTTTTTTAGCCAAATTTTGAGGTTTGCAAAGGATTCTGGGTAACAGAACCTGGTCAGAGCCCCACAAGTCACCCCATCTTGGATTCCCCTAGGTCTCTAGTTTTAAAAAATGCACAGGTTTGGTATGTTTCCCTAGGTGCCGGCTGAGCTAGAGGCCAAAATCTACAGGTAGTCACTTTGCAAAAAACACCTCTGTTTTCTTTAAAAAAATGAGATGTGTCCATGTTATGTTTTGGGGCGTTTCCTGTCACGGGTGCTAGGCATACCCACACAAGTGAGGTATCATTTTTATTGGGAGACTTGGGGGAACGCTGGGTGGAAGGAAATTTGTGGCTCCTCTCATATTCCAGAACTTTCTGTCACCGAAATGTGAGGAAAACGTGTTTTTTTAGCCAAATTTTGAGGTTTGGAAAGGATTCTGGGTAACAGAACCTGGTCAGAGCCCGACAAGTCACCCCATCTTGGATTCCCCTAGGTCTCTAGTTTTTAAAAATGCAAGGTTTGGTAGGTTTCCCTAGGTGCCGGCTGAGTTGGAAGACAAAATCTGCAGGTAGGCACTTTGCAAAAAACACTTCTGTTTTCTTTAAAAAAATTTGATGTGTCCGCGTTGTGTTTTGGGGCATTTCCTGTCACGGGCGCTAGGCCTACCGACACAAGTGAGGTATCTTTTTTATCGGGAGACATGGGGGAACGCTGGGTGGAAGGAAATTTGTGGCTCCTCTCAGATTCCAGAACTTTCTGTCGCCGAAATGTGAGGAAAACGTGTTTTTTTAGCCAAATTTTGAGATTTGTAAAGGATTCTGGGTAACAGAACCTGGTCAGATCCCCACAAGTCACCCCATCTTGGATTCCCCTAGGTCTCTAGTTTTCAAAAATGCACAGGTTTGGTAGGTTTCCCTAGGTGCCGGCTGAGCTAGAAGCCAAAATCTGCAGGTAGGCACTTTGCAAAAAACACCTCTGTTTTCTTTAAAAAAATGTGATGTGTCCGCGTATTGTTTTGGGGCATTTCCTGTCATGGGCGCTAGGCCTACCCACACAAGTGAGGTATCATTTTTATCGGGAGACATGGGGGAACGCTGGGTGGAAGGAAATTTGTGGCTCCTCTCGGATTCCAGAACTTTCTGTCACCGAAATGTGAGGAAAACGTGTTTTTTTAGCCAAATTTTGAGGTTTGGAAAGGATTCTGGGTAACAGAACCTGGTCAGAGCCCGACAAGTCACCCCATCTTGGATTCCCCTAGGTCTCTAGTTTTTAAAAATGCACAGGATTGGTAGGTTTCCCTAGGTGCCGGCTGAGTTGGAAGCCAAAATCTGCAGGTAGGCACTTTGCAAAAAACACCTCTGTTTTCTTTCAAAAAATGTGATGTGTCCGCGTTGTGTTTTGGGGCATTTCCTGTCTCGGGCGCTAGGCCTACCCACACAAGTGAGGTATAATTTTTAATGGGAGACTTGGGGGAACGCTGGGTGGAAGGAAATTTGTGGCTCCTCTCAGATTCCAGAATTTTCTGTCACCGAAATGTGAGGAAAAGTGTTTTTTAGGTCAAAGTTTGAGGTTTGCAAAGGATTCTGGGTAACAGAACCTGGTCAGAGCCCCACAAGTCACCCCATCTTAGATTCTCCTAGGTCTCTAGTTTTCAAAAATACACAGGTTTGGTAGGTTTCCCTAGCTGCCGGCTGAGCTAGAGGCCAAAATCTACAGGTAGTCACTTTGCAAAAAACACCTCTGTTTTCTTTCAAAAAATGTGATGTGTCCATGTTATGTTTTGGGGCGTTTCCTGTCACGGGCGCTAGGCATACCCACACAAGTGAGGTATCATTTTTATTGGGAGACTTGGGGGAACGCTGGGTGGAAGGAAATTTGTGGCTCCTCTCAGATTCCAGAATTTTCTGTCACCGAAATGTGAGGAAAAGTGTTTTTTAGGTCAAATTTTGAGGTTTGCAAAGGATTCTGGGTAACAGAACCTGGTCAGAGCCCCACAAGTCACCCCATCTTGGATTCTCCTAGGTCTCTAGTTTTCAAAAATACACAGGTTTGGTAGGTTTCCCTAGCTGCCGGCTGAGCTAGAGGCCAAAATCTGCAGGTAGGCACTTTGCAAAAAACACCTCTGTTTTCTTTAAAAAAATGTGATGCGTCCGCGTTGTGTTTTGGGGCATTCCCTGTCACGGGCGCTAGGCCTACCCACACAAGTGAGGTATCATTTTTATCGGGAGACATGGGGGAACGCTGGGTGGAAGGAAATTTGTGGCTCCTCTCAGATTCCAGATCTTTTTGTCACCGAAATGTGAGGAAAAGTGTTTTTTAGGTCAAATTTTGAGGTTTGCAAAGGATTCTGGGTAACAGAACCTGGTCAGAGCCCCACAAGTCACCCCATCTTGGATTCTCCTAGGTCTCTAGTTTTCAAAAATACACAGGTTTGGTAGGTTTCCCTAGCTGCCGGCTGAGCCAGAGGCCAAAATCTGCAGGTAGGCACTTTGCAAAAAACATCTCTGTTTTCTTTAAAAAAATGTGATGGGTCCGCGTTGTGTTTTGGGGCATTCCCTGTCACGGGTGCTAGGCCTACCCACACAAGTGAGTTATCATTTTTATCGGGAGACATGGGGGAACGCTGGGTGGAAGGAAATTTGTGGCTCCTCTCAGATTCCAGATCTTTTTGTCACCGAAATGTGAGGAAAACGTGTTTTGTTTGCCAAATTGTGAAGTTTGAAAAGGATTCTGGGTAACAGAACCTGGTCAGAACCCCACAAGTCACCCCATCTTGGATTCCCCTAGGTCTCTAGTTTTCAAAAATGCACAGGTTTAGTAGGTTTCTCTAGGTGCCAGCTGAGCTAGAGGCCAAAATCTACAGGTAGGCACTTTGCAAAAAACACCTCTGTTTTCTTTAAAAAAATGTGATGTGTCCATGTTATGTTTTGGGGCGTTTCCTGTCACGGGCGCTAGGCATACCCACACAAGTGAGGTATCATTTTTATTGGGAGACTTGGGGGAACGCTGGGTGGAAGGAAATTTGTGGCTCCTCTCAGATTCCAGAACTTTCTGTCACCGAAATGTGAGGAAAACGTGTTTTTTTAGCCAAATTTTGAGGTTTGCAAAGGATTCTGGGTAACAGAACCTGGTCAGAGCCCCACAAGTCACCCCATCTTGGATTCCCCTAGGTCTCTAGTTTTAAAAAATGCACAGGTTTGGTATGTTTCCCTAGGTGCCGGCTGAGCTAGAGGCCAAAATCTACAGGTAGTCACTTTGCAAAAAACACCTCTGTTTTCTTTCAAAAAATGTGATGTGTCCATGTTATGTTTTGGGGCGTTTCCTGTCACGGGTGCTAGGCATACCCACACAAGTGAGGTATCATTTTTATTGGGAGACTTGGGGGAACGCTGGGTGGAAGGAAATTTGTGGCTCCTCTCAGATTCCAGAACTTTCTGTCACCGAAATGTGAGGAAAACGTGTTTTTTTAGCCAAATTTTGAGGTTTGGAAAGGATTCTGGGTAACAGAACCTGGTCAGAGCCCGACAAGTCACCCCATCTTGGATTCCCCTAGGTCTCTAGTTTTTAAAAATGCAAGGTTTGGTAGGTTTCCCTAGGTGCCGGCTGAGTTGGAAGACAAAATCTGCAGGTAGGCACTTTGCAAAAAACACTTCTGTTTTCTTTAAAAAAATTTGATGTGTCCGCGTTGTGTTTTGGGGCATTTCCTGTCACGGGCGCTAGGCCTACCGACACAAGTGAGGTATCTTTTTTATCGGGAGACATGGGGGAACGCTGGGTGGAAGGAAATTTGTGGCTCCTCTCAGATTCCAGAACTTTCTGTCACCGAAATGTGAGGAAAACGTGTTTTTTTAGCCAAATTTTGAGATTTGTAAAGGATTCTGGGTAACAGAACCTGGTCAGATCCCCACAAGTCACCCCATCTTGGATTCCCCTAGGTCTCTAGTTTTCAAAAATGCACAGGTTTGGTAGGTTTCCCTAGGTGCCGGCTGAGCTAGAAGCCAAAATCTGCAGGTAGGCACTTTGCAAAAAACACCTCTGTTTTCTTTAAAAAAATGTGATGTGTCCGCGTATTGTTTTGGGGCATTTCCTGTCATGGGCGCTAGGCCTACCCACACAAGTGAGGTATCATTTTTATCGGGAGACATGGGGGAACGCTGGGTGGAAGGAAATTTGTGGCTCCTCTCGGATTCCAGAACTTTCTGTCACCGAAATGTGAGGAAAACGTGTTTTTTTAGCCAAATTTTGAGGTTTGGAAAGGATTCTGGGTAACAGAACCTGGTCAGAGCCCGACAAGTCACCCCATCTTGGATTCCCCTAGGTCTCTAGTTTTTAAAAATGCACAGGATTGGTAGGTTTCCCTAGGTGCCGGCTGAGTTGGAAGCCAAAATCTGCAGGTAGGCACTTTGCAAAAAACACCTCTGTTTTCTTTCAAAAAATGTGATGTGTCCGCGTTGTGTTTTGGGGCATTTCCTGTCTCGGGCGCTAGGCCTACCCACACAAGTGAGGTATAATTTTTAATGGGAGACTTGGGGGAACGCTGGGTGGAAGGAAATTTGTGGCTCCTCTCAGATTCCAGAATTTTCTGTCACCGAAATGTGAGGAAAAGTGTTTTTTAGGTCAAATTTTGAGGTTTGCAAAGGATTCTGGGTAACAGAACCTGGTCAGAGCCCCACAAGTCACCCCATCTTAGATTCTCCTAGGTCTCTAGTTTTCAAAAATACACAGGTTTGGTAGGTTTCCCTAGCTGCCGGCTGAGCTAGAGGCCAAAATCTGCAGGTAGGCACTTTGCAAAAAACACCTCTGTTTTCTTTAAAAAAATGTGATGTGTCCGCGTTGTGTTTTGGGGCATTCCCTGTCACGGGCGCTAGGCCTACCCACACAAGTGAGGTATCATTTTTATCGGGAGACATGGGGGAACGCTGGGTGGAAGGAAATTTGTGGCTCTTCTCAGATTCCAGATCTTTTTGTCACCGAAATGTGAGGAAAAGTGTTTTTTAGGTCAAATTTTGAGGTTTGCAAAGGATTCTGGGTAACAGAACCTGGTCAGAGCCCCACAAGTCACCCCATCTTGGATTCTCCTAGGTCTCTAGTTTTCAAAAATACACAGGTTTGGTAGGTTTCCCTAGCTGCCGGCTGAGCCAGAGGCCAAAATCTGCAGGTAGGCACTCTGCAAAAAACATCTCTGTTTTCTTTAAAAAAATGTGATGTGTCCGCGTTGTGTTTTGGGGCATTCCCTGTCACGGGCGCTAGGCCTACCCACACAAGTGAGGTATCATTTTTATCGGGAGACATGGGGGAACGCTGGGTGGAAGGAAATTTGTGGCTCCTCTCAGATTCCAGATCTTTTTGTCACCGAAATGTGAGGAAAACGTGTTTTGTTTGCCGAATTTTGAAGTTTGAAAAGGATTCTGGGTAACAGAACCTGGTCAGAACCCCACAAGTCACCCCATCTTGGATTCCCCTAGGTCTCTAGTTTTCAAAAATGCACAGGTTTGGTAGGTTTCTCTAGGTGGCAGCTGAGCTAGAGGCCAAAATCTACAGGTAGGCACTTTGCAAAAAACACCTCTGTTTTCTTTAAAAAAATGTGATGTGTCCATGTTATGTTTTGGGGCGTTTCCTGTCACGGGCGCTAGGCATACCCACACAAGTGAGGTATCATTTTTATTGGGAGACTTGGGGGAACGCTGGGTGGAAGGAAATTTGTGGCTCCTCTCAGATTCCAGAACTTTCTGTCACCGAAATGTGAGGAAAACGTGTTTTTTTAGCCAAATTTTGAGGTTTGCAAAGGATTCTGGGTAACAGAACCTGGTCAGAGCCCCACAAGTCACCCCATCTTGGATTCCCCTAGGTCTCTAGTTTTCAAAAATGCACAGGTTTGGAATGTTTCCCTAGGTGCCGGCTGAGCTAGAGGCCAAAATCTACAGGTATTCACTTTGCAAAAAACACCTCTGTTTTCTTTCAAAAACTGTGATGTGTCCATGTTATGTTTTGGGGCGTTTCCTGTCACGGGCGCTAGGCATACCCACACAAGTGAGGTATCATTTTTATTGGGAGACTTGGGGGAACGCTGGGTGGAAGGAAATTTGTGGCTCCTCTCAGATTCCAGAACTTTCTGTCACCGAAATGTGAGGAAAACGTGTTTTTTTAGCCAAATTTTGAGGTTTGGAGAGGATTCTGGGTAACAGAACCTGGTTAGAGCCCGACAAGTCACCCCATCTTGGATTCCCCTAGGTCTGTAGTTTTTAAAAATGCACAGGTTTGGTAGGTTTCCCTAGGTGCCGGCTGAGTTGGAATTCAAAATCTGCAGGTAGGCACTTTGCAAAAAACACCTCTGTTTTCTTTAAAAAAATGTGATATGTCCGCGTTGTGTTTTGGGGCATTTCCTGTCACGGGCGCTAGGCCTACCCACACAAGTGAGGTATCTTTTTTATCGGGAGACATGGGGGAACGCTGGGTGGAAGGAAATTTGTGGCTCCTCTCAGATTCCATAACTTTCTGTCACCGAAATGTGAGGAAAACGTGTTTTTTTAGCCAAATTTTGAGGTTTGCAAAGGATTCTGGGTAACAGAACCTGGTCAGAGCCCCACAAGTCATCCCATCTTGGATTCCCCTAGGTCTCTAGTTTTTAAAAATGCACAGGTTTAGTAGGTTTCCCTAGGTGCCGGCTGAGCTAGAGGCCAAAATCTACAGGGAGGCACTTTGCAAAAAACACCTCTGTTTTCTTTAAAGAAATGTGATGTGTCCATGTTATGTTTTGGGGCGTTTCCTGTCACGGGCGCTAGGCCTACCCACACAAGTGAGGTATCATTTTTATCAGGAGACATGGGGGAACGCTGAGTGGAAGGAAATTTGTGGCTCCTCTCAGATTCCAGATCTTTTTGTCACCGAAATTTGAGGAAAACGTGTTTTTTAGGTCAAATTTTGAGGTTTGCAAAGGATTCTGGGAAACAGAACCTGGTCAGAGCCCCACAAGTCACCCCATCTTGGATTCTCCTAGGTCTCTAGTTTTCAAAAATACACAGGTTTGGTAGGTTTCGCTAGCTGCCGGCTGAGCTAGAGGCCAAAATCTGCAGGTAGGCACTTTGCAAAAAACACCTCTGTTTTCTTTAAAAAAATGTGATGTGTCCGCGTTGTGTTTTGGGGCATTCCCTGTCACGGGCGCTAGGCCTACCCACACAAGTGAGGTATCATTTTTATCGGGAGACATGGGGGAACGCTGGGTGGAAGGAAATTTGTGGCTCCTCTCAGATTCCAGATCTTTTTGTCACCGAAATGTGAGGAAAACGTGTTTTGTTTGCCAAATTTTGAAGTTTGAAAAGGATTCTGGGTAACAGAACCTGGTCAGAGCCCCACAAGTCACCCCATCTTGGATTCCCCTAGGTCTCTAGTTTTAAAAAATGCACAGGTTTAGTAGGTTTACCTAGGTGCCGGCTGAGCTAGAGGCCAAAATCTACAGGGAGGCACTTTGCAAAAAACACCTCTGTTTTCTTTAAAGAAATATGATGTGTCCACGTTATGTTTTGGGGCGTTTCCTGTCACGGGCGCTAGGCCTACCCACACAAGTGAGGTATCATTTTTATCGGGAGACATGGGGGAACGCTGGGTGGAAGGAAATTTGTGGCTCCTCTCAGATTCCAGATCTTTTTGTCACCGAAATGTGAGGAAAAGTGTTTTTTAGGTCAAATTTTGAGGTTTGCAAAGGATTCTGGGTAACAGAACCTGGTCAGAGCCCCACAAGTCACCCCATCTTGGATTCTCCTAGGTCTCTAGTTTTCAAAAATACACAGGTTTGGTAGGTTTCCCTAGCTGCCGGCTGAGCTAGAGGCCAAAATCTGCAGGTAGGCACTTTGCAAAAAACACCTCTGTTTTCTTTAAAAAAATGTGATGTGTCCGCGTTGTGTTTTGGGGCATTCCCTGTCACGGGCGCTAGGCCTACCCACACAAGTGAGGTATCATTTTTATCGGGAGACATGGGGGAACGCTGGGAGGAAGGCAATTTGTGGCTCCTCTCAGATTCCAGATCTTTTTGTCACCGAAATGTGAGGAAAACGTGTTTTGTTTGCCAAATTTTGAAGTTTGAAAAGGATTCTGGGTAACAGAACCTGGTCAGAGCCCCACAAGTCACCCCATCTTGGATTCCCCTAGGTCTCTAGTTTTCAAAAATGCACAGGTTTGGTAGGTTTCTCTAGGTGCCGGCTGAGCTAGAAGCCAAAATCTACAGGTAGGCACTTTGCAAAAAACACCTCTTTTTTCTTTCAAAAAATGTGATGTGTCCATATTATGTTTTGGGGCGTTTCCTGTCACGGGCGCTAGGCATACCCACACAAATGAGGTATCATTTTTATTGGGAGACTTGGGGGAACGCTGGGTGGAAGGAAATTTGTGGCTCCTCTCAGATTCCAGAACTTTCTGTCACTGAAATGTGAGGAAAACTTGTTTTTTTAGCCAAATTTTGAGGTTTGCAAAGGATTCTGGGTAACAGAACCTGGTCAGAGCCCCACAAGTCACCCCATCTTGGATTCCCCTAGGTCTCTAGTTTTAAAAAATGCACAGGTTTGGTAGGTTTCCCTAGGTGCCGGCTGAGCTAGAAGCCAAAATCTACAGGTAGGCACTTTGCAAAAAACACCTCTTTTTTCTTTAAAAAAATGTGATGTGTCCATGTTATGTTTTGGGGCGTTTCCTGTCACGGGCGCTAGGCATACCCACTCAAGTGAGGTATCATTTTTATTGGGAGACTTGGGGGAACGCTGGGTGGAAGGAAATTTGTGGCTCCTCTCAGATTCCAGAACTTTCTGTCACCGAAATGTGAGGAAAACTTGTTTTTTTAGCCAAATTTTGAAGTTTGGAAAGGATTCTGGGTAACAGAACCTGGTTAGAGCCCGACAAGTCACCCCATCTTGGATTCCCCTAGGTCTCTAGTTTTTAAAAATGCACAGGTTTGGTAGGTTTCCCTAGGTGCCGACTGAGTTGGAAGCCAAAATCGGCAGGTAGGCACTTTGCAAAAAACACCTCTTTTTTCTTTCAAAAAATGTGATGTGTCCGCGTTGTGTTTTGGGGCATTTCCTGTCACGGGGGCTAGGCCTACCCTCACAAGTGAGGTATCTTTTTTATCGGGAGACATGGGGGAACGCTGGGTGGAAGGAAATTTGTGGCTCCTCTCAGATTCCCGAACTTTCTGTCACCGAAATGTGAGATAAACGTGTTTTTTTAGCCAAATTTTGAGGTTTGCAAAGGATTCTGGGTAACAGAACCTGGTCAGAGCCCCACAAGTCACCCCATCTTGAATTCCCCTAGGTCTCTAGTTTTGAAAAATGCACAGGTTTAGTAGGTTTCCCTAGGTGCCGGCTGAGCTAGAGGCCAAAATCTACAGGGAGGCACTTTGCAAAAAACACCTCTGTTTTCCTTAAAAAAATGTGATGTGTCCACGTTATGTTTTGGGGCGTTTCCTGTCACGGGCGCTAGGCCTACCCACACAAGTGAGGTATCATTTTTAATGGGAGACTTGGGGGAAAGCTGGGTTGAAGGAAATTTGTGGCTCCTCTCCGATTCCAGAATTTTCTGTCACCGAAATGTGAGGAAAAGTGTTTTTTAGGTCAAATTTTGAGGTTTGCAAAGGATTCTGGGTAACAGAACCTGGTCAGAGCCCGACAAGTCACCCCATCTTGGATTCTCCTAGGTCTCGAGTTTTCAAAAATACACAGGTTTGGTAGGTTTCCCTAGCTGCCGGCTGAGCTAGAGGCCAAAATCTGCAGGTAGGCACTTTGCAAAAAACACCTCTGTTTTCTTTAAAAAAATGTGATGTGTCCGCGTTGTGTTTTGGGGCATTTCCTGTCACGGGGGCTAGGCCTACCCACACAAGTGAGGTATCTTTTTTATCGGGAGACATGGGGGAACGCTGGGTGGAAGGAAATTTGTGGCTCCTCTCAGATTCCTGAACTTTCTGTCACCGAAATGTGAGGAAAACGTGTTTTTTTAGCCAAATTTTGAGGTTTGCAAAGGATTCTGGGTAACAGAACCTGGTCAGAGACCCACAAGTCACCCCATCTTGAATTCCCCTAGGTCTCTAGTTTTGAAAAATGCACAGGTTTAGTAGGTTTCCCTAGGTGCCGGCTGAGCTAGAGGCCAAAATCTACAGGGAGGCACTTTGCAAAAAACACCTCTGTTTTCTTTAAAAAAATGTGATGTGTCCACGTTATGTTTTGGGGCGTTTCCTGTCACGGGCGCTAGGCCTACCCACACAAGTGAGGTATCATTTTTAATGGGAGACTTGGGGGAAAGCTGGGTTGAAGGAAATTTGTGGCTCCTCTCCGATTCCAGAATTTTCTGTCACCGAAATGTGAGGAAAAGTGTTTTTTAGGTCAAATTTTGAGGTTTGCAAAGGATTCTGGGTAACAGAACCTGGTCAGAGCCCGACAAGTCACCCCATCTTGGATTCTCCTAGGTCTCGAGTTTTCAAAAATACACAGGTTTGGTAGGTTTCCCTAGCTGCCGGCTGAGCTAGAGGCCAAAATCTGCAGGTAGGCACTTTGCAAAAAACACCTCTGTTTTCTTTAAAAAAAATGTGATGTGTCCGCGTTGTGTTTTGGGGCATTCACTGTCACGGGCGCTAGGCCTACCCACACAAGTGAGGTATCATTTTTATCGGGAGACATGGGGGAACGCTGGGTGGAAGGAAATTTGTGGCTCCTCTCAGATTCCAGATCTTTTTGTCACCGAAATGTGAGGAAAACGTGTTTTGTTTGCCAAATTTTGAAGTTTGAAAAGGATTTTGGGTAACAGAACCTGGTCATAGCAACACAAGTCACCCCATCTTGGATTCCCCTAGGTCTCTAGTTTTCAAAAATGCACAGGTTTGGTAGGTTTCTCTAGGTGTCAGCTGAGCTAGAGGCCAAAATCTACAGGTAGGCACTTTGCAAAAAACACCTCTGTTTTCTTTAAAAAAATGTGATGTGTCCATGTTATGTTTTGGGGCGTTTCCTGTCACGGGCGCTAGGCATACCCACACAAGTGAGGTATCATTTTTATTGGGAGACTTGGGGGAACGCTGGGTGGAAGGAAATTTGTGGCTCCTCTCAGATTCCAGAACTTTCTGTCACCGAAATGTGAGGAAAACGTGTTTTTTTAGCCAAATTTTGAGGTTTGCAAAGGATTCTGGGTAACAGAACCTGGTCAGAGCCCCACAAGTCACCCCATCTTGGATTCCCCTAGGTCTCTAGTTTTAAACAATGCACAGGTTTGGTAGGTTTCCCTAGGTGCCGGCTGAGCTAGAAGCCAAAATCTACAGGTAGGCACTTTGCAAAAAACACCTCTGTTTTCTTTAAAAAAATGTGATGTGTCCATGTTATGTTTTGGGGCGTTTCCTGTCACAGGCGCTAGGCATACCCACACAAGTGAGGTATCTTTTTTATTGGGAGACTTGGGGGAACGCTGGGTGGAAGGAAATTAGTGGCTCCTCTCAGATTCCAGAACTTTCTGTCACCGAAATGTGAGGAAAACGTGTTTTTTTCGCCAAATTTTGAGGTTTGGAAAGGATTCTGGGTAACAGAACCTGGTTAGAGCCCGACAAGTCACCCCATCTTGGATTCCCCTAGGTCTCTAGTTTTTAAAAATGCACAGGTTTGGTAGGTTTCCCTAGGTGCCGGCTGAGTTGGAAGCCAAAATCGGCAGGTAGGCACTTTGCAAAAAACACCTCTGTTTTCTTTCAAAAAATGTGATGTGTCCGCGTTGTGTTTTGGGGCATTTCCTGTCACGGGCGCTTCGCCTACCCACACAAGTGAGGTATCTTTTTTATCGGGAGACATGGGGGAACGCTGGGTGGAAGGAAATTTGTGGCTCCTCTCAGATTCCATAACTTTCTGTCACCGAAATGTGAGGAAAAGTGTTTTTTAGGTCAAATTTTGAGGTTTGCAAAGGATTCTGGGTAACAGAACCTGGTCAGAGCCCCACAAGTCACCCCATCTTGGATTCTCCTAGGTCTCTAGTTTTCAAAAATACACAGGTTTGGTAGGTTTCCCTAGCTGCCGGATGAGCTAGAGGCCAAAATCTGCAGGTAGGCACTTTGCAAAAAACACCTCTGTTTTCTTTCAAAAAATTTGATGTGTCCATGTTATGTTTTGGGGCGTTTCCTGTCACGGGCGCTAGGCATACCCACACAAGTGAGGTATCATTTTTATTGGGAGACTTGGGGGAACGCTGGGTGGAAGGAAATTTGTGGCTCCTCTCAGATTCCAGAACTTTCTGTCACCGAAATGTGAGGAAAACTTGTTTTTTTAGCCAAATTTTGAGGTTTGCAAAGGATTCTGGGTAACAGAACCTGGTCAGAGCCCCACAAGTCACCCCATCTTGGATTCCCCTAGGTCTCTAGTTTTAAAAAATGCACAGGTTTGGTAGGTTTCCCTAGGTGCCGGCTGAGCTAGAAGCCAAAATCTACAGGTAGGCACTTTGCAAAAAACACCTCTGTTTTCTTTCAAAAAATGTGATGTGTCCATGTTATGTTTTGGGGCGTTTCCTGTCACGGGCGCTAAGCATACCCACACAAGTGAGGTATCATTTTTATTGGGAGACTTGGGGGAACGCTGGGTGGAAGGAAATTTGTGGCTCCCCTCAGATTCCAGAACTTTCTGTCACCGAAATGTGAGGAAAACGTGTTTTTTTTGCAAATTTTGAGGTTTGGAAAGGATTCTGGGTAACAGAACCTGGTTAGAGCCCGACAAGTCACCCCATCTTGGATTCCCCTAGGTCTCTAGTTTTTAAAAATGCACAGGTTTGGTAGGTTTCCCTAGGTGCCGGCTGAGTTGGAAGCCAAAATCGGCAGGTAGGCACTTTGCAAAAAACACCTCTGTTTTCTTTCAAAAAATTTGATGTGTCCGCGTTGTGTTTTGGGGCATTTCCTGTCACGGGCGCTAGGCCTACCCACACAAGTGAGGTATCTTTTTTATCGGGAGACATGGGGGAACGCTGGGTGGAAGGAAATTTGTGGCTCCTCTCAGATTCCATAACTTTCTGTCACCGAAATGTGAGGAAAACGTGTTTTTTTAGCCAAATTTTGAGGTTTGCAAAGGATTCTGGGTAACAGAACCTGGTCAGAGCCCCACAAGTCACCCCATCTTGGATTCCCCTAGGTCTCTAGTTTTGAAAAATGCACAGGTTTAGTAGGTTTCCCTAGGTGCCGGCTGAGCTAGAGGCCAAAATCTACAGGGAGGCACTTTGCAAAAAACACCTCTGTTTTCTTTAAAAAAATGTGATGTGTCCACGTTATGTTTTGGGGCGTTTCCTGTCACGGGCGCTAGGCCTACCCACACAAGTGAGGTATAATTTTTAATGGGAGACTTGGGGGAAAGCTGGGTGGAAGGAAATTTGTGGCTCCTCTCCGATTCCAGAGATTTCTGTCACCGAAATGTGAGGAAAAGTGTTTTTAGGTCAAATTTTGAGGTTTGCAAAGGATTCTGGGTAACAGAACCTGGTCAGAGCCCCACAAGTCACCCCATCTTGGATTCTCCTAGGTCTCTAGTTTTCAAAAATACACAGGTTTGGTAGGTTGCCCTAGCTGCCGGCTGAGCTAGAGGCCAAAATCTGCAGGTAGGCACTTTGCAAAAAACACCTCTGTTTTCTTTCAAAAAATGTGATGTGTCCGCGTTGTGTTTTGGGGCATTCCCTGTCACGGGCGCTAGGCCTACCCACACAAGTGAGGTATCATTTTTATCGGGAGACATGGGGGAACGCTGGGTGGAACGAAATTAGTGGCTCCTCTCAGATTCCAGATCTTTTTGTCACCGAAATGTGAGGAAAACGTGTTTTGTTTGCCAAATTCTGAAGTTTGAAAAGGATTCTGGGTAACAGAACCTGGTCAGAGCCCCACAAGTCACCCCATCTTGGATTCCCCTAGGTCTCTAGTTTTCAAAAATGCACAGGATTGGTAGGTTTCTCTAGGTGACAGCTGAGCTAGAGGCCAAAATCTACAGGTAGGCACTTTGCAAAAAACACCTCTGTTTTCTTTCAAAAAATGTGATGTGTCCATGTTATGTTTTGGGGCGTTTCCTGTCACGGGCGCTAGCCATACCCACACAAGTGAGGTATCATTTTTATTGGGAGACTTGGGGGAACGCTGGGTGGAAGGAAATTTGTGGCTCCTCTCAGATTCCAGAACTTTCTGTCACCGAAATGTGAGGAAAACGTGTTTTTTTAGCCAAATTTTGAGGTTTGCAAAGGATTCTGGGTAACAGAACCTGATCAGAGCCCCACAAGTCACCCCATCTTGGATTCCCCTAGGTCTCTAGTTTTCAAAAATGCACATGTTTGGTAGGTTTCCCTAGGTGCCGGCTGAGCTAGAAGCCAAAATCTACAGGTAGGCACTTTGCAAAAAACATCTCTGTTTTCTTTCAAAAAATTTGATGTGTCCACGTTATGTTTTGGGGCGTTTCCTGTCACGGGCGCTAGGCCTACCCACACAAGTGAGGTATCATTTTTAATGGGAGACTTGGGGGAAAGCTGGGTGGAAGGAAATTTGTGGCTCCTCTCAGATTCCATAACTTTCTGTCACCGAAATGTGAGGAAAAGTGTTTTTTAGGTCAAATTTTGAGGTTTGCAAAGGATTCTGGGTAACAGAACCTGGTCAGAGCCCCACAAGTCACCCCATCTTGGATTCTCCTAGGTCTCTAGTTTTCAAAAATACACAGGTTTGGTAGGTTTCCCTAGCTGCCGGCTGAGCTAGAGGCCAAAATCTGCAGGTAGGCACTTTGCAAAAAACACCTCTGTTTTCTTTCAAAAAATTTGATGTGTCCATGTTATGTTTTGGGGCGTTTCCTGTCACGGGCGCTAGGCATACCCACACAAGTGAGGTATCATTTTTATTGGGAGACTTGGGGGAACGCTGGGTGGAAGGAAATTTGTGGCTCCTCTCAGATTCCAGAACTTTCTGTCACCGAAATGTGAGGAAAACTTTTTTTTTTAGCCAAATTTTGAGGTTTGCAAAGGATACTGGGTAACAGAACCTGGTCAGAGCCCCACAAGTCACCCCATCTTGGATTCCCCTAGGTCTCTAGTTTTCAAAAATGCACAGGTTTGGTAGGTTTCTCTAGGTGCCAGCTGAGCTAGAGGCCAAAATCTACAGGTAGGCACTTTGCAAAAAACACCTCTGTTTTCTTTCAAAAAATGTGATGTGTCCATGTTATGTTTTGGGGCGTTTCCTGTCACGGGCGCTAGGCATACCCACACAAGTGAGGTATCATTTTTATTGGGAGACTTGGGGGAACGCTGGGTGGAAGGAAATTTGTGGCTCCTCTCAGATTCCAGAACTTTCTGTCACCGAAATGTGAGGAAAACGTGTTTTTTTAGCCAAATTTTGAGGTTTGCAAAGGATTCTGGGTAACAGAACCTGATCAGAGCCCCACAAGTCACCCCATCTTGGATTCCCCTAGGTCTCTAGTTTTAAAAAATGCACAGGTTTGGTAGGTTTCCCTAGGTGCCGGCTGAGCTAGAAGCCAAAATCTACATGTAGGCACTTTGCAAAAAACATCTCTGTTTTTCTTTCAAAAAATGTGATGTGTCCATGTTATGTTTTGGGGCGTTTCCTGTCACGGGCGCTAGGCATACCCACACAAGTGAGGTATCATTTTTATTGGGAGACTTGGGGGAACGCTGGGTGGAAGGAAATTTGTGGCTCCTCTCAGATTCCAGAACTTTCTGTCACCGAAATGTGAGGAAAACTTGTTTTTTTAGCCAAATTTTGAGGTTTGCAAAGGATTCTGGGTAACAGAACCTGGTCAGAGCCCCACAAGTCACCCCATCTTGGATTCCCCTAGGTCTCTAGTTTTAAAAAATGCACAGGTTTGGTAGGTTTCCCTAGGTGCCGGCTGAGCTAGAAGCCAAAATCTACAGGTAGGCACTTTGCAAAAAACACCTCTGTTTTCTTTAAAAAAATGTGATGTGTCCATGTTATGTTTTGGGGCGTTTCCTGTCACGGTCGCTAGGCATACCCACACAAGTGAGGTATCATTTTTATTGGGAGACTTGGGGGAACGCTGGGTGGAAGGAAATTTGTGGCTCCCCTCAGATTCCAGAACTTTCTGTCACCGAAATGTGAGGAAAACGTGTTTTTTTAGCCAAATTTTGAGGTTTGGAAAGGATTCTGGGTAACAGAACCTGGTTAGAGCCCGACAAGTCACCCCATCTTGGATTCCCCTAGGTCTCTAGTTTTTAAAAATGCACAGGTTTGGTAGGTTTCCCTAGGTGCCGGCTGAGTTGGAAGCCAAAATCGGCAGGTAGGCACTTTGCAAAAAACACCTCTGTTTTCTTTCAAAAAATTTGATGTGTCCGCGTTGTGTTTTGGGGCATTTCCTGTCACGGGCGCTAGGCCTACCCACACAAGTGAGGTATCTTTTTTATCGGGAGACATGGGGGAACGCTGGGTGGAAGGAAATTTGTGGCTCCTCTCAGATTCCATAACTTTCTGTCACCGAAATGTGAGGAAAACGTGTTTTTTTAGCCACGTTTTGAGGTTTGCAAAGGATTCTGGGTAACAGAACCTGGTCAGAGCCCCACAAGTCACCCCATCTTGGATTCCCCTAGGTCTCTAGTTTTAAAAAATGCACAGGTTTGGTAGGTTTCCCTAGGTGCCGGCTGAGCTAGAAGCCAAAATCTACATGTAGGCACTTTGCAAAAAACATCTCTGTTTTTCTTTCAAAAAATGTGATGTGTCCATGTTATGTTTTGGGGCGTTTCCTGTCACGGGCGCTAGGCATACCCACACAAGTGAGGTATCATTTTTATTGGGAGACTTGGGGGAACGCTGGGTGGAAGGAAATTTGTGGCTCCTCTCAGATTCCAGAACTTTCTGTCACCGAAATGTGAGGAAAACTTGTTTTTTTAGCCAAATTTTGAGGTTTGCAAAGGATTCTGGGTAACAGAACCTGGTCAGAGCCCCACAAGTCACCCCATCTTGGATTCCCCTAGGTCTCTAGTTTTAAAAAATGCACAGGTTTGGTAGGTTTCCCTAGGTGCCGGCTGAGCTAGAAGCCAAAATCTACAGGTAGGCACTTTGCAAAAAACACCTCTGTTTTCTTTAAAAAAATGTGATGTGTCCATGTTATGTTTTGGGGCGTTTCCTGTCACGGTCGCTAGGCATACCCACACAAGTGAGGTATCATTTTTATTGGGAGACTTGGGGGAACGCTGGGTGGAAGGAAATTTGTGGCTCCCCTCAGATTCCAGAACTTTCTGTCACCGAAATGTGAGGAAAACGTGTTTTTTTAGCCAAATTTTGAGGTTTGGAAAGGATTCTGGGTAACAGAACCTGGTTAGAGCCCGACAAGTCACCCCATCTTGGATTCCCCTAGGTCTCTAGTTTTTAAAAATGCACAGGTTTGGTAGGTTTCCCTAGGTGCCGGCTGAGTTGGAAGCCAAAATCGGCAGGTAGGCACTTTGCAAAAAACACCTCTGTTTTCTTTCAAAAAATTTGATGTGTCCGCGTTGTGTTTTGGGGCATTTCCTGTCACGGGCGCTAGGCCTACCCACACAAGTGAGGTATCTTTTTTATCGGGAGACATGGGGGAACGCTGGGTGGAAGGAAATTTGTGGCTCCTCTCAGATTCCATAACTTTCTGTCACCGAAATGAGAGGAAAACGTGTTTTTTTAGCCAAATTTTGAGGTTTGCAAAGGATTCTGGGTAACAGAACCTGGTCAGAGCCCCACAAGTCACCCCATCTTGGATTCTCCTAGGTCTCTAGTTTTCAAAAATACACAGGTTTGGTAGGTTTCCCTAGCTGCCGGCTGAGCTAGAGGCCAAAATCTGCAGGTAGGCACTTTGCAAAAAACACCTCTGTTTTCTTTTAAAAAATGTGATGTGTACGCGTTGTGTTTTGGGGCATTCCCTGTCACGGGCGCTAGGCCTACCCACACAAGTGAGGTATCATTTTTATCGGGAGACATGGGGGAACGGTGGGTGGAAGGAAATTTGTGGCTCCTCTCAGATTCCAGATCTTTTTGTCACCGAAATGTGAGGAAAACGTGTTTTGTTTGCCAAATTCTGAAGTTTGAAAAGGATTATGGGTAACAGAACCTGGTCAGAGCCCCACAAGTCACCCCATCTTGGATTCCCCTAGGTCTCTAGTTTTCAAAAATGCACAGGTTTGGTAGGTTTCTCTAGGTGCCAGCTGAGCTAGAGGCCAAAATCTACAGGTAGGCACTTTGCAAAAAACACCTCTGTTTTCTTTCAAAAAATGTGATGTGTCCATGTTATGTTTTGGGGCGTTTCCTGTCACGGGCGCTAGGCATACCCACACAAGTGAGGTATCATTTTTATTGGGAGACTTGGGGGAACGCTGGGTGGAAGGAAATTTGTGGCTCCTCTCAGATTCCAGAACTTTCTGTCACCGAAATGTGAGGAAAACGTGTTTTTTTAGCCAAATTTTTAGGTTTGCAAAGGATTCTGGGTAACAGAACCTGATCAGAGCCCCACAAGTCACCCCATCTTGGATTCCCCTAGGTCTCTAGTTTTAAAAAATGCACAGGTTTGGTAGGTTTCCCTAGGTGCCGGCTGAGCTAGAAGCCAAAATCTACATGTAGGCACTTTGCAAAAAACATCTCTGTTTTTCTTTCAAAAAATGTGATGTGTCCATGTTATGTTTTGGGGCGTTTCCTGTCACGGGCGCTAGGCATACCCACACAAGTGAGGTATCATTTTTATTGGGAGACTTGGGGGAACGCTGGGTGGAAGGAAATTTGTGGCTCCTCTCAGATTCCAGAACTTTCTGTCACCGAAATGTGAGGAAAACTTGTTTTTTTAGCCAAATTTTGAGGTTTGCAAAGGATTCTGGGTAACAGAACCTGGTCAGAGCCCCACAAGTCACCCCATCTTGCATTCCCCTAGGTCTCTAGTTTTAAAAAATGCACAGGTTTGGTAGGTTTCCCTAGGTGCCGGCTGAGCTAGAAGCCAAAATCTACAGGTAGGCACTTTGCAAAAAACACCTCTGTTTTCTTTTAAAAAATGTGATGTGTCCGCGTTGTGTTTTGGGGCATTCCCTGTCACGGGCGCTAGGCCTACCCACACAAGTGAGGTATCATTTTTATCGGGAGACATGGGGGAACGCTGGGTGGAAGGAAATTTGTGGCTCCTCTCAGATTCCAGATCTTTTTGTCACCGAAATGTGAGGAAAACGTGTTTTGTTTGCCAAATTCTGATGTTTGAAAAGGATTATGGGTAACAGAACCTGGTCAGAGCCCCACAAGTCACCCCATCTTGGATTCCCCTAGGTCTCTAGTTTTCAAAAATGCACAGGTTTGGTAGGTTTCTCTAGGTGCCAGCTGAGCTAGAGGCCAAAATCTACAGGTAGGCACTTTGCAAAAAACACCTCTGTTTTCTTTCAAAAAATGTGATGTGTCCATGTTATGTTTTGGGGCGTTTCCTGTCACGGGCGCTAGGCATACCCACACAAGTGAGGTATCATTTTTATTGGGAGACTTGGGGGAACGCTGGGTGGAAGGAAATTTGTGGCTCCTCTCAGATTCCAGAACTTTCTGTCACCGAAATGTGAGGAAAACGTGTTTTTTTAGCCAAATTTTGAGGTTTGCAAAGGATTCTGGGTAACAGAACCTGATCAGAGCCCCACAAGTCACCCCATCTTGGATTCCCCTAGGTCTCTAGTTTTAAAAAATGCACAGGTTTGGTAGGTTTCCCTAGGTGCCGGCTGAGCTAGAAGCCAAAATCTACATGTAGGCACTTTGCAAAAAACATCTCTGTTTTTCTTTCAAAAAATGTGATGTGTCCATGTTATGTTTTGGGGCGTTTCCTGTCACGGGCGCTAGGCATACCCACACAAGTGAGGTATCATTTTTATTGGGAGACTTGGGGGAACGCTGGGTGGAAGGAAATTTGTGGCTCCTCTCAGATTCCAGAACTTTCTGTCACCGAAATGTGAGGAAAACTTGTTTTTTTAGCCAAATTTTGAGGTTTGCAAAGGATTCTGGGTAACAGAACCTGGTCAGAGCCCCACAAGTCACCCCATCTTGGATTCCCCTAGGTCTCTAGTTTTAAAAAATGCACAGGTTTGGTAGGTTTCCCTAGGTGCCGGCTGAGCTAGAAGCCAAAATCTACAGGTAGGCACTTTGCAAAAAACACCTCTGTTTTCTTTTAAAAAATGTGATGTGTCCGCGTTGTGTTTTGGGGCATTCCCTGTCACGGGCGCTAGGCCTACCCACACAAGTGAGGTATCATTTTTATCGGGAGACATGGGGGAACGCTGGGTGGAAGGAAATTTGTGGCTCCTCTCAGATTCCAGATCTTTTTGTCACCGAAATGTGATGAAAACGTGTTTTGTTTGCCAAATTCTGATGTTTGAAAAGGATTATGGGTAACAGAACCTGGTCAGAGCCCCACAAGTCACCCCATCTTGGATTCCCCTAGGTCTCTAGTTTTCAAAAATGCACAGGTTTGGTAGGTTTCTCTAGGTGCCAGCTGAGCTAGAGGCCAAAATCTACAGGTAGGCACTTTGCAAAAAACACCTCTGTTTTCTTTCAAAAAATGTGATGTGTCCATGTTATGTTTTGGGGCGTTTCCTGTCACGGGCGCTAGGCATACCCACACAAGTGAGGTATCATTTTTATTGGGAGACTTGGGGGAACGCTGGGTGGAAGGAAATTTGTGGCTCCTCTCAGATTCCAGAACTTTCTGTCACCGAATTGTGAGGAAAACGTGTTTTTTTAGCCAAATTTTGAGGTTTGCAAAGGATTCTGGGTAACAGAACCTGATCAGAGCCCCACAAGTCACCCCATCTTGGATTCCCCTAGGTCTCTAGTTTGAAAAAATGCACAGGTTTGGTAGGTTTCCCTAGGTGCCGGCTGAGCTAGAAGCCAAAATCTACATGTAGGCACTTTGCAAAAAACATCTCTGTTTTTCTTTCAAAAAATGTGATGTGTCCATGTTATGTTTTGGGGCGTTTCCTGTCACGGGCGCTAGGCATACCCACACAAGTGAGGTATCATTTTTATTGGGAGACTTGGGGGAACGCTGGGTGGAAGGAAATTTGTGGCTCCTCTCAGATTCCAGAACTTTCTGTCACCGAAATGTGAGGAAAACTTGTTTTTTTAGCCAAATTTTGAGGTTTGCAAAGGATTCTGGGTAACAGAACCTGGTCAGAGCCCCACAAGTCACCCCATCTTGGATTCTCCTAGGTCTCTAGTTTTCAAAAATACACAGGTTTGGTAGGTTGCCCTAGCTGCCGGCTGAGCTTGAGGCCAAAATCTGCAGGTAGGCACTTTGCAAAAAACACCTCTGTTTTCTTTAAAAAAATGTGATGTGTCCGCGTTGTGTTTTGGGGCATTCCCTGTCACGGGCGCTAGGCCTACCCACACAAGTGAGGTATCATTTTTATCGGGAGACATGGGGGAACGCTGGGTGGAAGGAAATTAGTGGCTCCTCTCAGATTCCAGATCTTTTTGTCACCGAAATGTGAGGAAAACGTGTTTTGTTTGCCAAATTCTGAAGTTTGAAAAGGATTCTGGGTAACAGAACCTGGTCAGAGCCCCACAAGTCACCCCATCTTGGATTCCCCTAGGTCTCTAGTTTTCAAAAATGCACAGGATTGGTAGGTTTCTCTAGGTGACAGCTGAGCTAGAGGCCAAAATCTACAGGTAGGCACTTTGCAAAAAACACCTCTGTTTTCTTTCAAAAAATGTGATGTGTCCATGTTATGTTTTGGGGCGTTTCCTGTCACGGGCGCTAGCCATACCCACACAAGTGAGGTATCATTTTTATTGGGAGACTTGGGGGAACGCTGGGTGGAAGGAAATTTGTGGCTCCTCTCAGATTCCAGAACTTTCTGTCACCGAAATGTGAGGAAAACGTGTTTTTTTAGCCAAATTTTGAGGTTTGCAAAGGATTCTGGGTAACAGAACCTGATCAGAGCCCCACAAGTCACCCCATCTTGGATTCCCCTAGGTCTCTAGTTTTCAAAAATGCACATGTTTGGTAGGTTTCCCTAGGTGCCGGCTGAGCTAGAAGCCAAAATCTACAGGTAGGCACTTTGCAAAAAACATCTCTGTTTTCTTTCAAAAAATTTGATGTGTCCACGTTATGTTTTGGGGCGTTTCCTGTCACGGGCGCTAGGCCTACCCACACAAGTGAGGTATCATTTTTAATGGGAGACTTGGGGGAAAGCTGGGTGGAAGGAAATTTGTGGCTCCTCTCCGATTCCAGAATTTTCTGTCACCGAAATGTGAGGAAAAGTGTTTTTTAGGTCAAATTTTGAGGTTTGCAAAGGATTCTGGGTAACAGAACCTGGTCAGAGGCCCACAAGTCACCCCATCTTGGATTCTCCTAGGTCTCTAGTTTTCAAAAATACACAGGTTTGGTAGGTTTCCCTAGCTGCCGGCTGAGCTAGAGGCCAAAATCTGCAGGTAGGCACTTTGCAAAAAACACCTCTGTTTTCTTTTAAAAAATGTGATGTGTCCGCGTTGTGTTTTGGGGCATTCCCTGTCACGGGCGCTAGGCCTACCCACACAAGTGAGGTATCATTTTTATCGGGAGACATGGGGGAACGCTGGGTGGAAGGAAATTTGTGGCTCCTCTCAGATTCCAGATCTTTTTGTCACCGAAATGTGAGGAAAACGTGTTTTGTTTGCCAAATTCTGAAGTTTGAAAAGGATTATGGGTAACAGAACCTGGTCAGAGCCCCACAAGTCACCCCATCTTGGATTCCCCTAGGTCTCTAGTTTTCAAAAATGCACAGGTTTGGTAGGTTTCTCTAGGTGCCAGCTGAGCTAGAGGCCAAAATCTACAGGTAGGCACTTTGCAAAAAACACCTCTGTTTTCTTTCAAAAAATGTGATGTGTCCATGTTATGTTTTGGGGCGTTTCCTGTCACGGGCGCTAGGCATACCCACACAAGTGAGGTATCATTTTTATTGGGAGACTTGGGGGAACGCTGGGTGGAAGGAAATTTGTGGCTCCTCTCAGATTCCAGAACTTTCTGTCACCGAAATGTGAGGAAAACGTGTTTTTTTAGCCAAATTTTGAGGTTTGCAAAGGATTCTGGGTAACAGAACCTGATCAGAGCCCCACAAGTCACCCCATCTTGGATTCCCCTAGGTCTCTAGTTTTAAAAAATGCACAGGTTTGGTAGGTTGCCCTAGCTGCCGGCTGAGCTAGATGCCAAAATCTGCAGGTAGGCACTTTGCAAAAAACACCTCTGTTTTCTTTAAAAAAATGTGATGTGTCCGCATTGTGTTTTGGGGCATTCCCTGTCACGGGCGCTAGGCCTACCCACACAAGTGAGGTATCATTTTTATCGGGAGACATGGGGGAACGCTGGGTGGAAGGAAATTAGTGGCTCCTCTCAGATTCCAGATCTTTTTGTCACCGAAATGTGAGGAAAACGTGTTTTGTTTGCCAAATTCTGAAGTTTGAAAAGGATTCTGGGTAACAGAACCTGGTCAGAGCCCCACAAGTCACCCCATCTTGGATTCCCCTAGGTCTCTAGTTTTCAAAAATGCACAGGATTGGTAGGTTTCTCTAGGTGACAGCTGAGCTAGAGGCCAAAATCTACAGGTAGGCACTTTGCAAAAAACACCTCTGTTTTCTTTCAAAAAATGTGATGTGTCCATGTTATGTTTTGGGGCGTTTCCTGTCACGGGCGCTAGCCATACCCACACAAGTGAGGTATCATTTTTATTGGGAGACTTGGGGGAACGCTGGGTGGAAGGAAATTTGTGGCTCCTCTCAGATTCCAGAACTTTCTGTCACCGAAATGTGAGGAAAACGTGTTTTTTTAGCCAAATTTTGAGGTTTGCAAAGGATTCTGGGTAACAGAACCTGATCAGAGCCCCACAAGTCACCCCATCTTGGATTCCCCTAGGTCTCTAGTTTTCAAAAATGCACATGTTTGGTAGGTTTCCCTAGGTGCCGGCTGAGCTAGAAGCCAAAATCTACAGGTAGGCACTTTGCAAAAAACATCTCTGTTTTCTTTCAAAAAATTTGATGTGTCCACGTTATGTTTTGGGGCGTTTCCTGTCACGGGCGCTAGGCCTACCCACACAAGTGAGGTATCATTTTTAATGGGAGACTTGGGGGAAAGCTGGGTGGAAGGAAATTTGTGGCTCCTCTCCGATTCCAGAATTTTCTGTCACCGAAATGTGAGGAAAAGTGTTTTTTAGGTCAAATTTTGAGGTTTGCAAAGGATTCTGGGTAACAGAACCTGGTCAGAGGCCCACAAGTCACCCCATCTTGGATTCTCCTAGGTCTCTAGTTTTCAAAAATACACAGGTTTGGTAGGTTTCCCTAGCTGCCGGCTGAGCTAGAGGCCAAAATCTGCAGGTAGGCACTTTGCAAAAAACACCTCTGTTTTCTTTTAAAAAATGTGATGTGTCCGCGTTGTGTTTTGGGGCATTCCCTGTCACGGGCGCTAGGCCTACCCACACAAGTGAGGTATCATTTTTATCGGGAGACATGGGGGAACGCTGGGTGGAAGGAAATTTGTGGCTCCTCTCAGATTCCAGATCTTTTTGTCACCGAAATGTGAGGAAAACGTGTTTTGTTTGCCAAATTCTGAAGTTTGAAAAGGATTATGGGTAACAGAACCTGGTCAGAGCCCCACAAGTCACCCCATCTTGGATTCCCCTAGGTCTCTAGTTTTCAAAAATGCACAGGTTTGGTAGGTTTCTCTAGGTGCCAGCTGAGCTAGAGGCCAAAATCTACAGGTAGGCACTTTGCAAAAAACACCTCTGTTTTCTTTAAAAAAATGTGATGTGTCCATGTTATGTTTTGGGGCGTTTCCTGTCACGGGCGCTAGGCATACCCACACAAGTGAGGTATCATTTTTATTGGGAGACTTGGGGGAACGCTGGGTGGAAGGAAATTTGTGGCTCCTCTCAGATTCCAGAACTTTCTGTCACCGAAATGTGAGGAAAACGTGTTTTTTTAGCCAAATTTTGAGGTTTGCAAAGGATTCTGGGTAACAGAACCTGATCAGAGCCCCACAAGTCACCCCATCTTGGATTCCCCTAGGTCTCTAGTTTTAAAAAATGCACAGGTTTGGTAGGTTTCCCTAGGTGCCGGCTGAGCTAGAAGCCAAAATCTACATGTAGGCACTTTGCAAAAAACATCTCTGTTTTTCTTTCAAAAAATGTGATGTGTCCATGTTATGTTTTGGGGCGTTTCCTGTCACGGGCGCTAGGCATACCCACACAAGTGAGGTATCATTTTTATTGGGAGACTTGGGGGAACTCTGGGTGGAAGGAAATTTGTGGCTCCTCTCAGATTCCAGAACTTTCTGTCACCGAAATGTGAGGAAAACGTGTTTTTTTAACCAAATTTTGAGGTTTGGAAAGGATTCTTGGTAACAGAACCTGGTCAGAGCCCGACAAGTAACCCCATCTTGGATTCCCCTAGGTCTCTAGTTTTAAAAAATGCACAGGTTTGGTAGGTTTCCCTAGGTGACGGCTGAGTTGGAAGCCAAAATCTGCAGGTAGGCACTTTGCAAAAAACACCTCTGTTTTCTTTCAAAAAATGTGATATGTCCGCGTTGTGTTTTGGGGCATTTCCTGTCACGGGCGCTAGGCCTACCCACACAAGTGAGGTATCTTTTTTATCGGGAGACATGGGGGAACGCTGGGTGGAAGGAAATTTGTGGCTCCTCTCAGATTCCAGAACTTTGTGTCGCCGAAATGTGAGGAAAACGTGTTTTTTTAGCCAACTTTTGAGATTTGTAAATGATTCTGGGTAACAGAACCTGGTCAGATCCCCACAAGTCACCCCATCTTGGATTCCCCTAGGTCTCTAGTTTTAAAAAATGCACAGGTTTGGTAGGTTTCCCTAGGTGCCGGCTGAGCTAGAAGCCAAAATCTGCAGGTAGGCACTTTGCAAAAAACACCTCTGTTTTCTTTCAAAAAATGTGATGTGTCCGCGTATTGTTTTGGGGCATTTCCTGTCACGGGCGCTAGGCCTACCCACACAAGTGAGGTATCATTTTTATCGGGAGACATGGGGGAACGCTGGGTGGAAGGAAATTTGTGGCTCCTCTCAGATTCCAGAACATTCTGTCACCGAAATGTGATGAAAACGTGTTTTTTTAGCCAAATTTTGAGGTTTGGAAAGGATTCTGGGTAACAGAACCTGGTCAGAGCCCGACAAGTCACCCCATCTTGGATTCCCCTAGGTCTCTAGTTTTTAAAAATGCACAGGTTTGGTAGGTTTCCCTAGGTGCCGGCTGAGTTGGAAGCCAAAATCTGCAGGTAGGCACTTTGCAAAAAACACCTCTGTTTTCTTTCAAAAAATGTGATGTGTCCGCGTTGTGTTTTGGGGCATTTCCTGTCACGGGCGCTAGGCCTACCCACACAAGTGAGGTATCTTTTTTATCGGGAGACATGGGGGAACGCTGGATGGAAGGAAATTTGTGGCTCCTCTCAGATTCCATAACTTTCTGTCACCGAAATGTGAGGAAAACGTGTTTTTTTAGCCAAATTTTGAGGTTTGCAAAGGATTCTGGGTAACAGAACCTGGTCAGAGCCCCACAAGTCACCCCATCTTGGATTCCCCTAGGTCTCTAGTTTTTAAAAATGCACAGGTTTAGTAGGTTTCCCTAGGTGCCGGCTGAGCTAGAGGCCAAAATCTACAGGGAGGCACTTTGCAAAAAACACCACTGTTTTCTTTAAAAAAATGTGATGTGTCCACGTTATGTTTTGGGGCGTTTCCTGTCACGGGCGCTAGGCCTACCCACACAAGTGAGGTATCATTTTTAATGGGAGACTTGGGGGAAAGCTGGGTGGAAGGAAATTTGTGGCTCCTCTCAGATTCCAGAATTTTCTGTCACCGAAATGTGAGGAAAAGTGTTTTTTAGGTCAAATTTTGAGGTTTGCAAAGGATTCTGGGTAACAGAACCTGGTCAGAGCCCCACAAGTCACCCCATCTTGGATTCTCCTAGGTCACTAGTTTTCAAAAATACACAGGTTTGGTAGGTTTCCCTAGCTGCCGGCTGAGCTAGAGGCCAAAATCTGCAGGTAGGCACTTTGCAAAAAACACCTCTGTTTTCTTTAAAAAAATGTGATGTGTCCACGTTATGTTTTGGGGCGTTTCCTGTCACGGGCGCTAGGCCTACCCACACAAGTGAGGTATCATTTTTATCGGGAGACATGGGGGAACACTGGGTGGAAGGAAATTTGTGGCTCCTCTCAGATTCCATAACTTTCTGTCACTCAAATGTGAGGAAAACGTGTTTTTTTAGCCAAATATTGAGGTTTGCAAAGGATTCTGGGTAACAGAACCTGGTCAGAGCCCCACAAGTCACCCCATCTTGGATTCCCCTAGGTCTCTAGTTTTCAAAAATGCACAGGTTTGGTAGGTTTCTCTAGGTGCCAGCTGACCTAGAGGCCAAAATCTACAGGTAGGCACTTTGCAAAAAACACCTCTGTTTTCTTTCAAAAAATGTGATGTGTCCGCGTATTGTTTTGGGGCATTTCCTGTCACAGGCGCTAGGCCTACCCACACAAGTGAGGTATCATTTTTATCGGGAGACATGCGGGAACGCTGGATGGAAGGAAATTTGTGGCTCCTCTCAGATTCCAGAACTTTCTGTCACCGAAATGTGAGGAAAACGTGTTTTTTTAGCCAAATTTTGAGGTTTGGAAAGGATTCTGGGTAACAGAACCTGGTCAGAGCCCGACAAGTCACCCCATCTTGGATTCCCCTAGGTCTCTAGTTTTTAAAAATGCACAGGTTTGGTAGGTTTCCCTAGGTGCCGGCTGAGTTGGAAGCCAGAATCTGCAGGTAGGCACTTTGCAAAAAACACCTCTGTTTTCTTTCAAAAAATGTGATGTGTCCGCGTTGTGTTTTGGGGCATTTCCTGTCACGGGCGCTAGGCCTACCCACACAAGTGAGGTATCTTTTTTATCGGGAGACATGCGGGAACGCTGGGTGGAAGGAAATTTGTGGCTCCTCTCAGATTCCATAACTTTCTGTCACCGAAATGTGAGGAAAACGTGTTTTTTTAGCCAAATTTTGAGGTTTGCAAAGGATTCTGGGTAACAGAACCTGGTCAGAGCCCCACAAGTCACCCCATCTTGGATTCCCCTAGGTCTCTAGTTTTTAAAAATGCACAGGTTTAGTAGGTTTCCCTAGGTGCCGGCTGAGCTAGAGGCCAAAATCTACAGGGAGGCACTTTGCAAAAAACACCACTGTTTTCTTTAAAAAAATGTGATGTGTCCACGTTATGTTTTGGGGCGTTTCCTGTCACGGGCGCTAGGCCTACCCACACAAGTGAGGTATCATTTTTAATGGGAGACTTGGGGGAAAGCTGGGTGGAAGGAAATTTGTGGCTCCTCTCAGATTCCAGAATTTTCTTTCACCGAAATGTGAGGAAAAGTGTTTTTTAGGTCAAATTTTGAGGTTTGCAATGGATTCTGGGTAACAGAACCTGGTCAGAGCCCCACAAGTCACCGCATCTTGGATTCTCCTAGGTCACTAGTTTTCAAAAATACACAGGTTTGGTAGGTTTCCCTAGCTGCCGGCTGAGCTAGAGGCCAAAATCTGCAGGTAGGCACTTTGCAAAAAACACCTCTGTTTTCTTTAAAAAAATGTGATGTGTCCACGTTATGTTTTGGGGCGTTTCCTGTCACGGGCGCTAGGCCTACCCACACAAGTGAGGTATCATTTTTATCGGGAGACATGGGGGAACGCTGGGTGGAAGGAAATTTGTGGCTCCTCTCAGATTCCATAACTTTCTGTCACTCAAATGTGAGGAAAACGTGTTTTTTTAGCCAAATTTTGAGGTTTGCAAAGGATTCTGGGTAACAGAAACTGGTCAGAGCCCCACAAGTCACCCCATCTTGGATTCCCCTAGGTCTCTAGTTTTCAAAAATGCACAGGTTTGGTAGGTTTCTCTAGGTGCCAGCTGACCTAGAGGCCAAAATCTACAGGTAGGCACTTTGCAAATAACACCTCTGTTTTCTTTCAAAAAATGTGATGTGTCCATGTTATGTTTTGGGGCGTTTCCTGTCACAGGCGCTAGGCATACCCACACAAGTGAGGTATCATTTTTATTGGGAGACTTGGGGGAACGCTGGGTGGAAGGAAATTTGTGGCTCCTCTCAGATTCCAGAACTTTCTGTCACCGAAATGTGAGGAAAATGTGTTTTTTTAGCCAAATTTTGAGGTTTGGAAAGGATTCTGGGTAACAGAACCTGGTCAGAGCCAGACAAGTCACCCCATCTTGGATTCCCCTAGGTCTCTAGTTTTTAAAAATGCACAGGTTTGGTAGGTTTCCCTAGGTGCCGGCTGAGTTGGAAGCCAAAATCTGCAGGTAGGCACTTTGCAAAAAACACCTCTGTTTTCTTTCAAAAAATGTGATGTGTCCGCGTTGTGTTTTGGGGCATTTCCTGTCACGGGCGCTAGGCCTACCCACACAAGTGAGGTATCTTTTTTATCGGGAGACATGGGGGAACGCTGGGTGGAAGGAAATTTGTGGCTCCTCTCAGATTCCATAACTTTCTGTCACCGAAATGTGAGGAAAATGTGTTTTTTTAGCCAAATTTTGAGGTTTGCAAAGGATTCTGGGTAACAGAACCTGGTCAGAGCCCCACAAGTCACCCCATCTTGGATTCCCCTAGGTCTCTAGTTTTTAAAAATGCACAGGTTTAGTAGGTTTCCCTAGGTGCCGGCTGAGCTAGAGGCCAAAATCTACAGGGAGGCACTTTGCAAAAAACACCTCTGTTTTCTTTAAAAAAATGTGATGTGTAAAAGTGTTTTTTAGGTCAAATTTTGAGGTTTGCAAAGGATTCTGGGTAACAGAACCTGGTCAGAGCCCGACAAGTCACCCCATCTTGGATTCTCCTAGGTCATTAGTTTTCAAAAATACACAGGTTTGGTAGGTTTCCCTAGCTGCCGGCTGAGCTAGAGGCCAAAATCTGCAGGTAGGCACTTTGCAAAAAACACCTCTGTTTTCTTTAAAAAAATGTGATGTGTCCACGTTATGTTTTGGAGCGTTTCCTGTCACGGGCGCTAGGCCTACCCACACAAGTGAGGTATCATTTTTATCGGGAGACATGGGGGAACGCTGGGTGGAAGGAAATTTGTGGCTCCTCTCAGATTCCATAACTTTCTGTCACTCAAATGTGAGGAAAACTTTTTTTTTTAGCCAACTTTTGAGGATTGCAAAGGATTCTGGGTAACAGAACCTGGTCAGAGCCCGACAAGTCACCCCATCTTGGATTCCCCTAGGTCTCTAGTTTTTAAAAATGCACAGGTTTGGTAGGTTTCCCTAGGTGCCGGCTGAGTTGGAAGCATAAATCTGCAGGTAGGCACTTTGCAAAAAACACCTCTGTTTTCTTTCAAAAAATGTGATGTGTCCGCGTTGTGTTTTGGGGCATTTCCTGTCACGGGCGCTAGGCCTACCCACACAAGTGAGGTATCTTTTTTATCGGGAGACATGGGGGAACGCTGGGTGGAAGGAAATTTGTGGCTCCTCTCAGATTCCATAACTTTCTGTCACCGAAATGTGAGGAAAACGTGTTTTTTTAGCCAAATATTGAGGTTTGCAAAGGACTCTGGGTAACAGAACCTGGTCAGAGCCCCACAAATCACCCCATCTTGGATTCCCCTAGGTCTCTAGTTTTTAAAAATGCACAGGTTTAGTAGGTTTCCCTAGGTGCCGGCTGAGCTAGAGGCCAAAATCTACAGGGAGGCACTTTGCAAAAAACACCTCTGTTTTCTTTAAAAAAATGTGATGTGTCCACGTTATGTTTTGGGGCGTTTCCTGTCACGGGCGCTAGGCCTACCCACACAAGTGAGGTATAATTTTTAATGGGAGACTTGGGGGAACGCTGGGTGGAAGGAAATTTGTGGCTCCTCTCAGATTCCAGAATTTTCTGTCACCGAAATGTGAGGAAAAGTGTTTTTTAGGTCAAATTTTGAGGTTTGCAAAGGATTCTGGGTAACAGAACCTGGTCAGAACCCCACAAGTCACCCCATCTTGGATTCTCCTAGGTCTCTAGTTTTCAAAAATACACAGGTTTGGTAGTTTTCCCTAGCTGCCGGCTGAGCTATAGGCCAAAATCTGCAGGTAGGCACTTTGCAAAAAACACCTCTGTTTTCTTTCAAAAAATGTGATGTGTCCGCGTTGTGTTTTGGGGCATTTCCTGTCACGGGCGCTAGGCCTACCCACACAAGTGAGGTATCTTTTTTATCGGGAGACATGGGGGAACGCTGGGTGGAAGGAAATTTGTGGCTCCTCTCAGATTCCATAACTTTCTGTCACCGAAATGTGAGGAAAACGTGTTTTTTAGCCAAATATTGAGGTTTGCAAAGGATTCTGGGTAACAGAACCTGGTCAGAGTCCCACAAGTCACCCCATCTTGGATTCCCCTAGGTCTCTAGTTTTTAAAAATGCACAGGTTTAGTAGGTTTCCCTAGGTGCCGGCTGAGCTAGAGGCCAAAATCTACAGGGAGGCACTTTGCAAAAAACACCTCTGTTTTCTTTAAAAAAATGTGATGTGTCCACGTTATGTTTTGGGGCGTTTCCTGTCACGGGCGCTAGGCCTACCCACACAAGTGAGGAATAATTTTTAATGGGAGACTTGGGGGAACGCTGGGTGGAAGGAAATTTGTGGCTCCTCTCAGATTCCAGAATTTTCTGTCACCGAAATGTGAGGAAAAGTGTTTTTTAGGTCAAATTTTGAGGTTTGCAAAGGATTCTGGGTAACAGAACCTGGTCAGAGCCCCACAAGTCACCCCATCTTGGATTCTCCTAGGTCTCTAGTTTTCAAAAATACACAGGTTTGGTAGGTTTCCATAGCTGCCGGCTGAGCTAGAGGCCAAAATCTGCAGGTAGGCACTTTGCAAAAAACACCTCTGTTTTCTTTAAAAAAATGTGATGTGTCCACGTTATGTTTTGGAGCGTTTCCTGTCACGGGCGCTAGGCCTACCCACACAAGTGAGGTATCTTTTTTATCGGGAGACATGGGGGAACGCTGGGTGGAAGGATATTTGTGGCTCCTCTCAGATTCCATAACTTTCTGTCACCGAAATGTGAGGAAAACGTGTTTTTTTAGCCAAATATTGAGGTTTGCAAAGGATTCTGGGTAACAGAACCTGATCAGAGCCCCACAAGTCACCCCATCTTGGATTCTCCTAGGTCTCTAGTTTTCAAAAATACACAGGTTTGGTAGGTTTCCCTAGCTGCCGGCTGAGCTAGAGGCCAAAATCTGCAGGTAGGCACTTTGCAAAAAACACCTCTGTTTTCTTTAAAAAAATGTGATGTGTCCACGTTATGTTTTGGGGCGTTTCCTGTCACGGGCGCTAGGCCTACCCACACAAGTGAGGTATCATTTTTATTGGGAGACATGGGGGAACGCTGGGTGGAAGGAAATTTGTGGCTCCTCTCAGATTCCAGATCTTTTGTCACCGAAATGTGAGGAAAAGTGTTTTTTAGGTCAAATTTTGAGGTTTGCAAAGGATTCTGGGTAACAGAACCTGGTCAGAGCCCCACAAGTCACCCCATCTTGGATTCTCCTAGGTCTCTAGTTTTCAAAAATACACAGGTTTGGTAGGTTTCCCTAGCTGCCGGCTGAGCTAGAGGCCAAAATCTGCAGGTAGGCACTTTGCAAAAAACACCTCTGTTTTCTTTAAAAAAATGTGATGTGTCCGCGTTGTGTTTTGGGGCATTCCCTGTCACGGGCGCTAGGCCTACCCACACAAGTGAGGTATCATTTTTATCGGGAGACATGGGGGAACGCTGGGTGGAACGAAATTAGTGGCTCCTCTCAGATTCCAGATCTTTTTGTCACCGAAATGTGAGGAAAACGTGTTTTGTTTGCCAAATTCTGAAGTTTGAAAAGGATTCTGGGTAACAGAACCTGGTCAGAACCCCACAAGTCACCCCATCTTGGATTCCCCTAGGTCTCTAGTTTTCAAAAATGCACAGGATTGGTAGGTTTCTCTAGGTGACAGCTGAGCTAGAGGCCAAAATCTACAGGTAGGCACTTTGCAAAAAACACCTCTGTTTTCTTTCAAAAAATGTGATGTGTCCATGTTATGTTTTGGGGCGTTTCCTGTCACGGGCGCTAGGCATACCCACACAAGTGAGGTATCATTTTTATCGGGAGACATGGGGGAACGCTGGGTGGAAGGAAATTTGTGGCTCCTCTCAGATTCCAGAACTTTCTGTCACCGAAATGTGAGGAAAACGTGTTTTTTTAGCCAAATTTTGAGGTTTGGAAAGGATTCTGGGTAACAGAACCTGGTCAGAGCCCCACAAGACACCCCATCTTGGATTCCCCTAGGTCTCTAGTTTTCAAAAATGCACAGGTTTGGTAGGTTTACCTAGGTGCCGGCTGAGCTAGAGGCCAAAATCTACAGGTAGGCACTTTGCAAATAACACCTCTGTTTTCTTTCAAAAAATGTGATGTGTCCATGTTATGTTTTGGGGCGTTTCCTGTCACAGGCGCTAGGCATACCCACACAAGTGAGGTATCATTTTTATTGGGAGACTTGGGGGAACGCTGGGTGGAAGGAAATTTGTGGCTCCTCTCAGATTCCAGAACTTTCTGTCACCGAAATGTGAGGAAAATGTGTTTTTTTAGCCAAATTTTGAGGTTTGGAAAGGATTCTGGGTAACAGAACCTGGTCAGAGCCCGACAAGTCACCCCATCTTGGATTCCCCTAGGTCTCTAGTTTTTAAAAATGCACAGGTTTGGTAGGTTTCCCTAGGTGCCGGCTGAGTTGGAAGCCAAAATCTGCAGGTAGGCACTTTGCAAAAAACACCTCTGTTTTCTTTCAAAAAATGTGATGTGTCCGCGTTGTGTTTTGGGGCATTTCCTGTCACGGGCGCTAGGCCTACCCACACAAGTGAGGTATCTTTTTTATCGGGAGACATGGGGGAACGCTGGGTGGAAGGAAATTTGTGGCTCCTCTCAGATTCCATAACTTTCTGTCACCGAAATGTGAGGAAAATGTGTTTTTTTAGCCAAATTTTGAGGTTTGGAAAGGATTCTGGGTAACAGAACCTGGTCAGAGCCCCACAAGACACCCCATCTTGGATTCCCCTAGGTCTCTAGTTTTCAAAAATGCACAGGTTTGGTAGGTTTACCTAGGTGCCGGCTGAGCTAGAGGCCAAAATCTACAGGTAGGCACTTTGCAAATAACACCTCTGTTTTCTTTCAAAAAATGTGATGTGTCCATGTTATGTTTTGGGGCGTTTCCTGTCACAGGCGCTAGGCATACCCACACAAGTGAGGTATCATTTTTATTGGGAGACTTGGGGGAACGCTGGGTGGAAGGAAATTTGTGGCTCCTCTCAGATTCCAGAACTTTCTGTCACCGAAATGTGAGGAAAATGTGTTTTTTTAGCCAAATTTTGAGGTTTGGAAAGGATTCTGGGTAACAGAACCTGGTCAGAGCCCGACAAGTCACCCCATCTTGGATTCCCCTAGGTCTCTAGTTTTTAAAAATGCACAGGTTTGGTAGGTTTCCCTAGGTGCCGGCTGAGTTGGAAGCCAAAATCTGCAGGTAGGCACTTTGCAAAAAACACCTCTGTTTTCTTTCAAAAAATGTGATGTGTCCGCGTTGTGTTTTGGGGCATTTCCTGTCACGGGCGCTAGGCCTACCCACACAAGTGAGGTATCTTTTTTATCGGGAGACATGGGGGAACGCTGGGTGGAAGGAAATTTGTGGCTCCTCTCAGATTCCATAACTTTCTGTCACCGAAATGTGAGGAAAATGTGTTTTTTTAGCCAAATTTTGAGGTTTGCAAAGTATTCTGGGTAACAGAACCTGGTCAGAGCCCCACAAGTCACCCCATCTTGGATTCCCCTAGGTCTCTAGTTTTTAAAAATGCACAGGTTTAGTAGGTTTCCCTAGGTGCCGGCTGAGCTAGAGGCCAAAATCTACAGGGAGGCACTTTGCAAAAAACACCTCTGTTTTCTTTAAAAAAATGTGATGTGTAAAAGTGTTTTTTAGGTCAAATTTTGAGGTTTGCAAAGGATTCTGGGTAACAGAACCTGGTCAGAGCCCGACAAGTCACCCCATCTTGGATTCTCCTAGGTCATTAGTTTTCAAAAATACACAGGTTTGGTAGGTTTCCCTAGCTGCCGGCTGAGCTAGAGGCCAAAATCTGCAGGTAGGCACTTTGCAAAAAACACCTCTGTTTTCTTTAAAAAAATGTGATGTGTCCACGTTATGTTTTGGAGCGTTTCCTGTCACGGGCGCTAGGCCTACCCACACAAGTGAGGTATCATTTTTATCGGGAGACATGGGGGAACGCTGGGTGGAAGGAAATTTGTGGCTCCTCTCAGATTCCATAACTTTCTGTCACTCAAATGTGAGGAAAACTTTTTTTTTTAGCCAACTTTTGAGGATTGCAAAGGATTCTGGGTAACAGAACCTGGTCAGAGCCCGACAAGTCACCCCATCTTGGATTCCCCTAGGTCTCTAGTTTTTAAAAATGCACAGGTTTGGTAGGTTTCCCTAGGTGCCGGCTGAGTTGGAATTCAAAATCTGCAGGTAGGCACTTTGCAAAAAACACCTCTGTTTTCTTTAAAAAAATGTGATGTGTCCGCGTTGTGTTTTGGGGCATTCCCTGTCACGGGCGCTAGGCCTACCCACACAAGTGAGGTATAATTTTGATCGGGAGACATGGGGGAACGCTGGGTGGAAGGAAATTTGTGGCTCCTCTCAGATTCCAGATCTTTTTGTCACCGAAATGTGAGGAAAAGTGTTTTTTAGGTCAAATTTTGAGGTTTGCAAAGGATTCTGGGTAACAGAACCTGGTCAGAGCCCCACAAGTCACCCCATCTTGGATTCTCCTAGGTCTCTAGTTTTCAAAAATACACAGGTTTGGTAGGTTTCCCTAGCTGCCGGCTGAGCCAGAGGCCAAAATCTGCAGGTAGGCACTTTGCAAAAAACATCTCTGTTTTCTTTAAAAAAATGTGATGTGTCCGCGTTGTGTTTTGGGGCATTCCCTGTCACGGGCGCTAGGCCTACCCACACAAGTGAGGTATCATTTTTATCGGGAGACATGGGGGAACGCTGGGTAGAAGGAAATTTGTGGCTCCTCTCAGATTCCAGATCTTTTTGTCACCGAAATGTGAGGAAAACGTGTTTTGTTTGCCAAATTTTGAAGTTTGAAAAGGATTCTGGGTAACAGAACCTGGTCAGAACCCCACAAGTCACCCCATCTTGGATTCCCCTAGGTCTCTAGTTTTCAAAAATGCACAGGTTTGGTAGGTTTCTCTAGGTGCCAGCTGAGCTAGAGGCCAAAATCTACAGGTAGGCACTTTGCAAAAAACACCTCTGTTTTCTTTAAAAAAATGTGATTTGTCCATGTTATGTTTTGGGGCGTTTCCTGTCACGGGCGCTAGCCATACCCACACAAGTGAGGTATCATTTTTATTGGGAGACTTGGGGGAACGCTGGGTGGAAGGAAATTTGTGGCTCCTCTCAGATTCCAGAACTTTCTGTCACCGAAATGTGAGGAAAACGTGTTTTTTTAGCCAAAGGTTTGCAAAGGATTCTGGGTAACAGAACCTGGTCAGAGCCCCACAAGTCACCCCATCTTGGATTCCCCTAGGTCTCTAGTTTTCAAAAATGCACAGGTTTGGTATGTTTCCCTAGGTGCCGGCTGAGCTAGAGGCCAAAATCTACAGGTAGTCACTTTGCAAAAAACACCTCTGTTTTCTTTAAAAAAATGTGATGTGTCCATGTTATGTTTTGGGGCGTTTCCTGTCACGGGCGCTAGGCATACCCACACAAGTGAGGTATCATTTTTATTGGGAGACTTGGGGGAACGCTGGGTGGAAGGAAATTTGTGGCTCCTCTCAGATTCCAGAACTTTCTGTCACCGAAATGTGAGGAAAACGTGTTTTTTTAGCCAAATTTTGAGGTTTGGAAAGGATTCTGGGTAACAGAACCTGGTTAGAGCCCGACAAGTCACCCCATCTTGGATTCCCCTAGGTCTGTAGTTTTTAAAAATGCACAGGTTTGGTAGGTTTCCCTAGGTGCCGGCTGAGTTGGAATTCAAAATCTGCAGGTAGGCACTTTGCAAAAAACACCTCTGTTTTCTTTAAAAAAATGTGACATGTCCGCGTTGTGTTTTGGGGCATTTCCTGTCACGGGCGCTAGGCCTACCCACACAAGTGAGGTATCTTTTTTATCGGGAGACATGGGGGAACGCTGGGTGGAAGGAAATTTGTGGCTCCTCTCAGATTCCATAACTTTCTGTCACCGAAATGTGAGGAAAACGTGTTTTTTTAGCCAAATTTTGAGGTTTGCAAAGGATTCTGGGTAACAGAACCTGGTCAGAGCCCCACAAGTCATCCCATCTTGGATTCCCCTAGGTCTCTAGTTTTAAAAAATGCACAGGTTTAGTAGGTTTCCCTAGGTGCCGGCTGAGCTAGAGGCCAAAATCTACAGGGAGGCACTTTGCAAAAAACACCTCTGTTTTCTTTAAAGAAATGTGATGTGTCCATGTTATGTTTTGGGGCGTTTCCTGTCACGGGCGCTAGGCCTACCCACACAAGTGAGGTATCATTTTTATCGGGAGACATGGGGGAACGCTGAGTGGAAGGAAATTTGTGGCTCCTCTCAGATTCCAGATCTTTTTGTCACCGAAATTTGAGGAAAACGTGTTTTTTAGGTCAAATTTTGAGGTTTGCAAAGGATTCTGGGTAACAGAACCTGGTCAGAGCCCCACAAGTCACTCCATCTTGGATTCTCCTAGGTCTCTAGTTTTCAAAAATACACAGGTTTGGTAGGTTTCCCTAGCTGCCGGCTGAGCTAGAGGCCAAAATCTGCAGGTAGGCACTTTGCAAAAAACACCTCTGTTTTCTTTAAAAAAATGTGATGTGTTCGCGTTGTGTTTTGGGGCATTCCCTGTCACGGGCGCTAGGCCTACCCACACAAGTGAGGTATCATTTTTATCGGGAGACATGGGGGAACGCTGGGTGGAAGGAAATTTGTGGCTCCTCTCAGATTCCAGATCTTTTTGTCACCGAAATTTGAGGAAAACGTGTTTTGTTTGCCAAATTTTGAAGTTTGAAAAGGATTCTGGGTAACAGAACCTGGTCAGAGCCCCACAAGTCACCCCATCTTGGATTCCCCTAGGTCTCTAGTTTTTAAAAATGCACAGGTTTAGTAGGTTTCCCTAGGTGCCGGCTGAGCTAGAGGCCAAAATCTACAGGGAGGCACTTTGCAAAAAACACCTCTGTTTTCTTTAAAGAAATATGATGTGTCCACGTTATGTTTTGGGGCGTTTCCTGTCACGGGCGCTAGGCCTACCCACACAAGTGAGGTATCATTTTTATCGGGAGACATGGGGGAACGCTGGGTGGAAGGAAATTTGTGGCTCCTCTCAGATTCCATATCTTTTTGTCACCGAAATGTGAGGAAAAGTGTTTTTTAGGTCAAATTTTGAGGTTTGCAAAGGATTCTGGGTAACAGAACCTGGTCAGAGCCCCACAAGTCACCCCATCTTAGATTCTCCTAGGACTCTAGTTTTCAAAAATACACAGGTTTGGTAGGTTTCCCTAGCTGCCGGCTGAGCTAGAGGCCAAAATCTGCAGGTAGGCACTTTGCAAAAAACACCTCTTTTTTCTTTAAAAAAATGTGATGTGTCCGCGTTGTGTTTTGGGGCATTCCCTGTCACGGGCGCTAGGCCTACCCACACAAGTGAGGTATCATTTTTATCGGGAGACATGGGGGAACGCTGGGAGGAAGGCAATTTGTGGCTCCTCTCAGATTCCAGATCTTTTTGTCACCGAAATGTGAGGAAAACGTGTTTTGTTTGCCAAATTTTGAAGTTTGAAAAGGATTCTGGGTAACAGAACCTGGTCAGAGCCCCACAAGTCACCCCATCTTGGATTCCCCTAGGTCTCTAGTTTTCAAAAATGCACAGGTTTGGTAGGTTTCTCTAGGTGCCGGCTGAGCTAGAAGCCAAAATCTACAGGTAGGCACTTTGCAAAAAACACCTCTGTTTTCTTTAAAAAAATGTGATGTGTCCATGTTATGTTTTGGGGCGTTTCCTGTCACGGGCGCTAGGCATACCCACACAAATGAGGTATCATTTTTATTGGGAGACTTGGGGGAACGCTGGGTGGAAGGAAATTTGTGGCTCCTCTCAGATTCCCGAACTTTCTGTCACCGAAATGTGAGGAAAACGTGTTTTTTTAGCCAAATTTTGAGGTTTGCAAAGGATTCTGGGTAACAGAACCTGGTCAGAGCCCCACAAGTCACCCCATCTTGAATTCCCCTAGGTCTCTAGTTTTGAAAAATGCACAGGTTTAGTAGGTTTCCCTAGGTGCCGGCTGAGCTAGAGGCCAAAATCTACAGGGAGGCACTTTGCAAAAAACACCTCTGTTTTCTTTAAAAAATTGTGATGTGTCCACGTTATGTTTTGGGGCGTTTCCTGTCACGGGCGCTAGGCCTACCCACACAAGTGAGGTATCATTTTTAATGGGAGACTTGGGGGAAAGCTGGGTTGAAGGAAATTTGTGGCTCCTCTCCGATTCCAGAATTTTCTGTCACCGAAATGTGAGGAAAAGTGTTTTTTAGGTCAAATTTTGAGGTTTGCAAAGGATTCTGGGTAACAGAACCTGGTCAGAGCCCGACAAGTCACCCCATCTTGGATTCTCCTAGGTCTCTAGTTTTCAAAAATACACAGGTTTGGTAGGTTTCCCTAGCTGCCGGCTGAGCTAGAGGCCAAAATCTGCAGGTATGCACTTTGCAAAAAACACCTCTGTTTTCTTTAAAAAAATGTGATGTGTCCGCGTTGTGTTTTGGGGCATTCACTGTCACGGGCGCTAGGCCTACCCACACAAGTGAGGTATCATTTTTATCGGGAGACATGGGGGAACGCTGGGTGGAAGGAAATTTGTGGCTCCTCTCAGATTCCAGATCTTTTTGTCACCGAAATGTGAGGAAAACGTGTTTTGTTTGCCAAATTTTGAAGTTTGAAAAGGATTTTGGGTAACAGAACCTGGTCATAGCAACACAAGTCACCCCATCTTGGATTCCCCTAGGTCTCTAGTTTTCAAAAATGCACAGGTTTGGTAGGTTTCTCTAGGTGTCAGCTGAGCTAGAGGCCAAAATCTACAGGTAGGCACTTTGCAAAAAACACCTCTGTTTTCTTTCAAAAAATGTGATGTGTCCGCGTTGTGTTTTGGGGCATTCCCTGTCACGGGCGCTAGGCCTACCCACACAAGTGAGGTATCATTTTGATCGGGAGACATGGGGGAACGCTGGGTGGAAGGAAATTTGTGGCTCTTCTCAGATTCCAGATCTTTTTGTCACCGAAATGTGAGGAAAAGTGTTTTTTAGGTCAAATTTTGAGGTTTGCAAAGGATTCTGGGTAACAGAACCTGGTCAGAGCCCCACAAGTCACCCCATCTTGGATTCTCCTAGGTCTCTAGTTTTCAAAAATACACAGGTTTGGTAGGTTTCCCTAGCTGCCGGCTGAGCCAGAGGCCAAAATCTGCAGGTAGGCACTTTGCAAAAAACATCTCTGTTTTCTTTAAAAAAATGTGATATGTCCGCGTTGTGTTTTGGGGCATTCCCTGTCAGGGGCGCTAGGCCTACCCACACAAGTGAGGTATCATTTTTATCGGGAGACATGGGGGAACGCTGGGTAGAAGGAAATTTGTGGCTCCTCTCAGATTCCAGATCTTTTTGTCACCGAAATGTGAGGAAAACGTGTTTTGTTTGCCAAATTTTGAAGTTTGAAAAGGATTCTGGGTAACAGAACCTGGTCAGAACCCCACAAGTCACCCCATCTTGGATTCCCCTAGGTCTCTAGTTTTCAAAAATGCACAGGTTTGGTAGGTTTCTCTAGGTGCCAGCTGAGCTAGAGGCCAAAATCTACAGGTAGGCACTTTGCAAAAAACACCTCTGTTTTCTTTAAAAAAATGTGATGTGTCCATGTTATGTTTTGGGGCGTTTCCTGTCACGGGCGCTAGGCATACCCACACAAGTGAGGTATCATTTTTATTGGGAGACTTGGGGGAACGCTGGGTGGAAGGAAATTTGTGGCTCCTCTCAGATTCCAGAACTTTCTGTCACCGAAATGTGAGGAAAACGTGTTTTTTTAGCCAAATTTTGAGGTTTGCAAAGGATTCTGGGTAACAGAACCTGGTCAGAGCCCCACAAGTCACCCCATCTTGGATTCCCCTAGGTCTCTAGTTTTCAAAAATGCACAGGTTTGGTATGTTTCCCTAGGTGCCGGCTGAGCTAGAGGCCAAAATCTACAGGTAGTCACTTTGCAAAAAACACCTCTGTTTTCTTTCAAAAAATGTGATGTGTCCATGTTATGTTTTGGGGCGTTTCCTGTCACGGGCGCTAGGCATACCCACACAAGTGAGGTATCATTTTTATTGGGAGACTTGGGGGAACGCTGGGTGGAAGGAAATTTGTGGCTCCTCTCAGATTCCAGAACTTTCTGTCACCGAAATGTGAGGAAAAAGTGTTTTTTTAGCCAAATTTTGAGGTTTGCAAAGGATTCTGGGTAACAGAACCTGATCAGAGCCCCACAAGTCACCCCATCTTGGATTCCCCTAGGTCTCTAGTTTTCAAAAATGCACATGTTTGGTAGGTTTCCCTAGGTGCCGGCTGAGCTAGAAGCCAAAATCTACAGGTAGGCACTTTGCAAAAAACCGTCCACGTTATGTTTTGTGGCGTTTCCTGTCACGGGCGCTAGGCCTACCCACACAAGTGAGGTATCATTTTTAATGGGAGACTTGGGGGAAAGCTGGGTGGAAGGAAATTTGTGGCTCCTCTCCGATTCCAGAATTTTCTGTCACCGAAATGTGAGGAAAAGTGTTTTTTAGGTCAAATTTTGAGGTTTGCAAAGGATTCTGGGTAACAGAACCTGGTCAGAGCCCCACAAGTCACCCCATCTTGGATTCTCCTAGGTCTCTAGTTTTCAAAAATACACAGGTTTGGTAGGTTTCCCTAGCTGCCGGCTGAGCTAGAGGCCAAAATCTGCAGGTAGGCACTTTGCAAAAAACACCTCTGTTTTCTTTAAAAAAATGTGATGTGTCCGCGTTGTGTTTTGGGGCATTCCCTGTCAGGGGCGCTAGGCCTACCCACACAAGTGAGGTATCATTTTTATCGGGAGACATGGGGGAACGCTGGGTGGAAGGAAATTTGTGGCTCCTCTCAGATTCCAGATCTTTTTGTCACCGAAATGTGAGGAAAACGTGTTTTGTTTGCCAAATTCTGAAGTTTGAAAAGGATTATGGGTAACAGAACCTGGTCAGAGCCCCACAAGTCACACCATCTTGGATTCCCCTAGGTCTCTAGTTTTCAAAAATGCACAGGTTTGGTAGGTTTCTCTAGGTGCCAGCTGAGCTAGAGGCCAAAATCTACAGGTAGGCACTTTGCAAAAAACACCTCTGTTTTCTTTCAAAAAATGTGATGTGTCCATGTTATGTTTTGGGGCGTTTCCTGTCACGGGCGCTAGGCATACCCACACAAGTGAGGTATCATTTTTATTGGGAGACTTGGGGGAACGCTGGGTGGAAGGGAATTTGTGGCTCCTCTCAGATTCCCGAACTTTCTGTCACCGAAATGTGAGGAAAACGTGTTTTTTTAGCCAAATTTTGAGGTTTGCAAAGGATTCTGGGTAACAGAACCTGGTCAGAGCCCCACAAGTCACCCCATCTTGAATTCCCCTAGGTCTCTAGTTTTGAAAAATGCACAGGTTTAGTAGGTTTCCCTAGGTGCCGGCTGAGCTAGAGGCCAAAATCTACAGGGAGGCACTTTGCAAAAAACACCTCTGTTTTCTTTAAAAAATTGTGATGTGTCCACGTTATGTTTTGGGGCGTTTCCTGTCACGGGCGCTAGGCCTACCCACACAAGTGAGGTATCATTTTTAATGGGAGACTTGGGGGAAAGCTGGGTTGAAGGAAATTTGTGGCTCCTCTCCGATTCCAGAATTTTCTGTCACCGAAATGTGAGGAAAAGTGTTTTTTAGGTCAAATTTTGAGGTTTGCAAAGGATTCTGGGTAACAGAACCTGGTCAGAGCCCGACAAGTCACCCCATCTTGGATTCTCCTAGGTCTCTAGTTTTCAAAAATACACAGGTTTGGTAGGTTTCCCTAGCTGCCGGCTGAGCTAGAGGCCAAAATCTGCAGGTAGGCACTTTGCAAAAAACACCTCTGTTTTCTTTAAAAAAATGTGATGTGTCCGCGTTGTGTTTTGGGGCATTCACTGTCACGGGCGCTAGGCCTACCCACACAAGTGAGGTATCATTTTTATCGGGAGACATGGGGGAACGCTGGGTGGAAGGAAATTTGTGGCTCCTCTCAGATTCCAGATCTTTTTGTCACCGAAATGTGAGGAAAACGTGTTTTGTTTGCCAAATTTTGAAGTTTGAAAAGGATTTTGGGTAACAGAACCTGGTCATAGCAACACAAGTCACCCCATCTTGGATTCCCCTAGGTCTCTAGTTTTCAAAAATGCACAGGTTTGGTAGGTTTCTCTAGGTGTCAGCTGAGCTAGAGGCCAAAATCTACAGGTAGGCACTTTGCAAAAAACACCTCTGTTTTCTTTAAAAAAATGTGATGTGTCCGCGTTGTGTTTTGGGGCATTCCCTGTCACGGGCGCTAGGCCTACCCACACAAGTGAGGTATCATTTTGATCGGGAGACATGGGGGAACGCTGGGTGGAAGGAAATTTGTGGCTCTTCTCAGATTCCAGATCTTTTTGTCACCGAAATGTGAGGAAAAGTGTTTTTTAGGTCAAATTTTGAGGTTTGCAAAGGATTCTGGGTAACAGAACCTGGTCAGAGCCCCACAAGTCACCCCATCTTGGATTCTCCTAGGTCTCTAGTTTTCAAAAATACACAGGTTTGGTAGGTTTCCCTAGCTGCCGGCTGAGCCAGAGGCCAAAATCTGCAGGTAGGCACTTTGCAAAAAACATCTCTGTTTTCTTTAAAAAAATGTGATATGTCCGCGTTGTGTTTTGGGGCATTCCCTGTCACGGGCGCTAGGCCTACCCACACAAGTGAGGTATCATTTTTATCGGGAGACATGGGGGGAACGCTGGGTAGAAGGAAATTTGTGGCTCCTCTCAGATTCCAGATCTTTTTGTCACCGAAATGTGAGGAAAACGTGTTTTGTTTGCCAAATTTTGAAGTTTGAAAAGGATTCTGGGTAACAGAACCTGGTCAGAGCCCCACAAGTCACCCCATCTTGGATTCCCCTAGGTCTCTAGTTTTCAAAAATGCACAAGTTTGGTATGTTTCCCTAGGTGCCGGCTGAGCTAGAGGCCAAAATCTACAGGTAGTCACTTTGCAAAAAACACCTCTGTTTTCTTTAAAAAAATGTGACATGTCCGCGTTGTGTTTTGGGGCATTTCCTGTCACGGGCGCTAGGCCTACCCACACAAGTGAGGTATCTTTTTTATCGGGAGACATGGGGGAACGCTGGGTGGAAGGAAATTTGTGGCTCCTCTCAGATTCCATAACTTTCTGTCACCGAAATGTGAGGAAAACGTGTTTTTTTAGCCAAATTTTGAGGTTTGCAAAGGATTCTGGGTAACAGAACCTGGTCAGAGCCCCACAAGTCATCCCATCTTGGATTCCCCTAGGTCTCTAGTTTTTAAAAATGCACAGGTTTAGTAGGTTTCCCTAGGTGCCGGCTGAGCTAGAGGCCAAAATCTACAGGGAGGCCCTTTGCAAAAAACACCTCTGTTTTCTTTAAAGAAATGTGATGTGTCCATGTTATGTTTTGGGGCGTTTCCTGTCACGGGCGCTAGGCCTACCCACACAAGTGAGGTATCATTTTTATCGGGAGACATGGGGGAACGCTGAGTGGAAGGAAATTTGTGGCTCCTCTCAGATTCCAGATCTTTTTGTCACCGAAATTTGAGGAAAACGTGTTTTTTAGGTCAAATTTTGAGGTTTGCAAAGGATTCTGGGTAACAGAACCTGGTCAGAGCCCCACAAGTCACCCCATCTTGGATTCTCCTAGGTCTCTAGTTTTCAAAAATACACAGGTTTGGTAGGTTTCCCTAGCTGCCGGCTGAGCTAGAGGCCAAAATCTGCAGGTAGGCACTTTGCAAAAAACACCTCTGTTTTCTTTAAAAAAATGTGATGTGTCCGCGTTGTGTTTTGGGGCATTCCCTGTCACGGGCGCTAGGCCTACCCACACAAGTGAGGTATCATTTTTATCGGGAGACATGGGGGAACGCTGGGTGGAAGGAAATTTGTGGCTCCTCTCAGATTCCAGATCTTTTTGTCACCGAAATTTGAGGAAAACGTGTTTTGTTTGCCAAATTTTGAAGTTTGAAAAGGATTCTGGGTAACAGAACCTGGTCAGAGCCCCACAAGTCACCCCATCTTGGATTCCCCTAGGTCTCTAGTTTTTAAAAATGCACAGGTTTAGTAGGTTTCCCTAGGTGCCGGCTGAGCTAGAGGCCAAAATCTACAGGGAGGCACTTTGCAAAAAACACCTCTGTTTTCTTTAAAGAAATATGATGTGTCCACGTTATGTTTTGGGGCGTTTCCTGTCACGGGCGCTAGGCCTACCCACACAAGTGAGGTATCATTTTTATCGGGAGACATGGGGGAACGCTGGGTGGAAGGAAATTTGTGGCTCCTCTCAGATTCCAGATCTTTTTGTCACCGAAATGTGAGGAAAAGTGTTTTTTAGGTCAAATTTTGAGGTTTGCAAAGGATTCTGGGTAACAGAACCTGGTCAGAGCCCCACAAGTCACCCCATCTTGGATTCTCCTAGGTCTCTAGTTTTCAAAAATACACAGGTTTGGTAGGTTTCCCTAGCTGCCGGCTGAGCTAGAGGCCAAAATCTGCAGGTAGGCACTTTGCAAAAAACACCTCTGTTTTCTTTAAAAAAATGTGATGTGTCCGCGTTGTGTTTTGGGGCATTCCCTGTCACGGGCGCTAGGCCTACCCACACAAGTGAGGTATCATTTTTATCGGGAGACATGGGGGAACGCTGGGAGGAAGGCAATTTGTGGCTCCTCTCAGATTCCAGATCTTTTTGTCACCGAAATGTGAGGAAAACGTGTTTTGTTTGCCAAATTTTGAAGTTTGAAAAGGATTCTGGGTAACAGAACCTGGTCAGAACCCCACAAGTCACCCCATCTTGGATTCCCCTAGGTCTCTAGTTTTCAAAAATGCACAGGTTTGGTAGGTTTCTCTAGGTGCCAGCTGAGCTAGAGGCCAAAATCTACAGGTAGGCACTTTGCAAAAAACACCTCTGTTTTCTTTAAAAAAATGTGATGTGTCCATGTTATGTTTTGGGGCGTTTCCTGTCACGGGCGCTAGGCATACCCACACAAGTGAGGTATCATTTTTATTGGGAGACTTGGGGGAACGCTGGGTGGAAGGAAATTTGTGGCTCCTCTCAGATTCCAGAACTTTCTGTCACCGAAATGTGAGGAAAACGTGTTTTTTTAGCCAAATTTTGAGGTTTGCAAAGGATTCTGGGTAACAGAACCTGGTCAGAGCCCCACAAGTCACCCCATCTTGGATTCCCCTAGGTCTCTAGTTTTCAAAAATGCACAGGTTTGGTATGTTTCCCTAGGTGCCGGCTGAGCTAGAGGCCAAAATCTACAGGTAGTCACTGCAAAAAACACCTCTGTTTTCTTTCAAAAAATGTGATGTGTCCATGTTATGTTTTGGGGCGTTTCCTGTCACGGGCGCTAGGCATACCCACACAAGTGAGGTATCATTTTTATTGGGAGACTTGGGGGAACGCTGGGTGGAAGGAAATTTGTGGCTCCTCTCAGATTCCAGAACTTTCTGTCACCGAAATGTGAGGAAAACGTGTTTTTTTAGCCAAATTTTGAGGTTTGGAAAGGATTCTGGGTAACAGAACCTGGTTAGAGCCCGACAAGTCACCCCATCTTGGATTCCCCTAGGTCTGTAGTTTTTAAAAATGCACAGGTTTGGTAGGTTTCCCTAGGTGCCGGCTGAGTTGGAATTCAAAATCTGCAGGTAGGCACTTTGCAAAAAACACCTCTGTTTTCTTTAAAAAAATGTGACATGTCCGCGTTGTATTTTGGGGCATTTCCTGTCACGGGCGCTAGGCCTACCCACACAAGTGAGGTATCTTTTTTATCGGGAGACATGGGGGAACGCTGGGTGGAAGGAAATTTGTGGCTCCTCTCAGATTCCATAACTTTCTCTCACCGAAATGTGAGGAAAACGTGTTTTTTTAGCCAAATTTTGAGGTTTGCAAAGGATTCTGGGTAACAGAACCTGGTCAGAGCCCCACAAGTCATCCCATCTTGGATTCCCCTAGGTCTCTAGTTTTTAAAAATGCACATGTTTAGTAGGTTTCCCTAGGTGCCGGCTGAGCTAGAGGCCAAAATCTACAGGGAGGCCCTTTGCAAAAAACACCTCTGTTTTCTTTAAAGAAATGTGATGTGTCCATGTTATGTTTTGGGGCGTTTCCTGTCACGGGCGCTAGGCCTACCCACACAAGTGAGGTATCATTTTTATCGGGAGACATGGGGGAACGCTGAGTGGAAGGAAATTTGTGGCTCCTCTCAGATTCCAGATCTTTTTGTCACCGAAATTTGAGGAAAACGTGTTTTTTAGGTCAAATTTTGAGGTTTGCAAAGGATTCTGGGTAACAGAACCTGGTCAGAGCCCCACAAGTCACCCCATCTTGGATTCTCCTAGGTCTCTAGTTTTCAAAAATACACAGGTTTGGTAGGTTTCCCTAGCTGCCGGCTGAGCTAGAGGCCAAAATCTGCAGGTAGGCACTTTGCAAAAAACACCTCTGTTTTCTTTAAAAAAATGTGATGTGTCCGCGTTGTGTTTTGGGGCATTCCCTGTCACGGGCGCTAGGCCTACCCACACAAGTGAGGTATCATTTTTATCGGGAGACATGGGGGAATGCTGGGTGGAAGGAAATTTGTGGCTCCTCTCAGATTCCAGATCTTTTTGTCACCGAAATTTGAGGAAAACGTGTTTTGTTTGCCAAATTTTGAAGTTTGAAAAGGATTCTGGGTAACAGAACCTGGTCAGAGCCCCACAAGTCACCCCATCTTGGATTCCCCTAGGTCTCTAGTTTTTAAAAATGCACAGGTTTAGTAGGTTTCCCTAGGTGCCGGCTGAGCTAGAGGCCAAAATCTACAGGGAGGCACTTTGCAAAAAACACCTCTGTTTTCTTTAAAGAAATATGATGTGTCCACGTTATGTTTTGGGGCGTTTCCTGTCACGGGCGCTAGGCCTACCCACACAAGTGAGGTATCATTTTTATCGGGAGACATGGGGGAACGCTGGGTGGAAGGAAATTTGTGGCTCCTCTCAGATTCCAGATCTTTTTGTCACCGAAATGTGAGGAAAAGTGTTTTTTAGGTCAAATTTTGAGGTTTGCAAAGGATTCTGGGTAACAGAACCTGGTCAGAGCCCCACAAGTCACCCCATCTTGGATTCTCCTAGGTCTCTAGTTTTCAAAAATACACAGGTTTGGTAGGTTTCCCTAGCTGCCGGCTGAGCTAGAGGCCAAAATCTGCAGGTAGGCACTTTGCAAAAAACACCTCTGTTTTCTTTAAAAAAATGTGATGTGTCCGCGTTGTGTTTTGGGGCATTCCCTGTCACGGGCGCTAGGCCTACCCACACAAGTGAAGTATCATTTTTATCGGGAGACATGGGGGAACGCTGGGAGGAAGGCAATTTGTGGCTCCTCTCAGATTCCAGATCTTTTTGTCACCAAAATGTGAGGAAAACGTGTTTTGTTTGCCAAATTTTGAAGTTTGAAAAGGATTCTGGGTAACAGAACCTGGTCAGAGCCCCACAAGTCACCCCATCTTGGATTCCCCTAGGTCTCTAGTTTTCAAAAATGCACAGGTTTGGTAGGTTTCTCTAGGTGCCGGCTGAGCTAGAAGCCAAAATCTACAGGTAGGCACTTTGCAAAAAACACCTCTGTTTTCTTTCAAAAAATGTGATGTGTCCATGTTATGTTTTGGGGCGTTTCCTGTCACGGGCGCTAGGCATACCCACACAAATGAGGTATCATTTTTATTGGGAGACTTGGGGGAACGCTGGGTGGAAGGAAATTTGTGGCTCCTCTCAGATTCCCGAACTTTCTGTCACCGAAATGTGAGGAAAACGTGTTTTTTTAGCCAAATTTTGAGGTTTGCAAAGGATTCTGGGTAACAGAACCTGGTCAGAGCCCCACAAGTCACCCCATCTTGAATTCCCCTAGGTCTCTAGTTTTGAAAAATGCACAGGTTTAGTAGGTTTCCCTAGGTGCCGGCTGAGCTAGAGGCCAAAATCTACAGGGAGGCACTTTGCAAAAAACACCTCTGTTTTCTTTAAAAAATTGTGATGTGTCCACATTATGTTTTGGGGCGTTTCCTGTCACGGGCGCTAGGCCTACCCACACAAGTGAGGTATCATTTTTAATGGGAGACTTGGGGGAAAGCTGGGTTGAAGGAAATTTGTGGCTCCTCTCCGATTCCAGAATTTTCTGTCACCGAAATGTGAGGAAAAGTGTTTTTTAGGTCAAATTTTGAGGTTTGCAAAGGATTCTGGGTAACAGAACCTGGTCAGAGCCCGACAAGTCACCCCATCTTGGATTCTCCTAGGTCTCTAGTTTTCAAAAATACACAGGTTTGGTAGGTTTCCCTAGCTGCCGGCTGAGCTAGAGGCCAAAATCTGCAGGTAGGCACTTTGCAAAAAACACCTCTGTTTTCTTTAAAAAAATGTGATGTGTCCGCGTTGTGTTTTGGGGCATTCACTGTCACAGGCGCTAGGCTTACCCACACAAGTGAGGTATCATTTTTATCGGGAGACATGGGGGAACGCTGGGTGGAAGGAAATTTGTGGCTCCTCTCAGATTCCAGATCTTTTTGTCACCGAAATGTGAGGAAAACGTGTTTTGTTTGCCAAATTTTGAAGTTTGAAAAGGATTTTGGGTAACAGAACCTGGTCATAGCAACACAAGTCACCCCATCTTGGATTCCCCTAGGTCTCTAGTTTTCAAAAATGCACAGGTTTGGTAGGTTTCTCTAGGTGTCAGCTGAGCTAGAGGCCAAAATCTACAGGTAGGCACTTTGCAAAAAACACCTCTGTTTTCTTTCAAAAAATGTGATGTGTCCATGTTATGTTTTGGGGCGTTTCCTGTCACGGGCGCTAGGCATACCCACACAAGTGAGGTATCATTTTTATTGGGAGACTTGGGGGAACGCTGGGTGGAAGGAAATTTGTGGCTCCTCTCAGATTCCAGAACTTTCTGTCACCGAAATGTGAGGAAAACGTGTTTTTTTAGCCAAATTTTGAGGTTTGCAAAGGATTCTGGGTAACAGAACCTGGTCAGAGCCCCACAAGTCACCCCATCTTGGATTCCCCTAGGTCTCTAGTTTTAAACAATGCACAGGTTTGGTAGGTTTCCCTAGGTGCCGGCTGAGCTAGAAGCCAAAATCTACAGGTAGGCACTTTGCAAAAAACACCTCTGTTTTCTTTAAAAAAATGTGATGTGTCCATGTTATGTTTTGGGGCGTTTCCTGTCACGGGCGCTAGGCATACCCACACAAGTGAGGTATCTTTTTTATTGGGAGACTTGGGGGAACGCTGGGTGGAAGGAAATTTGTGGCTCCTCTCAGATTCCAGAACTTTCTGTCACCGAAATGTGAGGAAAACGTGTTTTTTTAGCCAAATTTTGAGGTTTGGAAAGGATTCTGGGTAACAGAACCTGGTTAGAGCCCGACAAGTCACCCCATCTTGGATTCCCCTAGGTCTCTAGTTTTTAAAAATGCACAGGTTTGGTAGGTTTCCCTAGGTGCCGGCTGAGTTGGAAGCCAAAATCGGCAGGTAGGCACTTTGCAAAAAACACCTCTGTTTTCTTTCAAAAAATGTGATGTGTCCGCGTTGTGTTTTGGGGCATTTCCTGTCACGGGCGCTTCGCCTACCCACACAAGTGAGGTATCTTTTTTATCGGGAGACATGGGGGAACGCTGGGTGGAAGGAAATTTGTGGCTCCTCTCAGATTCCATAACTTTCTGTCACCGAAATGTGAGGAAAAGTGTTTTTTAGGTCAAATTTTGAGGTTTGCCAAGGATTCTGGGTAACAGAACCTGGTCAGAGCCCCACAAGTCACCCCATCTTGGATTCTCCTAGGTCTCTAGTTTTAAAAAATACACAGGTTTGGTAGGTTTCCCTAGCTGCCGGCTGAGCTAGAGGCCAAAATCTGCAGGTAGGCACTTTGCAAAAAACACCTCTGTTTTCTTTAAAAAAATGTGATGTGTCCGCGTTGTGTTTTGGGGCATTCCCTGTCACGGGCGCTAGGCCTACCCACACAAGTGAAGTATCATTTTTATCGGGAGACATGGGGGAACGCTGGGAGGAAGGCAATTTGTGGCTCCTCTCAGATTCCAGATCTTTTTGTCACCAAAATGTGAGGAAAACGTGTTTTGTTTGCCAAATTTTGAAGTTTGAAAAGGATTCTGGGTAACAGAACCTGGTCAGAGCCCCACAAGTCACCCCATCTTGGATTCCCCTAGGTCTCTAGTTTTCAAAAATGCACAGGTTTGGTAGGTTTCTCTAGGTGCCGGCTGAGCTAGAAGCCAAAATCTACAGGTAGGCACTTTGCAAAAAACACCTCTGTTTTCTTTCAAAAAATGTGATGTGTCCATGTTATGTTTTGGGGCGTTTCCTGTCACGGGCGCTAGGCATACCCACACAAATGAGGTATCATTTTTATTGGGAGACTTGGGGGAACGCTGGGTGGAAGGAAATTTGTGGCTCCTCTCAGATTCCCGAACTTTCTGTCACCGAAATGTGAGGAAAACGTGTTTTTTTTAGCCAAATTTTGAGGTTTGCAAAGGATTCTGGGTAACAGAACCTGGTCAGAGCCCCACAAGTCACCCCATCTTGAATTCCCCTAGGTCTCTAGTTTTGAAAAATGCACAGGTTTAGTAGGTTTCCCTAGGTGCCGGCTGAGCTAGAGGCCAAAATCTACAGGGAGGCACTTTGCAAAAAACACCTCTGTTTTCTTTAAAAAATTGTGATGTGTCCACATTATGTTTTGGGGCGTTTCCTGTCACGGGCGCTAGGCCTACCCACACAAGTGAGGTATCATTTTTAATGGGAGACTTGGGGGAAAGCTGGGTTGAAGGAAATTTGTGGCTCCTCTCCGATTCCAGAATTTTCTGTCACCGAAATGTGAGGAAAAGTGTTTTTTAGGTCAAATTTTGAGGTTTGCAAAGGATTCTGGGTAACAGAACCTGGTCAGAGCCCGACAAGTCACCCCATCTTGGATTCTCCTAGGTCTCTAGTTTTCAAAAATACACAGGTTTGGTAGGTTTCCCTAGCTGCCGGCTGAGCTAGAGGCCAAAATCTGCAGGTAGGCACTTTGCAAAAAACACCTCTGTTTTCTTTAAAAAAATGTGATGTGTCCGCGTTGTGTTTTGGGGCATTCACTGTCACAGGCGCTAGGCCTACCCACACAAGTGAGGTATCATTTTTATCGGGAGACATGGGGGAACGCTGGGTGGAAGGAAATTTGTGGCTCCTCTCAGATTCCAGATCTTTTTGTCACCGAAATGTGAGGAAAACGTGTTTTGTTTGCCAAATTTTGAAGTTTGAAAAGGATTTTGGGTAACAGAACCTGGTCATAGCAACACAAGTCACCCCATCTTGGATTCCCCTAGGTCTCTAGTTTTCAAAAATGCACAGGTTTGGTAGGTTTCTCTAGGTGTCAGCTGAGCTAGAGGCCAAAATCTACAGGTAGGCACTTTGCAAAAAACACCTCTGTTTTCTTTCAAAAAATGTGATGTGTCCATGTTATGTTTTGGGGCGTTTCCTGTCACGGGCGCTAGGCATACCCACACAAGTGAGGTATCATTTTTATTGGGAGACTTGGGGGAACGCTGGGTGGAAGGAAATTTGTGGCTCCTCTCAGATTCCAGAACTTTCTGTCACCGAAATGTGAGGAAAACGTGTTTTTTTTAGCCAAATTTTGAGGTTTGCAAAGGATTCTGGGTAACAGAACCTGGTCAGAGCCCCACAAGTCACCCCATCTTGGATTCCCCTAGGTCTCTAGTTTTAAACAATGCACAGGTTTGGTAGGTTTCCCTAGGTGCCGGCTGAGCTAGAAGCCAAAATCTACAGGTAGGCACTTTGCAAAAAACACCTCTGTTTTCTTTAAAAAAATGTGATGTGTCCATGTTATGTTTTGGGGCGTTTCCTGTCACGGGCGCTAGGCATACCCACACAAGTGAGGTATCTTTTTTATTGGGAGACTTGGGGGAACGCTGGGTGGAAGGAAATTTGTGGCTCCTCTCAGATTCCAGAACTTTCTGTCACCGAAATGTGAGGAAAACGTGTTTTTTTAGCCAAATTTTGAGGTTTGGAAAGGATTCTGGGTAACAGAACCTGGTTAGAGCCCGACAAGTCACCCCATCTTGGATTCCCCTAGGTCTCTAGTTTTTAAAAATGCACAGGTTTGGTAGGTTTCCCTAGGTGCCGGCTGAGTTGGAAGCCAAAATCGGCAGGTAGGCACTTTGCAAAAAACACCTCTGTTTTCTTTCAAAAAATGTGATGTGTCCGCGTTGTGTTTTGGGGCATTTCCTGTCACGGGCGCTTCGCCTACCCACACAAGTGAGGTATCTTTTTTATCGGGAGACATGGGGGAACGCTGGGTGGAAGGAAATTTGTGGCTCCTCTCAGATTCCATAACTTTCTGTCACCGAAATGTGAGGAAAAGTGTTTTTTAGGTCAAATTTTGAGGTTTGCCAAGGATTCTGGGTAACAGAACCTGGTCAGAGCCCCACAAGTCACCCCATCTTGGATTCTCCTAGGTCTCTAGTTTTAAAAAATACACAGGTTTGGTAGGTTTCCCTAGCTGCCGGCTGAGCTAGAGGCCAAAATCTGCAGGTAGGCACTTTGCAAAAAACACCTCTGTTTTCTTTAAAAAAATGTGATGTGTCCGCGTTGTGTTTTGGGGCATTCCCTGTCACGGGCGCTAGGCCTACCCACACAAGTGAGGTATCATTTTTATCGGGAGACATGGGGGAACGCTGGGTGGAAGGAAATTTGTGGATCCTCTCAGATTCCAGATCTTTTTGTCACCGAAATGTGAGGAAAACGTGTTTTGTTTGCCAAATTTTGAAGTTTGAAAAGGATTCTGGGTAACAGAACCTGGTCAGAGCCCCACAAGTCACCCCATCTTGGATTCCCCTAGGTCTCTAGTTTTCAAAAATGCACAGGTTTGGTAGGTTTCTCTAGGTGCCAGCTGAGCTAGAGGCCAAAATCTACAGGTAGGCACTTTGCAAAACACACCTCTGTTTTCTTTAAAAAAATGTGATGTGTCCATGTTATGTTTTGGGGCGTTCCCTGTCACGGGCGCTAGGCATACCCACACAAGTGAGGTATCATTTTTATTGGGAGACTTGGGGGAACGCTGGGTGGAAGGAAATTTGTGGCTCCTCTCAGATTCCAGAACTTTCTGTCACCGAAATGTGAGGAAAACTTGTTTTTTTAGCCAAATTTTGAGGTTTGCAAAGGATTCTGGGTAACAGAACCTGGTCAGAGCCCCACAAGTCACCCCATCTTGGATTCCCCTAGGTCTCTAGTTTTAAAAAATGCACAGGTTTGGTAGGTTTCCCTAGGTGCCGGCTGAGCTAGAAGCCAAAATCTACAGGTAGGCACTTTGCAAAAAAACACCTCTGTTTTCTTTCAAAAAATGTGATGTGTCCATGTTATGTTTTGGGGCGTTTCCTGTCACGGGCGCTAGGCATACCCACACAAGTGAGGTATCATTTTTATTGGGAGACTTGGGGGAACGCTGGGTGGAAGGAAATTTGTGGCTCCTCTCAGATTCCAGAACTTTCTGTCACCGAAATGTGAGGAAAACGTGTTTTTTTAGCCAAATTTGAGGTTTGGAGAGGATTCTGGGTAACAGAACCTGGTTAGAGCCCGACAAGTCACCCCATCTTGGATTCCCCTAGGTCTCTAGTTTTTAAAAATGCACAGGTTTGGTAGGTTTCCCTAGGTGCCGGCTGAGTTGGAAGCCAAAATCGGCAGGTAGGCACTTTGCAAAAAACACCTCTGTTTTCTTTCAAAAAATGTGATGTGTCCGTGTTGTGTTTTGGGGCATTTCCTGTCACGGGCGCTAGGCCTACCCACACAAGTGAGGTATCTTTTTTATCGGGAGACATGGGGGAACGCTGGGTGGAAGGAAATTTGTGGCTCCTCTCAGATTCCATAACTTTCTGTCACCGAAATGTGAGGAAAACGTGTTTTTTTAGCCACATTTTGAGGTTTGCAAAGGATTCTGGGTAACAGAACCTGGTCAGAGCCCCACAAGTCACCCCATCTTGGATTCCCCTAGGTCTCTAGTTTTGAAAAATGCACAGGTTTAGTAGGTTTCCCTAGGTGCCGGCTGAGCTAGAGGCCAAAATCTACAGGGAGGCACTTTGCAAAAAACACCTCTGTTTTCTTAAAAAAAATGTGATGTGTCCACGTTATGTTTTGGGGCGTTTCCTGTCACGGGCGCTAGGCCTACCCACACAAGTGAGGTATCATTTTTAATGGGAGACTTGGGGGAAAGCTGGGTGGAAGGAAATTTGTGGCTCCTCTCCGATTCCAGAATTTTCTGTCACCGAAATGTGAGGAAAAGTGTTTTTTAGGTCAAATTTTGAGGTTTGCAAAGGATTCTGGGTAACAGAACCTGGTCAGAGCCCCACAAGTCACCCCATCTTGGATTCTCCTAGGTCTCTAGTTTTCAAAAATACACAGGTTTGGTAGGTTTCCCTAGCTGCCGGCTGAGCTAGAGGCCAAAATCTGCAGGTAGGCACTTTGCAAAAAACACCTCTGTTTTCTTTAAAAAAATGTGATATGTCCGCGTGGTGTTTTTTCTGGCATTCCCTGTCACGGGCGCTAGGCCTACCCACTCAAGTGAGGTATCATTTTTATCGGGAGACATGGGGGAACGCTGGGTGGAAGGAAATTTGTGGCTCCTCTCAGATTCCAGATCTTTTTGTCACCGAAATGTGAGGAAAACGTGTTTTGTTTGCCAAATTCTGAAGTTTGAAAAGGATTATGGGTAACAGAACCTGGTCAGAGCCCCACAAGTCACCCCATCTTGGATTCCCCTAGGTCTCTAGTTTTCAAAAATGCACAGGTTTGGTAGGTTTCTCTAGGTGCGAGCTGAGCTAGAGGCCAAAATCTACAGGTAGGCACTTTGCAAAAAACACCTCTGTTTTCTTTCAAAAAATGTGATGTGTCCATGTTATGTTTTGGGGCGTTTCCTGTCACGGGCGCTAGCCATACCCACACAAGTGAGGTATCATTTTTATTGGGAGACTTGGGGGAACGCTGGGTGGAAGGAAATTTGTGGCTCCTCTCAGATTCCAGAACTTTCTGTCACCGAAATGTGAGGAAAAAGTGTTTTTTTAGCCAAATTTTGAGGTTTGCAAAGGATTCTGGGTAACAGAACCTGATCAGAGCCCCACAAGTCACCCCATCTTGGATTCCCCTAGGTCTCTAGTTTTCAAAAATGCACATGTTTGGTAGGTTTCCGTAGGTGCCGGCTGAGCTAGAAGCCAAAATCTACAGGTAGGCACTTTGCAAAAAAACCGTCCACGTTATGTTTTGTGGCGTTTCCTGTCACGGGCGCTAGGCCTACCCACACAAGTGAGGTATCATTTTTAATGGGAGACTTGGGGGAAAGCTGGGTGGAAGGAAATTTGTGGCTCCTCTCCGATTCCAGAATTTTCTGTCACCGAAATGTGAGGAAAAGTGTTTTTTAGGTCAAATTTTGAGGTTTGCAAAGGATTCTGGGTAACAGAACCTGGTCAGAGCCCCACAAGTCACCCCCATCTTGGATTCTCCTAGGTCTCTAGTTTTCAAAAATACACAGGTTTGGTAGGTTTCCCTAGCTGCCGGCTGAGCTAGAGGCCAAAATCTGCAGGTAGGCACTTTGCAAAAAACACCTCTGTTTTCTTTAAAAAAATGTGATGTGTCCGCGTTGTGTTTTGGGGCATTCCCTGTCAGGGGCGCTAGGCCTACCCACACAAGTGAGGTATCATTTTTATCGGGAGACATGGGGGAACGCTGGGGGGAAGGAAATTTGTGGCTCCTCTCAGATTCCAGATCTTTTTGTCACCGAAATGTGAGGAAAACGTGTTTTGTTTGCCAAATTCTGAAGTTTGAAAAGGATTATGGGTAACAGAACCTGGTCAGAGCCCCACAAGTCACCCCATCTTGGATTCCCCTAGGTCTCTAGTTTTCAAAAATGCACAGGTTTGGTAGGTTTCTCTAGGTGCCAGCTGAGCTAGAGGCCAAAATCTACAGGTAGGCACTTTGCAAAAAACACCTCTGTTTTCTTTCAAAAAATGTGATGTGTCCATGTTATGTTTTGGGGCGTTTCCTGTCACGGGCGCTAGGCATACCCACACAAGTGAGGTATCATTTTTATTGGGAGACTTGGGGGAACGCTGGGTGGAAGGAAATTTGTGGCTCCTCTCAGATTCCAGAACTTTCTGTCACCGAAATGTGAGGAAAACGTGTTTTTTTAGCCAAATTTTGAGGTTTGCAAAGGATTCTGGGTAACAGAACCTGATCAGAGCCCCACAAGTCACCCCATCTTGGATTCCCCTAGGTCTCTAGTTTTAAAAAATGCACAGGTTTGGTAGGTTTCCCTAGGTGCCCGGCTGAGCTAGAAGCCAAAATCTACAGGTAGGCACTTTGCAAAAAACATCTCTGTTTTTCTTTCAAAAAATGTGATGTGTCCATGTTATGTTTTGGGGCGTTTCCTGTCACGGGCGCTAGGCATACCCACACAAGTGAGGTGTCATTTTTATTGGGAGACTTGGGGGAACTCTGGGTGGAAGGAAATTTGTGGCTCCTCTCAGATTCCAGAACTTTCTGTCACCGAAATGTGAGGAAAACGTGTTTTTTTAACCAAATTTTGAGGTTTGGAAAGGATTCTTGGTAACAGAACCTGGTCAGAGCCCGACAAGTAACCCCATCTTGGATTCCCCTAGGTCACTAGTTTTAAAAAATGCACAGGTTTGGTAGGTTTCCCTAGGTGACGGCTGAGTTGGAAGCCAAAATCTGCAGGTAGGCACTTTGCAAAAAACACCTCTGTTTTCTTTCAAAAAATGTGATATGTCCTCGTTGTGTTTTGGGGCATTTCCTGTCACGGGCGCTAGGCCTACCCACACAAGTGAGGTATCTTTTTTATCGGGAGACATGGGGGAACGCTGGGTGGAAGGAAATTTGTGGCTCCTCTCAGATTCCAGAACTTTCTGTCGCCGAAATGTGAGGAAAAACGAAGTGTTGTTTTTTTAGCCAACTTTTGAGATTTGTAAAGGATTCTGGGTAACAGAACCTGGTCAGATCCCCACAAGTCACCCCATCTTGGATTCCCCTAGGTCTCTAGTTTTCAAAAATGCACAGGTTTGGTAGGTTTGCCTAGGTGCCGGCTGAGCTAGAAGCCAAAATCTGCAGGTAGGCACTTTGCAAAAAACACCTCTGTTTTCTTTCAAAAAATGTGATGTGTCCGCGTATTGTTTTGGGGCATTTCCTGTCACGGGCGCTAGGCCTACCCACACAAGTGAGGTATCATTTTTATCGGGAGACATGGGGGAACGCTGGGTGGAAGGAAATTTGTGGCTCCTCTCAGATTCCAGAACTTTCTGTCACCGAAATGTGAGGAAAACGTGTTTTTTTAGCCAAATTTTGAGGTTTGGAAAGGATTCTGGGTAACAGAACCTGGTCAGAGCCCGACAAGTCACCCCATCTTGGATTCCCCTAGGTCTCTAGTTTTTAAAAATGCACAGGTTTGGTAGATTTCCCTAGGTGCTGGCTGAGTTGGAAGCCAAAATCTGCAGGTAGGCACTTTGCAAAAAACACCTCTGTTTTCTTTAAAAAAATGTGATGTGTCCGCGTTGTGTTTTGGGGCATTTCCTGTCACGGGCGCTAGGCCTACCCACACAAGTGAGGTATCTTTTTTATCGGGAGACATGGGGGAACGCTGGGTGGAAGGAAATTTGTGGCTCCTCTCAGATTCCATAACTTTCTGTCACCGAAATGTGAGGAAAACGTGTTTTTTTAGCCAAATTTTGAGGTTTGCAAAGGATTCTGGGTAACAGAACCTGGTCAGAGCCCCACAAGTCACCCCATCTTGGATTCCCCTAGGTCTCTAGTTTTTACAAATGGACAGGTTTAGTAGGTTTCCCTAGGTGCCCGGCTGAGCTAGAGGCCAAAATCTACAGGGAGGCACTTTGCAAAAAACACCTCTGTTTTCTTTAAAAAAATGTGATGTGTCCACGTTATGTTTTGGGGCGTTTCCTGTCACGGGCGCTAGGCCTACCCACACAAGTGAGGTATAATTTTTAATGGGAGACTTGGGGGAAAGCTGGGTGGAAGGAAATTTGTGGCTCCTCTCAGATTCCAGAATTTTCTGTCACCGAAATGTGAGGAAAAGTGTTTTTTAGGTCAAATTTTGAGGTTTGCAAAGGATTCTGGGTAACAGAACCTGGTCAGAGCCCCACAAGTCACCCCATCTTGGATTCTCCTAGGTCACTAGTTTTCAAAAATACACAGGTTTGGTAGGTTTCCCTAGCTGCCGGCTGAGCTAGAGGCCAAAATCTGCAGGTAGGCACTTTGCAACAAACACCTCTGTTTTCTTTAAAAAAATGTGATGTGTCCACGTTATGTTTTGGGGCGTTTCCTGTCACGGGCGCTAGGCCTACCCACACAAGTGAGGTATCATTTTTATCGGGAGACATGGGGGAACGCTGGGTGGAAGGAAATTTGTGGCTCCTCTCAGATTCCATAACTTTCTGTCACTCAAATGTGAGGAAAACGTGTTTTTTTAGCCAAATTTTGAGGTTTGCAAAGGATTCTGGGTAACAGAACCTGGTCAGAGCCCCAAAAGTCACCCCATCTTGGATTCCCCTAGGTCTCTAGTTTTCAAAAATGCACAGGTTTGGTAGGTTTCTCTAGGTGCCAGCTGACCTAGAGGCCAAAATCTACAGGTAGGCACTTTGCAAAAAACACCTCTGTTTTCTTTAAAAAAATGTGATGTGTCCATGTTATGTTTTGGGGCGTTTCCTGTCACAGGCGCTAGGCATACCCACACAAGTGAGGTATCATTTTTATTGGGAGACTTGGGGGAACGCTGGGTGGAAGGAAATTTGTGGCTCCTCTCAGATTCCAGAACTTTCTGTCACCGAAATGTGAGGAAAACGTGTTTTTTTAGCCACATTTTGAGGTTTGGAAAGGATTCTGGGTAACAGAACCTGGTCAGAGCCCGACAATTCACCCCATCTTGGATTCCCCTAGGTCTCTAGTTTTTAAAAATGCACAGGTTTGGTAGGTTTCCCTAGGTGCCGGCTGAGTTGGAAGCCAAAATCTGCAGTTAGGCACTTTGGAAAAAACACCTCTGTTTTCTTTAAAAAAATGTGATGTGTCCGCGTTGTGTTTTGGGGCATTTCCTGTCACGGGCGCTAGGCCTACCCACACAAGTGAGGTATCTTTTTTATCGGGAGACATGGGGGAACGCTGGGTGGAAGGAAATTTGTGGCTCCTCTCAGATTCCATAACTTTCTGTCACCGAAATGTGAGGAAAACGTGTTTTTTTAGCCAAATTTTGAGGTTTGCAAAGGATTCTGGGTAACAGAACCTGGTCAGAGCCCCACAAGTCACCCCATCTTGGATTCCCCTAGGTCTCTAGTTTTTAAAAATGCACAGGTTTAGTAGGTTTCCCTAGGTGCCGGCTGAGCTAGAGGCCAAAATCTACAGGGAGGCACTTTGCAAAAAACACCTCTGTTTTCTTTAAAAAAATGTGATGTGTCCATGTTATGTTTTGGGGCGTTTCCTGTCACGGGCGCTAGGCCTACCCACACAAGTGAGGTATAATTTTTAATGGGAGACATGGGGGAAAGCTGGGTGGAAGGAAATTTGTGGCTCCTCTCAGATTCCAGAATTTTCTGTCACCGAAATGTGAGGAAAAGTGTTTTTTAGTCAAATATTGAGGTTTGCAATGGATTCTGGGTAACAGAACTTGGTCAGAGCCCCACAAGTCACCCCATCTTGGATTCCCCTAGGTCTCTAGTTTTTAAAAATGCACAGGTTTAGTAGGCTTCCCTAGGTCCCGGCTGAGCTAGAGGCCAAAATCTACAGGGAGGCACTTTGCAAAAAACACCTCTGTTTTCTTTAAAAAAATGTGATGTGTCCACGTTATGTTTTGGGGCGTTTCCTGTCACGGGCGCTAGGCCTACCCACACAAGTGAGGTATCATTTTTAATGGGAGACTTGGGGGAAAGCTGGGTGGAAGGAAATTTGTGGCTCCTCTCAGATTCCAGAATTTTCTGTCACCGAAATGTGAGGAAAAGTGTTTTTTAGGTCAAATTTTGAGGTTTGCAAAGGATTCTGGGTAACAGAACCTGGTCAGAGCCCCACAAGTCACCCCATCTTGGATTCTCCTAGGTCTCTAGTTTTCAAAAATGCACAGGTTTGGTGGGTTTCCCTAGCTGCCGGCTGAGCTAGAGGCCAAAATCTGCAGGTAGGCACTTTGCAAAAAACACCTCTGTTTTCTTTAAAAAAATGTGATGTGTCCACGTTATGTTTTGGGGCGTTTCCTGTCACGGGCGCTAGGCCTACCCACACAAGTGAGGTATCTTTTTTATCGGGAGACATGGGGGAACGCTGGGTGGAAGGAAATTTGTGGCTCCTCTCAGATTCCATAACTTTCTGTCACCGAAATGTGAGGAAAACGTGTTTTTTTAGCCAAATTTTGAGGTTTGCAAAGGATTCTGGGTAACAGAACCTGGTCAGAGCCCCACAAGTCACTGTATCTTGGATTCCCCTAGGTCTCTAGTTTTTAAAAATGGACAGGTTTAGTAGGTTTCCCTAGGTGCCCGGCTGAGCTAGAGGCCAAAATCTACAGGGAGGCACTTTGCAAAAAACACCTCTGTTTTCTTTAAAAAAATGTGATGTGTCCACGTTATGTTTTGGGGCGTTTCCTGTCACGGGCGCTAGGCCTACCCACACAAGTGAGGTATCATTTTTAATGGGAGACTTGGGGGAAAGCTGGGTGGAAGGAAATTTGTGGCTCCTCTCAGATTCCAGAATTTTCTGTCACCGAAATGTGAGGAAAAGTGTTTTTTAGGTCAAATTTTGAGGTTTGCAAAGGATTCTGGGTAACAGAACCTGGTCAGAGCCCCACAAGTCACCCCATCTTGGATTCTCCTAGGTCACTAGTTTTCAAAAATACACATGTTTGGTAGGTTTCCCTAGCTGCCGGCTGAGCTAGAGGCCAAAATCTGCAGGTAGGCACTTTGCAAAAAACACCTCTGTTTTCTTTAAAAAAATGTGATGTGTCCACGTTATGTTTTGGGGCGTTTCCTGTCACGGGCGCTAGGCCTACCCACACAAGTGAGGTATCATTTTTATCGGGAGACATAGGGGAACGCTGGGTGGAAGGAAATTTGTGGCTCCTCTCAGATTCCATAACTTACTGTCACTCAAATGTGAGGAAAACGTGTTTTTTTAGCCAAATTTTGAGGTTTGCAAAAGATTCTGGGTAACAGAACCTGGTCAGAGCCCCACAAGTCACCCCATCTTGGATTCCCCTAGGTCTCTAGTTTTAAAAAAATGCACAGGTTTGGTAGGTTTCTCTAGGTGCCAGCTGACCTAGAGGCCAAAATCTACAGGTAGGCACTTTGCAAAAAACACCTCTGTTTTCTTTAAAAAAATGTGATGTGTCCATGTTATGTTTTGGGGCGTTTCCTGTCACAGGCGCTAGGCATACCCACACAAGTGAGGTATCATTTTTATTGGGAGACTTGGGGGAACGCTGGGTGGAAGGAAATTTGTGGCTCCTCTCAGATTCCAGAACTTTCTGTCACCGAAATGTGAGGAAAACGTGTTTTTTTTAGCCACATTTTGAGGTTTGGAAAGGATTCTGGGTAACAGAACCTGGTCAGAGCCCGACAAGTCACCCCATCTTGGATTCCCCTAGGTCTCTAGTTTTTAAAAATGCACAGGTTTGGTAGGTTTCCCTAGGTGCCGGCTGAGTTGGAAGCCAAAATCTGCAGGTCACACTTTGGAAAAAACACCTCTGTTTTCTTTAAAAAAATGTGATGTGTCCGCGTTGTGTTTTGGGGCATTTCCTGTCACGGGCGCTAGGCCTACCCACACAAGTGAGGTATCTTTTTTATCGGGAGACATGGGGGAACGCTGGGTGGAAGGAAATTTGTGGCTCCTCTCAGAT